>NW_027362777.1:13650000-15142500 GCF_046119375.1 Phyllobates terribilis
TCACTTACTGGGCTGCTTAGTGTTGTTTTGATAAAATCTTTGATTTCTCAGAAGGTAATTATCACTAGATGACTAGTAAGTTCTGTAGGACCCCACCCCCAATACTGATCAGTAAATTTCTGTGTACACTGAGCATGGGCAGAAAGCTGCCAATCAGTGGTGTGGGTGGGGCTATACAGAGCGCAGCATTCAGAGAGCTGCTAGATCTGCAGCAGATAAAACGGTGATTTTCTCAAAATGACAACAAGCAGCTGGAAAAGTGACACATCGCTGGAATCAGGGTATCTGCCCCTATATTGTGCTGCTCTCAGATGAGGCAGCACAATTAATATTATGCCAAATTAATTTCCCGTGAACTATCACATGATCTATCACAGGGGATCATGTGACATGTCACGTGATAAATCAGGTGTGTGGAGGGGGCCCGCGCCTTCTAAACTGCCCGGGGCCCTTGCTACTCTTAATCCACCCCTGCCTATATCCCCGGAGCGGCCTGGCTGCCCCAGTATGCCGGCGAGTCGCATACCTTGGGCGACTTTAAAGAAAGGCTGTATAGACTGTTCAAAGTTTATCCCCTGACAGAAGAACAGAAAGTAAGCATACTGATAGGGCAGTTAACTGGTGCGGCCCAGCGGGAGGTAAAGTCTTGGACAGCTGAGGAGAAAAGGACTGTAAGGGGGGTTCTGACCCGTCTACGGGACACCTTTGATACCCGCACCTCAGCAGAAATCAAAATGCGGTTCTATGGATGTAAGCAGCGAGCTCAAGATAGCATCCGAGATTATGCCCTAAATTTACAGGAAGCCTTGGGGGGCAATTAAGCAAGCTGACCCTGGCAGCGTGCAGGATACAGATAAACTATTGACTGACCAGTTCATAGAAGGTCTGCTGTCCAGCGCCCACAGAACCCAGCTGCGCCTCATGGCCCTACAGAACCCCGATTTGACTTTTGCACAGTTCAAAGATAGGGCCATCCAGGTGCTCCGAGAACCTGCACCGGGTGGCGCTGTAGCTTCCCGGCACCCTTCCATCCCTTACCACCAGGGGGCGGCGCCCTATCCCGCAGACCTTGTGGGGGCTGATGCGCAGGCCCTAAATCCATCCCCGCCTGCAAACCTGCACCATCAGGTCCAAGAACTAACAAAGAGAGTTGCTGCATTGACCAGGACCGTACAGTCGTTACAGATGGACCCGTCAGGACCAATCAAGCTGACTTCCAGTCTGGAGGATGTCCCGTGGCGTCGACGGTGGAGGATCCCGTCGTTCAGAGGGAGGCCCGCCGATCATTACACTGAGGATGGACAGCCGATTTGCCGCCGTTGCAGCCAGCCGGAACACGTAGCCAGGTACTGTACTTTAAATGGGTCCGACCTGGGGCAAAGGGCCAACCCCCAGGCATAAGGTCATCAGGCCCATCTAATTGGCGTGATAAGTACGTAGGGGGACGCCCGGTTTTACCCGTAGTGATGGACGGCATCCCCATGAGTGCACTGCTGTACACCGGGTTCCAAGTGACTACCATCCCCTATGTACTTTTCAAGCAGTACTGGAGTGACACTGATATAACTCGTTATCCAGACGATGACTTGAGCATCATCGCCAGCAATGGTCAACCCGTGCCGCAGGTGGGGTTCAGAGAGATGACCATTAAGATTGGTAAAGTTGAACTGCCGGCACAGGGAGTGATCATTGTGGACATTGACCGTCGAGAAAGTCACCCTAAAATAACCTTGGGTACTAATGTGATTGAAAATTGTCTTTCAGAAGTAATTGTAATTTTGCAGCAGGTGGCGATGAATGCGAGCTCCAGCCAACAGAGGGTCCTCCAGAAGGAGATAAGAGCCCTGATGAGATGGCAACAGGTAGAACTGTCTGGTGGTGAGATCGGTAGCGTGAGGATGAGTGACCCATTCCCCATTGCCATGCCCCCCAAAAGTGAAATGATCTGGTGTCGGACTGCAATCGGGTTAAGAGGGAGAGACTACCAAGCCATAGTAGAACCCGTGTACTCAGACAGCAGGCCCACCATTTTGACAGCCCGGGGGGTGGTCTATGTCCGCCATGGAAGGGTGCCCGTCCGGATCTTAAACATTGGGGAAAGGGAAGTACACTTGCCCCGGTACGCTACACTAGCCAAATTGTATACTGTTGAACACAATGCTGTCAGGGCCGTGGAACCCTTGCCTCCATCTCCCCAGGCGGAGGGTAATGGTTCCCAGAAACCCAAGGAGGACTGGTGCCAGAAACTCCACGTGGGTGCTGACTCCACTCCCTTGCACCAAAAACAAGGAGTCTACCGGGTGGTTCAAGAGTACGAGAGAATCTTTAGTAAGCACCCGCTAGACTTCGGCAGAGTGAAAGGAGTAGAACACCACATCCCCACGGGGAGCCACCCACCAATAAAAGAAAGATACAGACCTGTACCACCCCGCACACTATCAGAACGCAAAGGGCATTCTGAGAGAAATGAAGGAAGCCGGGGTCATTAGAGACAGTTGTAGCCCCTGGGCAGCCCCCTTGGTTCTGGTAAAAAAGAAAGACGGTACTATGAGAATGTGCGTGGACTATAGAGAAGTCAATCGTATCACCCATAAAGATGCATACCCGTTGCCTAGAATAGAGGAGTCTTTGGCCGCACTAAAATCAGCTAATTTCTTCTCTACTTTGGACCTTACTAGTGGGTACTGGCAGGTTCCTGTGGCAGAGGCTGATAAGGAGAAGACCGCCTTCACCACCCTGATGGGATTAAGTGAATTCAACTATATGCCGTTCGGGCTCTGCAACGCACCCGGGACCTTCCAGAGGCTGATGGAATGCTGTCTAGGGCACCGAAACTTTGAGACGGTCCTACTTTACCTGGACGACGTGATTGTCTATTCGAAGACTTACGAGGACCATCTAAAGCACCTGGCCGAGGTGTTCGATGCCCTGGCAGGCTTTGGCATGAAAGTGAAACCCTCCAAGTGCCATCTGTTAAAGCCGAAGGTACAGTACCTGGGACACGTGGTGAGTGCAGAAGGAGTAGCCCCCGACCCTGACAAAATCACGGCAATAAAGAACTGGCCAAGCCCCTCTAACATAAAAGAAGTGAGGCAGTTCCTCGGGTTGGTAGGCTACTACCGAAGGTTCATCCCCAGGTTCACCAAGATGGCAGCCCCTATGCAGGACCTCCTTATAGGACAATCTAAGACCAGAAGCCAAAAGCCACCCTTCAAGTGGGACAAGCCGGAAGAGGAGTCCTTCCGCCAGCTGAAGATGGCCCTCACGGGGGATGAGATCCTGGCCTACCCTGATTATGGCCAGCCTTTTATCCTCCACACAGACGCCAGTAATGTGGGGCTGGGAGCCGTACTGTCACAGAACCAACAGGGCAGAGAAAGGGTGATCGCGTACGCCAGCCGGAAGCTGAGGCCCACCGAGAGAAACCCGGAGAATTACAGCTCCTTTAAGCTGGAGTCCTTGGCAGTGGTGTGGGCCGTAACAGAACGTTTCAAGCATTACCTGGCCTCTGTGAAGTTCACTGTGTACACGGACAACAATCCGTAGACACATCTGGACAATGCGAGACTTCGTGCCCTAGAGCAGCGGTGGATGGCCCGGCTAGCAAACTATGACTTCACCATCAAGTACCGGGCAGGCCGAGCCAATGCCAATGCAGATGCCCTATCGAGAATGCCCCACTTGCCCGATGAGGGAGAAGATCCAGACGAGTTGGAGGAAATAGAGCTCCCTGCATTCCACCGATACGGGGCCACTCAGTACTCCCACCGTGTAAGAGACAAAGACTTGACCACTGTCATGTTCAATCCCTTACCTCACCATGGCTGGGCTGAAACGCAAGATAGTGACCCTGCAATTCACCTGGTGAAAGACCTGTTGACCGAGGCAGACGCTAGCCCTGGCTCGGACGCTCCAGAGGAAGCCAAGCAGTTATGGAAGGAGAAAAGCAGGCTATTCCTCTACGAAGGTAAGCTGTGCAGAAGGCTTGTCAACCACCGGACGCACGAGCTGACCTGGCAGGTAGTGGTCCCGAGACGAGATGCAGCAATGGTCCTGGAGGCCTACCATGACAGAGCGGGACACTTCGGGTGGAAGAAACTGGAGTTCCTACTGAGAGAGCGGTTCTACTGGGTCGGAATGAGAGGGGCCATAGAGAAGTGGTGCAGGGACTGCGGCCCATGTAACCTCAGAAGGAAGGATGGTACCAGCCAGAAGACTCCCTTGATGCCCATCGTCACCAGGCAGCCTCTTGAGCTGGTAGCTCTGGACCATGTGAAACTGGCTCCAAGCCGGTCGGGCTACGTCTATGCCCTGACAATAGTGGACCACTATTCCCGGTTCCTGGTGGTGGTTCCTGTTAAAGACTTGACAGCCCAAACAGCGGCCAGAGCCTTCCAACAACACTTCTGCCGTCCACACGGGTATCCGGAACAGGTCTTGACAGATCAAGGTCCAGCGTTTGAGGCTGAAATCTTCCAGGAGTTCTGCAACCTCTACGGCTGTAAGAAGATTCGGACAACGTCTTACCACCCACAAACCAACGGGCTGTGTGAGAAAATGAATAATATCGTCATTGATCTCCTCAAAACGTTGCCCCTGGAAGAACACAGCCTGTGGCCGGAGAAGCTGCCAGACCTGATAGACTTATACAACCATATCCCGGTGAATGCTACAAATTGCACCCCGGCTTACCTGATGCGGGCAAGACCAGGTAAGCTGCCGATAGACCTGGAGATGGGAGTCCTGACCCCCGAGGACACCTCCCCAGACGCGGACTGGGATACGGAACGGCGGCTACAGTACAAGAAGGTACAGGAGAGTGTGGAGAGGAGTCTGGCTCAAGCGAGAGAAAAGCAAGAGAGGCTCTTCAACCAACACGCCCCTGCTGGTCCCCTGGAACCTGGTGAGCAGGTCCTGAAGCGGAAGAGAAGGCTTCACAAGCTAGATGACCAGTGGGAGAGCGACCCGTACACAGTACTGCAGTCCAACCACAACAACCTGAAGGTATGTGTAATTACCAAGGATGGAGGAGAAACCACTAGCACCGTCTCCAGACACCACCTAAAAAGGTGCCCCGAGCAACTACAGAGTGCAGGAGAAGATCAAGATGACCTTGAACCCGCAGAAGACAAGAAAGAAATGATCAGCACAGTTCTTGGAGAGTTCCCCCGGTCCTGGACTTGGATTAATGATGCAATAGTGGTACCTGTCCTACACTTCCTTCAACCAACCCAGCAGGAACCTACAGGAGAGCAGGAGGAATCAGAAGACCAAGCAGCCCTAGAGGCAGAAGAACCCATGCCAGCAGCCCAGGAGAGTCAACCCTCTGCTGACAGTGAGCCTGCCATACCTGAGGTAAGCCAAAGGACCCACAGATAGCTGCCTGCACTGCCTGTAAACCCAGCTAGTAGCTGTACCCTGAATGCTAGTGGGGAAAGTCAGGTTAGACCACCAAAAGACAGTGGGTTACGCAGGTCAACCCGGAGCACTAGGGGGCAAATACCAGCTCGCTGGAAGATCTAAATGCTGTATATTGTAAATGTTTTATGTTTGTTGCCTGGTTGCTAATTATGTTTTTCCATTCTTTCTAGTTCATGGACTAACAGGTTGTGGACGCTGAATAACTGAAACTATCTTGTAGATAGTTGCACTTGGTGCCTTCTTTCAAAGATGGCCACGGAAGAAAAATCTGTCCGGTGTGGCCTCCTTGTGGCCCAAAGTAGAGAGCTCAGCCTTGTCGCCACGCCCAAGGCCAGGAAATTGGGGTTTATGGAAACAGGTCCCCACACCGTGGAAAACTTCACCTTGTTGGGTGACATGGACACCCGGTCACGGAGGCGCCGTGACCTCAAGGACAAAATATACTTGTATATATGTTATGTTGTCATTTATACCCTGTATTTGTGTTTCCTGTTTAGTCCGAAGTACTAAATTTTACTAGGTGAGAATGTGTCACCCCAGGCCTGGATGCAACAAACAATAATCTGTGTCTGAGAGCAGGAGGGAGGTCCCCTGGTTAGGGACAATTAGCATACAGCACTTCCTGTCCCAGGCCTGCAGGGGGAGCTGGCTGCCCCTATAAAAGCTGGAACTGGGGGCAGGGTTAGAGAGAACTGGAAGATCTAGCTCAGGAGTGAGTCTAGTCCCAGAGAAGGAGGGACAGTTCAGTTGTAGCTGAGGAGTCCGTGAGGCAGAGGAGAAACTGCAAGCCAGGGACAAAGGCGACGAGAGCCGGTCCTGGCAGAGAACCAATCTACCGGGCATTGGGGTCCGGGGCTGTCAGGGTTACAAGCCCAGCAGCAGAGAACCAACCTGCGAGGGATTTCAGGTCCCTTGGCCTAAGAAGCCTGGAGGCTCCACCACACAGAGGGACCAGTACATCGAGGAGCAAGCAACAGGTACCCAAGGCCCTAGTCGCATGCCATACAGGCGAGAAGTACACGGCCAGCTCAGGGACGTGGGCTATTACACCACGAAAAGGGGGATAGTCAGAAAGAGCATAGAGAGAACGGTAGGCCTACACACTCACCCTGACCAGTGGGGCTCGTCCGAATGCTCTCAGACACCCAGGCCCATTCCTAACCGGTACTGTTGGGTCATTAATAATATCTACAATAAAGACCCTGAACTGTTTGAAGCGGACTCTGAACTCTTACTATTGCGGCCTGCACTATCACCCCCAACATCCACCTACACTGCCCTGAGGCTACACTCTTCCCGTGGGGAGTTATCCTACACCTGTGCTGCACACCAACACCAGCCTCAGCAGTCGGCCTCGCAGCGGCGGTTATCCCTGACCGCAATCCACGGGTGGTGTAGTCGGACATACAAAACACTGATAAATAGACTGCCACCATTTGGTCTGACCACCCTGAGCCACGGGATCGGGTTGCCACTACTACCCCCATCAGCACCGTACACTAGAAGGGCCGGTTCCGTGTACCCCACGGCCCAGGGGGCGAGTCATGTGCATCAAATTATACATACACATATGGGGCAGTGGGGCTTCATACTATATACAGGTGCTTCTCACAAAATTAGAATATCATCAAAAGTTAGTTTATTTCAGTTCTTCAATGCAAAAAGTGAAACTCCTATATTATATAGAGTCATTACACACAGAGTGATCTATTATATAGATTCATTATACAGAGGCATCTATTATATAGAGTCATTACACACAGAGGGATCTATTATATAGAGTCATTACACACAGAGGGATCTATTATATAGAGTCATTACACACAGAGGGATCTAATATATAGATTCATTATACAGAGGCATCTATTATATAGAGTCATTACACACAGAGGGATCTATTATATAGAGTCATTACACAGAGGGATCTATTATATAGAGTCATTACACACAGAGGGATATGTTATATAGAGTCATTACACACAGAGGGATCTATTATATAGAGTCATTACACAGAGGGATTCATTATATAGAGTCATTACACACAGAGGGATCTATTATATAGAGTCATTACACACAGAGGGATCTATTATATAGAGTCATTACACAGAGGGATCTATTATATAGAGTCATTACACACAGAGGGATCTATTATATAGAGTCATTACACACAGAGTGATCTATTATATAGAGTCATTACACACAGAGGGATCTATTATATAGAGTCATTACACAGAGGGATCTATTATATAGAGTCATTACACACAGAGGGATCTATTATATAGAGTCATTACACACAGAGGGATCTATTATATAGAGTCATTACACACAGAGGGATCTATTATATAGAGTCATTACACACAGAGGGATCTATTATATAGAGTCATTACACACAGAGGGATCTATTTTAAGTGTTTATTTCTGTTAATGTTGATGATTATGGCTTACAGTCAATGAAAACACAAAAGTCATTATCTCAGTAAATTAGAATACTTCATAACAACAGCTTGAAAAATGTTTTTAAAATCCGAAAAGTTGGCCTACTGAAATGTATGTTTAGTAAATGCCCTCAATACTTGGTCGGACTCCTTGTGCATCAATTACTGCATCAATGCGGCAATGTGGCATGGAGGGATCAGCCTGTGGCACTGCTGAGGTGTTATGGAAGCCCAGGTGGCTTTGATAGCAGCCTTCAGCTCATCTGTATTGTGGGGTCTGGGGTCTCATCTTCCTCTTGACAATACCCCATAGATTCTCTATAATAGATTCTCTATGGGGTTAAGGTCAGACGAGTTTGCTGCCAATCAAGCACAGTGATACTGTTGTGTGTAAACCAGGTATTGTTACTTTTGGCAGTGTGGACAGGGGCCAAGTTCTGCTGGAGAATGACATTCCCATCTCCATAAAGCTTGTCGGCAGAGGGAAGCAAGAAGTGCTGTAAAATGTCCTGGTAGACAGCTGCGCTGACTTTGGTCTTGATAAAACACAGTGGACCTCCACCAGCAGATGACATGGCCCCCCCAAACCATCACTGATTGTGAAGACTTCACACTAGACCTCCAGCAGCTTGGATTGTGGCCTCTCCACTCTTCCTCCAGACTCTGGGACCTTGATTTCCAAATGAAATGCAAAATTTACTTTTCATCTGAAAACAACACCTTGGGCCACTGAGCATCAGTCCAGGTCTTTTTCTCTTTGGCCCAGGTAAGACGCTTCTGGCGTTGTCTATTGGTCATGAGGGGCTTGACACAAGCAATGCGACACTTGTAGCCCATGTTCTGGATACGTCTGTGTGTGGTGGCTCTTGAAGCAATGACTCCAGCAGCAGTCCACTCCTTGTGAATCTCCCCCAAATTTTTGAATGGCCTTTTCTTAGCAATCCTTTCAAGGCTGTGGTTATCCCAGTTGCTTGTGCACCTTTTTCTACCACACTTTTTCCTTCCACGTCCATTAATATGCTTGGATACAGCACTCTGTGAACAGCTGCTTCTTTAGCAATGACCTTTTGTGGCTTACCCTCCTTGAGGAGTGTGTCAATGACTGCCTTCTGGACATCTGTCAAGTCAGCAGTCTTGCCCATGATTGTGGAGCCTACTGAAACTGACTAAGGGACCTTTTTAAATGCTTAGGAAGCCTTTGCAGGTGTTTCTTGTTAATTCTAATTTATTGAGATAATGACTTTTGTGTTTTCATTGGCTGTAAGCCATAATCATCAACATTAGCAGAAATAAACACTTAAAACAGATCACTCTGTTTGTAATGACTCTGTATAATATATGAGTTTCACTTTTTGGATTTAAGAACTGAAATAAATTCACTTTTTGATGATATTCTAATTTTCTGAGAAGCACCTGTATGTAGTAGTGCGGCAATTATACTATATACAGTCAGGAGTATAAGTACTTGATACACTGACAATTTCGAAAGTTTTTCCACCTACAAAGAATGAAGAGGTCTGTTTTGTTCTACTTAACTGCTGCAACTTGGACCTTTAACAGGATTTATATTTGACCTATGAGAAAGCATACTATGTGTATTTGGCAGATTAACTCAGGCATGTTTATGATAAACTGAATACCTGGATTGGAGTCCTATTTGTATACAGAATATTGACTATTAATGCTGGCAGAGTAAGTCTTAGGCTATATTCACACTAGGTGTTTTTTTTCTGCAGCAAAACATAATCTCTTGGCAGGAAAGAAGTAGCGTCAAAAACGCAGGTTTTGGTGTGTTTTTTTGCAGTGGTTCTTGGTGCATTTTTGGTGCGTTTTTCAGGATCCCAAAGTTCAGCTTTGCTTCCACCATAGACACATGAAAACAGGTCACCATTGCAAGACATATGTTCATGAAAAAGTACACATTACAAATGTAACAGAGGGGGGGGGGTGAATTGGTCTGGAATGGTTTATCTAAGACCCTGGCAGTGCATTGAATTTGTAGGACACTATTTACTTTCACATTATGGTTTGCCATTGAGTTGCTCAGGCATTGTTCATTTTCGCACCTCCCTGGGCCACACGTGTTGTTCAATCTCACACCTAGCTCAACCAATGTTTACTTTGTAGGCATCACTAATTTAATTAAACTGTAATAATCCAAGCTGCTATCTCAGGTGACCAAGACAAGATGGTTTAAACTTGGGAAAATCACAAGAATAAATGTGTGTCACATACTTGCTTTTTTCACTAAAAACGCAGCAAAATGTTCACACTAGGCTTTTTTTCAGCATTTTTTTCCACCACCCTTTTTTTTAATGGGTGAAAAACGCTGAAACAAGTGACATACTCTATTGCAAAAAGCCATGGAAAGCACAAAATATTGAGGACAAATAAGCAAGCTTTGTGCATGAGATTTCGGAAATCTCATAGACTTTGTTGGTACTGTAAAACGCAGCTGAAGATTTGCATAAAAAAACCCGCTAAAAAAACGTCTAGTGTGAATATAGCCTTGTATAACAGTTTGCCAATGAGTTAGGATATATGACCACGATGCAGAAATGCTGCGGATTTTTCCTAAGCGTTTCTGCATCTCCCTGGGTTGTCAAGCGCTTTGCCAAGTGATTTTAGCATCACTTGGAAAAGTGCTTGACAACTTGGTCACACTATATAATTCCATGCAACCGGCATGGATTTATATAGTGTGACCAAGTTACAATGCTGCAAATGCAGCATCAATAATAAAAAAAAGAATAATAATGGTGAAAAATAAAAAAAAAACATTATACTCATCTTCCGATGGTCCTCGATCTCCTTCTCCGGTGCGTCCGGTGTCTTCGGCGGATCACGATGCTGTAAAAGGATGTTCCATGACGTCATTTAGTCATGTGACAGGTCACGCGACCGCCGATGTCAGCGGTCGCGTGACCTGTCACATGACTAAATGGCGTCATGGAAGGTCATTTTACCACCGCGAGCAGCCGAAGAGCCAGCAGCACCGCCGGGAGCAGACAGGGGCCATCAGAAGGTAAGTATATGTTTATTTTTTATTTTAATTCTATTTTAACTACAGGTACTATGGTACCCGGGTCTGGATGAGAGTCTCTTCATCTCCAGACCCGGGTATCATCCACGCATTGAGTCGCATAATATCCACATGTGTATTTGTAGTCATTCGGATGTTATGCGTTCCAATGCAAGTCAATGGCGGCTAAATCGCAGCGACTCTGCAAAATTAAAGGACGTGCTGCGGATTTTTCCGCAATGATAATCCGCAGCGGAAATCTCCGCGGCATGTGCACAGCACATGCGGATTATCATTGGGGACCATTGCAGACCTATCACCAAGCGTTTTTAAAGTGTTTCCGCGGCGGAAGTTACGCTGCAGAAACGCCTATAAAACGCATAGTGGGCACACAGCCTTAAAAGTTCTATGGTGAAGAAAAACACGTGAGATAATAAATGCGAAATATACAATATTTCCCATAATATGACTGAGGATATCTTTAGGGTGTATTCACTGTTTTTTCTTCTGCAGCAAAAATGCTGTGTTTTACAGTACCATCTTAGTGAATGACATTTCTGAAATCTCATTCACATGCTGTTTTTTTTGCATTTTTTTTAATCTGCAGCTTGTCAAGTCTTTCAGAGGTTTTGCAGCATTTTTCACCCATTCAAATGAATGGAAAAAAAAACACAAGTAAAAACACCTGAATTTTAAGCAGCGTTTTTCCTGCCTCCTTTGATTTTTGAGGTAGAAAAAAAATGCTGCCAAAATCCAACTTGTGAACACACCTTTATCCTGGTTGTGTCCTAATTGGATATAAAATAGAACGGCCATGATAACATGGGTAGTTAATTGTACGGTGTTTTCACTTTATATAATACCAGGCCGCATTCTATTTGCGCAGAGCTGCTCCGTGAAGATTCTATCACAAGATTCCGTGATGACATCACAGGTGATGGTGACATCACTGCTCACAGTCGCTATATATACAATGCACATAGGCTCACTCGTGCCTTTCTTGGCTCTATAGTGACTGATAGCACTTGCAGTTTTTCACTATGGCTGGAATTGTTTTGGACATTCCTCAGGTAAAAGCACTATTGATGATCCTTATGATCAATCGTCCTAACAGTGTGCTTCTACCACCCGATGGCGTCCTCAGCTTCACTCACCGGCTGGTGATGGAGCTAGTAAAGGATTGCCTGACCAAACACCGACAACGTCGTCTAACGTCAGACTATCTGACGGATTTACTTCAGAACATCAGGACATTACTACACCAGGTAAGTGGCGGACACTCTGCACAGAACATCTCAATATTAATAGATAATAATGGAGGGATAGAAGCTTTTTCTTCTAATATATCGTATTTTGCAGACCATAAGACGCACCAAAAATTTTTGGGAGGTAAATAGGAAAAACATTTATTATAATAAAATGGGGGTCTGTCTTATAGTCTGAATTTTCGGTTGCTTACTGAGGGGGGTGGTGGCAGTGGAGCGAGGTCACAGGAGGCAGAGTCGCTGCTGCAGGAAGTCGGCAGTAGGAGTGGGGCGCTGCTGCGGGCCCCAAGCTGGGAGGAGCGGGGTGTCCAGAAGGTGCGAGGCTGCGGGCCCTGGGCTTCAAGGAAATGTTAGCGGTAATTCAGGAGGGGAGGCCCTGCTCTGCTTATTGATTTCTCTGCAGTGGGCTTCAAGAAGTAGGCTGCTGGAGATGGCCAATACGCAGATTGAGATCTCAGCTCGTCATTGAGCCGAGATCTAAATCTGCACATGCACTGCCTCCAGCGGCCATTTGCCTGAAGCCCACCACCAGAAAATCAATGGGCAGAGCGGGGACTCCCCTCCTAAATCACCGCTAACATTTCTTTGAAGCCCAGGGCCCGCAGCCTCGCACCTCCTGGATACCCCGCTCCTCCCAGCTCGGGGCCCGCAGCAGCGCCCTACTTCTACTGCCGGCTTCCTACAGCAGTGACCCTACCTCCTGTGACCTCACTCCACCACAGCCACCCCCCTGGTAAGCTACATTCAGACAATTATTATTATTAATAATCTGTCTGATATGCTGGGGTGGAGAGTTCCAGAGTAGGGGGGGTGCACGGGAGAAATCTTGTATGCGATTATGGGAAGAGGAGATAAGAGGGGAGTAGAGAAGAAGATCTTGTGAGGATCGGAGGTTGCGTGCAGGTAAGTACCGGGAGACTAGGTCACAGATATATGGAGGAGACAGGTTGTGGGTGGCTTTGCATGCCAAGGTTAGGGTCTTGAACTGGAGTCTCTGGGTAATGTGGAGCCAGTGAAGGGATTGGCGGAGCGAGGGGAAAAGCCAGGGAATAGCGGGGGGACAGGTGGATTAGTCAGACAGCAGAGTTTAGGATAGATTGGAGGGGTGCGAGAGTGTTAGAAGGGAGGTCAAAAATTTTGGAAAAAAAGGCATCTTATAGTCACAACGAGTCCCCAAATACAGTATGTAGTCATTGTATCTGCAGACAGAGAACCGATGTCACATACAATTTCCGCCTCCATTCTGACCGCTCTCATCTCAAAATTCTCCTTTCCATTTTTCCTTCTTTATAGGCTGAAGAAAGATCTCAGACTGAAGATTTGGCTGTCTTTAAAGAACTGGCCGAAAAAGTCCTGTCTATACTAGAACGTTCATTGGAACGCCCGGTAAGGATCAATATTAATAGACGTATCTTAATCCACCGTATCTGAGGAGACTTTCTGAGAAAAGGTCTGAAGATGGCGCGGGATTTGTATCGTTACAATTGGTGCATCTGTAAATGTTGGTTTAGTCCTTCATGATTTATGTATTTGGTGATTTAGTGAAATCTTCCACATATTAATTATATATATTATATCTATCAGGAAACAACAGGAGGCGACGCCAAATATGGGCAAAATGTGACCCCGAAAATCCCTGACCCTAATAGGAGTCAGCCGGAGCTGAACAGCGATCTGATTACAGGTGAGCGATCACCCGACCTTCTACAAGGAATGTCCAGATATTACAGAGGACGGAGGATAATGTTAGATTTACTCTCTACTCTGTGTAATGGGAACCTGGCAGCACATTGTTACATATAGAAGTAGTGGTGTGACGGTATAGGCCATTGTCCCCTAATAATAATTGTTTGTAGAAATCCAATATGCCAGTCAGGAGAAATGTAAAGTAGACACCATATACAAATCAGAATGGAAGTGCGCTGGGGGCGTGAAAGAAGAAATCCAAGTGCAGTGACACGCCCCCAGTGCACTTCCAGGCTAATTTGCAAATCTCTCCTATGTTTCAGCTCTCTTACCATCACTCGTATGTGCAGCGTGGGTGGGGGGTTCCTCATTCATGTGATGGAGGGTCCATTCTGCAGTGCTATAGCAAGTAACATGAAATAAATTAAATTTAAATTGCATTACTGCTCTAGAAAATGGGAAAAAACTAAGATACTGAGCACATAATTTGGCCAATTCATGAATGCCCAGCAGCCAATGACAAGGCGATCTTTTTGTTGGAATCCTCTCCTAATGTGAATCCTCTCCTAGGCTGAAGCCTACATTTATATGGGTAGGTAGGATCCTGTTGTAATTAAAACCACCCCGGGCTGATGGGTGGAGATAGGTTCCCAGCTAAAAAGGTCGCCTTGCCGAGGCTGCTAGGCATGCAACCAGCAAAAGAAGGTCGCCTTGTCGTGACTGCTGGGCATGCACCCAGCAAAAGAACGTCGCCTTATAGTAACTGCTGGGCATGCACCCAGCAAAAGAAGGTCGTCTTGCCATGACTGCTGGGCATGCACCCAGCAAAAGAAAAGGTCACCTTGCCGTGGCTACTTGGCATGCACCCAGAAAAAGAAGGTCGCCTTGCCGTGGCTGCTGGCCATGCATGAATTGGCCAAATTATGCGCTAAGTATCTTCCTTTTATCCTATTTTCTACAGCAGTAATGCAATTCAAATTTCATTTATTTCATGTTTACATGCTATAGCGTTACAGAGTGCAACTTTGTTAGTTATGTATTTGGATGGCTACTCTTAGTATGCACCTGTTCTCACCCATTTTCTTTTCGGAAGTGATGGTCAGTCTTTTGTTATTTATGAAGGGGTTCCTCCATCATTTACATTACATTTATCTATGGATTCCCCGTATATTCTCATATTTAGAATCCCCATATAACGAGTATTAATCCCATTTACAGACATCTTGTCATTTCTCCGTTATATTGCTGTATTATCTATGTAGGAATAATATCCTCTAATACATTTCATTTCTTCATCATTATTTTAGAAACAACTGAGCTGTCGAATCCTAACAATGGAATTAGTGAGATCCCGGAGATCCAAGAATCCGTAAGTATCATAGAGGGGGATGCGTGTGTGTCATCAGATCATGGGGTGTGAATGACTCGTCCAGTATTATCCCCCATACAACCATGGGACGTCTCTATTCTAAGTGTAGATGACCCTATGGTGTTAATTACACTTGAATTACAGGGAATCTGTCACCAGGTTTATGCTATTTGGTCTGAGAGAAGCATGATGCAGGGACAGAGACCCTGATTCCATGTGTTGATTACTTTACTCGGTGGAGCAGTTGTGATAAAATCACTATTTTTTTCTGCTGCAGAGCTCTGAATGCTGAGTCTTGTATAACCCCGCCCACACCATTGATTGGCAGCTTTCTGTGTACACTGTGCATAGGCAGAAAGCTGCTAATCAGTGGTGGAGGCAGGGGTACAGAGCAATAGGACTACCTGGCTAGACAGATAGTCTTCTAGTGATAATCTACTGATTTTATTGAAACAGCCACACACAGCCTAGTAAGTAACACATCACTGGAATCAGGGTCTCTGCCCCTACATCATGGTGCTTTCAGAATACATAGCAAACACCTGGTGACAGATTACCTGTAAGTCCTCCTCTGTGTGATCTCCCACATTATCCAGAATGTTATAGTAATGTATGATGACCGTTGCAGGGCGGCTCCAGGATTTCGTGGGCCCTGGGCGAAAGAGTCTCAGTGGCCCCTTTAACACATACCACGATTCATGATTCACAGATACCGCAGATAAATATATATATATGTATATATATATATATATATATATATATATATATATATATATAGTACAAGCCCGAAGATTTCACTTCTTACATTACATGAGCGATATCTATTGTAAATTCCACAATAACTCAGAAAGCGGCGAATCCTCACAGCTCACAGTGCAGACCGGACAGTAATGTCCTCCACACAGTATAATGGCACCACATAGTCCTCTATACCGTATTATGAGCTCCATATATTGCTCCATATAGAATAATGGACCCCATAAAATGCTCCACGCAGGCTGTGCCCCCATATAATGCCCCATGCAGACTGTGACCCCACACATAATGCACCATGCAGGCTGTGCCCCCCACATAATGCCCCATGCAGGCTGTGCCCCCCCCCCCACATAATGCTCCATGCAGGCTGTGACCCCCACATAATGCCCCATGCAGGCTTTGACCCCCCACATAATGCCCCATGCAGGCTGTGCCCCCCCCCCACATAATGCCCCATGCAGGATGTCCCCCTCCCACATAATGGCCCATGCAGGATGTCACCCCCCATATAATTCCCCATGCAGAATGTCCCTCCCACATAATGCCCCATGCAGGCTGTGCCCCCCACATAATGCCCCATGCAGGCTGTGCCCCCCCACATAATGGCCCATGCAGGATGTCACCCCCCATATAATTCCCCATACAGGATGTCCCCTCCACATAATGCACCATGCAGGATGTCCCACCCCACATAATGCCCCATGCAAGATGTCCCCCCCACATAATGCCCCATGCAGGATATGCCCCCCACATAATGCCCCATGCAGGATGTCACCCCCCATATAATTCCCCATGCAGGATGTCCCCCCCACATAATGCTCCATGCAGGATGTCCCACCCCACATAATGGCCCATACAGGATGTCACCCCCCATATAATGCCCCATGCAGGATGTCACCCCCCCATATAATGCCCCATGCAGGATGTCCCCCCAACACATACTGCCCCATGTAGGATGTCACCTCTCACCCCATATATTGCCCCATGCAGGATGTCACCTCTCACCCCATATAATGCCCCATGCAGGATGTCACTTCTCCCCCCATATAATACCCCATGCAGGATGTCACCCCCCCCATATAATGCCCCATGCAGGATGTCACCCCCCATATAATGCCCCATGCAGAATGTCACCTCTCACCCCATATAAAGCCCTATGCTGGATGTCACTTCCCCCCCCATATAATGACCCATGCAGGATGTCACTTCTCCCCCTCATATAATACCCCATGCAGGATGTCATACCCCCTATATAATGCCCCATGCAGGATGTCCCCCCCATATAATGCCTCATGTAGGATGTCACCTCTCACCCCATATAATGCCCCATGCAGGATGTCACTCCCCCCCCATATAATGCCCCATGCAGGATGTCACTCCCCCCCATATAATGCCCCATGCAGGATGTCACTCCCCCCCCCATATAATACCCCACGCAGGATGTCCCTACCTCCCCCCCATATAATGCCCCATGCAGGATGTCACTTCTCCCCCCATATAATGCCCCATACCTCCATACATAAAAAAAAAAAAATCAAATGCTCACCTCACTGCTCACCAGCTGTGGAGAGGTAAGTATTGTGCCGGCCGTGGCCCTGGGCAAGCATTGGGAAGGGGGAGCAAGGCCCACTAGCTGGCGCTGGCACCACTCTCCTCTGCTCACCGGTCCCATAGCACGCCAGGGTGCCCGACAGCAAGTGGGCCCCTCGCCTACTCAGGGCCCCGGCACTTGCCTGGGTGTGCTGGGTGCTAGAGCCGGGTCTGCCGAGCGTCCGGTTTGTATCCTCCCAACATCATATCAGTGTAAATCATCTGGGACATAATATGGGGGGAGAAGTTTTTGCATCTGTAACTTTTTTCCTGCATCTTCAATAAATCAGTATTATTTCTTATTCTTTTATAGAGCGTGATGGATTCATTGGTTCCGGCGAGAAAGCCGCATATGAGCGACTATGAAACTACCAAACTCATCAGCAGTGGAAATTTTGGGTGAGATTTCTGTTGCCATAATCCACATTTCTCAGGGTTCCCTATGACAATGCTTCTGCCCCTGCACTCTGCCATTCAGTGTTATCATAGGGAAATTATATGATCTGTAGCAAATCAAACTGTAAGGAAAGCGATTTAAATAATATAATTACATATAATATAATATATAATAATATAATATTATTACATTCACCTGTGCTAGACCCTCATCTGTTCTTATGCTGCCTCCTCCACCTGAGCTTTTCTGCTCTCCACTCTGATCTTTGTTTTGATGGGGGGGCTCCATTATGAAGCTGATCAGAGAAGTTGGCTACACATGGTCACATGAAGGGTGACACCATATTGACGTCAATGACATCTACACCCTCCACCATGACCATGTGGGCCCAATCACTGGCCTCAGCAGCAGAAGAGAGCCCTGGAACACATTCATTTTGGACCAATTTTTATTTGCACTAAATTGTATTTGGTCAGCTATAGCGAATCTGCCCAAAGAGAATTTCGGTAGATTCTCGTATCTATAATGTGACCTGGGTAATGGCTCCGGCAGAAGTGGCATTGTGGAGACCTCCCATAGGTGATCTATGTAGTGCTATTTTATGTATTTCTAGATGTGAATTTATAGTGGCGGCCAGACCTCTAGTATTAAACATATGCAAATTGTCTCTTCAGAGAGGAAGCAAACTAGAACTCCACCTATAGGAAGTAGCAATCCTAAAAGTCAATATCGACCCTTTAACAAGCCTTGTCATATGACTTAGGATAATAGCCAAAACCAAAATCTCAATTTGCAGGAACTGTGTTCTGGTGTACTGCCCCTCTTCAGTGCAAAGTGTGAGATATGGTTTGACTGGGTAAGAGGTGTCTGACCGGTATCCAAGGGGTTGACGTTTCTCCTTGCGGACATGAGGAGACTTTTAAGCCGCAATGCTCTTCTGGGAAATAGGATTGCTACTTCCTATAGGTGGCACTAGGGTGCTAGTTCTCTTCCTCTCTGAAAAGAGACAATTTGCATATTTCCCAGAAGAGCATTGCAGCTTAAAAGTCTCCTCACCTTGACTTGCTTAACATGGCTTTTGCCGCAAGGAGAAACGTTACCCCTTGGATCCTGGTCAGATGCCTCTCACCCAGCCAAACCATATCTCACACTTTGCACTGATGAGTGCTTGTACCCCAAACATAGTGTCCAAAAATTGAGATTTTGGTTATGGCTATTATCTTATGTCATGTGACAAGGCTCGTTAAAGGGTCGATATTGACTTTTAGGATTACTACTTCCTATAAGGGGCACTAGAGTTCTAGTTCTCTTCCTCTCTGAAGAGACAATTTGCATATTTCCCAGAGGATCATTGAGGCTTAAAAGTCTCCTCACCTTGACAAGCTTAATATGTCACTCTCCGCAAGGAGAAATGTTACCCCTTGGATACCAGTATTAAACATATAATGATTTCTATAGATGGATTATTAATAAGGATTTATTATAACCGATGGATTCTCCTTCTCTCCAGGGCCGTCTACTTAGTGCATCATAAAGACTCACACCAGACCTTTGCTATGAAGAAAATGGCTAAGCGGAACCTAAATACTGCACAGAGATTGGAATGGGCCTTTCTGGAGAGGGACATCTTAACATTTGCTGATTGTCCCTTTGTGGTCTCCATGCTCTGCTCCTTTCCAACTAGATCTCACCTGTGTATGGTCATGGAGTATGTAGGAGGTAAGACACATCTATTGTATTATATTCAGCCCATGTCCGCTTTCATCTTATCACTGCTCATATCATTAGGACATTGTTGGTTACTTCCCCACAGAGCATTTACTATAGGTTATCTATTACCAAGATGATCGTAAATTCATTGATCTTGGTGCAGGGGCGCTATGGGGCTCATCAGTCGGAGGGGGTCTGTCGACGCTCGGCAGTGGGCAGCATCCCTCCACCTGTCATCACAATTTCAGCGGTATTTGCTTCTTCAAGGAGGTGGGGCTGGTGGGGGCCAAAATACTGAAAGGGGGCCATATGACTAGATATGGGGGGACTGTGAATGCTGAGTGGAGGTCATCATATTAAGTGGGGTGCTGTGGGGGTCCTCACTCTGTATGGAGGCCCCCATTCTGTGTGGGGACATCATACTGAGTGGGGAGTTATGCGGACCATTATATTGTGTGAGGGACTGTGGGAACCATTATCGTGAGTGGGAGGGTTGCTGTGGGTGCCATCACACCGAGTAGGGGGTTGTGGCTGGCCTCCTTCTAAGTGGTGGCCTCCTTAGGAGGATTCACTGTGGGGATACCATACTCATTGAGTGTGGGTGTGGGCATTTTTGGGAGCATCATACTCTAAAATGGCCATAAAAGTTGTATTGCTGGTGAGAACACCAAGCTGCTTCAACAGGGATATAAATATATTTCTTTTTTACTTTTTAGGGTGGGGGGCAATTACAACTTTTGATATGGGGTCTTGTGATTTCTATGTACGCCACTATCTGTGTGATCTCCCCAGGATGTTTCCGCTCACTGCTCATTATACATCATGGTTATCTGCTCGTGGTATATCATGGTTATCTTCTGTATAAACCCCTCACCGGTCATATTTCCTTTCTTCTATAGGTGGAGACTGTGGGACCCTTCTAAGCACCAGGGGTCCTTTCTCTGTCCCCATGGCCCGCTTGTACTTTGCAGAGGCGGTACTTGCCGTGGAATACCTGCATAGTTACGGTGTGGTGCACAGAGACCTGAAGCCGGATAAGTAAGTGCCCCCGTAGTATAATAAAGTGGGGAAAGTTGTCATTTATTATCATTCAGTCTGTGAGGCTAAAACCATCTTCTCTTTTGCAGCCTCCTGATTACATCTACTGGACATATTAAAGTTACCGATTTTGGGATTTCTAAAGTTGGTCTAATGATACCGAAAACCAACACCTACAAGGAATTAGCAGTGGACATCTCCAGAGAGTTCCAGGACCGTGAGGTCAGCATCACCTACAAGAACTTAGCTTGTTATTTGCAAATCTCATCACACTATTGTCTCTTCTCTACGATCTTCCTTTCTAGAGAACTTTTCCACTAATATTTTATCTTCTGCATTGTGTTTTAACGATGATATCTTGTCATAATAATTGTTTCATCGATTCTCATCTCTATGTTCTGTTGGTTTCCAGTTCTGTGGCACCCCATGTTACATAGCCCCAGAGATCATCCTGAAAGAAGGCTATGGAAGACCTGTTGACTGGTGGTCATTGGGGATCATCCTGTATAAATTCCTGCTGGGATGTGTACCATTTGATGCTGATTCCCTCACTGAGCTTTATAAAAGGGTTGTCATTGGTGAGTAGAATAATCCGATCATTGCGTTGATTGGTTACATTTGTTTAGTTATTTCCTTTGCTTTATGTTACAGTCCAGTAAAGAGGTTTTATTTTCTGTAATTTTCTATGTAACAGGAGAACTAATTTGGAATTGTGATCGCGCTCCACCCCTGGATGCTCAGAATCTCATCACTGAGCTGCTCAGAAGAAATCCTGTGCGTAGACTTGGGACAGGTAACAGATATACTAGTATTAATATTCCCTTATTAGACCAAGGACATATCGCTCATGTCCATGAAGATCAGCATTTCTCTATCAGCTCATCTACTGTATTTCTAGTTCTCCACACTAAGACTTTCAGTTTATTTCCTTCATGTCGGCTCAGTTTTGTCATTAGTTCAGATTACGATAAACTGTTCAGATATGGAGCCATCCCTGACTATGTCCGCATCACTTTTGTTTTTCTTTTTCTAGGAGGAGCATTTGAGATCAAGGTTCATCCATTCCTGAGTGACTTGGACTTTGACAATATTCTGAGCCAGGAGCTGGAGTATGTTCCTCAGCTTGTTTCAGATGCAGACACCAGCTTATTTATCAGTAAGTAGAAGGAGACGTCATCTAGACTAAGCGACTGTTTGTCTCATCTTCCCTAATATGTGATCATCTGTTCCCATTAATATTAGTGATAAATAGTGACTGTGTTATACTGACAACCTCTAATAATACTTCATTACCTATTTCTTGTAGATCATTCTGATATAAACAAACATCTGGTCTCAAAGGATGAGGAAGGCACAAGTGAGAACAATGAGAGCCTTGACTTCCAAAATTTTACGTCATCTTCTGAAAAGCTTTGTAAAGTAAGTATGTGATTAATAAATCCAAAATATGTAAAAAAAATTAAAAAAACTCTAAAAGTACATAAAAAAAATATTTTATATCTTATTTTTATCCGTATTTAGCTCTGTATCATCGCTACCAGGATGGTGAACAATGAGGATCCCAATGCCCCTCCAGAGTATACACCAGAAACCAACACAAACATCTCAGAAATGTGAGTATATTTTAAAGGGTCATTACTTCATTACTGGGAGTTCCAGGCTGATCTATGTACACAACACCAAATATAGGACATAAATATCAGAATATCAAATGCAGCATTCACCGCTTCATGGTTAACGGTCATTGTACTTTTGGCTTCAGAAAATGCAGAAGATAACAGCCCATAATTGTGGCAGGTCATGCATTTTTAGCACTGCCTACTCTGTAGGAGAGCTGCAGTATTACTTGCCAGCCATTCTTGGTAGTTGTGTTCTGATCCATGGAAGGTAGTTTTGAGCAGAAAACCTTCCCCGCTATGACAGTCATATGTCCTATTAGGCCTTATAGTCAGTGTTCTTATAGTGAGACAACCCATTTTATACTGTGTTTACTTACGATTTACATGTTTTTCTTCTTCAAACAGGCAGAAAGAATCTGTTCCTGTATGTAATACAGACGATGCTGTTACCATCTTGCCACCCTCGTCCCCATTGCCAGGTATGTACATGTCTACAGCACCAACAATGTGAATGTTGACTTCAAGGCTCAAATATTTCCACATGGTTTTTCTGGTCTACTATGTTATCCATGTTTCATGGATCTCAGCTATGTTGACCATGGGTTTGTACTGTATCCCTATATCCCTAATTTTGTACAGGAGTTTTTTTTCATGTATTCTGTATATTACGTTGTTTCATCTAGTAACCTAGTGAGATATAGCGACTGTGTTATACCGACACCCTCTAACAATCCTTCATTACCTATGTCTTGTAGATCACTCTGATGAAAACAACCATCTGGTCTCAGACGATAAAGAGGGCACAAGTGAGGACGATGAGAACTTTATCTTCCGAATATTTGCATCATCATCTTCTGAGAGGCTTTCTAAAGTAAGTATGTGATCGATAAATCCAAAATATGTACAAAAAAAGGATCTATAAAATTAAAAAGTATGTATATTTAATAACTTATTGTTATCCACATTTAGCACTCTACCAACACTAACGGGATGGTGAACAACGAGGATCCCAAGGCCCCTCCAGAGTGTACACCAGAATCCAACACAAACATCTCAGAAATGTGAGTAGATTATGGGGTCATTACTGGGAGCTCCAGGCTGATATATGTGCGCAACACCACATATAGGACATAAATACCATAATATCAAATGCAGCATCCACCGCTCCATGGTTATGGGTCATTGTGCTTTCAGCTTTCGGAATTGTTGGAGATAACAGCCCATAATTGTGGCCGGTCATGCACTTTTAGTGCTGCCCTCACTGTAGGAGAGATGTAGTATGAAATGCCGGCCATTCTTGGTAGTTGTTTTCCTCTCAGCTCTCTATAAAAGGTAGTCTTGAGCAGAAGACCTTCCCCACTATGACAGTCATATGTCCTACTAGGCCTTATAGTCGGTGTTCTTCTAGTGAGACAACCCCTTTTATATGGAGTTTACTTGAGATTTACATGTTTTTCTTCTTCAAACAGGCAGAAAGTATCTGTTCCTGTATGTAATACAGACGATGCTGTTACCATCTTGCCACCCTCGTCCCCATTGCCAGGTATGTACATGTCTACAGCACCAACAATGTGAATGTTGACTTCAAGACTCAAATATTCCCACATGGTTTTATACAATACTATAGGTCTCTTATGTTATCCATATTATGACAAAGCAGATCCTATAAGAATATATTGTTACTGATTTTTTTTTAATTTTTCATCAGAATTTCCATCTCATGAAGAAAGAAAATCGGCAATAAATCTGAGTATGGAGCAACAAAACTCAGAAAATGGAAAAAATGGGAAAAAGAGACGAGGTAAGTGTGAGAATCAACTCCATGTTGTGTGATGTCAGTGAGAATAATTCATGTGGAGTAGATGTCATCTGTCAGTGATGGGATTGTCACATGTATGATTGCTGACAATGACCCCTGACCTCTGTATGATAATATTCCTCTGCCGTCCGGCCACAGTGACTGCACAGCATTATCATGTAATATGGAGTCCCATCACTTACATTATATTTATTTCTCTTGTCATAGGTTCCATCTTCCGCCGGATCTTATCATCCTGCCGGCGTGGATTATCCAGGGCTGCTCGCGCATTTGCATGCTGTCACTGTTGCCCTAAAACCATCTAAAAGACGGGACACCTAAGCATCTAGCGCCCTGAAGTCCAGCAGATCCACCATCACTGCTGGAGCTGTATAGAAGGACCTTCACCATCTACCTGTGGCCTTCTGACTGGTCAACCTGGACAAGTTTCAGTAACGCCTCTGTCATCGGGCTCCGCGGTATTCATACTGCTCGTCTGACTTGTCATTTACTGATCACCTGGTATCTGACCTCGGCTATCTTCCTGACTTTGATTTAGTCTTTTGATAATGTTCACGATTTTATTCATCCCATTATTAATTAAAAAAAAGTAAAATCTGTTACTGTTGCTCTGATTCCTTTTTGTCTTGAATTCACAAATACTTGTAACTCACTAATTGCTCTTCTTCTCACTAAATGTATTTCTCATTATCCTTAATGCAGCAGTCAGTCTCATATTTCTGTCCAGCAGTTACACTGGTGCCTCCACCCTGTACCAGTCATTACACTCATCCACAAACCTCTCCACACTGCTGCACAGTCCTGCATCTCTACCATATCTACACTCCAATGAGCTAAGATTAACATCCTTCATAATCAGGACCTCCCACTCTCATGTCCAAGACATTTTCTCTGCTGCACCAGCTCTCAGGAGTGCACTACTGCAGGCAATCAGGTTCATTCCCACTATCAGAGATTTTAAGTGTGCAGTAGAAACAGATTATTTGTGGCAGGACTATCAAATCACCTCACTATTCTAAGTTTTTCCTACAGCACTCAGTAGCACTTAATATTTGTACATATACAGATAATGGTTGGTGACTGGTTCATGCAGCCTTAATTCCACAAAGATAGAAATAAAAGGTCAACATGTTTCATACATCCAAACCATCCTTAATCATGGCAGAAAAACATCATTTTAAGTTCCCACTATGAATATTTGGTGAGATATCACAGCTGTGTATTTTCACAGCACAAAGAACGCATCTTACAGATCAGCAAATCACAGTGTGCTGACGCTTAGTGTTGTAGTTTTGAACAACACCATTCATTTTATCATATAATGTGTTGAAAAATGAGAAAAAATGCCAGGTTTGGGTTCCTTCATTTTACAGTGTGTATTGTGTTGTAAAAACAAACTGACAAAATGATTCAGAGTCAGTAGCACGATTACTGTGATACCAAACTTATAAGGTTTATATATATATATATATATATATATATATATATGTATATATATATATATATATATATATAAATAAATATATATATATATATATATATACAGTGTTTAGCATAAATCAGTACACCCAAATAGATTTGTCAGCAAACCTGTAGTTTCCTTTCAGAATCATCATTTTATATGGGATACCATACTACAAAATACTCTCGCTAATTTGAGCCATTGAATGCAAACAAGATTTGGTATTTTGAAGACCCCAAAAAAGTAATTTTCTTAACAAACTCATTCAAGATCATGTTTCAAAAATGAGAACATCCCAGTAACAGTCTTAAGAGAAAAGCTAAGTTTAGACAACAAAATTCTAATTAACAAGAACTGAACCACAGGTAAGTGTAATTATTCATTAAACAGATGTCCAGCAGACAGGTGTCTGTAAAAGGAAGTTACTTAATAAAGAAAACTCCTTCCCATTTCATGCTATCAGCAATGGCACCACATAGAAGGGAAATGTCACAAAACCTGAGAAAGAAAATAATTTCTTTGCAATAAATGTGAAGTCTACAAGAAGATCAGCAAAACTTTACTTATCAGTCAGAAAACTGTAGCAAAAGTGATGGAAAACTATAACAAAGATGGAACTGCAACCATCTTACAGAGACGTCCAGGCCGACTATGGAAGTTAACACCTAAACAAAAGCGTCCTCTGATGAGAAGGGTAAGTGGCACCACATAGAAGAGAAATGTCACAAGACATTTCTGAGAAAGAAAATCATTTCTTTACAAAAAAAGTGAAGTCTACAAGAAGATCAGCAAAGCTTTTCTTATCAGTCAGATGGAAGTTAACATCTAAACAAAAGCATCTTCTGATGAGAAGAAAATCGACAGGCAAATTCATTGCTATTAGCTGAAGAAGTAGAAAGCCAATCCAGGGCGAGTGTTTTCCATGACACGACACGGTGTACACTGCAAATGAATGGCATTCATGAGTGTCCTCCACAAAGGAAGCCTCTCTCCCTTAAAGCCCATGAACAATAAAAGTCCGTCTACAATTTGCCAGGGTCCATGCTTAAAACTATGAGGACTACCGGGACTCTATACTGTGTATGTGCATCTTATGTGTATGTCCGTATTTTATGTTTGTGTGCACTATGTATATGCATACGTTAAAATGTGTATAGAGTATTAGCATGTGCAAATTTTATATGTGTGCCTAATATAAATATACATGGAAATGTATATGTAGGTGGTGCCTGATGGAGGGTGGGGGGCCCAGATCAGAAGTCCTGATTAAGGGCCCTTCACTGTCATTGTCTGCCCCTTATATAAACAGTAAAATCTCCTTTAATAACTGGACTTCCATTGGGGTGGACTTCTCATAGATGGCCAGTATGCATACTATATTGTGAATCTGGGCATCTCTCACAGAAAATCTGATCTGGATATGAGGGTGGTCTTCTATAAGCGGTGATGTTTTGGAGAGATTTAGGTAAAAGTCCCAATTCTTATCCATCGATCTGGTAATTTGAGTAAAATATTTGTGTTGATAACTGATCACAAAGTCACAAAATATGTAATATTTGGCATAACCTGGCTCATTTTTCAAAAAGTTATGCTCAATTTTTTTAGCACCAAGTTTTGTTGCTTTTTTGTAGACTAAGGGTATGTGCACACGATGCAGAAAATTTCTGCATCATTTCTGCATCTCCCTGGCAGAAAAAACGCATGCAGATTGTGCATGCGTTTTTCCTGCAGAATACATGCGGATCCACATGCAGATTGACAAGCGCTTTCCAGGCGATTTTAGCATCACCTGGAAAGTGCTTGACAACTAGGTCACACTATATAAATCCATGCAAACAGCGTGGATTTATATAGTGTGACCCGAGAGAGTGTATATACTTACCTCCGATGGCCCGCGCTGTCCTGCTTTACACTCCGTTCTCCCGGCTGCCGGCAACTTTGAATTAAAAGACCTGCCGACGTCAGCGTCACGTGACCCGTCACATGACTCTGACGTCAGCGCAGGTCCTACAACTCACTGCAAGTGCCGGGAACCAAGCGGGAGCGCTGTGCGGGCCGACAGAAGGTAAGAATACATTTATTTTTTATTTTATTCTTTTTTTACAGCTTTTTTGTAGACTTACACTAACTTAGTATATTGTGTGAGAATTAAATGAATTATGAATTAGTTGGCGCATTTTACCACACTCTGGGGGTCCCTGACAGTCCTTCTTTACCGGCCCTGTAGTGATGCCAATGTAAACTTCCAAGTGACCGCGCAGTCAATCACTGTCACGAATGCAGGACAACCTATGATTAGCTAATTTTTGGGAAATCCTTATAACAAAAGGGGATTGAAAATATTTACAATTATTTTAAAAGCATTAAAAAAAAAACAGACCCAATACTTATAATTAGTTTGTTGAAAGTAGTCTAATTAAAGGGAGCTGAAAGGATTAGAGATTATGAACCCGATTCACCAGTGTTTTTGCCAGAAAACTGGCATAAAGCTCTTGAAAAGTTGCAAAGTTTTGTGACTTTTCCCATTTTCACATAATTTTAACTTCTTTAAAGCCCAAGACGTACTGATACGTATCTGCGCCCTGGGACTTAAGAGCCTGATACGTATTAGTACATCTTTGCGATCACGCCTGCACACAGGCTGTGCGGGCATGATCGCCGCCGGGTGTCAACTGATTGTCACAGCTGACACCCGGTGCTATGTGCTGGGAGAGGTCCCGCACATTAACCCCCGCAATGCTGCGATCGAAGTCGTTCGCAGCATTGCGGGGGCAAGGGGAGGTGATCGGGATAGTCACCTCTCCTGCCGGCGTCCAGCAATGTGTGCCGCGGCTTCCCGGATGTTGCCATGATGACCCGATTCACTGAGGGGTGCAGTTTTAAGAATGGTGTCACTTTTGGGTATTTTCAGTCATAAAGACCCCTCAAAGTGACTTCAAATGTGATGTGGTCCCTAATAAAATGGTTTTGTAAATTTTGTTGGAAAAATGAGAAATCGCTGGTCAATTTTAACCCTTATAGCTCCCTAATAAAAATAAATTTGGGTTCCAAAATTGTGCTGATGTAAAGTAGACATGTGGGAAATGTTATTTATTAACTTTTTTTGTGTGACATATCTCTCCGATTTAAGGGCATAAAAATTCAAATTTTGAAAATTGCAAAATTTTCAAAATTTTCGCCAAATATCTGTTTTTTTCACAAATAAACACAAGTGATATCGAAGAAATTTTACCACAATCATAATGTACAATATGTCATGAAAAAATATTCTCAGAACCAGGGAGATCCGTTGAAGCGTTCCAGAGTAATTACCTCATAAAGTGACAGTGGTCAGAATTGTAAAAATTGGCCTTCTCATTAACGTGCAAACCACTTTGGGTTGTAAAGGGGTTAAGGACTCTACCTGCATATACAGTCATGGCGGAAAGTGCTGGCACCCTTGAAATTGTTTCAGAAAATTACACATGTTTTATTACACGCATGTTTATTTCCTTTGGGTTTATTGGAACAACACAAAAAAACTGAGAAAAAAAAGGCAAATTGGACATAATTTCACACAAAACTCCAAAAATGGGCCGGAATACATATATATATTTTTGATGGGACAACACTGAAGATGCGACACTTTGATACAATGTACAGTAGTCAGTGTACAGCTTGTTTAACTGTAAATTTGGTGTGCCTGCAAAATAACTCAACACACAGCCATTAATGTCTAAACCGCTGGCAACAAAAGTGAGTACACCCCTAAGTGTGTTCTCAGCTGATGTTATTTGTTGGTTTTTCTTTGCATCCCGAACAATTTTCTTGGCAGTTGTGGCTGAAATTTTTGTTGGTCTACCTGACTGTGGTTTGGTTTTTACAGAGCATCTGATTTTCCATTTGTTAATCACAGTTTGAACACTGCAGACTGGCATTATCAATTCCTGGGATATCTTTTTGTATCCCTTTCCTGTGTTATACTCTTTTTGCCTCCCTTTCCTGTGTTATACAGTTCAACTACCTTTTCCCGTAGATCCGTTGATAATTCTTTTGCTTTCTCCATCTCAAAATCCAGAAACGTCAGTGGCTGGATCCCAGAAACTCACTCAGCTTTATGCACACACACTGATTACAAGCAAACAGGTCATAGGTGAGGATGTTACCTTTAGTAGCCATTCAAACCCATTTGTGTCAAATTCTGTGCATGTTATCAGGCCAAAATCATCAGGGTATGTAAACTTTTTGATCAGGATTATTTGGATGTTTTTGGTTGTCATTAGTGATGAGCGAGCACTAAAATGCTCGAGTACTCGTTGCTCGGGTCGAGCAAATTGAAATACTCGGGTGCTCAACCCGAGCAATGAGCCCAATATAAGTCTAGGGGAAACTTGAGCATTTTTCAGGTGGCAACCCACGGCGGTCTGCAGAGGGCCAAAAAATTGCCCAAATCGATGGGAACTGTGCTCAAATGACATGTGAACAGCATGGGGAAGACCCCTGGAAGCATCTCTGACTCCCAGATCACTGCTGTCAACAACGTCGTCAGAGTATTACGCCACTTTTACGGCGTAAGGAACATCCTTTCCAGGGTGATGACTTGTATATAAGGCAAAATAAATAAACAAAAACAAAAATACTCCTACACACCTTGGGCTATGTTCACACGTAGCATTTTTGACACGTTTTTGCACTTTTGCATTGCTTTCAACCAAGACAAATGCATTCACCAGGAAATGTCATTTTAACATTTTACAACCTTATCTGGCCATGTGGTGTGTGACACTTCATCAGACACATGCATACAGTGCTGAAAAGACATGATAACAGCAAGGGGAAGACCTCTGGAAACATCTCTGACTCCCAGGTCACTGCCTAAATGTGTGCCCATCATAAGTGATCCTTGGCACATGCGAAGATGCCTCCCGTCATGCACCTGTCATTGCAGACTTGCAACAATCACCGTCCACGTCCTTGTCCCACTGCAGTGTTCAGTTGTCCCTACCCCATTCCTTGGAATGCAAGCACAAGAATGCCGGCAGCCACCCACCCACAGGCTGCAATACGATACTGCCAAATTTTTGACAGCTGCTTGCACTTGAAATGTGGCCTTTTAGGCTCGTGGAGGCGGAAGCTTTTCATAACCTCATGCCGGCGGCGGCCGGGTGTCCATACTCGGTCCCCAGTCGCCACTATATTTCCCGGTATCGCCTCCGCCTTCCACAAGCACGGGTCCCATAACATTACCCGTGCCCTCCCCAGTGCACTTACTGGGAAGGACCGCCTAACCACAAACACGTGGACAGGTGAATGTGGCCAGGGACGGTACGGAGACAGTCCACAACTTTTTTTGCTAAGAGTTGTATTTAGCTCGGTGAAAAGACTGGCATAGAGGGAAACCGTATCTACCCTGCACGTCATTTCTCCCAGAAAATCCTGTAATTGAGCTTGTTGCAGAAGCAATGGCAGCCCATCCAACATCAACTCGCACTTGTCAATGGTGCTTTGACACACACACATCTTTCTTTGCGTATTTAATTTCTTGAATACAGAGTTGGAAAATGGCCTGATCCGTAATGCGTTTTGAGAAATAACATGCATAAGCATGGCCGATCCGCATTAAAAATGCAGCCATAGAGTGTTCAGGAACCTTCCCCCACACTTTTCTTAGCCAGGGCTGCTTTTCGGCAGGGTTGCATGGGCCCACCAGAGAACCGGAGACTCCTCCGGCGGGCCCTGGCTTCTCCTTCAGGAGAGTTCATAGCGCCGAGGTGAGGCCATGATGATGATAGAGGCCATCATCTGCTTAGTTTTCTGTTACTTGGAATGCAATTGCAAGTATGCAGCCAGCCACCCACCCACCCACAGGCCGCAACACTAAACTGACAGATTTCTGGGCGCTCTTTGCACTTGAAATATGGCCTTTTAAGCTTGTGGAGGTAGAAGCTTTTCACAACCTCATGCAGGCGGCGGCCGGGTGTCCATACTTGGTCCCCAGCCGCCAGTATTTTTCACGGTATCGCCTTCGCTTCCACAAGCACGGGTCCCACAACATTACCCATGCCCTACCCAGTGCACTTACTAAGAAGGACTGCCTAACCACAAACACGTGGACAGGTGAATGTGGCCAGGGACGGTACGGAGCCAGTCCACAACTTTTTTTGATAAGCGTTGTATTTAGCTCAGTGAAAGGACTGGCATAGAGGGAAACCGTATCTACCCTGCGTGTCATTTCTCCCAGGAAGTCCTCTAAAGCTGCTTGCACTTGAAATGTGGCCTGAACATTACTGCTGGTACTTTTCTGTGGGAATTTTCTTGCCTCCTACCAGCCTGGAATATTTCCAGCAAACTATGGTACAACACCATGGTATTAGCACTGCCCTCAGTACCAGTAGCGAAGCCATCCTCAATTTCCTTCTCTGGAATTTTATTTGGTAGACTGAGTGGCTGCCAAAATACATTTTCTCACAAAGGAGCTGATGATAGAGTGGCAGTAGGTTCAAGTTTCTCCAGCCTGTTAGATATTAGAGGGTGAACGACAGCACATTGGATCAGTGGTTAGCACTGAAGTCTTGCAGCACTGGGATCCTGGGTTCAAATCCCAGCAAGGACAACATCTGCAAGAAATTTGTATGTTCTCCCCATGTTTGCATGTGTTTCTTCCTCAGTAAAAATAGAGTGCCCTGGAATCTTCCCACACACTTTTCTTAGCCAGGACTGCTTCTCGGCAGGGTTGGACAGTCCCACCAGAGAATTCTCTGGTGTGCCTTGGCTTCTACCTCAGGAGAGTTCATGATAGCGCTAACTTTGCAGCTGCTATGGGGCTCTTGAGCGGGTGAGAAAGGTTAGCCCTCAGAAACAAATCCTCTGGTGGGCACAATGTTTTTCAATCTGAAACAGCTTCTCAGTGGGAGTTGTATTTCACCACAGCCATATTCTTTAGCTCTGTGAAAGGACTGACATAGAGGGAAACTGTATCTACCCCGGTTGTCATTTCTCCGTCACCAGGTTCCGCCCATTGTAACACACGACCATGCCTGGCTGTATGTTCAGCGGTGAGAGCCACAGATCAAGCTGCTGTGTTACAGCTTTCAACAACTATGCAGCGTTGGGCGGTTTGTCAATTAAGCATTAAGCATGTTATCTTCAGCACAGCCTGTTGCTGTTTAGCCAAGGCAGTGCTGCAGTGCTGTCAGCTTGTGACTGATGTGGTCATTTCGGAGATGGAGGAGGAGGTGCATGAGCTGAACAATGTGATTACATTGAGGTTAAATTGGTGATGCTGTTTTTTATACTAAAGAAAGATCCTATTGTTATGTTTTTTTATGTTATTTTTTATGACAAATGCATTCACCGGGAAATGTCATTTTAACATTTTACAACCTCATCTGGCAATGAAGTGTCATCAGACACAACCTGTTTTATTTATGATGGAGGGACTCTGAAAGTCATAAAGCCTATTTTTATAGGAACATCAGACGGCCCTTACTATTCTTAAAAGGCCAGCAGTCGGCCCTAGCTATTGTTAGAGAGCCATCAGAGGGCTATGCTTTGTTGTTCCCATTATTAACAAGTGGGTCTCCTATACTGTTATTGCGCATCCAGTGACTGCAAGGGTTGTCAAAAATTTGGACGCAACCTAATACCCCTTTGAAGAGACATAGAGGAGGGTCTCAGTAAAAAAAATGTTCCCATTATAAAGGAGCGGGTCTTCTATAGTGGTAATGCCCATGCTGTGATTGCAAGGGTGGCCAAAATTTTTGAAAAAAAACACTAACAATTTAAAGACACAAAGAGCATGGCCACAGTAACAAGGTACGACATGTTCCCGTTAGAAAGGAGAGGGTCTGCTAAACAGTTATAGGGTATGCAGTGAATCCAACGGCTGACAAATTTTAGGAAAAACCCCACTAAGAATTTAAGGACACACAGAGCAGGGCCACAGTAACAAGGTACGACATGTTCCCATTAGAAAGGAGAGGGTCTGCTATACAGTTATAGGGTATGCAGTGAGTCCACCGGCTGACCAAGTTTAGGAAAAAACCCACTAAGAATTTAAAGACACATAGACCAGGCCACAGTAATGACAAATTCCCATTAGAAAGGAGAGAGTCTCCCATAGTGTTGGACTATGCAGTGACTGCAAGGGCTGCCAAAAATTTGGAGGCACTTCAATGGCCCTTGGAAGAGACGTGGAGGAGCGCATCATAAAAATTTTTTAGCATTAGAAAGGAGCGGGCCTTCTATACTTGTAATGCCATGCACTAAGTGTATGGGCTGACAAACATTTACTCCTGGGGGGTATACATGAACATACTGTATAAAAATTTTTTTTTACGGGCATCATAAAAATGTAGCGCCCCGAGGGCTCGGCCGCAACAGGGGTATTGCACCTCTGCCAGAGGTGTGATATTCCACTCCCGGGTAAGGATGGAGTATGGACCAGGGTTCAGTTAGCTGCATACAGCACACTCACCCCATTTCCGAGGGACAGCTCAACGGTGCTCCCATTAGACAGAAATGCAGGCACGACAGACCATGTCCCTCGCTGGAGTGGGGAGGGGGTAGGAATACCCAGTGATGTAGGAGCAGATAGCGGTTGGTTCCTGAGCGTATATAGGAGCCCATTGTTTGCTGGTCACCTGGGCTCATGTTCTAGAGGGAGGTATAAAAGGTGGGCACCATCTTAGAACAGTGTTCAGTCAGAGAGAAGAAGTGACAGAGTGGGGGCCTCTGGAAGGGGCTCTGCTCCGTAGGTGGGCCTAGCCTCTGAGGCCCAGCCAGCACAGAGAGAAGAGAAGAAGAGAAGTTCAGTGAGTGGAGTAAGAGAAGGAGTTCAGCCAGAGAGGGCTGACAGGGAGCTGTGGCTCAGTCTGGGCCCAGCTCCACGAGGCAGGCCTAGGGTGAAGGCCAGGAACAGAAAGGAACAAGAACAGAAAGGAACAAGAACAGAAAGGAACAGAAGAGAAAGAGAAAGAGAGAAACAGAAGGGCTCAGGAACAAGACGGCAGAAGGGACCCTAAGAACCCACGAGAATACAGGGTGAAGGGTCAGGCAGATTAAGGGTACCGGATCCCAAGTTGGCGGAGGAGAAACAGCCCTCAGCCAAAGACCGGAGGTCGTGATCATTTATTGGTGCGACACCTCATCAAACCTGCTAGGAAGGCACCATATAGGACAGCGGGGAACGGGAACCACGTTTACCCGCACAAGTCCGCGGCAGCTGGACAAAAGTGGGTCACTGGTGAGGCAGGCCAGAGAAAGGATTGAAGGGGTCCTGTGTCATGCTCCTGAACTGCCTGGGGTTGACCGAGCCCCTCACCTGGTGGACACAGCACGGCTCGGGCGGTCATTGCTGACAGAAGTGACCCGGAGTACATGAACTGTGAGTAAAAGACATTGAACTGCAGTACGTTGTCTGTGTACTCTTTCGCTCCTCCAGCACTAACGGCACTGGGACTCTCTGCACCATCACCCCCACCATCCACTACACTGCCCTGGGGCTGCACTCTTCCCGTGGGGAGTCACACTACCTCAGCTGCATACATCATCAGCCCCAGCGGTCTGCCTTGCAGCGGCGGTTCATAATAACCGCAATCCACGGGTGGCGCAGTCGGACATCACTTAGGACTGCTAAAGGACTACCACTGGTCTGACCACCCTGAGCCACGGAACCGGGTCGCCACTACTACCCCCACCGTCTCTCTATTGCCCGGCTCCGAGTGCCCCACGGCCCAGGGGCGAGTCAAACACCCTTAAAAAAAATTATGTGGGTGTTGCATCATGGACCACGGTCACCCTGGTGATATGGTGGTGGAGGATGAGGAGAAGGAGGAGGACAAGAGCAAATAGCCAAAATCAGGAAGCGTATACCCATGTGTGGGTGTGAAAAGGTGCATGGGAATGCACCTCCCAAGAAAAGACACTGGATTTGAGTTTATGTTACGCTGCTATCATTCGGTGGTGTTGAGAAGTCTGGCCCAATCCAGCCCTTGTTCATTTTTATAAGAGTCAGCCTGTCAGCATTTTCAGTTGACAGGAGGATGCGCTTATCAGTTATAATTCCACCAGCGGCACTAAAAACCCGATCTGATAAAACGCTGGCGGCAGGGTAGGCCAGGACCTCCAAGGCATAGAGAGCCAGTTCATTCCACATATCTAGCTTGGATACCCAATATTTATAAGGCACAGAGGAATCACGGAGGACGTTGGTACGGTACGGCAAGGTACTCCCTCAGCATCTTCCCAAACTTTGCACTCCTTGTGAGAGTACCCTGCGCCTCAGGGCCTGTGCGATGGGAGGGTCTGAGAAAACTCTCCCAGAACTTTGACAGTGTTCCCCTGCCTCTGCTGGATTGAAGTTGTGTCTCTCTCGCCTGTACTCCTTGGTTGTCGAACGAAGTGTGCCCTCTGCCTCCAGCGTTTTCAGATGGGAATTTTTTTAATAGTTCCGCAACAAGGGCCTTCTGGTACTGCCTCATTTTTGTACACCTGTCCGCCTCAGGAATAAGAGATATAAAGTTCTCCTTGTAGAGTGGGTCTAGAAGTGTCACCAACCAGTAATCACCTAAAATTTTGAGAATGCGAGGGTCATGGGAAAGGCAGCATAACATAAACTCAGCCATGCGCGCCAGACTACTAACAGGCAAGACTTCCGTGTCCTCACCAAGAGGATGACTGACCATGCTCTCCTCCTCCTCCTCTCTGTCCTCTGGCCATCCACGCTGAACAGACGGTATGACAGCTGTGCAGATAGCACCGTCTATAGTGCATGAAACTAGTTCCTGTCCTTCCTCCTCCTCCTCTTCCTCATTTTCACCCAATCCACGTTGGGATGAGATGAGGCTTGGCTGTGTGTAATCACCCTGTATGGTTAATTGCTCCATCTTATCGTGCTCCGCCTGCAATGCATCATCTTTGATTGTGAGCAGAGAGCGTTTAAGAAGACAGAGAAGCGGGATGGTGACTCTAATTATGGCGTCATCGCCGCTCACCATCTTGGTGGAGTCCTCAAAGTTTTGGAGGATGGTACATATGTCTGACATCCACGTCCACTACTGAGGTCTTATGTGTGGAGTCTGAACTGAATACCGATAGCCTTTTTGATGCTGGTACTCAACAACTGCCCTCTTCTGCTCACAAATCCTTCCCAACATCTGCAATGTAGAGTTCCAACGTGTGGGGACATCACACACCAGTCTGTGAGCCAGAAGCTGCAAACGCTGCTGAAACACTGCAAGGGCAGCGGAAGCTGTAGCTGACTTTCTAAAATGGGCACACAGGCGGCATACTTTAACAAACAGATCCGGCAGCTCCGGGTAGGATTTGAGTAACCGCTGAACCACGAGGTTAAGCACATGGGCCAGGCATGGTACGTGTGTGAGCTTGCCTCGCCTCAGAGCCGCCACCAGGTTCCGGCCATTATCACACACGACCATGCCTGGCTGTAGGTTCAGCTGTTTGAGCCATAGATCTGCCTGCTCTTTCAGAGCTGTCCATAACTCTTCAGCATTGTGTGTTTTTTCACCTAAGCATATTAGCTTCAGCACAGCCTGTTGCCGCTTGGCCTAGGCGGTGCTGCAGTGCTTCCAGCTTGTGACTGATGTGGTCATTTCGGAGATGGAGGCTGAGGAGGAGGAGGAGGCTGAGGAGCATGAGGTTCAGGAGCTGTAGACCATGGGCGCAACCCTGATTGACCTAGGGCCTGCAATCCTTGGCGTCGGGAGGACGTGTTCCGTCCCAAGGTCCGACTGGGTCCCGGCTTCCACTATGTTAACCCAGTGTGCCATCAGCGAGATGTACCGTCCCTGCCCACAAGCACTTGTCCACGTGTCCGTGGTTAGGTAGACTTTACCGGTAACGGCGTTGTTGAGGGCACGGCTAATGTTTTGGGACACTTGCTTGTGTAATGTGGGGACGGTACACTGGGAGAAATAGTGGCGGCTGGGGACAGAGTACCAAGGGACGGCCGCCGCCATCAGGTTGTGGAATGCTTCTGTTTCCACAAGCCTAAAAGGCAACATTTCGAGCCAAGCAGTCGTGAATTGTGAGAATTTAGTAGTGTGGCCTGTGGGACGTTGGCTGCATATTTGCGCTTGCATTCCAAGGACTGGAGTATGAACAACTGAACGCTGCGCTGGGACAAGGACATGGACGTGCTTCCTGATGCTGCTACTTGAGAGTGTGCAATGACAGGAGCAGGGCAGGAGGCATCTTTGCATGCACTATGGACAGGGGATTGACTTGCATGCACAACAGCAGAAGAAGCAATGGTGCCACCTGTAGACACTGTTCCTGGACCCTGGTGTTCGGCCCACAAAGTCGAGTGCTTTGCTGCCATGTGCCTGATCATGCTGGTGGTGGTCAGGCTGGTCGTTTTGCCACCCCTGCTGATGCTGGTCTGGCTTGTGATGCAAATGGCCTTTTTGGATTTATCGGCAGAGTCTTTAAAAAACAACCAGACTCGGGAAGACCTAACAGTTGTAGTGGCAACTTCCTTCATGTTGGTGTTACGGGAAACGGTAGCCTGCCTTCTGTCTGCGGCCATCACACTGCTTCTTCCTGCCTGTTGGGGTGCTCTGCCTCCCTCCCCCTGTGTGCTGCTGTCCTTGCTCTGCATGTCCTACTGCCAGGTTGGGTCAGTTACTATATCATCCACCACCTCGTCTCCCACTTCTGCACCCTGGTACTATTCCTGACTTTCTGCCAATTGTGTCTCATCATCGTCCACCTCTTGTGACAGTTTCCCACCGTCGCCTTCGTGTGACCGTGGCTGCTCAAATATTTGGGCATCGCTACACGTGATCTCCTCTTGCCCCGCTTCAAGTGGACCGGGCGAGAGGACGAATCTATAAATGGAAAAGTGAACAGCTCTTCAGATTGTCCAAGTGTGGGATCAGTTGTCTCTGGGTACTCGGCATGGTGGGAGGAAGGAGGATCAGGGTGAGGAATATGAGGTCCAGACTCATGGCTACTGTGACTTGACCGTGTGGAGACAGGGTGGTGGTGGTGGTGGCTAAGTGACTGGAAGCATTATCCGCTATCCAACCAACAACCTTTTGACACTGATCTGGGTTCAATAGTGGTGTGCTGCGGTCCCCTAGAAATTGGGACAGGAAGGTCAGGCGAGAAGAGGTGGGTGTTTGTTGTGGCACAATTTCGGCTTGCCCACGGCCTTGTCCTCGGCCTCTGCATGCACCATTACCATCACGTCCAGTTCCCCGTCCCTTGCCACGTGCCTTGCCCATTTTAAATGGAGGATAGTATCTTCCACGCTCACTACAAATGATTGAGTTTGAAGCGAAGTTATATGTGATCGGTGTGATGGAGAAAACAGAGTTTTAAATACCTGGCCTGTAGGTAAGTAGTGTGAACAGCAAACTGCTGTGAATTGCTTCACTGACACACTGAAAAAATGGAGGCCAGAAATGGCAGTATTTTCTGACAACATATATGTGATCCGTGTGACAGAGAAAACACAGTTTTAAATAGCTGAATTTCTAGCGCTCTAATATGGAAAGGACCTGGCTGTATTCTGCAGTGCCAACAAGCAAATGGCGCAGAAAAACGGTGTTCTCTGGATTGCTTTATAAGCAAATAATGAGGATTAAGATCCAAAGAAAAGTATTCCTGGCCCCTGAGACCTGGGCCTTTGTATAGAAATATCTAACAGCAGCAGAAGGCAGAATTGGAATGGAGCCTCTTGTGCTATATGCACTGCAGTCTACTATATACACTGCCTGCCTGCCTATATACACTGCCTGCCTGATATCTCTGCAGATGGATTAGTCCTCAGAAGGACTGTTTGTTGAGATGGACCTAATGCACGATCAAATCTCTCCCTAACGCAGCAGCAGCTCTCCCTACACTGTCTGATCCGGAGTGACTGTGATGAGCATGGCGGCGCCAGGTCAGATATAGACCTGATGACGCTGTGCGGCCAGCCAATCACTGTAATGCCCACAACCAACATGGCTATGGCATTACAGTGCATGGCAGGCAATCCCTGCATGTTCATTGGCTCTGTAAAGAGCGCCAAACATGCAGGGATGGGACCCGACTTCCCGCCCGACCAACCCGGAAATACTCGGTGAGCGCAGAGCATCTCGAGCAGTGAGATACTCGGGCAAGCACCGAGCAGTAGCGAGCATGCTCGCTCATCACTAGTTGTCATTAAGATTTAAAAAGAGAAAACACAGAAATGTGACAGTAAATGGCTTCACCCAACCAATAACCATGAGTGGAGAAAAAGTGTTTTTGTTATCATTCATTTTTTCTGAAACAAGGCCAAGAAAGGAAAAATTCTGCCAGGGTATGTAAACTTTTGAGCAGAACTGTATATGCGCCAGCCCCAGTGTCTCCTATTCTATATACTCCAGCCCCAGTGTCTCCTATTCTATATACTCCAGCCCCAGTGTCTCCTATTCTATATACTCCAGCTTCTTCTGTGATGTATATGCTCTAGCCCCAATGTATCCTGTGATGAATATACGCCAGCCCCAGTGTCTCCTATTCTATATACTCCAGCTCCAGTGTCTTCTGTGACGTAGCTAATGTAGCCCTAATGTCTCTTATGCAGAGGCGTCGCATGATAAAGCAGTGGGACACAAGCTCCCTGCCCTATCACTGTCTCTTTCATATGCCACAGATCGCCTTAGGCCTGCGGTTAACGAGATGTCAGCATACTCACGCAGGTGGCTCGGTGACATCATTGCATCGCTCTGCTCTGCTGTCCCGCCATGGAAGAGGAGACAGAGGCCGTGATGTAGGGAATCAGGATTAAGTGAGATATTTTTTTAAATGATCGGGCAGTGGAGCCATCCTACTATATATCTGGAGTAGTGGGTCCATCATACTACATATGGAGTAGTGGGGCCATTATACTATATGTATGTGGGGCAGTGGGACCATCATAGTATATACAGGTGCATCTCACTAAATTAGAATATCTTCAAAAAGTTAATTTATTCCAGTTCTTCAATACTGTTTCAGTATGCTCCACAATCATGAGGAAGACTGCTGACTTGACAGATGTCCAGAAGGCAGTCATTGACACACTCCACAAGGTCCTAGAGTTCCAATTTTCATTTGGAAATCAAGGTCCCAGAGTCTGGAGGAAGAGTGGAGAGTCCACAATCCAAGCTGCTTGAGGTCTAGTGTGAAGGCTCCACAATCAGTGATGGTTTGGGGGGCCATGTCATCTGCTGGTGTAGGTCCACTGTGTTTTATCAAGACCAAAGTCAGCACAGCCGGCTACCAGGACATTTTACAGCACTTCATGCTTCCCTCTGCCCACAAGCTTTTTGGAGATGGAAATGTCATTCTCCAGCAGGACTTGGCCCCTGTCCACACGGCCAAAAGTACCAATACCTGGTTTACACACAACAGTATCACTGTGCTTGATTGGCAGCAAACTCGCCTGACCTTAACCCCATAGAGAATCTATTATAGAGAATCTATGGGGTATTGTCAAGAGGAAGATGAGAGACACCAGACCCAACAATGCAGATGAGCTGAAAGACAGCTTTTTGTATTGAAGAACTGAAATAAATTAACTTTTTGATGATATTCTAATTTAGTGAGATGCACCTGTATATGGAGCAGTGGGACCATCATGCTATATATATGGAGGAGTGGGGGCATCATACTAAATATAGAGCAGTGTGTGTGTGTCACCCCAGGCCTGGATGCCACAAACAATAATCTGTTTCTGAAAGCAGGAGGGAGGTCCCCTGGTTAGGGACTATTAGCATACAGCACCTCCTGTCCCAGGCCAGCAGGGGGAGCTGGCTGCCCCTATAAAAGCTGGAACTGGGGGCAGGGTTAGAGAAAACTGGACGACCTAGCTCAGGAGTGAAACTAGTCCCAGAGAAGGAGGGACAGTTCAGCTGTAGCTGAGGAGTCCGTGAGGCACAGGAGAAACTGCAAGCCAGGGACAGAGGCGACGAAAGCCGGTCCTGGCAGAGAACCAATCTACCGGACATTGGGGTCCGAGGCTGTCAGGGTTACAAGCCCAGCAGCAGAGAACCAACCTGCAAGGGATTTCAGGTCCCTTGGCCTAAGAAGCCTGGAGGCTCCGCCACACAGAGGGACCAGTACATCGAGGAGCAAGCAACAGGTACCCAAGGCCTGAGTCGCAAGCCATACAGGAGAGAAGTACACGGCCAGCTCAGGGACGTGGGCTATTACACCACAAAAATGGGGATAGTCAGAAAGAGCATAGAGAGAACGGTAGGCCTACACACTCACCCTGACCAGTGGGGCTCGCCCGAATGCTCTCAGACACCCAGGCCCATTCCTAACCGGTACTGTTGAGTCATTAATAATATCTACATTAAAGACCCTGAACTGTTTGAAGCGGACTCTGAACTCTTACTATTGCGGCCTGCACTATCACCCCCAACATCCACCTACACTGCCCTGAGGCTACACTCTTCCCGTGGGGAGTTATCCTACCCCTGTGCTGCACACCAACACCAGCCTCAGCGGTCTGCCTTGCAGCAGCGGTTATCCCTGACCGCAATCCACGGGTGGCGTAGTCGGACATTCAAAACACTGATAAATAGACTGCCACCATTTGGTCTGACCACCCTGAGCCACGGGATCGGGTTGCCACTACTACCCCCATCAGCACCGTACACTAGAAGGCCCGGTTCCGGGTACCCCACGGCCCAGGGGGCGAGTCAGCTTTGGCGTAGTCGGCAGAATTGTGACCAACCCGCCACAAACGGGTATTGCGTGCCTGGAAAAGACTCTATACATATCTGAATGAAGTTTCCCGCCATTCGGGACCATTTCCCGCCAATCGGAGCCGTTTCCCGCCATCGAGCGCCAGCTTCGGGACGCCGCGCGGGAAGAAGAGGGGCGTGGACGTCCAAAAACGCGTGAGACCTGAAGCCCCGCCCTACGCTGAGACGCTGCTCAAGGTCCTGGAAGGAGATCCAGCGGATGGCGACGTCATCACCGAGCAATGCAAGATCCTCGCCCAGAGCATCGCGAGCAGAGCCGCGGCCTACAGAAGAGGATCGCCAGAAGGTAGGCCACGGTTAACTAGGGGGGAGGAAGATGTCGGACGCGGAGGGACCCTCTACCACCAGCGTAGCCGCTGCAGCTGTGATGCCGTTTTCCATGCCCTATATCCATAGGCGGATTATAACGAGGGCAATCCGGGAGACTGCCCAGGGCCCCGAGCCTGCAGGGGGCCCGCGGCTCCAGGCGGGGTGTCTAATGCCGGATTGCCCTCATTATATGTGCGGGCCGCCGCGGCACATAGCGGTAGCAGTGGCAGGAGGGGGGGGCCCGGACTGCTCCCCCAGCAGCAGCCGCTGCTACTTCTTCATCGGCTGGGCCATCACTGCAGCAGTTAACTTCCCTGTGCTGGCCCGGCCGCGTCACTGCTAGGAGACATGGCCCTGTGCGCGGCTGTGTCTCCTAGCTGTGACGTCACGCAGTGAGCCCCGGCCTGCAGTGCTGCACCGGAAAAGAGAGAGAGCAGGCAGGAGTAATTGAGCCGGGGGATGGTGAGTGTGTGTGTGTGGACAGGTGTGTGTGTGTTTGTGAGCAGGTGTCTGTGGGGGCAGGTGTCTGTGTGGGCAGGTGTGCGTGTGTGTGTATATGTGTGTGTGTGTATATGTGTGTGTGTCTGTGTGGGCAGGTGTGTGTGTGTGTATATGTGTGTGTGTGTGTGTGTGTGTGGGCAGGTGTCTGTGTGGGCAGGTGTCTGTGTGGGCAGGTGTGGGTGTGTGTGTGGGCAGGTGTGTGTGTGTGGGGGGGCAGGTGTGTGTGTGGGCAGGTGTGTGTATATGGGTGTGTGTGTGTGTGTTTGTGGGCAGGTATCTGTGTGGGCAGATGTGTGTGTGGGCAGGTGTGTGTGTGTGTGTGTGGGCAGGTGTGTGTGTGTGGGCAGGTGTGTGTGTGTGTGGGCAGGTGTGTGTGTGTGTGTGGGCAGGTGTTTGTGTGTGTGTGTGGGCAGGTGTGTATGTGTGTGGGCAGGTGTGTTTGTGTGTGGGCAGGTGTGTGTGTGTGTGTGGGCAGGTGTGTGTGTGGGCAGGTGTGTATGTGTGTGGGCAGGTGTGTGTGTGTGTGTGTGGGCAGGTGTGTGTGTGTCTGTGTGGGCAGGTGTGTGCGTGTGTCTGTGTGGGCAGGTGTGTGTGTATATGTGTGTGTGTGTGTGTGGGGTCAGGTTAGAAAGTCTTGCCCTGTTGAACACTACACCTGACTTGAGGCCACCACCTCTTGGTTGTCCAATGTTCTTGCTTCTCTAGGGCTCTTCTCAGATATTCATTATACCAGCTCCCCAGAATACCAAACTTAGGGTGGGTGACCGCGAGCCCTGGTGGTGGTCATAACTGCGGCCACCCAGGGGCAATACTCCATAACAACAATCCCCTGAGGTGGTGTAGGATGTAAGGACCTATTCACACTACATTCAGCTCTGCATTCAGCTCTTTACACAAGGCTTACAACTAGTGTTGAGCATTCCGATACTGTAATATCGGGTATCGGCAGATATTCGCGGTATCGGAATTCCGATACTTAATTCCGATACTTTTACAATATCGAATACCGGAATCGGAAGTTCCCATAATGCCTGCGCTCTGCAGTGTCTCTGAAGTATGACAAGCTGGATGGCAGCGCTCAGCTGAGATCCAGCCTGTCATCAGAATGCCATCCCAGCGTGGGAGAATTCTCCTGATCGTTTAAAAGCCGGCGGGCGGTAAAAAGCCGCCGGCTTTTAAACAATCACACAGCCCCATACTGCTTCCCCGCAGCCTCCCACCCCGATCCTCCGCTCCCCTCGCCACCTCCCATCCCGATCGTAAGTTAGGACCGGGCGGGGAGCGCAGCACCAAGGAGCGGGGAGCGAAGGACCCGGGCGGGGAAGCCGGCAGTGAAAAGACTTCACCGCCGGCTTTCCCATTCTGTGCTGCGCTTTCCCGCCGGTTATTTCAAATGAATAGCTGAGGTATCCGCTGATGCTGATCAGCTGTTCATTTGAAGGAGCCGTGGTGCCCTCAGAGGGTTCATGTGAGTTCATGCTTGACTGCATTGCATGAACTCACATGAACTTTCCCACGGCCGCACAGGTCAGCCTCACCTCCCAGACGATCAGCCCGTCATGATTGGTGTGTGTGGGTGTCTGTGCGAGTGTGTGCGGGGTGTCTGTGCGTGTGTCTGCGAGTGTGTGCGGGGTGTCTGTGCGATGTCTGCGGGTGTGTGCGGTGTCTGTGCGATGTCTGCGGGTGTGTGCGGTGTGTGCGCGGTGTCTGCGAGTGTGTGCGGTGTCTGTGCGATGTCTGCGAGGGTGTGCGGTGTCTGTGCGATGTCTGCGGGTGTGTGCGTGCAGGCAGACATAGGCCGATGTGACACTACTACTCCCATCGGCCTATGTCTGTCCCCCGTCCACTCGTGCCAGCAGGATCAGCTCGATGGGAGCAGTAGTTCCCATCAGCCTGATCCTGCTATTTAAATTGCCCTACTGTGTCCCCAATAAATGTTAAATACATGTCATTGGTGGCCAGTGGTTGCCTACAATAAATTAGTTCATACATTACCTGTCCCCGCCGATCGCCACCTAAAATAATGTAAAAAATAAAAAACTACACCTATACTCACCTAGACACCTAATTCCCCGAAGCCATCGATCTCCTGTAATAAAATATAAAATAATAAACCACAACCTTATCCTTACCCCTCCGTAGTAGTCCACGAGTGTCCCACGATGATCTCCAGTTTAGAGCAGCCACATAGAATGTGACCTCTCTGAACCGCTGCCGCCGCTAGAATGACGGGGCCGTAAAGCAGCCCCGTCATTGCATAAGCGGGTTCGCCGGTGTTCAGGCAGCGCTGCTCCGGTTAGCTCCTTTACGGCCCTGCTGTATCGTGAGAAATTCCCACGGTACAGCAGTGCCGTAAAGGAGGTCTCCGGAGCTGCGCTGACTGAATGCACTCCGGTGACCTCAGTCAGTGGCTCCCGCTGCCGGGAGCGGACGTGTTCCCGGCAGTGTGAGCTTACAGCAGCCATGCACAGCTGTCACCATCTCCAGATGTGACAGCTGTGCATGGGAGATCAGCGCAGGAACGTGGACAGGTAACTATTTTTTTTAGTAAACTAAGAATTAAATAAAATTGTGTGTTTTATTTCAAATAAATTATTTTTTTCTGGGTGTAGTGTGTTTTTTCTTTTTAACACTTTGTAGGTTAGTAATGGGGATGTCTTATAGATGTCCATCATTACTAACCTGGGCTTCATGGCAGCTGGCGCTGACATGAACCCCAACCCTATTACCCCCTGCCACCGCACCAGGGCAGCGTGGAAGAGCGAGGCTAAGTGCCAGAGTTGGCGCATCCTATGGATGCGCCATTTCTGGGGCGGCTGACGGCTGGTGTTTCTAGCCTGGGAGGGGGCCAATATTCATGGCACCCTTCCTGGGCTATTAATATCAGCCCCCAGCTGTTTGCCTAGCCTTTGCTAAATATTAAATAGGGGGGACCCCACGTCATTTTTTTGGGGGGGTCCCCCATTTTAATAGCTAGTAAAGGCTAGGTATTCAGCTGTGGGCTGATATTAGTAGTCTGGGAAGCTCCGTGGGTATTACCCACTTCCCAGGCTTCAAACATCTGCCCCAGCCGTCTGCTTAACCTCCGCTAGAGACTAAAATTATGGGGGATCCCACGCCAATTTTTTTTTAAATAAATCCTTTATTTTAACACTAAATGACATTTGAGGAGTTAATAAAGATGCAGTCCCTAAATTATTATTTATTTTTTAATTAATTTTTCCCAAAAATTTTGACGTGGGCTTTGCCATATTTTTGTATGCCAGCCAGGTACAGCATCCAGCTTCTATGAACGCGCCATTTTCCGGGGTGGCTGCGGACTGCAATTTGCACCGCGGGGGGGGGGGCAGAAAGCTTGGGCCTCCCTGCGCTGCAGATTCCATCCCCCAGCTGCCTAGTTGTACCTGGCTGGACACACAAATAGGGAGAAGCCCCACGTATTTTTTTTTTTAATTATTTCATGAAATTCATGAAATAATTAAAAAAAAATTGATGTGGGGCTTTGCCCTATATTTGTGTCCAGCCAGGTACAGCAGGCAGGAACGGGCTGCGCCCAACCACCAGCTGCCTATTTGTACCTGGCCGGACACAACAATATAGGGAAGCCCTTTTTTTAAAAAAATATTTCATGAAATAATTTAAAAAAAATTGACATGGGGCTTCACACTATATTTGTGTCCAGCCAGGTACAGCAGGCAGGAACGGGCTGCCCCCAACCACCAGCTGCCTATTTGTACCTGGTTGGACACAACAATATAGGGAAGCCCTTTTTTTCTTAATTATTTCATGAATTTCATGAAATAATTAAAAAAATAAATACGTGGGGCTTCGCCCTATTTTTGTGTCCAGCCACGTACAACTAGGCAGCTGGGGGCTGGAATCCGCAGCGCAGGGAGGCCCAAGCTTTCTGGGCCCCACCCGCTGCAAATTGCAGTCCGCAGCCACCCCGGAAAATGGCGCGTTCATAGAAGCGCCATCTTCTGGCGCTGTACCCAACTCATCCAGGGCCCTGGTGCGGTGGCTCACTGAGTAATAAAGGGGTTAAGGCCAGCTTGGCATTATCAGCTGGCCCTAAGCCCAAAATTCATGGGGTCACGCCAATATTAGACATGACCACCATGAATTTCTAGTAAAGTATTTAAAAAAAACACAACACCCAGAAAAAAGTCCTTTAATTGAAATAAAGACACAATTCTTTATTGTTCTAAATTAAACTATACTTACCATCACGCCAATTCCAGCTGAAGCCAACGATCTCCTGCAATAAAAGAAAAATAATAAAGCAACCTCATCCTTACCTTTCCATGGTTCCCAGGACAGCTTTAGCTCTGCTACATCGAGATGACAGGCTGGACCGCAGCAAGAACGCTGCCATCCAGCCTGTCATCCCGCAGACACTGAGAAGCGCAGGCTTGCTTGCGCTCCTCAGTGTCTCTCTGTGACGGCATCCAGATGAGCCGAGGTCATGTCCAATGAACTCAGCTCACCTCATGCACGTCACTGACAGCGTGGGAAAATTCTCCTGCACTCAGCGCTTCAGCGTGAGAATTTTCCCACGCTGTCAGTGACGTGAATGAGGTGAGGTCATGTCCAATGAACTCAGCTCACCTCATGCAAGTCACTGACAACGTGGGAAAATTCTCACGCTGAAGCGCTGAGTGCAGGAGAATTCTCCCACGCTGTCAGTGACGTGCATGAGGTGAGCCGAGTTCATTGGACATGAACTCGGCTCATCTGGATGCCGTCACAGAGAGACACTGAGGAGCGCAAGCAAGCCTGCGCTTCTCAGTGTCTGCGGGATGACAGGCTGGATGGCAGCGTTCTGCTGCGGTCCAGCCTGTCATCTCGATGTAGCAGAGCTGAAGCTGTCGTGGGAACCATGGAAAGGTAAGGATGATGTTGCTTTATTATTTTTCTTTTATTGCAGGAGATCGTTGGCTTCAGCTGGAATGGGCGTGATGGTAAGTAGAGTTTAATTTAGAACAATAAAGAATTGTGTGTTTATTTCAAATAAAGGACTTTATTCTGGGTGTTTGTGTTTTTTTTTTAACTTTGACTACGGGGTTAGTAATGGGGGTGTCTTATAGACGCCTCTCCATTACTAACCTGGGCTTGATGTCAGCTGGCATTATAAGCTGACATCAACCCCAACCCTATTACCCCCTGCTACCGCTACAGGGCAGTGGGAAGAGCGAGGCTAAGTGCCAGAATTGGCGCATCCTATGGATGCGCCATTTCTGGGGCGGCTGACGGCTGGTGTCTCTAGCCTGGGAGGGGGCCAATATTCATGGCACCTTTCCTGGGCTATTAATATCAGCCCCCAGCTGTCTGCCTAGCCTTTGCTAGCTATTAAATTAGGGGGGACCCCACGTCATTTTTTTGAGGGGGTCCCCCATTTTAATAGCTAGTAAAGGCTAGGTATTCAGCTGGGGGCTGATATTAGTAGCCTGGGAAGCTCCATCTGCTTAACCTCCGCTAGAGACTAAAATTACGGGGAGCCCCACGCCAATTTTTTTTTTAAGAAATCCTTTATTTTAACACTAAATGAAAAGTACAGTACCCAACACTGTCACTGTACTTATTGTATATGTGACTGACATGTTTATATCTATCTAATCTATGTGTGAAGCTCTATTCTTTCTGTTGTAAATTGTTGGGTACCGGTGTATGCCGCTGCTGAATTGCCGGCTTTTCGTGTAATACATTCTACATTATTCTTAGTTGTTTTCCTTCATGTACAATTAACCTACAAGGAAAGAAAGGGTTTATTTTCATTCCGATATTTGTGTCCCATTGACTTGCATTGGTTTCCGGTATCGGAATCGGCGATATCCGATACTTTTTGGGTATCGGTCCGATCCAATCCGATACGATATTTCCTGATATCGGAAGGTATCGCTCAACACTACTTACAACTGAATCCCTGAAATTCAGGATTGTGCTGTCTGAAATGAGACATCTGAAAGCAGAGAAAATGGAGCCTAAAGATTCAGACTTTAGCCTCGGTTTGCCTTTGTTCAAATCAATGGCTATGTCAAGGCACATCTGAATGCCATTTTTCAGGGATTTAGATAGAAGCCTGGAAAGAGGAGATGAATGCATTGCAAAATTCAGTGTGAATAGGCCCTTATATCTGGAGTCTTGATATTGATGCCACAAGCATTTTACTTGCTTTTAATTTAAAAAAAAATACACACACAGATTATACACACACACACACACACTATACATACACACACACATTATACACACACACTATACATACACACACACAGATATGTATGTTGGCAGGTGTGTGTGTGTGGGCAGGTGTGTGTGTGTGTGGGCAGGTGTGTGTGTGTGTGATGTCTGTCTGTGTGTGTGTGTGTGTGTGTGTGGGCATATGTCATTGTGTGATGTCTGTTTGTATGTATTTTTGTGTTTTAAATGTGTTTATGCGTGTCTGTAAATGTATGTGTGTGTGTATGACTGCATGCGGCCTCCTGCTGAGTATAGTTGGTGCCGTGCGGCCTCCTGATGTCTCTGGGGGGGCTCCGTGCGGCCTCCTGCTGTGTATAGATGGCTATGTGCGGCCCCCCGCTGTTTATAGACGGCGCCGTGCGGCCCCCCGCTGTGTATAGATGGCTACGTGCGCCCCCCGCTGTGTATAGATGGCTACGTGCGGCCCCCCGCTGAGTATAGATGTCGCCATGCGGTCTCATGCTGTGTATAGATGGCTACGTGCGGTCTCCCGCTGAGTATAGATGGCGCTGTGCGTCCTCCTGCTGTCTCTGGGGGGAGCGCCGTGCGGCATCTATACTCAGCAGGAGGCCGCACGTAGCCATCTATACACATATACTCAGCAGGAGGCCGCACGTAGCCATCTATACGGTGCCATCTATACACAGCGGGAGGCCGCACGGCGCCATCTATACACAGCGGGAGGCCGCACGGCGCCATCTATACACAGCGGGAGGCCGCACGGCGCCATCTATACACAGTGGGAGTCTCAGTGCTTTGCAAGAGCAGTCAATAAATTCTGCTTGACTAATTCTGAGCACCATAAAGTCTGGTTCGCTTCTAACCTGCTGTCTTCATTTTCAGCTTGCTGAATTCTAACTCATTTACTGTCATTCGAGACGATGCCTTTGCTGGTCTCTTTCACCTTGAATACCTGTAAGTGCTCCACTTAATGTCATATTTTTGATTCTGTTCTTCTTCATCTTTTGGCATGTGCAATTGTATGAGCAAGTATTCATATGAATTTATGACCTACTTAAACCTTTGAGGACCTTAAATTTTATTCAATCAAATTTTTTTCCAGTTTAAAACTATGGGACATATATGTGCCTTGGTCCTCAAAGGGTTTTTAAAGGGGCTGCAAACATAAATACGAAAAAAATAATTCAATTAGTGCTTTTTGTGTTCATTTAATTTTTATTTGAAGTCCATTTTTTTATATACCTTGAAATTAAGCCCTACCCCATGGAATGAAGCCCTACCTACATGACATCTGAGAGCTACATGGATCCCGCTTGTGAGGTGCCTGTCCGTCACTACTATTCAGTTTTAGGGTCCACTCACTAAGCCATATATTCTCTCATGCAAGAGAATAGGGCCAATTATGCTAATGACACTGGGCTCAAACTCTGTCAGAGCTTCAACTGACTGTGATACGATTCTCTCGCAGCACAGATATGAAGAAGATGGAGAACTTAATTTCTCCATCTTCTCCATAGTCTCTGTGAGTGTTCATCGGACTGCACTTGGACGACATCCGAGTGCAGTCCAATGTTTTACGTGCACCCATAGACTTGTATGGGTGCACATGGTCCGAATATCGAATGAGATTATTTTCTCATGCCAATAATCGCACTGTCCCATAGTATAACATAGGGCCGAGTCCTATCCGATAAAACATAACATAGCATTCGGCCGTGTTATACGGCAGTGTGAGCGAGCCCTTAGAGTCAAGGAATATTTACATGCAAATGATGATATTACTCTCCAAGTGTATATTTTTTTAGGCGAGTTCATAGTAAATGCTTTGCATTTTTGACATGTGATCAACTAAAGAACAAGAAAGATTTAGGACCTCCCCTATAGAGAAACGGAAAATAGTTTGGAGGACTTGCATGTCCTTTTTTATTTATTATGAGAAAATCATAAAAGATCCCGTTTTTTAACCATGCTGTGACTTTCTGCTGAGGGAGAGGGAGAGAGCTGCCCTATTCAGAGTCTGTAATAAGATCTGCTGACAAAAGTGTTGAAGATACAGTCTAATGTGAATTAACAATGAAAAAAAGTTAATTTAACAAATGGCTTGTATTTTTTTTAATACAAACTTTTTTGTCTTTACAGCTCCTTTAAAGGGAATCTGTCATCAGGTTTTTGCCACCTAATCTGAGAGCAGCATAATGTAGGGTTAGAGGCACTGATTCCAGTAATGTGTCACTTACTGGGCTGCTTAGTGTTGCTTTGATAAAATCATTGATTTGTCAGAAGGTAATTATCACTAGATGACTAGTAAGTTCTGTAGGACCCCACCCCCATCACTGATCAGTAGATTTCTGTGTACACTGAGCATGGGCAGAAAGCTGCCAATCAGTGGTGTGGGTGGGGCTATACAGAGCGCAGCATTCAGAGAGCTGCTAGATCTGCAGCAGATAAAACGGTGATTTTCTCAAAATGACAACAAGCAGCTGAAAAAGTGACACATCGCTGGAATCAGGGTATCTGCCCCAATATTGTGCTGCTCTCAGATGAGGCAGCACAATTAATATTATGCCAAATTAATTTCCCGTGAACTATCACATGATCTATCACAGGGGATCATGTGACATGTCACGTGATAAATCAGGTGAGTGGAGAGGGCCCGCGCCTTCTAAACTGCCCGGGGCCCTTGCTACTCTTAATCCACCCCTGCCTATATCCCCGGAGCGGCCTGGCTGCCCCAGTATGCCGGCGAGTCGCATACCTTGGGCGACTTTAAAGAAAGGCTGTATAGACTGTTCAAAGTTTATCCCCTGACAGAAGAACAGAAAGTAAGCATACTGATAGGGCAGTTAACTGGTGCGGCCCAGCGGGAGGTAAAGTCTTGGACAGCTGAGGAGAAAAGGACTGTAAGGGGGGTTCTGACCCGTCTACGGGACACCTTTGATACCCGTACCTCAGCAGAAATCAAAATGCGGTTCTATGGATGTAAGCAGCGAGCTCAAGATAGCATCCGAGATTATGCCCTAAATTTACAGGAAGCCTTGGGGGCAATTAAGCAAGCTGACCCTGGCAGCGTGCAGGATACAGATAAACTATTGACTGACCAGTTCATAGAAGGTCTGCTGTCCAGCGCCCACAGAACCCAGCTGCGCCTCATGGCCCTACAGAACCCCGATTTGACTTTTGCACAGTTCAAAGATAGGGCCATCCGGGTGCTCCGAGAACCTGCACCGGGTGGCGATGTAGCTTCCCGGCGCCCTGCCAACCCTTACCACCAGGGGGCGGCACCCTATCCCGAAGACCTTGTGGGGGCTGATGCGCAGGCCCTAAATCCATCCCCGCCTGCAAACCTGCACCATCAGGTCCAAGAACTAACAAAGAGTGTTGCTGCATTGACCAGGACCGTACAGTCGTTACAGATGGACCCGTCAGGACCAATCAAGCTGGCTTCCAGTCCGGAGGATGTCCCGTGGCGTCGACGGAGGAGGATCCCGTCGTTCAGAGGGAGGCCCGCCGATCATTATACTGAGGATGGACAGCCGATTTGCCGCCGTTGCAGCCAGCCGGGACACGTAGCCAGGTACTGTACTTTAAATGGGTCCGACCTGGGGCAAAGGGCCAACCCCCAGGCATAAGGTCATCAGGCCCATCTAATTGGTGTGATAAGTGCGTAGGGGGACGCCCGGTTTTACCCGTAGTGCTGGACGGTATCCCCATGAGTGCACTGCTGGACACCGGGTCCCAAGTGACTACCATCCCCTATGTACTTTTCAAGCAGTACTGGAGTGACACTGATATAACTCGTTATCCAGACGATGACTTGAGCATCATCGCCAGCAATGGTCAACCCGTGCCGCAGGTGGGGTTCAGAGAGATGACCATTAAGATTGGTAAAGTTGAACTGCCGGCACAGGGAGTGATCATTGTGGACATTGACCGTCGAGAAAGTCACCCTAAAATAACCTTGGGTACTAATGTGATTGAAAATTGTCTTTCAGAAGCAATTGTAATTTTGCAGCAGGTGGCGATGAATGCGAGCTCCAGCCAACAGAGGGTCCTCCAGAGGGAGTTAAGAGCCCTGATGAGATGGCAACAGGTAGAACTGTCTGGTGGTGAGATCGGTAGCGTGAGGATGAGCGACCCGTTCCCCATTGCCATGCCCCCCAAAAGTGAAATGATCTGGTGTCGGACTGCAATCGGGTTAAGAGGGAGAGACTACCAAGCCATAGTAGAACCCGTGTACTCAGACAGCAGGCCCACCATTTTGACAGCCCGGGGGGTGGTCGATGTCCGCCATGGAAGGGTGCCCGTCCGGATCTTAAACATTGGGGAAAGGGAAGTACACTTGCCCCGGTACGCTACACTAGCCAAATTGTATACTGTTGAACACAATGCTGTCAGGGCCATGGAACCCTTGCCTCCATCTCCCCAGGTGGAGGGTAATGGTTCCCAGAAACCCAAGGAGTACTGGTGCCAGAAACTCCTCGTGGGTGCTGACTTCACTCCCTTGCACCAAAAACAAGGAGTCTACCGGGTGGTTCAAGAGTACGAGAGAATCTTTAGTAAGCACCCGCTAGACTTCGGCAGAGTGAAAGGGGTAGAACACCACATCCCCACGGGGAGCCACCCACCAATAAAAGAAAGATACAGACCTGTACCACCCCGCACACTATCAGAACGCAAAGGGCATGCTGAGAGAAATGAAGGAAGCCGGGGTCATTAGAGACAGTTGTAGCCCCTGGGCAGCCCCCTTGGTTCTGGTAAAAAAGAAAGACTGTACTATGAGAATGTGCGTGGACTATAGAGAAGTCAATCGTATCACCCATAAAGACGCATACCCGTTGCCTAGAATAGAGGAGTCTTTGGTCGCACTAAAATCAGCTAATTTATTCTCTACTTTGGACCTTACTAGTGGGTACTGGCAGGTTCCTGTGGCAGAGGCTGATAAGGAGAAGACCGCCTTCACCACCCCGATGGGATTAAGTGAATTCAACTATATGCCGTTCGGGCTCTGCAACGCACCCGGGACCTTCCAGAGGCTGATGGAATGCTGTCTAGGGCACCGAAACGTTGAGACGGTCCTACTTTACCTGGACGACGTGATTGTCTATTCGAAGACTTACGAGGACCATCTAAAGCACCTGGCCGAGGTGTTCGAGGCCCTGGCAGGCTGTGGCATGAAAGTGAAACCGTCCAAGTGCCATCTGTTAAAGCCGAAGGTACAGTACCTGGGACACGTGGTGAGTGCAGAAGGAGTAGCCCCCGACCCTGACAAAATCACGGCAATAAAGAACTGGCCAAGCCCCTCTAACATAAAAGAAGTGAGGCAGTTCCTCGGGTTGGTAGGCTACTACCGAAGGTTCATCCCCAGGTTCACCAAGATGGCAGCCCCTATGCAGGACCTCCTTATAGGACAATCTAAGACCAGAAGCCAAAAGCCACCCTTCAAGTAGGACAAGCCGGAAGAGGAGTCCTTCCGCCAGCTGAAGATGGCTCTCACGGGGGATGAGATCCTGGCCTACCCTGATTATGGCCAGTCTTTTATCCTCCACACAGACTCCAGTAATGTGGGGCTGGGAGCCGTACTGTCACAGAACCAACAGGGCAGAGAAAGGGTGATCGCGTACGCCAGCCGGAAGCTGAGGCCCACCGAGAGAAACCTGGAGAATTACAGCTCCTTTAAGCTGGAGTCCTTGGCAGTGGTTTGGGCCGTAACAGAATGTTTCAAGCATTACCTGGCCTCTGTGAAGTTCACTGTGTACACGGACAACAATCCGTAGACACATCTGGACAATGCGAGACTTGGTGCCCTAGAGCAGCGGTGGATGGCCCGGCTAGCAAACTATGACTTCACCATCAAGTACCGGGCAGGCCGAGCCAATGAAAAATGCAGATGCCCTATCGAGAATGCCCCACTTGCCCGATGAGGGAGAAGATCCAGACGAGTTGGAGGAAATATAGCGCCCTGCATTCCACCGGTACGGGGCCACTCAGTACTCCCACCGTGTAAGAGACAAAGACTTGACCACTGTCATGTTCAATCCCTTACCTCACCACGGCTGGGCTGAAATGCAAGATAGTGACCCTGCAATTCGCCTGGTGAAAGACCTGTTGACCCAGGCAGACGCTAGCCCTGGCTCGGACGCTCCAGAGGAAGCCAAGCAGTTATGGAAGGAGAAAAGCAGGCTATTCCTCTACGAAGGTAAGCTGTGCAGAAGGCTTATCAACCACCGGACGCACGAGCTGACCTGGCAGGTAGTGGTCCCGAGACGAGATGCAGCAATGGTCCTGGAGGCCTACCATGACAGAGCGGGACACTTCGGGTGGAAGAAACTGGAGTTCCTACTGAGAGAGCGGTTCTACTGGGTCGGAATGAGAGGGGCCATAGAGAAGTGGTGCAGGGACTGCGGCCCATGTAACCTCAGAAGGAAGGACGGTACCAGCCAGAAGACGCCCTTGATGCCCATCGTCACCAGGCAGCCTCTTGAGCTGGTAGCTCTGGACCATGTGAAACTGGCTCCAAGCCGGTCGGGCTACGTCTATGCCCTGACAATAGTGGACCACTATTCCTGGTTCCTGGTGGTGGTTCCTGTTAAAGACTTGACAGCTCAAACAGCGGCCAGAGCCTTCCAACAACACTTCTGCCGTCCACACGGGTATCCGGAACAGGTCTTGACAGATCAAGGTCCAGCGTTTGAGGCTGAAATCTTCCAGGAGTTCTGCAACCTCTACGGCTGTAAGAAGATTCGGACGTCTTACCACCCACAAACCAACGGGCTATGTGAGAAAATGAATAATATCGTCATTGATCTCCTCAAAACGTTGCCCCTGGAAGAACGCAGCCTGTGGCCGGAGAAGCTGCCAGACCTGATAGACTTATACAACCATATCCCGGTGAATGCTACAAATTGCACCCCGGCTTACCTGATGAGGGCAAGACCAGGTAAGCTGCCGATAGACCTGGAGATGGGAGTCCTGACCCCCGAGGACACCTCCCCAGACGCGGACTGGGATACGGAACGGCGGCTACAGTACAAGAAGGTACAGGAGAGTGTGGAGAGGAGTCTGGCTCAAGCGAGAGAAAAGCAAGAGAGGCTCTTCAACCAACATGCCCCTGCTGGTCCCCTGGAACCTGGTGAGCAGGTCCTGAAGCGGAAGAGAAGGCTTCACAAGCTAGATGACCAGTGGGAGAGCGACCCGTACACAGTACTGCAGTCCAACCACAACAACCCGAAGGTATGTGTAATTACCAAGGATGGAGGAGAAACCACTAGCACCGTCTCCAGAGACCACCTAAAAAGGTGCCCAAGCAACTACAGAGTGCAGGAGAAGATCAAGATGACCTTGAACCCGCAGAAGACAAGAAAGAAATGATCAGCACAGTTCTTGGAGAGTTCCCCCGGTCCTGGACTCGGATAAATGATGTAATAGTGGTACCCGTCCTACACTTCCTTCAACCAACCCAGCAGGAACCTACAGGAGAGCAGGAGGAATCAGAAGACCAAGCAGCCCTAGAGGCAGAAGAACCCATGCCAGCAGCCCAGGAGAGTCAACCCTCTGCTGACAGTGAGCCTGCCATACCTGCGGTAAGCCAAAGGACCCGCAGATAGCTGCCTGTACTGCCTGTAAACCCAGCTAGTAGCTGTACCCTGAATGCTAGTAGGGAAAGTCAGGTTAGACCACCACCAGACAGTGGGTTACGCAGGTCAACCCGGAGCACTAGGGGGCAAATACCAGCTCGCTGGAAGATCTAAATGCTGTATATTGTAAATGTTTTATGTTTGTTGCCTGGTTGCTAATTATGTTTTTCCAGTCTTTCTAGTTCATGGACTAACAAGTTATGGACGCTGAATAACCGGAACTGTCTTGTAGATAGTTGCACTTGGTGCCCTCTTTCGAAGATGGCCACGGAAGAAAAATCTGTCCGGTGTGGCCTCCTTGTGGCCCAAAGTAGAGAGCTCAGCCTTGTCGCCACGCCCAAGGCCAGGAACTTGGGGTTTATGGAAACAGGTCCCCACATCGTGGAAAACTTCACCTTGTTGGGTGACATGGACACACGGTCACGGAAGCGCCGTGACATCAAGGACAACATATACTTGTATATATGTTATGTTGTCATTTATACCCTGTATTTGTATTTCCTGTTTAGTCCGGAGTACTAAATTTTACTAGGGGAGAATGTGTTACCCCAGGCCTGGATGCCACAAACAATAATCTGTGTCTGAGAGCAGGAGGGAGGTCCCCTGGTTAGGGACAATTAGCATACAGCACCTCCTGTCCCAGGCCAGCAGGGGGAGCTGGCTGCCCCTATAAAAGCTGGAACTGGGGGCAGGGTTAGAGAGAACTGGAAGACCTAGCTCAGGAGTGAGACTAGTCCCAGAGAAGGAGGGACAGTTCAGCTGTAGCTGAGGAGTCCGTGAGGCAGAGGAGAAACTGCAAGCCAGGGACAGAGAGCAGGTCCTGGAAGAGAACCAATCTACCGGGCATTGGGGTCCGGGGCTGTCAGGGTTACAAGCCCAGCAGCAGAGAACCAACCTGCAAGGGATTTCAGGTCCCTTGGCCTAAGAAGCCTGGAGGCTCCGCCACACAGAGGGACCAGTACAGCGAGGAGCAAGCAACAGGTACCCAAGGCCCTAGTCGCATGCCATACAGGCGAGAAGTACACGGCCAGCTCAGGGACGTGGGCTATTACACCACGAAAAGGGGGATAGTCAGAAAGAGCATAGAGAGAACGGTAGGCCTACACACTCACCCTGACCAGTGGGGCTCGCCCGAATGCTCTCAGACACCCAGACCCATTCCTAACCGGTACTGTTGGGTCATTAATAATATCTACAATAAAGACCCTGAACTGTTTGAAGCGGACTCTGAACTCTTACTATTGCGGCCTGCACTATCACCCCCAACATCCATCTACACTGCCCTGAGGCTACACTCTTCCCGTGGGGAGTTATCCTACACCTGTGCTGCACACCAACACCAGCCTCAGCAGTCTGCCTCGCAGTGGCGGTTATCCCTGACCGCAATCCACGGGTGGCGTAGTCGGACATTCAAAACACTGATAAATAGACTGCCACCATTTGGTCTGACCACCCTGAGCCACGGGATCGGGTTGCCACTACTACCCCCATCAGCACCGTACACTAGAAGGCCCGGTTCCGTGTACCCCACTCCCCAGGGGGCGAGTCATGTGCATCAAATTATACATACACATATGGGGCAGTGGGGCTTCATACTATATACAGGTGCTTCTCACAAAATTAGAATATCATCAAAAGTTAGTTTATTTCAGTTCTTCAATGCAAAAAGTGAAACTCCTATATTATATAGAGTCATTACACACAGAGGGATCTATTATATAGAGTCATTACACACAGAGTGATCTATTATATAGAGTCATTACACACAGAGGGATCTATTATATAGAGTCATTACACACAGAGGGATCTATTATATAGAGTCATTACACAGAGGGATCTATTATATAGAGTCATTACACACAGAGTGATCTATTATATAGAATCATTACACAGAGGGATCTATTATATAGAGTCATTACACACAGAGGGATCTATTATATAGAGTCATTACACACAGAGGGATCTATTATATAGAGTCATTACACACAGAGGGATCTATTATATAGAGTCATTACACACAGAGGGATCTATTTTAAGTGTTTATTTCTGTTAATGTTGATGATCATGGCTTACAGCCAATGAAAACACAAACGTCATTATCTCAGTAAATTAGAATACGTCATAACAACAGCTTGAAAAATGTTTTTAAAATCCGAAAAGTTGGCCTACTGAAATGTATGTTTAGTAAATGCCCCCATTACTTGTTCGGGCTCCTTGTGCATCAATTACTGCATCAATGCGGCAATGTGGCATGGAGGGATCAGCCTGTGGCACTGCTGAGGTGTTATGGAAGCCCAGGTGGCTTTGATATCTGATTCTGTATTGTGGGGTCTGGGGTCTCATCTTCCTCTTGACAATACCCCATAGATTCTCTATAATAGATTCTCTATGGGGTTAAGGTCAGGCGAGTTTGCTGCCAATCAAGCACAGTGATACTGTTGTGTGTAAACCAGGTATTGGTACTTTTGGCAGTGTGGACAGGGGCCAAGTCCTGCTGGAGAATGACATTTCCATCTCCATAAAGCTTGTGGGCAGAGGGAAGCATGAAGTGCTGTAAAATGTCCTGGTAGACGGCTGCGCTGACTTTGGTCTTGATAAAACACAGTGGACCTCCACCAGCAGATGACATGGCCCCCCAAACCATCACTGATTGTGGAGACTTCACACTAGACCTCCAGCAGCTTGGATTGTGGCCTCTCCATTCTTCCTCCAGACTCTGGGACCTTGATTTCCAAATGAAATGCAAAATTTACTTTTCATCTGAAAACAACACCTTGGACCACTGAGCATCAGTCCAGGTCTTTTTCTCTTTGGCCCAGGTAAGACGCTTCTGACGTTGTCTATTGGTCATGAGGGGCTTGACACAAGCAATGCGACACTTGTAGCCCATGTCCTGGATACGTCTGTGTGTGGTGGCTCTTGAAGCAATGACTCCAGCAGCAGTCCACTCCTTGTGAATCTCCCCCAAATTTTTGAATGGCCTTTTCTTAGCAATCCTTTCAAGGCTGCGGTTATCCCAGTTGCTTGTGCACCTTTTTCTACCACACTTTTTCCTTCCACGTCCATTAATATGCTCGGATACAGCACTCTATGAACAGCTGCTTCTTTAGCAATGACCTTTTGTGGCTTACCCTCCTTGAGGAGTGTGTCAATGACTGCCTTCTGGACATTTGTCAAGTCAGCAGTCTTGCCCATGATTGTGGAGCCTACTGAAACTGACTAAGGGACCTTTTTAAATGCTTAGGAAGCCTTTGCAGGTGTTTCTTGTTATTTCTAATTTACTGAGATAATGACTTTTGTGTTTTCATTGGCTGTAAGCCATAATCATCAACATTAGCAGAAATAAACACTTAAAACAGATCACTCTGTTTGTAATGACTCTGTATAATATATGAGTTTCACTTTTTGGATTGAAGAACTGAAATAAATTCACTTTTTGATGATATTCTAATTTTCTGAGAAGCACCTGTATGTAGCAGTGCGGCAATTATACTATATACAGTCAGGAGTATAAGTACTTGATACACTGACAATTTCGAAAGTTTTTCCACCTACAAAGAATGAAGAGGTCTGTTTTGTTCTACTTAACTGCTGCAACTTGGACCTTTAACAGGATTTATATTTGACCTATGAGAAAGCATACTATGTGTATTTGGCAGATTAACTCAGGCATGTTTATGATAAACTGAATACCTGGATTGGAGTCCTATTTGTATACCGAATATTGACTATTAATGCTGGCAGAGTAAGTCTTAGGCTATATTCACACTAGGTGTTTTTTTTCTGCAGCAAAACATAATCTCTTGGCAGGAAAGAAGTAGCGTCAAAAACGCAGGTTTTGGTGTGTTTTTTTGCAGTGGTTCTTGGTGCAATTTTGGTGCGTTTTTCAGGATCCCAAAGTTCAGCTTTGCTTCCACCATAGGCACATGAAAACAAGTCACCATTGCAAGACATATGTTTATGAAAAAGTACACATTACAAATGTAACAGGGGGGGGGGGGTGAATTGGTCTGGAATGGTTTATCTAAGACCCTGGCAGTGCATTGAATTTGTAGGACACTATTTACTTTCACATTATGGTTTGCCATTGAGTTGCTCAGGCATTGTTCATTTTCACACCTCCCTGGGCCACACGTGTTGTTCAATCTCACACCTAGCTCAACCAATGTTTACTTTGTAGGCATCACTAATTTAATTAAACTGTAATAATCCAAGCTGCTATCTCAGGTGACCAAGACAAGATGGTTTAAACTTGGGAAAATCACAAAAGTAAATGTGTGTCACATACTTGCTTTTTTCACTAAAAACGCAGCAAAATGTTCACACTAGGCTTTTTTTCAGCATTTTTTCCACCACCCTTTTTTTTAATGGGTGAAAAACGCTGAAACAAGTGACATACTCTATTGCAAAAAGCCATGGAAAGCACAAAATACTGAGGACAAATAAGCAAGCTTTGTGCATGAGATTTCGGAAATCTCATAGACTTTGTTGGTACTGTAAAACGCAGCTGAAAAGTTGCATAAAAAAGCCCGCTAAAAAAACGTCTAGTGTGAATATAGCCTTGTATAACAGTTCACCAATGAGTTAGGATATATGACCACGATGCAGAAATGCTGCGGATTTTTCCTAAGCGTTTCTGCATCTCCCTGGGTTGTCAAGCGCTTTGCCAAGTGATTTTAGCATCACTTGGAAAAGTGCTTGACAACTTGGTCACACTATATAATTCCATGCAACCGGCATGGATTTATATAGTGTGACCAATTTACAATGCTGCAAATGCAGCATCAATAATAAAAAAAAAGAATAATAATGGTGAAAAATAAAAAAAAACCATTATACTCATCTTCCGATGGTCCTCGATCTCCTTCTCCTGTGCGTCCGGTGTCTTCGGCGGATCACGGTGCTGTAAAAGGACCTTCCATGACGTCATTTAGTCATGTGACAGGTCACGCGACCGCCGATGTCAGCGGTCGCGTGACCTGTCACATGACTAAATGGCGTCATGGAAGGTCCTTTTACCACCGCGAGCAGCCGAAGAGCCAGCAGCACCGCCGGGAGCAGACAGGGGCCATCAGAAGGTAAGTATATGTTTATTTTTTATTTTAATTCTATTTTAACTACAGGTACTATGGTACCCGGGTCTGGAGGAGAGTCTCTTCATCTCCAGACCCGGGTACCATCCACGCATTGAGTCGCATAATATCCACATGTGTATTTGTAGTCATTCGGATGTTATGCGTTCCAGTGCAAGTCAATGGCGGCTAAATCGCAGCGACTCTGCAGAATTAAAGCACGTGCTGCGGATTTTTCCGCATTGATAATCCGCATCGGAAATCTCTGCAGCATGTGCACAGCACATGCGGATTATCATTGGGGACCATTGCAGACCTATCACCAAGCGTTTTTTAAGTGTTTCCGCGGCGGAAGTTACGCTGCAGAAACGCCTAAAAAACGCATAGTGGGCACACAGCCTTAAAAGTTCTATGGTGAAGAAAAACACGTGAGATAATAAATGCGAAATATACAATATTTCCCATAATATGACTGAGGATATCTTTAGGGTGTATTCACTGTTTTTTCTTCTGCAGCAAAAATGCTGTGTTTTACAGTACCATCTTAGTGAATGACATTTCTGAAATCTCATTCACATGCTGTTTTTTTGCATTTTTTTTAAATCTGCAGCTTGTCAAGTCTTTCAGAGGTTTTGCAGCATTTTTCACCCATTCAAATGAATGGAAAAAAAAACACAAGTAAAAACACCTGAATTTTAAGCAGCTTTTTTCCTGCCTCCTTTGATTTTTGAGGTAGAAAAAAAATGCTGCCAAAATCCAACTTGTGAACACACCTTTATCCTGGTTGTGTTCTAATTGGATATAAAATAGAACGGCCATGATAACATGGGTAGTTAATTGTACGGTGTTTTCACTTTATATATTACCAGGCCGCATTCTATTTGCGCAGAGCTGCTCCGTGAAGATTCTATCACAAGATTCCGTGATGACATCACAGGTGATGGTGACATCACTGCTCACAGTCGCTATATATACAATGCACATAGGCTCACCCGTGCCTTTCTTGGCTCTATAGTGACTGATAGCACTTGCAGTTTTTCACTATGGCTGGAATTGTTTTGGACATTCCTCAGGTAAAAGCACTATTGTTGATCCTTATGATCAATCGTCCTAACAGTGTGCTTCTGCCACCCGATGGCGTCCTCAGCTTCACTCACCGGCTGGTGATGGAGCTAGTAAAGGATTGCCTGACCAAACACCGACAACGTCGTCTAACGTCAGACTATCTGACGGATTTACTTCAGAACATCAGGACATTACTACACCAGGTAAGTGGCGGACACTCTGCACAGAACATCTCAATATTAATAGATAATAATGGAGGGATAGAAGCTTTTTCTTCTAATATATCGTATTTTGCAGACCATAAGACGCACCAAAAATTTTTGGGAGGTAAATAGGAAAAACATTTATTATAATAAAATGGGGGTCTGTCTTATAGTCCTGTCTTATAGTCCGAATTTTCGGTTTCTTACTGAGGGGGGTGGTGGCAGTGGAGCGAGGTCACAGGAGGCAGAGTCGCTGCTGCAGGAAGTCGGCAGTAGGAGTGGGGCGCTGCTGCGGGCCCCAAGCTGGGAGGAGCGGGGTGTCCAGAAGGTGCGAGGCTGCGGGCCCTGGGCTTCAAGGAAATGTTAGCGGTAATTCAGGAGGGGAGGCCCTGCTCTGCTTATTGATTTCTCTGCAGTGGGCTTCAAGAAGTAGGCTGCTGGAGATGGCCAATACGCAAATTGAGATCTCAGCTCGTCATTGAGCCGAGATCTAAATCTGCACATGCACTGCCTCCAGCGGCCATTTGCCTGAAGTCCACCGCCAGAAAATCAATGGGCAGAGCGGGGACTCCCCTCCTAAATCACCGCTAACATTTCCTTGAAGCCCAGGGCCCGCAGCCTCGCACCTCCTGGATACCCCGCTCCTCCCAGCTCGGGGCCCGCAGCAGCGCCCCACTTCTACTGCCGGCTTCCTACAGCAGTGACCCTACCTCCTGTGACCTCACTCCACCACAGCCACCCCCCTGGTAAGCTACATTCAGACAATTATTATAATCTGTCTGATATGCTGGGGTGGAGAGTTCCAGAGTAGGGGGGATGCACGGGAGAAATCTTGTATGCGATTGTGGGAAGAGGAGATAAGAGGGGAGTAGAGAAGAAGATCTTGTGAGGATCGGAGGTTGCGTGCAGGTAAGTACCGGGAGACTAGGTCACAGATATATGGAGGAGACAGGTTGTGGGTGGCTTTGCATGCCAAGGTTAGGGTCTTGAACTGGAGTCTCTGGGTAATGTGGAGCCAGTGAAGGGATTGGCGGAGCGAGGGGAAAAGCCAGGGAATAGCGGGGGGACAGGTGGATTAGTCAGACAGCAGAGTTTAGGATAGATTGGAGGGGTGCGAGAGTGTTAGAAGGGAGGTCAAAAATTTTGGAAAAAAAGGCATCTTATAGTCCAAAAAATACGGTAAAACACAACGAGTCCCCAAATACAGTATGTAGTCATTGTATCTGCAGACAGAGAACCGATGTCACATACAATTTCCGCCTCCATTCTGACCGCTCTCATCTCAAAATTCTCCTTTCCATTTTTCCTTCTTTATAGGCTGAAGAAAGATCTCAGACTGAAGATTTGGCTGTCTTTAAAGAACTGGCCGAAAAAGTCCTGTCTATACTAGAACGCTCATTGGAACGCCCGGTAAGGATCAATATTAATAGACGTATCTTAATCCACCGTATCTGAGGAGACTTTCTGAGAAAAGGTCTGAAGATGGCGCGGGATTTGTATCGTTACAATTGGTGCATCTGTAAATGTTGGTTTAGTCCTTCATGATTTATGTATTTGGTGATTTAGTGAAATCTTCCACATATTAATTATATATATTATATCTATCAGGAAACAACAGGAGGCGACGCCAAATATGGGCAAAATGTGACCCCGAAAATCCCTGACCCTAATAGGAGTCAGCCGGAGCTGAACAGCGATCTGATTACAGGTGAGCGATCACCCGACCTTCTACAAGGAATGTCCAGATATTACAGAGGACGGAGGATAATGTTAGATTTACTCTCTACTCTGTGTAATGGGAACCTGGCAGCACATTGTTACATATAGAAGTAGTGGTGTGACGGTATAGGCCATTGTCCCCTAATAATAAATGTTTGTAGAAATCCAATGTGCCAGTCAGGAGAAATGTAAAGTAGACACCATATACAAATCAGAATGGAAGTGCACTGGGGGTGTGAAAGAAGAAATCCAAGTGCAGTGACACGCCCCCAGTGCACTTCCAGGCTAATTTGCAAATCTCTCCCATGTTTCAGCTCTCTTACCATCACTCATATGTGCAGCGTGGGTGGGGGCTTCCTCATTCATGTGATGGAGGGTCCATTCTGCAGTGCTATAGCAAGTAACATGAAATAAATTAAATTTAAATTGCATTACTGCTCTAGAAAATGGGAAAAAACTAAGATACTGAGCACATAATTTGGCCAATTCATGAATGCCCAGCAGCCAATGACAAGGCGATCTTTTTGTTGGAATCCTCTCCTAATGTGAATCCTCTCCTAGGCTGAAGCCTACATTTATATGGGTAGGTAGGATCCTGTTGTATTTAAAACCACCCTGGGCTGATGGGTGGAGATAGGTTCCCAGCAAAAAAGGTCGCTTTGCCGTGACTGCTTGCCATGCACCGAGCAAAAGAAGGTCGCCTTGCCGTGGCTGCTAGGCATGCACCCAGCAAAAGAATGTCGCCTTGTCGTGACTGCTGGGCATACACCCAGCAAAAGAAGGTCGCCTTGTCGTGACTGCTGGGCATGCACCCAGCAAAAGAAGGTCGCCTTGTCGTGACTGCTGGGCATGCACCCAGCAAAAGAAGGTCGTCTTGCCGTGACTGCTGGGCATGCACCCAGCAAAAAAAAAGGTCACCTTGCCGTGGCTACTTGGCATGCACCCAGAAAAAGAAGGTCGCCTTGCCGTGGCTGCTGGCCATGCATGAATTGGCCAAATTATGCGCTAAGTATCTTCCTTTTATCCTATTTTCTACAGCAGTAATGCAATTCAAATTTCATTTATTTCATGTTTACATGCTATAGCGTTACAGAGTGCAACTTTGTTAGTTATATATTTGGATGGCTACTCTTAGTATGCACCTGTTCACACCCATTTTCTTTTCGGAAGTGATGGTCAGTCTTTTGTTATTTATGAAGGGGTTCCTCCATCATTTACATTACATTTATCTATGGATTCCCCGTATATTCTCATATTTAGAATCCCCATATAACGAGTATTAATCCCATTTACAGACATGTTGTCATTTCTCCGTTATATTGCTGTATTATCTATGTAGGAATAATATCCTCTAATACATTTCATTTCTTCATCATTATTTTAGAAACAACTGAGCTGTCGAATCCTAACAATGCAATTAGTGAGATCCCGGAGATCCAAGAATCCGTAAGTATCATAGAGGGGGATGCGTGTGTGTCATCAGATCATGGGGTGTGAATCACTCGTCCAGTATTATCCCCCATACAACCATGGGACATCTCTATTCTAAGTGTAGATGACCCTATGGTGTTAATTACATGTGAATTACAGGGAATCTGTCACCAGGTTTATGCTATTTGGTCTGAGAGAAGCATGATGCAGGGACAGAGACCCTGATTCCATGTGTTGATTACTTTACTCGGTGGAGCAGTTGTGATAAAATCACTATTTTTTTCTGCTGCAGAGCTCTGAATGCTGAGTCTTGTATAACCCCGCCCACACCATTGATTGGCAGCTTTCTGTGTACACTGTGCATAGGCAGAAAGCTGCTAATCAGTGGTGGAGGCAGGGGTACAGAGCAATAGGACTACCTGGCTAGACAGATAGTCTTCTAGTGATAATCTACTGATTTTATTGAAACAGCCACACATAGCCTAGTAAGTAACACATCACTGGAATCAGGGTCTCTGCCCCTACATCATGGTGCTTTCAGAATACATAGCAAACACCTGGTGACAGATTACCTGTAAGTCCTCCTCTGTGTGATCTCCCACATTATCCAGAATGTTATAGTAATGTATGATGACCGTTGCAGGGCGGCTCCAGGATTTCGTGGGCCCTGGGCGAAAGAGTCTCAGTGGCCCCTTTAACACATACCACGATTCATGATGCACAGATACCGCAGATAAATATATATATATATATATATATATACATATATATATATATATATATATATATACATATATAGTACAATGCAATGATTTCACTTCTTACATTACATGAACGATATCTATTGTAAATTCCACAATAACTCAGAAAGCGGCGAATCCTCACAGCTCACAGTGCAGACCGGACAGTAATGTCCTCCACACAGTATAATGGCACCACATAGTCCTCTATACCGTATTATGAGCTCCATATATTGCTCCATATAGAATAATGGACCCCATAAAATGCTCCACGCAGGCTGTGCCCCCATATAATGCCCCATGCAGGCTGTGACCCCCACATAATGCCCCATGCAGGCTGTGACCCCACACATAATGCCCCATGCAGGCTGTGACCCCCACATTATGCCCCATGCAGGCTTTGACCCCCCACATAATGCTCCATGCAGGCTGTTACCCCCACATAATGCCCCATGCAGGCTTTGACCCCCCACATAATGCCCCATGCAGGCTGTGCCCCCCCCACATAATGCCCCATGCAGGATGTCCCCCTCCCACATAATGGCCCATGCAGGATGTCACCCCCCATATAATTCCCCATGCAGAATGTCCCTCCCACATAATGCCCCATGCAGGCTGTGCCCCCCACATAATGCCCCATGCAGGCTGTGCCCCCCCACATAATGGCCCATGCAGGATGTCACCCCCCATATAATTCCCCATGCAGGATGTCCCCTCCACATAATGCCCCATGCAGGATGTCCCACCCCATATAATGCCCCATGCAGGATGTCCCCCACACATAATGCCCCATGCAGGATATCCCCCCCACATAATGCCCCATGCAGGATGTCACCACCCATATAATTCCCCATGCAGGATGTCCCCCCCACATAATGCTCCATGCAGGATGTCTCACCCCACATAATGGCCCATACAGGATGTCACCCCCCATATAATGCCCCATGCAGGATGTCACCCCCCCATATAATGCCCCATGTAGGATGTCACCTCTCACCCGATATATTGGCCCATGCAGGATGTCACCTCTCACCCCATATAATGCCCCATGCAGGATGTCACTTCTCCTCCCATATAATACCCCATGCAGGATGTCACTCCCCCCATATAATGCCCCATGCAGGATGTCACCCCCCATATAATGCCCCATGCAGAATGTCACCTCTCACCCCATATAAAGCCCTATGCTGGATGTCACTCCCCCCCCCATATAATGACCCATGCAGGATGTCACTTCTCCTCCTCATATAATACCCCATGCAGGATGTCACCCCCCTATATAATGCCCCATGCAGGATGTCCCCCCCATATAATGCCTCATGTAGGATGTCACCTCTCACCCCATATAATGCCCCATGCAGGATGTCACTCCCCCCCATATAATGCCCCATGCAGGATGTCACTTCTCCCCCCCATATAATACCCCACGCAGGATGTCCCTACCTCCCCCCCATATAATGCCCCATGCAGGATGTCACTTCTCCCCCCATATAATGCCCCATACCTCCATACATAAAAAAAAAAAATCAAATGCTCACCTCACTGCTCACCAGCTGTGGAGAGGTAAGTATTGTGCCGGCCGTGGTCCTGGGCAAGCATTGGGGGGGGGGGGAGCAAGGCCCACTAGCTGGCGCTGGCACCACTCTCCTCTGCTCACCAGTCCCATAGCGCGCCAGGGTGCCCGACAGCAAGTGGGCCCCTTGCCTACTCAGGGCCCCGGCACTTGCCTGGGTGTGCTGGGTGCTAGCGCCAGGTCTGGCCAGCGTCCGGTTTGTATCCTCCCAACATCATATCAGTGTAAATCATCTGGGACATAATATGGGGGGAGAAGTTTTTGCATCTGTAACTTTTTTCCTGCATCTTCAATAAATCAGTATTATTTCTTATTCTTTTATAGAGCGTGATGGATTCATTGGTTCCGGCGAGAAAGCCGCATATGAGCGACTATGAAACTTCCAAACTCATCAGCAGTGGAAATTTTGGGTGAGATTTCTGTTGCCATAATCCACATTTCTCAGGGTTCCCTATGACAATGCTTCTGCCCCTGCACTCTGCCATTCAGTGTTATCATAGGGAAATTATATGATCTGTAGCAAATCAAACTGTAAGGAAAGCGATTTAAATAATATAATTACATATAATATAATATATAATGATATAATATTATTACATTCGCCTGTGCTAGACCCTCATCTGTTCTTATGCTGCCTCCTCCACCTGAGCTTTTCTGCTCTCCACTCTGATCTTTGTTTTGATGGGGGGGGCTCCATTATGAAGCTGATCAGAGAAGTTGGCTACACATGGTCACATGAAGGGTGACACCATATTGACGTCAATGACATCTACACCCTCCACCATGACCATGTGGGCCCAATCACTGGCCTCAGCAGCAGAAGAGAGCCCTGGAGCACATTCATTTTGGACCAATTTTATTTGCACTAAATTGTATTTGGTCAGTTATAGCGAATCTGCCCAAAGAGAATTTCTATAGATTCTCGTATCTATAATGTGACCTGGGTGATGGCTCTGGCAGAAGTGGCATTGTGGAGACCTCCCATAGGTGATCTATGTAGTGCTATTTTATGTATTTCTAGATGTGGATTTATAGTGGCGGCCAGACTTCTAGTATTAAACATATGCAAATTGTCTCTTCTGAGAGGAAGCAAACTAGAACTCCACCTATAGGAAGTAGCAATCCTAAAAGTCAATATCGACCCTTTAACAAGCCTTGTCACATGACTTAGGATAATAGCCAAAACCAAAATCTCAATTTGCAGGAACTGTGTTCTGGGGTACTGCCCCTCTTCAGTGCAAAGTGTGAGATATGGTTTGACTGGGTGAGAGGTGTCTGACCGGTATCCAAGGGGTTGACGTTTCTCCTTGCGGACATGAGGAGACTTTTAAGCCGCAATGCTCCTCTGGGAAATAGGATTGCTACTTCCTATAGGTGGCACTAGGGTGCTAGTTCTCTTCCTCTCTGAAAAGAGACAATTTGCATATTTCCCAGAAGAGCATTGCAGCTTAAAAGTCTCCTCACCTTGACATGCTTAACATGGCTTTTTCCGCAAGGAGAAACGTTACCGCTTGGATCCCGGTCAGATGCCTCTCACCCAGCCAAACCATATCTCACCCTTTGCACTGATGAGTGCTTGTACCCCAAAACATAGTGTCCGAAAATTGAGATTTTGGTTATGGCTATTATTCCATGTCATGTGATAAGGCTCGTTAAAGGGTCGATATTGACTTTTAGGATTACTACTTCCTATAGGTGGCACTAGAGTTCTAGTTCTCTTCCTCTCTGAAGAGACAATTTGCATATTTCCCAGAGGATCATTGAGGCTTAAAAGTCTCCTCACCTTGACAAGCTTAACATGTCACTCTCCGCAAGGAGAACTGTTACCCCTTGGATACCAGTATTAAACATATAATGATTTCTATAGATGGATTATTAATAAGGATTTATTATAACCGATGGATTCTCCTTCTCTCCAGGGCCGTTTACTTAGTGCATCATAAAGACTCACACCAGACCTTTGCTATGAAGAAAATGGCTAAGCGGAACCTAAATACTGCACAGAGATTGGAATGGGCCTTTCTGGAGAGGGACATCTTAACATTTGCTGATTGTCCCTTTGTGGTCTCCATGCTCTGCTCCTTTCCAACTAGATCTCACCTGTGTATGGTCATGGAGTATGTAGGAGGTAAGACACATCTATTGTATTATATTCAGCCCATGTCTGCTTTCATCTTTTCACTGCTCATATCATTAGGACATTGTTGGTTACATCCCCACAGAGCATTTACTATAGGTTATCTATTACCAAGATGCTCGTAAATTCATTGATCTTGGTGCAGGGGCGCTATGGGGCTCATCAGTCGGAGGGGGTCTGTCGACGCTCGGCAGTGGGCAGCATCCCTCCACCTGTCATCACAATTTCAGCGGTATTTGCTTCTTCAAGGAGGTGGGGCTGGTGGGGGCAAAAATACTGAGTAGGTGGCTAGTAGGGACCAAAATACTGAAAGGGGGCCGTATGACTAGATATGGGGGGACTGTGAATGCTGAGTGGAGGTCATCATATTAAGTGGGGTGCTGTGGGGGTCCTCACTCTATATGGAGGCCCCCATTCTGTGTGGTGACATCATACTGAGTGGGGAGTTATGCGGACCATTATATTGTGTGAGGGACTGTGGGAACCATTATCCTGAGTGGGAGGGTTGCTGTGGGTGCCATCACACCGAGTAGGGGGTTGTGGCTGGCCTCCTTCTAAGTGGTGGCCTCCTTAGGAGGATTCACTGTGGGGATACCATACTCATTGAGTGTGGGTGTGGGCATTTTTGGGAGCATCATACTCTAAAATGGCCATAAAAGTTTTATTTGCTGGTGAGAACACCAAGCTGCTTCAACAGGGATATAAATATATTTCTTTTTTAATTTTTAGGGTGGGGGGCAATTACAACTTTTGATATGGGGTCTTGTGATTTCTATGTACGCCACTATCTGTGTGATCTCCCCAGGATATTTCCGCTCACTGCTCATTATACATCATGGTTATCTGCTCGTGGTATATCATGGTTATCTTCTGTATAAACCCCTCACCGGTCATATTTCCTTTCTTCTATAGGTGGAGACTGTGGGACCCTTCTAAGCACCAGGGGTCCTTTCTCTGTCCCCATGGCCCGCTTGTACTTTGCAGAGGCGGTACTTGCCGTGGAATACCTGCATAGTTACGGTGTGGTGCACAGAGACCTGAAGCCGGAAAAGTAAGTGCCCCCGTAGTATAATAAAGTGGGGAAAGTTGTCATTTATTATCATTCAGTCTGTGAGGCTAAAACCATCTTCTCTTTTGCAGCCTTCTGATTACATATACTGGACATATTAAAGTTACCGATTTTGGGATTTCAAAACTTGGTCTAATGATACCGAAAACCAACACCTACAAGGAATTAGCAGTGGACATCTCCAGAGAGTTCCAGGACCGTGAGGTCAGCATCACCTACAAGAACTTAGCTTGTTATTTGCAAATCTCATCACACTATTGTCTCTTCTCTACGATCTTCCTTTCTAGAGAACTTTTCCACTAATATTTTATCTTCTGCATTGTGTTTTAACGATGATATCTTGTCATAATAATTGTTTCATCGATTCTCATCTCTATGTTCTGTTGGTTTCCAGTTCTGTGGCACCCCATGTTACATAGCCCCAGAGATCATCCTGAAAGAAGGCTATGGAAGACCTGTTGACTGGTGGTCATTGGGGATCATCCTGTATAAATTCCTGCTGGGATGTGTACCATTTGATGCTGATTCCCTCACTGAGCTTTATAAAAGGGTTGTCATTGGTGAGTAGAATAATCCGATCATTGCGTTGATTGGTTACATTTGTTTAGTTATTTCCTTTGCTTTATGTTACAGTCCAGTAAAGAGGTTTTATTTTCTGTAATTTTCTATGTAACAGGAGAACTAATTTGGAATTGTGATCGCGCTCCACCCCTGGATGCTCAGAATCTCATCACTGAGCTGCTCAGAAGAAATCCTGTGCGTAGACTTGGGACAGGTAACAGATATACTAGTATTAATATTCCCTTATTAGACCAAGGACATATCGCTCATGTCCATGAAGATCAGCATTTCTCTATCAGCTCATCTACTGTATTTCTAGTTCTCCACACTAAGACTTTCAGTTTATTTCCTTCATGTCGGCTCAGTTTTGTCATTAGTTCAGATTACGATAAACTGTTCAGATATGGAGCCATCCCTGACTATGTCCGCATCACTTTTGTTTTTCTTTTTCTAGGAGGAGCATTTGAGATCAAGGTTCATCCATTCCTGAGTGACTTGGACTTTGACAACATTCTGAGCCAGGAGCTGGAGTATGTTCCTCAGCTTGTTTCAGACGCAGACACCAGCTTATTTATCAGTAAGTAGAAGGAGACGTCATCTAGACTAAGCGACTGTTTGTCTCATCTTCCCTAATATGTGATCATCTGTTCCCATTAATATTAGTGATAAATAGTGACTGTGTTATACTGACAACCTCTAATAATACTTCATTACCTATTTCTTGTAGATCATTCTGATATAAACAAACATCTGGTCTCAAAGGATGAGGAAGGCACAAGTGAGAACAATGAGAGCCTTGACTTCCAAAATTTTACGTCATCTTCTGAAAAGCTTTGTAAAGTAAGTATGTGATTAATAAATCCAAAATATGTAAAAAAAAATTAAAAAAACTCTAAAAGTACATAAAAAAAATATTTTATATCTTATTTTTATCCGTATTTAGCTCTGTATCATCGCTACCAGGATGGTGAACAATGAGGATCCCAATGCCCCTCCAGAGTATACACCAGAAACCAACACAAACATCTCAGAAATGTGAGTAGATTATAAAGGGTCATTACTTCAATACTGGGAGTTCCAGGCTGATCTATGTACACAACACAAAATATAGGACATAAATATCAGAATATCAAATGCAGCATTCACCGCTTCATGGTTAACGGTCATTGTACTTTTGGCTTCAGAAAATGCAGAAGATAACAGCCCATAATTGTGGCAGGTCATGCATTTTTAGCACTGCCTACTCTGTAGGAGAGCTGTAGTATTACTTGCCAGCCATTCTTGGTAGTTGTGTTCTGATCCATGGAAGGTAGTTTGGAGCAGAAAACCTTCCCCACTATGACAGTCATCTGTCCTATTAGGCCTTATAGTCAGTGTTCTTATAGTGAGACAACCCATTTTATACTGTGTTTACTTACGATTTACATGTTTTTCTTCTTCAAACAGGCAGAAAGAATCTGTTCCTGTATGTAATACAGACTATGCTGTTACCATTTTGCCACCCTCGTCCCCATTGCCAGGTATGTACATGTCTACAGCACCAACAATGTGAATGTTGACTTCAAGGCTCAAATATTTCCACATGGTTTTTCTGGTCTACTATGTTATCCATGTTTCATGGATCTCAGCTATGTTCACCATGGGTTCGTACTGTATCCCTATTTCTCTAATTTTGTACAGGAGTTTTTTTTCATGTATTCTGTATATTACGTTGTATTATCTAGTAACCTAGTGAGATATAGCGACTGTGTTATACTGACCCCCTCTAACAATCCTTCCTTACCTATGTCTTGTAGATCACTCTGATGAAAACAACCATCTGGTCTCAGAGGATAAGGAGGGCACAAGTGAGGACGATGAGAACTTTATCTTCCGAATATTTGCATCATCATCTTCTGAGAGGCTTTCTAAAGTAAGTATGTGATCGATAAATCCAAAATATGTACAAAAAAAGGATCTATAAAATTAAAAAGTATGTATATTTAATAACTTATTGTTATCCACATTTAGCACTCTACCACCACTAACGGGATGGTGAACAACGAGGATCCCAAGGCCCCTCCAGAGTGTACACCAGAATCCAACACAAACATCTCAGAAATGTGAGTAGATTATGGGGTCATTACTGGGAGCTCCAGGCTGATATATGTGCACAACACCAAATATAGGACATAAATACCATAATATCAAATGCAGCGTCCACCGCCCCATGGTTATGGGTCATTGTGCTTTCAGCTTTCGGAATTGTTGGAGATAACAGCCCATAATTGTGGCCGGTCATGCACTTTTAGTGCTGCCCTCACTGTAGGAGAGATGTAGTATGAAATGCCGGCCATTCTTGGTAGTTGTTTTCCTCTCAGCTCTCTATAAAAGGTAGTCTTGAGCAGAAGACCCTCCCCACTATGACAGTCATATGTCCTACTAGGCCTTATAGTTGGTGTTCTTCTAGTGAGACAGCCCCTTTTATACGGAGTTTACTTGAGATTTACATGTTTTTCTTCTTCAAACAGGCAGAAAGTATCTGTTCCTGTACGTAATACAGACAATGCTGTTACCATCTTGCCACCCTCGTCCCCATTGCCAGGTATGTACATGTCTACAGCACCAGCAATGTGAATGTTGACTTCAAGGCTCAAATATTCCCACATGGTTTTATACAATACTATAGGTCTCTTATGTTATCCATATTATGACAAAGCAGATCCTATAAGAATATATTGTTACTGATTTTTTTTTTTAATTTTTCATCAGAATTTCCATCTCATGAACAAAGAAAATCGGCAATAAATCTGAGTATGGAGTAACAAAACTCAGAAAATGGAAAAAATGGGAAAAAGAGACGAGGTAAGTGTGAGAATCAACTCCATGTTGTGTGATGTCAGTGAGAATAATTCATGTGGAGTAGATGTCATCTGTCAGTAATGGGATTGTCACATGTATGATTGCTGACAATGACCCCTGACCTCTGTATGATAATATTCCTCTGCCGTCCGGCCACAGTGACTGCACAGCATTATCATGTAATATGGAGTCCCATCACTTACATTATATTTATTTCTCTTCTCATAGGTTCCATCTTCCGCCGGATCTTATCATCCTGCCGGCGTGGATTATCCAGGGCTGCTCGCGCATTTGCATGCTGTCACTGTTGCCCTAAAACCATCTAAAAGACGCCTTAGCATCCAGCGCCCTGAAGTCCAGCAGATCCATCATCACTGCTGGAGCTGTATAGAAGGACCTTCACCATCTACCTGTGGCCTTCTGACTGGTCAACCTGGACAAGTTTCAGTAACGCCTCTGTCATCGGGCTCCGCGGTATTCATACTGCTCGTCTGACTTGTCATTTACTGATCACCTGGTATCTGACCTCGGCTATCTTCCTGACTGATTTAGTCTATTGATAATGTTCACGATTTTATTCATCCCATTATTAATTAAAAAAAAGTAAAATCTGTTACTGTTGCTCTGATTCCTTTTTGTCTTGAATTCACAAATACTTGTAACTCACTAATTGCTCTTCTTCCCACTAAATGTATTTCTCATTATCCTTAATGCCGCAGTCAGTCTCATATTTCTGTCCAGCAGTTACACTGGTGCCTCCACCCTGTACCAGTCATTACACTCATCCACAAACCTCTCCACACTGCTGCACAGTTCTGCATCTCTACCATATCTACACTCCAATGAGCTAAGATTAACATCCTCCATAATCAGGACCTCCCACTCTCATGTCCAAGACATTTTATCTGCTGCACCAGCTCTCAGGAGTGCACTACTGCAGGCAATCATGTTCATTCCCACTATCAGAGATTTTAAGTGTGCAGTAGAAACAGATTATTTGTGGCAGGACTATCAAATCACCTCACTATTCTAAGTTTTTCCTACAGCACTCAGTAGCACTTAATATTTGTACATATACAGATAATGGTTGGTGACTGGTTCATGCAGCCTTAATTCCACAAAGATAGAAATAAAAGGTCAACATGTTTCATACATCCAAACCATCCTTAATCATGGCAGAAAAACATAATTTTAAGTTCCCACTATGAATATTTGGTGAGATATCACAGCTGTGTATTTTCACAGCACAAAGAACGCATCTTACAGATCAGCAAATCACAGTGTGCTGACGCTTAGTGTTGTAGTTTTGAACAACACCATTCATTTTATCATATAATGTGTTGAAAAATGAGAAAAAATGCCAGGTTTGGGTTCCTTCATTTTACAGTGTGTATTGTGTTGTAAAAACAAACTGACAAAATGATTCAGAGTCAGTAGTACGATTACTGTGATACCAAACTTATAAGGTTTATATATATATATATATATATATATATATATGTATATATATATATATATATATATATATACAGTGTTTAGCATAAATCAGTACACCCAAATAGATTTGTCAGCAAACCTGTAGTTTCCTTTCAGAATCATCATTTTATATGGGATACCATACTACAAAATACTCTCGCAAATTTGAGCCATTGAATGCAAACAAGATTTGGTATTTTGCAGACCCCAAAAAAAGTAATTTTCTTAACAAACTCATTCAAGATCATGTTTCAAAAATGAGAACATCCCAGTAACAGTCTTAAGAGAAAAGCTAAGTTTAGACAACAAAATTCTAATTAACAAGAACTGAACCACAAGTAAGTGTAATTATTCATTAAACAGATGTCCAGCAGACAGGTGTCTGTAAAAGGAAGTTACTTAATAAAGAAAACTCCTTCCCATTTCATGCTATCAGCAATGGCACCACATAGAAGGGAAATGTCATAAAACCTGAGAAAGAAAATAATTTCTTTGCAATAAATGTGAAGTCTACAAGAAGATCAGCAAAACTTTACTTATCAGTCAGAATACTGTAGCAAAAGTGATGCAAAACTATAACAAAGATGGAACTGCAACCATCTTACAGAGACGTCCAGGCCGACTATGGAAGTTAACACCTAAACAAAAGCGTCCTCTGATGAGAAGGGTAAGTGGCACCACATAGAAGAGAAATGTCACAAGACATTTCTGAGAAAGAAAATAATTTCTTTACAAAAAATGTGAAGTCTACAAGAAGATCAGCAAAGCTTTTCTTATCAGTCAGATGGAAGTTAACATCTAAACAAAAGCATCTTCTGATGAGAAGAAAATTGACAGGCAAATTCATTGCTATTATCTGAAGAAGTAGAAAGCCAAACTAGGGTGAGTGTTTTCCATGACACGACACGGTGTACACTGCAAATGAATGGCATTCATGAGTGTCCTCCACAAAGGAAGCCTCTCTCCCTTAAAGCCCATGAACAATAAAAGTCCGTCTACAATTTGCCAGGGTCCATGCTTAAAACTATGAGGACTACCGGGACTCTATACTGTGTATGTGCATCTTATGTGTATGTCCGTATTTTATGTTTGTGTGCACTATGTATATGCATACGTTAAAATGTGTATAGAGTATTAGCATGTGCAAATTTTATATGTGTGCCTAATATAAATATACATGGAAATGTATATGTAGGTGGTGCCTGATGGAGGGTGGGGGGCCCAGATCAGAAGTCCTGATTAAGGGCCCTTCACTGTCATTGTCTGCCCCTTATATAAACAGTAAAATCTCCTTTAATAACTGGACTTCCATTGGGGTGGACTTCTCATAGATGGCCAGTATGCATACTATATTGTGAATCTGGGCATCTCTCACAGAAAATCTGATCTGGATATGAGGGTGGTCTTCTATAAGCGGTGATGTTTTGGAGAGATTTAGGGAAAAGTCCCAATGCTTATCCATCGATTTGGTAATTTGAGTAAAATATTTGTGTTGATAACTGATCACAAAGTCACAAAATATGTAAGATTTGGCATAACCTGGCTCATTTTTCAAAAAGTTATGCTCAATTTTTTAGCACCAAGTTTTGTTGCTTTTTTGTAGACTTACACTAACTTAGTATATTGTGTGAGAATTAAATGAATTATGAATTAGTTGGCGCATTTTACCACACTCTGGGGGTCCCTGACAGTCCTTCTTTACCGGCCCTGTAGTGATGCCAATGTAAACTTCCAAGTGACCGCGCAGTCAATCACTGTCACGAATGCAGGACAACCTATGATTAGCTAATTTTTTGGAAATCCTTATAACAAAAGGGGATTGAAAATATTTACAATTATTTTAAAAGCATTAAAAAAAAACAGACCCAATACTTATAATTAGTTTGTTGAAAGTAGTCTAATTAAAGGGAGCTGAAAGGATTAGAGATTATGAACCCGATTCACCAGTGTTTTTGCCAGAAAACTGCCATAAAGCTCTTGAAAAGTTGCAAAGTTTTGTGACTTTTTCCATTTTCACATAATTTTAACTTCTTTAAAGCCCAAGACGTACTGATACGTATCTGCGCCCTGGGACTTAAGAGCCTGATACGTATTAGTACATCTTTGCGATCGCGCCCGCACACAGCCTGTGCGGGCGTGATCGCCGCCGGGTGTGAACTGATTGTCACAGCTGACACCCGGTGCTATGTGCTGGGAGAGGTCCCGCACATTAACCCCCGCAATGCTGCGATCGAAGTCGTTCGCAGCATTGCGGGGGCAAGGGGAGGTGATCGGGATAGTCACCTCTCCTGCCGGCGTCCAGCAATGTGTGCCGCGACTTCCCGGATGTTGCCATGATGACCCGATTCACTGAGGGGTGCAGTTTTAAGAATGGTGTCACTTTTGGGTATTTTCAGTCATAAAGACCCCTCAAAGTGACTTCAAATGTGATGCGGTCCCTAATAAAATGGTTTTGTAAATTTTGTTGGAAAAATGAGAAATCGCTGGTCAATTTTAACCCTTATAGCTCCCTAATAAAAATAAATTTGGGTTCCAAAATTGTGCTGATGTAAAGTAGACATATGGGAAATGTTATTTATTAACTTTTTTTGTGTGACATATCTCTCCGATTTAAGGGCATAAAATTCAAATTTTGAAAATTGCAAAATTTTCAAAATTTTCACCAAATATCTGTTTTTTTCACAAATAAACACAAGTGATATCGAAGAAATTTTACCACAATCATAAAGTACAATATGTCATGAAAAAATATTCTCAGAACCAGGGGGATCCGTTGAAGCGTTCCAGAGTAATTACCTCATAAAGTGACAGTGGTCAGAATTGTAAAAATTGGCCTTCTCATTAACGTGCAAACCACTTTGGGTTGTAAAGGGGTTAAGGACTCTACCTGCATATACAGTCATGGCGGAAAGTGCTGGCGCCCTTGAAATTGTTTCAGAAAATTACACATGTTTTATTACACGCATGTTTATTTCCTTTGTGTTTATTGGAACAACACAAAAAAACTGAGAAAAAAAAGGCAAATTGGACATAATTTCATACAAAACTCCAAAAATGGGCCGGAATACATATATATATTTTTGATGGGACAACACTGAAGATGCGACACTTTGATACAATGTACAGTAGTCAGTGTACCGCTTGTTTAACTGTAAATTTGGTGTGCCTGCAAAATAACTCAACACACAGCCATTAATGTCTAAACCGCTGGCAACAAAAGTGAGTACACCCCTAAGTGTGTTCTCAGCTGATGTTATTTGTTGGTTTTTCTTTGCATCCCGAACAATTTTCTTGGCAGTTGTGGCTGAAATTTTTGTTGGTCTACCTGACTGTGGTTTGGTTTTTACAGAGCATCTGATTTTCCATTTGTTAATCACAGTTTGAACACTGCAGACTGGCATTATCAATTCCTGGGATATCTTTTTGTATCCCTTTCCTGTGTTATACTCTTTTTGCCTCCCTTTCCTGTGTTATACAGTTCAACTACCTTTTCCCGTAGATCCGTTGATAATTCTTTTGCTTTTTCCATCTCAAAATCCAGAAAAGTCAGTGGCTGGATCCCAGAAACTCACTCAGCTTTATGCACACACACTGATTACAAGCAAACAGGTCATAGGTGAGGATGCTACCTTTAGTAGCCATTCAAACCCATTTGTGTCAAATTCTGTGCATGTTATCAGGCCAAAATCACCAGGGTATTGTCACGCTGTCTCTGTATACTGGAGGTAGGGGGCCTAAGCTGACCCTAAGCTGGGGCCCTGACTAATCCCTCAACCTGGAGGTACTGTTAAAGGTACAGAGGTCCAGGCCGCCAGCGTAACCCCTACCTCCTGAGGATCCCTGCACCTAAGTAATCTAGTCCTGAGAAGGACCCCGATCACAACAAAAGAGGACAAGTAATAATATGCCCACACACAGTACTTAGACGAACGAGACAGTACAAGGGAAAAACCAAAACCACCTTGCATACAAAAACTACACAACTACAACAGAGGGAACACCAACGGGAAAGGAGATAAATGATAAAGCGAGGAAGGGAAAAAACACTCCAAATACACTTATCTCTGAAACTCCAAATACCACGATCCGCTCTGTTAGTCTGCATGAAATGCTTTCACCGACACTTCCCTAACAGACCAGCAGGCATTTGAAGGAGTCTCACTACAGCAGCATTGATTGCAGCTGGGCGAGGCTGGACCTTGTCTAGCACAGAGAGAGAGAGAATTAACTCCCTCACTGCCGAAAAACACAAAGCACCAAAAAGTCAGCTGCGAGAAGTCAGGCTGTGTAATCGTGACGATTTTCGTGGCGACACACCCGTGACAGTACCCCCCCTTCTACGAGGGGCCTCCGGACCCTCAGGGCCAGGTTTATCCGGGTGAGTCGTGTGGAAGGCCCGAACTAATCGGTCTGCGTTAATATCCGACGCAGGAACCCACATCCTCTCCTCAGGACCATACCCTTTCCAATGAACCAGGTACTGAAGGGACCGGCGATTAAAGCGTGAATCGATGACCCTCGATACCTGGAACTCCAAGTTACCCTTGACCACCACTGGAGGGGGAGGTAAAGGTGACGGTACCACCGGCGCCACATACCTCTTAAGCAACGATCTGTGGAACACGTTGTGAATTTTAAACGTAGGGGGGAGGTCAAGACGGAATGCCACCGGATTAATAATAGAACTGATTCTGTACGGCCCGATGAACCTGGGACCCAGTTTCCAGGAGGGAACCTTAAGTTTTATATTCCTGGTAGACAACCATACCCGATCGTTCACACTTAGGTCCGGACCAGACACTCTCCTCCTATCAGCCATACGTTTGTATCGGTTCCCCATAGTATTCAGATTCTTCAGCACCCCTCTCCATACTGAAGCGAGTGATGAGGAAAATCGTTCCTCCTCAGGAACCCCCGAAGAGCCCCCCCTACTGAAAGTACAAAACTGGGGGTGAAAACCATATGCCCCAAAAAACGGGGACTTACCAGTGGACTCGCTCCACCTATTATTAAGAGCAAACTCTGCCAGAGGTAAAAAAGAAGCCCAGTCCTCCTGGTTCTCTGACACAAAACACCGGAGATATGTCTCCAAGCTCTGGTTCATACGTTCCGTCTGACCATTGGTCTGAGGATGAAAAGCCGATGAGAACGACAAATGCATCCCCCGCCGTGCACAAAACGCCTTCCAGAACTTGGACACAAACTGAGACCCCCGATCAGACACCACCTCGGAGGGTACCCCGTGAAGCCTCACAATCTCCCCAATGAACACCTGCGCAAGAGTTTTAGCATTAGGGAGAGCCGGAAGAGCGATAAAATGTGCCATCTTGCTGAACCTGTCCACTACAACGAGTATGACCGTTTTACACGAAGACGGAGGGAGGTCCGTAATAAAGTCCATAGACAGATGAGTCCAAGGACGCTCCGGGATCTTCAAAGGTAAGAGGGCCCCAGACGGACGGGTATGTGAGGTCTTAGAGCGCGCACAAACCCCACAGGACGCGACAAAAGTTACCACCTCCTTATGTAAGTTAGGCCACCAAAACCGACGCGAGAGGAGATCCACAGTTGCTCTACTCCCCGGGTGTCCTGCAAAAACTGAGTTATGGTGTGCCTCGATCACCTTTTGTCGCAACTGATCTGGAACAAACAGTCTCCCCGGAGGTCCAACAGGGGCGTCCCCCTGAGCCTCCAATACCTCCTCCTCCAGCTCAGAGCATACTGCCGAAACCACCACCCCCTCCTGAAGGATAGGAATCGGGTCGTCCGTATTCCCGGCCCCAGGGAAACTACGAGATAAGGCATCCGCCTTTACATTTTTTGACCCAGGACGATATGTAACGACAAAATTAAACCTGGTAAAAAACAATGACCACCTAGCTTGTCTGGGATTCAGACGTTTCGCGGACTCCAGATATAGCAGGTTCTTGTGATCGGTGATGACGGTGACCGGATGGACTGCCCCCTCCAAAAAATGGCGCCACTCCTCAAAAGCTAACTTAATGGCCAAGAGTTCCCTATTGCCGACATCGTAATTCCTCTCAGCGGACGACAATTTTTTAGAGAAAAAGGCGCACGGATGCCACTTACCAGGGGACGAACCTTGTGACAATACTGCTCCCACCCCTACCTCGGAAGCGTCTACCTCTACAATGAATGGCTGTGACGCATCAGGTTGAATGAGTATGGGTGCCGAGGCAAAACATTTTTTCAAGGAGGAGAATGCTTGACAAGCCTTGTCAGACCACCTAGAAAAATCCGTCCCCTTTTTAGTCATGTCTGTGAGAGGCTTAACCATGGACGAGAAATTACGAATGAACTTCCGGTAATAATTAGCAAACCCCAGGAAACGTTGTAGTGCCTTAAGATTCTCTGGCCGATCCCACTCAAGAACTGCCCGCACTTTCCCAGGGTCCATACGAAAACCGGACGCTGAAACCAGGAAGCCTAAAAACTGGAGTTCCTGTACGGCGAACACACACTTTTCCCATTTGGCATACAGTTTATTATCCCGCAAGATCTGTAACACCTGCCTAACGTGCTCCTGATGAGACACCAGATCCGGCGAGTAAATTAAGATATCATCCAGATATATGACAACAAACTGTCCCACCAGGCGGCGAAAAATGTCATTAACAAAGTGTTGGAACACCGCCGGGGCATTAGTCAGACCGAATGGCATGACAAGGTTCTCATAATGCCCCTCCGGAGTGTTAAACGCCGTCTTCCACTCATCCCCCTCCTTCATCCTAATCAGATTGTACGCCCCCCTGAGATCCAACTTAGAGAACCATTTGGCGCCCACGATCTGATTAAAGAGATCGGGAATAAGTGGGAGCGGATACGGATCTCGGACCGTAATCCGATTAAGTTCACGGAAATCCAGGCAAGGGCGTAGGCCTCCATCTTTCTTCTTAACAAAGAAGAACCCCGCAGCCACCGGTGAAGATGAAGGTCTAATATGCCGCTTAGCCAGACTTTCTGAAATATAATCCTTCATGGCCTGCCTCTCAGGACCAGAAAGGTTATACAACATAGCTTTAGGTAACTTGGCCTCAGGGAGCAGTTTTACAGAACAGTCATACTCGCGATGAGGAGGTAGTTCCTGACACCCTTTCTCCGAGAATACATCCTCAAAGTCCGCCAGAAATGGAGGTAAGACCCAAGGAGTAACCGCACCGATGACCGTGTTCATGCAGTTTTTATTACAGAATTTACTCCATTGGCTTATCTCTCTGGTTTGCCAATTAATAACCGGGTTATGCTTAGTTAACCAAGGAAGGCCCAACACTATAGGAGTGGGAAGACCCTCCAACACGTAGCAAGACAACAGTTCTTTATGTATCGCCCCCACTTGAAGTTTTACGTCATGCACAGCTTGCAAAAAACTTCCCTGACCGAGAGGCCTGGCATCGATCGAGAATATGGGGATGGGTTTAGCCAACTCACTCAATCGCATACCTTGAACCCGGGCAAACCGAGCATCAACCAGATTAGCCCGGCCCCACTATCCAGAAGAACAGATATCCTCTCAGTTCTCGTACCCACCACCACCTCCGCCGGTACGAGAAACTGAGACGAACCTAGGGACGAAATACCTACTCCCAGATTGCCGTCCACCACACAACCTGGGATCAACAGTTATCCGACGACTCTTCACTCTGCAAGGGACGGGATGGACACCCCCCAATAAAATGTCCCTTTCTCCCGCAGAAGAAACACCTTCCTGTCTTATGGCGCACCACCGGTCCCCTCCCCCGAAATGATGTCCCTCCTAATTGCATAGGCTCCTCTGGACTGACCAGGGGAACCACCATATGAGGGGACCTTGTAGGAGGTGGAGTCATCACAGGGGGTAGAGTTATCCCGCACCTCTCCCGAAGCCGTCTGTCAACGCGAATAGCAAGGGCCATAGCGGCTTCCAGTGACGCGGGAGAGTCATACTGTGCCAACACATCCTGTAATTTGTCGGATAAACCTTGACAAAACTGGCTCCTAAGAGCCGGGTCATTCCACTGGGTGTCCGTGGCCCACCTACGGAACTCCGAACAGAATTCCTCCGCCGGACGATCTCCCTGCTGGATCCTACGTAACTTAGACTCAGCAAGGGAGATCCGATCTGGGTCATCATATACGAGTCCCAGAGCAGCGAAAAACCTATCCACTGACTGGAGAGCCGGGGAGCCCGGGGGAAGAGAGAACGCCCAAGATTGTGGGTCCCCTTGTAGGAGCGAGATGACAATTCCCACCCTTTGTTCTTCACTCCCCGATGACCGAGGCCGCAGCCGAAAGTACAACTTGCATGCCTCCCGGAAAACAAAAAACTTGTCCCGCCCCCCAGTGAACCTGTCAGGGAGAGCTACTTTAGGTTCTGGTCCGGCTTGCTCCTGAGGATACAAAACCTTGGACCTAACGTCCACCAGCTCCATGGACAAACTCTGCAACTGCCGAGCTAGACCGGCTACTGGATCCATGGTAGCTGGAGAAAAACTAAGTGGTCGATAAAAAATGTCACGCTGTCTCTGTATACTGGAGGTAGGGGGCCTAAGCTGACCCTAAGCTGGGGCCCTGACTAATCCCTCAACCTGGAGGTACTGTTAAAGGTACAGAGGTCCAGGCCGCCAGCGTAACCCCTACCTCCTGAGGATCCCTGCACCTAAGTAATCTAGTCCTGAGAAGGACCCCGATCACAACAAAAGGGGACAAGTAATAATATGCCCACACACAGTACTTAGACGAACGAGACAGTACAAGGGAAAAACCAAAACCACCTTGCATACAAAAACTACACAACTACAACAGAGGGAACACCAACGGGAAAGGAGATAAATGATAAAGCGAGGAAGGGAAAAAACACTCCAAATACACTTATCTCTGAAACTCCAAATACCACGATCCGCTCTGTTAGTCTGCATGAAATGCTTTCACCGACACTTCCCTAACAGACCAGCAGGCATTTGAAGGAGTCTCACTACAGCAGCATTGATTGCAGCTGGGCGAGGCTGGACCTCGTCTAGCACAGAGAGAGAGAGAATTAACTCCCTCACTGCCGAAAAACACAAAGCACCAAAAAGTCAGCTGCGAGAAGTCAGGCTGTGTAATCGTGACGATCTTCGTGGCGACACACCCGTGACAGGTATGTGAACTTTTTGATCAGGATTATTTGGATGTTTTTGGTTGTCATTAGTGATGAGCGAGCACTAAAATGCTCGAGTACTCGTTGCTCGGGTCGAGCAAATTGAAATACTCGGGTGCTCAACCCAAGCAATGAGCCCAATATAAGTCTAGGGGAAACTTGAGCATTTTTCAGGTGGCTCCCCACGGCGGTCTGCAGAGGGCCTAAAAATTGCCCAAATCGATGGGAACTGTGCTCAAATGACATGGGAACAGCATGGGGAAGACCCCTGGAAGCATTTCTGACTCCCAGATCACTGCTGTCAACAACGTCGTCAGAGTATTACGCCACTTTTACGGCGTAAGGAACATCCTTTCCAGGGTGATGACTTGTATATAAGGCAAAATAAATAAACAAAAACAAAAATACTCCTACACACCTTGGGCTATGTTCACACGTAGCATTTTTGACACGTTTTTGCACTTTTGCATTGCTTTCAACCAAGACAAATGCATTCACCAGGAAATGTCATTTTAACATTTTACAACCTTATCTGGCCATGTGGTGTGTGACACATCATCAGACACATGCATACAGTGCTGAAAACACATGGGAACAGCAAGGGGAAGACCTCTGGAAACATCTCTGACTCCCAGGTCACTGCCTAAATGTGTGCCCATCATAAGTGATCCTTGGCACATGCGAAGATGATTCCCGCCATGCACCTGTCGTTGCAGACTTGCAACAATCACCGTCCACGTCCTTGTCCCACTGCAGTGTTCAGTTGTCCCTACCCCATTCCTTGGAATGCAAGCACAAGAATGCCGGCAGCCACCCACCCACAGGCTGCAATACTATACTGCCAAATTTTTGACAGCTGCTTGCACTTGAAATGTGGCCTTTTAGGCTCGTGGAGGCGGAAGCTTTTCATAACCTCATGCCGGCGGCGGCCGGGTGTCCATACTCGGTCCCCAGCCGCCACTATATTTCCCGGTATCGCCTCCGCTTTCCACAAGCACGGGTCCCATAACATTACCCGTGCCCTTCCCAGTGCACTTACTGGGAAGGACCGCCTAACCACAAACACGTGGACAGGTGAATGTGGCCAGGGACGGTACGGAGCCAGTCCACAACTTTTTTTGCTAAGAGTTGTATTTAGCTCGGTGAAAGGACTGGCATAGAGGGAAACCGTATCTACCCTGCATGTCATTTCTCCCAGAAAATCCTGTAATTGAGCTTGTTGCAGAAGCAATGGCAGCCCATCCAACATCAACTCGCACTTGTCAATGGTGCTTTGACACACACACACATCTTTCTTTGCGCATTTAATTTCTTGAATACAGAGTTGGAAAATGGCCTGATCCGTAATGCGTTTTGAGAAATAACATGCATAAGCATGGCCGATCCGCATTAAAAAAGCAGCCATAGAGTGTCCAGGAACCTTCCCCCACACTTTTCTTAGCCAGGGCTGCTTTTCGGCAGGGTTGGACGGGCCCACCAGAGAACCGGAGACTCCTCCGGCGGGCCCTGGCTTCTCCTTCAGGAGAGTTCATAGTGCCGAGGTGAGGCCATGATGATGATAGAGGCCATCATCTGCTTAGTTTTCTGTTACTTGGAATGCAATTGCAAGTATGCAGCCAGCCACCCACCCACCCACAGGCCGCAACACTAAACTGACAGATTTCTGGGCAGTAGAGATGAGCGCTGTTCTACTCGAACTGTTCGCCAATCTCAAATTCAAGCTGTTTTGGGCGGTGTTCGAGCCGTTCGGCGAACACGAACGATTTGAGAAAAATTCGGCTGTTCGAGGTTATGTTCGATAACTGTTCGTGCACCAAAATCATAACTGGATTTTTTCTCAGTAATGATGAAAATTAATGTTAATACGCAGTTTGAGTGTACAGCGGGGTGGGGGGAGGGGTAGGGGATGGATCTCTGCAGGAATAATGAAGATCTCCATTTTTTTTTCTCTTTCCCGCATTTGCAGTGGGGAGGTGCAATCTGTCAGCCTATCAGCAGCGCACACACAGAGCGAAGTGCTTTTTTTCACACAAGCAAGGGCATGTGTCATTGGCAGTGTATGTCACATGTCCTTGCCCTATAAGACCAAGCCATTTTCCCCGTCGCCACCATTTTCTCACTGCTGCAGCTGCGTGTTAGACGGCACCGCTGTTGCTGTGTGCGCTATACCTTGTTAATTTCAAGCCAATTTTCGCACAAATCTACAGATAGCTTGGGAGTAGGGAATAGTTGTGATTGCAGTCCTTTTAAGGACTAGGTTACAGCATTTCCTACGACTTTTATCAGGCAGGTCTGTGCTCTTAAATAGATAGGTTGTGGGAGTAAAGACTAATTGTAATTGCTGTCCTTTTCAGGACTAGGTTACATCAGTTCCTATCAGTTTTTGCCAGGCAGGTCTGTGCCAGTGCTGTGCAAGTTTTTTTCACAGCATTTGGCTGAATCTAGCAAAGCTAATCCTTTTTGGCCTATTGCAGAGTGTGTTAGTCAGTGGAGTAGCCTATCTGTGTTGCAAGATATACCACCTGTGTATAGAATACCAATTTTTTTACTGCACCTAGTGAAGTAAAATCTTTTGGGCATAGCATCATTCTATTAGTATATCTATACTGACCTCCATCAGGTTGCAAACTGCATATATTTTTTTCTTCATCTACCTCTGAAAAAATATTGGGCTTCTAGCTGTGTGTGGGACTTGTTCTATTAATCCATCTATACAGACCTCCATCAGGTTGCAAACTGAATATATTTTTTTCTGCATCTACCTCTGAAAAAATATTGGGCTTCTAGCTGTGTGTGGGACTTGTTGTATTAGTCCATCTATACTGACCTCCATCAGGTTGCAAACTGAATATATTTTTTTCTGCATCTACCTCTGAAAAAATATTGGGCTTCTAGCTGTGTGTGGGACTTGTTGTATTAGTCCATCTATACAGACCTCCATCAGGTTGCAAACTGAATATATTTTTTTCTGCATCTACCTCTGAAAAAATATTGGGCTTCTAGCTGTGTGTGGGACTTGTTGTATTAGTCCATCTATACTGACCTCCATCAGGTTGCAAACTGAATATATTTTTTTCTGCATCTACCTCTGAAAAAATATTGGGCTTCTAGCTGTGTGTGGGACTTGTTCTATTAATCCATCTATACAGACCTCCATCAGGTTGCAAACTGAATATATTTTTTTCTGCATCTACCTCTGAAAAAATATTGGGCTTCTAGCTGTGTTTGGGACTTGTTGTATTAGTCCATCTATACTGACCTCCATCAGGTTGCAAACTGAATATATTTTTTTCTGCATCTACCTCTGAAAAAATATTGGGCTTCTAGCTGTGTGTGGGACTTGTTTTATTAATCCATCTATACAGACCTCCATCAGGTTGCAAACTGAATATATTTTTTTCTGCATCTACCTCTGAAAAAATATTGGGCTTCTAGCTGTGTGTGGGACTTGTTCTATTAATCCATCTATACAGACCTCCATCAGGTTGCAAACTGAATATATTTTTTTCTGCATCTACCTCTGAAAAAATATTGGGCTTCTAGCTGTGTGTGGGACTTGTTATATTAGTCCATCTATACTGACCTCCATCAGGTTGCAAACTGAATATATTTTTTTCTGCATCTACCTCTGAAAAAATATTGGGCTTCTAGCTGTGTGTGGGACTTGTTCTATTAATCCATCTATACAGACCTCCATCAGGTTGCAAACTGAATATATTTTTTTCTGCATCTACCTCTGAAAAAATATTGGGCTTCTAGCTGTGTGTGGGACTTGTTGTATTAGTCCATCTATACTGACCTCCATCAGGTTGCAAACTGAATATATTTTTTTCTGCATCTACCTCTGAAAAAATATTGGGCTTCTAGCTGTGTGTGGGACTTGTTCTATTAATCCATCTATACAGACCTCCATCAGGTTGCAAACTGAATATATTTTTTTCTGCATCTACCTCTGAAAAAATATTGGGCTTCTAGCTGTGCGTGGGACTTGTTGTATTAGTCCATCTATACTGACCTCCATCAGGTTGCAAACTGAATATATTTTTTTCTGCATCTACCTCTGAAAAAATATTGGGCTTCTAGCTGTGTGTGGGACTTGTTCTATTAATCCATCTATACAGACCTCCATCAGGTTGCAAACTGAATATATTTTTTTCTGCATCTACCTCTGAAAAAATATTTGGCCTTCTAGCAGTGTGTGGGACTTTCTCTATTAGTCCATCTATACTGACCTCCATCAGGTTGCAAATTTAAAATAATTTTTATCTGCATCTAGCTCTGAAAAAATATTTGGCCTTCTAGTAGTGTGTGGGACTTTCTCTATTATTCCATCTATACTGACCTCCATCAGGTTGCAAATTGAATATAATTTTTTTCTGCATCTAACCCAGCCAATAGTTTTGGCCTAATACCACAGTTTGGCCACTCAGCTCTGCTCGGTTCCCATCCATTGTTTTTTTGTGCAAACAACTCCAGAGTTGTTAATTAGTTAACCACCAAAATGAGTGGAAAAGGCCTGCTGCTGGTGGAAAGGGGAATAGGCGTGTTGGGAAGGGGAAAAAAGGTTGTGTCCGTGGGGTAGGTGTTAAAGCAACAGTAACATCTGCAGAAGAAAGACCATCTTCCAGCCAAACTAAAATGTCTACTTCTTTTAGCGTACAATGTGATAAGATCCCTTTCTTACGGCCACGCCAATCGCTACAAATTCCAGATGAGGCACAAAAACAGCAGGTGCTTCAACGGATATCAAGTGCTCCTTTAAGTGGGCTCTCCTCCACATCAACTTCAACATCACAAATACTCCAGTCCTCAAAGGTGTCACCCCAATCGCACTTGCTTCCTCACAGCTCCCAAATCTCCAGCTGCCCGTCTGAGTATGAGGTAGAACAGATGGTTGAGTCTGCAGAGCTGTTTACTCATACTATAGCCTGGGTATCAGAGGTCGACTCCAGCGCTTCTGTGAATCCAGACGAGGAAATGATCTGCACTGATGCCCAGAATCTTTATGAGTCGGATCCAGGACCAGACGCAGAAGGTTCTGACCATAATGTAGACCCTCATTACCAAACTGTAACTCCTGTTGGTGGAGACAATGAGGAAGACGATGATAAGACTCAAATACCTGATTGGAGCGACAACTTTAGTTTTTTGTCAGGGCAGGAACAGGTTGGCTCTGAGGACGACGGGTGTGATAACGCACAGGGTGATGATGATGAGGTTGGAGATCCCACTTACTGTCAACCCACAGACAGCCAAGAGATGAGGTCAGCAGAGGAGTTGGAGGAAGATGCTAGTGACGACGAGGTCAGGTTGCGCCTTCCTGGACAGAGACGTAGTACTGGAAGCACGTCAACAACTGCATCCTCAAACACAACTCTGCCTCTCACCACAAGTCGTGGTGGCTCTTCAGGTCGCATGGGTGCTAAGCCTTGCATAGCCTGGGCATTTTTTCAGATCGATAAAGATGACCCAACTCGTGTTATCTGTAACATTTGTCAGCAAAAGCTAAGTAGAGGCCAAAAAATACATAGTTTGAGTACTTCATGCATGAACCGGCACATGTACATGAAGCATAAGTTGCAGTGGGAAGCTCAGTGTGCTACAATGCGGCCTAGCCGGCCGGGCCAACCACCGTCTGCCATATCTTGTGCATCCGCGGCCTCTTCATCCTCTGTGACTGGGGGGACAGCAGTCACACCTGTTCTGGGGCGCAGAGCTGCCACCTCTTTACCCGCAACAGCCAGCGTGATTGGCAGGTCATCATTTTCTTTGGAGGTGGTAACACCAGCTGGTGTTGAGCGCTGTCCGACATCGATAGCACCACCTTTGGATCAAGGCAACCTAACATGTCCGCCTGCATCTTCCACACAGACCGGCAGTTTGCCGGGGACACCCTTATCAACCCCGTCTAAGCACAATAGCCAGCCCTCGGTCCCTCAGATGTGGACAAGTAAAAGACCATTTCCTCCTAGCCATGAGAAAGCTAAGAGGTTGAATTTCACCATCTGCAAGTTCTTGGCTACAGAAATGCTGCCTTTCCGCCTGGTGGACACAGAGGATTTTCGAGACCTTATGTCCGTCGCAGTGCCCCAGTACCAGATGCCCAGTCGGCACTACTTCTCAAAGAAAGGTGTGCCTGCGCTCCACCAGCATGTCGCACACAACATCACCGCTTCTTTGAGAAACTCTGTGTGTGACAGGGTGCATTTCACCACAGACACTTGGACGAGTAAGCATGGACAGGGGCGTTACATGTCGCTGACTGGGCACTGGGTAACTATGGTGACAGCAGGACAAGGGGCTGCTGTCCAAGTCTTGCCGTCCCCACGAGTTGTGCGTCAATCCTCTTTATGTCAAAGTTCCTCCACTGCTTCTGCCTCCTCAACCTCCTCTCGGTCTTCCACCTGCACCCAAAGCCTGTCTGGTCATGCCACAAGCTTTCTAACTGCGCAGAAGGGATCCTGCACACCTCCTTACTATGCTGGCAGTAGGGCTCAACGTCATCAGGCGGTTTTTACATTGAAATGTCTGGGAAATGTAAGTCACACAGCTGAGGAGTTGTGGTCAGCTCTGGAGAACCAATTTCATGAATGGTTGTCTCCACTGGACCTGAAACCAGGGAAGGCCGTGTGCGACAATGCTGCAAACCTGGGTGCGGCCCTTCGCCGGGGCAATGTCACACACGTGCCTTGTATGGCTCACGTGTTGAACCTGGTTGTCCAGCAATTTTTAGCCCACTATCCCAGACTAGATGGCCTTCTGCAGAGGGCACGGTCGCTGTGTGCTCACTTTCGCCGTTCGCATCCCGCAGCTCAGCGACTTACATCTCTACAGAAGTCATTGGGCCTGCCACTTCACCGGCTAAAATGCGATGTGCCTACCCGGTGGAATTCAACTCTGCACATGTTGCAGCAACTGTGGCAGCACCGACAAGCCCTGGTGCAATACGTTCTGACGTATAGCCTGGGCCAACGAGATCCAGAGGTGGGGCAAATCACGCTGGAGGAGTGGTCTCAGATCAGGGACCTATGCACCCTTCTGCACAGTTTTGAAATGGCGACGAAGATGTTTAGTGCTGACGATGCCATTATCAGCATGACTATTCCGGTGATTTACATGCTGGAGCACATGTTAAACAGAATTCGGAGTCAGGTGGTGGCACAAGAGGAGGTGGAGGAAGTAGAGGAGGAGGAGTTGTATGCGGAAGGGCTAACATCTGCAAGGTCCAGACGGTCGGCAGCACCAAGGCGGCAGGCATGTGAGGGTGGGGGAGATGGTTTTACCAGGGCGCATGGTAGCAGCCAAACTAGTGAGGAAGGTGCAGGAGCCCAGGAAGAAGTGGAGGACGAACTGATGGAAGACTCATCAGATGAGGGAGACCTTGATCACATTTCTGTTGTGCGAGGTTGGGGGGAGAGGACAGAGGAAGGAAGCATGATTGTTACCTCGCCACCAACACAACAGGGACTTGGTGCTCCTGGATGCGCAACACACATGAGTGCCTTCTTGCTGCACTACCTGCAACATGACCCTCGAATTGTGAGAATTAGAAATAATCCTGACTACTGGGTTGCCACACTGTTAGATCCCCTGTACAAAAGTAAATTTGCAGAAATTATTCCTGCCATAGAAAGGGATGCACGCATGCAGGAGTATCAGCAGAGACTGTTGCAGAATCTTACATGTGCTTTTCCACAAAATACCAGTGGTGCACGTAGTGAATCTCACAGTTCCAACTTGCCAACCGTGGGACCGTCAAGTGTTCAGCACTCAAACCGTAACAGAACCACAGTATCTGCTGGTAACATCAATTTTGCGGAATCATTTCACCACTTTTTTAGCCCATCCTTTGCAAGGCCACAGGAGACAAGAAGTCTGACACATAGTCAACGCCTAGAGACGATGGTACAGGAGTATCTCCAAGTAAACATTGAAGCCACGACTGTGTCACTGGACCCTTGCTCTTTTTGGGCTTCCAATCTGGATAAATGGCCGGAGCTAGCCACTTACGCCTTGGAGATCTTGTCATGCCCCGCAGCCAGCGTTCTGTCTGAACGTGTGTTCAGCGCTGCTGGTGGTGTGCTGACAGATAAGCGCACGCGGCTCTCCACTGATAATGTAGACAGACTCACGTTCATAAAGATGAACAAATCATGGATCCGAAACGACTTTTCTACCCCTGTGTCATCCTGGGGAGAGTAAAAGCTTGATGATTGGTTAAAATCACCCTACCAACCGTTTTAAGCTTTCAAATTACTAATCATGTTTATCTGTATCTTGGCTGGAAAATAATTTGGGCTTTGTAGCAGTGTGCAGCACTGATTCTATTAGGCCATCTATAATAAGCTCCACCAGATTTAAAATTACTAATCATGTTTATCTGTATCTTGACTGGAAAATAATTTGGGCTTTGTAGCAGTGTGCAGCACTGATCCTATTAGGCCATCTATACTAAAGCTTCACCAGATTTAAAATTAATAATAATTTTTGGCTGCATCTAGCCCGGGAAATAATTTTGGGGCTCCGAGATGCGCAAGACACATAAGTGCCTTCTTGCTGCACTACCTGCAGCATGACCCTCATATTGTCAGAATTCGAAGTAATCATGACTACTGGGTTGCCACACTCTTAGATCCCCCAAACTTTTCGATCAACCTTTTCATTTTAATAAAGACCAAAAAAATGGTCATTTTTGAAATTATAAGCATTAGCAGGTTGTTAGAAACTGAAATCAAACAGTTTTCGACTCAAAACTTTATTCTAGGTGATGTTACTTTTTCACATAGGACCCCTTGTTCGAAAGGAGCTTCTGAACTCTCTCGTCCATTGAATTTGTCAGGTTTTGGATGGTTTCTGCTTCAATTGTTTTGCATGAGGACAGAATACCCTCCCAGAGCTGTTGCTTAGATGTGAACTGCCTCCCGCCATCATAGACACTCCTTTTAATGATGCTCCAAAGGTTCTGAATGGGGTAGAGGTCAGGGGAGCATGGGGGTCACACCATAAGTTTGTCCCCTTTTATGCCCATATCAGCCAGAGATGCAGATGTTTTATGTGCAGCATGAGATGGTGCATTATCATGCAGAAAAATGATCTTGCTGTGAAATACACGGTTCTTCTTCTTGAACCATGGCAGTAAGTGCTGTTTGAGAAAATCCACATACATTATGGAGTTCATCTTTAGCACCTTCAGGGATCCTAAAGGGGCCGACAATCTCTCTCCCCATGATTCCAGCCCAAAACATTACTCCACCTCCTCCTTGTTGGCGCTGTAGCCGTGTTTGCGTGGGGTGTCCATCAACCAGCCATCCTCCACTCCATCCATCTGGACCATCGAGCGCTGCACGGCACTCATCCGTGAACAAAACAGTTTTGAAATCAGTCTTCATGTAATGTTTGGCCCACTGGAGCCGTTTCTGCTTGTGTGAAGTAGATAGAGGAGGTCGACAGGATGGCGTATGCACAGCTGCAAACCTCTGAAGGACCCAGCATCTTGTTGTTCGGGGGACGTTGGAGGCACAAGCAGCTTCAAAAACTTGTCTGCTGCTATGACAAGGCTTTTTTGCCGCTGCTCTTTCAACCTGACGTAATTGCCTGTAGGAAAGAGTCCTCAATTTGCCCTTATCAGCACGCACACGTGTGTACTGTGAATCAGCTACATACTTCTTGATTGCCAAGACACTTCTTCCTGATCATCGCACAATGTTGATTGTAGTCATGCCTTGACCTAAACACTCCACAATTTGTTGCTTCTCAGCAGCCGACACATCCTTTTTCTTTCCCATTTTGGTAGAAAATGTAGGCTGCTTAATAATGTGAGACAGCCTTCTTAAGTAGTCTTGCCTTTCATTGGACACACCTGCCAAACTAATTAGCACAGGTGTCTGCAATTGCTTACAGTGATATAAAGAGCCCTGACACACATCACCATCAATGAGTTTAACTGACAAACAAACAAATTCTTCCCTTATCACTCCTAAACACTTTTTGCATAATAATTTGGAACACAGTGTACATGTGCTTTTCCACAAAACACCAGTGGTTCACGTAGTGAATCTTACAGTTCTAACTTGCCAACCGTGGTCTGTATGGAGTTGTTCAATAAAGGGCCCAAAATTAAGATAACATAGATGGGAGAGGTCTCTATGAATAGGAATTCCTAAGTATTTGATACCCTGTGAGGGCCAGGCAAAGGGAAAGTTGGACTGGATGGAATCCTATATGGATTTGGGGAGGGAGACATCGAGGGCCTCAGACTTCGCTGCATTGATTTTAAAATTTGACCATGTAACAAAGTGATCTATTTCAGCCATAACAGCATGGATGGATATATGTGATTGAGTGATATATACTAGGACATCATCAGCAAATAGAGAGCACTTGTACTCGGTGCCTCCCACCTCAATCCACCTAATATTGGGGTTATGGCGAATTGATGAGAGCAGGTGCTCCGTCACTAGGATGTATAAGAGAGGGGACAGAGAACATCCCTGCCTTGTCCCATTGGTGATTGTGAAAGGTGATGAAAATGTTCTGACGCGCCCCCTGGGCCTTGGGACACCCGGAGCCGGACCCTTTTTGGTGGATGCTGGTGGTTGTAGTCTCCGTGGCGGCAACCCGGTTCCGTGGCTCAGGGCGGTCAAACCAGTGGCGGAACTATTTATGTGGTTTTGATGTTTAAATGTCCGACTACGCCACCCGTGGATTGCGGTCAGAGTGAACCGCCGCTGCAGGGCAGACCGCTGAGGCTGGTGTTGTGGGTGCAGCAGAGCGTAGCATAACTCCCCACGGGAGGAGTATAGCCTCAGGGCAGTGTATGCGGAGGATGGGGGTGATGGTGCAGGGCAGCAGCAGTAATGACACGGAGTCAGTGATGCAGTCCAGGGCCTTTACTCACAGTTCTTATTATCCAGACCACTTCTGCAGGTAACGGCTGCCCACGTCGTACTGTGCTCACCAGGTGAGGGGCTCAGACAACTCCCAGATAACTTTGGAGTGCTTCACAGGACCCCCTTTGTGTGTCCTTTGTCTGGCCTTTCTTACCAACCCTTCTGTCCGGCTGCCTCGGGCCTCCTCTTGGTAAACTTGGCGCCAGTTTCCCTGACCCTATGTGGTGCCTTCCTAGCGGGTGTAGCGAGGGGCTGCGCCACATAAAATGTCACAGCCTCCTGTTTCTAGCTGAGGGTCGTTTCCTGCCTCCACTAGTTTCGGGGACCGGTCTCCCACTTTGGCCTGACCCCTCCACGCAGGTGGATTCGGGCGTGCGGTGGCGACTCGCCCGTCCGCACCCCTGAGATCCCTTCGTTCCTCGTTCCTGGAGCCTTCTCCGCTCCTCTTCCTTCCTTCTCCCTCTTCCAGGCCTGGGCCTCTGTTACTAGGCCCGCCTCCGGAGCAGAGCTCATGCAGAGCCCCTGCTCCCTGCCACTTCTGCTCAGACTTCTCTGCACTGAACTAAGATGGTGCCCACCTTTTATACTCCCTTCTCAATGCACCCAGGAACTGCTTCCTCCCTGCTCCTGCACTACAGGGTTCCCCTTCCTCAGTGTTCCCTCCCCCCACTCCAGCCAGGGACAGGGACTGTCGTGCCAATCTCAGGGGCATATTGGTCGCCCTGCCCCACGGCAATGTGGTGTAATGCATGCAGGTGTCGGGTCCTGATCCACACTACATCCTTACCTGAGAGTGAGATATCACACCTCTGGGTGAGGTGCAATACCTCTGTAGCAACCGAGCCCTCAGGGTGCTACAGTTCCATTTATCTTCAGCCTAGGTGACGTATTGCGATACAGGGCCATGATTTTGGCTATAAAAGGGTCCCCTAGACCCCTACCCCAAGCTTTTTAAGAGAATCATATATGGCGTGCCAGGAGACTCTATGGAATGCTTTCTCAGCATCCAACGAGAGTATCTAATTACAAATTTTTAACTGCATCTAGCCCAGGAAATACTTTGTGCCTAGTAGCAGGGTCTGCTAGTCAGCGGATTATCCCGGCTGTTAAGCAAGCTACACCACCTGTAGTTTGGACACTTCATTTTTTCAAAGGAAATGCTTCGGGACCACGGGATACTCAGTGAAGAGCATCAGGAGGCACCCCAAGGCATAGGGGCTCGGACTGGCAGTAGGATGCCTTGCGGTGGACAGCCGAGCTCGATCCTTATAAAAGCTTTTTAACTGCAGCAGCTTTAGTGGACGCTACTGGAGCTGGAATTACGCGGCTGCTGGCATGAGACTTGCCCTCCAATAGATCCTTGTAAATGGATTTAAAGTGTATTTATTCAAATTAGAGAGACAATTTAAATTAAAAAGCTTAGAGCTGCCTCCACCACAGGGGGGCTCGCTCGACCCACCAGCGGACAGGCACCAGTATTGGGAGAGGGGGGCTGGCCATCAGGGTTCACCGCGGCTCTGGCACAAACCCGGCGACGGAGGTGGCACGGGCAGGAGCAGACTGAACGTGTCGGCTTCTCACTTTTTGGATTTTAGAAGGGCATGACATGCCTATATCTGTGTCTCCCCCTCCTTTTACTCCTCCACCTCTTTTCTTTTCGCATGACTATATGTACTTGTCACTTTTCCATGTGTTAGTTGTGTCTTCTGAGCAGTTTGTCAGCTTTTGGACACCTTTGAAGGTGTTTTCTATGTGTTTCTATGTGTTTTTGTTTGCCTGCCATTGGTTTTAACGGTGTTCGAAGGTGTTCGACGAACAGTTCGACGAACAGTTCGGCGAACACACGGGTGTTCGACGAACCGAACCGAACTCGAACACTACGGGGGTGGCTCAACACTAAACACGAGTTGGGTCATCTTTATCGATCTGAAAAAATGCCCAGGCTATGCAAGGCTTAGCACCCATGCGACCTGAAGAGCCACCACGACTTGTGGTGAGAGGCAGAGTTGTGTTTGAGGATGCAGTTGTTGACGTGCTTCCTGTACTACGTCTCTGTCCAGGAAGGCGCAACCTGACCTCGTCATCACTAGCATCTTCCTCCACCTCCTCTGCTGACCTCATCTCTTGGCTGACTGTGGGTTGACAGTAAGTGGGATCTCCAACCTCATCATCATCACCCTGTGCGTTATCACACCCGTCGTCCTCTGAGCCAACCTGTTCCTGCCCTGACAAAATACTAAAGTTGTCGCTCCAATCAGGTATTTGAGTCTCATCATCGTCTTCCTCATTGTCTCCACCAACAGGAGTTACAGTTTGGGAATGAGGGTCTACATTATGGTCAGAACCTTCTGCGTCTGGTCCTGGATCCGACTCATAAAGATTCTGGGCATCAGTGCAGATCATTTCCTCGTCTGGATTCACAGAAGCGCTGGAGTCGACCTCTGATACCCAGGCTATAGTATGAGTAAACAGCTCTGCAGACTCAACCATCTGTTCTACCTCATACTCAGACGGGCAGCTGGAGATTTGGGAGCTGTGAGGAAGCAAGTGCGGTTGGGGTGACACCTTTGAGGACTGGAGTATTTGTGATGTTGAAGTTGATGTGGAGGAGAGCCCACTTAAAGGAGCACTTGATATCCGTTGAAGCACCTGCTGTTTTTGTGCCTCATCTGGAATTTGTAGCGATTGGCGTGGCCGTAAGAAAGGGATCTTATCACATTGTACGCTAAAAGAAGTAGACATTTTAGTTTGGCTGGAAGATGGTCTTTCTTCTGCAGATGTTACTGTTGCTTTAACACCTACCCCACGGACACAACCTTTTTTCCCCTTCCCAACACGCCTATTCCCCTTTCCACCAGCAGCAGGCCTTTTTCCACTCATTTTGGTGGTTAACTAATTCACAACTCTGGAGTTGTTTGCACAAAAAAACAATGGATGGGAACCGAGCAGAGCTGAGTGGCCAAACTGTGGTATTAGGCCAAAACTATTGGCTGGGTTAGATGCAGAAAAAAATTATATTCAATTTGCAACCTGATGGAGGTTAGTATAGATGGACTCATAGAACAAGTCCTACACACAGCTAGAAGCCCAATTATTTTTTCAGAGCTAGATGCAGACAAAAAATTATTTTTAATTTGCAATCTGATGGAGGTCAGTATAGATGGACTAATAGAGAAAGTCCCACACACTGCTAGAAGGCCAAATATTTTTTCAGAGCTAGATGCAGAAAAAAATTATATTCAGTTTGCAACCTGATGGAGGTCAGTATAGATGGACTAATAGAACAAGTCCCACACACAGCTAGAAGGCCAAATATTTTTTCAGAGGTGGATGCAGATAAAAATTATTTTTAATTTGCAGCCTGATGGAGGTCAGTATAGATGGACTAATAGAGAAAGTCCCACACACTGCTAGAAGGCCAAATATTTTTTCAGAGCTAGATGCAGAAAAAAATTATATTCAGTTTGCAACCTGATGGAGGTCAGTATAGATGGACTAATAGAACAAGTCCCACACACAGCTAGAAGCCTAAATATTTTTTCAGAGGTAGATGCAAAAAAAATTATATTCAGTTTGCAACCTGATGGAGGTCTGTATAGATGGATTAATAGAACAAGTCCCACATACAGCTAGAAGCCCAATATTTTTTCAGAGGTAGATGCAGAAAAAAAATATATTCAGTTTGCAACCTGATGGAGGTCAGTATAAATGGACTAATAGAGAAAGTCCCACACACTGCTAGAAGGCCAAATATTTTTTCAGAGTTAGATGCAGACAAAAATTATTTTTAATTTGCAACCTGATGGAGGTCAGTATAGATGGACTAATAGAGAAAGTCCCACACACTGCTTGAAGGCCAAATATTTTTTCAGAGCTAGATGCAGACAAAAAATTATTTTGAATTTGCAACCTGATGGAGGTCAGTATAGATGGACTAATAGAGAAAGTCCCACACACTGCTAGAAGGCCAAATATTTTTTCAGAGCTAGATGCAGACAAAAAATTATTTTTAATTTGCAACCTGATGGAGGTCAGTATAGATGGACTAATAGAGAAAGTCCCACACACTGCTAGAAGGCCAAATATTTTTTCAGAGCTAGATGCAGATAAAAATTATTTTTAATTTGCAACCTGATGGAGGTCAGTATAGATGGACTAATAGAACAAGTCCCACACACAGCTAGAAAGCCAAATATTTTTTCAGAGATAGATGCAGATAAAAATTATTTTTAATTTGCAGCCTGATGGAGGTCAGTATAGATGGACTAATAGAACAAGTCCCACACACAGCTAGAAGGCCAAATATTTTTTCAGAGGTAGATGCAGATAAAAATTATTTTTAATTTGCAGCCTGATGGAGGTCAGTATAGATGGACTAATAGAGAAAGTCCCACACACTGCTAGAAGGCCAAATATTTTTTCAGAGCTAGATGCAGAAAAAAATTATATTCAGTTTGCAACCTGATGGAGGTCAGTATAGATGGACTAATAGAACAAGTCCCACACACAGCTAGAAGCCCAAATATTTTTTCAGAGGTAGATGCAGATAAAAATTATTTTTAATTTGCAGCCTGATGGAGGTCAGTATAGATGGACTAATAGAGAAAGTCCCACACACTGCTAGAAGGCCAAATATTTTTTTCAGAGCTAGATGCAGACAAAAAATTATTTTGAATTTGCAACCTGATGGAGTTCAGTATAGATGGACTAATAGAGAAAGTCCCACACACTGCTAGAAGGCCAAATATTTTTTCAGAGCTAGATGCAGAAAAAAATTATATTCAGTTTGCAACCTGATGGAGGTCAGTATAGATGGACTAATAGAACAAGTCCCACACACAGCTAGAAGCCCAAATATTTTTTCAGAGGTAGATGCAGATAAAAATTATTTTTAATTTGCAACCTGATGGAGGTCAGTATAGATGGACTAATAGAGAAAGTCCCACACACTGCTAGAAGGCCAAATATTTTTTCAGAGCTAGATGCAGACAAAAAATTATTTTGAATTTGCAACCTGATGGAGTTCAGTATAGATGGACTAATAGAGAAAGTCCCACACACTGCTAGAAGGCCAAATATTTTTTCAGAGCTAGATGCAGAAAAAAATTATATTCAGTTTGCAACCTGATGGAGGTCAGTATAGATGGACTAATAGAACAAGTCCCACACACAGCTAGAAGCCCAAATATTTTTTCAGAGGTAGATGCAGATAAAAATTATTTTTAATTTGCAACCTGATGGAGGTCAGTATAGATGGACTAATAGAGAAAGTCCCACACACTGCTAGAAGCCCAATATTTTTTCAGAGGTAGATGCAGAAAAAAAATATATTCAGTTTGCAACCTGATGGAGGTCAGTATAGATGGACTAATAGAGAAAGTCCCACACACTGCTAGAAGGCCAAATATTTTTTCAGAGCTAGATGCAGATAAAAATTATTTTTAATTTGCAACCTGATGGAGGTCAGTATAGATGGACTAATAGAGAAAGTCCCACACACTGCTAGAAGGCCAAATATTTTTTCAGAGCTAGATGCAGAAAAAAATTATATTCAGTTTGCAACCTGATGGAGGTCAGTATAGATGGACTAATAAAACAAGTCCCACACACAGCTAGAAGGCCAAATATTTTTTCAGAGGTAGATGCAGAAAAAAATTATATTCAGTTTGCAACCTGATGGAGGTCTGTATAGATGGATTAATAGAACAAGTCCCACACACAGCTAGAAGCCCAAATATTTTTTCAGAGGTAGATGCAGAAAAAAATTATATTCTGTTTGCAACCTGATGGAGGTCTGTATAGATGGACTAATAGAACAAGTCCCACACACAGCTAGAAGCCCAATATTTTTTCAGAGGTAGATGCAGAAAAAAAATATATTCAGTTTGCAACCTGATGGAGGTCAGTATAGATGGACTAATAGAGAAAGTCCCACACACTGCTAGAAGGCCAAATATTTTTTCAGAGCTAGATGCAGACACAAAATTATTTTTAATTTGCAACCTGATGGAGGTCAGTATAGATGGACTAATAGAGAAAGTCCCACACACAGCTAGAAGGCCAAATATTTTTTCAGAGCTAGATGCAGATATAAATTATTTTTAATTTGCAACCTGATGGAGGTCAGTATAGATGGACTAATAGAACAAGTCCCACACACTGCTAGAAGCCCAAATATTTTTTCAGAGCTAGATGCAGAAAAAAATTATATTCAATTTGCAACCTGATGGAGGTCAGTATAGATGGACTAATAGAATGATGCTATGCCCAAAAGATTTTACTTCACTAGGTGCAGTAAAAAAATTGGTATTCTATACACAGGTGGTATATCTTGCAACACAGATAGGCTACTCCACTGACTAACACACTCTGCAATAGGCCAAAAAGGATTAGCTTTGCTAGATTCAGCCAAATGCTGTGAAAAAAACTTGCACAGCACTGGCACAGACCTGCCTGGCAAAAACTGATAGGAACTGATGTAACCTAGTCCTGAAAAGGACTGCAATTACAATTAGTCTTTACTCCCACAACCTATCTATTTAAGAGCACAGACCTGCCTGATAAAAGTCGTAGGAAATGCTGTAACCTAGTCCTTAAAAGGACTGCAATCACAACTATTCTCTACTCCCAAGCTATCTGTAGATTTGTGCGAAAATTGGCTTGAAATTAACAAGGTATAGCGCACACAGCAACAGCGGTGCCGTCTAACACGCAGCTGCAGCAGTGAGAAAATGGTGGCGACGGGGAAAATGGCTGGGTCTTATAGGGCAAGGACATGTGACATACACTGCCAATGACACATGCCCTTGCTTGTGTGAAAAAAAGCACTTCGCTCCGTGTGTGCGCTGCTGATAGGCTGACAGATTGCATCTTCCCACTGTAAATGCGGGAAAGAGAAAAAAAAATGGAGATCTTCATTATTCCTGCAGAGATCCATCCCCTGCCCCTCCCCCCACCCCGCTGTACACTCAAACTGTGTATTAACATTAATTTTCATCATTACTGAGAAAAAATCCAGTTATGATTTTGGTGCACGAACAGTTATCGAACATAACCTCGAACAGCCGAATTTTTCTCAAATCGTTCGTGTTCGCCGAACGGCTCAAACACCGCCCAAAACAGCTCGAATTTGAGATTGGCGAACAGTTCGAGTCGAACAACGCTCATCTCTAGTATGGTGCCTTCCCTTATTATATAGCATTTTCTCTAGTTATTTATGGCGCCGTCCCTTATTATGTAGCATCCTCTCTAGTTATTTATAGCGCTGTCCCTTATTACGTAGCATCCTCTCTAGCTATGTATGGTGCCCTCCCTTATTACGTAGCATCCTCTCTACCTATGTATGGCACCTTCCCTTCTTACACAGCACCCTCTCTAACTATGGATGGTGCCGTCCCTTATTATATAACATTCTTTCTAGCTATGCATGGCGCCATCCCTTATCAGGTAGCATCATCTCTAGGTATGTATGGCGCTGTTACTTATTACGTAGCATCCTCTCTATTTATGTATAGCGCCGTCCCTTATTACGTAGTACCCTCTCTAGCTATGTATGGTGCCTTCCCTTATTACATAGCATCCTCTCTATTTATGTATAGCGCCGTCCCTTATTACGTAGTACCCTCTCTAGCTATGTATGGCACAGTCACTTATTACGTAGCACCCTCTCTAGCTATGTGTGGCGCCTTACCTTATTACATAGCATCCTCTCTAGGTATGTATGGCGCTGTCACTTATTACATACAGTGCCTACAAGTAGTATTCAACCCCCTGCAGATTTAGCTGGTTTGATAAGATGCAAATAAGTTAGAGCCTTCAAACTGCAAACGAGAGTAGGATTTATGAACAGAAGCATAAATCTTACAAACCAAAAAGTTATGTTGCTCAGTTGAATTTTATTAAATTTTAAACATAAAAGTGTGGGTCAATTATTATACAACCCCTATGTTTAATATTTTGTGGAATAACCCTTGTTTGCAATTACAGCTAATAATCGTCTTTTATAAGACCTGATCAGGCCGGCACAGGTCTGTGGAGTTATCTTGGCCCACTCCTCCATGCAGATCTTCTCCAAGTTATCTAGGTTCTTTGGGTGTCTCATGTGGACTTTATTCTTGAGCTCCTTCCACAAGTTTTCAATTGGGTTAAGGTCAGGAGACTGACTAGGCCACTCCAACACCTTGACTTTTTCCCTCTTGAACCAGGCCTTGGTTTTCTTGGCTGTGTGCTTTGGGTCGTTGTCTTGTTGGAAGATGAAATTACGACCCTTCTTAAGATCCTTGATGGAGGAGCGGAGGTTCTTGGCCAAAATCTCCAGGTAGGCCGTGCTATCCATCTTCCCATGGATGCGGACCAGATGGCCAGGCCCCTTGGCTGAGAAAGAGCCCCACAGCATGATGCTGCCACCACCATGCTTGACTGTAGGGATGGTATTCTTGGGGTCGTATGCAGTGCCATCCAGTCTCCAAACGTCACGTGTGTGGTTGGCACCAAAGATCTCGATCTTGGTCTCATCTGACCATAGCACCTTGAACCAGTCTGTCTCAGAGTCCTCCAAGTGATCATGAGCAAACTGTAGACGAGCCTTGACATGACGCTTTGAAAGTTAAGGTACCTTACGGGCTCGTCTGGAACGGAGACCATTGCGGTGGAGTACGTTACTTATGGTATTGACTGAAACCAATGTCCCCACTGCCATGAGATCTTCCCGGAGCTCCTTCCTTGTTGTCCTTGGGTTAGCCTTGACTCTTCGGACAAGCCTGGCCTCGGCACGGGAGGACACTTTCAAAGGCTGTCCAGGCCGTGGAAGGCTAACAGTAGTTCCATAAGCCTTCCACTTACGGATGATGCTCCCAACAGTGGAGACAGGTAGGCCCAACTCCTTGGAAAGGGTTTTGTACCCCTTGCCAGCCTTGTGATCCTCCACGATCTTGTCTCTGATGGCCTTGGAATGCTCCTTTGTCTTTCCCATGTTGACCATGTCTGAGTGCTGTTCACAAGTTTGGGGAGGGTCTTAAATAGTCAGAAAAGGCTGGCAAAAGAGATCTTTAATCCACACATGTGAAGCTCATTATTCTTGGTGCCTGAACTACTTCTTAATACTTTAGGGGGACCAAACAGAATTCTTGTGGTTTGAGGGGTTGAATAATAAATGACACTGAATTAACTTTTAACGTTTAAAAAAAAAAAAAAAAAACAACAATATTTGCTGCAGTGCATTTCCCACTTCCAGGCTGATCTACAGTACAAATGTCACAATGCCAAGTTAATTCCGCATGTGTCAACCAGCTAAATCTGCAGGGGGTTGAATACTACTTGTAGGCACTGTAGCATCTTATCTATGTATGTATGGCGCTGTCACTTATTACGTAGCATCTTCTCTAGGTATGTATGGTGCTGATACATATTACGTAGCATTCGCTCTATGTATGGCGCCGTCCCTTATTACTTAGTACCCTCTCTAGCTATGTATGGTGCCCTTCCCTTATTACGCAACATTCTCTCTAGCAATGTATGGCGCCATCCCTTATTACATAGCACCCTCTCTAGCTATGTATGGTTCTGACACATATTACGTAGCATTCGCTCTGACTACGTATGGCGCCGTCCCTTATTACGTAACACCCTCTCAAGCTGTATAGCGCCGTCCCTTATTACGTAGCACCCTCTCTAGCTATGTATGGCTCTGACACATATTACGTAGCATTCGCTCCGACTACGTATGGCGCCGTCCCTTATTACGTAACACCCTCTCTAGCTATGTATGGCGCCGTCCCTTATTACGTAACACCCTCTCTAGCTATGTATAGCGCTGTCCCTTATTACATAGCACCCTCTCTAGCTATGTATGGTTCTGACACATATTACGTAGCATTCGCTCTGACTACGTATGGCGCCGTCCCGTATTACGTAACACCCTCTCTAGCTATGTATGGTGCCGCCCCTTATTATGTAGCATCCTCTCTAGGTATGTATGGTGCTGTCCCTTATTACATAGCACCCTCTCTAGCTATGTATGGTTCTGACACATATTACGTAGCATTCGCTCTGACTACGTATGGCGCCGTCCCTTATTACGTAACACCCTCTCTAGCTATGTATAGCGCCGTCCCTTATTACGTAGCACCCTCTCTAGCTATGTATGGCGCTGTCACTTATTACGTAGCACCCTCTCTAGCTATGTATGGTGCCTTCTCTTATTACGCAGCATCCTCTCTAGTTATGTAAAACGCCATCCCTTATTACGTACCATCCTCTCTAGGTATGTATGGCGCTGTCACTTATTATGTAGCACCCTCTCTAGCTATGTATGGTTCTGACACATATTACGTAGCATTCGCTCTGACTACGTATGGCGCCGTCCCGTATTACGTAACACCCTCTCTAGCTATGTATGGTGCCGCCCCTTATTATGTAGCATCCTCTCTAGGTATGTATGGTGCTGTCCCTTATTACATAGCACCCTCTCTAGCTATGTATGGTTCTGACACATATTACGTAGCATTCGCTCTGACTACGTATGGCGCCGTCCCTTATTACGTACCATCCTCTCTAGCTATGTATGGCGCCATCCCTTATTACGTACCATCCTCTCTAGGTATGTTTAGCGCTGCCACTTATTACGTAGCACCCTCTCTAGCTATGTATGGTGCCTTCTCTTATTACGCAGCACCCTCTCTAGGTATGTATGGCGCTGTCACTTATTATGTAGCACCCTCTCTAGCTATGTATGGCGCCGTTCCTTATTACATAACATCCTCTCTAGCTATGTATGGCGCCGTCCCTAATTACGTAGCACCCTCTCTAGCTATGTATGGTGCCTTCTCTTATTACGTAGCACCATCTCTAAGTATGTATGGCACTGTCACTTATTACGTAGCAACCTCTCTTGCTATGTATGGCGTCGTCCCTTATTACGTAACATCCTTTCTAGCTATGTATAGTGCTGTCCCTTATTACGTAGCATCCTCTCTAGCTATGTAGGGCGTCTTCCCTTATTACGTAGCACCCTCTCTAGGTAAGTATGGTGCCGTCCTTTATTACATAGCATCCTCTCTAGCAATCTAGGGCGCTGTCCCTTATTAGATAGCACTCTCCCTAAGTATGCATGGTGCCTTCCCTTATTACCTAGCACCCTCTCTAGCTATGAATGGCGCCATCCCTTATTACATACCATGCTCTCTAGGTATGTATGGCGCTGTCACTTATTATGTAGCATCCTCTCTAAGTATGTATTGCACTGTCACTTATTATGTAGCATCCTCTCTAGGTATGTATGGCGCCGTCCCTTATTACGTAGCATCCTCTCTAGCTATGTATGGCACTCTCACTTATTATGTAGCACCCTCTCTAGCTATGTATGGCTCCGTTCTTTATTATATAGCGTCCTGTTATGTTCAGAACCTGATATGTAAAGGACAAGAAAGTGCACCATGTAATATTATGTTACATATACAGGTGCTTCTCACAAAATTAGAATATCATCAAAGACTTAATTTATTTCAGTTCTTCAATACAAAAAGTGAAACTCATATATTATATAGAGTCATTACACACAGGGATCTATTATATAGAGTCATTACACAGAGGGATCTATTATATAGAGTCATTACACACAGAGGGATCTATTATATAGAGTCATTACACAGAGGGATCTATTATATAGAGTCATTACAAGCAGAGTGATCTATTTCAAGTGTTTATTTCTGTTAATGTTGATGATTATGGCTTACAGCCAATGAAAACACAAACGTCATTATCTCAGTAAATTAGAATACTTTATAACAACAGCTTGAAAAATGTTTTTAAAGTCCGAAATGTTATCCTACTGAAATGTATGTTCAGTAAATGCACTCAATATTTGGTTGGGGCTCCTTTTGCATCAATTACTGCATCAATGCGGCGTGGCATGGAGGCGATCAGCCTGTGGCACTGCTGAGGTGTTATGGAAGCCCAGGTTGCTTTGATAGCAGCCTTCAGCTCGTCCACATTGTTGGGTCTGGTGTCTCTCATCTTCCTCTTGACAATACCCCATAGATTCTCTATAATAGATTCTCTATGGGGTAAAGGTCAGGCGACTTTGCTGGCCAATCAAGCACAGCGATACTGTTGTTTTTAAACCAGGTATTGGTACTTTTGGCCGTGTGGACAGGTGCCAAGTCCTGCTGGAGAACGAAATTTCCATCTCCAAAAAGCTTGTCGGCAGAGGGAAGCATGAAGTGCTGTAAAATGTCCTGGTAGACGGCTGCGCTGACTTTGGTGTTGATAAAACACAGTGGACCTCCACCAGCAGATGACATGGTTCCCCAAACCATCACTGATTGTGGAAACTTCACACTAGACCTCCAGCAGCTTGGATTGTGGCCTCTCCACTCTTCTTCCAGACTCTGGGACCTTGATTTCCAAATGAAATGCATAATTTACTTTCATCTGAAAACAACACCTTGGGCCACTGAGCATCAGTCCAGGTCCTTTACTCCTTGGCTCAGGTAAGATGCTTCTGGCGTTGTCTATTGGTCATGAGGGGCTTGACACAAGCAATGCGACACTTGTAGCCCATGTCCTGGATACGTCTGTGTGTGGTGGCTCTTGAAGCAGTGACTCCAGCAGCAGTCCACTCCTTGTGAATCTCCCCCAAATTTTTGAATGGCCTTTTCTTAGCAATCCTTTCAAGGCTGTGGTTATCCCTGTTGCTTGTGCACCTTTTTCTACCACACTTTTTCCTTCCACTCAAATTTCCGTTAATATGCTTGGATACAGCACTCTGTGAACAGCCAGCTTCTTTAGCAATGACCTGTCAACTGGCACAGAATAAAAATGAATTATTGTTATATACATACTGACACATGAGGAGATTGATATTACTGCACTGTATACATATGCACTATGCTTTCCTGATGTATAGTGATTAATCACTGATTATGGGGTGTAACCTATATATACCTTACTTATGCACAGTGAATGTTCATGGCTTGAGAAAGACTCACAGTGTGAAGAGCCGAAACGTCGCACATACATACAGGGCCGCCATCAGGGCATTACTGCCCTTACTGCTGTATGGGGCCCCGTGAGCAGCAGTACAGAGGGGGGGCCCCCCTCTTGTGCTTCTGCTCACGGGGCCCCATGCTGTAAGAGAGTGCCGAGCGCTGGGGAGCCGCAAGGGAGCACACACCTCGGCGCTAAGTGCCTTACCGGAGCTGCGTGGCTGCATATTTCTCCTGACTGAATAGAGGGTGGGGATGAGGAGAGCACGGACTTGACAATGAATTGGGGTAGAGGGTGCATATAAATATAATGAATCGGGGGAGCAGGAGGTACAGAGTAGGGGGCGTTGAGGATGCAGGAGTGTGACTGGTAATAAATTGGGGTTCTAATTAATTTATATATTAGTTGGGGAAAGTGGCTATTTACAGTTAGTGGGGGGCACAGGGGTGGATTACAATTTATATTTGGAATGGTGGGTTGCATAATAACTAATTATATATTAATGGTGAGTGCACGTCTGTATTCAGCTGTGTAATGTAGAAGTTGGGGAATGTGCTCTAGATAACTGTGTGTTATTTTATGCAGAGACGAGTCCTGGCTGGAAGAAGTGATGGCGGTCTGTGCTGTATGAAGGAGAAAAGCGAAGATGAAGGACTTCACCTAGAGACATCACCGGTGAGTCAGTGTATTACATGTACACTGACTCTATACACTGTATACTATGTACAGGGCTCCTGTGTATAATGTCACTGGTGATCACTATATTACCTGTACACTTACATTATACACAGTATACCATGTACAGGGCTCCTGTGTATAATGTCACTGGTGATCACTATATTACCTGTACACTTACATTATACATTGTACCATGTACAGAGCTCCCGTGTATAATGGCACTTATGGTAATATTGTGTTTTTTTTTATTAATGATCAGTATTGTAGTATTCAGTCACTATGTGGTGGTAATATGAGGTCCAGTCGTGGTGTGGCGGTATTTGTCCCTTGTATGTGCTATTATTCAGTGACAATGTGGTGGTAATATGTGGTCTGGTTATGGTGTGGCAGTTTTTGTTCCTTGTTTGTGGTATTATTTGGGCACTATGAGGTGGTAATATGTGGTCTGGTCATGGTGTGACGGTATTTTGTTTCTGGTATATGGTATTATTTGATCACTATGTGGTGGTTATATGTGGTGTGGTCATGGTGTGGTGGTATTTGTCTCTTGTATGTGGTATTTTTGGTCATTTTAAAAAATGTATATGACACATTCCCTTAAAGAAAAATAAATAAAAATTATACCTAAAAAGAGTATTGGATATTTTAATTTTTTTTAAATAGGTTAAAGTAGAGTAGGGCCCGGCCAGAAGAGTCTACCTTATTGTGGTAAAAATCTTTTGGCCAAAACAAAAGCTGATGGCTATGTGTGTGATCTGGTGTTCACTGGGAACTGGTAATGTGTGGAGTGGAGTTTTTCCAAGAGTTGGCGGTTGGACTGTAGAAGGTTTGAGGGATAGAAGTGGAGCTGGGGTGGAACCCAGGCAGAGTCTCAAGGGGGCCCGAAAATTTTGCCAGTATGGGGCCCTGAAATTCCTGGTGGCAGCCCTGCATACATGGGTGAGTAATGATCAGTTTTCTTCACTATTTCACGTCTGGAGTGCTGCCATTTTATTGCCGTATATCACTATAAATAAATATGTATCTATAACAATCTTTATTCATATGGTTACGTTTTTTATATGTAAAACAATAAATGCATACATGCTTCATATATTATACAAACTCGACCAATTGATCAGCAGGATCTATTGGAAAACTTGCAACCTTCTTCGGCTGGTATTCAGACTCATCATCTTGAATGTATGTGGCACTGGAAGGGCACACTATTTCTTGACCGGCTGAATATCTTTGCATGACCCTGATCCGATTCCTATGGAGTCCTGTGACTCTTTTTATTCAGCTATACATTACACTATTATTTATTGATGCTGGTTACTCAGTGATTTTGGCCATAGCGCAGGTTGTGCAGCATAATCATTGTAAAATGCTGCTACATGACATAGCAGCAGAAATAAAGTGAGTAGGGTCACATTACGTCCACCCTACATAATGCAGCAAGCAGATAAAAAAAATCAGAACTTGTCACATCACCGCAGGGGTCGTAATGTAACCCTACTCACCTGCATCACGCTAACATGTAGCAGCGGCACAGACCGAAGTTTGGCAGCTTGACCTATGTTGTGACCAAACATCGTGTAGCCCCAGCATAGGCTAGACTGTGTGTGTAGGCTAACGTCACTGCCATGCAACGTCTATGCCTGTGAGCTGCTGGCTTCTGATTGGCCGATGATGTGTATTGCGGTGCAGGAACTCAACGTGTCTCTGCACCATAACACACTTCAGCTGATTGTGCGTCCAGGTGCACATCCAATTGAAGTGGGCACTGGCATCAGCATAGGTCCAGTAGAAGTTTCTGCCACCGTAAACATTACCCCTTGGAAATGTAGGGGACATGTGATGACTATCAACATTGTGGATAGGGCGTAAGGTGTAGTGATCGGTGGTGGCACTGCCAAGTGAAATTAAAGAGGAACAAAAGGTCAAAAATCAATTTATTGTGGTGTTTACAAAATTACAAAAATATAATTGGTTGGACAATCTTTTGATTTGTTGCCAGGTGCTAAAAAAGTTAAATCTTGCTGCCAGGTGGAAAAAAAGGGTTAAATCTTGCTGCCAGGTGGTAAAAGGGTTAAAGCTTGCTGCCAGGTGGTAAACGGGTTAAATCTTGCTGTCAGGTGGAAATAAGGGGTTAAATCTTGCTGCCAGGTGGAAAAAATAGGATTAAATCTTGCTGCCAGGTGGTAAATGGGTTAAATCTTGCTGCCAGGTCCAAAAAAGGGTTAAATCTTGCTTACCAGGTGGTAAACGGGTTAAATCTTGCTGCCAGGTGGTAAAAGGGTTAAATCTTGCTTGCCAGGTGGTAAACAGGTTAAATCTTGCTGCCAGATGGTAAACGGCTTAAATCTTGCTGCCAGGTAGAAAAAAGGGTTAAATCTTGCTGCCAGGTGGTAAACGACTTAAATCTTGCTGCCAGGTAGTAAACGGGTTAAATCTTGCTGCCAGGTGGTAAAATGGTTAAATCTTGCTTGCCAGGTGGTAAACGGGTTAAATCTTGCTGCCAAGTAGTAAACGGCTTAAATCTTGCTGCCAGGTGGTAAACTGGTTAAATCTTGCTGCCAGGTGGTAAACGGCTTAAATCTTGCTGCCAGGTGGTAAACTGGTTAAATCTTGCTGCCAAGTGGTAAACGGCTTAAATCTTGCTGCCAGGTAGAAAAAAGGGTTAAATCTTGCTTGCCAGGTGATAAACGGGATAAATCTTGCTGCCAGGTGGTAAACGGCTTAAATCTTGCTGCCAGGTAGAAAAAAGGGTTAAATCTTGCTGCCAGGTGGTAAAAGGGTTAAATCTTGCTGCCAGGTGGTAAACTGGTTAAATCTTGCTGCCAAGTGGTAAACGGCTTAAATCTTGCTGCCAGGTAGAAAAAAGGGTTAAATCTTGCTGCCAGGTGGTAAACGGGTTAAATCTTGCTGCCAGGTAGTAAACGGGTTAAATCTTGCTGCCATTTGGTAAAAGGGTTAAATCTTGCTGCCAGCTAGTAAACGGGTTAAATCTTGCTGCCAGGTGGTAAAAGGGTTAAATCTTGCTGCCAGGTGCTAAAAGCATTAAATCTTGTCTTGCTGCCAGGTTGTAAAAGGGTTACATCTTGCTGCCAGGTGGAAAAAAGGGGATAAATCTTGCTGCCAGGTGGAACAAAGGGGTTAAATCTTGCTGCCAGGTGGAAAAAAGGGATTAAATCTTGCTGCCACGTGGTAAAAGGGTTAAATCTTGCTGTCAGGTAGTAAACGGGTTAAATCTTAATGCCAGGTGGTAAAAGTGTTAAATCTTGCTGCCAGGTGGTAAGCGGGTTAAATCTTGCTGCCAGGTGGTAAACGGCTTAAATCTTGCTGCCAGGTAGAAAAAAGGGTTAAATCTTGCTTGCCAGGTGGTAAAAGGGTTAAATCTTGCTGCCTGGTAGTAAAAGGGTTAAATCTTGCTGCCAGGTGGTAAAAGGGTTAAATCTTGCTGCCAGTTGGTAAACGTGTTAAATCTTGCAGCCAGGTAGAAAAAAAGGTTACATCTTGCTGCCAGGTAGTAAAAGCGTTAAATCTTGCTGCCAGGTGGTAAACGGGTTAAATCTTGCTGCCAGGTAGTAAACGGCTTAAATCTTGCTGCCACGTAGAAAAAAGGGTTAAATCTTGCTGCCTGGTAGTAAAAGGGTTAAATCTTGCTGCCAGGTGGTAAAAGGGTTAAATCTTGCTGCCAGTTGGTAAACGTGTTAAATCTTGCAGCCAGGTAGAAAAAAAGGTTACATCTTGCTGCCAGGTAGTAAAAGCGTTAAATCTTGCTGCCAGGTGGTAAACGGGTTAAATCTTGCTGCCAGGTAGTAAACGGCTTAAATCTTGCTGCCACGTAGAAAAAAGGGTTAAATCTTGCTGCCAGGTGGTAAAAGGGTTAAATCTTGCTGCCAGGTGGTAAACGGGTTAAATCTTGCTGCCAGGTGGTAAACGGGTTAAATCTTGCTGCCAGATAGAAAAAAGGGTTAAATCTTGCTGCCAGGTGGTAAACGGGTTAAATCTTGCTGCCAGGTAGTAAATGGGTTAAATCTTGCTGCCAGGTGGTAAAAGGGTTAAATCTTGCTGCCAGGTAGTAAACGGCTTAAATCTTGCTGCCAGGTAGTAAACAGGTTAAATCTTGCTGCCAGGTGGTAAACGGCTTAAATCTTGCTGCCAGGTAGAAAAAAGGGTTAAATCTTGCTGCCAGGTGGTAAACGGGTTAAATCTTGCTGCCAGGTAGTAAACGGGTTAAATCTTGCTGCCAGGTGGTAAAAGGGTTAAATCTTGCTGCCAGGTAGTAAACGGCTTAAATCTTGCTGCCAGGTAGTAAACAGGTTAAATCTTGCTTGCCAGTTGGTAAACGGCTTAAATCTTGCTGCCAGGTATTAAACGGGTTAAATCTTGCTGCCAGGTGGTAAAAGGGTTAAATCTTGCTGCCAGGTAGTAAACTGGTTAAATCTTGCTGCCAGGTGGTAAAAGTGTTAAATCTTGCTGCCAGGTGGTAGAAGGATTAAATCTTGCTGCCATCTGCTAAAAGCATTAAATCTTGTCTTGCTGCCAGGTTGTAAAAGGGTTAAATCTTGCTGCCAGGTGGAAAAAAGGGGTTAAATCTTGCTGCCAGGTGGAAAAAAGGAGTTAAATCTTGCTGCCAGGTGGAAAAATGGGTTAAATTTTGCTGCCAGGTGGAAAAAAAAGGATTAAATCTTGCTACCAGGTGGGAAAAAAAGGGTTAAATCTTACTGTCGCGTGGAAAAAAAAAAAGGGTTACATCTTGCTGCCAGGTGGAAAAAAGGGGTTAAATCTTGCTGCCAGGTGGTAAGAGGGTTACATCTTGCTGCCAGGTGGAAAAAAGGGCATAAATCTTGCTGCCAGGTGGTAAAAGGGTTAAATCTTGCTGCCAGGTGCTAAAAGCATTAAATCTTGTCTTCCTGCCAGGTGGTAAAAGGGTTAAATCTTGCTGCCAGGTGGAAAAAAGGGGTTAAATCTTGCTGCCAGGTGGGAAAAAAAGGGTTAAATCTTACTGTCACGTGGGAAAAAAAAGGGTTACATCTTGCTGCCAGGTGGAAAAAAGGGGATAAATCTCGCTGCCAGGTTAAAAAAAAGGGGTTAAATCTTGCTGCCAGGTGGAAAAAAGGGGTTAAATCTTGCTGCCAGGTGGTAAAAGGGTTAAATCTTGCTGCCAGGTAGTAAACGGGTTAAATCTTGCTGCCAGGTGGTAAAAGTGTTAAATCTTGCTGCCAGGTGCTAAAAGCATTAAATCTTGTCTTGCTGCCAGGTTGTAAAAGGGTTAAATCTTGCTGCCAGGTGGAAAAAATGTGTTAAATCTTGCTGCCAGGTGGTAAAAGGGTTAAATCTTGCTGCCAGGTAGTAAACGGGTTAAATCTTGCTGCCAGGTGGTAAAAGTGTTAAATCTTGCTGCCAGGTGGTAAAAGGGTTAAATCTTGCTGCCAGGTGCTAAAAGCATTAAATCTTGTCTTGCTGCCAGGTTGTAAAAGGATTAAATCTTGCTGCCAGGTGGTAAACGGCTTAAATCTTGCTGCCAGGTAGTAAACGGGTTAAATCTTGCTGCCAGGTAGTAAACGGGTTAAATCTTGCTGCCAGGTGGTAAGCGGGTTAAATCTTGCTGCCAGGTGGTAAACGGGTTAAATCTTGCTGCCAGGTAGAAAAAAGGGTTAAATCTTGCTGCCAGGTGGTAAAAGGGTTAAATCTTGCTGCCTGGTAGTAAAAGGGTTGTGCATTATACTGTATGGAGGCCTATGGGCTGTGTGTTATACTATATGGAGGACTATGGGATGCATTATACTATATTGAGGACTATGGGGAGTGTATTATACTATATGGAGGATTATGGGTTGTGCATTATACTGTATGGAGGCCTATGGGCTGTGTATTATACTATATGGAGGATTATGGGATGCATTATACTATATGGAGGACTATGGGAAATGTATTTTACTATATGGAGGACTAGGGGAGTGCATTATACTATGTTGAGTACTATGGGGAGTGTATTATACTGTATGGAGAACTATGGGCTATGGGATGTATTATACTATGCGGAGGACTATGGAGTGTATTATACTATATGGAGGACTATGGGGTGTATTATACTATGCGGAGGACTATGGAGTGTATTTTACTATATGGAGGACTATGGGATGTATTATACTATGCGGAGGACTATGGAGTGTATTATACTATATGGAGGACTATGGGGAGTGCATTATACTGTATGGAGGACTATGGGGAGTGCATTATACTGTATAGAGGACTATGGGGAGTGTATTATACTATATGGAGGACTATGGGGAGTGCATTATACTGTATAGAGGACTATGGGGAGTGTATTATACTATGTGGAGTACTATGGGTTGTGCATTATACTATATGGAGGACTATGGGCTGTGTATTATACTATATGGAGGACTATGGGATGCATTATACTATATGGAGGACTATGGGGAGTGTATTTTACTATATGGAGGACTATGGGCTGTGTATTATACTATATGGAGGACTATGGAGTGTATTATACTATATGAAGGACTATGGGGAGTGTATTATACTATGCGGAGGACTATGGGGTGTATTATACTATATGGAGGACTATGGGGAGTGCATTATACTGTATGGAGGACTATGGGGAGTGCATTATACTGTATAGAGGACTATGGGGAGTGTATTATACTATATGGAGTACTATGGGGAGTGCATTATACTGTATAGAGGACTATGGGGAGTGTATTATACTATGTGGAGTACTATGGGTTGTGCATTATACTATATGGAGGACTATGGGCTGTGTATTATACTATATGGAGGACTATGGGATGCATTATACTATATGGAGGACTATGGGGAGTGTATTTTACTATATGGAGGACTATGGGCTGTGTATTATACTATATGGAGGACTATGGAGTGTATTATACTATATGGAGGACTATGGGGAGTGTATTATACTATGCGGAGGACTATGGGGTGTATTATACTATGCCGAGGACTATGGGGAGTGCATTATACTATGTGGAGTACTATGGGGAGTGCATTATACTATATGGAGGACTATGGGCTGTGTATTATACTATATGGAGGACTATGGGATGCATTATACTATGCGGAGGACTATGGAGTGTATTATACTATGCGGAGGACTATGGGGTGTATTATACTATGTGGAGTACTATGCGGAGTGTATTATACTAGTAAAAAAAAAGTTCAAATCACACCCCCTCTTCTCCAGTTAACATTAAAGAAAAAAAAAAAAAATACACATATTTGGTATCAACGTGTTCAGAAAAATCCAATCTATGAAAATATAAAATTAATTGACCCAATCTGTAAAAACTGTAAAGCAAAGAAGAAATCAAAATGGCAAAATTGCAGGTTTTTGATTGCTACAATTCCACAAAAAATGCATTAAGAAGCGATCAAAGCGTTGAAACTACCCCAAAATAGTATCAATAAAACCATCAGGTCACCATGCAAAACACAAGTCCTCACACAGCTCCATCGACCACAAATTAAAATGTTACGGGTATTCAAAAATGCAGACTCAAGCTAATTTTTGCTAATTTTTTTTCACCACTTAAATGAAAAAATACAAGTTTGGTATCGTCGTAATCGTACTGGCCTGACTGGTCCGGGCATTTGCCGTGCGTAAAGAACGGACATCAGAAAACAGAAATTCATTATTATATATACTTATAGAGACAGCATTACAATCACTGTTCTGAATAAATAAATTGAGCTTCGATTTTTGCTCAATATTTTTCAAATCTAAATAACTGCAAAATCCTGAATTGAAGAAATAGAGAGGTTTCCTTATGAATAGCCTGATCTGAAAAACCAATTGTATCAATAGTAAATATTGCCATAACGAGCTAATTAATAAATATAAGGCTTTCTCATTAAAAATGTATGGGAAATGAGAATTGGGGAGTAGATGAAGCTTGTCATAAGAAATCAGAAACGTATATAGACAGAAAATGGGAAATAATACGGACAGACCAGGAGTATAAGAAACACTTACTCACTCTGAACGCCTACTATAAACTCTCAGAGGAGTTCCGGGTGAGCGGTTGCTTATATATTCCTCATGATGTCATAATATCCAGGCAGAGGTGACGATGGTGAAGATCTTGTGATGTCACAACATTCTAGACTGTGCTTAGGACAAGCCCTGCAGCCAATGCTATTCAATATAATCATGTGTAATAAAGTCTATGGAGGGTTTATAATTGATTTTGCTAAATATCAATATTAACATATTAATTACAATTAATATTAATATAAAATAATTAGAACACTTAATATTGAACAGAATTAAGTATGCTTATTTCCCCCTATATACCGTGTATATATAAATATTTCCCCTTCTATATAACATATGAGCCCCCTATATACCGTAAGAGGCCACACACAGCCCCTATAAACCTTAAGAGCCCCACATAGGCTCCCTATATATAGCATGAGCCCCACATAGCCTTCCTATATACACCATGAGCCCCACATAGCTTCCCCATATACAGCATGAGGCCCACATAGCCTCTCTATTTACAATATAAGCCCCCACATAGCCTCCCCATGTCCAGCATGAGCCCCACATAGCCTCTCCATGTCCAGCATGAAAAATTGTTGTCTATTTCTTGCGACTGAACATATGGGCTTCTCATTACAGTAGGGGCATATTGTTGTCCTCTCCTTGCCCCGAATTATCAGCACTGCTGCACTTTATTTGTCTAGAACGGCTTTTTGAGCTAATACTTTTACATCCTATCAACGTACTCACTCATTGGTACATTTGACTTAGTTGTCCATATCAGTGCACTATATTTATTTTTGCATTTCCCTTGTTTTTGCTTTTTTGCTTGACTGATGTATTATATACTGCTTGGAGGAGGGAGCGTCAGCAGACGCATCCACCTCCATCATTCTGTGCATGTGGTCGGCCAGGCAGTACGGGTGCTGATGGGCGGAGGTGGGCAGTAACACGACTGCCGGTATCCATCAATCTTTGATGACTTTTTTATGTATGTGTATGTCTGTTTAAGGGTAAAAAGGGTTAAGGGAGAGCCGACGTGGAGAGGGGACACCAAATCCATTCGCTAGGGTGTCAACCTCCACTGCTAAGAAGGCCACGAGTCCAATAGGGAATTCTAGGGATAGCCTGGGTTGTGTCTTTATGTATATTGATAAGGGTTCTTTTAGATTTATCTATTAAAAGTTATTTTAAGTTTGTTTGTTTTTTTTGCTTTGGTTACTGTTTGACTTTACACCCCACCTTCTTTATCTTTCTTTTGGCATATAGTTTTGTCCAACATGAAACTCCAATAGCCTCCCCATGTCCAGCATGAGACCCCCCATAGCCTCCCATGTCCAGCACGAGAGCCCCATAGCCTTCTCATCTCAAGCCAAACATCCCATACACACACAGTGGCGTACCGCCAATGGAGGCAGGCCATCACTGCTATGGGGACGTGAACCGGGGAGGGGGGCACACCACACTGGGCCCTCCCTGCACCGGGCCCCACCTCCGCCCATCAGCACCCGTACTGCCTGGCCAACCACCCACACAGAATGAAGGGGGTGGAAGCATCAACTGACACTCCCTCCTCCATCATCATTGCTCGCGCTGATGGCCGGAGGGGGGGGGCCCAGTGCAAACAATGATGATGGAGGAGGGAGGGTCAGCAGTCACTTCCACCCCATAATTCTTCCTCGTCGTCTGACGTCTTAGAGCAGCGGTTGCGATGACGCCAACACATGGCGCCCGTTGCTCTGAGATGTCCGGCGCTTCACAATGCACGCTGAGGAGACTGGAGCACTCGGTGGAACCAGGAGAGGTGAGTACTGTATTTATTTTTTTTAAATCAGTGTCCAGAGGCCATAATACAGTATGGGTGGTGCATTATATTGTGTGGAGGACCATGGGGAGTGCATTATACTGTGTGGAGGACCATGGGGGTGCATTATACTGTATGCAGGATCATGGTGGGCGCATTATATTGTGTGTGGGACCATGGGGGTGCATTAAACTATATGGAGGTCTATGGGGGTACATTATTCTTGTATAGAGGACCATGGGGGGTGCACTATATTGTGTGGAGGACCATGGGGAGTGCATTATACTTGTATAGAGGACCATGGGGGGTGCATTATATTGTTTGGAGGACCATGGGGAGTGCATTATACTGGGTGGAGGATCATGGTGGGCACATTATATTGTGTGGGGGACCATGGGGGTGCATTATACTGTATAGAGGATCTTGGGGGGCACATTATACTGGTATAGGGGACCATAAGGGGGTGCATTATATTGTGAGGAGGACCATGGGGAGGTAGGGTTTTTTTGGGTGGGGTGGCCCAATTAGAACTTCTGTTATTTGGCCACATGATTTCTATTTATGCCCTTGCATACACATTATTGGTGGTCCCTCCTCCACCAATGTATTCCCCACTGTCTACATCACCTGTCCGCCATAAATCCATAATAAGGAGGTCCCACAATGATCTCCAACTCTGTTACCTCCAGGTGGTGTGGTGAGCGGTAACATGAGTAATGCGACTGCTCACCACGCCAGCTGGAACACAATGAGAGTACCATGAGAACCCGGCTACAGTGCCGAGCGGTGACGTCAGAAAGGTCACCGCCAGGCACAGGCATCGGTTCCCACGGTAACCTCTGTTTGAGTCAGCCTATGAACTGCGGTAATCTTACTGACGTCACCGCTCACAGTGAGACAGGTGAATATAACTTTGGGCCCTCTTTATTATGGAATTAAGGTGGACAAGTGAGCATATCTTTGATTTCTATGGTACTAAATAGGAAAATGAGGGGAATTGTAGGGGATTTTTTTTTCAACTAAAGGACTTTTCTCTGTGTGTTTATTTGTGTTTGTATTTTAACTACGGGGTTAGTAATAGGGGTGGCTAATAGACACCTCTCCATTACTAACCCCTGGGCTTGATGTCAGCAGACAGTAAACAGCTGACATCAACCCCAAAACTATTACCCCACTTGCCTACACACCAGGTCAAGTGTGAAGAGCCGAGGCTAATCGTCAGAATTGGTGCATCTAATGGATGTGCTTTTTCTGGGGTGGCTGAAGGCTGATGTTATTAGTCTGGGAGTGGGGCCAATATGGGATGGCCTGCATTATACTCTATGGGGTAGCTGCATTGTACTCTATGAGGGGAACTGCATTATACTCTTTGGGTTGGCTACATTATACTCTATGGGGTAGAATTATACACTATGGGGCGGCATTATACTCTATGGGGTGGCATTGTATTCTATAAGTCTGCATTGTATGCTATGCAGAAGCATCATACGCTATGCATCAGCATTGTACGCTACGCGGCAGCATTGTACTCTGTGGGGCAGCATTGTACTCTTTGGGCAGCATTGTAGTCTGTGGTTCTGCATTGTACTCCATGGGATGGGCTGCATTATACTCTGTCGGTTAGTTGTATTATACTCTATGAGGGGAGCATTGTACCCTATGGGGCGGCATTGTACCCTATGGGGCAGCATTGTACCCTATGGGGCAGCATTGTACCCTATGGGGCGGCATTATACTCTATGGGGTGGCCTGCATTATACTCTATGGGGTGGCCTGCATTATACTCTATGGGGTGGCCTGCATTATACTCTATGGGGTGGCCTGCATTATACTCTTATGTGGCGGCATGATACTCTTATGTGGCGGCATGATACTCTATTGGGCAGCATTATACTCTGTGGCTCCATTATACTTTATGGTTGGGTGGCATTATACTGTATGAGGCTGTATTATATTCTATGGGGCTGCATTGTACTCTATGGAGCAGCATTATACTCTATGGGGCAGCATTGTACTCTATGGGGCGCCATTGTACTCTATGGGTCTGCATTTTATGCTATGCAGCGGCATTATACTCTATGGGGCGTCATTATAATCTATGGGGATGCATTGTACTCTATGGGGCAGTATTGTACTCTGTGGGGCAGCATTGTACTCTGTGGGCAGCATTGTACCCTGTGGGGCTGCATTGTACTCTATGGGGCTGCATTGTACTCTATGGAGCTGCATTGTACTCTATGGGGCTGCAATATACTTTATGGTGGGGCAGCATTATACTGTATCGGGCTGTATTATACTCTATGGGGCAGCATTGTATTCTCTGGGGCAGCATTATACTCTATGTGGCTGCATTATACTTTATGGTGGGGTGGCATTATACTGTATGAGGCTGTATTATATTCTATGGGGCTGTATTATATTCTATGGAGCGGCATTGTACTCTATGGGGCGGCATTGTACTCTATGGGGCGGCATTGTACTCTATGGGGCGACATTGTACTCTATGGGGCGGCATTGTACTCTATGGGGCGGCATTGTACTCTATGGAGCGGCATTGTACTCTATGGGGCGGCATTGTACTCTATGGGGCGGCATTGTACTCTATGGGGTGACATTGTACTCTATGGGGCGACATTGTACTCTATGGGGCGACATTGTACTCTATGGGGCGATATTGTACTCTATGGGGTGGCACTGTACTCTATGGGGCAGCATTGTACTCTAGGGGGCAGCATTGAACACTATGGGATGGCATTATACTCTATGGGGTGGCATTATACTTTTTGGAGCGCCATTATACTGTATGGGGCTGTATTATATTATATGAGACTGTATTATACTGTATGGGGTGGCATTGAACTCTATGGGGCGGCATTGTACTCTGTGGGGCGGCATTGTACCCTGTGGGGCGGCATTGTACCCTGTGGGGCGGCATTGTACCCTGTGGGGCGGCATTGTAACCTGTGGGGCGGCATTGTAACCTGTGGGGCGGCATTGTAACCTGTGGGGCGGCATTGTACTCTGTGGGGCGGCAGTGTACTCTATTGGGCTGCAGTGTACTCTATTGGGCTGCAGTGTACTATATATGTACTATATGGGGCTGCATTATACTGTATGGAGGGCATTATACTGTATGGAGGACTATGGGATGCATTATACTATATTGAGGACTATGGGGAGTGTATTATACTATATGGAGGACTATGGGATGCATTATACTATATTGAGGACTATTGGGAGTGTATTATACTATATGGAGGACTATGAGGAGGGGTGCATTATACTGTATGGAGGACTATGGGCTGTGTATTATACTATATGGAGGACTATGGGATGCATTGTACTATATTGAGGACTATGGGGAGTGTATTTTACTATATAGAGGACTATGGGGAGTGTATTTTACTATATGGAGGACTATGGGGAGTGTATTTTACTATATGGAGGACTATGGGGAGTGTATTATACTATGTGGAGGACTATAGGGAGTGCATTATACTGTATAGAGGACTATGGGGAGTGTATTATACTATATGGAGGACTAGGCGGAGTGCATTATACTGTATGGAGAACTATGGGCTATGGGATGTATCATACTATGCGGAGGACTATGGAGTGTATTATACTATATGGAGGACTATGGGATGTATTATACTATGCGGAGGACTGTGGAGTGTATTATACTATGCGGAGGACTATGGGGTGTATTATACTATGCGGAGGACTATGGGGAGTGCATTATACTATGTGGAGTACTATGGGGAGTGTATTATACTATATGAAGGACTATGGGAGTGCATTATACTGTATGGAGAACTATGGGCTATGGGATGTATTATACTATGCGGAGGACTATGGAGTGTATTATACTATATGGAGGACTATGGGATGTATTATACTATGCGGAGGACTATGGAGTGTATTATACTATGCGGAGGACTATGGAGTGTATTATACTATGCGGAGGACTATGGGGTGTATTATACTATGTGGAGTACTATGAGGAGTGTATTATACTATGTGGAGTACTATGGGGAGTGCATTATACTATGTGGAGTACTATGGGGAGTGTATTATACTACGTGGAGTACTATGGGCTGTGCATTATACTATATGGAGGACTATGGGCTGTGTATTATGCTATGTCGAGGACTATGGAGTGTATTATACTATATGGAGGACTATGGGGAGTGTATTATACTATGCGGAGGACTATGGGATGTATTATACTATGCGGAGGACTATGGAGTGTATTATACTATATGGAGGACTATGGGATGTATTATACTATGCGGAGGACTATGGAGTGTATTATACTATGCAGAGGACTATGGGGTGTATTATACTATGTGGAGTACTATGGGGAGTGCATTATACTAGGTGGAGTACTATGGGCTGTGCATTATACTATATGGAGGACTATGGGCTGTGTATTATGCTATGTGGAGGACTATGGAGTGTATTATACTATATGGAGGACTATGGGGAGTGTATTATACTATGCGGAGGACTATGGGATGTATTATACTATGCGGAGGACTATGGAGTATATTATACTATATGGAGGACTATGGGTTGTATTATACTATGCGGAGGACTATGGAGTGTATTATACAATGCGGAGGACTATGGAGTGTATTATACTATGCGGAGGACTATGGGGAGTGCATTATACTATGCGGAGGACTATGGGGAGTGCATTATACTATGTGGAGTACTATGGGGAGTGTATTATACTATGTGGAGTACTATGGGGAGTGTATTATACTATGTGGAGTACTATGGGCTGTGCATTATACTATGTGGAGTACTATGGGGAGTGTATTATACTATGTGGAGTACTATGGGCTGTGCATTATACTATGTGGGGGACTATGGGCTGTGCATTATACTATATGGAGAACTATGGGCTGTGTATTATGCTATGTGGAGGACTATGGAGTGTATTATACTATGCGGAGGACTATGGGATGTATTATACTATGCGGATGACTATGGAGTGTATTATACTATATGGAGGACTATGGAGTGTATTATACTATGCGGAAGACTATGGAGTGTATTATACTATGTGGAGGACTATGGGGAGTGCATTATACTATGTGGAGTACTATGGGGAGTGCATTATACTATGTGGAGTACTATGGGGAGTGTATTATACTATGTGGAGTACTATGGGGAGTGTATTATACTATGTGGAGTACTATGGGGAGTGCATTATACTATGTGGGGGACTATGGGCTGTGCATTATACTATATGGAGGACTATGGGCTGTGTATTATGCTATGTGGAGGACTATGGAGTGTATTATACTATGCGGAGGACTATGGGATGTATTATACTATGCGGAGGACTATGGAGTGTATTATACTATATGGAGGATTATGGGGAGTGTATTATACTATATGGAGGACTATGGGGTGTATTATACTATGCGGAGGACTATGGGGTGTATTATACTATGTGGAGTACTATGGGCTGCATTATACTATATGGAGGACTATGGGGAGTGCATTATACTATGTGGAGTACTATGGGGAGTGTATTATACTATGTTGAGTACTATGGGCTGTGCATTATACTATGTGGAGTACTATGGGCTGTGCATTATACTATATGGAGGACTATGGGCTGTGCATTATACTATATGGAGGACTATGGGGAGTGCATTATGCTATGTGGAGTACTATGGGGAGTGTATTATACTATGTGGAGTACTATGGGCTGTGCATTATACTATATGGAGTACTATGGGCTGTGCATTATACTATATGGAGGACTATGGGGTGTATTATACTATATGGAGGACTATGGGGAGTGCATTATACTATATGGAGGACTATGGGGAGTGCATTATGCTATGTGGAGTACTATGGGGAGTGTATTATACTATGTGGAGTACTATGGGCTGTGCATTATACTATATGGAGTACTATGGGCTGTGCATTATACTATGTGGAGTACTATGGGCTGTGCATTATACTATATGGAGGACTATGGGCTGTGCATTATACTACATGGATGACTATGGGCTGTGCATTATACTATATGGAGGACTATGGGCTGTGTATTATACTATGTGGAGTACTATGGGCTGTGCATTATACTATATGGAGTACTATGGGGAGTGTATTATACTATGTGGAGTACTATGGGCTGTGCATTATACTATATGGAGTACTATGGGCTGTGCATTATACTATGTGGAGTACTATGGGCTGTGCATTATACTATATGGAGGACTATGGGCTGTGCATTATACTATATGGAGGACTATGGGCTGTGCACTATACTATATGGAGGACTATGGGCTGTGCATTATACTACATGTACTGACTATGGGGAGTGTATTATTCTATGTAGAGTACTATGGGGAGTGCATTATACTATGTGGAGTACTATGGGCTGTGCATTATACTATGTGGAGTACTATGGGGAGTGTATTATACTATGTAGAGTACTATGGGCTGTGCATTATACTATATGGAGGACTATGGGCTGTGCATTACACTAAACAATGAAAATGCTGCCTATTCATTCAGTGACTGGATTGTTTGTCGGTACAAAAATCATTGTTCTCTGCAGCACATCGCTCAGAGAAAAGTTCAGATATGCTGCTGATAACATGATACTGTATGGGGACAGATTGATCTATCAGTGATTGTGTCCATCGTTCTTCCTCAGTCGGTGTAAAGAGGCCGGGAAACAATGGTTGAACGACTTCAATATTGTTGATCGCGCTCGTTTAACGGCCTGAACTCAGCACATGTGAATACAACTGAAATGTTTCTGTGTGATGCTGCAATATGTGAACATTGGGGGTCCCACTTTAAACTTTTGCCCAGAGCCCACTTTGTCTAAAACCGGCCCTGTGCGCACCACACCACTGTACAGTGAGAGGAAGGACTTTTACCTGTGATTTACACTTGCATCTGAAAACACAAACAATAGTTTAGAATTAGATTTACTGAAGTATTTAATAAAAGTCACTCAGTTGGGCGACTCATTTTTAGGCCATATTCACACGTGATTTTTTTTCTCATCTGCAGAAAACCAAACAATCTAATTTTCATTAGTGTGCGGCTTCCTTTTTTTTTTTTTGGTCCATGTGTCCATTTTTACCATCAGTATGTCATCCATTTATCTTTGTATGAAAAAATAAAAAAGCTGATGGAAATTTCCCAAGTTTTTCCTAATAGTCAGTCAATGGGTGAGTGTGATCCACAATTCACCCCAAACCTGACAGGTTACTAGCTCCATAGAATATAAGGGCCAGTGAAAAAAACTTTTCTCTCTCCTGTGACGTTCTGCCTGTGGTTGGGCGTCATAGAAGACAGTGATTTTTACTATATACCGGAATACTGCTGTATGTGGCATAAGAGATCAGACAATCGCAGATTCAAGTCCCCTAAGAGGACTAACAAACAGAGAAAGAAGTGAAGAAAAACGTGTTTAAAAAAGTAAAAAAAAAGTACAAATCACACCCCCTCTTCTCCAGTTAACATTAAAGAAAGAAAAAAAAGAAAAAATACACATATTTGGTATCAACGTGATCAGAAAAGTCCAATCTATGAAAATATAAAATTAATTGACCCAATCTGTAAAAACTGTAAAGCAAAGAAGAAATCAAAATGGCAAAATTGCAGGTTTTTGATTGCTACAATTCCACAAAAAATGCATTAAGAAGCGATCAAAGCGTTGAAACTACCCCAAAATAGTATCAATAAAACCATCAGGTCACCATGCAAAACACAAGTCCTCACACAGCTCCATCCACAACAAATTAAAATGTTACGGGTATTCAAAAATGCAGACTCAAGCTAATTTTTGCTAATTTTTTTTCACCACTTAAATGAAAAAATACAAGTTTGGTATCGTGGTAATCGTCCTGGCCTGACTGGTCCGGGCATTTGCCGTGCGTAAAGAACGGACATCAGAAAACAGAAATTCATTATTATATATACTTATAGAGACAGCATTACAATCACTGTTCTGAATTACATGACTTTTCTTATTTAGGACTTACCGGTACATAAATTGAGCTTCGATTTTTGCTCGATATTTTTCAAATCTAAATAACTGCAAAATCCTGAATTGAAGAAAGAGAGAGGTTTCCTTATGAATAGCCTGATCTTAAAAACCAATTGTATCAATAGTAAATATTGCCATAACGAGCTAATTAATAAATATAAGGCTTTCTCATTAAAAAGGTATGGGAAATGAGAATTGGGGAGTAGATGAAGCTTGTGATAAGAAATCAGAAACGTATATAGACAGAAAATGGGAAATAATACGGACAGACCAGGAGTATAAGAAACACTTACTCACTCTGAACGCCTACTATAAACTCTCAGAGGAGTTCCGGGTGAGCGGTTGCTTATATATTCCTCATGATGTCATAATATCCAGGCAGAGGTGACGATGGTGAAGATCTTGTGATGTCACAACATTCTAGAATGTGCTTAGGACAAGCCCTGCAGCCAATGCTATTCAATATAATCATGTGTAATAAAGTCTATGGAGAGTTTATAATTGATTTTGCTAAATATTAATATTAACATATTAATTACAATTAATATTAATATAAAATAATTAGAACACTTAATATTGAACAGAATTAAGTATGCTTATTTCCCCCTATATACCTTGTATATATAAATATTTCCCCTTCTATATAACATATGAGCCCCCTATATACCGTAAGAGCCCACACACAGCCCCTATGAACCTTAATAGCCCCACATAGGCTCCCTATATATAGCATGAGCCCCACATAGCCTTCCTGTATACACCATGAGCCCCACATAGCCTCCCTATATACAGCATGAGCCCCACATAGCTTCCCTATATAGAGCATGAGCCCCACATAGTCTCTCTATATACAGCATGAGCCCCACATAGGCTCCCTATATAGAGCATGAGCCCCACATAGTCTCTCTATATACAGCATGAGCCCCACATAGCCTCCACATATACAGCATGAGCCCCACATAGCTTCCCCATATACAGCATGAGCTCCACATAACCTCTATATACAGCATGAGTCCCACATAGCTTCCCTATATACAGCATGAGCCCCACATAGCTTCCCTATATAGAGCATGAGCCCCACATAGCCTCTCTATATACAGCATGAGCCCCACATAGCCTCCACATATACAGCATGAGACCCACATAGCCTCCACATATACAGCATGAGCCCCACATAGCCTCCACATATACAGCATGAGCCCCACATAACCTCTATATACAGCATGAGCCCCACATAGCCTCCACATATACAGCATGAGCCCCACATAGCCTCCACATATACAGCATGAGCCCCAGATAACCTCTATATACAGCATGAGGCCCACATAGCTTCCCCATATACAGCATGAGCTCCACATAGCTTCTTTATATACAACATGAGCCTACATAGCCTCTATATACAGAATGAGCCCCACATAGCCTCTATATACAGCATGAGCCCCACATAACCTCTATATACAGAATGAGCCCCACATAGCCTCCACATATACAGCATAAGCCCCACATAGCCTCTATATACTGCATGAGTCCCACATAGCTTCCCCATATACAGCATGAGCCCCACATAACCTCTATATACAGCATGAGGCCCACATAGCCTGTCTATATACAGTATAAGCCCCCACATAGCCTCCACATATACAGCATGAGCCCCACATAGCCTCTCCATGTCCAGCATGAAAAATTGTTGTCTATTTCTTGCGACTGAACATATGGGCTTCTCATTACAGTAGGGGCATATTGTTGTCCTCTCCTTGCCCCGAATTATCAGCACTGCTGCACTTTATTTGTCTAGAACGGCTTTTTGAGCTAATACTTTTACATCCTATCAACGTACTCACTCATTGGTACATTTGACTTAGTTGTCCATATCAGTGCACTATATTTTTTCATTTCCCTTGTTTTTGCTTTTTTGCTTGACTGATGTATTATATACTGCTTGGAGGAGGGAGCGTCAGCAGACGCATCCACCTCCATCATTCTGTGCATGTGGTCGGCCAGGCAGTACGGGTGCTGATGGGCGGAGGTGGGCAGTAACACGACTGCCGGTATCCATCAATCTTTGATGACTTTTTTATGTATGTGTATGTCTGTTTAAGGGTAAAAAGGGTTAAGGGAGAGCCGACGTGGAGAGGGGACACCAAATCCATTCGCTAGGGTGTCAACCTCCGCTGCTAAGAAGGCCACGAGTCTAATAGGGAATTCTAGGGATAGCCTGGGTTGTGTCTTTATGTATATTGATAAGGGTTCTTTTAGATTTATCTATTAAAAGTTGTTACTGATAGGGGGCGCTGTTAGACTATAACCTAGACCTGCAGCTGATACAAGCAGTGAACCAGAAAGGCTGCAAGGGTTAAATACAAATAAGAATAGGGTATCTGCGCTGGTCTTGGTAGGTTAGAGGTACTAAAAAGGTGATGTAGGCAAATAGATAAATATTTTATTAGATAATAAAAGGTATTGGCAAAAAAAATTTTGGGATAAAATTGTTTGTTAATTTAAAAAACCATGATGTTGGCTGACCATTTGCAACTAAAAACACAATGGGTAGGGATCTTGCTTGGAGCGTGCTTCAAGAGGTTAATGGGTAGATAGCTTGAGGTAGGTGAGGAGGACCTAGAAGGGAAGGAGAGGGAAGGAGTTAATATAGGCCCTATTAATGAATCAAGACAACTCCTCTATTTTCAACCTGAGCCACTATACCTTAAAACCGGATGAATGTAAATTATTGAACAAGGGCCTGAAATACGCACCAGCATCCCGATTTGATAAATTCGAGGCCTTTATAGGGGTGAAAAAATTCATGCGACAACTTTCCATAAAAAAACACTTAATAAAAAATTAAAAAATTTAAAAAAATTTAAAAAAATCAAAATAACAATAGCATCACCACAACTTCCCCTCATACCACTAATCAGATTCTCCATCATACCACACTAAAAAAGAAATCAAACTTCCATCCTCTGAATGAATATTCGGAGTCAATGGAAGCATTTAAAAAAAACGTGATAGATGACATTTACCGTATAAGTGATAAAAATTGCTCTAAAATCAAACATAACCTTACCAGAGGTGAACGTAAGGCAATTCAAACAATAGCGCAAAACCGGGACCTGGTTATACGCCCGGCAGACAAAGGCGGAGGTATTGTCATTTTGGACTATGCACAATATCATAACAAATGCCTTAGACTCCTAAACGATACACAAACCTATGAATTAATGTCCTTTGACCCAACTCCAAAATATAGTATAGAACTGAAGCAACTGCTAAACAAAGGCCTAAGTGAAGGCCTTCTCACTAAAAATGAGTACGAATACATACTTACACCGTATCCTAGAATAGCTGTATTCTACTATCTCCCAAAAATTCATAAGTCATTGATTAACCCACCCGGCAGACCTATTATATCGGGGATTCAAAGTCTAACCTCCAATTTATCGAGATTTATTGAGTCATCTACAAAACCTAGTCCCCCTCCTGCCAGCTCATCTCAAAGATACAAAACACACTCTACAATTACTGAATAAAATTAGATGGGAAAAACACTATATAATAGGAACACTGGACATCACGTCCCTCTATACAGTCATCCAACATCAAAAAGGCTGCCAAGCAGCCAAATTCTTCCTAAAACACACCACCATGCCAGAAGAACAGATTAATTTTATCGAGGACTGCATGCTTTTTATCCTAAATAGTGTTGAGCCACCCCCGTAGTGTTCGGTTCGGTTCATCGAACACCCTTGTGTTTGCCGAACTGTTCGTCGAACACCTTCGAACACCGTTAAAACCAATGGCAGGCAAACAAAAACACATAGAAACACATAGAAAACACCTTCAAAGGTGTCCAAAAGCTGACAAACTGCTCAGAAGACATAACTAACACATGGAAAAGTGACAAGTACATATAGTCATGCGAAAAGAAAAGAGGTGGAGGAGTAAAAGGAGGGGGAGACACAGATATAGGCATGTCATGCCCTTCTAAAATCCAAAAAGTGAGAAGCCGACACGGCCAGTCCGTTCCTGCCCGTGCCACCGGGTTTGTGCCAGAGCCGCGGTGGACCCTGACGGCCAGCCCCCCTCTCCCAATACTGGTGCCTGTCCGCTGGTGGGTCGAGCGAGCCCCCCTGTGGTGGAGGCAGGTCTAAGCTTTTTAATTTCAATTGTCTCTCTAATTTGAATGAATACACTTGAAATCCTTTTACAGCCCCTATGCCTTGGGGTGCCTCCTGATGCTCTTCACTGAGTATCCCGGGGTCCCGAAGCATTTCCTTTGAAAAAATTAAGTGTCCAAACTACAGGTGGTGTGGCTTGCTTAACAGCTGGGATAATCCGCTGACTAGCAGACACTGCTACTAGGCACAAAGTATTTCCTGGGCTAGATGCAGTTAAAAATTTGTAATTAGATACTCTCGTTGGATGCTGAGAAAGCATTCCATAGAGTCTCCTGGCACGCCATATATTATTCTCTTAAAAAGCTTGGGGTAGGGGTCTAGGGGACCCTTTTATAGCCAAAATCACGGCCCTGTATCGCAATACGTCACCTAGGCTGAAGATAAATGGAACTGTAGCACTCCGAGGGCTCGGTTGCTACAGAGGTATTGCACCTCACCCAGAGGTGTGATATCTCACTCTCAGGTAAGGATGGAGTGTGGATCAGGACCCTCGACACCGGCATGCATTACACCACATTGCCGTGGGGCAGGGCGACCAATATGCCCCTGAGATGGGCAGGACAGTCCCTGTCCCTGGCTGGAGTGGGGGGAGAGAACACTGAGGAAGGGGAACCCTGTAGTGCAGGAGCAGGGAGGAAGCAGTTCCTGGGTGCATTGAGAAGGAAGTGTAAAAGCTGGGCACCATCTTAGTTCAGTGCAGAGAAGTCTGAGCAGAAGTGACAGGGAGCAGGGGCTCTGCATGAGCTCTGCTCCGGAGGCGGGCCTAGTAACAGAGGCCTAGGCCTGGAAGAGGGAGAAGGAAGGAAGAGGAGCGGAGAAGGCTCCAGGAACGAGGAACGAAGGGATCCCAGGGGTGCGGACGGGCGAGTCGCCACCGCACGCCCGAATCCACCTGCGTGGAGGGGTCAGGCCAAAGGGGGAGACCGGTCCCCGAAACTAGTGGAGGCGGGAAACGACCCTCAGATAGAAACCGGAGGCTGTGACATTTTATGTGGCGCAGCCCCTCGCTACACCCGCTAGGAAGGCACCACATAGGGTCAGGGAAACTGGCGCCAAGTTTACCAAGAGGAGGCCCGAGGCAGCCGGACAGAAGCGTTGGAAAGAAAGGCCAGACAAAGGACACACAAAGGGGGTACTGTGAAGCGCTCCAAAGTTATCTGGGAGTTGTCTGAGCCCCTCACCTGGTGAGCACAGTACGACGTGGGCAGCCGTTACCTGCAGAAGTGGTCTGGATAATAAGAACAGTGAGTAAAGGCCCTGGACTCCGTGTCGTTACTGCTGCTGCCCTGCCCCATCACCCCCATCCTCTGCATACACTGCCCTGAGGCTATACTCCTCCCGTGGGGAGTTATACTACGCTCTGCTGCACCCACAACACCAGCCTCAGCGGTCTGCCCTGCAGCGGCGGTTCACTCTGACCGCAATCCACGGGTGGCGTAGTCGGACATTTAAACATCAAAACCACATAAATAGTTCCGCCACTGGTTTGACCGCCCTGAGCCACGGAACCGGGTCGCCGCCACGGAGACTACAACCACCAGCATCCACCAAAAAGGGTCTGGCTCCGGGTGTCCCAAGGCCCAGGGGGCGCGTCAGAACATTTTCATCACCTTTCATAATCACCAATGGGACAAGGCAGGGATGTCCTCTGTCCCCTCTCTTATACATCCTAGTGACGGAGCACCTGCTCTCATCAATTCGCCATAACCCCAATATTAGGTGGATTGAGGTGGGAGGCACCAAGTACAAGTGCTCTCTATTTGCTGATGATGTCCTAGTATATATCACTCAATCACATATATCCATCCCTGCTGTTATGGCTGAAATAGATCACTTTGTTACATGGTCAAATTTTAAAATCAATGCAGCGAAGTCTGAGGCCCTCGATGTCTCCCTCCCCAAATCCGTATAGGATTCCATCCAGTCCAACTTTCCCTTTGCCTGGCCCTCATAGGGTATCAAATATTTAGGAATTCCTATTCATAGAGACCTCTCCCGTCTATGTTATCTTAATTTTGGGCCCTTTATTGAACAACTCCATACAGACCACGGTTGGCAAGTTAGAATTGTAAGATTCACTACGTGAACCACTGGTGTTTTGTGGAAAAGCACATGTACACTGTGTTCCAAATTATTATGCAAAAAGTGTTTAGGAGTGATAAGGGAAGAATTTGTTTGTTTGTCAGTTAAACTCATTGATGGTGATGTGTGTCAGGGCTCTTTATATCACTGTAAGCAATTGCAGACACCTGTGCTAATTAGTTTGGCAGGTGTGTCCAATGAAAGGCAAGACTACTTAAGAAGGCTGTCCCACATTATTAAGCAGCCTACATTTTCTGCCAAAATGGGAAAGAAATAGAATGTGTCGGCTGCTGAGAAGCAACAAATTGTGGAGTGTTTAGGTCAAGCCATGACTACAATCAACATTGTGCGATGATCAGGATGAAGTGTCTTGGCAATCAAGAAGTATGTAGCTGATTCACAGTACACACGTGTGCGTGCTGATAAGGGCAAATTGAGGACTCTTTCCTACAGGCAATTACGTCAGGTTAAAAGAGCAGCGGCAAAAAAGCCTTGTCATAGCAGCAGACAAGTTTTTGAAGCTGCTGGTGCCTCCAACGTCCCCCGAAAAACAAGATGCAGGGTCCTTCAGAGGTTTGCAGCTGTGCGTAAGCCATCCTGTCGACCTCCTCTATCCACTGCACACAAGCAGAAACGGCTCCAGTGGGCCAAACAATGCATGAAGACTGACTTCAAAACTGTTTTGTTCACGGATGAGTGCAGTGCAACGCTCAATGGTCCAGATGGATGGAGTGGAGGATGGCTGGTTGATGGACACCCCACGCAAACACGGCTACAGCGCCAACAAGGAGGAGGTGGAGTAATGTTTTGGGCTGGAGAGAGATTGTCGGCCCCTTTAGGATCCCTGAAGGGGTAAAGATGAACTCCATAATGTATGTGGAGTTTCTCAAACAGCACTTCCTGCCATGGTTCAAGAAGAAGAACCGTGTATTCCACAGCAAGATCATTTTCATGTATGATAATGCACTGTCTCATGCTGCACATAACACATCTGCATCTCTGGCTGATATGGGCATAAAAGGGGACAAACTTATGGTGTGACCCCCATGCTCCCCTGACCTCTACCCCATTCAGAACCTCTGGAGCATCATCAAAAGGAGTGTCTATGATGGCAGGAGGCAGTTCACATCTAAGCAACAGCTCTGGGAGGGTATTCTGTCCTCATGCAAAACAATTGAAGCAGAAACCATCCAAAACCTGACAAATTCAATGGACGAGAGAGTTCAGAAGCTCCTTTCGAGCAAGGGTTCCTATGTGCAAATGTAACATCACCTAGAATAAAGTTTTGAGTTGAAAACTGTTCGAATTCAGTTTCTAATAACCTGCTAATGCTTATAATTTCAAAAATGACCATTTTTTTGTTCTTTATTAAAATGAAAAGGTTGATCGAAGAGTGTGGGGGATCTAAGAGTGTGGCAACCCAGTAGTCAGGATTACTTCGAATTCTGATAATCTGAGGGTCATGTTGCAGGTAGTGCAGCAAGAAGGCACTCATGTGTCTTGCGCATCTAGGAGCCCCAAAATTATTTTCCGGGCTAGATGCAGCTAAAAATTATTATTAATTTTAAATCTGGTGGAGCTTAGTATAGATGGCCTAATAGAATCAGTACTGCACACTGCTACAAAGCCCAAATTATTTTCCAGCCAAGATACAGATAAACATGATTAGTAATTTTAAATCTGGTGGAGCTTAGTATAGATGGCCTAATAGAACCAGTACTGCACACTGCTACAAAGCCCAAATAATTTTCCAGCCAAGATACAGATAAACATGATCAGTAATGTTATGTTCTGCTACCAGAGCTAAGGAAAGAGAGGAGATCTGTCCCTACGATAGAACTCAGCTTGATCCCTACGATGTAACAGGGAACCTGATCCTGCGATCAGACCTGCTAAAGTCCTCAGCTAGTCTGTACGGAGACCTATAGATGTGGGGGAGGAATCCCTACAAGTACTAGGGACTGGGAGCAAAATGGACACCTCCTAACAGAAATAGTAGCAGACAGACGAACAAACAAACAATATAGAACACAGAGGTCCGAAGACCAAGCAAACTAACAGAGTTAGATACTGAGCACTGGCTAGCTAAAGAGTAGTAATACAATGAAGTCCAGCAAAGCCAGAAGGGCGGAGCAAGACTAAATAGGCCAACAAGGTCATGTGACCAGCAATAGAAAAAACCTAAGAGCAAGGTTCTACCAGTACCCCCCCCCCTTCTAAGAGGATCCTCCGGATCCCCTAGGACCAGGCTTATCAGGAAATCTCCTGTGAAACGCTCTGATAAGTCTGGACGCGGAAACATCCTCCGACCTCACCCATGAGTTATCCTCGGGTCCGAAACCTTTCCAGGCCACGAGATACTGCAAACTACCTCTATACCGTCTAGAATTAAGGATGCGAGAAATTTCATATTCCCCGTCCTCCACCACCGGAGGAACAGAGGCAGAGGCGTCACAATCCGACACAACAGCTTTTTTCAACAGAGAGACATGAAACACCGGATTAATTCTCCAGGAGGTAGGAACCTCCAACTTAACAGCAGATTGGTTGACAACCTGAAGCACCTTAAAGGGCCCTACAAACTTGGGACCCAATTTCTTAGAAGGAATCCTCAACCACAGATTCCTAGAGGACAACCAAACCATGTCACCAACAGCGAACAAAACCTCCTGTCGTTTCCTATCAAAGTAGTCTTTAGATTTTCTGTTAGCCTCCTGAAGATTACCACGTACATCCGTCCAAACTCTCTCCAAATTCTCCTCCTCAGGCACGGCAGATACCAACTTGGAGAACGACCCAAACGACGGATGTCTCCCAGAACAACAAAAAAAAGGCGAACAACCAGCAGAAGAAGATGTATGATTGTTCAGAGCAAATTCAGCAAGTGGCAGAAACTCAGACCACCCCTCTTGATTGTCTGCCACAAAACAACGCAAGAACTGCTCAACATCCTGGTTTTTCCTTTCTGTCTGGCCATTAGATTCAGGATGATATCCGGATGAGAACGACAAATGAACTCCCAACCTGTCCCAAAAACGAGCCACGAACTGAGGTCCCCTATCAGAAACAATGTCAGTAGGAACGCCATGAAGTCTGACAATTTCCTTGACAAAGGCCTTAGCGAGAGTCTTAGCGCAGGGCAGTTTGACAAAGGGAACCAAGTGACACATCTTGCTAAAACGGTCCACGACCACCCAGATGACAGTAAAACCCTCAGAGGGGGGAAGGTCAGTTATAAAGTCCATAGCCAAATGTGTCCAAGGAGCACTGGGAACCTCCAGAGGGCAAAGTAACCCCGCAGCAGGAGTATGTGAGGACTTAGATCTAGCACATATAGTACATTGACGCACCCACTTAATGACTTCCTTCTGCCATCCAGGCCACCAAAAACTGCGACCCACCAGTCTCTTGGTCTCAGAGATTCCGGGATGACCTGCCAACCGAGATTCGTGACACTCAACAAACAAATCTCTCCTAAAGGTCCCAGGCACAAAACAACCTCCCATGGGGAGTGTTAGATGGGGCATTCTCCTGTGCTTTAAGAATCTCATCTTCCAAAACGGAGTCCAAAGCAGCTATCACAACATCTTCTTGTAAAATGTTCTCCTCTTTCTCAGCACCGACTATGGGAGAAAAACTGCGAGACAAGGCATCCGCCTTAACATTCTTAGTACCTGGGACGTAAGTAACGGAAAAATTAAACCGCGAGAAAAACAGTGCCCACCTAGCCTGACGGGCATTTAGGCGCTTGGCAGCATCAAGATATATCAGATTTTTATGATCCGTAAAAACCTGAACGGGAAATTCAGCACCTTCCAAGAGGTGGCGCCAGTGTTCAAATGCGAGTTTAATAGCCAATAATTCCCGATTACCAATATCGTAATTCAGTTCAGTCTCCGAAAATTTTTTTGAAAAAAAGGCACAGGGATGTACTCCATCCCCGTTATCCTGAGACAATACTGCGCCAACCCCCACAGAGGAAGCATCAACCTCAACCAAAAACGGCTTAGTCACATCAGGCTGCATAAGGATGGGAGCAGAGGTGAACCTCTCCTTGAGATACACAAAAGCTTCAATGGCCTCAGAAGTCCACTGAACCGCATCAGCACCTTTCCTGGTGAGATCGGTCAGAGGTTTGACAATAATAGAAAAATTTTTAATGAATTTTCTATAATAATTGGCGAAACCCAAAAACCTCTGTATCGATTTCAAACCAATAGGCCTAGGCCATTCCTGCACAGCTTGAACTTTAACCGGGTCCATCTCAAAACCTTCACTGGAGATAATGTAGCCCAAAAAACTAATTCTCTGTACAGCGAACTCACATTTCCCCAGCTTAGCAAAAAGCGAATTGTCAATTAATAACTGTAATACTTCACGTACGCTCCGCCAATGAGACTCCAGATCCGGCGAATAAATCAAAATGTCATCCAAATACACAACCACATTTTTGCCGATCAAAGGTCTAAGGATGTCATTAATAAGATTCTGAAAAAATGCAGGAGCATTAGTAAGACCAAAAGGCCTAACCAAATTCTCAAAATGACCCACAGGAGTGTTAAAAGCAGTCTTCCATTCGTCACCCTCCTTCATGCGCAACAGATTGTATGCCCCCCGAAGGTCAATTTTAGAGAACCACTTGGCCCCCACTAACTGGTTAAACAGATCAGGAATCAATGGCAGTGGGTAAGGATTGCGTACCGTAATTTTGTTAATCTCACGAAAATCCAGACAAGGACGTAAACCGCCGTCCTTTTTTTTTACAAAAAAAAATCCAACCGCCACAGGAGACTTAGAGGGCCTAATGTGACCGGCGGCCAAACTTGTCTGTATGTATTCCTCCAAAGCCTTTCTCTCAGGAATAGTAAGGTTAAATAAACGACTTTTAGGAAGAGTCGCTCCAGGGACAAATTCAATAGAACAATCATAGTCTCTATGGGGAGGCAAAACCTGCGATTCCTTCTCAGAAAAAACTCTCCAAAAATCCTGAATAGGAACAGGCAATTCCCCCCTATCCACAGCTGCAATACGCCCGTTACAACACTTGTCATAACATTTATGGCTCCAGGATTTAATTTCATTGGTAGACCAATCCAGTACAGGATTGTGCAATTTTAACCAGGGCAATCCCAACACCACCGGAGAAGGCAAGTTATTCAAAACTACCAAATCCAATTTCTCATGGTGAACACCATTAATAGTGAGGGGAAACTCACAGACCCTGAGAGTAACATTCTTCAAAGGGGAGCCATCCACAGAAACCACAGCAATGGGGGATGACAAAGGTTTGGGTTTTAAATTGAGTTTTTCCAAGAATCCCCCATCAATTACATTCAGAGTAGACCCACAATCGACAAACACCCGAAATTCCATTAATTTTTCCTGAGCAAAAGTGGAAGCAGCTAAAAATACACCCTTGGAATTTAAACAGGCAATACGGGCATGACTGACCATTTTTTTTTCTTTCTTCATACGAAGCACACAGCTTTTAATGAAATGACCAGAATTTCCGCAATAGAAGCACAAACCTTCAGAAAATCTGCGGTCCTTTTCTTGAGAGCGAGGTGCCATCGCTCCAATCTCCATCGGCTCTCCACTGTCAGTACACACATTCTCATGACCAGAAACTGACATAGCAGAGGATTTGCTCTCATTAACCCTTGCACGCAGTCTCCTATCCACCCGTATAGCTAATTGCATAGCCTGTTGCAAATCTTCAGGTGTGGGATAAGCAATTAGCAGGTCTTTAACCCTTTCACTAAGCCCAGCAAGAAACAGACTCTTCAGAGCAGAATCGTTCCACCCTATTTGAGTAGACCACCGACGGAAATGAGTACAATATTTTTCCACATTACCTGATCCCTGTCTCAAACGTCTCAACTCAGTCTCAGCAGATGAGACACGGTCAGGATCATCATATAATAGCCCCAAAGCAGAAAAAAAACTATCCACTGATCTAAAGCATGTATCACTAGGTTGCAAAGAAAAGGCCCACTCCTGAGGCTCTTTGCGCAAAAGTGACATTATGAACCCTACGCGCTGGTATTCATCCCCAGAGGACCTGGGTCTCAAACGAAAATACAATAAGCAAGCATTTTTAAATGAAAAAAATTCTTGGTGTTCACCAAAAAATAAATCAGGCAAACGTACCTTAGGCTCCAAGAAATGTGCTCCAGGACAGTTACTCACGTGCTGATGGAGATCGGCCACCTCCAGAGAGAGTCCCTGCAGGCGTTGAGCCAAATCCTGAACCGACACCATGATGGAACAGAAAAATCTTTCCTTAGAGAATTTGCAGGCTGGACTTACTGTTATGTTCTGCTACCAGAGCTAAGGAAAGAGAGGAGATCTGTCCCTACGATAGAACTCAGCTTGATCCCTACGATGTAACAGGGAACCTGATCCTGCGATCAGACCTGCTAAAGTCCTCAGCTAGTCTGTACGGAGACCTATAGATGTGGGGGAGGAATCCCTACAAGTACTAGGGACTGGGAGCAAAATGGACACCTCCTAACAGAAATAGTAGCAGACAGACGAACAAACAAACAATATAGAACACAGAGGTCCGAAGACCAAGCAAACTAACAGAGTTAGATACTGAGCACTGGCTAGCTAAAGAGTAGTAATACAATGAAGTCCAGCAAAGCCAGAAGGGCGGAGCAAGACTAAATAGGCCAACAAGGTCATGTGACCAGCAATAGAAAAAACCTAAGAGCAAGGTTCTAACAAGTAATTTGAAAGCTTAAAACGGTTGGTGAGGTGATTTTAACCAATCATGAAGCTTTTACTCTCCCCAGGATGACACAGGGGTAGAAAAGTCATTTTGGATCCATGATTTGTTCATCTTTATGAACGTGAGTCTGTCTACATTATCAGTGGAGAGCCGCGTGCGCTTATCTGTCAGCACACCACCAGCAGCGCTGAACACACGTTCAGACAGAACGCTGGCTGCGGGGCATGACAAGATCTCCAAGGCGTAAGTGGCGAGCTCCGGCCATTTATCCAGATTGGAAGCCCAAAAAGAGCAAGGGTCCAGTGACACAGTCATGGCTTCAATGTTTACTTGGAGATACTCCTGTACCATCGTCTCTAGGCGTTGACTATGTGTCAGACTTCTTGTCTCCTGTGGCCTTTCTAAGGATGGGCTAAAAAAGTGGTGAAATGATTCCGCAAAATTGATGTTACCAGCAGATACTGTGTTTCTGTTACGGTTTGAGTGCTGGACACTCGACGGTCCCACGGTTGGCAAGTTGGAACTGTGAGATTCAATACGTGCACCACTGGTGTTTTGTGGAAAAGCACATGTAAGATTCTGCAACAGTCTCTGCTGATACTCCTGCATGCGTGCATCCCTCTCTATGGCAGGAATAATTTTTGCAAATTTACTTTTGTACCGGGGATATAACAGTGTAGCAACCCAGTAGTCAGGATTATTTCTAATTCTCACTATTCGAGGGTCATGTTGCAGATAGTGCAGCTAGAAGGCACTCGTGTGTTGCGCATCCAGGAGCACCAAGTCCCTGTTGTGTTGGTGGCGAGGTAACAATCATGCTTCCTTCCTCTGTCCTCTCCCCCCAACCTCGCACAACAGAAATGTGATCAAGGTCTCCCTCATCTGATGAGTCTTCCATCAGTTCGTCCTCCACTTCTTCCTGGGCTCCTGCACCTTCCTCACTAGTTTAGCTGCTTCCATGTGCCCTGGTAAAACCATCTCCCCCACCTTCACATGCCTGCCGCCTTGGTGCTGCCGACCGTCTGGACCTTGCAGATGTTAGCCCTTCCGCATACAACTCCTCCTCCTCTACTTCCTCCACCTCCTCTTGTGCCACCACCTGACTCCGAATTCTGTTTGACATGTGCTCCAGCATGTAAATCACCGGAATAGTCATGCTGATAATGGCATAGTCAGCACTAAACATCTTCGTCACCATTTCAAAACTGTGCAGAAGGGTGCATAGGTCCCTGATCTGAGACCACTCCTCCAGCGTGATTTGCCCCACCTCTGGATCTCGTTGGCCCAGGCTATAAGTCAGAACGTATTGCACCAGGGCTTGTCGGTGCTGCCATAGTCACTGCAACATGTGCAGAGTTGAATTCTACCGGGTAGGCACATCGCATTTTAGCTGGTGAAGTGGCAGGCCCAACGACTTCTGTAGAGATGTAAGTCGCTGAGCTGCGGGGTGCGAACGGCGGAAGTGAGCACACAGCGACCGTGCCCTCTGCAGAAGGCCATCTAGTCCGGGATAGTGGGCTAAAAATTGCTGGACTACCAGGTTCAACACGTGAGCCATACAAGGCACGTGTGTGACATTGCCCCGGCGAAGGGCCGCACCCAGGTTTGCAGCATTGTCGCACACGGCCTTCCCTGGTTTCAGGTCCAGTGGAGACAACCATTCATGAAATTGGTTCTCCAGAGCTGACCACAACTCCTCAGCTGTGTGACTCACATTTTCCAGACATTTCAAAGTAAAAACCACCTGATGACGTTGAGCTCTACTGCCAGCATGGTAAGGAGGTGTGCAGGATCCCTTCTGCGCAGTTAGAAAGCTTGTGGCATGACCAGACAGGCTTTGGGTGCAGGTGGAGGACCGAGAGGAGGTTGAGGAGGCAGAAGCAGTGGAGGAACTTTGAGATAAAGAGGATCGACGCACAACCCGTGGGGATGGCAAGACTTGGACAGGAGCCCCTTGTCCTGCTGCCACCATAGTTACCCAGTGCCCAGTCAGTGACATGTATCGCCCCTGTCCATGCCTACTCATCCAAGTGTCTGTGGTGAAATGCATCCTGTCACACACAGAGTTTCTCAAAGAAGCGGTGATGTTGTGTGCGACATGCTGGTGGAGCGCAGGCACACCTTTCTTTGAGAAGTAGTGCCAACTGGGCATCTGGTACTGGGGCACTGCGACGGACATAAGGTCTCGAAAATCCTCTGTGTCCACTAGGCGGAAAGGCAGAATTTCTGTAGCCAAGAGCTTGCAGATGGTGAAATTCAACCTCTTAGCTTTCTCATGGCTAGGAGGAAATGGTCTTTTACTTGTCCACATCTGAGGGACCGAGGGCTGGCTGTTGTGCTTAGACGGGGTTGAAAAGGGTGTCCCCGGCAAACTGCCGGTCTGTGAGGAAGATGCAGGCGGACATGTTAGGTTGCTTTGATCCAAAGGTGGCGCTATCGATGTCGGACAGCTCTCAACACCAGCTAGTGTTACCACCTCCAAAGAAAATGATGACCTGCCAATCACGCTGGCTGTTGCGGGTAAAGAGGTGGCAGTGTGGCACCCCAGGGTTCTGGTTACCACAGTAATAGCAATATTACGTCTGTGAGCAGGTGGGAGGTCTCCTGGTTAGGAACCCTAAGCATGCCACACCTCCTGCCCAGTCCTGGGAGGGGAAGAACTTCCCCTATATAAACTGGGGCTGAGGTGGGGTTAGAAAAAGAAAAAGAAGAGAAGAAGAGGAGTCCCAGACAGAGACACAGTCTGGTCTGGAGTGGAGCTGATACAGGGAGAGCAAGATCAGGAGCTCTGTGGGAGCAGTGATAAAAGGGGTCAGAGACTGGAAGCTGTAGAGCTCGTCCTGACTGAAGAGATCTCACCGGACACGGAGTCCGAAGCTGTGGGGACTGAGCCATACCCAGCAGCAGAAACCGACCGGCAGGGGATTTCAGGTCCTCTGGCCAAGAAACCCGAAGGCACGGTCACACGCAAGGGACCAGCACCGCTGTCGTGGAGCGGAGGCTACCAGAAGGCCCCGAGTCACCGGCCATACGGGTGAGCACCACACGGTACACTCAGGGACGTGGGCTACTTTTACCCGCTTCTAGCAAGGTAGCCAGGAAGAGTACAATTAGTGGGGAGGCCTACAACTCCGCCTGGCCAGGGGAGATCCTATCTGCTCACGGACTGACCAGGCCCCGATCGCTAGCCAGTACTCCCGGGAGGGTCTACCTTTGCCACCAGTAAAGACCCTGAACTACACCGCACCGTCTCTGAGTGGTTCCTGGTGCCTGCGAGCAATTCTACTATCCCCATCATCCACGTCCGCTGCCCTGAGGCCATACCCCTCCCGTTGGGGGTTATACTATCCACGCTGCACAACCGTACCACCGGCCTCAGCGGTCTGCCCTGCAGCGGCGGTTTCATAATCGCATTCAACGGGTGGCGTAGTTGAACACTATAACATCTTATACTAAACTCCGCCTCTTAGTTTGACACCCTGGGCACGGACCGGGTCACCGCCACGAGGACTACTACCCCCAGCAGATCCGGCTCCGGGTATCCCCCTGCGCAGCAGAAGCAGCACAGGCCCAGGGGGCGCGTCAACTTTGGCGTAGTCGGCAGGATTTCGTGCCCGCAACCACCGGGTACTGCGTGCCTGAAAAAGACTGTTAAACTTACCTGTGGTGAAGATTCCCGCCATCCGACGCCATCTTTTGCCTTCTTCCCGCCATCCGTGGAGTTTTCCCGCCATCCGACGCCATCTTTTGCCTTCTTCCCGCCATCCGTGGAGTTTTCCCGCCGTTGGACGCCATCTCGAGGACGCCGCGCGGGAAGAAGAGGGGCGTGGACTCCGAAAGCGCGCGAGAACTGAAGCCCCGCCTCACGTCCGGACATTGCGTAAGGTCCTGGAAGGAACCCAGCAGACGCCGACGTCACAGGAGCGCGACGGAAGGTCCTCAACCCTGACGATCCACTGCGGAGCCGCGGCCTACGGAAGAGGATCATCGCAAGGTAGGCCACGGTCCACTAGGGGGGAGGAGGATGTCAGATACGGAGGAGAGCTTCACTGCCACAGCCACCGCCAGCACCACCGCTGCTGCGGTCATGCCTTTCACCATGCCCTACATCCCGGGGGCAGCCTGGCTACCCCAGTACTCAGGGGAGTCACATACCCTAAATGACTTCAGAGAAAGGCTGGATAGCCTCTTCCAGGTGTACCCCCTCACAGAAGAACAAAAAGTGAGCATCTTGGTGGCTCAGTTAACAGGGGCAGCCCAAAGGGAGGTAAAGTCCTGGCCACTTGGGAGGAGGAGGACTGTCGCAGAGATACTAGCCCGGCTGAAGGACACCTTTGATACCCGTACCTCAGCCGAGATCAAGCTTAGATTCTACGGGTGCAAGCAGCGAGCACATGAGAATATAAGGGACTATGCGCTAAACCTACAAGAGGCCCTGAGAGCCATTAAGCAGGCCGACCCTGACGGCATGGGAAACGAAGACAAACTGTTGACTGAACAATTTATAGAGGGTCTACATTGTAATGCCCACCGAACCCAGTTGCGGGCCATGGCCTTACAGGACCCTCATCTGGACTTTGCACAGTTCAAGGACAGAGCCATCCGGGTGCTACGAGAACCGGCACCAGGTGGCGCTGTGACCCACAAACGCCCTGCTACCACTTACCACCAGGAGACGGCGCCCTTGTCGGCAGGGCCTGTGGGAGCTGATGCGCAGGCTTTAAACAATGACCCGGCTACAGACCTGCACCATCAGGTCCAAGAGCTAACTAAAAGCGTTGCCGCGCTAACCCGAACTGTGCAGTCTTTACAGGTTTCTACTCCAGGGAAGATCCAGCTGGCATCCGGAACGGACGATATCCCGTGGCGCCGACCAAGGAGGACCCCACCGGCCAGAGGAAGACCCAGCGACCGATACAACGAGGACGGACAACCCATCTGCCGCCGCTGCAATCAACCCGGACATATGGCAAGGTACTGTCCTTTAAACTGGCACAACCTGGGGTAGAGGGCCAACCCCTAGGAATAAGATCACCAGGCCCATCGAACTGGCGTGACAAATACGTGGGAGGACGTCCAGTCTTGCCTGTAGTACTGGATGGCATTCCTATGAGTGCCCTACTTGACACCGGGTCACAGGTCACCACCATCCCGTACGTGCTCTTCAAGCAGGACTGGAATGACTCGGATATAACCCGCTACCCAGACGATGACTTGAGTATCATCGCCAGCAATGGTCAGCCCGTGCCACAGATCGGATTTAAAGAGATGACCATTAAAATCGGTAAAGTCGAACTGGCAGCACAGGGACTGAACATTGTAGACATTGACAAGCGCGAGAGTCACCCAAAGATAACTCTAGGAACTAATGTGATTGAAAATTGTCTTGCAGAGGTGATTCTCATTTTACAGCAGGTTGCCAAGAACGCCAGCTCCGGCCAGCAGCGAGTGCTCCAAAAAGAGATCCGGGCACTGATGCGACGGCAACAGGTGGAACTCTCCGGTGGTGAGATTGGTAGCGTGAGAATGTGTGACCCTTTCCCTATTGCCATGCCCCCGAAAAGTGAAATGATGATTTGGTGCCGGGCAGCTATTGGTCTGAGAGGTAGAGATTACCAGGCAATGGTAGAACCAGTCTACTCAGATGGTAGGCCCACCATTTTGACGGCACGGGGGGTGGTTGATGTACGCCATGGGAGGGTGCCCGTTCGCATAATAAATATCGGGAAGAGGGAAGTGTACCTGCCCCGGTATGCTACGCTAGCCAAATTGTATACCATCAACCAAAATTCTGTACAGTCCGTGGAACCCTTGCCTCCATCTCATCCAGAGGAAGGTAACGGCTCTAAGCAACAAATGGAGGACTGGTGTCAGCAACTGCATTTGGGTACTGACTCCACTCCCTCACACCAGAAACAGGGAGTCTATCGGGTGGTTCGAGAGTACGAGAGAGTGTTTAGTAAACACCCGCTAGACTTCGAGCGAGTAAAGGGGGTAGAACACCACATCCCCATGGGAAACCATCCTCCCATAAAGGAGAGATACCGACCCGTACCCCCTGCACACTACCAACACGCCAAGGGGATGCTTAGAGACATGAAGGAGGCTGGGGTAATCAGGGATAGCTGTAGCCCCTGGGCAGCTCCACTAGTCTTGGTTAAAAAGAAAGACAACACCATGAGAATGTGTGTAGATTACCGGAAAATCAACCGTATCACACACAAAGATGCGTACCCCTTACCAAGGATAGAGGAGTCTTTGGCTGCTTTAAAATCTGCTAACTTCTTCTCCACTTTGGATCTCACTAGCGGGTACTGGCAGGTTCCTGTAGCAGAGGCGGACCGGGAGAAGACCGCATTCACCACCCCGATGGGACTTAGCGAGTTTACCTGCATGCCGTTCGGACTCTGCAACGCACCAGGAACCTTCCAACGATTGATGGAATGCTGTCTGGGACACCGGAACTTTGAGACGGTCCTGCTGTACCTGGACGATGTTATAGTTTATTCCAAAACCTACGAGGACCACCTGAAACACCTGGCGGAGGTGTTTGAAGCCCTGGCAAACTACGGTCTGAAGGTGAAACCGTCGAAGTGTCACCTGCTAAAACCAAAAGTGCAGTACCTGGGACACGTGGTGAGTGCTGACGGAGTGGCCCCCGACCCTGATAAGATCACCGCGATTAAGGAATGGCCAAGACCCTCCAGCGTAAAGGAAGTGCGGCAGTTCCTCGGGTTGGTAGGCTACTACCGAAGATTCATTCCCGGTTTCACCAAAAAGGCAGCTCCTATGCAGGACCTCCTGATAGGCCAGTCCAGGAAGGCCAAGAACCAGAAGCCGCCCTTCAGATGGGAGAAGCTGGAAGAAGAGTCCTTCCGCCAGCTGAAGATGGCCCTCACGGGGGATGAAATCCTGGCGTACCCTGATTACAGCCAGCCCTTTATCCTCTACACCGACGCAAGTAACATCGGGCTGGGAGCCGTACTGTCCCAGATCCAGCAGGGGAGAGAACGGGTAATTGCTTACGCCAGCCGAAAACTGCGACCCACCGAAAGAAACCCTGAGAATTACAGCTCATTCAAGCTAGAGTTTCTGGCAGTGGTGTGGGCAGTCACCGAACGCTTTAAGCACTACCTCGCCTCTTCCCGGTTCACTGTGTACACGGATAACAACCCGTTGACACACCTGGACACTGCAAGACTCGGTGCCCTGGAGCAGAGATGGATGGCCCGCCTGTCCAACTATGAGTTCACGATCAAATACCGGGCAGGACGCTCCAATACCAACGCGGATGCCTTGTCCAGAATGCCAAACCTACCGGACGTAGGGGAAGATCCAGGGGAACTGGAAGAAGTTGAACTCCCCGCGTTTCACCGTCATGGGACTACCCAGTATTCCCACCGTGTAAGGGGTAAGCAATCCGCTACGTTCAACCCCTTACCTCATTACAACTGGGCAGAAACGCAAGACAGTGACCCCGCCGTCCGACTGGTGAAGGAGATGCTGACTCAGCCAGATGCCCGCCTTGACCCAGACGCTCCGGAGGAGACCAAGCAACTGTGGGCTGAGAGGAGTCGACTGTTCCTTTACAAGGGGAAGTTGTGCCGCAGAATGGTTAACTCCCGGACGCATGAACTGGTCTGGCAAGTAGTGGTGCCAAGAAGAGACGCGGCAATGGTACTGGAGGCATACCACGACGGAGCTGGGCACTTCGGATGGAAGAAGCTGGAGTTCCTGCTGCGCGGGCGGTTCCACTGGGTAGGCATGAGAGGAACCATCGAGAGGTGGTGCAGAGACTGTGGCCCATGCAACCTAAGAAGGAAGGACCGTGCCAGCCAGAAGACTCCCCTGCAGTCCATCGTCACCAGGCAGCCGTTGGAACTGGTAGCCTTGGACCATGTAAAACTGACCCCCAGCAGAAGTGGCTACGTCTATGCGTTAACCATCGTGGATCACTACTCCCGGTTCTTGGTTGTAGTCCCCGTCAAGGACTTAACGGCTCAAACAGCAGCTAGAGCCTTCCAGCAGCACTTCTGCCGTCCACACGGATACCCAGAGCAGGTGCTGACGGACCAAGGACCTGCCTTTGAAGCGGAAGTCTTCCAGGAGTTCTGCACTCTGTATGGCTGCCGGAAGATAAGAACAACACCCTATCATCCGCAAACCAATGGACTCTGCGAGAAGATGAACCAGGTGGTGATAGACCTTCTGAAAACATTGTCCCTGGAAGAACGCAGTCTGTGGCCTGAGAAACTGCCTGATCTGGTGGACCTATACAACCACATCCCTGTAGGTTCTACCAACTGTACCCCGGCTTACCTAATGAGAGCAAGACCTGGTAAGCTGCCTGTTGATCTGGATATGGGAGTCCTGACACCCGTGGACACTTCACCAGAAGCAGACTGGGACACAGAGAGGCAGCAGCAGTACCGGAAAGTACAGGAGAGCGTTGAACGAAGTCTCTGTCAAGCAAGAGAAAGACAGGAGAAGACTTACAACCAGCATGCTCCCGCTGTTCCCCTGGTACCTGGAAAGCAGGTCTTGAAGAGGAAAAGACGGCTCCACAAGTTGGACGACCAGTGGGAGAAGGACCCGTACACCGTACTGCCATCAAGCCATGAAAACCCAAAAATCTGCACAATCAGTAAGGATGGAGGAGAAACCACAGCCATTGTCTCCCGAGATCACCTGAAGAAGTGTCCCGAGCAACTACGAAACCCTGAAGAAGATCAAGAAAACCCTCGACCCGCAGAGGAAAGGGAAGAGATGGTCAGTACTGTACTCGGAGACTTCCCTCGGTCTTGGACACAAGTAAATGGCGCTGTTGTGGTACCCGTCCTCACCTTCCTCCAGCCAGCATCCCAAGTGCCTACGGAAAAACAGGTAGAGCTGGAAGAGCAGCCGGTCCAGGAGGCAGAAGACCCCACACAAGCAGACCAGGAGAATCGACCCTCTGCTTATAGTGAGCCTGCCGTGCCCCTAGTGAGCCAAAGAGTCCGTAGACAGCTGCCCAGCTTACCTTTGACAGCTCCTACACCCTGTAGCTCAGGACCGGTCAGTAAGCTCCGTAGGTCTACTAGGGCCAATAGAGGCCAGTTGCCCGTACGTTGGAGGATCTAAAGTGTTCAGACTGTCTTATTGGTATTTACCTGTTTACTGTTGCTTGTAAATAATTATGTTTTTCCAGTTATTTTATAGGTGTCTTTTGTGGATTAACCGGAACTCTGTTGTATATATGTTTGGAGCGTAACCCAGGAACGGACTATAGACTGTTAAAGACTCGGGGCAGGACAGACCCCTACCTGGTTACGGCTCCCCGTTCTTTGGTGAAATGGACACCCTTTTTGCTTCAAAAATTGCACCCGGTTGCGGACACTCCGTGACCACCCTAACGTGTTTTTCCTTATTGTATTGTTCCTGTTTATACCCTGTTATGTTTTCAAAAATATGTTTAGTCCCGGAGTACTAAATTTTACTAGGGGGGAATGTGGCACCCCAGGGTTCTGGTTACCACAGTAATAGCAATATTACGTCTGTGAGCAGGTGGGAGGTCTCCTGGTCAGGAACCCTAAGCATGCCACACCTCCTGCCCAGTCCTGGGAGGGGAAGAACTTCCCCTATATAAACTGGGGCTGAGGTGGGGTTAGAAAAAGAAAAAGAAGAGAAGAAGAGGAGTCCCAGACAGAGACACAGTCTGGTCTGGAGTGGAGCTGATACAGGGAGAGCAAGATCAGGAGCTCTGTGGGAGCAGTGATAAAAGGGGTCAGAGACTGGAAGCTGTAGAGCTCGTCCTGACTGAAGAGATCTCACCGGACACGGAGTCCGAGGCTGTGGGGACTGAGCCATACCCAGCAGCAGAAACCGACCGGCAGGGGATTTCAGGTCATCTGGCCAAGAAACCCGAAGGCACGGTCACACGCAAGGGACCAGCACCGCTGTCGTGGAGCGGAGGCTACCAGAAGGCCCCGAGTCACCGGCCATACGGGTGAGCACCACACGGTACACTCAGGGACGTGGGCTACTTTTACCCGCTTCTAGCAAGGTAGCCAAGAAGAGTACAATTAGTGGGGAGGCCTACAACTCCGCCTGGCCAGGGGAGATCCTATCTGCTCACGGACTGACCAGGCCCCGATCGCTAGCCAGTACTCCCGGGAGGGTCTACCTTTGCCACCTGTAAAGACCCTGAACTACACCGCACCGTTTCTGAGTGGTTCCTGGTGCCTGCGAGCAATTCTACTATCCCCATCATCCACGTCCGCTGCCCTGAGGCCATACCCCTCCCGTTGGGGGTTATACTATCCACGCTGCACAACCGTACCACCGGCCTCAGCGGTCTGCCCTGCAGCGGCGGTTTCATAACCGCATTCAATGGGTGGCGTAGTCGAACACTATAACATCTTATACTAAACTCCGCCGCTTAGTTTGACACCCTGGGCACGGACCGGGTCACCGCCACGAGGACTACTACCCCCAGCAGATCCAGCTCCGGGTATCCCCCTGCGCAGCAGAAGCAGCACAGGCCCAGGGGGCGCGTCAGCAGGTCTGCGTCCCAAAACAGGTGTGACTGCTGTCCCCCCAGTCACAGAGGATGAAGAGGCCGCAGATGCACAAGATGTGGCAGACGGTGGTTGGCCCGGCCGGCTAGGCCGCATTGTAGCACAGTGAGCTTCCCACTGCAACTTATGCTTCATGTCCATGTGCCGGTTCATGCATGAAGTACTCAAACTATGTATTTTTTGGCCTCTACTTAGCTTTTGCTGACAAATGTTACAGATAACACGAGTTGGGTCATCTTTATCGATCTGAAAAAATGCCCAGGCTATGCAAGGCTTAGCACCCATGCGACCTGAAGAGCCACCACGACTTGTGGTCAGAGGCAGAGTTGTGTTTGAGGATGCAGTTGTTGACGTGCTTCCAGTACTACGTCTCTGTCCAGGAAGGCGCAACCTGACCTCGTCGTCACTAGCATCCTCCTCCACCACCTCTGCTGACCTCATCTCTTAGCTGACTGTGGGTTGACAGTAAGTGGGATCTCCAACCTCATCATCATCACCCTGTGTGTTATCACACCCGTCGTCCTCAGAGCCAACCTGTTCCTGCCCTGACAAAAAACTAAAGTTGTCGCTCCACTCAGGTATTTGAGTCTCATCATCGTCTTCCTCATTGTCTCCACCAACAGGAGTTAAAGTTTGGGAATGAGGGTCTACATTATGGTCAGAACCTTCTGCGTCTGGTCCTGGATCCGACTCATAAAGATTCTGGGCATCAGTGCAGATCATTTCCTCGTCTGGATTTACAGAAGCTCTGGAGCCGACCTCTGATTCCCAGGCTATAGTATGAGTAAACAGCTCTGCAGACTCAACCATCTGTTCTACCCCATACTCAGACGGGCAGCTGGAGATTTGGGAGCTGTGAGGAAGCAAGTGCGATTGGGGTGACACCTCTGAGGACTGGAGTATTTGTGATGTTGAAGTTCAGGTGGAGGAGAGCCCACTTAAAGGTGCACTTGATATCCGTTGAAGCACCTGCTGTTTTTGTGCCTCATCTGGAATTTGTAGCGATTGGCGTGGCCGTAAGAAAGGGATCTTATCACATTGTCCGCTAAAAGAAGTAGACATTTTAGTTTGGCTGGAAGATGGTCTTTCTTCTGCAGATGTTACTGTTGCTTTAACACCTACCCCACGGACACAACCTTTTTCTCCTTCCCAACACGCTTATTCCCCTTTCCACCAGCAGCAGGCCTTTTTCCACTCATTTTAGTGGTTAACTAATTCACAACTCTGGAGTTGTTTGCACAAAAAAACAATGGATGGGAACCGAGCAGAGCTGAGTGGCCAAACTGTGGTATTAGGCCAAAAGTATTGGCTGGGTTAGATGCAGATAAAAATGATATTGAATTTGCAACCTGATGGAGGTCAGTATAGATGGACTAATAGACCAAGTCCCACACACTGCTAGAAGCCGAAATATTTTTTCAGAGCTAGATGCAGAAAAACATTATATTGAATTTGCAACCTGATGGAGGTCAGTATAGATGGACTAATAGACCAAGTCCCACACACTGCTAGAAGCCGAAATATTTTTTCAGAGCTAGATGCAGAAAAAAATTATATTGAATTTGCAACCTGATGGAGGTCAGTATAGATGGACTAATAGACCAAGTCCCACACACTGCTAGAAGCCGAAATATTTTTTCAGAGCTAGATGCAGAAAAAAATTATATTGAATTTGCAACCTGATGGAGGTCAGTATAGATGGACTAATAGACCAAGTCCCACACACTGCTAGAAGCCGAAATATTTTTTCAGAGCTAGATGCAGAAAAAAATTATATTTAATTTGCAACCTGATGGAGGTCAGTATAGATGGACTAATAGACCAAGTCCCACACACTGCTAGAAGCCCAAATATTTTTTCAGAGCTAGATGCAGAAAAACATTATATTGAATTTGCAACCTAATGAAGGTCAGTATAGATGGACTAATAGACCAAGTCCCACACACTGCTAGAAGCCGAAATATTTTTTCAGAGCTAGATGCAGATAAAAATTATTTTTAATTTGCAACCTGGTAGAGGTTAGTATAGATGGACTAATAGAACAAGTCGCACACACTGCTAGAAGCCCAAATATTTTTTCAGAGCTAGATGCAGATAAAAATTATTTTTAATTTGCAACCTGGTGGAGGTTAGTATAGATGGACTAATAGACCAAGTCCCACACACTGCTAGAAGCCCAAATATTTTTTCAGAGCTAGATGCAGAAAAAAATTATATTGAATTTGCAACCTGATGGAGGTCAGTATAGATGGACTAATAGACCAAGTCCCACACACTGCTAGAAGCAGAAATATTTTTTCGGAGCTAGATGCAGATAAAAATTCTTTTTAATTTGCAACCTGGTGAAGGTCAGTATAGATGGACTAATAGAACAAGTCCCACACACTGCTAGAAGCCCAAATATTTTTTCAGAGATAGATACAGAAAAAAATTATATTGAATTTGCAACCTGATGGAGGTCAGTATAGATGGACTAATAGAACAAGTCCCACACACTGCTAGAAGCCCAAATATTTTCAGCAGCAGAAGGGAAGGAAGCGAGACACAAATCCATAACTTAGTGGGTAGGCGGAGCCCCATAGGATAGTTCACCTCAGATTAGAAAAAGTGACGACCGGCCCCTCCAGTATAAAGGCTCCTCCTACTCCCATGTTCTCCAGTCTTTTATCTGAGGTCTCAGAGGATAGTCGCTGCCTCGGCAGCTCCTCAGAAGAGTTTGTTTTTTTATATCCAGCGAGACCTGGACCCCCCGTGGTCTAGAGGTCTCAGGGGGTCTCGGCACTACTGAGACCCCTGACCCTCCCATGGCGGCTCTGTGTACCCCTTGAGGAGGTCCCCACAGAAGCCTGCCGGCCCCGGGGGATACAGGGCACTCCCTGGCGGAGGCGCACACCACATCTGGGGGTCCCTGCGTGTTCCGCCGTAGGGGGGAGCAAAGGGCCACGGCGCCACACATCCCTGAGGATCTCTGTGGCGTTCAGCCGGGTAAGTGCTCTTTTGCACAAGAGTGCCTTAACGGCTGCGGCAGCAGCCGCCGTTTCTAGAAGTGTGACTGCCTGTGTGTTTTTGTCTATTGCAGACGCTGCCTTTACTGGGGGGAGCAGAGACGGAGGCCAGTAATGTTTATATGTGGCCCCACAGTGCTTAGCTTCCTGCCGTGTATCAGGCAGGAAGCTTTTTGTATTAGCGCACGCTTTTTCTTTTCTTGCTTCCTGCCTTCATAGAGGCAGGAATCTCTCTGAATAGCGCGGGCTCTGTCGGGGCGCGGCTTAGCGGGGGCGTGGGTTAGCGTCTCCTGGCTTGATATCTCAGGCAGGAAGCTCTTGGCTTGGGCGCGCCCTGTGTCAGTCCCTGCTTCTCCTCTGGCTTCCGTGTTCCATCGGGCACCTCCTGCTCTCTGCTCCCCGTCCACCGCCACACACTCAGAAGGAGCGGTCGCCGCGGTATCGGTGAGTTCCCTCTGCCTTTGGCAGAGGTTCCCTTACATCGTTTTTCACTTTGGCTAACCTGCTAGGGAGACATAGTGAGCGCTACCGCTTCTCTTTTGAAACGATTTACTTCGCTGATCTTAGTAGGCAGTGTAGTATTTTAGTTGCAGTGATATTAACCCCTTCTGAACAGGATGGTTCTTTAGGGTTGTTTTTTCTTTTCCTGGGGAAACACCTTGTGTTTGAGGGCGCTTCTCCCAGTTGATTAAGTTAAATTATTTGCTCTGCAGCTCTGGGGTAGCTCTCTCTAAGGGTGAGCTTTAACCCTTCAGAGCTTGAGGCATACAAAAAAAAAAAAAAGAAGAGTTTTGAAAACAGGCTGTGCAACTTTCACACTTTTATTTGCCATCCTTATTGTAACATCCTGGCATCTGGTGTGGGTGGTATGTCGGATCAGGGGCCTGGGAGTGCGGACCGCTCTCCTGATCCGTTCCAAGTTCGGTCGCACGCTTCTGATACACCCAGGACTTCCACGACGTCAAGTTCGACCCTTGGTGATGTTAAGGTGGAAGCGCTCACTCGCTCCATTGATAGTCTTTCTAGCCTCCTGGGTCAGTGGGTGTCAGCCAGATCGCATCCGTCGCCACGAGGAAAAAAGCGCCGCAGGACTGTGGCACCATCTCCCTCGCACAGCGCATCAGAGGTTTTGGTTTCACCAGCGAGTTCGGTTGAGGAAATCTTTGATTCCGAGGAAGAGGATCGACGAGGTCACTCTATTTCACTTTCAGGCGCGTAGATGTGCTTATTAAGGACATGCGGGAAGTGTTACAGCTGTCTGAAGAGCCGGCAAGACCGTCTAAGTCTGCCCGGCTATATCAGGAAACGCGCCGTGCTCGTCCAACGTTGCCTGCGCATGAGGAACTTAACGAGGCAGTGGAGAAGGAGCGCCGGTGTCCGGATAAACGCTTCCAGGGGATGCCGTTTTTTGATGCTCTGTATCCCTGCGCTAAGGAGATTGTCACTGATTGGGTTCCTTCTCCCGAGGTGGATATATCCCTGTCTCAGTTGAGCAAGTCCTCCTTGCTTCCGGTTAAAGGGAAAGCCAATCTTCAGGATCCTCTGGACAGGAGATCGGAGTCAGTGGCGAAATCCATCTATGAAGCCGCAGGTCATGGTTTCCGAGCGGCCTTAGGGGCCATGTGGGCCAGTGAGGCTTCCCTGCGGTGGTTGGATCTGCTGCGAACAGCATGGCAAGGTGGGACTCCGCGTTCAGAAGTGGAAAGGCTTTTTCAGTTGATGGAAGAAGCCATGTGTTATGGCAGGGATGCAGTACTGGACACTACTTCAATTTTGTCCAAGGCTCAAGCTTCGGCCGTCACAGTTAGAAGAGCACTGTGGCTTAAGCAGTGGACCGGAGATACAGTATCCAAGCAAGGTTTGCTTAGTCTTGCATATAGGGGCGGTCAGCTTTTTGGTTCGGACCTTTCGGAGCTGATTGCCAAGGCCAAGGACAAGGATGTTTCCCTGCCTCTAAAGAAGGCAGCGGCATCCACATCTGGCAGGTCAGGGCCCGGTAGAGGTCATCGGTCCTTTCAGACCAGGGGACGATTCAGTCAGCCTTCTTGGAGATCAGGTCATCCTTCGTCCTCCGGCAGATCCTCCCAGAAATCTCGTACTCCTTGGAAGCAACAGTCCCGTCAGGACAGACGGGAGGTTGACAAAAGATCCGCTAAGGCTAATTGACGCCAGGGATCCCCCCGAGGGTTCTCGGTTGGGAGGTCGTCTGCTACAATTCGGGTCAATTTGGGCATCCCACATATTGGACGCCTGGGTGACGCGGGTTATGTCGGCAGGCTATTTCATAGAGTTTCATTCTCCACCTCCAGACAGGTTTCGTCAGACGTGCATTCCATCCGTGCCAAGGCTGGCTGCTGCACTGTTACAGGAGGTCGACTCTCTCCTGCAGCAGGGTGTGGTGGTTCAGGTTCCTCGGAAGACCAGGGAAGGGGTTTTTGCTCCAACCTTTTTGTGGTCCCCAAAAAGGAGGACAAGTTTCGCCCGGTACTGGATCTCAGAGATTTGAACATTTACGTCCGAACACGGAAGTTCCGCATGGAGTCTCTCCGTTCGGTGATAGCGACCCTGTTGCAGTACGATTTCTTGGTGTCTATCGACATCCGCGACGCCTATTTGCATATCCCTATCGGCAGGGCTCACCAGCGTTTTTTGCGTTTCGCCATAGGTCGAACCCATTACCAGTTTGTGGCCCTACCATTAAGATTGGCCTCGGCACCCAGGGTTTTTACAAAGGTTCTGGCTCCTCTCATGGCGCTTCTTCGAAGACAAGGGGTTACGATCCTCCCCTACCTGGACGACCTGTTCATAGTGTCGCCCACAGCGGAGGAGGCGATAACAGCTCGCGACCTCTCCCTTAATAACCTGATGGACTTCGGGTGGCTGATCAATTGGAAGAAGTCGTCATTGGAACCAGCGCAGTCCATTCTGTTCCTGGGGATGCATTTCGATACAGTTCAGGCAGTTGTGTCTCTGCCTCCTGTCAAACAGGCGAACCTTCGGCTTCTGGTCCAGGCTATGAGGTCGGCGTTGTCAATGTCCCTTCGGGAATGCATACGCCTTCTGGGTCAAATGGTGGCAGCTATGGAAGCAGTACCGTTTGCACAATTTCATTCTCGGGATCTCCAAAATCTTATTCTGACACATTGGGATCGATCTCTGACTTCTCTGGATCGCTCGGTCGTTATCTCCCGCAGGGTGCGAGAGTCTCTTGGATGGTGGTTACGTCCAGAGACTCTATCCCTGGGGAAATCCTTCCTTCTCCGAGGTGGTCGGTGATTACCACCGACGCCAGCCTGACGCGTTGGGGGGGAGTTTGGAACGACCTCTGGGTTTAGGGGGTCTGGTCGTCAGAGGAGTCGTCTCTCCCGATCAACATTTTGGAGTTGAGAGCGATATTTCTCTGCCTCCAACATTGGACGGTCCTTTTGAACGGTCTACCGGTCCGGATTCAGTCGGACAATGCGACGGCGGTCGCGTATATCAACCATCAGGGCGGGACGAGAAGTTCCAGACTCATGATGGAGGTCTCTCGGATCTTGGTTTGGGCCGAGTCCAGGATTCCAGCAATCTCTGCGATCCACATCCCAGATGTGCTGAATATCTCGGCGACTTCCTCAGTCGCGAGCAAGTGGATCCTGGGGAATGGAGTCTCCATCCAGATGTTTTTTCTCTGCTGTGTTCCCGTTGGGGGACTCCTCAGGTGGACTTGATGGCTTCCAGGCTGAATGCCAGGGTTCCGACGTTCATGTCCAGGTACAGGGATCCGGAGGCTGTGGCGGTAGATGCTCTAGTAGCCCCGTGGGACCAGTTCGAGCTGGTCTATGTATTTCCGCCGATATCCTTACTTCCTCTGGTAATCCGAAGGATCAAACTAGAACGGGTATCAGTAATCTTGGTAGCACCGGAAAGGCCACGAACAGCGTGGTATTCGACGCTGGTATCTCTTCGAGCGGCGCTTCCGTTTCCACTACTCCTTCGCTCGGACTTGTTAAGCCAGGGGCCCATTCGTCATCCGGACCTGAGGTCACTTTGTTTGACGGCGTGGCTGTTGAGACCGAGATCCTGACCCGTCGCAGCTTTTCGCCCGAGGTCATTGCTACCTTGCGGGCAGCCAGGGGTCCAGCTACGACTAGGATTTATCACAGAACTTGGGAATCTTTCTATTCATGGTGTTCTGGATCTTCAAGAAACCCTAGGGTTTTTTCCATCCCCAACTTCTTGGCTTTTTTGCAATATAGTTTGGCCAGGGGTCTAGCGGTTAGTACTGTGCGGGGTCAGGTATCTGCACTTTCCGCACTTTTTAGAAGGGCTATTGCCTCACGCAGGGATGTGCGTTCTTTTTTGAGTCGCACGTCAGTTTCCACCACGGAGGGCAGTTGTGGCTCCGTGGCGGCTTAATCTAGTCCTGGAAGCCCTTCAGCATAGGCCTTTTGAGTCTATGGAGTCTGCTAAACTTTTGTTACTTTCTTGGAAGGTGGCCTTCTTGGTGACAGTCACCTCTTTGAGAAGGGTGTCGGAGTGGGCGGCACTATCTTGCTCGCCTCCTTTTCTGGAATTCCTTCCGGATCGCGTGGTGCTTCATACCCGTGAAGATTTTTTACCTAAGGTAGTGTCACAATTCCACATTAATCAGGACATTGTGTTGCCTTCTCTTTGTCCAAAACCTAAGAATCCAAGGGAGCGGGCCTTGCACTCGTTGGACTTAGTGCGGGTATTGAAGTTCTATCTTACAATCACACAAGGTTTTCGGAAGCCGGACTCTCTTTTTGTGATTCCGGCTGGTCGTCGGCGTGGTCACCGTGCTTCCAAGGACACGATAGCTCGGTGGATCCGTTCGGCTATCCTGGAAGCGTACCGGCTCAAGGGCGAGCCTTGTCCGGTTAAAGTTCAAGCTCATTCCACGAGAGCCATTGGCTCATCGTGGGCTTTTCGTCAGGGGGCCTCGGCAGCGCAGCTCTGCCGGGCGGCCACCTGGCGCTCCGTTCACACCTTTACTAAGTTTTATAAAGTGGACGTGAGTGCTTCCGCTGATACGGCCTTGGGACGCAGGGTCCTGCAGGCGGCAGTAGTTTAAGTTATCTCTTTATTGTTTATTTTTTCTTTATTCAGCGCGGTTTGCGCTCTTGCCTAAGTTGTTGGGGTGTTGGAGCTTCTGCCACTATTTCCCACCCTTAAGTGAGGTACTGCTTTAGGACGTCCCACTAAGTAATGGATTTTTGTCTCCCTTCCTTCCCTTCTGCTGCTGAAAGTCGGATTTTGGTAAGACCTTACCTGTAAAATCCTTTTCAGCGAAGGAAGGAAGGGAGACACAGCACCCTCCCATGGCAGAAGTGTTTTTTTTTGTGCTTCTAGATGCAGCGCGTCTCCTTCTTGATGACGATCATCTGGACTGGGTTTAGCGCTCTACGGCTCTCCTTCCAGTATCGCCAGCTCTACACAGTTGTCAGGTCCAGTGAAGTATGCCTAGGACTGTGTGTTTCTATTACATAACCTATTTTCTCTCATTTCTGAACTTTCAGAAGAGGATGTGTTGTTCTGCTGGTGTTGTCTGCTCTTCCTTAGCTTGTGTACGGACTGGAGAACATGGGAGTAGGAGGAGCCTTTATACTGGAGGGGCCGGTCGTCACTTTTTCTAATCTGAGGTGAACTATCCTATGGGGCTCCGCCTACCCACTAAGTAATGGATTTGTGTCTCCCTTCCTTCCTTCGCTGAAAAGGATTTTACAGGTAAGTTCTTACCAAAATCCGACTTTTTCAGAGCTAGATGCAGAAAAAAATTATATTTAATTTGCAACCTGATGGAGGTCAGTATAGATGGACTAATAGACCAAGTCCCACACACTGCTAGAAGGCCAAATATTTTTTCAGAGCTAGATGCAGATAAAAATTATTTTTAATTTGCAACCTGATGGACGTCAGTATAGATGGACTAATAGACCAAGTCCCACACACTGCTAGAAGCCCAAATATTTTTTCAGAGCTAGATGCAGAAAAAAATTATATTGAATTTGCAACCTGATGGAGGTCAGTATAGATGGACTAATAGAACAAGTCCCACACACTGCTAGAAGCCCAAATATTTTTTCAGAGCTAGATGCAGAAAAAAATTATATTGAATTTGCAACCTGATGGAGGTTAGTATAGATGGACTAATAGAATGATGCTATGCCCAAAAGGTTTAACTTCACTAGGTGTAGTAAAAAAATTGGTATTCTATACACAGGTGGTGTAGCTTGCAACACAGATAGGCTACTCCGCTGACTAACACACTCTGCAATAGGCCAAAAAGGATTTGCTTTGCTAGATTTAGCCAAATGCTGTGAAAAAAACTTGCACAGCACTGGCACAGACCTGCCTGGCAAAAACTGATAGGAACTGATGTAACTTAGTCCTGAAAAGGACTGCAATTACAATTAGTCTTTACTCCCAATCTATCTATTTAAGAGCACAGACCTGCCTGATAAAAGTCGTAGGAAATGATGTAACCTAGTCCTTAAAAGGACTGCAATCACAACTATTCCCTACTCCCAAGCTATCTGTAGATTTGTGCGAAAATTGGCTTGAAATTAACAATGTATAGTGCACACAGCAACAGCAGTGCCATCTAACACGCAGCTGCAGCAGTGAGAAAATGGTGGCGACGGGGAAAATGGCTGGGTCTTATAGGGCACGGACATGTGACATACACAGCCAATGACACATGCCCTTGCTTGTGTGAAAAAAAGCAGTTCGCTCCATGTGTGCGCTGCAGATTGCACCTCCCCACTGTAAATGCGGGAAAGAGAAAAAAAAATGGAGATCTTCATTATTCCTGCAGAGATCCATCCCCTGCCCCTCCCCCCGCCCCGCTGTACACTCAAACTGCGTATTAACATTAATTTTCAGCATTACTGAGAAAAAATCCAGTTATGATTTTGGTGCACGAACAGTTATCGAACATAACCTCGAACAGCCGAATTTTTTTCAAATCGTTCGTGTTCGTCGAACTGCTCGAACACCGCCCAAAACAGCTCGAATTTGAGATTGGCGAACAGTTCGAGTCGAACACCGCTCATCTCTACTGAAGATTACCAACAAATTTTGCAGCATAATGTAGGGCCCAGTGTGAGAAAGCTGGGTCTCCCTCAGAGGTCATGGGTCTTCCAGCAGGACAATGACCCAAAACACACTTCCAAAAGGACTATAAAATGGTTTTAGAGAAAGCACTGGAGACTTCTAAGGTGGCAAGCGATGAGTCCAGACCTGAATCCCATAGAACACCTGTGGAGAGATCTCAAAATGGCAGTTTGGAGAAGGCACCCTTCAAATATCAGGGACCTGGAGCAGTTTGCCAAAGAAGAATGGTCTACAATTCCAGCAGAGCATTGTAAGAAACTCATTGATGGTTACCGGAAGCGGTTGTTCGCAGTTATTTTGGCTAAAGGTTGTGCAACCAAGTATTAGGCCGAGGGTGCCAATACTTTTGTCTGGCCTATTTTTGGAGTTTTGTGTGAAATGATCAATGATTTGATTTTTGCTTCATTCTCTTTTGTGTTTTTTCCTTGCAAGCAAATTAAATGAAGAGAATAATACCAAAGAATTTGTGATTGCAATCATTTTCAGGAAGAAACTGAGTATTATCTGACAGAATTGCACGGGTGCCAATACTTTTGGCCACCACTGTATAAGGGCATCTTGCTGTCATAGAGAGGGATCCTTCAGTTGGGTCCCTCTCTGTGAGTCAGAATGGAGACCTGCTTAATAAGAGGTGTATTACACAAGGGCAATTTATCTGACTGATCGATATGTAATACTACATTTCCACAAAACTGGCCACTAGATGCATAATGTGTAGCTGACCAAAGCTTACACTCAGCAAAATTTGCTGCCACAGATGCAGAAAGCAAGGCTTGTGGAAATCAGCTTATAGCACAAAAAGGGTCTAAAATACCATACATAATAAAAATTAATCACAATGTCCAAACACTATGAAGCTTATGGCACTTCACACACAATGCAATCTACCATGCTCAGGCTGAAAATCAACAGCCAAAGAAACAAAGAGAACCATATCAGTAAAATTAATAAATATTTATTAGAAAATACCTATAAAAACATAATTCAAATGGCAGAGTGCCTAAATAATGGGACGTCAAAGGATCCTAACAATACATAGAAATTACATACAGTTGAAACCAGAAGTATATATAAAAAGACACATATGCATGTTTTCTCAATGTCTGACAAGAAATCAAAATAAACCTTTCCCGTTTTAGGTCAATTAGGATTGCCATAATGTTTAATATTTGCCAAATGTCGGAATAATGAGAGAGAATGTTTTAAAGCATTTTATTACTTACTGCAAACTCAAAAGTTTCCATACACCAAGATTACTATGCCTTTAAACAATTCTGGACTACCCATATGATGATGTCATGTGTTTGTAAGCTTCTAATAGTTTTTTTGGCAACATCTGAGTTAATTAGAGACACACCTGTGGATGTATTTTAATGAACACCTGAAACACACTGCTTCTTTGTATAGCATCATGGGAAAGTCTAAAGAAATCAGCCAAGATATCAGGAAGAGAATTGTGGACTTGCACACATCTGGCTCATTCTTAGGTACAATTTCAAGATACCTGAAGGTGCCTCGTTCATCTGTACAAATAATTATACGCAAGTACAAGCAAGATGGGACTATTCAGCCATCATACCGCTCAGGAAGGAGATGGTTTCTATGTCCCAGAAATGAACGTGCTTTGGTCCGACATGTGCATATCAACCCAAGGACAAAAGCAAAAGACCTTGTGAAGATGATGGCGGAAGCTAGTAAGATTGTGTCAATATCCAAAGTAAAACTAGTACTGTATCCACATGGGCTGAAAGGCCACTCTGCCAGGAAGAAGCCATTACTCCAAATGAAAAATAAAAAAGCCAGATTAATGTTTGAAAATGCACACAGGAACTAAGACTTTAATTTTTGGAGACAAGTCCTGTGGTCTGATGAAACTAAAATTTAAGTTTTTGGTCATAATGACCATCGTTACGTTTGGATGACAAAGGGAGAAGCTTGGAAGCCTAAAAACACCATCCAAAATGTGAAACATGGGGGTGACAGCATCATGTTGTAGGGTTGTTTTGCTGCAGGAGGGACTGGTACACATCACAAAATAGATGGCATCATGAGAAAAGAAGATTATGTGGCAATACTGAAGCAACATCTCAAGACATCAGCCAGGAAGTTAAAGCTTGGGCGGAAATGGGTCTTCCAAATAGACAATGATCCGAAACATACTGTCAAAATGGTAACAAAGTGGCTTAAGGATAACAAAGTCAATGTTTTGGAGTGGCCATCACAAAGCCCTGATCTCAATCCTATTGAAAATTTATGGGCAAAGCTGAAAAGGCAGGTGCGAGCAAGGCGATCTACAAACCAGGATCTGTTACATCAGCTTTGTCCAGAGGAATGGGCCCAAATTCTAACCAACTATTGTGAGAAGCTTGTGGAAGGTTATTGACGCATCCAGGGGATGGGGACGACTTGGCACCCGGGCGTTGTTGTTAGTTTTTGGGGGATGCCGCGATGGCCGGCTCCCGGGGCCATACCCTGGGGTCACTCTTAAAAGCAATGAAGAATGGGGAAAGGTATATGGGATAGGAAAAGTTTGTGACGCCACCCGTGGTGTCTGGTGAGGATCACCAGCGCTGCTACAGTCCTCTGAGGCCGGTGGTCAGGCAGCTTAGTTGGTGCGGCTCCCCACAGGTGGAGGGGGGCCTCAGGGCTGCGTAGGAGAAGGGATGCAGGACAGAGGGGACCCAGCCGGGTCAGGAGAAGAATAGGCACACACACAACAGTTCACTTCAGTACCTTTACTGGTGGTGTTTCAGGCACGATCCAGGGCACTGTAGGGTGAAGGGTGCATTTCAGGACTCTCCCCAATGAGCGAGTGTGGGGCCTCCTGTTTCTTGCCTTTTCCTGATAAGTTTATGACCTGCCTGGATCTAGGCCTAACTTGGTCTCTGTCTTGCACCTGCTGGCCTGGTGGTAGGGCCTTCTGTTGGAGATCACACTCCCTGGTCTCTTGGGTCTCTCTGATTCCTGACCTTGGGATAACGGTCAGCTTTTGATGTTCCTGGGACATGTAGTTCGCCAGGGCTTCCGGTAGTTTCTGCTTGTCGTAGAGATCCCTGCAGACGCGGACCCGGTGTCCGGTAAATGGTTGTGGGGTGAGCTGGTTAAGCTCTTCTGCCCCCTATGTAGCTCGCTTACTCCACTTGCCTTCGGCCACTCTGGGCCCTCACTAGACTTCACACTGGCAGTAGACCTCGCTGCTCTTCACCGCTCTTATGGCGTCGGCACGCCATTGGCTCACTAGTCTGAGCTTTATGAGTCTGAACTCTCTCTAGAGGGACTGGAACTACTTCTGTCCCCTGAGGAAACTGTTCTCTAGACTGACTGCCTACCTCCACCTTCCCTTTTTACATCCCTAACGGGCTCCCTCTGGTGGTCTAAGGAGGAAGGTGGAAGTGTGTGTATGCTGTGTGGGCCTCTTGTGGAGGAATCCGTCCATGCACCCCTCTAGGATCTGTGGCACCAATGCACAGCAGGGCGCCACAATATCCCAAACTTTTGACCCAAGTCATTCAGTTTAAGGGCAATGGTACCAAATACTTATGAAATATATGTAAACTTTTAACTTTGCAGTAAGTAATAAAAATGCCTTAAAACATTCTCTCTCATTATTCTGGAATTTGGCAAATATTAAAAATGATGGTAATCCTAAGTGACCTAAAACGGGAAAGGTTTATTCAAGTTCATGTCAGATATTGAGAAAAAATGCATATGTGTCTTTTATATAGTCTATGTAAACTTCTGGTTTCAACTGTAGTGTTGGTTACAATATGGTAATCATTTAAATAGAGTACAGTGACTTGCCATATGCACAAATCACTAACATGCCATAGAAAGTAAAAAATGAAGACCAAACAGGAGATAAAATGAACCCATAAGGTCCAAACGCAAGGTAAAAAAGGGAAATGCAATACTAACAGTGTATGCTGGCATTAAATAGAAGATTGAATGCTATTCTAACAGTATAAACTGACTCCCCAAATTGCTGCTGCATGTAGATAGTGCAGTTATATGTCACGATATATCAAGATGTCAATGTGCATATATAAATGCAATACCATGTAACTCTTATAATGGCCCAGTGTCAAAGAAGACAGAGTCCCTCTAGCTTCTCCCAGTGACACCTCCGGGTGAATCCAGAGGTGAAACACACGTCGGGGTGGGGATACGCCGTGCCAAACCTACCTGTATTCCTTGGAGGTATTTTTGACATTTGACACTGGGCCATTATAAGAGTTACCATTGAGGTCTTCAGCAGGTTGCATGCTGCCATGCAAACCCATTGGCACCTCAAATGATACACACTTAGGACAGCGTGCTATAAATGCCGCTGTCTGAGACTGTTAGTGCTATTTAATGGGTTAGCAGCAAAGATCTTAGCTCCGAATGCTGCTGTTACTGGCTCATGATGCTTTCAAGTACATTAATTATGAAGAAATAATGTGATAACGTGTGTAATTCTAACGCAGCAGGATAGAAGCCAGTTACACCGTATTACTGATCAATTACACTGAGTTTGTCACTGTTGCAGCTGGCATCGCTGTTATATTCCCCACTCCCCCATCAAATAAATCTCTTCATTATTCACAGACAGCTACACTCATCTTCTTCAGTGCTGCAGTTGTCCAACACAAACTGTCTGAAGTAGCGGTCCAATGTTTAGATATTTCTTTCCCTATCTCCTGTGCAGAGCTGTGAGCGATCCTCTCTCTATCCTGAATTACCATAAAATGTCTGCTGCATTTCCTGCCTCGTCTTTTATACAGGCTACGAAAATCCCTCCTGACTGGCTGCACTATACCATTTGACGTGATTGCTGCAAATCATTGGGGAAAAAACCTGGGAGTCTGAACTGAAACATAAATTAGTGTGTATGCAAAATGTAAATGCATGTTCACATAAGGCCATTAGACAGAAAAAAACAAAGACAAAAGCACAATACCCAAATACCCAAAGGGAAATGAATAAATCGCAAAGTGCATAAAAATAATGATAAATAATAAAGGGTATTTAGTTAACATAAATTTTGATCAAAATAATGTAAAAGCCATCCTGCCACGACACGGCAACCCTAATGGGACAGTCCTAACACTAGTAAATCATTGGGGAAGCCTGCATGCCCACACCTGAGATAATGTGGGCCTTTAGTGACTGATGCAATTATTTGCTTTGTGTAAAATGATGAAGGGAATATTTTGAGTGATTTGAGCAAATTGATTCACTGGGACCTGCAAATTTCATAAAATTTAACATGGATGTGATTTGCAGCAATTTGATTAGCTCATATCTAATCTAAACCCTTTGTAACGCGCTAGGAGCGTTGCAGGGCGGCGTGGCAGTGACATAGTCAGCAACAGTCCATATAAAGAAAATGTGGGGATTTTATTTTCAGCCAAAATGCAGCAAAACAATAAAGCAACCAAAAACAACAAAGACTTGCCTGGCTAGGTGCTAACTAACTTACCATACCTCTGACTGTATGCGGACCTGGCTTTTCAGCAACTCCGGTTTAGCACATTTAACCGCCATGCATTTCCTCCTCAGGAACACCTCCTGTCAGTCTGGAGGCTGTGACCCCAATGAAAGTTTTCCTTTCTATGTCTGTAATAAGACAACCTCTCTCAGCTGAGCTGCATAAGCCTCCAGCACTATCTGTACTGGAGCGGGAGTGGGAGTGATGAGTCCTACTGTCAAATCCTACTCATAACACTCCAATAAAAACCAGCCTGAAGCTACCATAAATAAAACGGCTCAGCAACTAAGCTGCTGCACCGACCAGCACTACTCGGCTTTTAATATCTTGCCCAGCTTAACTTTCGGGGAGAGATATACACTCCGTCCAATATCTTCCCTGTTCCCCGCCTACACCTTAAAGACTGTTAGTAAAATGTTTGGTCTTGAAATCAGATACAATTCCCAAGATAGTGTAATATATAACTTACATTATCTGTGAGTTATATCGTAATTCATATAATTTAGCCCCCTGCTGATGTCATGTTGATTGACACCAGCTCCCCCAATGTTAGGCAGGCGGGATCCCGCTGTCAATCAACATGACACCGGCAGTGACGCCCCCTGGAAAAAGCAGAGCAGACGACAAAGAATTGTTGTGTCAAGGTGAAATCAGAAAAAGCAGGAGAATTACTGCCATGTGTCGGGAGAGAGCGTTGTATGGCAGAACAGGCGGTGGTTCGCAACTCTCCACAGATAAGTGCTTAGCCCAATAGAGAAAAAAAAGTTTGGATAACTTACTTAAATGATCGGTTGTGTCAGCCCAATGTACTGTTTGATAGGAAAGAGCTGTCACTTCTAGTTTTGTTTTAATCTGGGAGAAAGATTTCTCTATGTCAAACATTAATAAAGAACTTTAAGACATGTAGTTTGATAGTAGCATTTTTATTGTGGCTACTTGTAGATGTTTTGAGGGTGAATAAAGTTTTTTAAATTCAACCCATTATTGATCCAGAGGAAGGCGAAAGAAAAACCCCTATAAATTATGTGTGAGGTAATTGTCCTCATATAGGGGAAAAAAATTCCTTCCTGACTCCGAATTTGGCAATCGGAATTACTCCCTGGATTTATCCATGTATTATCCAATAGTATTGCAGGGAATGAATCATTGAGAGCTGTGCTGTAATCTCATAAATGGTCTATGGAGTTCCTGGGGCAGAACTTGGATTTCCCTGGCTGCCAGCATAACTAGTTCTGAGGGGTCTGGAGTACAGGCTTCTGTTCTGATGGCTGTAGATGGAAAATATCATATATCAGAATGGTTTCTGTTGCTGCTCAACATTTAAACATTTTACATGAGTCATAACTGCAAACGACTATGGGCCTAATCATTAACGCGTAGGTCACAAAAGTCTTACTGAAGGGGCGAGATGGAGTAAGATGCACCTAATTTATTAAGAAGAACATGCCAATTAATGACTTAGACTCATCTTATCACTAGTGTGCACCTTCCTGCGACATAACAGAAATCTTACTCCTGGCAGGGACTCAGGTACTTCTCTGTCATAAGTTGCACCACTAAATTGGCATAAGTTTTGAAGAATTTATTGGGCTGGCATTGCCACACCTTGTCACGCCCATGCGTTATTCACTTTGGCGGATGTGGTTGGGACACTTATGTTACCTTTCATAGTGTTTTACACCAGAAATTTGGTGAGACCAAATTGGGTAAATGGGGCTTATGTACTTACAGTGCCTGGTATAAACGGTGGTGGTACTTTAAGGGCTTCCAGATCCTCCCAATTTATGTGCTGGAAGAAGGGATGTTGTCTAATGCAGCCATTTATTCCCAGTCGTCTGCTTGGGTCCTCACACAGTAGCTGTAAAGAAGAACAAAGTCTATATTAGTATCTGGATATAAAATATAAAGGTGTCACTATATGTGATGCCTTCTCACTCCTGTGCAAGTTCTATATCTCTGTGTGATGCCCTCCTGGGTGCCCCCATAGTAGTGATAATATCCTTCCATGCCACCGTCATAAATTACAGTTTTTCTTCTCTTTAGTTCTACTCATTCTTTGGCGACCATTGTTATGGGGCATCACCATAGAGGCTTGAGTTTACAACAATCTCTCTTACTGCCATCTTTCTGTATAACATCCCTGTTCTAAGAACTAAGCATCTGCTCCACCTCACCTCCTCAATGATATTTTTCAAGTCAGAGTCCAGATTATATGTGGGTACTTCTGACGAATTCCGATAGGACTTTTTATCTCCTGTCACCATCTTGTACAGGATGATGCCCAAAGAGAACCAGTCAGCAGCTGCATTGTACTTCTTCCTTGCAATGACCTGTGAAGAAGAAGGGAAGACTTCATTACATGCTATAGACAATAACGACGCTTTGTAAGTTTAGATTCATGAAGCTCCAATTAGTATTCCCGATGAATGGAGACTATTGAATCCTCCAATGTCCTGTCTCTATCAATCCCACTATAGTCTATGAAATTACTATCCAGACACTCACCTCTGGAGCCATGTAGCCCGGTGTTCCTACTTTTCCAGATACTCCATCCATTCTATTGACGGCCAGCCCAAAATCTGCAATTTTTAGATGACCAGAGCCGTCAATCAGAATATTAGCTGTTTTTAAGTCTCTGTGTAAAGAAAGGTAAAGATATTTTTCATGGAACATGTATGAGTATACACAGTCTATAGTATATATAACACGTAAGTGACTGAATGTGTAAAACATGATCATCTACTGTTCTTCTATATTCAGTGTTCTGCTGAGGAGAAGCACAGAGATGTGACCATATTACAGCAGAACTTGTGCATCAAGGTGAAGAAATGGATTTACCGATGAATGAAGCCCTTTGAGTGCAGGAACTGGAGGCCTGATGTTATCTCAGCCGCATAGAATCTGTTGGGGAAGGAATAAGAAAAAATGTAAGTCTTGGATATTAGAGAAGACGTCACATATGATGTATGCAATCGGATGCTAGGGGAGCAGAGTTATTAACAATGTTATGAGTGCCTACATTTAATTGGCAATGTTATATATGGAAAATTAGTGACTCCACAGCAATGATCGCACAGGATGGTCCAAATTTGGATAGAGCTCCCTTCTTCAACAATGGACTGCTTCTGTGGTAAAATCACCCTTGTTAGTGGGGGCATAGATGGTTATTGTAATGTTATTAGGAATATGGTCATTAAAATCAGTCTAGAATATAGTTATAAAACCTTTGTGCTTACTTTGCACTGCTAAGTGGGAAACATCCTTGTTTTTCTAGGAGGCTCTTCAGGTCTCCTCCAGAAGCATAGTCCATGGCAAAACACGAGTGCTTCTACAAGAAGATGGAGAACAAAGAGTCATTCACATTCATTGTACATATTGTTTAGATCAGGTTTCCCCAACTCCAGTCCTCAAGGTCCACCAAAAGGTCATGTTTTCAGGATTTCCTTAGTATTGCACAGCTGATAATTGCATCACCTGCAGAGGCAATAATTCCATCACCTGTGTAATACTAAGGAAATCCTGAAAATATGACCTGTTCGTGGGTCTTGAGGGCTGGAGTTGGGGAACCCTGGTTAGATAACATTGATGGTTTTACCTTAGTTTGGAAAGTTATGCAGCTATTCACCAAGAAAGGACTTCCGGACGTCAGCTGAAGGAGCTTCTTTTCCATCAGGAGTTGTTCTTCTGCTGCAGCTGAAACTCCTTTGGTCACAATCTTTATCGCCAGCTTCTTCTTGGTGATGTTATCAGATGCTAGAAAGACCTATATAGGACAGAGAGGTGGCGTGTCAGTAGCATGGATGATTCAGTGATAGCTTCAGCTTTAGATTTATTTTTATATTATATAATGTAGCAACTTACTTTCCCAAAAGCACCTTGGCCAATCTTCCTATGAAACGTAAACCTGTTGATAGAAATACGGTTTCCGTCTGTAGGGCAGGTCTGAGGGGCAGTGCTCGGTCCTAATGGGATAAAATAACACATTATTGGTTTATATAGAAATAATTATTACAGGAGGATACAGTGAATAATAGAAGGCACACATTTTAAGGGACTGTTGAGCAGAATTGACAAAAACTGCTTAAGTGTATGTGCACACATCGCTTTTTTGTGGTCTTTTTTTCTGTGCAGTTCTTTCTTTCAGCATTTTTGCTGCAGATTTCACACACAATAATGAGAGGGGAAAAATCCACAATAAAAAAACATAAAAATCTTGACAAAAGCTCAAGAGAAACCTGGCAAAAACATCTGTATTTTACGCAGCGTATTTCCTGGGAACACATCTGGATTTGCAGCAGAATTTTCAGTTGAAACTCCTGAATGTGTGCATATGTAATAATAAACTGCAGACGCTGATATTAAGAAAGGTTTTGAAGATGGCGGCTTTCATATTAATAGGAATTGCAACTAAAGATAAATGAATTGAAAAAAAAGGTTTGCTGATTTCTCTATTTCTACCATCTCCAATTACAGCTCTATAATAAATGTATCTATGATTTATAAGTGCCTTTTTAGAAAGACTTTTCGTCCTACCTGGCCTTGGTTCCTCTTCCTCCCTGGCCTTTGAACCGCTATTTTTAGGCCTTTTCACGGACCCACACGAGCCATCATCTTCTCCCCTCTTTCTCTTTTCACCTCCTTTACTGAGGTCTTTACCATGTACCTTTTCAGCACATGATCTTTTGCGTTTGGGCTCTGGTGATTTACACCCATCTCTGTGCATCTTTTGGTCTCCATGATGCTCTTCAGAACATGGTCTTTTATTTGAGAGTCTTGGTGATTTAGACCCATTCTCATTTTCCTTCATATCCCCATGTATTTCCTCGGGACATGGTCTTTTTTTTTCAGGGCCAATTGACATTGACCCATCTCTATATCTTTTCCTCTCTCCTTCTGATTTGGGGCCTTCTTTGTTTTTTTTAGAGGACCCCATTTCAAGAATATCGCAGTGTCAATAGACGCGCAACCGTTCCCAGCAATCGCTAGTTGAACAGTGACCCAAATTTTGGCTGAACTCTATTTTAGAACCATGTGATGTCATAGAAAGCATTATGATGTCACAAAGCTCTGGTGGGAGCCCATCATGACTATTGTGACCACTGAACCATTATGATGTAAACATGTAATATATGCATAATGAATGAGAACCTTATATTTCTAGACATAGAATTTACTTTTATAACACAGTATAAGAGAAGTAGGATGCATGAACATGGCTGGGCTGGATGTCTGGAGGGTCTTACATGGTGTCGTTTTTGAATATAGTATATGTATTATATGGATTATTGTATATTAGCTATGTCTTTGGTGGTCTTTACACATACATGCTGCCTCCCATTGCATCCAATGATACCACTTTGTATCTTCTAAAGTAAACCAGAAGGAGATAAAAGTTGCCATCTGGGGTTTGGTGCACAGACCTATACAGCCAGTAGATATCACGTCACAGGATACAACCTGTAATGTAGATTGCGATTAATTTTCTTACTTATTAATATTGTCTACATTACACACTGGCTTCTGTCAGAAACCCCGTCAGCTCGGGCTCATACTATAATACCATTACAAAAGTCCTGAAGTCTCCAGTAAAATCATTCCTTTCTATTTGAAATTCATTTGAAATGTTTCCACGGCAGGAGGGTGAAATATCGTTGACGCGTTTCGACCAACTGGTCTTAATCGTAACTTATCACATATTGCCAGACAGACAGTTTACAAAACCGCTAACCTCTACCCTCCCAGGACATCACTTAGTTAAGAATATACAAAGATATGTGAATATTAAAATATAAACCCTATTGGAGAATACATGAAAATGCTCTATAGACAATAGAAATAATTATATTTAATCAGGGTGGACCCCTATGTAAGAAATGTCTTTGGGCCCCCCTCCTTTTATGGCGACCAAGCTACAGATAGATTATTTATGAAATAAAAATGAAAAAGACATTACACTTTAACTTTTCCTGTGCTGGATGAGGGGGACTGTGCCAAACATACCCTCAAACTGGCGGTGCCACTGTCAGAAGTGATATCATCCTGCTCTACCTGTGACATGCCATATGTTTCAGAGAGCCGTCAGCTTACTTCTCACTGCCATGCTTCCCAGTAGTAAAGGAGGCTAATTGTGACTTGTGTTTGGTAGTATGGCTGGTTGGATGGCTGATGCCAGTCCTTGTGGTGTTGATGATTTTTTTTTATAAATCAGATGTTATTTATTGAGAAAAGGTTTTTCCAGTTTAGAAATAATACAAAACAAGAAAATACAATCGCAAACCCCCGATCCCTCCTATCCCTAAAATGTAAAGTAAGACATAACTAAATATTCACTGAATAGTTAATTCACAGTTCAATAGGAAGGATTGTTTGATTAATAGTATTCAGTTAATCAGCACATATAGTGAGTGTAACATTTGCTGGTAAAATCTCATGATGCCAGACCAGATCCTTCTATCCATGAGGCTCAAAGTTTCTGGAACTTAGTGGAGGTTTCTCTCTAAATAAATGCTTCTTTCCAAATTCAACAACCAATCGACCTTTTTTATGAATTTTGGGATTGTGGGAGTCTCCTCAGATATCCAGTACTCAGCTACTAATTTCTTAGCCATATATAACATTTGAGAGACAGCAATTTTACCATATTCATCAATAAATAAAGGCTTCGCGAAAACTGTAGCAACGTCATGTGACAAGAAGCCATATTGTTTTGTGCTACTATTGGGACTTATTATATAGACCAATCGTTCTATATACTATCAATATAAGAGGGTGACGCGAAGGTCAGAAATGAACGATACTGGGTCTTCAATGGGTGAAAAACTTGTAGAACTTTATTAATATCAGGTAGAATAAAATGCGTCAGACAAATAGATAAAAATTACCAAAGGTGCTCTCAATGGCACGTACCGGACTCATTTTTTAATTTCAAGAACCATAAAGGATATATATGATACATAATATATAATACGATAAATCTCGTGCTATCCAAAAATATCAGATGACTATGTATCATTAATCTAGGCACATTGTATTGTCCACATAAACAAGTGGTACTACATTACATATGTTATTTCATTCATTTGGAGTCCAAGACCGCCATATAGTGCACCTCCCCCATAAAAACACCTAAGTGCTTACAGGTGACAAGGTGCTGGACCCATATGGTAAATTGGTCAGAGTACATAAACATTGTAAAGTGGATGTATATAGAATTTAGTATAAGTTATAATAATCATGAACTATGTACCCGCATATCATCAATTTACCAAAAATATAATATATGACCACAATGGTATGACCACTGTATACATATTACCTCAGTCTCTCAAGTCCAGAAACACCGGCCACACAGTGCACCTCCCCCGATGCGCGTTTCGGCGTGAGCCTTCCTCAAGGGGTGTATATCCATAACGATGGGCTGGTATAAATAGGGTCCCAAGTAATTATTGCACATGTAGAGAAGTAGGCACGCCCCCAAACAAGGTACCACAAGTGCAACAATGTCAAGTCGGGCGTCTTCATCCAGAATACATCTCCTGCACATGTTTGTGCCGGTAATGGTGGCCGCATGCCCGGAAGCGCGCAACATCATGTACTGCGCATGTCTTTGATGACGCTGACTGAGTCACCGGAAGTGTGCGAGTTACGGTGTACTGCGCATGTCTCTGATGACGCTGACTGAGTCACCGGAAGTGCGCAAGTTATGGTGTACTGCGCATGTCTCTGATGACGCTGACTGAGTCACCGGAAGTGTGCGAGTTACGGTGTAGTGCGCATGGCTCTGATGACGCTGGTTTCGTCATCGGTGTTGATGTAATATGCATCATGTGTCTCAAAACACTCACCGCGCATGTCTATATGTGACACGGTAGCGTCATTGTAACCTAGGCAATCAGGGGGCATCGGCATCACTGGGATGCCGAAAGCCCACCGGTGCAGAGGGACTGTGACACCACCGCATACAGAAATTGCGGTACCTGTGGACCAGAACCATGCTTTTTCCAAAAGGGGTCTGTAAATGGAAGACACGGAATACAGATTGGAAGGCCATAATGGTCTGTAACTAGATTAATCCATACATTGATTAATTACTTGATCTACACAGGGTACATATATATTCAAAGGGACCGAATAATAGACCGCATTAAAAAGGGCGCATAAATTTCATTATTCACATCAACATGTCTACATCTTACATATTGCATGATATGTCATATCTCCATGTGTGCTGCACACAAAATTAATACTCGTGATAATTGTAACGGGTCTGGGAGGTGGAACCTCTGAGCTACTATACAAAGGGGCAGTCCTTGTAAGGAAGCGGGTGACTCCCAGGGAAGGCGGGCAGGTAGACACGGCAAGTGACAGGAGCAGTCTCTGGGTAGAAGGGCAGGAGGTCACGGCAAGTGACGGAGAAAGTCTCTTGACATGCGGGTGGTCACGGCAAGTGACAGCAGGGTAAGAGTCTCTAGACAGGCGGGTGGTCACGGCAAGTGACCGCAGAGCCTCCAGGTAGGCTAGCTGGCGTGTAGCAGGTGAGCGCTCCCAGGTGTGCGGTTAAGAGTCTCTCGGCTGGCTGGCAGGTGGTCTCAGGCAGGTATCAGGCAGGTATCAGGCAGGTGCTTCCTGATCCGCAGGCGGACTGGTCCAAAGACAGACTGGCGGATGCTGGTAGACAGAGTGTCGGACCGCAGGGAGTGCAAGCAGGTAGACAGAGCTGGAAAACAGACTGGCAACGGGACCTGAGGGCTGAAGCAGAAGTGAAAGGCTTTGCAACAACTTTGCTCGGGCACCTCCATTTTGGGGGAGGTGCCTTATATATAGGAGCTCCACCGGCAATTGGCCAGGGACTCCTTAGGACGGCGCGCGCTGCCCCTTTAAGAGAGAGGGAGCACGCGCGCGCCCTAAGCACAGTGCCCGGGAAGCAGCGAGCACTGCCAGCAGCGCGGGAAAAGGACACCAAGGACGGAGCAGGGAGGTGAGGGGAACGGCGTCTCTGCCTAGCAGGAGGCAGGGACGCCGACGCTACAATAATCATGTAAATATACAGTATATTCACCATGTTCTGATTTCTATATACAGTGGTGGCCAAAAGTATTGGCACCCCTGCAATTCTGTCAGATAATACTCAGTTTCTTCCTGAAAATGATTGCAATCACAAATTCTTTGGTATTATTATCTTCATTTAATTTGTCTTCAATGAAAAAAAACAAAAAGAATTGTCCTAAAGCCAAATTGGATACAATTCCACACCAAACCTAAAAAAGGGGGTGGACAAAAGTATTGGCACTATTTGAAAAATCATGTGATGCTTCTCTAATTCGTGTAATTAACAGCACCTGTAACTGACCTGTGGCACCTAACAGGTGCTGGCAATAACTAAATCACACTTGCAGCCAGTTAACATGGATTAAAGTTGACTCAACCTCTGTCCTGTGTCCTTGTGTGTACCACATTGAGCATGGAGAAAAGAAAGAAGACCAAAGAACTGTCTGAGTACTTGAGAAACCAAATTGTGAGGAAGCATGAGCAATCTCAAGGCTACAAGTCCATCTCCAAAGACCTAAATGTTCCTGTGTCTTCCATGCGCAGTGTCATCAAGAAGTTTAAAGCCCATGGCACTGTGGCTAACCTCCCTAGATGTGGACTGAAAAGAAAAATTGACGAGAGATTTCAACGCAAGATTGTGCGGATGGTGGATAAAGAACCTCGACTAACATCCAAACAAGTTCAAGCTGCCCTGCAGTCCGAGGGTACAACAGTGTCAACCCTTACTATCCGTCGGCGTCTGAATGAAAAGGTACTGTATGGTAGGATACCCAGGAAGACCCCACTTCTTACCCAGAGACATTAAAAAAGCCAGGCTGGAGTTTGCCAAAACTTACCTGAGAAAGCCTAAAACGTTTTGGGAGAATGTTCTCTGGTCAGATGAGACAAAAGTAGAGCTTTTTGGGAAAAAGTATCAACATAGAGTGTACAGGAAAAAAAAAGAGGCATTCAAAGAAAAGAACACGGTCCCTACAGTCAAACATGGCGGAGGTTCCCTGATGTTTTGGGGTTGCTTTGCTGCCTCTGGCACTGGACTGCTTGACCGTGTGCATGGCATTATGAAGTCTGAAGACTACCAACAAATTTTGCAGCATAATGTAAGGCCCAGTGTGAGAATGCTGGGTCTCCCTCAGAGGTCATGGGTCTTCCAGCAGGACAATGACCCAAAACACACTTCCAAAAGCACTATAAAATGGTTTGAGAGAAAGCACTGGAGACTTCTAAGGTGGCCAGCTATGAGTCCCGACCTGAATCCCATAGAACACCTGTGGAGAGATCTCAAAATGGCAGTTTGGAGAAGGCACCCTTCAAATATCAGGGACCTGGAGCAGTTTACCAAAGAAGAATGGTCTACAATTCCAGCAGAGCATTGTAAGAAACTCATTGATTGTTACCGGAAGCGGTTGTTCGCAGTTATTTTGGCTAAAGGTTGTGCAACCAAGTATTAGGCTGAGGGTGCCAATACTTTTGTCTGGCCCATTTTTGGAGTTTTGTGTGAAATGATCAAGGATTTGATTTTTGCTTCATTCTCTTTTGTGTTTTTTCCTTGCAAGCAAATTAAATGAAGATAATAATACCAAAGAATTTGTGATTGCAATCATTTTCAGGAAGAAACTGAGTATTATCTGACAGAATTGCAGGGGTGCCAATACTTTTGGCCACCCCTGTAACCATGTGTGCGGTCCACAGACAGAAACATAGCACATTTATGTATTACTACACTATACCTAATATACAAACCCTATACGGTGTTGTTACATTATATTTAGTATATATACTCCTCTGAGGTGCTGTTACATTATACCTAATATATATATCCTATACAATGCATACATCTGTCAAAAAGTGAAATTGCCAGATTGAGGAATATAAATAATTACAACGGATACTTAAGATAGAACAATAAATAGAATATTGCATTCCATATCGCACGAATATACCAGCACTAATGTGCAAACAGGATGCTTATTTCTCATTGTTCATATCTATGCTTTCAATTCATTGGCATCATCACTCTTTATTTCCGCTTCCATTCTGAATTCCAACTGTTCCCCTTTATGTCCTTTATTAGCCAACATGGATAGTGATGTAACATACAACAAAAAATGAAGGGGTATAGGCTGATACATATAACCTAGTATAAATGAAACACAATAAAATTAGTATTAAAAACAATGATAAAACAACCATATGTCAAGATGTAACACAGGGCCTCTAGCAGACGGGGAACTACAAGAAAGGGACGAAACTGATGTTTTCATTCAGTCCAGATGGATGTGTGGCGCCCCTGAGGGTTCAGTCGCCACAGGGGTACTGCACCTCAGCCCGAGGTGTAGTATTTACTCTTCCAGGTAGGGATGGAGCACTTCTCATGACCCTACTTCATCATTCAACACTACACCACTCCTGTCCTGTAGGGGGGCCTAAATGCACCAGGGTGTTGCCCCGGCCGGGATATAGGAGATGGGGGGAACCAAAGATAAGGGGAACCATGTAGCAGGTGAGGGTGGAGGACAGACTTTTAGGAAACACTTATTCATTCATATTTAATCTTCAGCCATCTTAAGTTCAAGGTCTTTGATTGTGATCTTCACCGCTGATTGTGGCCTTCTGCTAGAACCTGCAGCCTATTGAAGATACACGGTCCTCGTTCTCTGGCCTTGAGGCGCGGAGCGGGTCAGAGTTAACCACTGCCTCTACCCGGTCAAGGTCCCTACCTAAGAAGGCCTGGAGGGGAGTAGAGGAGACAAGCTCCACAGGCAAAAGGATCCGTGGGGGATACGGACGAAGCGGCATGCGCCATCTGTATTTCTTACTCTGGCCTAGTCAGAGGGACTCCTGCTGCAAGAGGGGTGACTGGCCCCCGATATCTGACTTTGTGTAATGCACACGCCCGGGCTGAGTGGCATGTGCGTGTATATGTAGTGATTCCACTGGACCGTGCCGGAGAGTGAATACCTGGAGGGGCGTAACTAAGTATCCACCCGATCCGACCAGGGTCGCACGACGGCATACGATGCCAGTGCACCAAGGAGGAACCGAGCAGAGGGACCAGGTGCTACTCCAGGACAGACCCCGGACACGGCTGTTGACCCACACAGGGGAATACAGGAACAGGCAGGTTAGGCTGGCACACAGACTGCTGGGTAAGGCAGACACGGCTGGTATGCAGACTGGCGGATGCTGGTAAGCACGACTGGTATGCAGGCAGGGAGGTACTGGCAGGTACGACAGGTTGGAGCACCGAGTGGATAGGACCCAGTACAGGAGCAGGACGAGACTGCCGAAGCAGCAAGCAAAGGGTCAGAGCAGAGCGAGACTGCCGGAGCAGCAAGCAAAGGGTCAGAGCAGGGTGTGACTGCCGGAGCAGCGAGCAAAGGATCAGAGCAGAGCGAGACTGCTGGAGCAGCGAGCAAAGGGTCAGAGCAGAGCGAGACTGCCGGAGCAGCGAGCAAAGGGTCAGAGCAGAGCGAGACTGCGGAAGCAGCGAGCAAAGGGTCAGAGCAGAGCGAGACTGCCGAAGCAGCGAGCAAAGGGTCAGAGCAGAGCGAGACTGCCGGAGCAGCGAGCAAGGCAGAGCAGGCAAGAACCGCCGGAGCGGTGAGCAAGGCAGAGGAGAGGGGACAGGGCTCTGTACACACGGAACAGACTGGAAGGGAAAGACAGAACCAGGTACACACAGGATACTTGCAATGAAGTAGCGAGCGGACTCTAAACTCACAAACGGGAGTACAGGGACAACGAGTAGGAGTTAGGTACGGGATCAGATTCTGCAGGAAAAGGGAAGGTACGGACATAGAGAAAAACAGGTAACAGGCTAGGAGAGTATTCAGACAAGAACAGACACAGCAGCAAGATACAGGAGCGGGTCTAGGTATGCGGCCCCTAGAAGGCGGAACGAAAAGGCTAGGAGGGAGTTCAGACAGGAACAGGCAAGATACAGGAACGGGTCTAGGTATGCGGCCCCTAGAAGGCGGAAAGAACAGGCTAGGAGCGTGTTCACACTGGCCTGGAAATACAACCTCCAGGATAGGCAGAAGACAACAGGCTAGAAGATAGTTCAGACAGGACACAGTTCAGACACGGGAACTGATACCGCAAGGCAGGAAGCATAGACAGGACCTGGCACATCAGTGACAAGAAGCCAACTGACAGAACACAATGCTCAGGCATGGATTCCAGGGAGGAGCTGGGTTAAATACCAGGTGACAGACAGCAATAGGCTGAGGACGCACAAGGGGTGTGCCTGCAGCAGCTACAAGAAGCAACAGAAACAGAGGCAAGCAGACAGCATGGAGGGAAGCCAGGCTAGCAGACTGGACTGGAGATCAAGTGCGTGCTCTTGCACAGTGGGAGATGGACCACTATGCAAGGACGCCAAGAGTGTGCAAAGCAGTCATCAAAGCAAAAGGTGGCTACTTTGAAGAACCTAGAATATAAGACATATTTTCAGTTATTTCACACTTTTTTGTTAAGTATATAATTCCACATGTGTTAATTCATAGTTTTGATGCCTTCAGTGTGAATGTACAATTTTCATAGTCATGAAAATACAGAAAAATCTTTAAATGAGAAGGTGTGTCCAAACTTTTGGTCTGTACTCTAGGTCTATAGGAAACGCAAGCATTTTTTAGGCGGCTCCTCCCGGCGGTCTGCAGAGGCCTAAAAATTGCCCGAATCGATGGCAACAGTGCTCAAATGACATGGGAACAGGATGGGGAAGACCCATGGAAGCATTTCTGACTCCCAGGTCACTGCTGAGAACAACGTTGTCAGAGGTATTACGCCACTTTTACGGACTCACATTAAATCATACAAAAACTAAACCAAAATGTATTTTCCTGGGAAATATGTTAAGGAACATCCTTTCCAGGGTAATGACTTGTATATAAGGCAAAATAAATAACCAAAGGCAAAAATACTCCTCCACACCTTGGGCTATGTTCACACGTAGCGTTTTTGAAGCATCTTTGCACTTTTGCATTGCTTTCAACCGTGTCAAATGCATTCACTGCGAGATGTCATTTTAACATTTTACAACCTTTTCTGGCCATGTGGTGTGTCAGACATCATCAGACACATCCTGATTCATTTATGAAGGAGGGACTCTGAAAGTCACAAAGCCTATTTTTATAGAGCCATCAGACGGCCTTTACTATTCTTAAAGGGCCAGCAGTCGGCCCTCACTATTCTTAGAGAGCCATCAGCCGGCTATGATTTAATGTTTCCATTACTAAAGAATGGGTCTCCTATACTGTTATTGAGTATGCAGTGAGTGGCAGGGCTGTCCAAAATTTGGACGCACCCCAGTACCCCTTTGAAAATTTGGACGCACCCCAATACCCCTTTGAAGAGATTTAGAGGAGGGCCTTCTGAAAACAATGTTTCCTTTATTAGGAAGTGGGTCTCCTATACTGTTTGCCTAAGCCTTGAATGCTAGGCCTGCCAAAAATTTGGACCTACTCCAATGCCCCTTGGAAGAGACGTAGAGGGCCTTCAGAAAAAAAGTTCCCATTATTAGGAAGTGGGTCTCCCATTGTGTTTACCTATGCAGTGAATGCAAGGGTTGCCAAAAATTTGGAGGCACTCCAATGCCCCTTGGAAGAGACATAGAGGGCCTCATGAAAAAATGTTCCCATTATTAGGAAGTGGGTCTCCCATAGTGTTGGCCTATGCAGTGAATGCAAGAACTGAAAAAAAAAATTGGGAGGCACTCCAATGCCACTTGGAAGAGACGTAGAGGGCCTCCTGAAAAAAACATGTTCCCATTATTAGGAAGTGGGTCTCCCATTGTTTTTGCCTATGCAGTGAATGTAAGGGTTGCCTAAAATTTGGGGGCACTCCAATGCCCCTTGGAAGAGACATAGAGGGCCTCATGGAAACAATGTTCCCATTATTAGGAAGTGGGTCTCCCATAGTGTTGGCCTATGCAGTGAATGCAAGAGCTGAAAAAAAAATTGGGAGGCACTACAATGCACCTTGGAAGTGACGTAGAGTGCCTCATGAAAAAATGTTCCCATTATTAGGAAGTGGGTCTCCCATTGTGTTGGTCTATGCAGAGAATGCAAGGGTTGCCAAAAATTTGGAGGCACTCCAATGCCCCTTGGAAGAGACTTGGAGGAGGACCTCCTGAAAAAAAATTTACCCATTATTAGGAAGTGGGTCTCCCATAGTGTTGGCCTATGCAGTGAATGCAAGGGTTGCCAAAAATTTGGAGGCACTCCAATGCCCCTTAGAAGAGACTTGGAGGTCAGAGGGTCTCCTGAAAACAATGTTCCCATTATTGGGACGTGGGTCTCCCATTGTGTTTGCCTATGCAGTGAATGCAAGGGTTGCCAAAAACTTAGAGGCACTCCAATGCCCCTTGGAAGAGACGTGGAGGAGGACCTCCTGAAAAAAAATTTACCCATTATTAGGAAGTGGGTCTCCCATAGTGTTGGCCTATGCAGTGAATGCAAGGGCTGCCAAAAATTTGGAGGCACTCCAATGCCCCTTTGAAGAGACATAGAGGGCCTCATGAAAAATTGTTCCCATTATTAGGAAGTGGGTCTCCCATTGTGTTTGCCTATGCAGTGAATGCAAGGGTTGCCAAAAATTTGGAGGCACTCTAATGCCCCTTGGAAGAGACGTAGAGGGCCTCATGAAAAAATGTTCCCATTATTAGGAAGTGGGTCTCCTATTGTGTTTGCCCATGCAATGAATGCAAGGGCTGCCAAAAATTGGAGGCACTTCAATGCACCTTGGAAAAGACGTGGAGGAGGGCCTCATAAAAAATTTTCCCATTAGAAAGGAGCGGGTCTCATATACTTGTAATGCCCATGCACTAAGTGTTTGGGCTGACAAACATTTACCCCTGGGGGGGGGTATACATGAACATACTGTATAAAAAATTTTTTTAAGGGCATGACAAACAACCTTTAAAAAAATTATGTGGGTGTTGCATCACGGAGCATGGTCACCCTGGTGATATGGTGGTGGAGGATGAGGAGAAGGAGGAGGACAAGAGCAAATATCCAAAATCAGGAAGCGTATACCCATGTGTGGGTGTGAAAAGGTGCATGGGATTACATCTCCCAAAAAAAGACACTGGATTTGAGTTTATGTTACGCTCCTATCATTCGGTGGTGTTGAGAAGTCTGGCACAATCCAGCCCTTGTTCATTTTTATAAGAGTCAGCCTGTCAGCATTTTCAGTTGACAGGCGGATGTGCTTATCAGTTATAATTCCACCAGCGGCACTAAAAGCCCGCTCTGATAAAACAATAGTGGCAGGCCAGGACCTCCAAGGCGTAGAGAACCAGTTCATTCCACGTGTCCAGCATGGATACCCAATAGTTATAAGGCACAGAAGAATCCCCGAGGACATTGGTACGGTCAGCAAGGTACTCCCTCAGCATCTTCCCAAACTTTGCACTCCTTGTGAGAGTACCCCGCGCCTCAGGGCCTGTGCGATGGGAGGGGCTGAGAAAACTCTCCCAGAACTTTGACAGTGTTCCCCTGCCTCTGCTGGATTGGAGTTGTGTACTCCTTGGTTGTCCAACGAACTGTGACCTTTGCCACCAGCATTTTCAGATGGGAATTTTTTTAATAGTTCCGCAACAAGGGCCTTCTGTTACTGCCCCATTTTTGTAGACCTGTTCGCCTCAGGAATGAGAGATATAAAGTTCTCCTTGTAGCTTGGGTCTAGAAGTGTCACCTACCACTAATGACTGTCACCCAAAATTTTGAGAACGCGAGGGTCACGGGAAAGGCAGTGTAACATAAACTCAGCCATGCGTGCCAGACTGCTAACAGGTAAAACTTCCATGTCCTCACTGAGGACCACTGACTATGCTCTCCTCCCCCTCCTCCCTGTCCTCAGGCCATCCACGCTGAACAGACGGTATGACAGTTGTGCAGGTAGTACCGTCTATAGCGCATGAAACTAGCTCCTGTTCTTCCTCCTCCTCCTCCTCTTCCTCAGTGTCACCCAATTCACATTGGGATGAGATGAGGCTGGGCTGTGTGTAATCACCCTGTATGGTTCCTTGCTCCATCTTATCATGCTCTGCCTGCAATGCATCCTCTTTGATTGTGAGCAGAGAGCGTTTCAGAAGACTGATAAGCGGGATGGTGACACTAATTATGGCGTCATTGCCGCTCACCATCTTGGTGGAGTCCTCAAAGCTTTTGGGGATGGTACAGGTGTCTGACATCCATGTTCACTCCTGAGGTCTTATGTGTGGAGAGTGAACTGAATACCGACGGACTTACTGATGCTGGTAGTCAACAACTGCCCTCTTCTGCTCAGTCAGTGAGCCAGAAGCTGCAAACGCTGCTGAAGCTCGGCAAGGGCAGCGGAAGCTGTAGCTGACTTTCTAAAATGGGCACACAGGTGTACTTTGACAAGCAGATCCGGCAGCTCCGGGTAGGTTTTGAGAAACCGCTGAACCACAAGGTTACGCACATGGGCCAGGCATGGTACATGTGTGAGCTCGCCTCGCCTCAGAGCCGCCACCATGTTCCGGCCATTGTCACACACGACCATGCCTGACTGTAGGCTCAGCGGTGTCAGCCACAGATCTGCTTGCTTTTTCAGAGCTGTCCACAACTCTTCCACATTGTGCGGTTTGTACCTAAGCATATTAGCTTCAGCACAGCCTGTTGCCGCTTGACTGAGGCAGTGCTGCAGTGCTTCCAGCTTGTGACTGATGTGGTCTTTTCGGAGATGGAGGCTGAAGAGGATGAGGTGCACGAGCTGTAGACTGTGGGGGCAACCCTGATTGTCCTAGGGCCCTCAGTCCTCGGCGTCAGGAGAATGTGTTCCGTTCCAAAGTCCTACTGGGTCCCAGCTTCCACTATGTTAACCCAGTGTGCCGTCAGCGAGATGTACCGTCCCTGCCCACAAGCACTTGTCCACGTGTCCGTGGTTAAATGGACTTTCCCTGTAAATGCATTGTTGAGGTCATGGCTAATGTTCTGGGACACGTGGTCATGTAATGTGGGGACGGCACACCGGGAGAAATAGTGGCGGCTGGGGACCGAGTACTGAGGGATGGCCACCGCCATCAGATTGCAGAAAGCTTTCGTCTCCATGAGCCTAAAAGGCAACATTTTGAGGGCAAGCAGTCGCGAAATGTGGGAATTTAGTAGTGTGGCTTCTGGGGCGTTGGCTGCATATTTGCGCTTGCGTTCCAAGGACTGGGGTATGGACAACTGAATGCTGGGCTGGGACAAGGACGTGCTTGCTGTTGGTCCTAGTTGAGAGTGTGCAACGACAGGTGCAGGGCAGGAGGCATCTTTGCCTGCACTATGGACAGGGGATTGACTTCCATGCACAACAGGGGAAGAAGCAGTAGTGTTACCCGAAGACACTGTTCCTGGACCCTGGGATTCGGCCCACAAAAATGGGTGCTTTGCTTCCATGTGCCTGATCATGCTGGTGGTGGTCAGGCTGGTAGTTTTGCCACCCCTGCTGATGCCGGCCTGGCAGGTGGTGCAAATGGCCTTTTTGGGGTTATCGGCAGAACCTTTAAAAAAGAACCAGATTCGGGAAGACCTAACAGTTGTACTGGCATAAACCTTCGTGTTGGTGTTACGGGGAACGGTTGCCTGCCTTCTGTCTGTAGCCACCACACTGCGTCTTCCTGCCTGTTGGGGTGCTCTGTCTCCCACCCCCCCTGTGTGCTGCTGTCCTCGCTCTGCGTGTCCTCCTGCCAGGTTGGGTCAGTTACTATATCATCCACCACCTCCTCTTCCACTTCTGCACCCTGGTACTCCTCCTGACTTTCTGGCAATTGTGTCTCATCATCGTACACCTCTTGTGACACTTCGTGTGACTGTGGCTGCTCAAATATTTGGGCATCGCTACATGCGATCTCCTCTTGCCCCACTTCAAGTTGACCGGGCGAGAGGCCCGAATCTATAAATGGAAAAGTGAACAGCTCTTCGGAGTGTCCAAGTGTAGGATCAGTTGTCTCTGGGCACTCGGCATGTTGGGAGGAAGGAGGATCAGGGTCCAGACTCACGGCTACTGAGACTTTACCGTGTGGAAGATGGAAGCATTATCTGCTATCCAACCAATAACCTTTTCACACTGCTCTGTGTTAAATAGTGGTGTTCTGCGGTTCCCTATTAATTGGGACAGGAAGGTCGAGCGAGAAGATGTGGGTGTTTGTTGTGGCACAATTTCAGCTTGCCCACAGCCTCGGCCTCTGAATGCACCATCACCATCACGTCCAGTTCCCTGTCCCTTGCCACATGCCTTGCCCATTTTGAATGGAGAACAATATCTTCCACGCTCACTACAAATTGCTGAATTCGAAGCGAACTTATATGTGATCCGTGTGACGGACAAATCACAGTTTTAAATAGTTGGCCTGTAGGTAACTATTTTTAATAGCAAACTGGTGTCAATAACTTCACTGACACACTGATACAAAATTTCAATGGAGGCCAGAAATGGCAGAATTTTCAGCGCAATTATATATGATCTGTGTGATGGACAAACCACAGTTTTAAATAGGTGGCCTGTAGGTAACTTCTTTTTTAACAGCGCCGACCTCTTGTCAATAAGTTTGCTGACACACTGCAACAAAATTTCAATGGAGGTCAGAAATGGCAATATTTTCAGCGCAATTATATGTGATCCGTGTGATGGACAAACCACAGTTTTAAATAGCTGGCCTGTAGGTAACTATTTTTAACAGCACCGACCTCGTGTCAATAAGTTCACTGACACACTGCAACAAAATTTCAATGGAGGCCAGAAATGGCAATATTTTCAGCGCAATTATATGTGATCTGTGTGACGGACGAGCCACAGTTCTAAATAGCTGGATTCTTAGCTCTGTAATATGGAAAGGACCTGGCTGTATTCTGCAGTGCCAATAAGCAAATGACGCAGAAAAACGTTTCCTCGGGTTGCTTTTTAAGCAAATAATCAGGATTAAAATTAAGAAAAAATTATTCCTGGCCCCTGATACCTGGGGCTATTTCTACAAATATCTGTAAAAGCAGCAGACAGAACTGAAATGGATCCTCTTGCTATGTGCACTGCACCCTGCCTGCCTGCCTAGCACTGATATCTCTGCAGCTGGATTAATCCTCAGAAGGACTGTTAGTTGAGATGAATATGTGTCTCTAATATAGTCTGGTATACCTATACTAACTAGAAACAAGCAAATCTCTCCCTAGCTCAGCATCAGCTCTCCCTACACTGTCTGATTCCGAAGCGACTGTGATGAGCATGGCGGCACCAGGTCTGATATATACCTGATGATGCTGTGTGGCCAGCCAATCAATGTAATGCCACAACCAACATGGCTGCGGTGTGGCAGACAAGCCCTGCATGTTGACTGGTGCTCTAAAGAGCGCTAAACATGCAGGGAGGGGACCCAAGCTCCCACCGAGCAACCCTGGAAATACTCGACGAGCAACGAGCATCTAGGGCAGTGAGATGCTCGGGCGAGCACCGAGCAGAAGCGAGCATGCTCACTCATCACTATTTAGGAAGTGAAGGACAGGTCCCAACAAAATGTCCCTTTTTTCCACAAAAAAAATATGCTTTTTTTCTTGCGAATCTCCGGGGAGATGTATGATGCAGAGACACCCCCTAATGACATGGGTTCCTTCACCTCCCCAAGTACTGGTTCACCCCCAGACCGCTCCCCGGAAGAGGTACACAACCCCGACAAGAAGGCCCCAGAGAAGGTGGTCTCACCCGTCTATCTCAAAGGCATTTATCAAGACGTATGGCCAACGACATGGCAGCCTCCAAGGACTGAGGGGTTTCATATACTGCCAAGGCATCTTTCAACCTTTCAGTAAGACCCTCACAAAATTGACTTCTAAAGGCTGAGTCTGTACGTCTCCATTGACCGCTTCCATGCTGAAGGTGGTGTAGCCTAGAGTCAGCCAAGGCGACTTGGTCAGGGTCATCATAGTTGAGGGCCAGAGCCATGAAAAACCCCTCCACTGATTGGAGACAAACCGAGTCCTGCGGTAAAGAAAACGCCCATGGCTGAGGATCTCCCTGCAGTAGAGAGATCACAATTCCAACCTGTTGCTCCTCATTTACGGAACAGTAAGGACCAAGTTTAAAATACAGTTTGCAGGTCTCCTTGAAACCAAAAAACTTGTCCATAACTCCTGAAAACCTCTCCGGGAGGGCAACCTCAGGTTCAGGCTACCTGCAGAAACACCCACATTGGCGATCTGTAGTCGCTGATGCTGCTGCTGAACCTCACAGCGGAGGTCATTCACCTCCAGAGACAGACTGCGCAGCCACTCTGCGAGCTCTGCAACTGAACCCATACCAAGGGAGAAAGGAAAAAAAAAGGTCCACAACCAAAGACACACAGAGAAAAAAAAACAACAAAGTCTCAGTTTTTTTTTTTTCCTTTTCAAAATGTGCTCGGCCGGCGATAATGTCACGCAAGATGTGGGAAAGACTAAGCGCAACAGAAAGGGAAGAGGAAAAGGGAGCCCAGACTCTAGGGAAAGGGGGGAGTGGAGACCTCCTAGGCTGATCTAGTGTCACCCTGTCTCCACTAATGTCCCTATATTGGTTCTTCACCAATCGCCGCACGCGTACCTCGCCCTGTCTTTCCCTAGCATTAGGCTCAGGCTAGGGAAGGGAGGGGATGAGCACTAGTCGATCCCCACTGAACACTAAAGACAACAGGGGGGGACAAACAAGGGAAAATCGCTTAGCTTTAGTCGACTCCAGACAAATGCGCACACATCCTTTAGTACCAGAGAGGAAGAAGCACTGCTCTTGCTCAAGCCTTCGCAAGGGGTAAAGAATATCGCCGGCACATCCCTCTGGCACACAGCTGGTATTTATACACCCACGCCAGGGTGTTAATTAGGCAGAGGAAGGTAGCCGCTGGGTCCTAGGGATACAGCTTCCAAGAAGTTGTCTGTAATGCCAAACGAAGAGATCTCCTGCAACCAACTGCAGGGAGACTGTTTGTCACTTCTGACACACCCGTGACATCTCCTTTGCAGAGCTGTGAGCCACCCTCTCTCTATCCTGACTTACCATAAAATGTCTGCTGCATTTCCAGCCTCGTCTTTTTTACAGGATATGAAAATCCCTCCTGACTGGCTGCACTATACCATTTGACGTGATTGCTGCAAATCATTATGGGGAAGCCTGCGTACCCGCACCTGAGATAATGTGGGCCTTTACTGACTGATGCAATTATCTGCTTTGTGTAAAATGATGAAGGGAATATTTTAAGTGATTTGAACAAACTGAATCGCTGGGACCTGCAAATTCCATAAAATTTGACATGGATGTGATTTGCAGCAATTTGATTAGCTCCTATCTAATCTAAACCCTTTATAACGACCTAAGGGCATTGCAGGGCGGCATGGCAGTGATATAGTCAGCAACAGTCCATATAAAGAAAACGTGGGGCTTTTATTTTCAGCCAAAATGCAGCAAAACAATAAAGCCACCAAAAAACAACAAAGTGTTGCCCGGCTAGGCGCTAACTAACTTACCATACCTCTGACTGTATGCGGACCTGGCTTTTCAGCAACTCCGGTTTAGCACATTTAACCGCCATGCATTTCCTCCTCAGGAACACCTCCTGTCAGTCTGGAGGCTGTGACCCCAATGAAAGTTTTTCCTTTTCTGTGTCAATAATAAGACAACCTCTCTCAGCTGAGCTGCATAAGCCTCCAGTACTATCTGTACTGGAGCGGGAGTGGGAGTGATGAGTCCTACTGTCAAATCCTACTCATCACTCCAATAAAAACCGGCCTGGAGCTACCATAAATAAAACGGCTCTGCAACTAAGCTGCTGCACCAACCAGCACTACTCGGCTTTTAATATTTTGCCCAGCTTAACTTTCAGGGACAGATGTTCAGTCCGTCCAATATCTTCCCTGTCGGCCGCCTACACCTTAAATACTATTAGTAAATTGTTTGGTCTTGTTATCAGATACAAATACCAAAAATAGTGTAATATATAACTTATATTATATGTCAGTTGTATCATAATTCATATAATTTAGCCCCCTGCTGATATCATATTGATTGACACCAGCTCCCCCAATGTTGGGCAGGCGGGATCCAGCTGTCAATCAACATGACACTTGTAGTGACGCCCCCTGGAAAAAGCAGAGCAGACGACAAAGAATTGTTGTGTCAAGGTGAAATCAGGAAAAGCAGGAGAATTACTGCCATGTGCCGGGATAGAGCGTTGTATGGCAGAACAGGCGGGTGGTTCGCAACTCTCCACAGATAAGTGCTTAGCCCAATAGAGAAAAAAAAGTTTGGATAACTTACTTAAATGATCGGTTGTGTCAGCCCAATGTACTGTTTGATAGGAAAGAGCTGTCACTTCTAGTTTTGTTTTAATCTGGGAGAAAGATTTCTCTATGTCAAACATTAATAAAGAACTTGAAGACATGTAGTTTGATAGTAGCATTTTTATTGTGGCTACTTGTAGATGTTTTATAGGGGCATTCGATGGTATTGATGTTGATAGCAGAAAATGCCAGGATGTTCACCAGCAGCATGGTGAAGGGTCACCACAATTTGTAAAGTCAAATCCGGTAAAGTTTGTCATAAGTTGGCTGAGTAGTCTTCGGGTTAACTTTCCAAGCTTTCTCTTCAGTTCACAGCTCTTCTGCACACTTAGGTAAATGGGTATTGAGGGTGAATAAAGTTTTTTAAATTCAACCCATTATTGATCCAGAGGAAGGCGAAAGAAAAACCCCTATAAATTATCTGTGAGGTAATTGTCCTCATATAGGGGAAAAAAATTCCTTCCTGACTCCAAATTTGGCAATCGGAATTACTCCCTGGATTTATCCATGTCCTGTCTATGAAGATCTCTAAAGTGTGCCAACTGTCATATTTGGAGGAGAACCTGAAGATTGACTTTTTTCTTACAGAAAGTTATTAACCCATAGAGATAAGTCACATCCAGGTTTAGCCTTGAAAACTCCCAATAGAGGTTTGAGCAAGCTTCCCTTTTTTCTGCTCAGGGACCATCATGGTTTTTCAAAGGCTTCAAGTCACATCCGGTATTAAGTCCACTATTCCTCGTATTACAGGTTGCATGAGTCCTGAGAAGGTGTTCTTCATAGGAACACGAGATAGGGACGCTGTGGAAAGTCATTTTAGTATTGCAGGGAATGAATCATTGAGAGCTGTGCTGTAATCTCATAAATGGTCTATGGAGTTCCTGGGGCAGAACTTGGCTTTCCCTGGCTGCCAGCATAACTAGTTCTGAGGGGTCTGGAGTACAGGCTTCTGTTCTGATGGCTGTAGATGGAAAATATCATATATCAGAATGGTTTCTGTAGCTGCTCAACATTTAAACATTTTACATGAGTCATAACTGCAAACGACTATGGGCCTAATCATTAACGCGTAGGTCACAAAAGTGTTACTGAAGGGGCGAGATGGAGTAAGATGCACCTAATTTATTAAGAAGAACATGCCATTTAATGCCTTAGACTCATCTTATCACTAGTGTGCACCTTCCTGCGACATAACAGAAATCTTACTCCTGGCAGGGACTCAGGTACTTCTCTGTCATAAGTTGCACCACTAAATTGGCATAAGTTTTGAAGAATTTATTGGGCTGGCATTGCCACACCTTGTCACGCCCATGCGTTATTCACTTTGGCGGATTGGTGGGGACACTTATGTTACCTTCCATAGTGTTTTACACCAGAAATTTGGTGAGACCAAATTGGGTAAATGGGGCTTATGTACTTACAGTGCCTGGTATAAACGGTGGTGGTACTTTAAGGGCTTCCAGATCCTCCCAATTTATGTGCTGGAAGAAGGGATGTTGTCTAATGCAGCCATTTATTCCCAGTCGTCTGCTTGGGTCCTCACACAGTAGCTGTAAAGAAGAACAAAATCTATATTAGTATCTGGATATAAAATATAAAGGTGTCACTATATGTGATGCCTTCTCACTCCTGTGCAAGTTCTCTATCTCTGTGTGATGCCCTCCTGGCTGCCCCCATAGTAGTGATAATATCCTTCCATGCCACCGTCATAAATTACAGTTTTTCTTCTCTTTAGTTCTACTCATTCTTTGGCGACCATTGTTATGGGGCATCACCATAGAGGCTTGAGTTTACAACAATCTCTCTTACTGCCATCTTTCTGTATAACATCCCTGTTCTAAGGACTAAGCATCTGCTCCACCTCACCTCCTCAATGATATTTTTCAAGTCAGAGTCCAGATTATATGTGGGTACTTCTGACGAATTCTGATAGGACTTTTTATCTCCTGTCACCATCTTGTACAGGATGATGCCCAAAGAGAACCAGTCAGCAGCTGCATTGTACTTCTTCCTTGCAATGACCTGTGAAGAAGAAGGGAAGACTTCATTACATGCTACAGACAATAACGACGCTTTGTAAGTTTAGATTCATGAAGCTCCAATTAGTATTCCCGATGTATGGAGACTATTGAATCCTCCAATGTCCTGTCTCTATCAATCCCACTATAGTCTATGAAATTACTATCCAGACACTCACCTCTGGAGCCATGTAGCCCGGTGTTCCTACTTTTCCAGATACTCCATCCATTCTATTGACGGCCAGCCCAAAATCTGCAATTTTTAGATGACCAGAGCCGTCAATCAGAATATTAGCTGTTTTTAAGTGTCTGTGTAAAGAAAGGTAAAGATATTTTTCATGGAACATGTATGAGTATACACAGTCTATAGTATATATAACACGTAAGTGACTGAATGTGTAAAACATGATCATCTACTGTTCTTCTATATTCAGTGTTCTGCTGAGGAGAAGCACAGAGATGTGACCATATTACAGCAGAACTTGTGCATCAAGGTGAAGAAATGGATTTACCGATGAATGAAGCCCTTTGAGTGCAGGAACTGGAGGCCTGATGTTATCTCAGCCGCATAGAATCTGTTGGGGAAGGAATAAGAAAAAATGTAAGTCTTGGATATTAGAGAAGACGTCACATATGATGTATGCAATCGGATGCTGGGGGAACAGAGTTATTAACAATGTTATGATAGCCTACATTTAATTGGCAATGTTATATATAGAAAATTAGGGACTCCACAGCAATGATCGCACAGGATGGTCCAAATTTGGATAGAGCCCCCTTCTTCAACAACGGACTGCTTCTGTGGTAAAATCACCCTTGTTAGTGGGGGCATAGATGGATATGGTAATGTTATTAGGAATATGGTCATCAAAATCAGTCTAGAATATAGTTATAAAACCTTTGTGCTTACTTTGCACTGCTAAGTGGGAAACATCCTTGTTTTTCTAGGAGGCTCTTCAGGTCTCCTCCAGAAGCATAGTCCATGGCAAAACACGAGTGCTTCTACAAGAAGATGGAGAACAAAGAGTCATTCACATTCATTGTACATATTGTTTAGATCAGGGTTCCCCAACTCCAGTCCTCAAGGCCCACCAACAGGTCATGTTTTCAGGATTTCCTTAGTATTGCACAGGTGATCATTGCATCACCTGCAGAGGCAATAATTCCATCACCTGTGTAATAGTAAGGAAATCCTGAAAATATGACCTGTTCGTGGGTCTTGAGGACTGGAGTTGGGGAACCCTGGTTAGATAACCTAGAAAATGTTTAAAAACATTGATGGTTTTACCTTAGTTTGGAAAGTTATGCAGCTATTCACCAAGAAAGGACTTCCGGACGTCAGCTGAAGGAGCTTCTTTTCCATCAGGAGTTGTTCTTCTGCTGCAGCTGAAACTCCTTTGGTCACAATCTTTATCGCCAGCTTCTTCTTGGTGATGTTATCAGATGCTAGAAAGACCTATATAGGACAGAGAGGTGGCGTGTCAGTAGCATGGATGATTCAGTGATAGCTTCAGCTTTAGATTTATTTTTATATTATATAATGGAGCAACTTACTTTCCCAAAAGCACCTTGGCCAATCTTCCTATGAAACGTAAACCTGTTGATAGAAATACGGTTTCCGTCTGTAGGGCAGCTCTGAGGGGCAGTGCTCGGTCCTAATGGGATAAAATAACACATTATTGGTTTATATAGAAATAATTATTACAGGAAGATACAGTGAATAATAGAAGGCACACATTTTATTCGACTGTTGAGCAGAATTGACAAAAACTGCTTAAGTGTATGTGCACACATCGCTTTTTTGTGGTCTTTTTTTCTGTGCAGTTCTTTCTTTCAGCATTTTTGCTGCAGATTTCACACACAATAATGAGAGGGGAAAAATCCGCAAAAAAAACCTTAAAAATCGTGACAAAAACTCAAGAGAAACCTGGCAAAAACATCTGTATTTTACGCAGCGTTTTTCCTGCCAACACATCTGGATTTGCAGCAGAATTTTCAGTTGAAACTCCTGAATGTGTGCATATGTAATAATAAACTACAGACGCTGATATTAAGAAAGGTTTTGAAGATGGTGGCTTTCATATTAATAGGAATTGCAACTAAAGATGAATGAATTGAAAAAAAAAGGTTTGCTGATTTCTCTATTTGTACCATCTCCAATTACAGCTCTATAATAAATGTATCTATGATTTATAAGTGCCTTTTTAGAAAGACTTTTCGTCCTACCTGGCCTTGCTTCCTCTTCCTCCCTGGCCTTTGAACCGCTATTTTTAGGCCTTTTTACGGACCCACACGAGCCATCATCTTCTCCCCTCTTTCTCTTTTCACCTCCTTTACTGAGGTCTTTACCATGTACCTTTTCAGGACATGGTCTTTTGCGTTTGGGCTCTGGTGATTTACACCCATCTCTGTGCATCTTTTGGTCTCCATGATGCTCTTCAGAACATGGTCTTTTATTTGAGAGTCTTGGTGATTTAGACCCATTCTCATTTTCCTTCATATCCCCATGTATTTCCACGGGACATGGTCTTTTTTTTTCAGGGCCAATTGACATTGACCCATCTCTATGTCTTTTCCTCTCTCCTTCTGATTTGGGGCCTTCTTTGTTTTTTTTAGAGGACCCCATTTCAAGAATATCGCAGTGTCAATAGACGCGCAACCGTTCCCAGCAATCGCTAGTTGAACAGTGACCCAAATGTTGGCTGAACTCTATTTTAGAACCATGTGATGTCATAGAAAGTATTATGATGTCACAAAGCTCTGGTGGGAGCCCATCATGACTATTGTGACCACTGAACCATTATGATGTAAACATGTAATATATGCATAATGAATGAGAACCTTATATTTCTAGACATAGAATTTACTTTTATAACACAGTATAAGAGAAGTAGGATGCATGAACATGGCTGGGCTGGATGTCTGGAGGGTCTTACATGGTGTCGTTTTTGAATATAGTATATGTATTATTTGGCTTATTGTATGCTAGCTATGTCTTTGGTGGTCTTTACACATACATGCTGCCTCCCATTGCATCCAATGATACCACTTTGTATCTTCTAAAGTAAACCAGAAGGAGATAAAAGTTGCCATCTGGGATTTGGTGCACAGGCCTATACAGCCAGTAGACATCTCGTCACAGGATACAACCTGTAATGTAGATTGCGGTTAATTTTCTTACTTATTAATATTGCCTACATTACACACTGGCTTCTGTCAGAAACCCCGTCAGCTCGGGCTCATACTATAATACCATTACAAAAGTCCTGAAGTCTCCAGTAAAATCATTCCTTTCTATTTGAAATTCATTTGAAATGTTTCCACGGCAGGAGGGTGAAATATCGTTGACGCGTTTCGACCAACTGGTCTTAATCGTAACTTATCACATATTGCCAGACAGACAGTTTACAAAACCGCTAACCTCCACCCTCCCAGGACATCACTTAGTTAAGAATATACAAAGATATGTGAATATTAAAATATAAACCCTATTGGAGAATACATGAAAATGCTCTATAGACAATAGAAATAATTATATTTAATCAGGGTGGACACCTATGTAAGAAATGTCTTTGGGCCCCCCTCCTTTTATGGCGACCAAGCTACAGATAGATTATTTATGAAATAAAAATGAAAAAGACATTACACTTTAACTTTTCCTGTGCTGGATGAGGGGGACTGTGCCAAACATACCCTCAAACTGGCGGTGCCACTGTCAGAAGTGATATCATCCTGCCCTACCTGTGACGTGCCATATGTTTCAGAGAGCCGTCAGCTTACTTCTCACTGCCATGCTTCCCAGTAGTAAAGGAGGCTAATTGTGACTTGTGTTTGGTAGTATTGCTGGTTGGATGGCTGATGCCAGTCCTTGTGGTGTTGATGATTTTTTTTTATAAATCAGATGTTATTTATTGAGAAAAGGTTTTTCCAGTTTAGAAATAATACAAAACAAGAAAATACAATCGCAAACGCCCGATCCCTCCTATCCCTAAAATTTAAAGTAAGACATAACAAAATATTCACTGAATAGTTAATTCACGGTTCAATAGGAAGGATTGTTTGATTAATAGTATTCAGCTAATCAGCACATATAGTGAATGTAACATTTGCTGGTAAAATCTCATGATGCCAGACCAGATCCTTCTATCCATGAGGCTCAAAGTTTCTGGAACTTAGTGGAGGTTTCTCTCTAAATAAATGCTTCTTTCCAAATTCAACAACCAATCGACTTTTTTTATGAATTTTGGGATTGTGGGAGTCTCCTCAGATATCCAGTACTCAGCTACTAATTTCTTAGCCATATATAACATTTGAGAGACAGCAATTTTACCATATTCATCAATAAATAAAGGCTTCGCGAAAACTGTAGCAACGTCATGTGACAAGAAGCCATATTGTTTTGTGCTACTATTGGGACTTATTATATAGACCAATCGTTCTATATACTATCAAAAAAGAGGGTGACGCGAAGGTCAGAAATGAACGATACTGGGTCTTCAATGGGTGAAAAACTTGTAGAACTTTATTAATATCAGGTAGAATAAAATGCGTCAGACAAATAGATAAAAATTACCAAAGGTGCTCTCAATGGCACGTACCGGACTCATTTTTTCATTTCAAGAACCATAAAGGATATATATGATACATAATATATAATACGATAAATCTCGTGCTATCCAAAAATATCAGATGACTATGTATCATTAATCTAGGCACATTGTATTGTTCACATAAACAAGTGGTACTACATTACATATGTTATTTCATTCATTTGGAGTCCAAGACCGCCATATAGTGCACCTCCCCCATAAAAACACCTAAGTGCTTACAGGTGACAAGGTGCTGGACCCATATGGTAAATTGGTCAGAGTACATAAACATTGTAAAGTGGATGTATATAGAATTTAGTATAAGTTATCATAATCATGAACTATGTACCCGCATATCATCAATTTACCAAAAATATAATATATGACCACAATGGTATGACCACTGTATACATATTACCTCAGTCTCTCAAGTCCAGAAACACCGGCCACACAGTGCACCTCCCCCGATGCGCGTTTCGGCGTGAGCCTTCCTCAAGGGGTGTATATCCATAACGATGGGCTGGTATAAATAGGGTCCCAAGTAATTATTGCACATGTAGAGAAGTAGGCACGCCCCCAAACAAGGTACCACAAGTACAACAATGTCAAGCCGGGCGTCTTCATCCAGAATACATCTCCTGCACATGTTTGTGCCGGTAATGGTGGCCGCATGCCCGGAAGCGCGCAACATCATGTACTGCGCATGTCTTTGATGACGCGACTGAGTCACCGGAAGTGTGCGAGTTACGGTGTACTGCGCATGTCTCTGATGACGCTGACTGAGTCACCGGAAGTGCGCAAGTTATGGTGTACTGCGCATGTCTCTGATGACGCTGACTGAGTCACCGGAAGTGTGCGAGTTACGGTGTAGTGCGCATGGCTCTGATGACGCTGGTTTCGTCATCGGTGTTGATGTAATATGCATCATGTGTCTCAAAACACTCACCGCGCATGTCTATATGTGACACGGTAGCGTCATTGTAACCTAGGCAATCAGGGGGCATCGGCATCACTGGGATGCCGAAAGCCCACCGGTGCAGAGGGACTGTGACACCACCGCATACAGAAATTGCGGTACCTGTGGACCAGAACCATGCTTTTTCCAAAAGGGGTCTGTAAATGGAAGACACGGAATACAGATTGGAAGGCCATAATGGTCTGTAACTAGATTAATCCATACATTGATTAATTACTTGATCTACACAGGGTACATATATATTCAAAGGGACCGAATAATAGACCGCATTAAAAAGGGCGCATAAATTTCATTATTCACATCAACATGTCTACATCTTACATATTGCATGATATGTCATATCTCCATGTGTGCTGCACACAAAATTAATACTCGTGATAATTGTAACGGGTCTGGGAGGTGGAACCTCTGAGCTACTATACAAAGGGGCAGTCCTTGTAAGGAAGCGGGTGACTCCCAGGGAAGGCGGGCAGGTAGACACGGCAAGTGACAGGAGCAGTCTCTGGGTAGAAGGGCAGGAGGTCACGGCAAGTGACGGAGAAAGTCTCTTGACATGCGGGTGGTCACGGCAAGTGACAGCAGGGTAAGAGTCTCTAGACAGGCGGGTGGTCACGGCAAGTGACCGCAGAGCCTCCAGGTAGGCTAGCTGGCGTGTAGCAGGTGAGCGCTCCCAGGTGTGCGGTTAAGAGTCTCTCGGCTGGCTGGCAGGTGGTCTCAGGCAGGTATCAGGCAGGTATCAGGCAGGTGCTTCCTGATCCGCAGGCGGACTGGTCCAAAGACAGACTGGCGGATGCTGGTAGACAGAGTGTCGGACCGCAGGGAATGCAAGCAGGTAGACAGAGCTGGAAAACAGACTGGCAACGGGACCTGAGGGCTGAAGCAGAAGTGAAAGGCTTTGCAACAACTTTGCTCGGGCACCTCCATTTTGGGGGAGGTGCCTTATATATAGGAGCTCCACCGGCAATTGGCCAGGGACTCCTTAGGACGGCGCGCGCTGCCCCTTTAAGAGAGAGGGAGCACGCGCGCGCCCTAAGCACAGTGCCCGGTAAGCAGCGAGCGCTGCCAGCAGCGCGGGAAAAGGACACCGAGGACGGAGCAGGGAGGTGAGGGGAACGGCGTCTCTGCCTAGCAGGAGGCAGGGACGCCGACGCTACAATAATCATGTAAATATACAGTATATTCACCATGTTCTGATTTCTATATACAGTGGTGGCCAAAAGTATTGGCACCCCTGCAATTCTGTCAGATAATACTCAGTTTCTTCCTGAAAATGATTGCAATCACAAATTCTTTGGTATTATTATCTTCATTTAATTTGTCTTCAATGAAAAAAAACAAAAAGAATTGTCCTAAAGCCAAATTGGATACAATTCCACACCAAACCTAAAAAAGGGGGTGGACAAAAGTATTGGCACTATTTGAAAAATCATGTGATGCTTCTCTAATTCGTGTAATTAACAGCACCTGTAACTGACCTGTGGCACCTAACAGGTGTTGGCAATAACTAAATCACACTTGCAGCCAGTTAACATGGATTAAAGTTGACTCAACCTCTGTCCTGTGTCCTTGTGTGTACCACATTGAGCATGGAGAAAAGAAAGAAGACCAAAGAACTGTCTGAGTACTTGAGAAACCAAATTGTGAGGAAGCATGAGCAATCTCAAGGCTACAAGTCCATCTCCAAAGACCTAAATGTTCCTGTGTCTTCCATGCGCAGTGTCATCAAGAAGTTTAAAGCCCATGGCACTGTGGCTAACCTCCCTAGACGTGGACTGAAAAGAAAAATTGACGAGAGATTTCAACGCAAGATTGTGCGGATGGTGGATAAAGAACCTCGACTAACATCCAAACAAGTTCAAGCTGCCCTGCAGTCCGAGGGTACAACAGTGTCAACCCGTACTATCCGTCGGCGTCTGAATGAAAAGGTACTGTATGGTAGGATACCCAGGAAGACCCCACTTCTTACCCAGAGACATTAAAAAAGACAGGCTGGAGTTTGCCAAAACTTACCTGAGAAAGCCTAAAACGTTTTGGGAGAATGTTCTCTGGTCAGATGAGACAAAAGTAGAGCTTTTTGGGAAAAAGCATCAACATAGAGTGTACAGGAAAAAAAAAGAGGCATTCAAAGAAAAGAACACGGTCCCTACAGTCAAACATGGCGGAGGTTCCCTGATGTTTTGGGGTTGCTTTGCTGCCTCTGGCACTGGACTGCTTGACCGTGTGCATGGCATTATGAAGTCTGAAGACTACCAACAAATTTTGCAGCATAATGTAAGGCCCAGTGTGAGAATGCTGGGTCTCCCTCAGAGGTCATGGGTCTTCCAGCAGGACAATGACCCAAAACACACTTCCAAAAGCACTATAAAATGGTTTGAGAGAAAGCACTGGAGACTTCTAAGGTGGCCAGCTATGAGTCCCGACCTGAATCCCATAGAACACCTGTGGAGAGATCTCAAAATGGCAGTTTGGAGAAGGCACCCTTCAAATATCAGGGACCTGGAGCAGTTTACCAAAGAAGAATGGTCTACAATTCCAGCAGAGCATTGTAAGAAACTCATTGATTGTTACCGGAAGCGGTTGTTCGCAGTTATTTTGGCTAAAGGTTGTGCAACCAAGTATTAGGCTGAGGGTGCCAATACTTTTGTCTGGCCCATTTTTGGAGTTTTGTGTGAAATGATCAAGGATTTGATTTTTGCTTCATTCTCTTTTGTGTTTTTTCCTTGCAAGCAAATTAAATGAAGATAATAATACCAAAGAATTTGTGATTGCAATCATTTTCAGGAAGAAACTGAGTATTATCTGACAGAATTGCAGGGGTGCCAATACTTTTGGCCACCCCTGTAACCATGTGTGCGGTCCACAGACAGAAACATAGCACATTTATGTATTACTACACTATACCTAATATACAAACCCTATACGGTGTTGTTACATTATATTTAGTATATATACTCCTCTGAGGTGCTGTTACATTATACCTAATATATATATCCTATACAATGCATACATCTGTCAAAAAGTGAAATTGCCAGATTCAGGAATATAAATAATTACAACGGATACTTAAGATAGAACAATAAATAGAATATTGCATTCCATATCGCATGAATATACCAGCACTAATGTGCAAACAGGATGCTTATTTCTCATTGTTCATATCTATACTTTCAATTCATTGGCATCATCACTCTTTATTTCCGCTTCCATTCTGAATTCCAACTGTTCCCCTTTATGTCCTTTATTAGCCAACATGGATAGTGATGTAATATACAACAAAAAACGAAGGGGTATAGGCTGATACATATAACCTAGTATAAATGAAGCACAATAAAATTAGTATTAAAAACAATGATAAAACAACCATATGTCAAGATGTAACACAGGGCCTCTAGCAGATGGGGAACTACAAGAAAGGGATGAAACTGATGTTTTCATTCAGTCCAGATGGATGTGTGGCGCCCCAGAGGGTTCAGTCGCCACAGGGGTACTGCACCTCAGCCCGAGGTGTGGTATCTCCTCTTCCAGGTAGGGATGGAGCACTTCTCAGGATCCTACTTCATCATTCAACACTACACCACTCCTGTCCTGTAGGGGGGCCTAAATGCACCAGGGTGTTGCCCCGGCCTGGGATATAGGAGATGGGGGGAACCAAAGATAAGGGGAACCATGTAGTAGGTGAGGGTGGAGGACAGACTTTTAGGAAACACTTATTCATTCATATTTAATCTTCAGCCATCTTAAGTTCAAGGTCTTTGATTGTGATCTTCACCGCTGATTGTGGCCTTCTGCTAGAACCTGCAGCCTATTGAAGATACACGGTCCTCGTTCTCTGGCCTTGAGGCGAGGAGCGGGTCAGAGTTAACCACTGCCCCTACCTAAGAAGGCCTGGAGGGGCGTAGAGGAGACAAGCTCCACAGGCAAAAGGATCCGTGGGGGATACGGACGGAGCGGCATACGCCACCTGTATTTCTTACTCTGGCCTAGTCAGAGGGACTCCTGCTGCAAGAGGGGTGACCGGCCCCCGATATCTGACTTTGCTACTTCACATCTCAGTCAGAAAAGCCCGGAGGCTTAGTGGATCCCAGGAGGGATACGGACGGAGCGGCATACGCCACCTGTAACTCTCTACCTGCGTTTATCCAGTGGGACCCGGCCTTACACCTAGTTCTAACCACACATACAGTCAGGAGGAGACTTAGTGGGAGAACTCACCAAGGAGAGGAACACACACACCAGAGGGGTCTCGACAGGTGCTCCTGATCAATCTGGAAAGTGCTGGACCCCCTTCCTGGTGGCCGCAGTACGCCGCGAGGAGCAGAGGGAAGCTTTGCGGCTAAAGTTCATCTTAATGTGAGTAAAAACCCTGGATGACTTCACACCCTGCTTCAGCCTGTTATTTCCTGAGGGGCACTTCACCCAACATCCTTCATCACACTGCCCTGAGGCCTGCTCCGCCTGTGGGGAGCCATCCCATCTTAGCTGCCCATAACACCGGCCTCAGTGGACTGTCGCAGCGCTGGTGCTCGTCACCGGACACCACAGGTGGCGTAGTCGAAAAATACCACTCTTACTTGAAAGCCCATTAAATCTTTTATGTGACGGCCCTGGGCACGGACCGGGTCCAGGCCACGACTGCAACCCCCAACATCTGACCCGGCTCCGAGTAACCCCATCTCCTAGGGAGGGCTGAGAGCGTCACAGATGTAATGTTTTAAGCGTCCAAATCCATGTGGATTTCATTTGTGCTAGCCGTTGGGAAACAGGGCCTCCACGTATATTATCTACAATATTGTCAATGTCCCTCACTCTCAATATCTTTGCATTACAAGCATGATGGAGTTTAAAGTGTCGCGGAATCGTTTTTAGGGTGGATATGTCCATGTGGTCAATCGCCGCCGTGATACCTAGCACATATAGTGAGTTTAACATTTGCTGGTAAAATCTCATGATGCCAAACCAGATCCTTCTATCCATGAGGCTCAAAGTTTCTCGAACTTAGTGGCAGTGTTTTTCTCTAAATAAATGCTTCTTTTCAAATTCAACAACCAATCGACCTTTTTTATGAATTTTGGGATTGTGGGAGTCTCCTCAGATATCCAGTATTGAGCTACTAATTTCTTAGCCATATATAACATTTGAGAGACAGCAATTTTACCATATTCATCAATAGCCAGGTCTTAAATTACCCAAATATGCATACCAAAGGTGTGGTGTCTATCTGCACTAAGTAAATCCAATGAATAGTGTCCAGTACATCCTCCCAAGAGGAGTCTAGTTTAGGACAGGACCAAAGCATATGCAATAAGTCTGCTGGGTTTGACTTACATCTAGGACATAGAGAATGTGGTGTAAGCCCAATATTGAATCGAAACATAGGTATTCTGTAGACTCGGTATACCTTGTTGAGGTGGGCACGTCTAGGGGAGTTAAAATGGTAATGGTATTGTACTATGTGGCGTGAAGCTCCCCTGCCCACAGGGTCATCCCAGGCTCGTATACAGTACATTGTAGTTGAGCTTCTATGAAGTAAACTCAAGGATTAGGAACTGCCAGACCTCCATTACTTTGTTCTCTTTGGAATGTTTCCAGTTTAATTCTTGGAGTTTGCAGGGCTGGCCCGAACGTATAGGCGAAGTAGGCGGCCGCCTAGGGCGCCGACCCTAAGGGGGCGCCAGAGAAAAAATAGAAAAAATTATAAAAAATCTTTTCAAAAGGCAAAAAGTTTTAGGGATGGAAAGAAAAGTGTACATACATTTTTTACCATAAATTTAAAAGAAAAACCGTTGAGCTTCAATTTACGCACGGAAAGGAGGCGCTAAACTACGGACGTGAGTTGTTTGCATCGTCTCCTTACAGGTGTTTGATCCCGCGCGTTTATTTTGCTCCTAAGTTTTCAAATGTTGGCAAAGCAAAGCAAACAACCAAAAATGCACACACTACACTAAGCGGGCGCCCGAGAGAAAAAAATACGTATACTTAAAAGGTAGGTGTTGGCGATTATATTGATAGATGTCATCAGCAGTCGATGCGGCTAGTGGGAGGAGTCTGTTTTGACGCTTTGGCGTAGACTGCCTGGACTGCCAGTCAGGCCAGCTAAGGCAAGGGAGATAGTATCTACGTTTTTTGCATATCGGCGCGCGCGATTATAATATTTTCGAGGTATGTCTCTACTGTTTGCATGCTTTATCATGTGAGCCATTGCTGTTATTTTGTATATTCATTAGATTCATTGTTCCATGAGGTTTCATGAATGCAAATAGAAAATAGGAGGTTTTTAGTAAATTTTTGGCCTAGGTTCTAAAGTATTAGGTGCTGCGAGGTAGGTATATTGTTTTGATTTTCAAAAATATTGGAAACATTGGAAATTGTTAAAGAAATTTGTGGTTTTTGTCTTAAAAGTAAAATCGTATTGTATAATGTTCAGATAACAATTTTAATCGGCGCGTTAACTTTTAGGTAAATGCTGTGTGTTGTAACGAGTCATGGCTGATAAGAAGAAAAAACTTTCGGGGTTTCAGAACCGTAAAAGAAAAGCTGAGGAGGAGAAATCACTTTCAAAAATCAAAGGGTCATTTTTAAAATATCTAAGCAATAGAAATGAAGACGCGGAATTCCAAACGTTGGAACAACAGGCTTCTGTTGCCTCGGAAATATCGAATGTGGAAATAGAATTTGTTTCTCATGCTGAAAATAGTGAACTACAACCATCAATATCTGGTGGTAGATCTGATCAAAGTACCAGTACTGACATGGAGGCTGGTACATCTATAGAAATACTACGTAAAGACTATTAGGACGATCCCGCTACGTGGACCGTAATCAATGATGACTTACGCCTAGATGTAGTAAAACTCGGCCCCACACAAGTTAAAGATTTCGATTTTCCTTTGGACACTAATCGTAGAAAATTTTCTTGTGTTCACTATAAACGTCGTCTTGTCAATGGTGAAAGTCTTGAACGCAATTGGCTAACGTATTCTATTCAGAAAAATTCATTTTTTTGTTTTTGCTGCACGTTGTTTCCAGACTCATCACTTCAACTAGGAATCATCAAACGCTCAGCCTTAGGTACTGATGGTGTAAATGACTGGAAAAACATATCTGCCATTTTAGCCAGCCACGAAAAAAGCAAAGATCACATGATTAGCTTTCAAAAATGGAAGGAACTCGAAAATAGACTTAAGATGAACAAGACCATTGACGAAGAACACTTACGCAAAATTGAAGAGCAAGAAAAATACTGGCATCAAATTTTAGAAAGGTTGATAGCTCTAGTGAGGGTACTAGGTACGCAAAACTTAGCGTTCCGTGGATCAAATGATGCATTGTTTGCATCTAATAATGGGAACTTTTTGAAATTTGTGGAGTATTTGGCTATGTTCGATCCCGTCATGTGTGAGCACATTCGGAAAATACGGGACAAAGAGATTCATGCACATTATTTGGGAAAAACAATACAGAATGAGATGGTTCAACTGCTAATGGTATTCAGGAAAAGATTCTTGACGATGTCAAAACTGCAAAATCCTTTTCTGTAGTGCTGGATTGTACTTCTGACGCGTCTCATGTTGAACAAATGACTATCATTGTTCGGTTTGTTTCCACATCAGAAGACAAAAAGTTTGAAATTAAAGAGCACTTCTTGGGATTCATTCCTGTTTCTGATACAACTGGAGGTGGTTTGACAGCCGCTGTCTTGAACAAATTTGAAGAACTGTCGCTCTCTGTGGACAACTTACGAGGGCAAGGCTACGACAATGGGAGCAACATGAAGGGAAAAAACATTGGACTACAAAGACGAATTTTGGACATAAACCCACGTGCATTCTTTGTGCCTTGCAGCTCCCATTCTCTAAACTTAGTCGTCAACGATGCCGCTAAATGTTGTTTTGGAGCGACAACTTTTTTCCTGTTAGTTCAAAATCTCTACGTATTTTTCTCTTCGTCAAATCAGCGTTGGGAAGTACTAGTGCATCATTTGCCATCTCTGACTCTAAAACCTCTAAGCGAAACAAGGTGGGAAAGTAGAATTGATGCTCTGGCCCCCCTCCGTTACCAATTGAGCGAAGTCCATGATGCCCTAATGGACATAGCAGAAAATATTAGTCTCACAGGAAGCTCTGGAAATGTCTCCCGGCTAGAAGCTCAAGGTCTTGCTAAACAAGTTGGAACCTTTTCTTTTGTTACATCTGTTCTAGTATGGTTCAACATTTTGTACGAAATCAATTTGACAAGTAAGTTACTTCAGTCACAAGAATTCGATTTAGCTGCTGCTTCTCAACACCTTGACAAAACCAAGAAATATCTGCAATAAAAAAGCGATGAAGAGTTTGAGAAGCTGTTAGTTGATGCGAGGGAAATCGCAGAAGAGCTTGGCATACCAGCTAATTTTGAGTCAAGTTCTGCGCCAAAACGTATAAAGAAAAAAAACAGACAGTTCTCTTATGAAGGGAAAGATGAGCCCATAAGAGATGAGAAACAGAGTTTCAAAATTAACTTTTACTTTGCGATCTTAGATACTGCTATAAATTCAGTTGATAAGCGGTTCACTCAGCTGAAAGAAATGGAATTGAAATTTGGAATTTTGTACCACATCATTTCACTTGAGGGAAAACCAAGCAAATTTGTTCTGGATAAGTGTAAAGCTCTGGAAAAGTCTCTTACACACAACGAAGCAAAAGACATTGATGCCATAGAGCTATGTGGTGAACTGCAGGCAATGGCAAGACGTGTTCCAGAAGATTCATCACCAAAAGACGTTCTTGAACTTTTGCTTAAATCTGACTTGAAAGAAAGTGTCCCCAACCTGCTGGTGGCTCTAGGAATTCTTTTGACTCTGCCTGTGTCTGTGGCCTCAGGAGAGAGAAGCTTCTCAAAACTAAAGCTAATTAAAACATATTTAAGGGCAAATATGACGCAAGAGAGGTTGGTTGGGTTGGCAACATTTCGATAGAATCTGAAGTTGCTAAACAAATTAATCTCGGTGACTTAGTGTCATCCTTTTCAAAAAAAAAGGCAAGGAAACAAAAATTTTAATTACCTATGGTCGTTTTTGTTTTGTGTTATTAATTACTTTGTATATATTTGTCCTATACAACTTCTCAGAAGATTAAAGAGTTAGGAGACAGTTAATTAATCATTGTTGTTGTGGTTTATTTTGCTCCTAAATTTATATCCCAAGTTTTCATCTACTGCCAAGAATAGTAGGGGCGCAAAAAAATAGTTTCGCCTAGGGCGCCATAATCTCTCAGGCCGGCCCTGGGAGTTTGCCTACCCACAATTAATTCACGGAACATGCGATTAATTTGGAAAAAGTATTTTTGGGGTATCCAAATAGGGGAGCTATGAAGTGCATATATTAGCTGAGGCACAGGTAATTTGGACCAAGTTTCCCTTTTATGCTTAAATTTCACAAGAATTGGAGTGAGATGTAATCTGTCATAGTCTTACATTTGTGCTATTATATTGATACCTAGATTTTTAAATTCAGAAGCTACTTGCAGGCCAGAGCTAACATAGAAAGGTGTATTATCATTATTATCTAGTGTGAGTAAGACTGATTAGTTCCAATTATTCCTCAAATCTCTCAATAATTAGTAAAGCGTCAAAAACAGAAAAGTGTCGTCAGCATAAAGGGCCACCTTCTCTTCCATTACACCTCTACGGAAACCCACTCTGCCGAATGTCTCCTAATAATTGCTGCAAGAGGTTCAATAGCCAGTGCAAAGAGGAGAAGAGGCAACTCTGTCTAGTACCCCTGCCAAGTTTGAAGACTGATGTAAGTTGTCCATTTATCCTTAATCTAGCCACTGGTTTCCCTATAGCAATTTTATCCATGCGGTAAAAATGGATCCCATACCCAATTTTTCAAGTACTGCCCATAAAAATTCACACAAAATGGAGTCAAATGCCTTTGCGGCCTTCAATGAGCATATTATCATGGCAGTCATCTCCCCATTCAATATTCTCCCTGGTTTGTCAATCCACCAATGGATTATGTTTAACAAGCCAAGGAATACCCAAAACAATAGGTGTGGGAAGATTGTTCAGGAAATAGCAAGGGATTATTTCACAATGAACTGACCCCATCCTCAGTTTTACATTATGTACAATCTGAGTAAATGCTTTCTGTGCAAGTGGCACCGAGTCGATGATGAAGATGGAAATAGGTTTAGCTAAAGTACAGCAAGCAATACCGTGAGTTTTCACAAACTCAGCATCAAGCATGCTGACTCCGGCTCCACTGTCAACAAACACAGAAATTTTCTCGGTTTTGCTCCCTAGCACCACCTCTGCTGTCAGGACAAAGCGGGAACTGCAGGTTGCCAACAAATGCACCCCTTGATTATCCAACTCCAGACTACCAAGAGTTAATCGAGTCTCCTTTTCTTTAGGAATAGTGATGGACGAGCACTAAAATGCCCGGGCGCTCGATGCTCGGGTCGAGCAAATTGGAATACTCGGGTGCTTGACTCGAGCAACGAGCCCAACGTACAGTACAGACCAAAACTTTGGACACACCTTCTCATTTAAAGATTTTTCTGTATTTTCATGACCATGAAAATTGTACATTCACACTGAAGGCATCAAAACTATGAATTAACACATGTGGAATTATATACTTAACAAAAAAGTGTGAAACAACTGAAAATATGTCTGATATTCTAGGTACTTCAAAGTAGCCACCTTTTGCTTTGATGAATGCTTTGCACACTCTTGGCATTCTCTTGATGAGCTTCAAGAGGTAGTCACCGGAAATGGTTTTCACTTCACAGGTGAGCCCTGTCAGGTTTAATAAGTGGGATTTCTTGCTTTATAAATCGGGTTGGGACCATCAGTTGTGTTGTGCAGAAGTCAGGTAGATACACAGCTGATAGTCCTACTAAATAGACTGTTAGCTGCTTTTTTCTTGCCATAATACAAATTCTAAGTAAAGAAAAACGAGTGGCCATTATTACTTTAAGAAATGAAGGTCAGTCAGTGCGAAAAATTGGGATAACTTTGAAAGTGTCCCCAAGTGGAGTTGCAAAAACCATCAAGCGCTACAAAGAAACTGGCTCACATGAGGACCGCCCCGGGAAAGGAAAACCAAGAGTCACCTCTGCTTCTGAGGATAAGTTTATCCGCGTCACCAGCCTTAGAAATCGCAGGTTAACAGCAGCTCATATTAGAGACCAGGTCAATGCCACACAGAGTTCTAGCAGCAGACATATCCGTTCAACAACTGTTAAGAGGAGACTTTGTGCAACAGGCCTTCATGGTAAAATAGCTGCTAGGAAACCACTGCTAAGGACAGGCAACAAGCAGAAGAGACTTGTTTGGGCTAAAGAACACAAGGAATGGACATTAGACCAGTGGAAATCTGTGCTTTGGTCTGATGAGTCCAAATTTGAGATCTTTGGTTCCAACCACCGTGTCTTTGTGCGACGCAGAAAAGGTGAACGGATGGACTCTACATGCCTGGTTCCCACCGTGAAGCATAAAGGAGGAGGTATGATGGTGTGGGGGTGCTTTTCTGGTGACACTGTTGGGGATTTATTCAAAATTGAAGGCATACTGAACCAGCATGGCTACCACAGCATCTTGCAGCAGCATGCTATTCCATCTGGTTTGCGTTTAGTTGGACCATCATTTATTTTTCAACAGGACAATGACCCCAAACATACCTCCAGGCTGTGTAAGGGCTATTTGACCAAGAAGGAGAGTGATGGGGTGCTAGTCAGATGACCTGGCCTCCACAGTCACCAGACCTGAACCCAATCGAGATGGTTTGGGGTGAGCTGGACCGTAGAGTGAAGGCAAAAGGGCCAACAAGTGCTAAGCATCTCTGGGAACTCCTTCAAGATTGTTGGAAGACCATTTCCGGTGACTACCTCTTGAAGCTCATCAAGAGTGTGCAAAGCAGTCATCAAAGCAAAAGGTGGCTACTTTGAAGAACCTAGAATATAAGACATATTTTCAGTTATTTCACACTTTTTTGTTAAGTATATAATTCCACATGTGTTAATTCATAGTTTTGATGCCTTCAGTGTGAATGTACAATTTTCATAGTCATGAAAATACAGAAAAATCTTTAAATGAGAAGGTGTGTCCAAACTTTTGGTCTGTACTCTAGGTCTATAGGAAACGCGAGCATTTTTTAGGCCAAAACCCAAAAACCTCTGTATCGATTTCAAACCAATAGGCCTAGGCCATTCCTGCACAGCTTGAACTTTCACCGGGTCCATCTCAAAGCCCTCGCTGGAGATAATGTAGCCCAAAAAACTAATTCTCTGTACAGCAAACTCACATTTCTCTAGCTTAGCAAAAAGCGAATTGTCAATTAATAACTGTAATACTTCACATACGCTCCGCCAATGAGACTCCAAATCAGGCGAATAAATCAAAATGTCATCCAAATACACAACCACATTTTTGCCGATCAAAGGTCTAAGGATGTCATTAATAAGATTCTGAAAAAATGCTGGTGCATTGGTAAGACCAAAAGGCATAACCAGATTCTCAAAATGACCCACAGGAGTGTTAAAAGCAGTCTTCCATTCATCACCCTCCTTCATGCGCAACAAATTGTATGCCCCCCGGAGACCAATTTTAGAGAACCACTTGGCCCCCACTAACTGGTTAAACAAATCAGGAATCAATGGCAGTGGGTAGGGATTGCGTACAGTAATTTTATTAATCTCGCGAAAGTCCAGACAAGGACGTAAACCGCCGTCCTTTTTTTTAACAAAAGAAAAATCCAACAGCCACAGGTGACTTAGAGGGTCTGATATGACCGGCGGCCAAGCTCGTCTGTATGTATTCCTCCAAAGCCTTTCTCTCAGGAATAGTAAGATTAAATAAACGACTTTTAGGAAGAGTCGCTCCAGGGACAAATTCATGGTACAATCATAGTCTCTATGGGGAGGCAAAATTTGCGACTCCTCCTCAGAAAAAACGTTCCAAAAATCCTGAATAGGTACAGGTAATTCCCCTTTATCCACAGCAGCACCGCCCCCGGCTCTCACAGCAGCAGCTATGCCACTGACAGCGCCGAGCTGCTGCTCTGATCGTGCAGGAGATGCTGATATTTCAGCACCTCCTGAGCGATCGTGCTGTGATCGGTCAGTCACATTGACTGACCGATCGCAGCGCTATGGGTGCGCAGACCGCCGGCATGGGTCCCTGCACCGCACCCCGTACCGATCAGCTGTCTGTGACAGCTGTCGGCACGAAACTGTCACTGCCTGCTTACAGGCAGTGACAGTTTAAATGCATGACCAACACTGCACGGCAAAGAGCAGGAACTAACACACGCTAATGACATGCTGTGTCCGTCATTGAACCTTATGGGGTTAACTTCAACAACAACAGCAATTTCCATGTAATGGAAACAACAATGGCAGCTTCCGTCTAACGGCAGCAACAACGGCAACAACAACAGCTTACATCTAATGGGAACAACAATGGCAATTTCCTTCTAAGGGCAACAATAGCTACAATTTCTATCTAATGGCAACATCGACAACTTCCATCTAGTGGCAACAACAATTTCCATCTAACTGCAACAACAACTTCCATCTAACTGCAACAACAACAACTTCTATCTAATGGCAATAACATCAACAATGTCCATCTAAAGGCAACAAAAATTTCCATCTAAAGGCAACAACAACTTCCATCTAACTGCAACAACAACAAATTCCATCTAACGGCAACAACAACAACTTCCATCTAACGGCAAGAACAACTTCCATCTAACGGCAAGAACAACTTCCATCTAATGGCTACAACAACTTCCATCTAACGGCAACAACAACATCCATCTATCGGCAACAACTTCCAACTAACGACATCAGCAACTTCCATCTCACGGCAATAACATCAACAATGTCCATCTAACGGCAACAACTTCCACCTAACGGCAAGAACAACTTCCATCTAATGGCTACAATAATTTCCATCTAACGGCAACAACAACGTCCATCTAACGGCAACAACTTCCAACTGACGACATCAACAACGTCCATCTAACGGCAACAACAACTTCCATCTCACGGCAAGAACATCAACAATGTCCATCTAACAGCAACAACAGTTTCCATCTAACGACAACAGAAGCTTCCATCTAATGGCAACAACAACTTCATACTAACGGCAACAATAACAACTTCCATGTAATGGCAGAAACTTCTTCCATCTAATAACAACAACAACTTTCATCTAACGGTAATCACTTCCATCTAATAAAAAAAAGCCTACAAGAAGCAAAATGAACATAAACCCTGCTATAAATAAAAAAAAAAGGTTAGTAACACTGTTTTCATCAAAAATAGCATGAAAGCTATCCCACCAAGACATATTGATCCCATTCAGAATAGTCCTACTCTGTCTAATATTAAAAACCTTACCATGTGTCAAAGTTGATTTCAGTGCTTTAAATGTATTATCCAGCTCTAGGAATGGAGGCCACACCCTGGCTTGCACAGAATGCAAAAAATACAAAGAAAAAACACAGAATTTGAGATTGGTTTACATTGGTGTACATGCAGCACTGAAACGCACACCCTGGCTTCCATCTAATGACAACTACTTCCATCTAATGGCAACAACTTCACCATCTAATGACAACTTCAATCTAACGGTAACAACAACTTCCATCTAACAGCAACAACTTCCCCATCTCATGACAACTTCCATCTAACGGCAACAACAATTTCCATCTAACAGCAACAACAATTTCCATCTAACGGCAACAACGACAACCTCCATCTAACGGCAACAACTTCCATCTAATGGCAACAACAACTTCAATCTAACGGCAACAACAACAATGTCCACCTAACAGCAACAACTTCCATCTAATGGCAACAACAACTTCAATCTAACGGCAATAATAACTTCCATCTAATGGCAGCAACTTCTTCCATCTAATTGCAACAACAACTTTCATCTAACGGCAGCAACAACTTTCATCTAACGGCAATAACAACTTCCATCTAACGGCAATAACATCAACAATATCCATCTAATGAAAACAACAACTTCCATCTAACGGCAACAACAGTTTCCATCTAATGACAACAGAAGCTTCCATCTAATGGCAACAACAACAATGTCCACCTAACAGCAACAACTTCCATCTAATGGCAACAACAACTTAAATCTAACTGCAACAACTTCCATCTAATAAAAAAAAACTACTAGAAGCAAAATGAACATAAACCCTGCTATAAATAAATAAAAAGCTTAGTAACACTGTTTTAATCAAAAATAGCATGAAAGCTATCCCATCAAAGCAAATTGAACCCATTCAGGATAGTCCTACTCTGTCTAATATTAAAAACCTTACCATGTGTCAAAGTTGATTTCAGTGCTTTAAATGTATTATCCAGCTCTAGGAAGGGAGGCCACACCCTGGCTTGCACAGAATGCAAAAAATACAAAGATAAAACACAGAATTTGAGATTGGTTTACGTTGGTGTACATACAGCACATAAACGCACACCCTGGCTTTCATCTAATGACAGCTACTTCCATCTAATGGCAACAACTTCCCCATCTAATGAGAACAACTTCAATCTAACTGCAACAACAACTTCCATCTAACAGCAACAACTTCCCCATCTGATGACAACAACTTTCATCTAACCGCAACAACAACTTCCATCTAACGGCAACAACAATTTCCATCTAACGGCAACAACGACAACCTCCATCTAACGGCAACAAAAACTTCCATTTAAAGTCAACAACAAAAGCAATTTCCATGTAATGGAAACAACAACAGCAACTTCCGTCTAACGGCAACATCAACGGCAACTACGTACATCAAATGGCAACAACAATGGCAATTTCCTTCTAACTGCAGCAACAACAACTTCTATCTAACGGCAACAACTTGCATCTAACGGCAAGAACAACTTTCATCTAACGGCATCAACAATTTCCATCTAACGGCAACAACAACTTCCATCTAATGGCAACAATGGCAACAATAACTTCCATTTAACGGCAACAACAACAACTTCCATCTAAAGGCAAAAACAACAGCAAATTTCATGTAATGGCAACAACAACGGGAACTTCTATCTAACGGCAACAACAACTACAACTTCCATTTAACGGCAGCAACAATTTCCATCTAATGGCAACAATGGCAACAACAACTTCCATCTAATGGCAACAACAACAACTTCCATCTAAAGGCAACAACAACAGCAATTTCCATGTAACGGGAACAACAACGGCAACTTCCACGTAACAGCCACAACAGCAACATCCATTTACGATAACTACAACTTCCATCTAATGGCAGCAAAAACTGTGACAGCAGCAATTTCCATGTAACAAGGACAACAGCAACAGCCCCAACATGACAATGCCTGTAGTTTTCTTAGCAAAATCCTGCTGACAGGTTCCCTTTAATAAGTTTGCATTAAATTACATTGAAACCTGATAAATATGAAGCTCTATATTTCTTTATGTCTTCTCAAGGAGCTTTGTTCCATTATTAATATGACATTAGTTGCAGCATGCCACATTGTTACCATAGAATCAATTAGATAAAACTTCATTGTAACATTAAGGGCATATAGAGAATCAGTATGTGCCCATATCATGTCATGGGCACAGAATTCAGGAGCAGTTTGGCACAAGACTGAATTTGCCTCTTTTAAAAAAATGGAAGAAAACTAAAAAGTAAGGAGACTTTTTATACACTGAGAAGCTGGACTGTTCATCCTTCTGAGTCTTCGTGTGCATGTTCACATTACACTTTTGGATCACAAGCTACAACATGATGGCCTATAGACCACTGCAGACCGGACAAAGAGGGTCAGGATGACTTACTGTGTTTAGCAGTGAAACATTGATTGTCTCCATCATTTCCAGAAGGAGTAGATTCTTTGACTCCCAAGAAAAAAATCAAAAATCAAATATAATCATACATTTCTATATGAATGATTGATGTTTAATCATGCAGAATCAAATCGGTTTGCTTCTTCAAGTCCCGCGAGCAGGACGAATCTAGCACCAGTATCCAGAATGCCTCTTTGTAAGGCCTCTTTTACACATTCGGATATTTCCGTTACTGGAAATATCCGTGTCCATGTGTGTGATATGTGTAGCAACCGTGTGTCACCCATGTGCCCCATCAGTACCGGCACTTGGGAATCAGTGGTACAGTTAACGCTGTTCTCAAGTATCGGGTGCAGAATGCTGCCCTCATCATTGTCCCCTGCTTACACTGCGATCAGCGATAGCAAGGGACAATGATGAGAGTAGTATTCTGCTCCCGCTGAGCTCAGCCCAGAGCAGGGGCCTGCTCGCTGTAGCGAGTCATTCTCCCCGCCATGAGCGGTCAGGTGAATTACAGTGGGGGACATCTTCGGACAGGTGAATATAAGGATTTTTTAATTTTATTCTTATTTTTACACCAGGACACAGGGGGAGCAGAATACTACTTTCAAGATTGTCCCTTGCTCGCGCTGATCGGGGGACAATGATAAGGGGAGCGTTCAGCACCCGGTGCTTGGGAACAGCGCTACCTGTACCGTTGATTCCCAGGCGCCGGTACGTGTGATACTGATGACACACGGATGTCATCCATGTGTCATCACTGTGCACGTGTGCAAGACGTTTTGCGGCCGTGCTGTGAGAAAAAAATGGACGTATCAGCGTGTTTTGCCCACAGATACACTGTCCGTGGAAACACACTGATGTGCACAGACCCATTCATTTTAATGGGTCTACGAGTGTCAGTGTCTCCAGTACATGTGGAAACGGACACCACACGTACACGCAACACTGACGTCTGAAAGGCCTAATGAAGGGCACGCTTCCATCTCCTCCTAGTGACTGGGTGAATAGCTTAATTGAGGCCCCTGAAACACTGATGAGAGTGATGGAATGATTGCTTTATCTTTACCTATCTCCTGTCTGGCCTTATATATTCATAAGATCCAGCCAGCACGTGTCCTCTGTTTACTGTAACTGAATGAAAACATCAATTCCTGAGAGATTTGTGCACCTTAGCTGACGAGTAGTAATGAACGAACCCATGGATGTTTGGGTTCAGCAGGTTCAGCCGAACACCTAAAAAATTTTGGTTTGGGTACCCGAATGGTATCTGAACCTGAACCTCATTCATATGAATGGGGGGCCCAAACATCTGTGGGAAACACAGGCTCTGATCGGCGGTAAGATTGTTATCACTGGTCAGAGCGCTGCGGACTCACGCTGTTAGATGAAGTCCGTCTCCAGGATCCATGCCCGATCACTAGATGTTTGGAACAAACCCAGAACTTTACTGTTCGGGTTCACCCATCTCAACTGACGAGCAAGCAAATTGCTAATAAAATACAACAATAAGATCTACGTAACCGGTGCCGACCGAACCTGGGGATTCTACAGCTGTACACACACAACTCCGCTCCGTACTCACATGGCTCCGCTCCATACACACACGGCTCTGCTCCGTACACCTCATACACACCCTGTTCAGCTCCGTACACAATATACACGCGCGGCTCCTCTCCGTACGCCTCGTACACGCGTGGCCCCGCTCCGTATGCCTTGTACACGCGCGGCCCCGCTCCGTACGACTCGTACACGCGCGGTTCCGCTCCGTACGCCTCGTACACGCGCGACTCCGCCCCGTACACGCGCGACTCCGCCCCGTACACGCGCGACTCCGCCCCGTACGCCTCGTACACGCGCGACTCCGCCCCGTACACCTCGTACACGCGCGACTCCGCCCCGTACACCTCGTACACGCGCGACTCCACCCCGTAAGCCTCGTACACGTGCAGCTTCACTCCGTACACCTCCTACACGCGCGACTCTGCCCTGTACGCCTCGTACACACTCGACTCCGCCCCGTACGCCTCGTACACGCGAGGCTCCGCACACCTCATACACACACGGCTCCGCTCCGTACACCTCGTACACACGCGTCTCCCCTCCGTACGCCTCGTACACGCGCGTCTCCCCTCCGTACGCCTCGTACACGCGCGACTCCTCCCCGTAAGCCTCGTACACGTGCAGCTTCACTCCGTACGCCTCCTACACGCGCGACTCTGCCCTGTACGCCTCGTACACACTCGACTCCGCTCTGTACACCTCCTACACACACGGCTCCGCTCCGTACACCTCGTACACGCGCGGCTCTGCTCCGTACGCCTCGTACACGCGCGGCTCTGCTCCGTACACCTCGTACACGAGCGGTTCCGCCCCATACGCCTCGTACACGCGCGACTCCGGCCCGTACGCCCCGTACACGCGCGACTCCGCCCCGTAAGCCTCGTACACGTGCAGCTTCACTGCGTACGCCTCGTACACACTCGACTCCGCCCCGTACGCCTCGTACACACGCGTCTCCGCTCCGTACGCCTCGTACACGCGCGACTCCTCCCCATATGCCTCGGAAACGTGCAGCTTCACTCCGTTTGCCTCCTACACGCGCGACTCTGCCCTGTACTCCTCGTACACACTCGACTCCGCCCCGTACGCCTCGTACACACACGGCTCCGCTCCGTACACCTCGTACACGCGCGGCTCCGCTCCGTACACCTCGTACACGCGCGGCTCCGCTCCGTGCACCTCGTACACACACGGCTCTGCTACATCCACACTGTAAACCCCTCCTGACCCCACACATAAACTTCAGCTCATCCAGCACCATGACAACCAGCACAGCAGAGTCCTGCATCCACTGAGGCCCCTGATCATGTGACCCCTGACTCCTCCCCTCCTGTGACCTCATCACAGCTCCTGTGCTCACTGAGCAGCCATATATGTGGTGGCGGCTCTGCAGGTGGAGGTATGTGGAGACTCCCATTACTGGGCGCAGGGGGCATTAACCCCTTCAGCACGGAGACTCTTTTGGGGTCTTGTGTTGCCCCTTTATAAGAATCATAAGGTTTTTGTTCTGTTTCCTGTAATAGATACATACGACCCAACTATGGAGACAGGGAGGGAGGAAACGTATTGTTCTCATAGTACAGGGCCCCTTTACTGGCCCCACAGTGTAATGCCCCCATTATGCCCCTTATGCAGGATGTATGATGCCCCCCACAGTGTAATGCCCCCATTATGCCCCTTATGCAGTATGCATGATGCCCCCCACAGTGTAATACCCCCATTATGCCCCTTATGTAGGATGTATGATGCCCCCCACAGTGTAATGCCCCCATTATTGCCCTGATGCAGTATATATGATGCCCCCACACAGTGTAATGCCCCCATTATGCCCCTTGTGCAGTATGTATGATGACACCACACAGTGTAATGCCCCCATTATGCCCCTTATGCAGGATGTATGATGCCCCAACACAGTGTAATGCCCCCATTACGCCCCTTATGTAGTATGTATGATGCCCCCACACAGCGTAATGCCCCCATTATGCACCTTATGCAGGATGTATGAGGCCCCCACACAGTGTAATGCCTCCATTATGCCCCTTATGCAGGATGTATGATGCCCCCACACAGTGTAATGTCTCCATTATGCCCCTTATGCAGTATGTATGAAGCCCCACACAGTTTAATGTCCCCATTATGCCCCTTATGCAGTATGTATGATGCCCCCACACAGTGTAATGCCCCCATTATGCCCCTTATGCAGTATGTATGATACCCCACACAGCGTAATGCCCCCATTATGCACCTTATGCAGGATGTATGAGGCCCCCACACAGTGTAATGCCCCCATTATGCCCCTTATGCAGGATGTATGATGCCCCCACACAGTGTAATGCCTCCATTATGCCCCTTATGCAGTATGTATGAAGCCCCACACAGTTTAATGTCCCCATTATGCCCCTTATGCAGTATGTATGATGCCCCCACACAGTGTAATGCCCCCATTATGCCCCTTATGCAGTATGTATGATACCCCACACAGTGTAATGCCCCCATTATGCCCCTTATGCAGTATGTATTATGCCCCCACCCACAGTATAATTTCTCCCCAGTACCACCTGAGGTCCTGTAGTTGGAATAATCCCTCTGGAAAATGGTTTTCCCTCTGCCTGCTCCCCTACATATAGACCCTTGAGCATGTATACACTCATGTAGGGGAGCAGGCCTCACTAGATATCGAGGCTTCGTACAGTAATATACCGCATGAGGATGATATCAGAGGAGTAAGACATTTCTTGAAATCGAGATCAATAGAGTGTAGCAGACATAATGACTTCATGGAGGATCTTCTAAAATTCACTCTTACACATAACTTCTTTCTTTTTGACAGGAAGTACTTCCACCAGCTCAGGGGTACTGCGATGGGGACCTGTTGTGCCCCCTCATATGCTAACCTATTCCTGGGCTGGTGGGAGGAAAATACAATATTCATAGATGATCATAAGTGGTGGCATCCATATATTGGGGTTTAGTATAGATATATTGACGACATTTTTATCATCTGGTCAGGAACGAGTGAAAAGTTTCTTGAATTTGTCAGGGAACTCAATATCTATAGAGTGAGCCTGAGATTTATGTCAGAGTTTAAATATTACCAGTTGCCTTTGCTGGATGTACTAATCAAGAATGAAGGGGATGGGACCTTAGGTACACTCATCTACCATAAACCTACAAGCACTAATAAACTATTGAAGTGGGATAGTCACCACCCCATCCTCATTAAAAAAAAGCAATATCCAAGAGCCAATTTTTACGATTGAGAAGAGACTGCTCTAATGTCACAGAGTTTAATATACAGGCAATAGACATGAACACCAGATTCATGGAAAAGGGTACCCACGATACATTTTGGATTCCACACGATTGTTTGCAGAAAATCAGGAGAGACAGACATTCCTCCATACCTAACCAAGAGAGCAAGAAAAAGATGGGATAACACGAGTAATAGGAACTTATCACAATCAGAGTGACCATATCTTTAATATCCTCAGAAAACCCTGGCCAACCGGGACCTGAGGGTGCTGTGGGATGTACTCCCACAATAACTTTCAGAAAGGGTCGGTCAATTAGGGACCGTTTAGTGCATAGTTTCTATAAAAACCTGCACCCAAGTGGACTTGGCTGGATAGAAGAGTGTGCGGTTTCTTTAGATGTGGATAAAGTTGTACATGTAATTGGATGAGACCATGTAAATCTTTCTCGAGTTCCTCTACAGGTAAAATCTTTTTCCAGAGGGATTATTCCAACTGTAAAACCTCAGGACTTTTATATATGGCCACATGCACCTGCCCCCTAGATTTTGTATGAACGACCAAGAGGCAGTCTAAGAGGAGGGTGGGGGAGGGGGCATTTGGGTAATTTATGCCATGGTCAGGACACCCCAATTAGTGAGACTCATGAACAGTGCACATCGAGGTGAAACCGGAAACATCTCGTTTTGTATCATTGCGGCGGTTAAACCCAATGTGAGAGGAGGTGATCACAATAGATGTATCAAAAAGGAAAGCGAGTGGATTCCAGACTGGATGCACAAGCCCCTAAGGTACTCGAGGAGCAAATTTCCTATGCCTGTTTTGTGTGAATACATCCATATTCTGATTTACATTTTTGGATTTTATATTCTACCCATTGCTACTCAGTTTCCTGAGAATGGGGTTCACATATTGTTTTACTTCTTCGAGAGATCTGAGCTTCTGTATCAGAATTATTTCTTATTAGTTATATCCCACTTATACTATTTAGTAACTAACAAGTGTGGTGTTCCTTGTGTATGTCTAATTATGCAATAGGGGTCAAATTTGACCATTTAGAAATTTACTGTGGGCCACCATCCCATATTTTCTAGAAGTAGATCTACATGCTTATTGTATGATGGGAGGATGTGCAATACTTGTTGTTAGTCTCCCATGATGCTGATCTCAGAGGGAGGATTTTTCATTTGATGGAATGCGATCCAATATCATATGCACTCCGGTGTGGAGCGCAGACATCTGGGCATGCGCAATCGTGGACAATGATCCTAGATTCGCTCCGGCGTGGAATGATAAGTACGGGCATGCACAGTCACAGGTACGAGTGGAGCAGCGGCAATCAGTTTATCTGGTGTTTCAGCATAAAGCACGTCACTTCTGGACAATCGCACTAGGGGATGGACATTATCGGACCTCTAGCTCATGAGAAATAGCGTAGGTGCAGTACATTATTGTAGACAGACTCCATTTTGTATATCCTGTGACAATTCACCTCTAGGAATGGGAATGAGCCTCCTAGTCTGGGAGGGGTTTTGGATGAATTGGGATATTTATACATGGGCACCTGGCTATTAGGCACACTATGCTGAACATCATGAATTATCATCCTTATATCAAGCCTCCTGATGAACCTGTTGGGGAAACGCGTTGAGGTGGATTATTGAAACATTGTCGGTAAATGAGACGAGAATTAGCTTTATGGAAGATGAATCTTTGAGAAAGTGTTCAGCTGCAGACTCCAAGAAAGAAACTGCTTGTTGTCTGTGGCCTAAAATATATAGGTTTTATTACCAGATGTAAAGAAGAAATCTAAATACTGTAAAATAATATATCTCCTCATATGTTTCCCTTTATTATCTCCAGTAATTGTATTATTACACAGGACTTTTATGATGTTACATCGGCTCATCATCTTCTCATTTAGGTCCCTACAATATCAGATCCTCTCAGTGAAGGTCTTCCATTTAAGAGAATTTTTCTTATGGACCCATCAAAGATGGATATGGACAGAGACAAGATGGCGAAGAGGATATTACATCTTACCCTAGAGATCCTCTTCCAGCTTACTGGAGAGGTGAGAGATTCTGATGACGTCACATTACATCATTCTTATCTATGGGAATAACAGATGGACAGAACTGGAGAGGTGAGGACTCTGGAAATGTCTGAAGTGAGATTTAATAATGTGTCTCTCCATAACCAGGATTACATAGTAGTGAAGAAGACCTCTAGTGGGCACTGCCAGGCCCCTGTATCTGAGGGATGGGAAAGACCCCTGAGCCCAATCACAGGGCCTCCATCTCACCTCTTGATTCATGAGGACATCAATGACCAGAAGATCCTAGAACTTGCCTACAAGATGATTGAGCTGCTGACTGGAGAGGTGACACTGCTGGGAATGCTGGGACATTACACAGTAATACTATGAAAGGATCAGGGGTATGACTGTATGATTGTATGTGTCAGGTTCCTATAAGATGTCAGGATGTTGCTGTCTATTTCTCCATGGAGGAGTGGGAGTATTTAGAAGGACACAAAGATTTGTACAAAGACGTCATGATGGAGGTTCTCCAGCCCCTCATATCACCAGGTAACAGACGAGGCTAAATACACACGGTCTATAATTATCTGTATGTAAAGAATGAATTCAGTCCCTGTATGTGTTTCCTCCAGATATATCCAGTAAGAGGACAACACCAGAGAGATGTCCCCGTCCTCTTCTTCCACAGGACTGTAAACAAGAAGAGCCCAATGTTCCTCAGGATCATCAGGTAGATGGAGAGAAGGTGTCATGAGAGCTCCCCTATGATGTGTACACGGCTGTGAAGGTCTTGTGCTCAGTCTTGTTTTATCCACCAGTATTATGTGTTTTTTGCTTGTGTAATGAGAACGGTGGAGATGGCAGGATTAGAGCTGATCATAGATGTGACTTCTCATCTGTCTGTGACTTTTACAATATTTGTTTCAGGGTGAAGATCTGACCCATATTAACACTACAGAGACATATGTAAGGGGTGATGAGTGGTGTAAAGAGGAAATTCCTACATATGACTACCCAGGTGAGTAATAACCACTAAACTCAGAGAAGTCACAGATTCTTCTCAGTCACCGGCTGTGGCTGCTTTATCAGTGGTGTAGTCCGGCCGTATCACAATCATGTGATCACCATTTTGCCTCTAGACCACAACATTCTCCTCCACCCAAAACTGTTCAAATGATTTTGAGCATTAAAACCCTTTTCCATAGAACTTACAACCTGGAGAATCCACCTACCCCCTGGGATTAGTAGACGCTGATCGTTACCTGCCCAGATCTGTAAACTACAAAGCCAAATGACCGCATACATAGAATTTGCTGACAAGTTAGAAAATCACTTGATGAAAAATAATATGATGGGTCTGTAAGAGAAAGCGGAGGGTAATGATGCTGTTCCTTCCTAGATCCCTGATATCTTATTGGATGAATCCACCTTCTCTCCCTTCTGTGCTGCTGAATGTGCTCATATGGTCCCTACAAGACCAGGTCCAGTCTTTCTGGCCAAACTTTACTTTTATGATCTACAACATTAAATGCGCAGTGAGGGCCAAGTGTGAATTTCTGTACAATAACAACAGAGTTTCCCTTTATCCTGATTTTTCAATTTATTTTAAAACCGACTAACTTCAAACAGGATAGTGATAAACTATATTAAAAACATTACACCTGTGCTATGATATACTGTATCTCTAAGCTAAATTTAAGACACCTCAGCTCTGCACTATTATAAAAAGTTCTCTTTGAACGTCTAATATTTCTTCATGAAATTCATCTGACAGAAAATATTGGCCCTTACGATAGTTTAGATTGCCAAGAGCCACCGAGCCCCATACTCTAATTACCCCAGAGAGGTTTCACCACTAGTTACTCACTATTTACTGATGGAGACTGTTGAGTTTGATCATTTCAGTAGATGTGTTATTGTCTATAGTCACAGTTTTGACTACAGTAATTAGTGCCAAAAATACTCTGATTTAACCCTTTCCTACAGCCAGTTTTGTGTTCCTATCAGGGCCCATTTTTCAAATCTGACGTGTGTCACTTTATGTGGTGATAATTTTGGAATTCTTCACAAAGGATAATAGGAAGCAAATGGACCTTACAAATAATATTCCAACTTCTCTTGAATGTGACACTACCCCATATACGGTTGTACACTACTGTCTGGGCACATGGCAGGTTAAGAAGGGAAGAAGCGCCATTTAGCTATTTGAATGCAGATCTTGATAGAATAGTTCGCAGACACAATGTATTGGGGGCACTGTTCATAGTCACCTGGCAGCTCAAAAGATGGCTACCACGAACAGACTTGGCGCCATCTACTCCATTTTCCTGATCCCTGGGTTTGCCTTGCTCATCACCCTTTAACCCCTCTACATGGATCTGGACTTACACAGAGACCCCTAGGCTTGGGCCATGGTGTTACCTGCTGTTCTGTGGTGTGAGATGGGAAGAAGAATGGTCAGGTAGCCGGGTCATATCCATGAGGGCAGAGAAAATACAAAATCAGAAGACGCAAGAGTAGTCAGTAAACGGGCCGGGGTCACAACAGGAAACAAATACACAAGCCGGGAGCTGAGCACAGAGGACTGAACCAGAGGAGAACAAGCCTGTATCTGGCAGCTTCCGGCAATATGCTTTCAGCTTTAGTAGGGTGTGGTGCTTTCCAATTGGCTGAAGCAGGAAGCAGATTACTCCAGCTGGACAGCACACACACCCATACTGCCAGACTGGATAGTACTACAGGTCCCAGGCTTCCTAATCTTACTGGCTGGACAGAGCCTGCTCCGCCCAGAGCTTCTGGTTCTGACGTCTCCTCCATCACCAGCGCTGCCTGCAGGATGAATAAGGCGGCTCCTGGTGACAGAAGCAGACGTCGCAGGAGCAGATCCCAGAGGAGATGGGACCCACCATTTACAGAAGCCCTAATGTGACCAAATTTCAGAAAACCAGAGCAGTAGAAATCCCCATAAAGTGACTCCATTTTGGAAATTATAACCCTCAGTGAATTAATCTATAGGAGTAGTGACTATTTTGACTCCACAGGCACTTTCTGGATATTAGCACGCAGTGGATGTTGGAGAGTGAAAATTACAAATATATCATTTTATTGCTCAACACATAGTGTCCAGATTGTGCTCCAGGAGACACACACCATCAATTAAGTGGGTTCTTCTCACTATAGTAATGCCAAATACATGGATGCTAAATGTGTTTTGGGCGCACTGCAAGGCTCAGAAGCGAGGGGGAGATCTGACTTTGGGAGAGCGGATATTGCTGGATTGGTTTATGGAAGCCATGTTGCTTTTCAAAAGCCTTTGAGCCACTAATGATGTGGAAACCTCTGGTTTTCCACTGACAGATGATGGACCTGAGTGAGGACTTGTTTTTTTGTGAGATGAGTAGAACTTTTTATTGGTATTTTTTCACCTACATAACATTGTTTGGTGGCTTTTTATTCCATATTTTGGAGGCAGAATTAACAAACAGTTGAACACCACGCTCCACTGGTTCTTTCTATGAGGTTTTCTATTAGACTGTGAACTGTTATTGTCTTGGTGAATAATGACGGCTAACATAAGGCAAAATTAAAAAAAAATCTCTGAAAAAGATACAGCCTTACCAACACCAAATCATATAACAAATGCACTAGCAGGATGCTGCAGACCCCCATGATAAAGGCAGTGCAGGTGCAAAATACTTATGGAGCAATCACTCACAAACCTACCAATTCATGGAGGGTGTGGTTGCCTAGTATTAAAGACTAGATGGTGGCCCGATTCTAACGTATCGGGTATTCTAGAATATGTCTCCCGACGGTGGCGTACTTATTTTAAATCTGGCGCCAATTGGCCGGAGACGGTGTTTAAATTTGGGGCTGATATCGCTGATTGGTCGCAGCCGCCGGTCGCGACCAGTCAGCGAACCGTGTTAGTGAGGACCGGGCAATTATAGTGAGGACTTATAATGCCCCATGCAGGATGTCACATCCCCTCCCTCTCTTATAATGCGCCATGCAGGATGTCCCTTGTCCCCCCCCACCATATAATGCCCCATGCAGGATGTCACATCCCCCCTTCCATTATAATGGCCCATGCAGGATGTCACCCCCCCTCCCTTATAATGCCTCATGCAGGAAGTCACATCCCCCTTCCCTTATAATGCCCCATGCAGGAAGTCACATCCCCCCTTTATAATGCCCCATGCAGGAAGTCACCTCCCTATAATGCCCCATGCAGGAAGTCACATCTCCTCCATATAATGCCCCATGCAGGATGTCACATCCCCCTTTCCATTATAATGGCCCATGCAGGATGTCACCCCCCCCTCCCTTATAATGCCCCATGCAAGAAGTCACATCCCCCCCTCCCTTATAATGCCCCATGCAGGAAGTCACATCCCCCCATATAATGCCCCATGCAGGATGTCACATCCCCCCTTCCATTATAATGGCCCATGCAGGATGTCACCCCCCTCCCTTATAATGCCCCATGCAGGAAGTCACATCCCCCCTCCCTTATAATGCCCCATGCAGGAAGTCACCCCCCCCCCATATAATGCCCCATGCAGGAAGTCACATCCCCCCCATATAATGCCCCATGCAGGAGGTCACATCCCCCCCATATAATGGCCCATGCAGGATGTCACCCCCCTCCCTTATAATGCCCCATGCAGGATGTCACATCCCCTCCCTCTCTTATAATGCACCATGCAGGAAGTCACATCCCCCCCTCCCTTATAATGCCCCATGCAGGATGTCACATCCCCCTTTCCATTATAATGGTCCATGCAGGATGTCACCCCCCCTCCCTTATAATGCCCCATGCAGGAAGTCATATCCCCCCCTCCCTTATAATGCCCCATGCAGGAAGTCACATACCCCCCATATAATGCCCCATTCAGGAAGTCACCTCCCTTATAATGCCCCATGCAGGAAGTCACATCCCCCCATATAATGCCTCATGCAGTATGTCACATCCCCCCTTCCATTATAATGGCCCATGCAGGATGTCACCCCCACCCTTATAATGCCCCATGCAGGAAGTCACATCCCCCCCCCTCCCTTATAATGCCCCATGCAGGAAGTCACTTCCCCCCATATAATGCCCCATGCAGGATGTCACCCCCCCTTATAATGCCCCATGCAGGGTGTCACCCCCCCCTGTTTAATGCCCTATACAGGATGTCACCCCCCCCCCCCCCTTATAATGCCCCATGCAGGAAGTCACATCCCTCCTCCCTTATAATGCCCCATGGAGGAAGTCACATCCCCCCCAAATAATGCCCCATGCAGGAAGTCACATCCCCCCCATATAATGCCCCATGCAGGAAGTTATATCCCCCCAATATAATGGCCCATGCAGCATGTCACCCCCCCTTATAATTCCCCATGCAGCAAGACACATCCCCCTCCCTTATAATGCCCCATGCAGGAAGTCACAGCCCCCCATATAATGCACCATGCAGGAACTCACATCCCCCCCATATAATGCCCCATGCAGGAAGTCACATCCCCCCATATAATGCCCCATGCAGGATGTCACCCCCCCCCCTGTTTAATGCCCTATGCAGGATGTCACCTCCCCCCCATATAATGCCCCATGCAGGAAGTCATATCCCCCCCCTCCCTTATAATGCCCCATGCAGGAAGTCACATCCCCCCCATATAATGCCCCATGCAGGAAGTCACATCCCCCTTTCCATTATAGTGGCCCATGCAGGATGTCACCCCCCCTCCCTTATAATGCCCCATGTAGGAAGTCACATCCCTCGCTCCCTTATAATGCCCCATGCAGGAAGTCACATACCCCCCATATAATGCCCCATGCAGGAAGTCACCTCCCTTATAATGCCCCATGCAGGAAGTCAACCCCCCCATATAATGCCTCATGCAGTATGTCACATCCCCCCTTCCATTATAATGGCCCATGCAGGATGTCACCCCCCTTATAATGCCCCATGCAGGAAGTCACATCCCCCCCCTCCCTTATAATGCCCCATGCAGGAAGTCACTTCCCCCCATATAATGCCCCATGCAGGATATCACCCCCTCTTATAATGCCCCATGCAGGGTGTCACCCCCCCCTGTTTAATGCCCTATGCAGGATGTCACCCCCCCCTTATAATGCCCCATGCAGGAAGTCACATCCCCCCTCCCTTATAATGCCCCATGCAGGAAGTCACATCCCCCCCAAATAATGCCCCATGCAGGAAGTCACATCCCCCCCATATAATGCCCCATGCAGGAAGTTATATCCCCCCAATATAATGGCCCATGCAGGATGTCACCCCCCCTAATAATGCCCCATGCAGGAAGTCACATCCCCCCTCCCTTATAATGCCCCATGCAGGAAGTCACATCCCCCCATATAATGCACCATGCAGGAAGTCACATCCCCCCCCATATAATGCCCCATGCAGGAAGTCACATCCCCCCATATAATGCCCCATGCAGGATGTCACCCCCTCCCCCTGTTTAATGCCCTATGCAGGATGTCACCCCCCCATATAATGCCCCATGCAGGAAGTCACATCCCCCCCTCCCTTATAATGCCCCATGCAGTAAGTCACATCCCCCCCCTTATAATGCCCCATGCAGGAAGTCACATCCCCCCCTTATAATGCCCCATGCAGGAAATCACATCCCCCCCATATAATGCCCCATGCAGGAAGTCACATCGCTCCCATATAATGCCCCATGCAGGAAGTCACATCCCCCCCATATAATGGCCCATGCAGGATGTCACCCCCCTTATAATGCCCCATGCAGGATGTCTCCCTCCCCCCTGTTTAGTGCCCTATGCAGGATGTCACCTCCCCCCTCCTCTATAATGCCCCATGCAGGAAGTCACATCCCCCCCTCCCTTATAATGCCCCATGTCCTGCATCCCCTCCCTCTCTTATAATGCGCCATGCAGGATGTCACATCCCCTCCCTCTCTTATAATGCCCCATGAAGGATGTCACATTCCCCCTTCTATTTTAATGGCCCATGCAGGATGTCACCCCCCCTCCCTTATAATGCCCCATGCAGGAAGACACATCCCCCCCACCCTTATAATGCCCCATGCAGGAAGTCACATAACCCCCATATAATGCCCGTTGCCGCTGATCTCCCGACGGTAGCCGAATGGAGGTCAGCGGCGCCTCCGGTCGGGGTACTTATGTTGCCAGCAGCTGGCTGCATCGCCACTGACCTCCGTGCGGCAGATGAACCGCTAACGGCCGCCATCTTTTTCTGAAATCTCGCGTCGCTGATTGGCCGCGGCCGGACCAATCAGCGACGCGGGATTTCCTGGACAGACAGACGGGATAAGATAATTATATATATTAGATGCACACAGAAGAAGCTTGCATAGGACACCAGTCACACAGGCAGGTTTGATGCACAGTGTCTGGCTTAGCCTATTGATGATGCTCATACTATTAGATCAGGAGGGCTACCCAGCACTATATAAGTGCACCCACATGGACAGACACCCCAGTACACCCAACCAACACTAAATTGCTAGTGCATTTGTTATCTGATTTGGTGTTGGTAAGACTGATTTTTCTGTGATGTTTTCTTGGTAAATAACTTTTACATAAAGTGAATTTTTACGGAGAGTTTAAGTAGAAATGTTCAACAATATAAATTTTAAGGATATGTTATTCATAAATAATAATTGGTTTTATTCTTTCCAGATGACTGTACCGAGAGATCAGAGGGACAGCTGAAATCAAGTTTTATCAGACATAAGATAACCCACACAGAGGAGAAGCCTTTTTCTTGTTCAGAATGTGGGAAATGTTTTAGCCATAAATCATCTTTGGTTATACACCAGAGAACCCACACAGGAGAGAAGCCTTTTTCATGTTCAGAATGTGGAAAATGTTTTGGCCATAAATCAGCTTTAGTTAATCACCAGAGAACTCACACAGGGGAGAAGCCTTTTTCTTGTTCAGAATGTGAAAAATGTTTTAGCCAGAAATCAGGTTTGGTTAATCACCAAATAACTCACACAGGGGAGAAGCCTTTTTCCTGTTCAGAATGTGGGAATTTTTTTATCCAGAAATCAGCTTTGGTTAATCACCAGAGAACTCACACGGGGGAGAAGCCTTTTTCCTGTTCAGAATGTGGGAAATGTTTTAGCCAGAAATCAGATTTGGTTAATCACCAGAGGACTCACACAGGGGAGAAGCCTTTTTCCTGTTCAGAATGTGGAAAATGTTTTAGCCATAAATCAGATTTGGTTAATCACCAGAGAACTCACACAGGGCAGAAGCCTTTTTCTTGTTCAGAATGTGGGAAATGTTTTAGCCATAAATCAGCTTTGGTTAATCACCAGAGAACTCACACAGGGGAGAAGCCTTTTTCTTGTTCAGAATGTGGGAAATGTTTTAGCCAGAAATCAGTTTTGGTTAATCATCAGAGAACTCACACAGAGGAGAAGCCTTTTTCTTGTTCAGAATGTGAAAAATGTTTTAGCCAGAAATCAGCTTTGGTTAATCACCAAATAACTCACACAGGTGAGAAGCCTTTTTCATGTTCAGAATGTGGGAAATGTTATGCAGATAAATCAACTCTTAACAAGCATCAGAGAACTCATACAAGGGAAAAGCCTTTTTCATGTTTAGAATGTGGGAAATGTTTTATACGGAAAGCGCATCTTGATGACCACCAGAGAGCCCACACAAGGGAGAAGCCTTTTTATGTTCAGAATGTGGGAAATGTTTTGTGAATAAATCATCACTTCTTAGTTACCAAAGTACTGACACAGGAGAGAAGCCATTTTTATGTTCTTAATGTGGGAAATGGTTTCCTTGGAAATCAACTTTTTTTAAACTTCAGAGAAGTCACACAGGGGAGAAGCCTTTTTCATTCTAATCTAAAATTGTATCTTTTTAAAGGGGTTTTCCACTACTAGGACAACTTCTTCTCATTCCTCATGTTTGGCCTTGTTAAAATAAAAAACAATCATACGCAACTCCCATTCTGGCACCGTTCCATTGTTGTCACAACTTGCGTTTCCAGTGCTCACATAAGGTTGTTACATCACACAATCCTGCTCCTAATCAACACCACCTTTGGATGTATTGAACATCAACAGGAAGGCCATGGCATGGACATAGCACCGAGAGAACGCACACACTGAAAACACTCTCTTCAGACCGTGTTCCGGGGGGAATTATAAGCAATTTACAGCCTCAAACATGACGTCCGATATAGGAAAGAAAGAGGAGATCGGAGGTTAATCTGAGGTCCTCCACCTCCGTCAGCATGTCTGGTATGCAGCGTTTCTTATGGAAGGTCTTATCTTCCTGCTCCGGAGCCATTACTGCCTCATCTCAGCGTGGTAAAAGAAGCAGTCTTAACCCTCATGATGCCAGACAGCTCCAGCCTGTAAATCCTGCACCAACTTCTCTCTTAATGTCGGCCTGAGCAGTGCTTGCTTCACAGGGACATTTACTCCCCCAGCCACAGGGAATTCTGATATGGAGAACGCCATAATTGATTTGTATATCATATTGCATCTATCCCTACTAAACAATAGATGCAGCATTATATACAAATGCTGGAGACCAAATACAAAACTGAAATACGTCCCCTCACTTCTAGCCTGTCACAGCTTACTGACGAGGTACAGAGATTAGAGGCGGATGTCGTACAAGATGTGGACCATCCAAATGCTCATAAATAAACAGTCTGTTTAATTTGGTTGATGACCATGAAAATCACAATAATATCTGGATAAGGGGTATACATGAAATCATCAATGCACAAGCGATCATGCCAACACTATTGACATTAATCAATAATATCCTTGGTGACCCTATTGATAAGGAGCTGGAGACTGACAGGGAACACCATACATTAGGCAATCATGGCCCAGATCCTGAGCATCCAAGGGACATTATCTGTCACATACATTTTTTCAATGTAAAAGAGGCCATTGTGAGGAAAGCAGAGGAGTTGAGTCCTGGTGATTTTCAATGGAAAACGTATACAATCGATCACATATCTATCCTGAATGACACTTGCTAAAAGAAGGGTATTGAAACCACTACTTGATGCTCTATTGAAAAATGGCCTGATGTACTTCTGCGGTACCCTTTCCAGCTGCAGGTCCGAAAAATGGAACATTGTATACTTTGAAAGATCAAAGTGACGAGACCTTTCTGTGATGTCCTGGACATTCCCAGAATCCATATATCTGACTGGCCACCTGCTCCACCATTGCCACAGAGAGTTCCAGCACGTCACAGAAGGCGTTCAATGGATCAGGAACTTGATGATGATGCAGCCAGATGGGAAAGGAACCTGCCAATCATATGAGCTCCTGAAATGAATGTTGTCTTCCCTGATGAGAGACAGTTTGCAGATGCTTACTTATTTCTTTAAGCATATAATTAGATATATCTAAATAGAGCATTAGGTGCCACTCTTCCACTATATAGAATGTCTAAGTTCATATAAGATCTTAGACCAGCATATAAGTTGAGTTCACATGATACTACTGTAATATCAGGCTGTATTACTTTACTTGCTTTATATTCCATGGTTCCACCTAATAGGAATCCTAGAACTGAAAGTTTGACTTACGCCTGTAAAGACAACCCCCAGTTAGGGACTTGCATTGGGATCTGCTTGTTTCGCAATTTCCTACTGTTTTGATATATTCATAATCTATACTTCTTAGACACTGAGAGGTAGACGTTACTATCTATCGTCTATACTTCCTCTTTTCTTTTAATCTTTCTCTCTTCCCCCTCCTCCTTTTTTTTCATATAATATGGCACAACTCAAGACTTGTTCATTGAATGTCAGAGGACTTAATGTTCCAGAGAAAGGAGCTCAAGTGTTTTATCGTAGGCATAAACAGCACGTACATTTTCTCTTTCTTCAGGAGTCACACTTTAGAGACGATCATATACCTCAGTTTTCTAACAGATATTATTCATCTTGGCGTCCCAGAAAAATGCAGTTTTGAAGTCTAAGGTGCTGAGTATAGGCCGGCACAGATCACTGTCGCATGCTATTGTAGAAACACTGTCTGACACGGAGAGGAGGTATGTGTTTAAGATCTCGATCTACTCCAAAATTTTGACTTTGGTAAACGGCTATCTCCCTAATTGTGACCAAATTAAGACAGGCCGTCAATACTTACTTTTTGCTAAGGACCTTATCATCATTGGAGGTGACTTAAATTTTGTCTTGGATCCTTGTTTAGACGCGTCCCTGGGCTGGTGTCACCAATCTAAATCACAATCAAAAGCTTTGCTAAACCTGCTCTGGTCTTTCCAACTGGTCGATGTATGGAGGATACTACATCCAGACTTAAAGGATTGTACGTATTATCCTCCTTTACACAATACATATAGCCGTAGAGACTTTTCCTTAATAAGCCATCACTTGCTTACATGGAAACCTACATCTCACTATGATACTATGTTACATTTGGATAAATATCCTTTGATGGTTAAGACAAAATGGGAGGAGGATGTGGGTCCCTTATCTGAGGAGCAATGGGGGAAATACTGGATTTTGACACCGAAACTTTCATTGTCAGAGTCACAAAGATTGTCCCGAATTCTTCTCATTCATAGGGTATATAGATCCCCAAGTATTTTATTTAAAATTGAAATACAAACGGATGACACATGTCCTAGATGTGGTTAAAATGTTACCCACTTGATGCATATGACGTGGGAATGTGTAAATATTGGCGACTACTGGAAGGGGGTGATCGCTCTTGTACTATCTGTATTTGGGATATTACTTCAGTTGGAACCTAAAATCTGTATCCTAGGACTCCTGGGAGAGGACATAGACCCAGACTCCCATATGGCAATAGCTAGCTCAGGAATATTATTCCAAGACAAAAAGTTGTTAGTACTACATTGGATAGACAATTCTCCCCCAACGATAACAGAACTAAGATCCAGGATAAATAACACTCTATGGTTGGAAAGTGGATCTTATATAAAAAGGAATGCTCTCAAGAAATTCATACACATATGGGAGCAATGGTTAATTACCCCAGGTATTGCTTCAGAAATACTATACTGGACCATTTGTACATTATCCCTGCAATAAACCAGGAATGTATATCCTTATATCTAAGGTGTCAGCAAATATTAATTGTCTCAGTCCACACAATTGTCCCTTCTTAGATATATTCTTTTTCTTTTGATGTCCCAATAGTGAAAATAAGCCGTCAGGAAGTATTCAGATATTTATGTACAAATGTAAAATTACTATTCCAAAACATTGTACTATAGAGCGATATTGGGATTTATATCATTGTAAACCGGTTCTTGTATTGTTTACTGGTTTTTCTTTCTTATTATTTTTTTTGTCACAAAGTTTATATGACAAAAACAAAATGTTGGTCTTTCTTTTGTTAAATAAAAATGATCTGATTGAAAAAAAGAAAGGAGGGAAGGTCTTTACTAGATCAAACGTATACAAAATATCAAGATCGCATGTGAAGGTACTCATACGAATTCACAGATAAATGTGGTCTCTCATTGGCAAGAAGGTTACATCTACGGATGCAAAGGACATACGTATCCAAAATAAAAGGAGCACCGCGGCTATAAATTCATAACCCCACTGACATAGCTGAAGCATTTCATTGCTATTATAGCTCACTATATAATATTCATGGACAATACCACTAATACTCTTGAAACAAAAATTTATAAATATATTATGGACACTGCCGTTCCTTCCTTACAGACCCCTGAGCAGGAGGTACTAGACAAAGCTTTCACTGAACAAGAGATAGGAGAGGCCAATAAATCATTCCCTATCGGGAAGAGCCCTGGGGCAGATGGATTCAATAATAGATTTTATAAGATGTTTGCACCTCTGTTATTACCTTTTTAACTAAATTGTTCAATAAAATCTCAGAAGACCTTACCCCCCAATCACTTGAAGCTTATATAATGGTTTTATCAAAGCCTGGAAAAGGACCAAATACCTGCCCTAATATTCATCCAATATCATTCATTAATGTAGACGTCAAAATATTTTCTAAAATAATTACAACATGGCTCTCCCACTATCTACCCTCAATTCTTAGCAACGATCAGGTTGGTTTTGTTAAGGTTAGAGAAGCTCGTGATAATATACTGTAGATAAAACATTGTTGTTAAATTCACATGCAAAAGCCGAGGGGATCCCAATGTGCCTTGTTTCTGTCTACGCTAAAAAAGCATTTGACACAGTGCATTGGACTTTCTTGAAGAGCACCTTACCACAAATTGGGTTGCGCTCTTTCTTGTCTAAAATTCGATCCTTATACGCTGACCCTAAAGCAATATGGTAAACGGCCTTCATTCTGACACATTTTCTATTAAAAATGAGACAAAGCAAGAGTGTCCCTTATCACCTCTCCTATACACATTGGTGATGGAACATTTCACGGTAGCGTTATGTAAAAATCCAGATACTAGTGGAGTTACTATAGACTCACATATCTATAAACTAGCTCTACATGCAGATGACTTGTTGCTCTATGTTTCAAACCCACTTATCTCATTTCCCTCTATAATAAAGGATTTAAAAGAATTTGGCCATGTAAGCAATTTTAAAGTCAACTACTCTAAAACAGAAGCCATAAACATAACTTTTAACGCTGAACCGACACAATAACTTATTTCTAACTTTCCCTTTAAGTGGCAGAAAGATGCTAGAAAGTACCTGGGTATACAAATTCCGGTGAACTTGGATGATCTGTATCATTTAAATTATATCCCCCATCCTTGAACAAACGATTCAAAATCTAATTAATTAGAACTTAAAACCCTTGTCCTGGTTTGGACGTTTTAATGTGATCAAAATTGGCATTTTACCAGATCTTCTTTATATATTTCAGACCGTTCCGTGCTGCGTTCCTCAGACCTTTTTCTCCCATCTCAACAATTCTAACAGCAAGTTTGTATGGGGAACATCGAGGCCTAGGATACGTGTTAAAATATTGTGTCGTCCCAAAGAATAAAATGGGGTACTAATCTGCCAGATCTAAAAAAAAATCCCATCAATCTTCGATTCTTATGAGAACAGTGGACTGATTTAGGTTTATGTAAAATAAGCAGTGGATGAAACTGGAAGAGGACCTCTCTCTCTGGACACTCACATCTCAACCTTGGATTGACAAAATACATGCAGAAACTAAACTATTAATGATACTCACTATTCTGCCACCGATGTACGTGGGGCGAGATGTGTCTCAGGGATGTGACACGGATCTCTGTATAAGCAATGGCATATACCGTCAACTCACTGACCTGCGATTCTGTTCCTCATGACCTGCACGTGGTAATCCGGAATGATGATGCAGTGATGAATTCAACAGATTTATTTACAGTTCTTGATGAAGTGAGATGAGGGAAAGTGAAGGATGAGGAAAGGGTAGGAATTGTAGGTATTAGAGTTGCTAGGTAAAGTGGTAACAAGAGAATCCTTTCTCCAGTCCTGCAGCATGTGTAGTCAAGATGGATGTGAAGAAGAAGGAAGTGCTGAGCAGGAGATAGGAGGAGTTACAGACCGAAAGGTGTTGTGGGTAAAACACAGGAATAATACATGTTATAACAATGGCCAGTAAATGGCAGCAAAGCACAACAATACAATAATCATGTAACATTAGGTAATGCTCAAAATGGCTGAAAGTCTTTTCAAACAAAGAGCTGGACAGCACACTCCCTATCTGAAATCCCTGGATTTCACTATATTAAATGTCTTGAGGTGGAGGTGTTTTCCTCAAGTACTGAGGGATACCTCAACCTGAAAGACAAACAATGCATGCAAAGCAACAATAACAAATAACAAACGAGGTAGACGAATGTCTATAACAGTTCCTGAAGCAATCCAAAGGATGCCCATCTTCGGATTGGAGAAGCCGCACTAGGCCAAACTGTCTCCAACCCAATTGTAATCCAGTGGTTACAGTTCTTGGAAAGTTCCTTGTGGTTGAATGGATAGTCCTTAATTCTCAACTGACATAAGTAAGATGACCTCTGATATAGGCCTAATGAAAGATTTGGGGTCACCTTGCTTCTTGACTGTTACTTCCACTTTGGACACCTTGCCATCTTCACTTGAAAAGGTTTTCGATATAAGTCCCATAGGCCATGCGTTTCTTTTTGCTTTCTGGTCTCATGAGAACAAAATCTCCTACTTGTGAGCTAGGTTTAACTTGTTGCCATTTTCTCTGTCCTTGAAGAAGATTAAGGTACTCCCTCTTCCATCTACTCCAGAAACAGCCAGATGTTGCACGTGTTTCCAACGTCTCTAATATTTGTTACCGGACACAGAGTCTTCAGGTGGGTTAGGAAGGGTTCCAAGTTTCTGAGTGAGGAGAGTTGCTGGTGTAAGAATAGCAGGAGATTCCGAATCCATAGATATGGGAACAAGTGGTCTTGAGTTTACAATAGCAGATACTTCTGCTAAGAAAGTGGTTAAGGTCTCTTGACTGAGTCTCGAGAGGTTTGAGTCCATCAACATAGACTCCAGTATCCAACGAGTGATGCCTATCATTCTTTCCCATGATCCGCCCATATGGGAAGCGTGAAGAGGGTTGAAGACCCACGAAAAGCCATTGTTTGCCAAGAAATCCTGGACTGCTGTTGAATCTAATTGTAGTTCTCGACAGGCACCTACAAAGCTTGTTCCACAATCAGACCTTATTTGCTTGACTGGTCCTGGTATGGCGAGGAATCGTCTTAAGGCATTGATAAAACTGGGAGGAATCCATTGATTCTATTACTTCTATGTGTATTGCTCGTACACTCATGCATGTGAACAACACTGCCCAACATTTACTTTGTGCATGTCCGCCTCTAGTCCTACATGCAGTGACTTCCCACGGGCCAAAAACGTCCAAACCAATATAGGTAAACGGTGGCTCTGTGCTTGTCCTATCAGCAGGCAAATCAGACATCTGTTGTTGTTGCAGTTTTCCTCTTGCCTTGCGACACTGAACACAAAGATGAATTAAATGGGAAACTTGTCTCTTTGCTCCCACAATCCAGAGGCCTGCAACTCTTAAGGCACCTTCAGTGAAGTGTCTGCCTTGATGTTTGACCTTTTCATGGTAATGTCATATTAGCAGAGTGGTGATGGCCAGGAATGATTAGAGGATTCTTTTCTGCCTCCTCCAACTTGGCTTTGTTTAAATGACCACTGACTCTCAGTAAACCCTTCTTATCAATTACGGGATTTAAGTTGACAATAGGGCTGTTTTAAGGGACATCTTGCTTTTTAAGTATACATTCCATTTCATTGCTGCACATTATGTATCACAAACAGTTCACTCAGAATAATGTCTTCTGCAGAGAGAGGCTTATGACAGATGTGCCAACTGCGACACTCAGCGTTACTGTCCTTATTGCAGTAGCATTGTGCGATGTGGACTAACCTTGCAATAACACGAACAAGCCTTGTCCATCTGGAGAAGCGATCAAATCGCCGACAGTCCAAGCCATCCTTTTCCTTGGAATTGGTGATGAGGGTGCTGACATCAGGACGGATCTCTGGGTCAACATCTGGATCCTGAAGACTGAAGTTGTCTTCAACGGCAGTCTCTTCACACTGGTCGCAAAGGAACTCCGGTCCTGTTAACCAAGAAGAGTTTACGAAGGCACCAACAAACACTGGCCTAGTAGCAAGGTCAGCAGGGTTAAGATGGGTTGGAACATACTGCCATTGCTCAGGTTTAGGGGATTTCCTGATCCTTTCAACGTGGTTACTGACATAGAAGCATTTTTTCTGGTTGTATATGTAGCCCAGAACAACCTTGCTGTCTGTGTAGAATCTTATGTCAACCACGTGAAAAGCTAGTTCACTCTGTATGAAGTCTGCAATCTCCATGGCTAGTACAGCCCCACAGAGCTCAAGTCTGGGTATGGTGTGCTCGGGTTTAGGAGCCAATTTAGCCTTTCCAAATAGAAATCCAACATGGGCTTCATTGTTAGAGTCTATAACCTTCAAATAGGCAACAGCTGCAATAGCTTCAGTAGAGGCATCAGAAAATATATGGATCTCTTTCCTTTGACTCATAGCAAGAGATGCTGGAGTGTAACAACGTGGTATGTGGATTTTATCCAAGGCGCAAAGAGATTCCCTCCATGACTTCCACTTTAGTTGTTTGGCAGCAGGGAGTGGTGCTTCCCAGTCCTTAATAGACTCTGAAAGTTGCTTTGTATAGTCAGGGGTGCAACAAACCTGAGTGGATCGTATAGACTGTTCACCACTGACAGAACTCCACGCTTAGTAAATGGTTTTTCTGTACCACTAACCTGAAAACTGAAGGAGTCCTTTAGTAAGTTCCATCTCAAGCCCAGACTTCTCTGTACTGGTGGGTTGTCTGAACCTAGATTCAAGTCTCTGAATTCTGAAGCATGATCATTAGAGTGAAAGGCCTTCATGACAACAGCACTATTGGAGGCAATTTTATGCAATCTTAAATGAGCTTTAGAAAGCATACCTTGTGTCCATTTGAGCAGATCTATGTCTTCGTCCGCTGTGGGCAGGGATTTGAGACCGTTGTCCACGTAGAAGTCCTTTTCAACAAACTGTTGGGCGTCCTTCCCGAATTCTGCTTCACCATCAGAGGCGGTCCTACGTAGGCCATATGTAGCAACTGCAGGAGGACTGTTTCCAAACACGTGCACCTTCATGCAGTATTCAACTATTTCCTTGCTGGTGTCATTGTCTCGGTGCCATAGAAAACAGAGATAATTTCTGTGATCTTGTCGCACGATCAAACAATGGAACATTTGTTCAATGTCAGCAGTAATGGCGACTGGCTCTTTTCTGAATCTCATGAGCACTCCCACCAGGTTATTAGTCAGGTTGAGACCAGTGAGGAGAACATCGTTCAGAGATACACCATCAAGTTTGGCGCTTGAATCGAACACCACTCTGATTTGTTTAGGCTTTCTTGGATGGTATGCTCCAAAGGAAGGTAGATACCAGCATTCTTCATTGGCTTGCAAGGGTGGAGCTGGCTCTGCGTGGTCATTGCGAAATATCTTCTCCATCAATGCTACAAAATGGTCCTTCATTTCAGCCTTATTTCGCAATGTTCTCTGCAGTGAGGTGAACCTTGATAAGGCCTGTTCTTGGTTGTTAGCAAGCATGGCCCTTGTACCCTTGAAGGGTAAGGGAGCGACCCAATGGTCAGATTTGTTCTTGAAGAATCCACTGTCCATTATTTTAATAAATTCCTTGTCTTCTATGGATAAGGCGACCTTGTTGTCATCTTGTGTTGTGCGAAACACTGTTCTCCCTAAGTCGTCACCATAGGGAGTGGGAATGATGTCAGGCTCTTGGATGAAGTCAGAGAACCTTTCTTTCACCTCGTAGTGATGAGAGCATGGTTTGAAGGGAGTTGTGCAACCATTTTGAAGTACATACGTTTTAAAGGAGTTGACTTCGGATGCCTTGTGACTCTTATCCAGACATACATTGCCCACGATTACCAAGCCTAGATCAAGTATTTGGGCGTATGGAGCATCATCTGGGCCATTGCATTGTTGGCGCACTTTGTGGACCCTTAGAATGTCTCTCCCCAGTAGGATTAGAATATCAGCATTCGTGTCCAGAGGAGGAATTTCGTTAGTTAAGTGCCTCAAGTGGGGATGATGAAGCGTGGGAATTTCTTCCATGTTATCAGGTATCTGGTCACATTCAATTAAAGTTGGCAAGGGTATGTGCATGTTCCCCTTGATTGAAGAGATAATGTACCCAGAGGCTCTCCTACCAGAAGTCTCAATATGACCAGAACAGGTGATGAGGGGTTACGGAGCCGTTTGTCCTTTTATATTGAAGATCTCAAAGGGTTTTGGCTTTGCTAGAGACCTGTTACTTTGCTCATCTATTATGGCATACATTTTGGCATACATTTTAGAGGCCTTGTCGGGTTGTCCTTCTGGATAGACCTTGACCAGACATACTTTAGCGCAGCATTTAGGACCAGTCCCTTCTCCACATACTTCCATATATGAGGAGGAAACAGCAGTTGCAGCTGGATCAGAAACTTGTGGCTCCCCGCCATGATTTTGAGCAGGATTGGGTGCTGCATTGTGAATTGTGTGGAGCTGGTGTGGGATGCATAGATGTAACGTGTTTGTCACTACTGCATTCAGTGCACTTAATGACAGCCTTACAGTCCTTAGCAAGGTGGTCTGAGGAGGTGCAACACTTGTAACATATCCCTAGCTCCTTGAGAGTATCTCTGCATTCCTGCAAAGTCTTTGCCCTGAATCCACGGCATTCCTTAAGTGGGTGATAGTTTTAGGAGCAACAGCGTTTGTTTTGTTAAAAGAGGGTGCAGTAAGGGGAACGTCAGTCTTTCTCACAGATACTGTGCTCCTTATCTCTTTACGTTTGGTGATATTGTTATCATACCTTGTAGATCATGATGATGATGAAGCTGGTGGAGTAGGTTCAGTGAAGTCAAAGCTGGGATCATTCTTCTTCCAAGCTTGATCACTGACGAACCTGGAAAAATATGAAAAGGGAGGAAAAGACACATTATGCTGTCCTTTATACCGTGAGCCATGGTCTGCCCATTTATCCTGCATGCATTTTGGCAACTTGAGGCTATGTGCCCACGATGCAGAAATGAAGCAGAAAATTTCTGCAGCATTTCTGCATCTCCCTGGCAGAAAAAAACGCATGCAGATTGTACATGTGTTTTTCCTGCCAGGGACAAGCGGAAATGAAGCGTTCTTCACATGCATTTCCGCATGCGGGTGTCGAGCGCTTTCCAAGCGATTTTAGCATCACTTGGAAAGTGCTTGACAACTTGGTCACACTATATAAATGCATGCAACCGGCATGGATTTATATAGTGTGACCTGAGAGAATGGTAAAAAATAAATATTATACTTACCTTCTGACAGTCCCCGGTGTCTTGCTTCGCTCCGTTCTGGCTGCTGGGAGATCGCCGTACACTGAAAGACCTGCCGTCACATGACTATGACGTCAGCGCAGGTCCTTCAGTCCTTCGCGATTTGCTGACAAAGGAGAACAAGCGCTGCGGGGGCCGCCAGAAGGTAAATATAATCTTTATTTTTTATTTTATTCTTTTTTTTCCAGGTACAATGGTACCCAGGTCTGGATGAGAGTCTCCTCTCCTCCAGACCTGGGTACCATCCGCACATTGAACCATGTGATATCCGCTTGTGGAGATGCTGTGATGCGGATATGACGCGGTCCAATGCAAGTCAATGGCGGCGATTATGCTGCGTGTTCACAAAATTAATGGACATGCTGCAGATTTTTGAGCGCAGCATAAACGCTGCGAAAAAATCCGCAGCATGGACATTAACAGTGCGGCTTGTCATGGGGGACCATGGGGGGCGGATTACCAAGTGTTTCCCAAGCGTTTATGCCGCGGAAATTCCGCAGCATAAATGCTTGAAAAACGCATAGTGGGCACACAGCCTGAGAATTACTGGAGTCACGCCATGAGCAGTATCAAGGTAGCTCAGTCCTGAAAGACGTGGGTCTAATTTTGCCAATTCTATTTCCTTTAGCAGGTCACTCAGGTCTTGAAGTTTTCGATTGTCCTTGTTAGTTATTTTTGCGAAGGCTTGCAGTTTCTTAAATAAGGCATACTCTATGGCTTCTGAGCTGCCGTGGGTTTGCTCCAGTCTCTCCTATGCTGCAATAAGACCTGCATCTGAATAGTCCACATGAACTACCCTTATTGTCTCGATGCGCTCCGCTGATTCAGGGCCTAACCAGTTGACAAGCAAATCAAGTTGTTCCTTGCCGGTGAGATTAAGGTCTTGGATTACTGCTTGAAAGGTTGATTTCCAGGCTCTATAATTTTCGGCACAATCATCAAACTTTGAGAGACTGATGTTTATTAACTACCTGCGAATCATATATCTGGCGAATTCAGACATGTCCGACCTCCCAGTCATAGTTGCAGGATTAACTTGTGGTATCCCTGGGGAATGTAAATTCTCTGGCTTATATGACTGAGACAGGTCAGGACGGAATGATGTGGCATGAGGGTTAAGTTGTGGTTTAGTCTCTATAGGATCTGCTGGCTGCGGCCTAAATTGTGGGATAGTGCTGGAAGTTACCTTGTCGGCAGTAGGTGGCAACATTTCTTGGCTTACGGGTGCATCCGTGTGGTGGATTGGAGGTGGCATTGGTACAGATGGTAAATGTTTTAGCACATAGTCTGTAGTGCGATCAGCTGGGTCCTCCATTTCTCCTGGAATAAAGCAGTCCATATTAGCATCTTGAACTAGTGCTTGTTCAAGGACCTTCAGTTTAGCGAGGGCTGCTGCTTCTTCCCTTTCTGCTTGGCGTATTTTTAATTGAGTTTCCATCTCAGCTTCCTGCTTTTTCAATTGGGTTTCTACTTCAGCCTCCTTCCTAGCAAAGGAGCTTCTTACTCTAGCTTCCTCTGCAGATGCACGTATTTCCAGTATCTTGTCAGACAATGTTGACTTCCTGGACTGAGATGATCTGGAAGACCGAGATGTGATTTTGGTCAAGGCTGTACGATGTGATCTAACCTCTTGGAGGTGTGCGATGCGGAGTTCTGCCTTATCCTGGGCATCTCACACTAATACGGTCTTTTCTTGGAGAAGAGTCTCCATTTCAGCTCTGCTGGGGCATCATCCATATCACAGTTACTCGGGAATGCAATGTACTTAACAGACAGTCTCTGGTAGCGATCATAGGCGGCAGATAAACTCTTCAATTTGGCGGTTAAATCTGCTGCGTCATTGTTAGCACGTGGAAGAGCTGCTAAATAGTGCTCAACTCTGCCCCGTAAATAATCTATGTTATCATGGAGCTCATCTCTGGTTGTCTCCAGGTTCTCTATGACCTTTTGTGTTGGCTTGGTTACTCGTTGTGGTCGTACATCCTGCTCTGCAGTAAGTGTGGACTCTGCTCCTGGAGCATCTGTGGTGTCAGGAACATGATGTGCTTCTCCCACAGATGGATCCACTGTGCCTTTTGTAGACATGCTTTAGCTAAGATGGTAGACTTGCTAGCAGACTTGCATATGCACACAGATACTGAAGACTTAGGTGTCTTGTTACTATTCTGCCACCGATGTACGTGGGGCGAGATGTGTATGAGGGATGTGACACAGATCTCTGTATAAGCAATGGCAGATAGCGTCAACTCACTGATCTGCGGTTCTGTTCCTCATGACCTGCACGTGGTAATCCAGAATGATGATGCAGTGATGAATTCAGCAGATTTATTTACAGTTCTTGATGAGGTGAGATGAGGGAAAGTGAAGGATGAGGAAAGATTAGGAATTGTAGGTATTAGAAGCGCTAGGTAAAGTGGTAACAAGAGAATCCTTTCTCCAGTCCTGCAGCATGTGTAGTCAAGATGGATGTGAAGAAGAAGGAAGTGAGGAGCAGGAGGTAGGAGGAGTTACAGACCGAAAGGTGTTGTGGGTAAAACACAGGAATAATACATGTTATAACAATGGCCAGTAGATGGCAGCAAAGCACAACAATACAATAATCATTAGGTAATGCCCAAAATGGCTGAAAGTCTTTTTAAACAAAGAGCTGAACAGCACACCCTCAGATGACTTCCCTGATGGGTACAGTGTCCAAAATGGGGTCACTTTAGGGGGTTGTATGTTGTTCACACCTCGGGGGCTTTGCTATTGGCCCCCACAAGCGAGGACCAGGGCTGTGGAGTCGGTAAGCCAAACCTTCGACTCCGACTAATCAATTTCCATGACACCGACTCCACGACTCCCTCATACATGGCTCATGTTTAAGTGATAAATTTACGGTAGGACACATTTTTTCAGCTAAAAGTCTAGACCCTTAGATCAGGAATAGGACAGGCATTTATAAGACATTTCATAACTTTCCCAAATTCTTATATAAAAATATTCCTCACAAACTGCAATGAATTACTGTACCCAACTTATTATATACACTGCTAAAAAAAATAAAGGGAACACTCAAATAACACATCCTAGATCTGAATGAATGAAATATTCTCATTGAATACTTTGTTCTGTACAAAGTTGAATGTGCTGAAAGTCACACAAAAATCATCAATGGAAATCACATTTATTAACCAATGGAGGCCTGGATTTGGAGTCACCCCCAAAATGAATGTGGAAAAACACACTACAGGCTGATCAAACTTTGATGTAATGTCCTTAAAACAAGTCAAAATGAGGCTCAGTATTGTGTGTGGCCTCCACGTGCCTGTATGACCTCCCTACAACACCTGGGCATGCTCCTGATGAGGTTGCGGATGGTCTCCTATGCGATCTCCTCCCAGACCTGGACTAAAGCATCCGCCAACTCCTGGACAGTCTATGGTGCAATGGGTGGATGGGGCGAGACATGATGTCCCAGATGTGCTCAATCGGATTCAGGTCTGTGGAACGGGCGTGCCAGTCCATAGCTTCAATGACTTCATCTTGCAGGAACTGCTGACACACTCCAGCCACATGAGGTCTGGCATTGTCCTGCATTAGAAGAAACCCAGGGCCAACCGCACCAGCATATGGTCTCAAAAGGGGTCTGAGGATCTCATCTCGGTACGTAATGGCAGTCAGGCTACCTCTGGTGAGCACATGGAGGGCTGTGCGGCCCTCCAAAGAAATGCCACCCCACACCATTACTGACCCACTGCCAAACCGGTCATGCTAAAGGATGTTGCAGGCAGCAGATTGCTCTTCACGGGGTCTCCAGACGCTGTCACGTCTGTCACGTGCTCAGTGTGAACCTGCTTTCATCTGTGAAGAGCTTAGGGCACCAGTGGCGACTTTACCAATCCTAGTGTTGTGGCAAATGGCAAGCGTCCTGCACGGTGTTGGGCTGTGAGCACAACCCCCATCTGTGGACGTCGGGCCCTCATACCACCCTCATGGAGTCGGTTTCTAACCATTTGTGCAGAAATATGCACATTTGTGGCCTGCTGGAAGTCATTTTGCAGGGCTCTGGCATTGCTCCTCCTGTTCCTCCTTGCATAATGGCGGAGGTAGCGGTCCTGCTGCTGGGTTTTTGTCCTACGGCCCCCTCCACATCTCCTGGTAGTGTCTCCTGCCTCTGGACCCTACGCTGACAGACACAGCAAACCTTTTTACCACAGCTCGCATTGATGTGACATCCTGGATGAGCTGCACTACCTGAGCAACTTCTATGGGTTGTAGAGTCCGTCTCATGCTATCACGAGTGTGAAAGCACAACCAACATTCAAAAGTGACCAAAACATCAGCCAGAAAGCATTGGTACTGAGATGTGGTCTGTGGTCCCCACCTGCAGAACCACTCCTTTATTGAGGGTGTCTTGATAATTGCCAATAATTTCCATCTATCGTCTATTCCATTTGCACATCAGCATGTGAAATTGATTGTCAATCAGTGTTGCTTCCTAAGTGGACAGTTTGATTTCACCGAAGTCTGATTTACTTGTAGTTATATTCTGTTGTTTAAGTGTCCCCTTTATTTTTTTGAGCAGTGTATTTTAGGAGTCGGAGTCGGTCCATTTTATACCAATTTCAACTCCGACTCCACCAAAATGTGCTCCGACTCCACAGCCCTGGCGAGGACTGCCAAACACACACGGCTCTGCTCCGTACGCCTCTTATACGCGCTGCTCCGCTCCGTACGCCTCGTACACACATGGCTCTGCTTGGAACGCCTAGTACACATGCTGCTACGCTCGGTACGCCGCGTACACTCGCTGCTCCGCTCCGTACGCCTCGTACACACGCGGCTCCGCTCCATACGCCTCGTACACACGCGGCTCCGCTCCGTACGCCTCGTATACGCGCAGCTCCGCTCCGTACGCCTCGTACACGCGCGGCTCCGCTCCGTATACCTCGTACACGTGCGGCTCCGCTCCGTACACCTCGTACACACGCGGCTCCGCTCCATACACCTCGTACACACGCGGCTCCACTCCGTACACCTCGTACATTCGCGGCTCCGCTCCGTACACCTCGTACACACGCTTCTCAGCTCCATACACCTCGTACACACGCGGCTCAGCTCCGTACACCTCGTACACACACGGCTCTGCTCCGTACACCTCGTACACACGCTGCTCTGCTCCGTACACCTCGTACACACGCTGCTCTGCTCCGTACACCTCGTACACACACAGCTCTGCTCCGTACACCTCGTACACACGCGGCTCTGCTACATCCACACTGTAAACCCCTCCTGACCCCACACATAAACTTCAGCTCATCCAGCACCATGACAACCAGCACAGCAGAGTCCTGCATCCACTGGGGCCCCTGATCATGTGACCCCGACTCCTCCCCTCCTGTGACCTCATCACAGCCATATATGTGGTGGCGGCTCTGCAGGTCGAGGTATGTGGAGATTTCCCATTAGGCTCTATTATTTCTTCCTCTTCCTTCTATGTCGCCTCCATACTCCGTAGCGCTGTACACAAATTATTATCACTGTCCCCATCAGGCCTCACTCTCTCCTTAGTCTTTCTTCACACCTGTTCACATTTGCCGCCTTCGCAATCTTTGTAAATGACTCGTCCCCTGGGCCGAGGGGTACCCGGAACTGGGCTTCTGGGGGTTGTAGGGTCCATGGCGGTGACCCGGTCCCTTGGCTCAGGGTGGTCAGGCCAATGGCGGTATTTTGTGTTTTTTTTTGTGGTTTAATGTCCGACTACGCCACCCGTGCAGTGCGGTCAGTGCGGACCGCCGCTGCAAGGCAGACCGCTGGAGCTGATGGTATATGCAGCTTAGGTAGTGTGACTCCCCACGAGAAGAGTGCAGCCCCAGGGCACTGTAGTTGATGGTGAGGGTGATGGTGCACGGGAGTCCCAGTACTAGTAGTGCTGGTGCGGCGCTGAAGCAGGAACGACTCAGAGTCTTTGCAGTGCAGTTCAGGGTCTTTACTGGTGATATTAAGGCAGACCCTCCCGGGAGTACTGGCTAGCATAAGGGGCCTGGTCAGTCTGCGAGCAAACAGGAGTTCCCCTGGCCAGGTGGAGTTGTAGGCCTCCCCATCTATCTGCACTCTTTCTGGCTACCTTGCCGTAAGCGGGTTGAAGTAGCCCACGTCCCTGAGTATACCGTGTGGTGCTCACCCGTATGGCTGGTGACTTGGGGCCTTCTGTTAGCCTCTGCTCCTGGATGGCGGTGCTGGTCCCTTCCTTGTGACTGAGCCTCCGGGCTTCTATGGCTAGAGGACCTGGAATCCCCTGCCGGCTGGTTTCTGCTGCTGGGTGGATATCCGTCCCCACAGCCTCGGACTCCGGTGTCCGGTTATTAGGTTCTAATGCCAAGGCGAGCTATATCTCTGCTCAGCTCCAGCCCCTGGTCTTCAGCTACTGCTCCTACAGAGCTCCTGCTGTAACTCTCCCTGTGTCTGGAACTGTCTCCAGGCTCTGACTAACTAATCCCGCCCCAGACCCAGTTTATAAGGGCTGATTCCTCCCCTCCCAGGTCTGGGCGGGCGGTGTTGCATGTTTGAGGGCTCCTGACCAGAGAAACCTCCCACTTGCTCTCAGTAATATTTCTATTACTGTGGCAACCAGACCCCTGGGGTGCCACATAATGATGTTTTCATCCATTTTTAGGAATATTTAACCCCTTGGCATCAGGCGATTTAAAATTTTTGTGCTTTAGAACTAAATTCACTTTAAAATGCACTGAAAAAAAAGAAAAAAAAACATCATTAAATGTCCGGTGTGAATGAGCGGCGATGTCATCCTCTCGGTCGGTGCGATACCAAAATTAAGAAGAATTTATTATTTACTGGTTAAAATAAAATTCTGAATTTGAGGAAGGAGAAGGATTTAAGTGTTTATTGTTTTTAATATATAATATATATATGATCGAGAGGAGATGAGTTTAATGACAAACATATGAAAACATTATGTCTGCATAACCTGTGATTTCTTACATCATAAGACACAATACGTATATCCACATCATTGGTTTTTCCTTTAAAAAAATTGATTGTTCCTTATAAAGCATGTAATTGACAAAGTTATATCTTTTTTTGAAGTAGAGAGACCTTATCCATACGTACACCCACATATAGACAGGCTTACAGTATATGTAACCACACAGAGGGTCAGCACTTGTGAGGGAGCCAACACAGATTCCCCCCTGCCCAGGCCAGCCCTGCGGTAATAGTAATACACCCCCCTCCCCCAATTGCCATAGACAATAATGATGCACAACTTTATTCCCCTCCACAGTTATTGTGCTCAACAATACTAAGGGCTCATTTATATGTCTGTGCAATGTATGGACTGGCCGTGGGTCTCCTGACCTGAGCATGACGGCTTCATAGAAGTATATGCAGCTCCATGATGAAGTCCTGGTGATAAGAAACAGGGAAGGGTCGATGGAATCTTCCCACCTGGTGGAGTTGAGCCGGTCAGGCACAACTGTGCTGAGAGAAGTAGCACAATGGTATTCCTCGTATAGACTGCTTCCCCACTGTTGAAGTCAACAGAAGGAGGCAAAAAATGAGGAAAAAAGGCTTTATGATGGCCCTAGGAAGATGTCAGATCGATTTTGTAACACATTGCTATCTTTTAATATGTTTTTTGTTTTTCTACACCTTCTCATCTTTGTCTTCAGCATGACAGCGCCCACCATAAAGCTTCTTTTCTCATTTTTTACCTCACAATTATATAAATATATGAGGCTGTCCTCCCACTCCGGTCAGGAGACTCGCGGCCAGCCCATGCATTGTAGTCTCACTTGGACATGTGAATGACCCGTAACGAGGTTGTTTTTATCCTCTTTGCTGTAATCTATAGCAGGGTTCCCCAACTCCAGTCCTCAGGACCCACCAACAGGTCATGTTTTCAGGATTTCCTTAGTATTGCACAGGTGATGTAACTATTGCCTGTGCTGATGATGGAATTATCACCTGTGCAATACTAAGGAAATCCTGAAAACATGACCTGTTGGTGGGCCTTGAGGACTGGAGTTGGGGAACCCTGATCTATAGGACACAGTTCAGACCGAGCTTTCATCAGTCCTCATAGAGCAGAGACGCTCAGCACGTGATACCAGTAGAGCCCACAGTATTAGAAATATTTATTTTTTCTCCCACCACATATTCAAAAAACCTCACGGAAAAAAGGCGGCCATATTTACCAAAACCAAGATGCTGTGACCCTGAATCACTTCTCACGGACAAGCCGTGAGTCAGGATAGTCAAGGAGTTTGAGGTCAATAGCCAGGTTGGTACATTATAAAAAGAGGGAAGAGACAAAGACCTAGTCAGGTCACAGTCCAGAGTCAGAATTCCAAGGTCAGCGTGTGTCAAGGCAAAAGGGGTAATACAAACTGGTAGTCAATAGGGAAAGCCAGGGTCCGGCAAAAGAAGATCAGAATGTCTGAATTCAGAGCATAAAGCACAGCGGGAACAAACCACATAGAGCTGAAAGCTACGACCGGCAGCTATCGGGGACTTACAGCTCAGCTAAGTAGCTGGGTAATCACTAGGAACAGGGAACACCTGAAGGAAACTCAGCACCTCCCAGTCTCAGATTGGACGTGCTGAGCTGTCAATCAAAGTACTGACAGCTCAGCACGTCCCTGCACTAGATTAGATGACTGAGCTGTCTGTCACTGCGTCTAAGACACACTGAGCGGAGGAATCGTGACAGACACAATATCAAATACACTGCAGGACACAACAGTCCCCATGATAAAGGCGGAGGCAGCACAGGTGCAAAATAGATGAAACAACCACTCACACCGATGGTTCATGGAAGGGCGGCTGCGTAGTATTATCTGTGTGACTGGCACCCTATATCGGCCTTATCCATCTGCACTTAAAAGTGTGGTACATAGTGTCTGGCCTATAACCTAATAGAGACGCTCACCACACACTAAACACTTATACAGGCTCCATCCTGCAGGGTACAGCAGAGTCCTGCATCCACTGAGGCCACTGATCATGTGACCCCTGACTCCTCCCCTCCTGTGACCTCATCACAGGTCCTGTGCGCACAGAACAGCCATATATGTGATGGCGGCTCTGCACTGAGGTATGTGGAGATTCCCCATTATTCTTTATATCGCCTCCATACTCCGCAGCGCTGTACACACATTAATATCGCCATCCCCATTGGGGCTCACACTCTCTATAGACTTTATTCACACATTGCAATTGCATTTTGCAGCTACAAAAATAATTAGCTTTTTACATTTGTGTGACCTCCCAACTGTCAGGGAATATAAAGAGGGATAGATTGTACATCATGATGACATCTTAGGCCACGTCCATAACCATTCCTCTAACCCTTAACACCACCCATTGCCATTTAATTCTACCCTGAACACATAAAGTAAATGGACAACCCCTTTACACTTAGGCCGTATCCTCAGTGTTCCTTTCTATCCTCAGACCATCTCCTCTGCATTTCTTGTTAGTCTCCTCAGCGCTCTTCTTTATTCTCGGGCCATCTCCTCAGCGCTCCTCTTTACGCTCAGGCCATCTCCTCGGCGCTCCTCTTTACTCTCAGGCCATCTCCTCAGCGCTCCTCTTTACTCTCAGGCCATCTCCTCAGCGCTCCTCTTTACTCTCAGGCCATCTCCTCGGCTCTCCTCTTTACTCTCAGGCCATCTCCTCAGCGCTCCTCTTTACTCAGGCCATCTCCTCAGCGCTCCTCTTTACTCTCAGGCCATCTCCTCAGCGCTCCTCTTTACTCTCAAGCCATCTCCTCAGCGCTCCTCTTTACTCTCAGGCCATCTCCTCAGCGCTCCTCTTTACTCTCAGGCCATCTCCTCAGCGCTCCTCTTTACTCTCAAGCCATCTCCTCAGCGCTCCTCTTTACTCTCAAGCCATCTCCTCAGTGCTCCTCTTTACTCTCAGGCCATCTCCTCAGCGCTCCTCTTTACTCTCAGGCCATCTCCTCGGCGCTCCTCTTTACTCTCAGGCCATCTCCTCAGCGCTCCTCTTTACTCAGGCCATCTCCTCAGTGCTCCTCTTTACTCTCAGGCCATCTCCTCAGCGCTCCTCTTTACTCTCAGGCCATCTCCTCAGCGCTCCTCTTTACTCTCAGGCCATCTCCTCAGCGCTCCTCTTTACTCTCAGGCCATCTCCTCAGCGCTCCTCTTTACTCTCAGGCCATCTCCTCAGCGCTCCTCTTTACTCTCAGGCCATCTCCTCAGCGCTCCTCTTTACTCTCAGGCCATCTCCTCAGCGCTCCTCTTTACTCTCAGGCCATCTCCTCAGCGCTCCTCTTTACTCTCAGGCCATCTCCTCAGCGCTCATCTTTACTCTCAGGCCATCTCCTCGGCGCTCCTGTTTACTATCAGGCCATCTCCTTAGCACTCCTCTTTACTCAGGCCATCTCCTCAGCGCTCTCCTTTACTCTCAGGCCATCTCCTCAGCGCTCCTCTTTACTCAGGCCATCTCCTCGGCGCTCCTCTTTACGCTCAGGCCATCTCCTCGGCGCTCCTCTTTACTATCAGGTCATCTCCTTAGCGTTCCTCTTTACTCAGGCCATCTCCTCAGCGCTCCTCTTTACGCTCAGGCCATCTCCTCAGCGCTCCTCTTTACTCTCAGGCCATCTCCTCAGCGCTCCTCTTTACTCAGGCCATCTCCTCAGTGCTCCTCTTTATTCTCAGGCCATCTCCTCAGCACTCCTCTTTACTCTCAGGCCATCTCCTCAGCGCTCCTCTTTACTCTCAGGCCATCTCGTCAGCGCTCCTCTTTACTCTCAGGCCATCTCCTCAGCGCTCCTCTTTACTCTCAGGCCATCTCCTCAGCGCTCCTCTTTACTCTCAGGCCATCTCCTCAGCGCTCCTTTTTACTCTCAGGCCATCTCCTCAGCGCTCCTCTTTACTCTCAGGCCATCTCCTCAGCGCTCCTCTTTACTCTCAGGCCATCTCCTCAGCGCTCATCTTTACTCTCAGGCCATCTCCTCGGCGCTCCTCTTTACTATCAGGCCATCTCCTCGGCGCTCCTCTTTACTATCAGGCCATCTCCTCAGCGCTCTCCTTTACTCTCAGGCCATCTCCTCAGCGCTCCTCTTTACTCAGGCCATCTCCTCGGCGCTCCTCTTTACGCTCAGGCCATCTCCTCAGCGCTCCTCTTTACGCTCAGGCCATCTCCTCAGTGCTCCTCTTTACTCTCAGGCCATCTCCTCAGCGCTCCTCTTTATTCTCAGGCCATCTCCTCAGCACTCCTCTTTACTCTCAGGCCATCTCCTCAGCGCTCCTCTTTACTCTCAGGCCATCTCCTCAGCGCTCCTCTTTACTCAGGCCATCTCCTCAGTGCTCCTCTTTACTCTCAGGCCATCTCCTCAGCGCTCCTCTTTACTCTCAGGCCATCTCCTCAGCGCTCCTCTTTACTCTCAGGTGATCTCCTCAGCGCTCCTCTTTGCTCTCAGGCCATCTCCTCAGCGCTCCTCTTTACTCTCAGGCCATCTCCTCAGCGCTCCTCTTTACTCTCAGGCCATCTCCTCAGCGCTCCTCTTTACTCTCAGGCCATCTCCTCAGCGCTCCTCTTTACTCTCAGGCCATCTCCTCAGCGCTCCTCTTTACTCTCAGGCGATCTCCTCAGCGCTCCTCTTTGCTCTCAGGCCATCTCCTCAGCGCTCCTCTTTACTCTCAGGCCATCTCCTCAGCGCTCCTCTTTACTCTCAGGCCATCTCCTCAGCGCTCCTCTTTACTCTCAGGCCATCTCCTCAGCGCTCCTCTTTACTCTCAGGCCATCTCCTCAACGCTCTTGTTTACTCTCAGGCCATCTCCTCAGCACTCCTCTTTACTCTCAGGCCACCTCCTCAGCACTTTCCTTTACTCTCAGGCCATCTCCTCAGCGCTCCTCTTTACTCTCAGGCCATCTCCTCAGCGCTTTCCTTTACTCTCAGGCCATCTCCTCAGTGCTCCTCTTTACTCTCAGGCCATCTCCTCAGTGCTTTCCTTTACTCTCAGGCCATCTCCTCAGTGCTCCTCTTTACTCTCAGGCCATCTCCTCAGCACTCCTCTTTACTCTCAGGCCGTCTCCTCGGTGCTCCTCTTTACTCTCAGGCCATCTCCTTAGCACTCCTCTTTACTCTCAGGCCATCTCCTCAGCGCTCCTCTTTACTCTCAGGCCATCTCCTTAGCACTCCTCTTTACTCTCAGGCCATCTCCTCAGCGCTCCTCTTTACTATCAGGCCATCTCCTTAGCGCTCCTCTTTACTATCAGGCCATCTCCTTAGCGTTCCTCTTTACTCAGGACATCTCCTCAGCGATCTCCTTTACTCTCAGACCATCTCCTCAGCGCTCCTCTTTACTCAGGCCATCTCCTCAGCGCTCCTCTTTACTCTCAGGCCATCTCCTCGGGACTCCTCTCTGCCCTCAGTCTGTCTCCTCATCGCTTTTCTGTGCTCCCAGGCAGTCTCCTCAGTGCTTCTCTCTACACATAGGCTGTCTCCTCAGTGTTCCTCTCTGCTCTCAAGCGGCCTCCTTTGCACTCATCTCTAACCTCAGGCTGTCTCCTTACCACTCATCTCTTCCTTCAGGCTGTCTCCTGAGTGCTTCTCTCTATCCTCAGGCTGTCTCCTCAGCGCTCCTCTTTACCCTCAGGTCATCTCCTCAGCGCTCCTTTCTACCCTCAGGCTGTCTCCTCAGAGCTCCTCTTTACGCTCAGTCTCTCTCCTCAGCGCTCCTTTCTACCCTCAGGTCATCTCTTCAGCGCTCCTCTCTGCTTTCAGAACCTCTACTCAGTGCTCTGCTCTCAGGCCGTCTCCTCTTTGCTCCTCTCTGTATTCGGGCCATCTCCTTTCTTCTCTGCTCTCTGGATACCTCACTGGTGCTCACAGGGGTGGATTAAGAGTAGCAAGGGCCCCGGGCAGTTTAGAAGGCGCGGCCCCCCCCCCCCAGACACCCCCCCTCAACACACACCTGATTTATCACGTGACATGTCACATGATCCCCTGTGATAGTTCACGTGAAATTAATTTGCCACAATATTAATTATATTTTTTTTTAGGCTGTGTGCCCACTATGCGTTTCTTAAGCGTTTCCGCAGCGGCAATTGCGCTACGGAAATGCTTAAAAAACGCTTGGTAAAAGGCCTGCCATGTTCCCCAATGATAATCCCCATGTGCTGTGCACATGCTGCGGAAATTTCCGCTGCGGATTATCATTGCGGAAAAATCAGCAGCATTACCAATTATTTTGCGGAAGCGCGGCGTTTTCGCCGCCATTGACTTGCATTAGAACGCATGGAATCTGCATCCCTGCATCTGTAGATGCCGAATCCAAGCGTTTCAATGTGCGGATGGTACCCGGGTGTGGAGGACAGGAGACTCTCCTCCGGACCCGGGTACCATAGAACCTGTAAAAAAAAGAATAAAATAAAAAATAAATATTATACTTACCTTCTGATGGCCCCCGGTGTCTTTATCCGATGCGTCCTGGCTCCCCGGCAGCTCGCGATGGTCTGAAAAGGACCTGCCGTGACGTCATTTGGTCATGTGACGGGTCATGCGACCGCTGACGTCGGCAGGCCATCAGAAGGTAAGTATATATTTTTTATTTTTTACCATTCTTTTACGGTCACACTATATAAATCCATGCTGGTTGCCGGTTGCATGGATTTATATAGTGTGACCAAGTTGTCAAGCACTTTCTAAGTTATGCTAAAATCGCTTGTCAACCCGCATGCAGAAATGCTTGTGAAGAACGCTTCACATCCGCATGTCCCTAGCAGAAAAAACGAATGTACAATCCGCATGTACAATCCGCATCTAAAATCCGCATGCGTTTTTTCTGCCAGGGAGATGCAGAAACGCTAAAAAAAAAATCCGGAACATTTCTGTATCGTGGGCACATAGCCTTACATTAATTGTGTGACTCAATATTGAGAACACGTAGCCATCTATACACAGCGGGAGGCCGCACGGCCCCCCCCCCCAGAGACAGCAGGAGACCGCACGGCGCCCCCCCCAGAGACAGCAGGAGACCGCACAGCGCCAGCTATACTCAGCAGGAGGCCGCACGGCCTCCCCCCGCAGAGACAGCAGGAGACCGCACGGCGCCCCCCCCAGAGACAGCAGGAGACCGCACGGCGCCATCTATACTCAGCAGGAGGCCGCACGTAGCCATCTATACACAGCAGGAGGCCGCACGTAGCCATCTATACACAGCAGGAGGCCGCACGGCGCCATCTATACACAGCAGGAGGCGCACGGCACCATCTATACACAGCAGGAGTCCGCACGGCGCCATTTATACACAGCAGGAGGCCGCACGGCGCCATTTATACACAGCAGGAGGCCGTACGGCGCCATCTATACACAGCAGGGGGCCGCACGGCGCCATCTATACACAGCAGGGGGCCGCACGGCGTCATCTATACACAGCGGGAGGCCGCACGGCGCCATCTATACACAGCAGGAGGCCGCACGGCGCCATCTATACACAGCAGGAGGCGCACGGCGCCATCTATACACAGCAGGAGGCCGCACGGCGCCATCTATACACAGCAGGAGGCCGCACGGCGCCATCTATACACAGCAGGGGGCCGCACGGCGCCATCTATACACAGCAGGGGGCCGCACGGCGCCATCTATACACAGCAGGGGGCCGCACGGCATCATCTATACACAGTGGGAGGCCGCACGGTGCCATCTATACACAGTGGGAGGCCGCACGGTACCCCCCCCCAGAAACAGCAGGAGGCCACACGGCGCCATCTATACTCAGCAGGAGGCCGCACGCAGTCGCACACACACACAAACATATACAGATATACATACACGCATAAACACATTTGAAACACAAAAATACATATAAGCAAACATCACACAATGATATCTGCCTGCACATACACACACACACATATATACACATACACACACACACACATACATATACACACACACACACATACATATACACACACACATACATACATACATATACACACATACATATACACACATACACGCATACATACATATACACATACATACATACATATACACACACACACATACATACATATACACATACATACACACACATACATATACACATACATACATACACACACACACACACATATATATACATACACACACACACACATATATATACATACACACACACACACTTATAGACTGGGTCAAAGTTCTTAATCAAGGAAATACGAATAGTAAATGGGAAACCTTCAAAAGAATTCTGAATACTCAGTGCGAGAGGTATATACCGTATGGGAATAAAAGGGCCAGAAATAAGAGGAAACCAATATGGTTGAAGAAGAACGTAAAAGGGGCGTTAAATAGCAAAAAAGAGGCATTCAAGAAATTAAAACAGGAAAACAGTAAGGAGGCACTAATGTGTTACAAGGAAAAAACGAGAACCTGTAAAAAACAAATAAAAATAGCGAAGGAGGAAACAGAGAGACGTATTGCTAGGGAAAGTAGATCAAATCCCAAACTGTTCTTTACGTATATAAATAGTAAAAGGATTAAATCGAATAATATTGGACCGATAAAAAGTGATGAAGGCAAAATCATAGAGAAAGATGAGGATAAAGCTAATCTATTAAATAAATTTTTTTCGTCAACTTTCACAAAGGAAAAAGAACTAACAGGCGAAATGAGAAGTGACAAACTTAATCCTCCACTAAGTATGACTAATCTAACCCAAGCTGGGGTACAGAAACGCCTCAGTAACATTAAAATAAACAAATCACCAGGACCTGATGGCATACACCCACGGGTACTAAGGGAACTAAGTAATGTGATAGACAGACCGTTATATCTTATATTTAAGGACTCTGTTGAGACTGGGTCTGTACCACTTGATTGGCGACAGGCGAATGTAGTGCCAATATTCAAAAAGGGAGCGAAAAGTGACGCCGGAAACTATCGGCCGGTGAGTCTGACGTCCGTTGTGGGCAAAATTTTTGAAGGCTTTATTAATGAGGCAATCATGGAGCATCTTGATGCTAATAATCTATTAACCCCGAACCAACATGGATTCATGAGGAATCGCTCCTGCCAAACAAACCTGATTGACTTCTACGAGGAGGTTAGCTCTCGAGTAGATCAGGGGGAACCAGTGGATGTCGTGTATCTCGACTTCTCAAAAGCGTTCGATAGCGTGCCACATAATAGGTTGGTATACAAAATGAGAATGATGGGGCTGGGGGAAAATGTCTGCAAGTGGGTAGCTAACTGGCTAAAGGATAGAAGGCAGAGGGTGGTTATAAATGGAATATACTCAGATTGGGTAAGCGTCACTAGTGGGGTACCACAGGGGTCTGTACTAGGCCCAATGTTATTTAATATCTTTATTAACGACATAGTCAACGGGATAAATAGTAAAATATCAATATTTGCAGATGACACAAAGTTATGTAAAACAATTAATACAAAAGAGGATAGTGAAGACCTACAGAGGGATTTGGATAAACTGGGTAGGTGGAGCATTAAATGGCAAATGAGGTTTAACGAGGAGAAATGTAAGGTCATACATATGGGAAGGAAAAATGGAAGTCACCAGTACTCACTGAATGGGAAACCATTGGGGAATTCAGAGATGGAGAAGGACTTGGGCATCTTGATTGATAGCAAACTAAATTGGAGTGCCCAAAGTCAGGCCGCTGCTGTAAGGGCAAACAGGGTAATGGGATGTATCAGAAGAGGTATAGCTGCAAAGGATGAGAACATTGTTCTTCCACTGTACAAAGCACTGGTCAGACCACACTTGGAATACTGTGCTCAGTTATGGGCCCCAATATATAGAAAGGATATAAATGAGCTTGAAAAGGTACAAAGGAGGGCAACAAAATTAATAAGGGGAATGGAGGGACTGCAATACCCAGAGAGGTTGGCAAAACTAGGACTATTCAGCCTGGAAAAGAGAAGGTTGAGGGGGGACATAATAAATGTATACAAATATGTTAGGGGACAGTATAGAGACCTTGCCCGGGATTTGTTCAAAAGGAGGGATATTACGGTAACAAGAGGGCATTCACTAAGACTGGAAGAGAAAAGGTTTCAGCACCAGCATAGGAAGGGGTTCTTTACGGTAAGAGCAGTGAGAATATGGAATTCACTGAGTGAGGAGACGGTAATGTCGGATTCACTACACCAGTTCAAGCGGGGACTGGATGCTTTTCTAGATACCAGGCAGATTTCTGCATATACTTAAAAATAAAATAAAATAGTAGGTTGATACAGGGATTTATTCTGACTGCTGGTTTCAGAGTCGGGAGGGAATTTTTCCTCAGGTGAAGATTGGCTAAATCATTTGGGGTTTTTGCCCTCCTCTGGATCAACTTTAGCAATTACAGAACTAACAGGTCGAACTTGATGGACGCAAGTCTTTATTCGGCTTTACTAACTATGTAACTATGTAACATACATACATATATACACATACATACATACACATACATATACACATACATACATACACACATACACATACACACACACACACACATATATATACATACACACACACACACATATATATATATATATATATACATACACACACACACACACACACATACATACATACATATACACACACATACATACATATATATATATACACACACACACACACACACACACACATACATACATACATACATACATACATACATACATACATACATACATATATACACACACACACACACACACACACACATACATACATATATACATACATATATACACACACACACACAGACTCACCATCTCCCGGCTCGGCTCCAGTCCTCAGGCTCTCCGGTGGTAAGTAGCAGTGCAGGCCGGGGCGCACTGCATGACGTCACAGCTAGGAGACACGGCCGCGCACAGGGCCGTGTCTACTAGCAGTGACGCGGCCGGGCCAGCACAGGGAAGTTAACTGCTGCAGTGCTGGCCCGGCCGATCAAGAAATAGCGGCCGTGCGCCGCTGCTGGGGGAGCGGTCCGGGCCCCCCCTCCCGCCACTGATGCCGGTATGTGCCGCGGCGGCGGCCCGCACATATAATGAGGGCAATCCGGACATAGACATCCCGCCCGGAGCCACGGGCCCTCTGGAGGCTCGGGGCCCCGGGCAGTCGCCCGGATTGCCCTCATTATAATCCGCCTATGGGTGCTCATATCTAACCTCAGGCCATCCCCTCAACACTCTTCTCCACTTTCCGGCTGTCTCCTCAGCGCTCCTCTCTTCCCTCAGACCATCTCCTCAGCATTCCTCTCTTCCCTCAGACCTTCTCCTCAGCGTTCCTCTCTGCTCTCAGGCCATCTCATCATTATTCCTGTCTGTCCTCAGGCTAAGGCTCATTACAACATTGAACATCACAATGTGCCCTGAACCAACAGCAGAAAGTATAGAAGAGGTTTCCCCTATCAGTGTTCTGTACACAATCTACGAGCCTGTGTAACAAATACTATAATCCGCATTACTCACCTTCCCCTGCTCCAGTGCCGGCTCTCTGCTGCTGCTCGGGTCTTCTTTATAGGCTGCAGTTGTGATGTCATGTCTTTAGCGTGTGTGATAACTGCAGCCAGTCAGCGGTCTAATGCGCTACAGGTGTGATGTCACCAGGGCTGAAAATTTAGTATCTAACAATTTTTCCGTGTCGCCATTTTCTGAGACCCGTAACTATTTTCATTCTTCCATCGATGGACCGGAATCAATGATTATTTCTTGTTTTCTTCTTTTTGTTGATACAATTTTGGAGGAAATATGACATTTTAATAGCTTTTTATTACATTTTTATGTGGAATTGTGGTGGCCAAAAACATTATTCCTAGTTTTTCGATTTGTACCATATACAAAAAAATATTTCAAAATGTTATTAATTCAGGAAGTTATGTACATGGCAATACCGAATATTTTTTTAATGTACTGGGCAGCATGGTGACTCAGTGGTTAGCACTGCAGCCTTGCAGCGCTGGGGTCCTGGGTTCAAATCCCACCAAGTACAACATTTGCAAGGAGTTTGTATGTTCTCTCCGTGTTTGCATGGGTTTCCTCCGGGTTCTACAGTTTCCTCCCACACTCCAAAGACAAACTGATAGGGAATTGAGATTGTGAGCCCTGATGGGGACAGCAATAATTATGTATGTAAAGAGCTGCGGAATATGTTAGCGCTATATAAAAGTAAAGATTCTTATTATTATTATGTATTACATTTTGCTATTTACTTTGGGGGGGGGGAAGCGGAATCATATAAACATTTATTGTTTGTGTTTTTTTATATTTTGTCTTATACAGTACAGACCAAAAGTTTGGACACACCTTCTCATTTAAAGATTTTTCTGTATTTTCATGACTATGAAAATTGTACATTCACACTGAAGGCATCAAAACTATGAATTAACACATGTGGAATTATATACTTAACAAAAAAGTGTGAAAGAACTGAAAATATGTCTTATATTCTAGGTTCTTCAAAGTAGCCACCTTTTGCTTTGATGACTGCTTTGCACACTCTTGGCATTCTCTTTATGAGCTTCAAGAGGTAGTCACCGGAAATGGTCTTCCAACAATCTTGAAGGAGTTCCCAGAGATGCTTAGCACTTGTTGGCCCTTTTGCCTTCACTCTGCGGTCCAGCTCACCCCAAACCATCTCGATTGGGTTCAGGTCTGGTGACTGTGGAGGCCAGGTCATCTGGCGTAGCACCCCATCACTCTCCTGCTTGGTCAAATAGCCCTTACACAGCCTGGAGGTGTGTTTGAGGTCATTGTCCTGTTGAAAAATAAATGATGGTCCAGCTAAACGCAAACCAGATGGAATAGCGTGCCGCTGCAAGATGCTGTGGTAGCCATGCTGGTTCAGTATGCCTTCAATTTTGAATAAATCCCCAACAGTGTCACCAGCAAAGCACCCCCACACCATCACACTTCTTCCTCCATGCTCCACTGTGGGAACCAGGCATGTACAGTCCATCTGTTCACCTCTTCTGCGTCGCACAAAGACACGGTGGTTGGAACCAAAGATCTCAAATTTGGACTCATCACCGTGTCTTTGTGCGAAGCAGAAAATGTGAACGGATGGACTCTACATGCCTGGTTCCCACCGTGAAGCATGGATGAGGAGGTGTGATAGTGTGGGGGTGCTTTGCTGGTGACACTGTTGGGGATTTATTCAAAATTGAAGGCATACTGAACCAGCATGTCTACCACAGCATCTTGCTGCAGCATGCTATTCCATCCGGTTTGCGTTTAGTTGGACCATCATTTATTTTTCAACAGGACAATGACCCCAAACACACCTCCAGGCTGTGTAAGGGCTATTTGACCAAGAAGGAGAGTGATGGGGTGCTACGCCAGATGACCTGGCCTCCACAGTCACCAGACCTAAACCCAATCGAGATGGTTTGGGGTGAGCTGGACCGCAGAGTGAAAGCAAAAGGGCCAACAAGTGCTAAGCATCTCTGGGAACTCCTTCAAGATTGTTGGAAGACCATTTCCGGTGACTACCTCTTGAAGCTCATCAAGAGAATGCCAAGAGTGTGCAAAGCAGTCATCAAAGCAAAAGGCGGCTACTTTGAAGAACCTAGAATATAAGACATATTTTCAGTTGTTTCACACTTTTTTGTTAAGTATATAATTCCACATGTGTTAATTCATAGTTTTGATGCCTTCAATGTGAATGTACAATTTTCATAGTCATGAAAATACAGAAAAATCTTTAAATGAGAAGGTGTGTCCAAATTTTGGTCTGTACTGCATATATATATATATGTGTGTGTGTGTGTGTGTGTGTGTGTGTGTGTGTGTGTGTGTGTGTGTGTGTGTATATATATATATATGGGCAGAGGAAGTGGGGGGGTAGGTAAGGTTGCAGCTGGACACGTTGTGGATGAGGGGAGGTATGTGTCCCCGAGGTACCAAGCTTCGGTGATGTAGGACCCGGAGAAGCAGGCTCCAGCACACATAGTGCTGAGAGGGAGTTAATGGGCCCGGATTAAAGGGCTGGGTTTTATGAGCAGCTGAAAGAGCTGGGGGGGGATCAGCTGCTCACTTACCTCCAGTCCAGGTCTTGGAAGGCCTGATTTAAGACAGCTGCGCCTGTCTCAGTGTGCTGTTTGCTGTGCAAGGTGAGCAGACCTTGCATGTGCTGCTCAGAGTCTGCTGGAGGCAGAGAAAAGCATCTGCATTTAAACGGCTGAGGCCGTGCTCTATATGGAACTGCTATTTTATGTTTTGTTCTGTTATACCTTTTCGGAACCTGAAAGAGGCTGTGATATTTTTGTCTCCTGCCTGGTTTATGGACATTTAATAAACCACCAGTTTGTTTGAACCTACGGACTGCATCCCTGTGTGAACCAGCGCCTACCGTAGAGCTGACCCCTCACAATAAATATATATATATATATATATATATTTATTTATTTTTTTTCCATTACTCTCCTTAGGTGTCCTGCCTATTTTTCCCCACTTCCACATAGTGCTATAACCATCTATAGTGTCCTATAAAGTATTAGCCCCCCCCCCCTCATTGCCATATATGACTCGCCCCCTGGGCCGTGGGGCACTCGGATCCGGGCAATAGGGAAACGGTGGGAGTAGTAGTGGCAACCCGGTTCCGTGGCTCAGGGTGGTCAGGCCAGTGGTAGTCCGTTATGTGCTGATGTTTATGTCTGACTACGCCACCCGTGGATTGCGGTTATTAGGAACCGCCGCTGCATGCAGACCGCTGGGGCTGATGAGGTGTGCAGCTAGGGTAGTGTGACTCCCCACGGGAAGAGTGCGGCCCCAGGGCAGTATAGTGGATGGTGGGAGTGATGGTAGTGAGAGTCCCAGTGCTGGTAGCGCTGGAGGAGCAAGGAGCACACAGACAACAGGTTGCAGTCCAGGGTCTTTACTAGAACAGGTAAACTGACCCACAAACAGTCCCGGCTAGGAGGGGACCTGGATGTCTGAGAGCAACGGGGAAATTGGCCCTGGTCAGGGTGAGGGTGTAGGCCTACCGTGCTTTCTGCGCTCCTTCTGGCTATCTCCTCCTTATAGAGTAACAGCCCACGTTTCTGAGCTTTCCGTGTATTCTCGCCTGTATGGCCTGCGACGTGGGTTCCTTTCTGCTCCCAGCCTTGTACGGCTTTACTGGTCCCTTCGGTTGTGGCAGGGCCTCCAGGCTTCTTAGGCCAAGGAATATACAGTCCCTTGCGGACTGGTTCTCTGCTGGGGGATGTGGAATCCTTCCAGCCTCAGACACCAAAGTCTGGTAAACTAAGTCCGTTTCTGCCAAGACAGGCTCTCTTCGCCTCTTGTCTCTGGCTTGTGGCTCTCCTCCTGCCACACTTCCTCTTAGGTGCAATCAACTTTCTGTCCCTGCTCCACTCTGGGACACGTCTCAGTGCTGAGACAGGCCATCCAGTTCTCTCTAACCCTGCCCCCAGTACCAGCTTTTATAGGGGCAGCCAGCTCCCCCTACTGGCCTGAGACAGGAGGCATTGCATACTAATGTTCGCCTGACTAGAGAACCTCCCCCTTGCTCTCAGACACAGCTTTAATACATTTTGTGGCATCCAGGCCAGGGTGACACATATACAGTAATGTTCCTCATCTTTGTTACCCCCATAGTTTTAGTGCCCCACACCACTAATAGGGTTCTTCTCCTCTTTTGCTGTATTCTACAGGATATGGTTGTAATCATTTATTTTTTGTAACACCTGAGCATACACTGCACCCTGCTAGGTGCAACCATGCCAGTGTTTCTTTTTGTATTACCATAAAAAAAACAGTGCACCCCTAATACACATTGAAAGAACTGAGAGATTTAAACTTGCTTATAACATATCATAATCACAATGGAGACAAGCTTCAGATTATTACCCAACTATTTTCACTTTTTGGCTTTGTCAGGGGTGAGATGTGGAATCCACGTTCTATGGATTGAAGGATGATTCCTGAACATTGCACCCATAGCTTGTAGCAGGTGAGAATAAAAAATAGGTTTCTTGATCACTTTGAAGCATACACTGTGTGCGCAATTATTAGGCTAGTGAATATTCTGACCATATCATCATTTTTATGTAGATTTTCCAAATACAAGCTGTATAAACTTAAATGTTTAGTGGATGAAGTAGATCAGCTGATGTGTATTTTGTAATGAGGGGTGTGTGGCCTATGGATATTGAAACCCTTTATCAGGGGGGTACAATTATTAGGCAGCTTGTTTTTCTCTGGCAAAATGGGCCAAAAACAGTTTTTACTGACTATAAAAACTCAAAAATGGTTAAGTCTTACAGAGGGATGCAGCACTCCTTAAATTGTTCAGATATTGGGTGTGATCACAGAACCTTCAAAAGTGTATATGATCACAAAAGAAAAAAAAGAATAGCATTAACTGCAAAAGATTTCAGAAGACTCAAATGTGAAGCATCCAGGAAGATATTATCCTCTTGTGCTGTCCTATTCCAGAACTACAGCCTTCCTGGAGGCCAGAAGTACAAAGTGTTCCGTGCTCAGAGACAAGGCTGAGGCTGAATACCGACCACCACTGAACAAGATACAACAAAAGACTTGTCCAAGAAATATTTAAAGACAGATTTTTCAAAGGTTTTATGGACTGATGAGAGTGATTCTTGACGGACCAGATGGATGGGCCCGTGGCTGGATCAGTAATGTGCACAGACCTCGATTTCGACTCCGACGTTAGCGAGGTGGAGGTGGGGACTGCTATAGGCTGGTATTATTACATATGAGCTAGTTGGACCTTTTCAAATTGAAGATAGATGCAAAATCAACTCCCAAACCTTCTGCCAGTTTTTAGAAGACACTTTCTTTAACCCCTTTACAGCCCATGACGTATTAATACGCGTCTGTGCCCTGGGCTTTAAGAGCCCGACCAGTATTAGTACGTCATCGCGATCCTGCGCGCACACAGGCTGTGCGGGCGCGATCGCCGCCGGGTGTCAGCTGATTGTCACAAGTGGATTGAACATGTCAACAAGTGGATTGACTCACATCTGCAACCTCTGGTTGAATGTCTGCCCTCCTTCCTCAAGGATACTGGGGACCTTTTGAGGAAGGTAGGTGGTCTCTATGTTGAGGAGCATGCCATTCTGGTGACTGCAGATGTTGAGTCACTATACACAAATATAAGGCACTCTGATGGTCTCTCCGCAGTCAAATTCTTTCTTGATACGTCATCATTACCTATACCTCTGAGGAGCCTGATTCTTGAGCTGTTGGAGTTCACCTTGAACCATATTTTTTTCATTTTCAAGGGGTCCTATTTTCTGCAGCTCCAAGGGACAGCCATGGGCGCGGCCTTTGTGTCCGCTTATGCTAATCTGTTCCTGGGGCTGTGGGAAAGGGACCTCTGCCTGTCAGATTGTGTCCTTTTTTGGACGCACTACATCGATGACGTCCTTATAATCTGGCAGGGCTCACCCACTTCTCTTGAAAATTTTATGAATGAATTAAATTGTAATAACTATAATATCCACTTAACATATCAATTTGATCCCTATCGAGTGGAGTTTTTGGATGTCTCCCTGAGAAGGGATACATCTAATTGCCTACAAACCTCTGTGTTCCGTAAACCAACGTCAACAAACATGCTTTTGCATGCTAAATCTTCTCATCCTCGGCACATGATCCAGGCGGTACCTGTGGGGCAGTTCCTCCATATTCGGAGGATCTGCTCCACGGACACGGAATTTGAGAGACAGGCTGTGGAATTAAAGGAGAGATTCTATGCGAGACGATATAGCCGGCGAATGATTAAGCAGGCATATAGAAGGGCAAAGTCCTCCTCAAGACATGATTTGGTCTATCGGAGCCAGGCTAATAGAAATAAGAAGGAACAAGTACGTTTTGTTACCAACTTTAATTGCCAATTTCCTCGTTTGAGGAATATTTTGGCCCGTTCTTGGCACATCCTTAAAGCTGACTCAATAATATCACGCTTTATCTCGGATAGACCGTCTATTTCTATTAGACTTTCGAGGAACCTTCGAGATCATTTGGTACATTCACACTATGAGAATGCGGCAGGTATTACCACTTTTTTGGATGGACAACCCAGGAGGAGTGGGTGTGTACCGTGTCGTCGATGTGTAGCATGCCCTAACGTGGAACGGAGTGATACATTTTCTAAAGTAGATGGATCTAAGGTATATAGGATTAATAAATTCATCACGTGTACTACCAAATATGTGATCTATTTTGCGACATGCCCATGTGGTTTTATCTATGTGGGCATGACCACCCGCCAATTTAAGGTAAGGGTCCGGGAACATGTGTTGGCCATTTTTGCCGCAGTCGACCACATGGACACATCCACCGTGAAGACAATTCCACGCCATTTTAAGACCTACCACAATTGTGATGCCTCCCTATTTAAGGTAAGAGGTATAGACTGCATTATACCAGGTATACGGGGTGGAAAACTGGGTCTTAGATTGGCCCAGATGGTGTCCAGATGGATCTGGACTCTGAATACCTTATATCCAAACGGATTGAATGAAAGCATCAGTTATTCCCCCTTTCTCTGACCGGTCATCGGATAACCGGGTGTCTATGCGCGAGTGCGTCTATAAGGCATTCGCTCATGGTTACCCAGGAATATAATTATGGGATTCAGTGGATTACACTTTAGTTTTAGATGTTTTGTGTATGTTTTTATCATGTGATTTACTTTTGTTTTTTATTAAATTTTTATAGATTCATGTTGTGCTTTTGGGGTATTCTTCTCCCCTTTGTCACTGTGGACACTTTCTTATGGATATGTGAGAGGATTTCTTCTTGGATGACCAAAGACCAAATACCACTGCGAATTTTGAAAAGGAATAATCGGATATGGACATCTCTTGCTTTTTCATTGAATTTTATACCCGATTGTATGGAGGATTGCCCTGCATGATATGCTATGTTGGGGGTATAATGATATGTGACTAATTAACAATAGTTTGGGGTCAAATAAGCTGTGCGGGTATTAATTAATAATCTTGGGACCTCCTCTTGGATGTTTCCCGTTTTACACCATTGTTTATTTATTTTTTACCCTTTGAATATGATCAATTGTTCTATGCCAGGATCCCTATGACATTGTTTCCCTCATTAACATACCTTATGATGTCCGCCTCACACTTTTCTTCCCTTCTCCTCGTTTTCCTTTCTCTCCTTCCTTTCCACCCCTCCTTCCTTCCCCCCCCCCTTTTTTTCTTTTCCTCTCTTTTCTTTTTCCATGTCCACGTTCACTATGGGTGTTTTTATTCACCTCTCACAGTCATGCCTTGAAGTTTATATGCACAATATAGAAGGTAACATTGTAGCCAAGTACGCATGCGCGTCGCGGTGCCCTGGGTGCCCGCCGGCTCTCTGTATCTATAATGACGCTTGGCAATGCATTGCTTGCCGGGGGTCATGTGACGCGGAGGCTGGCCGGCGTCTTGGTCTCCGTGGTGACGCATGTGTCACATCCGGCTCCACGCGAGTGCCGTACAGCGTTGCCTGTCTCCAAGGTGATGGCAGCACTATTTCCGGCATGGAGCGCCGGCTGGCGCCTATATAAACCTGTCGCTCCATTTATCTTCATGCCCCCTGAAGAAGGGAGTGTGAAACGCACGTCGGGGCATCTCACTGCACTTGTGTGCTCTCCCCACGGGTCCCCCTGTCTCAAGCTTCCTGGATAGAACTCCGTGACTTGAAATCCCTGGTATGTATTAGCAATCAATACTTATCTGTACTCACTAGCATTTACTACAGGGATTGCTCATTGAAGGGAGTTGATGAGTAATTACCTCTCATTTTACTCTTTATATATTATAGAGGTGATTTACTTAACTACCATGCATATATATATTTATTGACTTTGATTATTAACCACTGTTGCTATGACAACAACAGTTTGGTGTATTCTTTTTAAGCCTGAGTCATATGATTGTAATAGTTGGTATATGTGGGGTCCTTTGGGGTAGTGACTGTGTTTGTGAGAAGCTTTTTTATGCTACCACTGTTCTCAAGTTCACTTTTTCCCCCTTTTTTCCCCCTTTTTTGTGCCTTATATTTATAATAATTAATTTTTTAATAATAAACTTTATATGAATTTCTAAAGATAAATCTTTGGTAGTCCCTCTTTCGTTGTTTTCTTTGGTCTTCTTATTAAAATTTAACGATGGGATTCAATTAGTCCTTCCATGGATATATATATCATTGATGAATATTATTTACGATAAACCCCATTTGGGGCATATGCACTATCGTGTCCTATGAATTGTTATGGTTATGTGCAGGGAGCGGTCCCGCACCGCTCCCAGCACATTAACCCCCGCAATGCTGCGATCGAAGTCGATCGCAACATTGCGGTGGCAAGGGGAGGTGATCGGTATACTCAACTCCTCTTCCGGCCTCCAGCGCTGTCTGATGGAGCTTCCCGGGTGTTGCCATGACGACCCAATGTCATCATAACATCCGGGTCACCAGGCAGCAGGAACATTGTTTGGTCTTGCGCAGTGCACGACCACACAATGTTCTCACTGTGCAGCGCTGACTGCCTGCATGGCACAGGGATGGTGCTCCATCCCTATGCTGAGGAGGCGATCAGAATAAAATAAGTGAAAGTCCCATAGTGGGACAAAGTAAAAAAGTGTAAAAACTCTCAGAAAGTGGAAAAAAATTTTTTTAAAAATTGTAAAAATATTTAAAAAAAAAATAATCCACCAAAAATAAAAATATAATGTACCCATCAATAAATATTATTATGAAAAAAAAGCAAACAAACAATAAAAGTACACATATTTGGTATCGCCGCGTCCGGAACGACGTGACCTATAAAACTGTCCCACTAGTTAACCCCTTCATTGAACACGGTAAAATAAATAAATAAAAAACAAAGCAAAAAACAATGCTTTATCATCATACCACCAAACAAAAAATGGAATAACATGCGATCAAAAAGACGAATATAAATAAAAATGGTACCGCTGAAAACGTCATCTTGTCCCGCAAAAAACAAGCTGCCATACGGCTCCATCATCCAAAAAATCTAAAAGTTATAGCTCTCAGAATAAAGCAATGCAAAATAATATTTTTTTCTATAAAATAGCTTTTATTGTGTAAAAGCGCCAAAACATAGAAAAACGATATAAATGTGGTACCGCTGTAAACGTACTGACCCGAAGAATAAAGCTACCTTATCAATTTTACCACACGCGGAACAGAATTTAAAAAAAACAAAAAAACAATTCATGAATTGTTGGTTTTTGTTTATTCTGCCTCCCAAAAATCGGAATAGAAAGCGATCAAAAAATGTCACGTGCCTGAAAATGGCACCAATAAAAACATCAAGTCATCCCACAAAAAACAAGCCATCACATGACTCTGTCGGCCAAAATATGGAAAAATTATAGCTCTCAAAATATGGCGATGCAAAAACTAGATTTTACAAAAAATGCGTCTTTTAGTGTGTGACAGCTGTCAATCATAAAAACCCCATATGATTCTGGTATAACTGTATTCGCACCACCCGAAGAATAAAGTCATCTAATCACTTATACCACAAGAGGAACGGCGTAAAAAATAAACTCTCGGGTTAGGGTTGTGCTAGGTTTAGGGTTGTGCTCTTTCAAAAGTAAGAAAAAAAGATGGCGATATGGCGACTAGTGTTGAGTGCAAGTGCTCGCTACTTGAGTTTGCATTGGGTGCTCTGGTATGCATTGAGTATCGTGGGTATTTCAGTGACATGCTCGAGTCTCCGCCCCATATGCTTCGCGGCCAAAAAAACGTTGCGGAGATTGCCTGCCTTGCCTGTTTAGACACACAGGGGCTCTACAAATACGACATGGTTCCAATTTGTTAGCGGACACCATGTCACGTTTGGAGAGCCCCTGTGTGCCTAAACATTGGAGCTCCCCCACAAATGACCCCATTTTGGAAACTAGACCCCGCAAGGCACCTATCTAGATGCATAGTGAGCACTTGGAACCCCCAGGTGCTTCACAAATTGATTCGTAAGAATGAAAAAGTGGGAAAAAAAACACTTTTTTATTTTTACGGATTAATTTGTGAAGCACCTGGGGGTTCAAAATGCTCACCACCCATCTAGATAAGTTCCCAGGGGGGGGTATAGTTTCCAAAATGGGGTCACTTATGGGGGGTTTCCACTGTTTAGGCACATCAGGGGCTCTCCAAACGCAACATGGCGTCCGCTAATTATTCAAGCAAATTTTACAATCGAAAATTCAAATGGCGGTCCTTCCCTTCCGAGCCCTGCCGTGCGCCCAAACAGTGTTTTTTCCCCACATATGGGGTAAGTGCGTGCCCAGGGGAAATTGCACAACAAATTTTGGGGTCCATTTTTTCCTGTTACCCCTGCGAAAATAAAAAAAATTTGGTCTAAAGTAACTTTTTTGTAAAAAAAAGTTAAATGTTCATTTTTTTCTTCCACATTCAAAAAATTCCTGTGAAGCACCTGAAGGGTTAATAAAGTTGTTGAATGTGGTTTTGAGTACCTTGAGGGGTGCAGTTTTAGAATGGTGTCACTTTTGGGTATTTTCTGTCATAAAGACCTCTCAAAGTGACTTCAAATGTGATGTGGTCCCTAGAAAAATGGTTTTGTACATTTTGTTGGAAAAATGAGAAATCGCTGGTCAACTTTTAACCCTTATAGCTCCATAACAAAAAAAATTTTGGTTCCAAAATTGTGCTGATGTAAAGTAGACATGTGGGAAATGTTATTTATTAACTATTTTGTGTGACATGTCTCTCTGATTTAAGGGCATAAAAATTCAAATTTTGAAAATTGCAAAATTTTCGCCAAATTTCCATTTTTTTCACAAATAAACGCAAGTGATATCGAAGAAATTTTACCACAATCCTGAAGTTCAATATGTCACGAAAAAACAGTCTCAGAATCAGTGGGATCTGTTGAAGCGTTCCAGAGTAATTACCTCATAAAGTGACAGTGGTCAGAATTGTAAAAATTGGCCTGGTCATTAATGTGCAAACCACCTTGGGTTGTAAAGGGGTTAAGCAGAGGTACAGAAAAAATCTACATCTTTAAAAAAACAGGATTGTTCTGCGGGACAATGCTCAATCACAGCATTGAAGTCTTCATTGCTCAGTGCCCGGAAATATTTTAAAGATGAAAGACTAATGACATGACTTTTTCCTCACTGGACCTAGACCTTACTGAGAACTTTCGAGCTTTTCTTAAACTCGAGATTTATGGTGAAGGAGAACAGTCCCCTCTCTGATCAGTGTCTGGGACTATGGTTGGTGCTCCCCACAAAGATGAACGTCAACAGAGTAAGAAATGAATGGACTCCATGGATGGATGGCTTATCACTGGTGTTGAGAAGAATGGTGGCTATATTGGTCACTGATATATATTTATTAATTGTCAGAAATGTATTCTATAACAGATGAAAATAAATAATTAAGATGGAAAATTTTCATTTTTCATATAGTTGCATAATAATTCTGGACAGAGATATTCTGCTAAGACAACACCTCACGTTTACTTTGTTAAATATTCAGGTTTCAGGTTTATTACCCTTTGGATTGACCGACAGCACTGGAGATGTGAAATAATAAAAGTAATCATCAAAAATACAAATTATCTAATAATTGTGCACACAGTGTAGAGAAGGTGGTGGAGTTAGAAGAACTTATCTTGGAGTGGTGAGATATAAACAAATAAACCATTAACATATTTTATTGGCTGTACAAAGACTGCTGTTTCTTTATATTGTTAAATTACCTGAATTATTTTATAACTTCCGTAATCCCAACTGATAGCACATAGGTATCTCTGTCTGACCTGAAGATGTATGAAGTGCTCTACCACATTATTGCTTCATACCGGCATCACAATGCTGTTAATTTTTTTTTATTACACAGAATTTTATATATTTTACACCAACTCATCTTCAATTCACTCAGATTCACACAATATGAGATACTAATAATTTATCTATATAATTTTCCTATAGAAGAATGGATAGAGACAGAAGGAAGATGGTGGAGAGGATATTACACCTCACCCCAGAGATCCTCTTCCGGCTTACTGGAGAGGTGAGAGATTCTGATGACGTCAAATTACATCATTCTTATATATGGGAATAACAGATGGACAGAACTGGAGAGGTGAGGACTCTGGAAATGTCTGGAGGGAGATTTATTAATGTGTCTCTCCATAACCAGGATTACACAGTAGTGAAGAAGACCTCTAGTGAGCGCTGTCAGGACCCTGTGTCTGAAGGATGGGGAAGACCCCTGAGCCCAATCACTGGACCTCCACCTCACCCCCTGATACATGAGGACATCAATGACCAGAAGATCCTAGAACTCACCTACAAGATGATTGAGCTGCTGACTGGAGAGGTGACACTGCTGGGAATGCTGGGACATTATACAGTAACGCTATGAAGGGATCGGGGGGATGACGGTATCATTGTATGTGTCAGGTTCCTATCAGGTGTCAGGATGTCGCTGTCTATTTCTCCATGGAGGAGTCGGAGTATTTAGAACTACACAAAGATCTGTACAAGTTCGTCATGATGGAGGTTCCCCAGCCCCTCACATCACCAGGTAATAGACAGGGCTAAATACACATGGCCTATAATTATCTGTATGTAAAGAATGAATTCAGTCCCTGTATGTGTTTCCTCCAGATCTATCCAGTAAGAGGTCAACACCAGAGAGATGTCCCCGTCCTCTTCTTCCACAGGACTGTAAACAAGAAGATCCCAATGTTCCTCAGGATCATCAGGTAGATGGAGAGAAGGTGTCATGAGCTCTCCCCTGTGATGTGTAGATGACTGTGAAGGTCTTGTGTTCAGTCTTGTTTTATCCACCAGTATTATATGTTTTATACTTGTGTAATGAGAACGGTGGAGATGGCAGGATTAGAGCTGATCATAGATGTGACTTCTCCATCTGTCTGTGACTTTTACAATATTTGTTTCAGGGTGAAGATCTGACCCATATTAATACTACAGAGGCATATGTGAGGGATGATGATCGGTGTAAGGAGGAGATTCCTACATATGACTACCCAGGTGAGTAGTAACCACTAAATGCAAAGAAGCCACAGATTCTTCTCAAGTACCGGCTGTGGCTGCTTTATCAGTGGTGTAGTGCTGTTGTGTCACAATTGTGTGATCACTATTTTACCTCTAGACCACAACATTTTCCTCCATCCAAAAATGTTCACATTACTTTTTGTAATTGTGAAAGACCTTTTCTGTAGGACTTACAAACTTGAGGATCCACCTACCCCCTGGGATTAGAAGACACTGACCCTTACCTGCCCAGATCTGTAAACTACAAAGCCAAATGACAGCGTACATAGAATGTGCTGACAAGTGAGAAAATCAGTTGAAGAGAAAGTGGAGGGTAATGATGCTGTTGGCTTCCTAGATCCCTGATATCTTATTGGATGAATCTACCTTCTCTCCCTTCTGTGCTGCTGAATGTCCTCATATGGTCCCTACAAGACCAGGTCCAGTCTCCCTGACCTAACTTAACTTTTATGATCGACAACATTAAATGTGCAGTGAGGGCCAAGTGGGAATTTCTGTACAATAACAACAGAGTTTCCCTTTATGCTGACTTTTCAATATCTTTTAAAACTAACTAACTTCAAACAGGATTGTGATAAACTATACAGAAAACATTACACCTGTGCCATGATATATCTCTAAGCTGTGCGTGGCTGATGGCTGTAATATACATTTATTCACGCCTGCAGGAGATGTGGTGGCATGGCTCCAGCCCTGGTTTCATGGATTCACTCCACGTCATAAATTACATTATGTTTTCAGTCCTAAGGAATTCAGATTACTGCTCAATCTCTCCTGAAATGGGGGCGCTAATACTTTCTCTACTCTTCTGGTCAGGACTCATAGTAGCTCCAATGGTCCACCATAAATGAGTGCAACTCCGATTTAGTATTGGAGCTCTCCCCTCTTACATATGTTGTTGTTTGGGATGTAACATATCTTTTATTCTGTCTTTTTTTTACAGGTTCATTCTGTATGATAGCTTTATTGTGGTGGGATCAGTCACTAAATGAGCCGGGGTCACAACAGGAAACAAATACACAAGCCGGGAGCTGAGCACAGAGGACTGAACCAGAGGAGAACAAGGCTGTATCTGGCAGCTTCCGGCAATATGCTTCCAGCTTTAGTAGGGTGCGGTGCTTTCCAAATGGCTGAAGCAGGGAGCAGATTACTCCAGCTGGACAGCACACACACCCATACTGCCAGACTGGATGGTACTACTGGTCCCAGTCACCCTAATCTTAGTGGCTGGACAGAGCCTGCGCCGCCCAGAGCTTCTGATTCTGACGTCTCCTCCATCACCAGCGCCACCTGCAGGATGAATAAGGCGGCTCCTGGTGAGAGAAGCAGACGTCGCAGGAGCAGATCCCAGAGGAGATGGGACCCACCATTTGCAGAAGCCCTAATGTGACCAAATTGCAGAAAACCAGAGCAGTAGAAATCCCCATAAAGTGACTCCATTTTGGAAATTATAACCCTCAGTGATATAATCTATAGGAGTAGTGACTATTTTGACTCCACAGGCACTTTCCGGAAATTAGCACGCAGTGGATGATGGAGAGTGAAAATTACAAATATATAATTTCATTACCCAACACATAGTGCCCAGATTGTGCTCCAGGAGACACACACCATAAATTAAGTGGGTTCTTCTCACTATAGTAATGCCAAATACATGGATGATAAATGTGGTTTGGGCGCAAGGCTCAGTAGCGGAGGGGAGATTTGATTTTGGCAGAGCGGATATTGCTGGATTGGTTTATTGATGAGTAGAAGCTTTTATTGGTATAATTTTCACGTACATAACATTTTTTGATGGCTTCTTATTCCATATTTTGGAGGCTGAATGAATAAACAGTTGAACACTACGCTCCACTGGTTTATTCTTTGAGGTTTTTAATTAGACTGTGAACTGTCATTCTGTCAATAACTTGTCATTTCTACAGACATTTTAAGAAGAAATGTTCAAAAATATAAATTGAAGGATATTTTATTCAAAGTTAATAATTGTTTTTTTTTCTTGGCAGATGACTGTACCAGGAGATCAGAGGGACAGGAGATTTTTAAATCGGATGATCTTGAGATCCCACAGGATACAATTGAAGTGAATATGATTACTCCAGATATACCATCATCCATTCACAGCAAAGATCTGTCATCTGATCCTTTGAAACAGGTCCTGTCTTCTGATTCATTACTGACTACTAAGGAAAGTCAAAATAAAAAAATAAGCATTAAACAACAAACTGCTCATAAAGGAAAGAAGTCATTTTCACTTTCAGAAAATGAAAATAGTTTTACCCTCGAAAAGTCTATTCTTAAACATCAAAAAATTCACACAGTGGACAAGAGATTTTTTTGTTCCAAATGTGGGAGATGTTTTAACCAGAAATCAGATTTTGTGAAGCACCAGAGAACTCACACAGGGAAGAAGCCTTTTTCATGTTCAGAATGTGGGAAATGTTTTAACCAGAAATCAGATTTTGTGAAGCACCAGAGAACCCACACAGGGGAAAAACCTTTTTCATGTTCAGAATGTGGGAAATGTTTTAACCAGAAATCAGCTGTTGTTATACACCTGAGAACCCACACAGGGGAGAAGCCTTTTTCATGTTCAGAATGTGGGAAATGTTTTAGACATAAATCAGTTTTGGTTAACCACCAGATAGCCCACACAGGGGAGAAGCCTTTTTCTTGTTCAGAATGTGGGAAATGTTTTAGCCATAAATCAGTTTTGGTTAACCACAAGAGAACCCACACAGGGGAGAAGCCTTTTTCATGTTCAGAATGTGGGAAATGTTGTAACCAGAAATCAGATTTGATTAACCACCAGAGAACCCACACAGGGGAGAAGCCTTTTTCATGTTCAGAATGTGAGAAATGTTTTAACCAGAAATCAGATATTGTTGTACACCTGAGAACCCACACAGGAGAGAAGCCTTTTTCATGTTCAGAATGTGGGAAATGTTTTAGCCATAAATCAGTTTTGGTTAACCACCAGAGAACCCACACAGGGGAGAAGCCTTTTTCTTGTTCAGAATGTGGGAAATGTTTTAACAATCAATCGGTTTTGATTAATCACCAGAGAACCCACACAGGGGAGAAGCCTTTTTCATGTTCAGAATGTGGGAAATGTTGTAGCCAGAAATCAGATTTGATTAACCACCAGAGAACCCACACTGGGGAGAAGCCTTTTTCATGTTCAGAATGTGAGAAATGTTTTAACCAGAAATCAGATTTTGTTAAGCACCAGAGAACTCACACAGGGGAGAAGCCTTTTTCATGTTCAGAATGTGGAAAATATTTTGATCGTAAAATTATTCTTGATGGCCACAAGAGAACTCACACAGGGGAGAAGCCCTTTTCCTGTTCAGAATGTGGGAAATGTTTTAACCATAAATCAGCTTTGGTTAATCACCAGAGAACTCACACAGGGGAGAAGCCTTTTTCATGTTCAGAATGTGGAAAATGTTTTAATCGTAAAATGATTCTTGATAACCACAAGAGAACTCACACAGGGGAGAAACCTTTCTCATGTTCAGAATGTGGGAAATGTTTTAACCAGAAATCAGATTTGATTAAGCACCAGAGAACTCACACAGGGGAGAAGCCTTTTTCATGTTCAGAATGTGGAAAATGTTTTAATCATAAAATTATTCTTGATAATCACAAGAGAACTCACACAGGGGAGAAACCTTTTTCATGTTCAGAATGTGGGAAATGTTTTAACCAGAAGTCAGATTTGATTAATCACCAGAGAACTCACACAGGGGAGAAGCCTTTTTCATGTTTAGAATGTGGAAAATGTTTTAATCGTAAAATGATTCTTGATAACCACAAGAGAACCCACACAGGGGAGAAGCCCTTTTCATGTTCAGAATGTGGGAAATGTTTTAACCAGAAATCAGCTTTGGTTAAGCACCAGAGAACCCACACAGGGGAGAAGCCTTTTTCATGTTCAGAATGTGGGAAATGTTGTAGCCAGAAATCAGATTTGATTAACCACCAGAGAACCCACACTGGGGAGAAGCCTTTTTCATGTTCAGAATGTGAGAAATGTTTTAACCAGAAATCAGATTTTGTTAAGCACCAGAGAACTCACACAGGGGAGAAGCCTTTTTCATGTTCAGAATGTGGAAAATATTTTGATCGTAAAATTATTCTTGATGGCCACAAGAGAACTCACACAGGGGAGAAGCCCTTTTCCTGTTCAGAATGTGGGAAATGTTTTAACCATAAATCAGCTTTGGTTAATCACCAGAGAACTCACACAGGGGAGAAGCCTTTTTCATGTTCAGAATGTGGAAAATGTTTTAATCGTAAAATGATTCTTGATAACCACAAGAGAACTCACACAGGGGAGAAACCTTTCTCATGTTCAGAATGTGGGAAATGTTTTAACCAGAAATCAGATTTGATTAAGCACCAGAGAACTCACACAGGGGAGAAGCCTTTTTCATGTTCAGAATGTGGAAAATGTTTTAATCATAAAATTATTCTTGATAATCACAAGAGAACTCACACAGGGGAGAAACCTTTTTCATGTTCAGAATGTGGGAAATGTTTTAACCAGAAGTCAGATTTGATTAATCACCAGAGAACTCACACAGGGGAGAAGCCTTTTTCATGTTTAGAATGTGGAAAATGTTTTAATCGTAAAATGATTCTTGATAACCACAAGAGAACCCACACAGGGGAGAAGCCCTTTTCATGTTCAGAATGTGGGAAATGTTTTAACCAGAAATCAGCTTTGGTTAAGCACCAGAGAACTCACACAGGGGAGAAGCCTTTTTCATGTTCAGAATGTGGGAAATGTTTTAACCAGAAAGCGCATCTTAATAGCCACCAGAGAACTCACACAGGGGAGAAGCCTTTTTCATGTTGAGAATGTGGGAAATGTTTTAATTGTAAAATGATTCTTAAGAGACACAAGAGAACCCACACAGGGGAGAAGCCTTTTTCCTATTCTTTTTTTTTTAATCCAAGACATTTTTATTGAGATTTTTTCATTAGTTTTTTTTTACAAAACAATAAACCAGTACATACAATAATAAAATAACATACCATAGGGATGAGATACATGCATCTCTCCTATATATCCTTATAGCTTGCCCATTACCGTCTGATAACTTGCAGTTACTATATCTAACAATTAACATTCTACATTCTTGAAATCTCTTATATAACCATAATATTGTAATAAACATTATAATCCTATACACATATAGGTGTGCTATATTACCCATACCACATGTTAGAGAATTCCAATACACATTACAATGAAACATTAGACCTCGCCAATACCCCCCTTCCCCCATAAGTCATTGTCTCTCCTACAATATCCCCCTTGATGGCATTCCAGGTGTTTCCAACCATAAGCCCCATATTTTCTCATATGTATTCATTGAGTTTTGTTTTTTATATACCCCTTTTTCTAATCTGATAATATTATTTATCCTATTTTTGCGTTCACTAATTTCTGGAGGCGAGGGGTTAATCCATTTGGATGCAATATGTCTCCTAGCTTGAAATAAAATATGTGAAATCCCTATTGACATTGGGTTAAATTCCATATCATCCTCTAATATACCTAATAGGCATTTTTTGGGGTCTGGTTGAATATCTATTTTATATACCCTCTTTATAATAGACAGAACTCCTTTCCAGTATTTACCTATCTCCCGGCATTCCCATAGCGGATGTAATAGGCCCGCAGCATCCATGTTACATCCTGGACATTCAGCCGCAGTCCGGTATCCTATGTTACATAGGAATCTAGGCGTCTTATATTTCCTATGTATTAATATGATCTGGGAAAATCTCTGAGCCTCATTTAAAGATAATTGGGGTACCAGTTCTAATACCGCTCTCCATTGATCCTCAGAAATTGGACCTATATCTCCATCCATTTTTGTCTAGCTGGAGAAGGAAATTTTGTTAAATAATTATCAAGAAGGACTCAATAAAATATCAGAAATATGACCCTTAGTATTTCCCTTCTCTAATACCAACTTAACAAAAGTATTATTTTCTACCCAAAAGGGCGTCCATCTTGATTGTGCATTAAATGAATGCCGAAACTATAGATATTTATACAATTGTTTATTTGTCATCGCAAATCCCCCCTTTAATTGATCAAAGGACTTAAGTATTCCTTCAGACAATATGTTTTATATCATATATACGTGTTATATTGTATATATTCCTTTATCCACTCAACTCCGGAATCCCTCTAATTTATAGACCTCTGCATATTTATTATTAAACCATATAGGTGTAGATTCATTGCAGTCTCCTATTTCCATTATATCTTTACCCCTATCCCAGACCTTGTAGAGTAGAGCAAGTGTAGGGTATATTGATTTCTTGTGTGCGAGGTCATTCAGTTCCACTATATGAATAGGAATATTCCACGGTGTTCCTGAGGTAATTAACCGCTTAATACTATTTGGGTTTGCAGCGCTTTGCCACCCACCCAAATGTTGCAATTGCGCTGCCATATAATACAGTGGGGCAAGAAAGTCTTTAGTCAGCCACCAATTGTGCAAGTTCTCCCACTTAAAAAGATGAGAGAGTCCTGTAATTGACATCATAGGTAGACCTCAGCTATGAGAGACAAAATGAGAAAACAAATCCTGAAAATCACATTGTCTGATTTGGAAAGAATTTTTTTTCAAATTTTGGTGGAAAATAAGTATTTGGTCAATTGCAAAAGTTCATCTCAATACTTTATTATATATCCTTTGTTGGCAATGACAGAGGTCAAACGTTTTCTGTAAGTCTTCACAAGGTTGGCACACACTGTTACTGGTATGTTGGCCCATTCCTCCATGCAGATCTCCTCTAGAGCAGTGATGTTTTGGGGCTGTCGCTGGGCAACACGGACTTTCAACTCCCTCCAAAGGTTTACTATAGGGTTTAGATCTGGAGACTGGCTAGGCCACTCCAGGACCTTGAAATGCTTCTTACGAAGCCACTCCTTTGTTGCCCTGGCAGTGTGCTTGTCATGCTGAAAGACCCAGCCATGTTTCATCTTCAATGCCTTTGCTGATGGAAGGAGGTTTGCACTCAAAATCTCACGATACATGAGCCCATTCATTCTTTCATGTACACGGATTAGTCGTCCTGGTCCCTTGGCAGAGACACAGCCCCAAAGCATGATGTTGCCACCCCCATGCTTCACTGTAGGTATGGTGTTCTTTGGATGCAACTCAGCATTCTTTCTCCTCCAAACACGACAAGTTGTGTTTCTACCAAACAGTTCTACTTTGGTTTCATCTGACCATATGACATTCTCCCAATACTCTTCTGGATCATCCAAATGCTCTTTAGGAAACTTCAGATGGGCCCAGACATGTAATGGCTTAAGCAGAGGGACACGTCTGGCACTGCAGGATCTGAGTCCCTGGTGGCATAGTGTGTTACTGATGGTAGTCTGTGTAACGTTGGTCCCAGCTCTCTGCAGGTCATTCACTAGGTCCCCCTGTGAGGTTCTGGGATTTTTGCTCACCGTTCCTGAGATCATTTTGACCCAATGGGGTGAAATCTTGTGTGGAGCCCCAGATCGAGGGAGATTATCAGTGGTCTTGTATGTCTTCCATTTTCTAATTAATGCTCCCACAGTTGATTTCTTCACACCAAGCTGCTTGCCTATTGCAGATTCAGTCTTCCCAGCTTGGTGCAGGGCTATAATTTTGTTTCTGGTGTCCTTCGACAGCTCTTTGGTCTTCACCATAGTGGAGTTTGGAGTGTGACTGTTTGAGGTTGCGGACAAGTGTTTTTTATACTGATAACAAGTTGAAACAGGTGCCAGTACTACAGGTAATGAGTGGAGGACAGAGGAGCCCCTTAAAGAAGAAGTTACAGGTCTGTGAGAGCCAGAAATTTTGCTTGTTTGTAATTGACCAAATACTTATCTTCCACCAAAATTTGAAAAAACATTCTTTCTAAATCAGACAATGTGATTTTCAGGATTTCTTTTCTCATTTTGTCTCTCATAGTTGAGGTCTACCTATGATGTCAATTAGAGGCCTCTCTCATCTTTTTAAGTGGGAAAACTTGCATGATTGGTGGCTGACTAAATACTTTTTTTCCCCACTGTATATTAGTGCATTAGGAATCGCCAAAACACCAGATTCCTTGTCACTTTGTAGTTATTCAAATTTTATCCTCGCCGATTTCTTTTTCCATATAAGAGAACGAAACTTGCTATGAATTTTTTGAAAATAGGAATTATGGATCCAAATAGGGGCATTATGCAGAATGTATAAGAGTTGGGGCATCAATATCATTTTTAATAAGTTCCCTCTTCCTACAGCCAATAATGGTAATCTCTACCACACATCTATTTTCTTTTTATACTTTTCCAGAAGAAGATATAGAATCAGTACAATGTAATCCGGAGATCTTATTGTTATATTTATACCCGGTATTAGAATTTCTCAACCGTTTGTATTCGTGTATGTTCTAATATGCTGGAATCAGGGATATCATCAAATGGTAGAATAACCGACTTATCCCGATTAATGGACAGTCCTGACCATTCACCAAACTCTCCAATAATGTTCAGAATAGGATCAATAGACTTCTGTATATCACCTACTGTACATATATAACTGTGTATTATACAATCACTGTATTTTACGTAGTGTGGGCACCCGCTTCTGCAGTGCTACCATGTAACCAATTGCTGGTGAAATAAAGGTTTTTGACCAAACTCATGTTTGGTGTTTCTGCTTTGGGTTTCTGATTATTCCCAAATGGTCTGCCATTCATATCCTAGCATAGATATGTCACCATCTTATTGGTACTAGACAATTGTCTGATACGTAGATACTTTCCTTTGGTTTGATATATATTATTTGCTTCGTTCAATTTTTATTTTTGTTGTGTTAACCCCTTTACCCCCTAACGTGATTTGCACGTTAATGACCAGGCCAATTTTTACAATTCTGACCACTGTCACTTTATGATGTAATAACTTTGGAACGCTTCAAAGGATCTCACTGATTCGGAGATTATTTTTTGTGACATATTGTACTTCATGATAGAGTTAAAATTTCTTCGATGTGACTTGTGTTACTTTGTGAAAAAATCAGAAATTTGGCGAAATTTGAATTTTCATACCCTTAAATCAGAGATTTATGTCACCCAAAATAGTTAATAAATAACATTTCCCACATGTCTACTTTACATCAGCAAAATTTTTGAACCAAAATTTAAGGGTTAAAATTTGACCAGCGATTTCTCATTTTTCCAACATAATTTAAAAAACCCTTTTTTTAGGGACCACATCACATTTGAAGTGACTTTGAGGAGCCATTATGACAGAAAATACCCAGAAGTGACACCTTTCAGGTGCTTCACAGGAAGTTTTGGAATGTGGAAGAAAACCATGAACATTTAACTTTTTTTCACAAAAAATGTTACTTTAGAAACAATTTTTTTTTATTTTTGAAAAGGTAACAGGAAAAAATGGACCATAAAATTTGTAGTGCAATTTCTCCTGAGCACACCAATACCCCATATGTGGGGAAAAACCTCTGTTTGGGCATATGGCCGGGCTCGGAAGGGAAGGAGCGCCATTTGACTTTTTGAATGTAAAATTTGTTTGAATAATTAGTGGATGCCATGTCACGTTCTGGGAGCCCCTGCTGTGCCTAAACAGTGAAACTCCCCATAAGTGACACCATTTTACAAACTAGACCCCTTAGGGAACTTATCTGGATGTGTGATGAGCACCTTGAACCCCCAGGTGCTTCGCAGAAGTTTATAACATTGAGCCATAAAAATAAAATGTTCACATTTTTCCCACAAAAATGTTTTTCAGCCCCCAATTTGACATTTTCGTAAAGGTAACAGGATAAAATGCACAATACCATTTGTTGTGCAATTTCTCCTGAGTAAGGCGATACTCCATATGTGGGGCAAAACCACGGATTGAGCGCATGGCAGGGTTCGGAAGGGAAAGAGCACCATTTGACTTTCTGAATGTAAAATTTGCTTGTATAATTAGCTGATGCAATGTCGTGTTTGGGAAGTCACTAATGTGCCTAAACAGTGGAAACTGCCAAATTTTGGAAACTAGACCCCTGAAGGATCTTATCTAGATGTGTGGTAATCACCCTGAACCCCTTGGTGCTTCACAGACGAGCCGTGAAAATAAACAAAACTTTTTCCACAAAAATGATCTTTTAGCCCCAAATTTTTTATTTTCACAAGGGTAAGAGGAGAAAATGGACAGCAAAAACTGTTATGCAATTTCTTCTGAGTACGCCGATACCCCAAATGTGGGGAAAAAACACTGTTTGGATGCACGGCAGGTTCAGAAAGGGAGGAGCACTGTGTGGCTTTATGAACGCAAAATTGGCTGGAATCGAGAGCGGACGCCATGTCGCGTTTGGAGAGCTCCATTTTGGAAACTAGACCCCTCAAGGATTTTATCAAGGGGTATAGTGAACATTTTGAACCCAGACGTACGACACAGAATTTTGATAACATTAGGTCATCATATTGAATAAGTTGTCATTAGTTTTGAGCGCAAGTGCTTGCTACTAGAGTTTGCATCGGGTACTCGGGTATGCACCAAGTATCGTGGGTGCTCGAGTGACATGACATGAGTCCTCGCCCCGCATGTTTCATGGTTGTTAAACACCCAAAAAAAACATGCGGAGCTTGCTCGTGTATGGTAGGCAATCCCCATGTGTTTTTTTATTTGCTGTATAACAGCCGTGAAACATGCGGGGCGGAGACTTGAGTATGTAACCCGAGTACCCACGATACTCGGAGCATACCCAAGCACCCGATGCAAACTCAAGTAGCAAGCACTTGCGCTCAACACTAGTCGCCATATCCTCCTCACTTTTTTTTTTCCTTTGGAAAAAATCCCAACCCTAGCACAACCCTAACCTTAAAACAACCCTAATCCTAACCGTAATCCTAACCCCAATCCTAACACAACCCTAACCCTACCCCGAGGGATCCATTCACTATAAAGAGGCAGCAGAGTTACTCTGGACTCTATCTGGCCTCTGTTTAGCCGTGTCCTTTTTTTCAGAGCTTCACAAAACTGTGGCTAACGGCACTTTTATGCAAATCTAATTAAAAGACAGACACCGTGGGATCACAGGCCAGACTGCGTCCACAGTGCCTCCATCTGACTCATTACAGGGAGTCTTCCGCCGGGGGTTCCGTCTGATTTTGATAGCTAGAATTTTTCCATATTTCGACCGACAAAGTCATATAAAGGTTTGTTTTTTGCAGGACAACTTGACGTTTTTATTGGTGCCATTTTCGGGCACATGACATTGTTTGATCGCTTTCTATTTCAATTTTTGGGAGGCAGAATAAACAAAAACCAACAGTTCAGGAATAGCTTTTTTTATGCTGTTCCGCATGTAGGGTGACACCACTGAATTTAAATTCTTGGTGATATTGGACGTTTTTTGATACAGTGGTGGTCAAAAGTATTGGCACCCCTGCAATTCTGTTAGATAATACTCAGTTTCATCCTGAAAATGATTGCAATCACAAATTCTTTGGTTTTATTCTCTTCATTTAATTTGTCTTCAATGAAAAAACACAAAAAGAATTGTCCTAAAGCCAAATTGGATATAATTCCACACCAAACCTAAAAAAGGGGGTGGAAAAAAGTATTGGCACTGTTTGAAAAATAATGTGATGCTTCTCTAATTTGTGTAATTAACAGCACCTGTAACTTACCTGTGGCACCTAACAGATGTTGGCAATAACTAAATCACACTTGCAGCCAGTTAACATGGATTAAAGTTGACTCAACCTCTGTCCTGTGTCCTTGTGTGTACCACATTGAGCATGGAGAAAAGAAAGAAGACCAAAAAACTGTCTGAGAACTTGAGAAACCAAATTGTGAGGAATCATGAGCAATCTCAAGGCTACAAGTCCATCTCCAAAGACCTGAATGTTCCTGTGTCTTCCGTGCGCAGTGTCATCAAGAAGTTTAAAGCCCATGGCACTGTGGCTAACCTCCCTAGATGTGGACGGAAAAGAAAAATTGACGAGAGATTTCAACGCAAGATTGTGCGGATGGTGGATAAAGAACCTCGACTAACATCCAAACAAGTTCAAGCTGCCCTGCAGTCCAAGGGTACAACAGTGTCAACCCGTACTATCCGTCGGCGTCCGAATGAAAAGGGACTGTATGGTAGGATACCCAGGAAGACCCCACTTCTTACCCCGAGGCATAAAAAAGCCAGGCTGGAGTTTGCCAAAACTTACCTGAGAAAGCCTAAAACGTTTTGGAAGAATGTTCTCTGGTCAGATGAGACAAAAGTCGAGCTTTTTGGGAAAAAGCATCAACATAGAGTGTACAGGAAAAAAAAAGAGGCATTCAAAGAAAAGAACACGATCCCTACAGTCAAACATGGCGGAGGTTCCCTGATGTTTTGGGGTTGCTTTGCTGCCTCTGGCACTGGACTGCTTGACCGTGTGCATGGCATTATGAAGTCTGAAGACTACCAACAAATTTTGCAGCATAATGTAGGGCCCAGTGTGAGAAAGCTGGGTCTCCCTCAGAGGTCATGGGTCTTCCAGCAGGACAATGACCCAAAACACACTTCCAAAAGCACTATAAAATGGTTTGAGAGAAAGCTCGGGAGACTTCTAAGGTGGCCAGCAATGAGTCCAGACCTGAATCCCATAGAACACCTGTGGAGAGATCTCAAAATGGCAGTTTGGAGAAGGCACCCTTCAAATATCAGGGACCTGGAGCAGTTTGCCAAAGAAGAATGGTCTACAATTCCAGCAGAGCATTGTAAGAAACTCATTGATGGTTACCGGAAGCGGTATTTTGGCTAAAGGTTGTGCAACCAAGTATTAGGCTGAGGGTGCCAATACTTTTGTCTGGCCCATTTTTGGAGTTTTGTGTGAAATGATCAATGATTTGATTTTTGCTTCATTCTCCTTTGTGTTTTTTCCTTGCAAGCAAATTAAATGAAGATAATAATACCATAGAATTTGTGATTGCAATCATTTTCAGGAAGAAACGGAGTATTATCTGACAGAATTGCAGGGGTGGCAATACTTTTGGCCTCCACTGTATGTGGTGGCGGCTCTGCAGGTGGAGGTATGTGGAGATTCCCCATTACTCTCTATCAGGATGTTCCTCTTCCTTCTATATCACCTCCATACTCCACAGCGCTGTACACACATTATTATCACCGTTGAGCTTGAGGAAGTGAGAGTAGAAGGAGGAGGATATGGCTGATGGACACTCCGGGACTCTGGGCAGCAGAGAGGTGACGTCTGAGCCAGAGAGGTAGATCTGGGTGTCATCAGCGTACAGATGGTGCTGGAAGCCATGGGGATTTGAGCTGTCCCAGGCCAAGGGTATAGATGGAGAAGAGTAGGGGTCCTAGGACAGAGCCTTGGGGGATGCCATCAGAGAGGTGGTGGGATGAGGAGGTAGTGTGGGAGTGGAGACGCTGAATGTGCGGCTGGAAAGGTATGAGGAGATCCAGGATGGGGCGAGGTCTTTGACGCCAAAGGAAGAGAGGATCTGTAGTAGGAGGCAGTGGTCAACTGTGTCGAAGGCAGAGGACAAGTCTAGAAGGAGGAGTATAGAGAACTCCGTTAGCTTTAGCTGTAAGTAGGTCATTAGTAATTTTGGTCAGGGCAGTTTCAGTGGAATGGTGGGGGCGGAAGCCAGATTGTAGGCTGTAGAAGAGCAAGTTAGATGAGAGATGGGGAGAAAGTTTAGCGTGAACATGTTGTTGAAGGAGTTTGGAAGCGAATGGGAGCAACGATATGGGGTGATAGCCTGACATAGCAGTCAGGTTGAGGGATGGCTTTTTGAGGACAGGCGTGATTGTGGCATGTTTGAAAGCAGAAGGGAAGGTACCAGAGGTTAGAGATAGGTTGAAGAGGTGGGTTAGGGCCGGGATAAGTGGGGTAGTGAGGTTGGGGAGGAGGTGGGATGGGATGGGGTCGAGTGCATAAGTGGTGAGGTGTGATTTGGAGAGGAGGTAAGTTCTCCTTCAGTGATGTTGGAGAGGGAGGTAATAGGGGAAGGGAATTGGTCTGGTACACAAAGGGGTTGTGGTGGTGGGAAAATAAAGACTTGCCTTGATTGGTAGATCTGTTTTTTTGAAGTGTGTGGCGAAGTCCTCAGCATGATGTGGCCATCTCTTCATTATTCCTGTCTGAGGTTCATTACAACTTTGAACACCACAATGTGCCCTGGACCAACAGCAGAGAGTAGTATCATAGAAGAGGTTTCCCCTTTCAGTGTTCTGTACACAATCTACGAGCCTGTGTAACAAATACTATAATTAGCATTACTCACCTTTCCCCTGCTCCAGTACCGGCTCTCTGCTGCTGCTCGGGTCTTCTTTATAGGTTGCAGTGGTGATGTCATGTCTTTAGCGTGTGTGACAACCGCAGCCAATCTCTGAGCTCAACGGTTCATACTGAATAAATTGGCATCAGTTCCGAGATCAGTGGTTGATTGCAGCGGTCTAATGCGCTACAGTATGATGTCACCAGGGCTGAAAATTTAGTATCTAACAATTTTTTCGTGTCGCCATTTTCTGAGACCTGTAACTATTATTATTATTTATTATTATAGCGCTATTTTTTCCATGGCGCTTTACATGTGATAGGGATATACATAGCAAAAACATTTACATAATCTTAAAACGAGTCAGTGACTGGTACAGGAGGAGCGAGGACCCTGCCCGCGAGGGCTCACAGTCTACAAGGGATGGGTGAGGATACAGTAGGTGGGGGTAGAGGAGGTCATGCAGTAATGTGGTGGAATGGTGGTTACTGCAGGTTGTAGGCTTGTCGGAAGAGGTAGGTCTTCAGGTTTCTTTTGAAGGCTTCCATGGTAGGCGAGAGTCTGATGTGTTAGGGTACAGAGTTCCAGAGTAGGGGGGATGCACGGGAGAAATCTTGTATGTGATTGTGGGAAGACGAGATAAGAGGGGAGTAGAGAAGGAGATCTTGTGAGGATCGGAGGTTGCGTGCAGGTAAGTACCGGGAGACTAGGTCACAGATGTATGGAGGAGACAGGTTGTGGATGGCTTTGTATGCCATGGTTAGGGTTTTGAACTTTAGTCTCTGAGCAATGGGGAGCCAGTGAAGGGATTGACAGAGGGGGGAGGCTGGGGAATAGTGGGGGGACAGGTGGATTAGTCGAGCAGCAGAGTTTAGGATAGATTGGAGGGGCACAAGAGTGTTGGAAGGGAGGCCACAGAGCACGAGGTTTCAGTAGTCGAGGCTGGAGATGATGAGGGCATGCACTAGTGTTTTTGCAGAGTCTTTGCTGAGGAATGCACGGATCCGGGAGATATTTTTGAGTTGGAGTCGGCAGGAAGTGGAAAGGGCTTGGATATGTGGTTTGAAGGAGAGATCAGAGTCCATGGTTACCCCAAGGCAGCGAGCTTGTGGGACTGGGGAGAGTGAACAGCCATTTACGTTGATGGATAGGTCAGATGGGGGATATGAATGAGAGGGTCGAAAGATGATGAACTCTGTTTTATCCATGTTGAGTTTTAGAAATCTGGCAGAGAAGAAGGATGAAATAGCGGACAGACATTGTGGGATTTTGGTTAGTGGGGAGGAGATATCGGGTCCAGAGAGGTAGATCTGTGTGTCATCAGCATAGAGGTGATACTGAAAGCCGTGAGACTCTATGAGCTGTCCCAGGCCAAAGGTGTAGATGGAGAAGAGCATAGGTCCTAGAACTGAACCTTGGGGGACACTGACAGATAGGGGGCGAGATGAGGAGGTGGTGCGTGAGTGGGAGACGCTGAATGTCCTGTCTGTTAAGTATGAGGAGATTCAAGATAGGGCCCAGTCCGTGATGCCAAGAGATGAGAGAATCTGTAGTAAGAGGGAATGGTCCACTGTGTCAAAGGCAGATGACAGGTCCAGAAGGAGGAGGACGGAGTAGTGTCGCTTGGATTTGGCGTTTAGTAGGTCGTTGGTGACTTTGGTCAGGGCAGTTTCAGTCGAGTGATGCGGTCGGAAGCCAGATTGCAGGCGGTCGAAGAGGGAACAGGAGGAGGGGTGGGAGGACAGTTCAAAGTGGACATGTTGTTCTAATAGTTTTGAGGCAAAGGGGAGAAGTGATATGGGGCGGTAGCTAGTCAGAGAGGATGGGTCAAGGGGGGCTTTTTGAGGATGGGTGTGATTGCGGCATGTTTGAAACATGAGGGGAAGACACCGGTTGTTAGTGACAGGTTGAAGAGGTGGGTTAGGGTTGGGATGAAGACTGTGGTAAGGTTAGGGATGAGATGGGATGGGATTGGGTCAAGTTCGCAGGTGGTGAGGTGTGATTTGGAGAGTAAAGAGGAAACTTGACCTTCTGTAATGGTGGAAAAGTGGTGTTTGGAGGAGGAAGGTTGAGTAGATATGAGGAGGGGTTGTGCGGACTTTAGGCAAAAGCTTTGTCTGATGGTGTCAATCTTCTGCTTGAAGAATGAGGCAAAGTCTTCGGCTGAGATGAGAGAAGAGGGAGGAGGTGCTGGGAACGAAGGAGAAAATTGAAAGTGTTAAATAGCTGTTTAGGGTTGTGAGAAAGGGAGGATATGAGAGATGAGAAGTAGGTTTGTTTTGCTGTAGTGAGTGCGGACTTGAAAATAGTGAGGGATTGTTTGAATGCAATGAAGTGCTCGATGGAGTGAGACCTTTTCCATTTCCGCTCCGCAACCCTGGAGGCCCGTCGCAGTTCTTTAGTAAGTTGGGTGTGCCAGGGTTGCCTGTTGATTGTGCGAGATTTGGTTTGTGTGAGAGGAGCGATCGAGTCGAGAGCTGCAGCTATTGTGGTGTTATATTAAGCGGCAGCAACATCTGCATTGTGTAAGGAATTTATGTCTGTAAGAGGGAGGAGGGATTCAGAGAGTAAGTGTAGGTCAAGGTGTTTGTGGAGTGGGGATTGTGCATCTGGAGAGGAGAGGGTAGAGAATGTGAGGAGGTTATGGTCAGAGAGAGGGAGGGGTGAGTTAGAGAGGTTAGATAGGGAACAGAGGCGGGTGAAGATGAGGTCCAGTGTGTGGCCATCTTTATGAGTACCTGCCGAAGACCATTGAGCAAGGCCGAAGGAGGAAGTGAGGGATAGGAACTTAGAGACAGATGAGTGGGAAGTGTCAATGGGGATGTTGAAGTCACCCATTATGATAGTGGGGATGTCAGTGGAAAGGAAGTGAAGCAGCCAGGTGGTGAAGTGGTCTAAGAAAGTGGTGGCTAGCCCTGGGGGTCGGTAAATGATGGCCAGTTGGAGGTCAGAGGGGGAATAGATGCGCACACAGTGCACCTCAAAAGAGGGGAGTGTAACGGAGGGTGGCAGTGATATTTGGGTGAAAGCGCAGGTATCTGACAGGAGAAAACCTATGCCTCCGCCATTTGCCGTTGGGGCGGGGGGTGTGGGAAAGGTGGAATCCGCCATATGAAAGTGCAGCTGGGGAGGCTGTGTCAGAGGGGGTGAGCCATGTTTCGGTGATGGCGAGGAAGGAAAGTTTGTTAGTAATGAAAAGGTCATGGATGTAGGAAAGTTTGTTGCTGATGGAGCGAGTGTTCCATAGAGCTCCTGTTAGTGCAACTGAGGAAGTGGGGATTAGAACTATTTTCATTCTTCCATCGATGGCCCGGTTTCAATGATTATTTCTTGTTTTCTTCGTTTTTGTTGATACAATTTTGGAGGAAATATGACATTTTAATAGCTTTTTATTACATTTTTATGTGGAATTGTGGTGATCAAAAACATTATTCCTAGTGTTTCAATTTATACCACATGGGAAAAAATATTTCAAAATTTGTATTAGTTCAGGCAGTTACGTGCATGGCAATACCGAATAATTTTTTCATTGTATTACCTTTTGCTATTTACTTTGGGGGGGGATGATATAAACATTTATTGCTTGTGTGTTTTTTAATATTTTGTCTTTTTCATATATATATTTTTCATTACTCTTCTTAGGTGTCCTGCCCATTTTTCCCCAATTATACATAGTGCTATAACCATATATAGTGCCCTATAAAGTAATAGCCCCCCCTCTCATTGCCATATACAGTAATGATCCTCATCTTTGTTACCCCCATAGTTTTAGTGCCCCACAGCGACACCACTAATAGTGTTGTTCTTCTCATTTGCTGTAATCTACAGGATATGGTTGTAATCATTTATTTTTTGTAACACCAGAAATTAACTCCTGAGCGTGCACTGCACGCTGCTAGGTGCCACTATGCCAGTGTTTCTTTTTGTATTACCATAAAAAAACAGTGCACCCCTAATACACACTGAAATAACTGAGAGATTTAAATTTGCTTATAACATATCATAATCACAATGGAGATGAGCTTAAGAATCTTGCCCAACTATTTTCACTTTTTGGCTTTGTCAGGGGTGAGATGTGGAATCCACGTTCTATGGATTGAAGGATGATTCCTGAGCATTGCACCCCTAGCTTATAGCAGGTGAGAATAAAAAATAGTTTTCTTGATCACTGAAACATACACTGTGTGAGCAATTATTAGGCAAGTGAATATTTTGACCATATCATCATTTCTATGCAAATTTTACAAATGCAAGTTATATAAAAGTTTGTTATTGGATGAAGTACTGTATTTTTCGGACTATAAGACGCACTTTTTTCCTCCAAAATTTTGCAGGAAAGTGGGGGGTGCGTCTTATAGTCCGATATACATAAATACTGTGGCTGTGGGTGGTGGGGGATGCGGGGGAAGCGACAGTGACAGTGGTGAAGTAGCGGGGCACAGGAGGCAGCAGCCGCCTGCTGCAGCCTACACTGTGCCCGCTACTAAAGAAAATGAATATTCACTGCTCCCCATGCCCACACCCATGCCTGCAGCGCGGCTCCTGGTCCCCCTCATGGCTCATCCCTGTATGTATGGCCTCCCCTCATGCCTCATCCCTGTATACATGGCCCCCCTCATGCCTCAACCCTGTATGCATGGCCCCCTCATCCTTGTATGCATGGCCCCCTTCATCCCTGTATGTATGGCCCCCTCTGTGGGGAGTTATCACAGAAGCTTCAAAAGTCTACAGCGTTGCAAAAGAAATAAACAGAATAACATTAACTGCAAAAGATTTCAGAAGACTCAAACATGAAGCGACCAGGAAGATATTATCCTCCAGTGCTGTCGTATTCCAGAATTGCAGCCTCCTTGGAGGCCCAGAAGAACTAGGTGTTCAGTGCTCAGATACAAGGCCGAGGCTGAATATCAACCACCTCTGAACAAGACACAAGTGCAAACATCAAGACTTAACCAAAAGATATCCGAAGACAGATTTTTTTTAAAGGTTTCATGGACTGATGAGAGTGACTCTTGACAGACCAGATGGATGGGCTCATGGCTAGATCATTAATGGGCACAGACCTAGACTTCAACTCAGACGTCAGCGAGATGGAGTTGGGCAATACTATGGGCTGGTATTACTACATATGAGCTAGTTGGACCTTTTTGAGTTGAATATGGACTCAAAAATCAAATCCCAAACCTACTGCCAGTTTTTAGTTGACACTTTCTTCAAACAGAGGTACAGAAAAATTCTACATCTTTAAAAAAAACAAAACAGGATTGTTCTGCGGGAGAATGCTCAATCGCAGCATCGAAGTCTTCACTGCTCAGTACCCAGAAAGGCCTTAAAGATGAAAGACTAATGACATGACTTTTTCCTCACTGGACCTAAACCTTCCTGAGAACTTTCGAGCTTTTCTTAAACTCGAGATTTATGGTGATGGAGAACTGTCCCCTCTGTGATCAGGGACTGTGCCTGGTGCTGCCCACAAAGATGATCGTCAGAAGATTAAGAAACTAATGGACTCCATGGATGGATGGCTTATCACTGGTATTGAGAAGAATGTGGGCTATATTGGTCACTGATAAATTTTTAGTAAATGTCAGAAATGTATTTCATAGAATCATAGAATGGTAGAGTTGGAGGGGACCTCCTGGGTCATCTGGTCCAACCCCCTGCTCAAAGCAGGATTCACTAAATCATCTCAGACAGATATCTGTCCAGCCTCTGTTTGAAGACGTCCATTGAAGGGGAACTCACCACCTCTCGTGGCAGCCTGTTCCACTCATTGATCACCCTAACTGTCAAAAAGTTTTTTCTAATATTTAATCTGTGTCTCCTCCCATTCAGTTTCATCCCATTGCTTCTAGTCTTTCCTTGTGCAAATGAGAATAAAGATGATCCTTCTACAATGTGACAGCCCTTGAGATATTTGTAGACAGCTATTAAGTCTCCTCTCAGTCTTCTTTTTTGTAAGCTAAACATTCCCAAATCCTGTAACCGTTCCTCATAGGACATGGTTTGCAGACACGTCACCATTCTGGTCGCTCTTCTCTGAACTTGCTCCAGTTTGTCTATGTCTTTTTTAAAATGTGGTGCCCAAAGCTGTACACAGTATTCCAGATGAGGTCTGACCAAAGAGGAGTAAAGACCGATAATGACTTCACGTGATCTAGACTGTATGCTTCTGTTAATACATCCCAGAATTGTATTTGCCTTTTTTGCTGCTGCATCACACTGTTGGCTCATATTCAGTCTATGATCTATTAGTATACCTAAGTCTTTTTCACATGTACTGTTGCTTAGCTCTATTCCTCCCATTTTGTATATGCTTTTTTCATTTTTATTGCCCAGATGTAGTACTTTGCATTTTTCCCTGTTAAAAACCATTGTTAGTTACTGCCCACTGCTCCAGTTTATTTAGGTCTTTTTGAATCCTCTCTCTCTCTCTTCTCTAGTATTAGCTATCCCTCCTAGCTTTGTATCATCAGCATATTTAATCACTTTACCCTCAATTCCTTCATCTAAATCATTGATAAAGATGTTGAACAATACAGGTCCCAGGACAGAGCCCTGTGGTACCCCACTTGAGACATTCATCCAACTGGATGTGAAGCCATTTATGACCACTCTTTGAGTCCGATCACTAAGCCAGTTATGAATCCACCTAACAGTTGCCTTGTCCATTCCATACTTGGTAATTTTTTCAATAAGGATGGTGTGATATACTTTGTCAAATGCTTTGCTGAAGTCAAGACATACTATATCTACAGCATTTTCCTCATCCACCCAGTCAGTGATTCTGTCATAGAAGGAAATTAAGTTAGTCTGACATGACTTGTTAGTTACAAACCCATGCTGACTCTGGTTAATCACGTCATTCTTATCCAGGTACTTACAGTACATACATATTGTTTAATAATTTGTTCAAAGATCTTTCCTGGTATAGAAGTCAGACTCACCGGCCTATAGTTCCCTGGGTCCACCTTCTTCCCCTTTTTGAAGATAGGAACAACATTTGCTCTTCTCCAGTCTTCTGGGACTTCTTCTGTTCTCCAAGAATTTTCAAAGATTATGGAGAGTGGTTCTAAAATTTCTTCTACGATCTCCTTCAGTATTCTGGGGTGTAATTCATCTGGACTGGACCTGGAGACTTGAACTCATTTATGTTAGCTAAATATTCCCTCACAATCTTTATGTTCACAGATGACCTGGATTCTTCTATTCCTTTAATAGGACAGTGAAGATCAGTTGATGTTACATTTTCTTTCTGAGAGAAAACTTATACAAAATAGGAATTAAAAAGTTTGGCCTTCTCAACATCCTTTCTTACCATTTCACCATTTTCATCCTGTAAAAATCCTATAGCATCTTTGACTTTTCTTTTACTTTTGACATACCCCCAAAATCCTTTTTTATTGCTTTTGACATCTCTTGCAAGCCTTAATTCATTGTCAGCTTTAGCTAACCTGATACATGCCCTACAGGTTCTGCAGACTGCATTATAATCTTCTTTAGATATGCCTCCCTCTTTCCATTTGATAAACATTTCTTCCTTTCTTTTTAGCATGTGTTTAAGTTCTGTGTTCATCCATCCTGGTTTCCTTAAATGCTTCCCATTCTTCCTACTTTTCAGGATTGTTAACGATTGTGCTTTGAGACTCTCATTTTTAAAAATTTCCCATCCTTCCTGGACATTTTTGTCCTTAAGGACATCCAGCCATTGGATCCCTCCTATTCTCTTTCTGAGTCGCTTAAAATCTGCCTTTCTGAAATCTAACCTTGAAGTTTGAGTCTTCACATGTCTTCTTCCTCTAGTTATCCAAAATTCTAGAATAGCATGATCGCTGCTTCCTGGAGTCCCAGCCACTTTTACCTCCTCAACCATTTCCTCCCTGTTTATAAGGATTAGATCCAAAGTAGCAGATCTCCTTGTTTTCTCCCCTACCTTTTGGAAGATAAAGTTGTCAGCAAGAGAGGATAAGAATTAGCTTGACCTGTTAGTTTTACTTGAGAGAGATTCCCAACAAATGTCTGGATAGTTGAAATCTCCCATGACCAGTACGTCATATTTTTTGGAGAACTTAGTCATTTGATACATAAAGAGTTCATCCATAACGGCCAGAATTGGATTGTGTCCCTCCAGCTAAACTGAATCGTCTCCGCGATCGGTCTAGTAAGTTTTTTCTGTTAATCCCTTTTATTTTGTGTAATTGTATATGTTGTATCGTCTTGTCCCCCTTTGTAGAATGTTTGTATATTTTTTCATAAACACTGCCTCCCTTTTGGATTAAATATAAAATGTAATAGTCCTGTTTCTTTTGCTCTGTAATAGTTCCTCCCCCGAAGCCATATACACTACCAGAAAGCAGGTGTCCAATCAGACCTGTATTGAATATTTAAAACTGATTGGTGGTGGCAGCGAATAATCTTAATTGGATTATCGTGAAGCTGGCAGTGACCATACGGGGGCATATACACATATTCCATGCACTGGAATTCGTAGGTGTGTACACCATACGCTCACTGCTCGCTTGCCGATAGTTACGTAATGAGTAATCAGGATCGTGCGTGTGCATAATCCCTGACAAATTGGGGGCAGCGGTGGGATATTGTATGATCTTGCCGGTGTCGTCCCTGACAACTTCATGGCAGTGGTGGGATATTACAGAACATCAGTGGCTGGATTGAGCAATCATTCCTGTCACTGAACACTTGCACGGTTCTTGCGAGAATTCTGTGCATAGTTTTAAGGAATCAGACTCAGTGTTTTAATATATTTTATCTGGGACATTACTGTACATGCAGCAGTTGCAACCCCCCCCCCCCCTTCTCTTGTTTTTCTGTCCTATCTTTTGTTTGGCAATGATGGTTATGCGTGGAGAGCCCTGATATCACCAGCAGTCAAAGGACACTATCACTGCCCTCTGCGAGCTGGGACAGATTGACCTCACGGGCAAAACCAAGGCCCAAATGATTGCTGAACTGTTGCAAGGTGCCACAGAGCCAGTCCGACAGCAGAACCCTGTTGATGGGGCGGCCAACCAAGGCCTAGACGGGGCTGTTGCATGGGTCCCACCTGTGATTGACAGTCATACCCGAAGCCAGGGTAGTGTGCACCCCCACCTGCAGATGGCCTGGGAGCAGCTCGCGGCAGACGATTGTGATGGATGACTGCAGTTGATCATGAAATTCTGAGAGGCTGAGAGAGCTGAGTGACAGGCCCAAGCTGACCGAGAGGCTGCTGAGTGACAGGCCCAAGCTCACCGAGAGGCTGCTGAGCGACAGGCCCAAGCTGACGGAGAGGCTGCTAAGCGACACGCCCAAGACGAGCGTCTGTCCTCACTGAAGCTAGCCTGGATTCAGAAGGAGCCATCCCCCATACATAGCCATGAGTGCAACAGTGCCAACAGCTTTAAACCCCATCTCGAGCATATTCCTGTAATGGAAAAGAAGAGGGTCTTGGACATATTTCTGCTGAGATTTGAAAAAGCCTGCAGACAGTACCAGCTGCTCGAGGACCAGTGGACCAGATATAACTCCAGGACTCAGAGGAAAAGCTCTGGAAGTGTTTGCTTCTCTCCCTCGAGCCCACGATGGAGACTATGAGGCCATCAAGCAGGCCCTGATTAAAAAGTACCAGCTGACTCCGGAGGCATACCGGAAAAAGTTCAGAGCCATATAGCGTGGACCACATGACAGCTACAGTGATGTGGGTCCAAGGACTGTCAGTCATCACTTTTGAGGACCTGAAAGATCTGATGGTGAAGGACCAGTTTCTTCATCTTTGCCCTGTGGAAGTGCGACAGTTTGTGCTGGACCAGGAGCCAAAGGAAGCCGCCAAAGCAGCCCAGATCGCATACACTAGAACATTCGTCTCTGCCTCAAGCTTCTGTGTTCTCTATGAGAGAGCTGCTCTAGCATTCGCTTATCTCCCTGTGAACAAAAGAATCAGCCCTCAGAAATCCAAAGTTTCGGATCCTTTTCTCTCATCTTATTCATAAGAATAGGAAAGCGCCCATACACATTAGACTGTTGGCAGATCCCATCGATTCGCCTAACTGTAGTCCAATGTGGATGGTGGCCTTTAGCGATAGGCCGCTTCTCATGGGCTAGGGCTTGTAACCCCAGGATATAACATGCCAGCTAGCCCCTGAATCTAAGCCACAATGGATGGTTATGGCTCTATGGAAGTGGGAGGGGGAGGGGGGGGGGATGTGCAAGCTGCCGAATGGGGAATAATTGAAAATATAAAAATATATGTAAAAAACAATAAACATTTTAAATCCTTCCCCTTTTATTTTATTTTAACCACTGAATAATAATAAATTCTTCTTAAATTTGGTATCACACCAACCGGGAGAATCGGCGCATGTGACGACACAGCTTTTCTTCTTAATTATGCTAGACATACTTTCTGATGGTCAAGAGCAATATACCTCTATTTTTATGTTGACTTTTTAACTTGTGTTCTTCTTTGGTTGATTAACACAGACTATTGTTTGAATAATCCTGAATGTTAACAATTGAGTTAAGATGTACTACAACTTATTGTCTGCAAATCTTAAAAAGATAGGGTCATGGAGCAATACTGTTTGATAACATGCTGATTACGTATTATACTGGTCCAGGGATTTGTTGATTTGCTGAAGAATGGAGGACAAACTATGCAAGTAGATTAAATGCTCAAACAAACAATCTCTTTCCACCTTCAACCCTGACCCTTGACCTGTGAATGATGGCTGTAAGGACAATTGTGATCTATAAAAAGGGGGTCTCTGCCTCTATTCGGTGTCATTCTACAGCATGTCAGCTTAGGGGACTACAGCCCCAGCTGGAGGAATACAGATCGGCTCCATTGACCATTGCTGAACCCTCAGAGATGTCTTGAGCCCTAGTCCATGTGGTCTTTCTAAAGACAGCCGGGCCAGCAGACAAGAGCACCCACTGATCCCCGTGTCTTCACACCGCTCATTCACACTGGACATTTAACCCCTTTACAACCGATGACACACTAATACGCATCTGTGTCCTGGGCTTTAAGAGCCTGGGACATATTAGTACGTCATGGCGATCGCGCCCGCACACAGGATGTGCGGGCGCGATCGCCGCCGGGTGTCAGCTGATTGTCACAGCTGACACCCGGTGCTATGTGCAGGGAGCAGTCCCGCACCGGTCCCGGCACATTAACCCCCGCAATGCTGCGATCGAAGTCGATCGCAGCATTGCGGTGGCTAAGGGGAGGTGATCTGTATACTCACCTCCTCTTCCGGCCTCCAGCGCTGTCTGCCGCGGCTTCCAGGGTGTTGCCATGACGACCCAATGTCGTCATGACAACATCAGGGTCACCAGACAGCAGGAAGATTTTTTGGACATGCGCAGTGCATTTTCAAATTATCTTGTCCCTGTCCAGCGCTGACAGACTGCACAGCACAGGGATGGTGCTCCATTCCTGTGCCATGCAGGCGATCAGAGAAAAAAAAGTGAAAGTCCCATAGTGGAACAAAGTAAAAAAGTAAAAAAAACTGTCAGAAAGTGGAAAAAAAAAAAAAAAAAATTGTAAAAATATAAAAAAAATAATACAAAAAATAATCCACCAAAAATAAAAATATAATGTACCCATCAAAAAATATTATTATGAAAAAAAAAAAAAGCAATAAAAGTACACATATTTGGTATCGCCGCGTCCGGAACGACCTGACCTATAAAAATGTCCCACTAGTTAACCCCTTCAGTGAACACGGTAAAAAATAAAAAACGAAGCAAAAAACAATGCTTTATCACCATACCGCCAAACAAAAAATGGAATAACACGCGATCAAAAAGACGAATATAAATAAAAATGGTACCGCTGAAAACGTCATCTCGTCCCGCAAAAAACAAGCCACCATACAGCTCTATCAGCCGAAAAATAAAAAAGTTATAGCTCTCAGAATAAAGCGATGCTAAAAAATAATTTTTTCTATAAAATAGCTTTTGTTATGTAAAAGTTGAAAACATAGAAAAACTATATAAATGTGGTACTGCTGTAAACGTACTGACCCAAAGAATAAAGCTACCTTATCAATTTTACCACACGTGGAACAGAATAAAAAAATAAAAAATAAAAGATTCCTGAATTGTTGGTTTTTGTTTATTCTGCCTCCCAAAAATCGGAATAAAAAGCGATCAAAAAATGTCACGTGCCTGAAAATGGCATCAATAAAAACTTCAACTCATCCCGCAAAAAACAAGCCATCACATGACTCTGTCGGCCAAAATATGGAAAAATTATAGCTCTCAAAATATGGCGATGCAAAAACTAGATTTTACAAAAAATGTGTCTTTTAGTGTGTGACAGCTGTCAATCATAAAAACCCCATATGATTCTAGTATCGCAGTAATCGCACCGACCCGAAGAATAAAGTCGTCTAATCACTTATACCGCACGAGGAACGGCGTAAAAAATAAACTCTCGGGTTAGGGCTGGGGTTGGGGTTGTGATTTTTTTCAAAAGTAAGAAAAAAAGATGACGATATTGCGACTAGTGTTGAGCGCAAGTGCTCGCTACTTGAGTTTGCATCGGGTGCTCTGGTATGCATTGAGTATCGTGGGTATTTGAGTGACATGCTCAAATCTCCGCCCCCATATGCTTCGTGGCCAAAAAAAACTTTGCGGGGATTGCCTGCCATGCACGAGCGATCATCGCATGTTTTTTTGGGGGGTGTCTAATAACCGTGAAACATGCGGGGCAGGGACTCGAGCATGTCACTTGAGCACCCGTGATACATGGTGCATACCTGAGTACCCGATGCAAACTCAAGTAGTGAGCACTTGCGCTCAAGACTAATGACAACTTATTCAATATGATGACCTAATGTTATCAAATTCTGTGTTGTACCTGTGGGTTCAAAATGTTCACTATAACCCTTGATAAAATCCTTGAGGGGTCTAGTTTCCAAAATGGGGTCACTCGTGGGGGGTTTCCACTGTTTAGGCACATCAGGGGCTCTCCAAACGCGACATGGTGTCCGCTAACAAATTGAATGGAAAATCGGCTCAAATTGTTAGCGGACATCATGTTGCGTTTGGAGAGCCCCTGTGTGCCTAAACATTGGAGCTCCCCCACAAGTGACCCCATTTTGAAAACTAGACCACGCAAGGCACCTATCTAGATGCATAGTGAGCACTTGGAACCCCCAGGTACTTCACAAATTGATTCGTAAAAATGAAAAAGTGGGAAAAAAAATACTTTTTCATTTTTATGGATTAATTTGTGAAGCACCTGGGGGTTCAAAATGCTCACCACCCATCTAGATAAGTTCCCTAAGGGGTCTAGTTTCCAAAATGGAGTCACTTGTGGGGGGTTTCCACTGTTTAGGCACATCAGGGGATCTCTAAACGCAACATGGCGTCCGCTAATTATTCAAGCAAATTTTACAATCAAAAAGTCAAATGCGCTCCTTCCTTTCCGAGCCCTGCCGTGCGCCCCAACAATGTTTTTTCCCCACATATGGGGTATCTGCGTGCCCAGGGGAAATTGCACAACAAATTTTGGGGGTCCATTTTTTCCTGTTACCCCTGCGAAAATAAAAAAAATTGGGTCTAAAGTAACATTTTTGTGAAAAAAGTTAAATGTTCATTTTTTTCTTCCACATTCCAAAAATTCCTGTGAAGCACCTGAAGGGTTAATAAAGTTCTTGAATGTGGTTTTGAGCACCTTGAGGGGTGCAGTTTTTAGAATGGTGTCACTTTTGGGTATTTTCTGTCATAAAGACCCCTCAAAGTGACTTCAAATGTGATGTGGTCCCTAAAAAAATGGTTTTGTAAATTTTGTTGGAAAAATGAGAAATCGCTGGTCAACTTTTAACCCTTATAGCTCCCTAACAAAAAAAAATTTTGGTTCCAAAATTGTGCTGATGTAAAGTAAACATGTGGGAAATGTTATTTATTAACTCTTTTGTGTGACATATCTCTCGGATTTAAGGGCATGAAAATTCAAAGTTTGAAAATTGCAAAATTTTCAAAATTTTAGCCAAATTTCCGATTTTTTCACAAATAAACGCAAGTTATATCGAAGAAATTTTACCACAATCATGAAGTACAATATGTCCCGAAAAAACAATCTCAGAATCAGGGGGATCCGTTGAAGCGTTCCAGAGTAATTACCTCATAAAGTGACAGTGGTCAGAATTGTAAAAATTGGCCTGGTCATTAACGTGCAAACCACCCTCGGGGGTTAAGGTGTTAAAGAAATTGCAGAATTTTTTTTTTCTTTTGTCAGTACATTTTAAAATGAATTTAGTTCTAAAGCACAAAAACTTTAAATCGCCTGATGCCAAGGGGTTAAATATTCATAAAAATGGACGAAAACCATCATTACACAGATGGAGAAAGTGTATTTATGTCAAATGGTGAATGTGAACAGGTGTGAAGAAAGACTAAGGCGAGAGTGAGGCCCGATGGGGACGATGATAATAATGTGTGTACAGCACTGAGGAGTATGGAGGCGACATAGAAGGAAGAGGAAGAAATAATAGAGACTAACAGGGGATCTCCACATACCTCCACCTGCAGAGCCGCCACCACATATATGGCTGCTCTGTGCGCACAGGAGCTGTGATGAGGTCACAGGAGGGGAGGAGTCAGGGGTCACATGATCAGGGGCCTCAGTGGATGCAGGACTCTGCTGTGCTGGTTGTCATGGTGCTGGATGAGCTGAAGTTTATGTGTGGGGTCAGGAGGGGTTTACAGTGTGGATGTAGCAGAGCCGCGCGTGTACGGGGCGTACGGAGCGGAGCCGCGCGGGTACGGGGCGTACGGAGCTGAGCCGCGCGGGTACAAGGCGTACGGAGCTGAGCCGCGCGGGTACGAGGCGTACGGAGCGGAGCCGCGCGGGTACGAGGCGTACGGAGCGGAGGCGTACGGAGCGGAGCCGCGCGGGTACGAGGCGTACGGAGCGGAGCCGCGCGGGTACGAGGCGTACGGAGCAGAGCCGCGCGGGTACGAGGCGTACGGAGCAGAGCCGAGCGTGCAAGAGGAGCTCTGGAGCGGAGCTGTGTGTGTATACCTGGATGGGGGACCATATATACCAACATGGGAATCATATATGTCTGGATGGGGACATATATATATCAGGATGGGGGATATTAGTATAGAATTGGGGTACATTAACCCTATAACAGTGTCAGCAGCAGACCTCCCCCATACCAGGGTATCATATGGTATATCTCAGAGGCACACAGACAATTAATGGATGACTCCACATATGTTCTTTTGCCGGATGATCCTACTAATAAATATAAAATTCAACTCCGTATGTTTTTCAGAAAAAGGTTGAAAAATACTGGTACTATGTACTCAAAGTGCACAAATCCTTAACCTCATCTCCTGGCAGTCCGATAATCTCAGTGATTGGTTCTGAAATGGAACCACTTTCAAAATATCTCGACTGGCTGCTGAGACCATTGTTAACAAATACTCCACCATATCTAAAAGACTCTGGTGAATTCCTGAAGACTTTATATGACACTGAATGACAGAATTTTATTTTAACATTGATAGAATTCCCCCAAAAAACGGCAATTGAATGTACATTAAAACCCCTCTCTAACATTGTCAGCAATGGTACGTCCCTGTGTCCTGAGCCTATTGGACTACTGCTATTACGCACCATGTGATCACGCACGCACACAAGCTGTGCAGGGCGATCGCTGCCGGTGCTGTGTGCCAGGAGCGGTGCCACCCCGCTCCTGGCACATTAACCCCCGAAATGCTGCGATTGAAGTCGATCACGGCATTCCGGGAGCAAGGGGAGGTAAGCACGCCCCTCTTATCTTCTCTCCGGCATCTCGCGCTGTCTGTGCTGGCTCCCGGTAGTTGCCATGGTGACTTGATGTCCGAGTCACCAGGCATCAGGAACGTACTTTGATCATGCGCAGTGCTCAATCAAAGTAACTTCTGCATAAATTTTCTTAGTCGAGGTTATCCATTACCCCTACTAAATGAACAGACAGAGTCAGTAAAAAAAAATCAAAAAGATTTATTAAAACAGAAAGATAAGAAAAAGCAGAGTACCGTAGAGAGGTTAACTTTAACTGTCAAACACAAAGCAATGGATAAGGTGATCCATACAGCTATAAGACAAAACGGACACCTGATAGAAAGTGACAAAGAGCTAAACGAGAAAGCCAATACTAAACCCCTATCTTCATGTAGAAGTAGTAAATTGGGAGATTTAATAGTCAGAAACAGAACTGAACACAATACAGGTAACTGGCTAGAGAAACTTCGTTCTGCCACCTGCAGATCACAGATAAAAGCTTCCGCTTAGGACCATTGACCTGACATGTGAAGGACTTTGTGTCATGTAGAACTAAGCATGTGGTATACGTCATCTCCCCATGTAAATTCTATAACAAAGGTAAAACTATATGACCTTTTTCCGAACATTATCGCTCTATAATCACTGGAAAGGGAGCTTCTCCACTTAGAAGACACATGCATGATAATGCTGATCTGAAGTGTTTTGCAGGAATAGAAAAGGTCAAGGTCCCTCCACAATTTGGAAATCTTCATGTGTTATTATTAAAACAAGAATCAAGGTTGATTCTTAATTCTGCAGCCCAGGGTAAGGTAATAGGACCCCTAACACATCCCCCCACCTAGGTTGGTCAGGTATCATGTTCTGATGACCACTTCCATTAAAATTGTTACCTTTTTCCCAAAAAAATACCAGCAGAACTTAAATATGTGGTGTACTTTAGGGCTGAGGCTTAATAGTGATTGCAATTTCACAGTTAGAGTCCCTGGGTTACTGCGACAGAGAGGGGCCAGAAGACTGCGGTGCCTGGTTTCATGTACTTCTGCACTGGTTAAAAGTACTTCACCATCATATTCAAAAGTGCAGTTTTTTCCTTGCTAGCAGTGCAAGGGTTAATCTGTTCAGTTGACGCTCCCGGAGCTTTCCTACCTGGATTGTCTCAGCTGTTCAGTGTTGGCCACTGCTATATAAGCTCACCTCTGACACTTATGTAATGCCAGTGTTAGTTCTTACTGCCTGGTTCTGGAGTTGGCAGTAGTAGTGGACAACTCCTTTAAGAAGATACAATTTTCAGTTAAAACATTTCCAACATTCTGAACATGAAAAAGGCTTCTCCCCTGTGTGACTTCTCTGATGTTTATTAAAAGTTGATTCCGTGTAAAACATTTCCCACATTAATTACATGAAAAAGGCTTCTTCACTGTGTGGGTTGTCTGGTGACTAAGAAGGCTTGTTTTCTTCACAAAACATTTTCCACATTCTGAACATGAAAATGGCTTCTCCCCTGTGTGAATTTTCTGGTGTCTATTAAGATGCGCTTTCAGTTTAAAACATTTTCCACATTCCAAACATGAAAATGGTTTCTCCCCTGTGTGACTTTTCTGGTGCGTAACAAGATTTGATTTATGGTTAAAACATTTCCCACATTCTGAACATGAAAATGGCTTCTCCCCTGTGTGAATTATTTGGTGACTTAAAAGATATGATTTGTTCACAAAACTTTTTCCACATTCTAAACAGGAAAATGGTTTCTCCCCTGTGTGACTTTTCTGGTGCGTAACAAAATTTGATTTCTGGTTAAAACATTTACCACATTCTGAACATGAAAATGGCTTCTCCCCTGTGTGAATTATTTGGTGACTTAAAAGATATGATTCTCTCACAAAACTTTTTCCACATTCTAAACAGGAAAATGGTTTCTCCCCTGTGTGACTTTTCTGGTGCGTAATAAAATTTGATTTATGGTTAAAACATTTCCCACATTCTGAACAGGAATATGGCTTCTCCCCTGTGTGGGTTCTCTGGTGGTAATTAAGCTGTGCTGTCGAGTTAAAACTTTTCCCACATTCTGAACAGGAAAATGGCTTCTCCCCTGTGTGGGTTCTCTGGTGGTAATTAAGCTGTGCTGTCGAGTTAAAACATTTCCCACATTCTGAACAGGAAAAAGGCTTCTCCCCTGTGTGAATTCTCTGGTGCTTAACGAAATCTGATTTCTGGTTAAAACATTTCCCACACTTGGAACATGCAAAGCTATTCTCTGTCGTATGAATTTTTTGATGTTTAAGAATAGATTTTTTGAGGGGAAAATTATTTCCACATTCTGAATGTGAAAATGGCTTCTTTGCTTTAGGAGCAGTTTGTTTTTTAATGCTTATTTTGTGACTTTGATTTTCCTTAGTAGTCGGTAATGAATCAGAAGACAGGGCCTCTTTCAAATGATCAGATGACAGATCTTTGCTGTGAAGGGATGATGGTATATCCGGAGTAATGGCATTCACTTCAATTGTATCCTGTGGGATCTCAAGATCATCTGATTTAAAAATTGAAGATGTCAGCTGTTCTTCTGAACTCCTGGTACAGTCATCTGCCAAGAATAAAACCAATTATTATTTTAGAATAAAATATCCTTGAATTGTATATTTTTGAACATTTCTACTTAAACTGTCTGTAAAAATGGCAAGTTATGTAAAATATTGAATTATTCATCAAGACAATGACAGTTTACAGTCTAATAGAAAACCTCATAGGATGAACCAGTAGAGCATGGTGTCCAACTGTTTGTTCATTTTGCCTCCCAAATATGGAATAAAAAGCCACCAAACAATGTTATGTAGGCGAAAATAATACCAATAAAAACTTCTACTCATCTCACAAAAAACAAGCCCCCACTCAGGTACATCATGTGTCAGTGGAAAACCAAAGGTTTCTACACCATTAGTGGCTCAAAGGCTCTTGAAAGGTAACATGGCTTCCATAACCCAATCCAGCAATATCCACTCTCCCAAATTGAAATCTCCCCCTCGCTTCTGAGCCTTGCAGTGCGCCCAAACCACATTTATCATCCATGTATTCGGCATTACTATAGTGAGAAGAACCCACTTAATTTACGGTGTATGTCTCCTGGAGCACAATCTGGGCACTATGTGTTGGGTAATAAAATGGTATATTTGCAATTTTCTTTCTCCAACATCCACTGCATGCTAATTTCAGGAAAGTGCCTGTGGAGTCAAAATAGTCACTACTCCTATAGATTATATCACTGAGGGTTATAATTTCCAAAATGGAGTCACTTATGTGGATTTCTACTGCTCTGGTTTTCAGCAATTTTGTTATTTTAGGGCTTCTGCAAAAGGCATCTCCCATTTTCTCTGGGATCTGCTCCTGCGACATCTGCCTCTGTCACCTTATTCATTCTGCAGGCGGCGCTGGTAATGGAGGAGACATCAGAGCCAGAAGCTCTGGGTGATGCAGGTTCTGTCCAGCCCTTGGCTCTGACCCGGCTACATGACGATTCTTCTTCCCATCTCACACCAAAGAACAGCAGGTAACACCATGGCCCAAGCCTAGGGGTGCAAGTCCAGATCCATGTAGAGGGGTAAAAGGGTGATGGGCAAGGCAATCCCTATTTTGGACACTAACTAGTGCAGTCAAAAAGTGTGAGTATAGACAATGACACATCTATTGAAATGATCAAACTCAACAGTCTTCATCAGTAAATAGTAACTAGTGGTGAAACCTCTCTGGGTAATTGGAGTATGGGGCTCCGTTGCTCTTAGCTATCTAAACTATCGTAAGGGCATTTGGAAGAGGCAATGGAGACTTTTTTTTTTTTTTTTAAAGACTACCAGGGAGTTACAGACATACATAAGTTCGGCAGGCCGATCCCACCACAATCAAACTATCACACAGAATTAAGCTGTAAAGAAAGATATGGAATAAAAAAATGTTACATCTCCAACAAAATTTTATGTATGGGGGGGGGAGGACACCAACACTAAACCGGACTTTATTCATTTATGGTGGACCACTGGAGCTACTACGAGTCCTGACCAGAAGAGTAGAGAAAGTATTAGCGCCCCCATTTCAGGAGAGATTGTGCAGTAATCTGAATTCCTTAGGATTGAAAACATAATGGAATTTATGACGTGGAGTGAATCCATGAAACCAGGGCTCGAGCCAACACATCTCCTGCAGGCGTGAATAAATGTATATTACAGCCATCAGCCACGCACAGCTTAGAGATATATCATGGCACAGGTGTAATGTTTTTTATGTAGTCTATCACAATCCTGTATGAAGTTAGTTGGTTTTAAAATAAAGTGTAAAATCAGGATAAAGGGAAACTCTTGTTATTGTACAGAAATTCACACTTGTTCCTCACTGCACACTTAATGTTGTCGATCATAAAAGTGAAGTTTGGCCAGAAAGACTGGACCAGGTCTTGTAGGGACCATATGAGCACATTCAGCAGCACAGAAGGGAGAGAAGGGAGATTCATCCAATAAGATATCAGGATTCTAGGAAGCCAACAGGGGGTAGGTGGATCCTCCAGGTTGTAAATTCTATAGAAAAGGGCTTTCAATGCCCAAAGTCATTCGAACAGTTTTGGGTGAAGGAGAATGTTGTGGTCAAGAGGTAAAATGGTGATCACATGATTGTGATACGGCCGGACTACACCACCGATAAAGCAGCCACAGCCGGTGACTGAGGAGAATCGGTGACTTCTCTGCATTTAGTGGTTACTACTCACCTGGATGGTTATCGGTAGGAATCTCCTGTTTACACCGCTCATCACTCCTCACATATGTTTCTGTAGTATTAATATAGGTCAGATCTTCACCCTGAAACAAATATTGTAAAAGTCACAGACAGATGGAGAAGTCACATCTATGATCAGCTCTAATCCTGACATCTCCACCGTTCTCACTACACGAGTATAAAACATATAATACTGGTGGATAAAACAAGACTGAACACAAGACCTTCACAGCCGTCTACACATCATAGGGGACATCTCATGACACCATCTCTCCATCTACCTGATGATCCCGAGGAACACTGGGATCTTCTTGTTTACAGTCCTGTGGAAGAAGAGGACGGGGACATCTCTCTGGTGTTGTCCTCTTACTGGATAGATCTGGAGGAAACACATACAGGGACTGAATTCATTCTTTACATACAGATAATTATAGGCCGTGTGTATTTAGTCCTATCTATTACCTGGTGATGTGAGGGGCTGGGGAACCTCAATCATGACGTCCTTGTACAGATATTTGTGTTCTTCTATATACTCCCACTCCTCCATGGAGAAATAAACAGCGACATCCTGACACCTTATAGGAACCTGACACATACAATGATACCGTCATCCCCCCAATCCCTTCATAGCGTTACTGTCTAATGTCCCAGCATTCCCAGCAGTGTCACCTCTCCAGTCAGCAGCTCAATCATCTTGTAGATGAGCTCTAGGATCTTCTGGTCATTGATGTCCTCATGTATCAGGGGGTGAGATGGAGGCCTCGTGATTGGGCTCAGGGGTCTTCCCCATCCCTCAGACACAGGGTCCTGACAGCGCTCACTAGAGGTCTTCTTCACTACTGTGTAATCCTGGTTATGGAGAGACACATTAATAAATCTCACTCCAGACATTTCCAGAGTCCTCACCTTTCCAGTTCTGTCCATCTGTTATTCCCATATATAAGAATGATGTAATGTGATGTCATCAGAATCTCTCACCTCTCCAGTAAGACGGAAAAGGATCTCTAGGGTGAGGTGTAATATTCTCTCCGCCATCTTGTCTCTATCCATATCCATCTTTGATGGGAGAATCAGGAAAATACTCTTACATAGAAGATCTTCACTGAGAGGATCTGATATTGACCTGAACAAGAAGAAAATGAGCCGATGGAACATCATAAAAATCCTGGAGATAATAAGGGAAACATGAGGAGATTTATTATTTTACAGTATTTAGTTTTCTGCTTTACATCTAGTAATAAAACCTATATATTTTAGGCCACAAACAAAAATCAGTTTCTTCCTCGGAGTCTGGAGCTGAACACGTTTCTCAAAGACTCATCTTCCATAACGCTAATTCTCGTCCTATTTACCGACACTGGAATCGGCATTAGCAATACTGCAGGAGATATTCATTACATGTAACATGAGAAATAACTACTTCATGATGAGGACGACACATTCATCATCTACTACGGCTCTAGAAAGATATTTGGCCAGAGTCCATCATTGACTACATCTCCACCGGCCGTCTATATGAATGTTTCCCGTCTTCCCCGGACTGTAATCTTATGTCACGTTAGATCTCATGTCTGATTCACACACAGAAGTTTGATGCTTTTATATATAATTTCACAAGCCCCTACATATAATAAACTTAAGTGCCTTTCATGTGGCACTAAAGAGTGTTTACCCGAATAAATAAATGAAAAAAACCCCACTATTTTTCGTAACCAGGCAAGGTGAAGCAGACAGCTGCGGGCTGATATCAGGCTCAGAAGGATCCTGGTTATTGACCCTTTCCAGCCTGAAAATACGCGCTTTGCCCACCTCTTCTCTATTGCCCTGGTGCGGTGGCAATCGGGGTAATGATAGTTGAGGTTGATGTCAGCTGTGAATTGTCAAAAAACACATTTGGCATCAAGCCCTGGGGTTAGTAATGGAGAAAAAAATACACAGACATAAAAAAAAAAATTATTTGAAGAAAGACTCCCCGACACTCTTCCTGGTTCACCAATTTATTTTTTAAAAAAAAAAAACATGCAGGTCCGACGTAGTCCATGGCATTCCCATGACGATCCCCGAATCCAACATCCAAAGGCTATGGAGCCTTGTTCAGAGGACGACACTCTATAGGTCGTAGCAGCAGCCACTCCGGGGCCCACTGCGTTCCACAAGACCTGGCGGCTCTGATGAGCAGTGACCTCAGTAACTACACCGCTCATCAGAGTGACCAAGTCCTCTGTATAATAACCCCATGTAGTGCCCCACAATAATGGCCCCACACAGTGCCCCAGTGTCTAATGGCCCCATATAGCGCACCATACTATAATGTGCCCCACAGTATCATGACCCCATATAGTGAACTATAGTATAATACCCCCCCATATAGTGCCCCAGTGTCTAATGCCCCCGACATATAGTGCCCCAGTGTCTAATGCCCCCCCCAAATAGTGCCCCAGTGTCTAATGCCCCCCCCAAATAGTGCCCCAGTGTCTAATGGCCCCATACAGTGGCCCACAGTCTAATGGCCCCATACAGTGGCCCACAGTCTAATGGCCCCATACAGTGGCCCACAGAATAATGGCCCCATACAGTGGCCCACAGAATAATGGCCCCATACAGTGGCCCACAGTATAATGGCCCCATACAGTGGCCCACAGAATAATGTGCCCCACAGTATCATGGCCCCATATAGTGAACTATAGTATAATGTCTTCCCCATATAGTGCCACCCAGTATAATGGTCCCATATAGTCCACCACAGTATAATGGTCCCATGTAGTGCATCCTGGTATATGGCCCGTGACATTACTAATAGATGGGGGCACAGGTGACATTACTAAATATATGGGGGCACACAGGGGACATTACTAATATATGGGGGTACACAGGCGACATTACTAATATATGGGGTCACACAGGGGACATTACTAATATATGGGGGCACAGCGGACATTACTAATATATGGGGGCACACAGGGGACATTACTAATATATGGGGGCACACAGGGGACATTACTAATATATGGGGGCACACAGGGGACATTACTAATATATGGGGGCACACAGGGGACATTACTAATATATGGGGGCACACAGGGGACATTACTAATATAGGGGGGCACACAGGGGACATTACTAATATATGGGGGCACACAGGGGACATTACTAATATAGGGGGGCACACAGGGGACATTACTAATATAGGGGGGCACACAGGAGGACATTACTAATATAGGGGGGCACACAGGAGGACATTACTAATATAGGGGGGCACACAGGAGGACATTACTAATATATGGGGGCACACAGGGGACATTACTAATATATGGGGGCACACAGGGGACATTACTAATATATGGGGGCACACAGGGGACATTACTAATATATGGGGGCACACAGGCGACATTACTAATATATGGGGGCACACAGGGGACATTACTAATATATGGGGGCACACAGGGGACATTACTGATATATGGGGGCACACAGGGGACATTACTGATATATGGGGGCACACAGGGGACAGTACTGATATATGGGGGCACACAGGAGGAGTTGTGGCCGCTGCAGGTGAATAGGGGAATATTATCATGTGGAGTCACAGGGGGAGAAGGGAGAATTATTACAGTGGCCGGTACAGAGGGGAGGACATTACTGTCTGGAGGACAGTAGGAAACCGCAATCACTGCACACACAGATAGGAATCGCAGGTGTGAATAAGGACTATAGTGAGTGCGATAATAATGTGCACAGTGCTGCGGAGTATGGCGGCGATATAGAAGGAAGAGGAAGAAATAATCCGCATAGAGAATAACGAGGGGTCTCCACATACCTCCACCTGCAGAGCCGCCACCACATATATGGCTGCTCTGTGCGCACAGGAGCTGTGATGAGGTCACAGGAGGGGAGGAGTCAGGGGTCACATGATCAGGGGCCTCAGTGGATGCAGGACTCTGCTGTGCTGGTTGTCATGGTGCTGGATGAGCTGAAGTTTATGTGTGGGGTCAGGAGGGGTTTACAGTGTGGATGTAGCAGAGCCGCGTGTGTACGAGGCGTACGGAGCGGAGCCGCGCGTGTACGAGGCGTACGGAGCGGAGCCGCGTGTGTACGAGGTGTACGGAGCAGAGCCGTGTGTGTACGAGGTGTACGGAGCAGAGCCGCGCGTGTTCGAGGCGTACGGAGCCGCGCGTGTACGAGGCGTACGGAGCCGCGCGTGTACGAGGCGTACGGAGCCGCGCGTGTACGAGGCGTATGGAGGAGCGGAGCCGCGCGTCTACAAGGCGTACGGAGGAGCGGAGCCGCGCGTCTACAAGGCGTACGGAGGAGCGGAGCCGCGCGTCTACGAGGCGTACGGAGGAGCGGAGCCGCGCGTCTACGAGGCGTACGGAGGAGCGGAGTCGCATGTGTACGAGGTGTACGGAGCGGAGCCGCGTGTGTACGAGGTGTACGGAGTGGAGCCGCGTGTGTGCGAGGTGTACGGAGCAGAGCCGCGTGTACGAGGTGTACGGAGCAGAGCCGCGTGTACGAGGTGTACGGAGCGGAGCCGTGTGTGTACGAGGTGTACGGAGCGGAGCCGTGTGTGTACGAGGTGTACGGAGCGGAGCCGTGTGTGTACGAGGTGTACGGAGCGGAGCCGCGTGTGTACGAGGTGTACGGAGTGGAGCCGCGTGTGTGCGAGGTGTACGGAGCAGAGCCGCGTGTACGAGGTGTACGGAGCAGAGCCGCGTGTACGAGGTGTATGAAAGCAACACAAGTTTTTTCTACACAGTTCTTCTTCACAAGGGAATTTGAATAACTCCTCTGATAATATCTACAGGACTTGCAGACAGCAGATAAGGACATGGTGGGAAATTGCGAGTTTTGAAACTTATTTTCAGAGGAGAATCGTATATGGGGGTCTGAGAATCCCAGTCCTTCCTGATGCACATAGAGATGATGAGACGTTTATGAAAGGTTGGGAAGATCTCCTGACAGCTCCTTACGGATGATTAATCACCTTCTCGAATATGAGAAGAACCTGTTACTCAGGGGCGGAACTACCGCCCGTGCAGCCGGTTCATTGAACGGGGGCCCCGAGGGAGAGGGGGCCCCTCCAGCCTCCAGCAGGGCCGCCATCAGGGCATGACTGCCCTGACTCCAGTATGGGGCCCGGCCGGTAGGGGCCCCCTCGGGGGCCCCCCTCTTGTGCGTCTCTCTCCTCATGGGGCCCCCGGCCCCATGCTATGCGCCGGGTCCGGGACATTTCAGCGCTGAGCTGCGCTGTTGCAGCAGCGCCTTCATGATTCCCCTGACTTCCGGTCATGTGACGGTGCAGTCACATGGCCGGAAGTCAGGAGAACCTGCTGTCAGCGATTTGGACGAGCGCCAGGATTCTGCAGGGATCGCATGGGGGTAAGTATAACAAGTTTTATTTTTTTTTAAATACAATTAACTAGGAGTGGAGAGATGGGAGATGCACATGTGTGTGTGTGTGTGTGTGTGGGGGGGAGATGGGAGATGCACATGTGTGTGTGTGGGGGGGGAGATGGGAGATGCACATGTGTGTGTGTGGGGGGGGAGATGGGAGATGCACATGTGTGTGGGGGGGGAGATGGGAGATGCACATGTGTGTGGGGGGGGAGATGGGAGATGCACATGTGTGTGGGGGGGGGAGATGCACATGTGTGTGGGGGGGGGATGGGAGATGCACATGTGTGTGGGGGGGGATGGGAGATGCACATGTGTGTGGGGGGGAGATGGGAGATGCACATGTGTGTGGGGGGGAGATGGGAGATGCACATGTGTGTGGGGGGGAGATGGGAGATGCACATGTGTGTGGGGGGGAGATGGGAGATGCACATGTGTGGGGGGGGATGGGAGATGCACATGTGTGGGGGGGGGATGGGAGATACACATGTGGTGGGGGGGGAGATGGGAGATGCACATGTGGGGGGGATGAGAGAGGTGCACATGTGGTGGAGGGGGATGAGAGAGGTGCACATGTGGTGGAGGGGGATGAGAGAGGGGCACATGTGGGGGAGGGGGACGAGAGGGGCACATGTGGGGGAGGGGGTGAGAGATGTGCACATGGGGGGGTGAGAGCTGCACATGGGGGGGTTTGAGAGCTGCACATGGGGGAATTGGGAGTAGGGGATAATGAGCTGCACATAACGAATGTGGGGTGGGGGAGAGTAAATGATAAATGATGATGGGGTGGGGAGAGCACGGACATGATATAATGAATTGGGGCAGGGGGTGCATGTAAATATTGAATGCGGGGAGCAGGAAGTATAGAGTAGGGGGCGTTGCGGATGCAGGAGTGTGACTGGTAACAAATTGGCGGAAAGAGTAGAGGTTCTAATTAAATTATATATTAAGTGCCTATTTACAGTTAATGGGGGCACAGTGGTGGATTACAATTTATATTTGGAATGGTAGGTTGCATAATAACTAACCATATATTGATGGTGGATGCACGTCTGTATTCAGCTGCGTAATGTAGAAGTTGGGGAATGTGCTCTAGATAACTGTGTTATTTTATGCAGAGACGAGTCCTGGCTGGAAGATGTGATGGCGGTCTGTGCTGGATGAAGGAGAAAAGCGAAGATGAAGGACTTCACCTAGAGACGTCACCGGTGAGTCAGTCTATTACATGTACACTGTGTATAATGTCACTGGTGATCACTGTATTACCTGTACACTGACACTATATACAGAGCTCCTGTGTATAATGTCACTGGTGATCCCTGTATTACCTGTACACTGACACTATATACAGAGCTCCTGTGTATAATGTCACTGGTGATCACTGTATTACCTGTACACTGACACTATATACAGAGCTCCTGTGTATAATTTCACTGGCGATCACTAGATTACCTGGACACTTACATTATACATACCATGTATAGAGCACCCGTGTATAATGACACTTATGGTAATATTAGTAATGTGGTGGTAATATTAGTAATGTAGTGGTAATATGTGGTCTGGTCATGGTGTGGCAGTTTTTCTCCCTTCTGTGTGGTATTATTCGGTCACTATGTTGTGGTAATATGTGGTCTGGTCATGGTGTGGCGGTATTCCCTGTATGTGGTATTATTGGTCATTTAAAAAAAAAATGTATATGACACATTCCCTTAAAGAAAACTAAATAAAAATATATCTAAAAAGAGTATTGGATATTTTAAGAAAATTTTAATAGGTTAGAGTAGGGCCCGCCCAGAAGAGTCTACCTTATCGTGGTGGCGGCTTTAAAAATCTTTTGGCCAAAACAAAAGCTGATGGCTATGTATGTGGCGCCGTCACATGGCCGAACGTCAGGAGAACGGTGGCAGCGACGTGGACGAGCGCCAGGATTCTGCAGGGATTGCATGGGGGTAAGTATAACAAGTTTTATTTTTTTAAAATACAATTAATTAACTAGGAGTGGGGGGGATGAGAGATGCACGGGGGGGATGAGAGATGCACATGGGGGGGGTGAGAGATGCACATGGGGGGGTGAGAGATGCACATGTGTGTGGGGGGGAGATGGGAGATGCACATGTGTGGGGGGGGATGGGAGATGCACATGTGTGGGGGGGGGATGGGAGATACACATGTGGTGGGGGGGGAGATGGGAGATGCACATGTGGGGGGGATGAGAGAGGTGCACATGTGGTGGAGGGGGATGAGAGAGGTGCACATGTGGTGGAGGGGGATGAGAGAGGGGCACATGTGGGGGAGGGGGACGAGAGGGGCACATGTGGGGGAGGGGGTGAGAGATGTGCACATGGGGGGGTGAGAGCTGCACATGGGGGGGTTTGAGAGCTGCACATGGGGGAATTGGGAGTAGGGGATAATGAGCTGCACATAACGAATGTGGGGTGGGGGAGAGTAAATGATAAATGATGATGGGGTGGGGAGAGCACGGACATGATATAATGAATTGGGGCAGGGGGTGCATGTAAATATTGAATGCGGGGAGCAGGAAGTATAGAGTAGGGGGCGTTGCGGATGCAGGAGTGTGACTGGTAACAAATTGGCGGAAAGAGTAGAGGTTCTAATTAAATTATATATTAAGTGCCTATTTACAGTTAATGGGGGCACAGTGGTGGATTACAATTTATATTTGGAATGGTAGGTTGCATAATAACTAACCATATATTGATGGTGGATGCACGTCTGTATTCAGCTGCGTAATGTAGAAGTTGGGGAATGTGCTCTAGATAACTGTGTTATTTTATGCAGAGACGAGTCCTGGCTGGAAGATGTGATGGCGGTCTGTGCTGGATGAAGGAGAAAAGCGAAGATGAAGGACTTCACCTAGAGACGTCACCGGTGAGTCAGTCTATTACATGTACACTGTGTATAATGTCACTGGTGATCACTGTATTACCTGTACACTGACACTATATACAGAGCTCCTGTGTATAATGTCACTGGTGATCCCTGTATTACCTGTACACTGACACTATATACAGAGCTCCTGTGTATAATGTCACTGGTGATCACTGTATTACCTGTACACTGACACTATATACAGAGCTCCTGTGTATAATTTCACTGGCGATCACTAGATTACCTGGACACTTACATTATACATACCATGTATAGAGCACCCGTGTATAATGACACTTATGGTAATATTAGTAATGTGGTGGTAATATTAGTAATGTAGTGGTAATATGTGGTCTGGTCATGGTGTGGCAGTTTTTCTCCCTTCTGTGTGGTATTATTCGGTCACTATGTTGTGGTAATATGTGGTCTGGTCATGGTGTGGCGGTATTCCCTGTATGTGGTATTATTGGTCATTTAAAAAAAAAATGTATATGACACATTCCCTTAAAGAAAACTAAATAAAAATATATCTAAAAAGAGTATTGGATATTTTAAGAAAATTTTAATAGGTTAGAGTAGGGCCCGCCCAGAAGAGTCTACCTTATCGTGGTGGCGGCTTTAAAAATCTTTTGGCCAAAACAAAAGCTGATGGCTATGTATGTGGCGCCGTCACATGGCCGAACGTCAGGAGAACGGTGGCAGCGACGTGGACGAGCGCCAGGATTCTGCAGGGATTGCATGGGGGTAAGTATAACAAGTTTTATTTTTTTTAAATACAATTAATTAACTAGGAGTGGGGGGGATGAGAGATGCACGGGGGGGATGAGAGATGCACATGGGGGGGGTGAGAGATGCACATGGGGGGGTGAGAGATGCACATGGTGGGGGTGAGAGATGCACATGGTGGGGGTGAGAGATGCACATGGTGGGGGTGAGAGATGCACATGGTGGGGGTGAGAGATGCACATGGTGGGGGTGAGAGATGCACATGGGGGGGTGAGAGATGCACATGGGGGGATGAGAGATGCACATGGGGGGGGATGAGAGATGCACATGGGGGGGGATGAGAGATGCACATGGGGGGGGATGAGAGATGCACATGGGGGGGATGAGAGATGCACGGGGGGTGAGAGCTGCACATGGGTGGGATGAGAGCTGCACATGGGGGGGGTGAGAGATGCACATGGGGGGTTATGTTTACATAACTTTGTTGCCTTATGAAGGGCAGGGGGGGCCCCCCAAAATTTCTTGCACAGGGGCCCACTACAGTCTGTGTCCGCCCCTGCTGTTACTGATGAATCAAAAATTAGAGAAAGAGATGAGAGAAATTCTACAGTTTGCTTCACAGCCTGATTTCGTGAATTTGGAGTTAAAATTACAAAAACATTTTGAAATATTTAATAGGGACTTCAAAGAAAGGAAGCATGGGAAGTTTATATGAGATCTGAAAGACTTCGAGACAGGAGAGGTGTAGAAAAATAAATGCAGAGGGCAAAGATCAACAAGACCCAGGTTTACTGACCTTTCGGGTACTGATCTATCGGAGTCTGATAGCTCTGTCAGTGGGCAGGGAGATTTTAGGTTAGGAATGAAGAGAAAGAGCCGATATAAAAGGAATCGGAGACAAAGGAAATTGTCCCTCTCTAAATCATTGGGGGGACAATTTGTGGAACAATTCAAAATTGTTTTCCAGAATCCCCCTCTCCTGCTTATTTTCATCTCCATTAACCACTATGAGAACAGAACCAGTAACTCAGGGAGTGGAAAGCTCAGCCCACTATACCTGCTGTGTTTGGAAATATGATGTAAACGGGAACACCAATTGTCCCCCAAATGTCAGTAACGACAGCTTTACCTGCAACCCCCATGACTATGACAACAACAATGCCATCAATAGGCTTCACTGGACAGACTTTCCCTTTTTTAGGGAGCAATAATAGACATAGAAAGTAATAATAGGTCTCTCTGTAATGATGATAATTTACAGATTTTCACTTAGTGACATACAGATAGGACTTCTAAGGAAAGGGCTGTCATTTACTCCAACCCCAAGGTTTGATCTCTTTGTATGGACGAAGGATGTCAACTTATTCGCCCGTAAACTGGCCTTGCATAAATATCATGCAATTAACCCCTTGATGACCTGATCATTTTCCATTTTTGCATTTTCCATTTTTGCTCCCCTTGTTCCCAGGGCCATAGCGTTTTTTATTTTTCTGTCAACATGGCCGTGTGAGGACTTATTTTTTGTGGGACAAGTTGTACTTTTGCATGCCATCACTGGTTTTATCATATCATGTACTGGAAAATGGGGAAAAAAATCTAATTACGGTGAAATTGGAAAAAAAAGTGCAATACCACAGTTGTTGTTTTTTTTTACCACATTCACTGAATGCTAAAACTGACCTGGCATTATTATTCTCCAGGTCATGACGAGTTCGTAGACACCAAACATGTATAGGTTCTTTTTTATTTACGTGGTGAAAAAAAATCCAAAGTTTGCTAAAAAAAAAGTCTCCATTTTCCGAGACCCGTAGCGTCTCCATTTTTCGTGTTCTGTGGCCGTATCTACCATTTTGGGGTAGATCCGATGTTTTGATCGCTTGTTATTGCATTTTATTGCAATGTTGCTGTAGCGCCCCGAGGGTTCGGCCGCTACAGGAGTATTGCACCTCAGTCCAGAGGTGTGATATTCCACTCCCGGGTAAGGATGGAGTATGGACCAGGGCTCAGTTAGCTGCATACAGCACACACACCCCATTTCCGAGGGACAGCTCAACGGTGCTCCCACTAGACAGAAGTGCAGGCACGACTGACTATGTCCCTGCTGGAGTGGGGAGGGAGGGGTGGAACACCCAGTGCTGTAGGGGCAGATAGGGGTTGGTTCCTGAGCGTGGATAGGAGCTCATTGATTGCTGGTCACCTGGGCTCATGGTCAGAGGGAGGTATAAAAGGTGGGCACCATCTTAGAACAGTGTTCAGTCTGTGAGGAGAGGAGAGCTGACAGGGAGCAGCAGCTCAGGCTGAGTGCTGCTCCAGAGGCAGGCCTAGAGAAGAGGCCGGAGCCTGAGAGGAGAAGGAGAAGTGGGCCTGGAGAAGAGGCCAAGGGAAGGAGGAGAAGACAGAACAGGAAAGAAGGAGAAGAGAGAGAGAAACAGAAGGGCTCAGGAACAAGAAGGTGGAAGGGACCCTAAGAACCCACGAGAATCCAGGGTGAAGGGTCAGGCAGATTAAGGGTACCGGATCCCAAGTTCGTGGAGGAGAAACTACCCTCAGCCAAAGACCGGTCGTCGTGATCATTTATTGGTGCGACACCTCATCAAACCTGCTAGGAAGGCACCATATAGGACAGCGGAGGACGGGGCCCACGTTTACCCGCACAAGTCCGCGGCAGCTGGACAAAAGTGGGTCACTGGTGAGGCAGGCCAGAGAAAGGATTAAAGGGGGTCCTGTGCCATGCTCCTAAACTGCCTGGGAGTTGACCGAGCCCCTCACCTGGTGGACGCAGCACGGCTCGGGCAGTCATTCCCTGCAGAAGTGACTTGGATATTAACCGTGAGTAAAGACCCTGGACTGCAGTACGTTGTCTGTGTGCTTTTTCGCTCCTCCGGCACTACCGGTACTGGGACTCTCACCACCATCACTCCCACCATCCACTACACTGCCCTGGGGCCGCACTCTTCCCGTGGGGAGTCACACTACCCCAGCTGCACACCTCATCAGCCCCAGCGGTCTGCATGCAGCGGCGGTTCCTAATAACCGCAATCCACGGGTGGCGTAGTCGGACATTATCTAAAGTACAGTAACAGACTGCCATTGGTCTGACCACCCTGAGCCGCGGGACCGGGCCGCCACTACTACTCCCAGCGTCTCCCTATTGCCCGGTTCAGCGTGCCCCATGGCCCAGGGGGCGAGTCATTGCGGCGACCAAAAAAACATAATTTTGGAGTTTAGAATTTTTTTTCTCGTTCCGCCGTTTACCGATCAAATTAATTCTTTTTTTAGATTGATAGATCAGGCGATTCTGAATGCGACTATACCAAATATGTGTTGTTGTTTTTTATTGTTTTATATTTAATGGGGCGAAAGGGGGTGATTTCAACTTTTATATATTTTTTATTTTTTTAATATTTTTAAAAACATTTTTTTTTATTTTTTGCATGCTTCAATAGTCCATGGGAGACTAGAAGCAGCACTTGCCTGATCGGCTCTGCTTCATACAGGCGATGAGCAGATCATCTGTATGTAGCAGAAATGCTCACTGGCTATGAGTGCTGACCACTGGGCGGCACTCATAGTAATCTTGACATGACAACCACAGGGGTCTGCTGCAGACCACAGGTTGTCATGCCAACCCATTGGTGACCCACGATCATGTGACAGCGTCACTGATGGGCGGGGCTAATGCCCCACTTCTGGCGCGAAGATGTTAAATGCCGCTGTCAGAGATTGACAGCGGCATTTAACTGGTTAACAGCCGCGGGTGACATGTTGCGGGCACATTTCAGCTGTATAGATCAGCTGACATGTGCCCGGTTCAGTTCAGGCTCAGCGCCTGAGCCCTTGCTGAACCGGGGGTACCGACATGGTGCATATTAGTTCGTACCACGTTGGCAAGGGGTTAAATCATTAGAACCCATATTGATGAAGGAGAAGGAGGAAGAGGCAATACATTAGAAGACCTGGAAGCTTACTCAATGACTTCTGACTCACCCAGTCCTCCTTTTTCAAATTTAAGATCTAAGAGCAAAAATATCCCACCTGTTGCACAATATCACTACATAGATACAGTACAGACCAAAAGTTTGGACACACCTTCTGATTTAAAGATTTTTCTATATTTTCATGACTATGAAAATTGTATTCACACTGAAGGCATCAAAACTATGAATTAACACATGTGGAATTATATACTTAACAAAAATGTGTGAAACAACTGAAAATATGTCTTATATTCTAGGTTCTTCAAAGTAGCCACCTTTTGCTTTGATGACTGCTTTGCACACTCTTGGCATTCTCTTGGCATTCTCTTGATGAGCTTCAAGAGGTAGTCACCGGAAATGGTTTTCACTTCACAAGTGTGCCCTGTCAGGTTTAATAAGTGGGATTTCTTGCCTTATAAATGGGGTTGGGACCATCAGTTGTGTTGTGCAGAAGTCTGGTGGATACACAACTGATAGTCCTACTGAATAGACTGTTAGAATTTGTATTATGGCAAGAAAAAAGCAGCTAAGTAAAGAAAAACGAGTGGCCATCATTACTTTAAGAAATGAAGGTCAGTCAGTCCGAAAAATTGGGAGAACTTTGAAAGTGTCCCCAAGTGCAGTTGCAAAATCCATCAAGCATTACCAAGAAACTGGCTCACATGAGGATCGCCCCAGGAACGGAAGACCAAGAATCACCTCTGCTTCTGAGGATAAGTTTATCCGAGTCACCAGCCTCAGAAATTGCAGGTTAACAGCAGCTCAGATTAGAGACCAGGTCAATGCCACACAGAGTTCTAGCAGCAGACACATCTCTTCAACAACTGTTAAGAGGAGACTTTGTGTAGCAGGCCTTCATAGTAAAATAGCTGCTAGGAAACCACTTCTAAGGACAGGCAACAAGCAGAAGAGACTTGTTTGGGCTAAATAACACAAGGAATGGACATTAGATCAGTGGAAATCTGTGCTTTGGTCTGATGAGTCCAAATTTGAGATCTTTGGTTCCAACCACCGTGTCTTTGTGCGACGCAGAAAAGGTGAACGGATGGACTCTACATGCCTGGTTCCCACCGTGAAGCATGGAGGAGATGGTGTGGGGGTGCTTTGCTGGTGACACTTTTGGGGATTTATTCAAAATTGAAGGCATACTGAACCAGCATGGCTACCACAGCATCTTGCAGCGGCATGCTATTCCATCCGGTTTACGTTTAGTTGGACCATCATTTATTTTTCAACAGGACAATGACCCCAAACACACCTCCAGGCTGTGTAAGGGCTATTTGACCAAGAAGGAGAGTGATGGGGTGCTACGCCAGATGACCTGGCCTCCACAGTCACCAGACCTGAACCCAATCGAGATGGTTTGGGGTGAGCTGGACTGCAGAGTGAAGGTAAAAGGGCCAACAAGTGCTAAGCCTCTCTGGGAACTCCTTCAAGATTGTTGGAAGACCATTTCCGGTGACTACCTCTTGAAGCTCATCAAGAGAATGCCAAGAGTGTGCAAAGCAGTCATCAAAGCAAAAGGTGGCTGCTTTGAAGAACCTAGAATATAAGACATATTTTCAGTTGTTTCACATTTTTTTGTTAAGTATATAATTCCACATGTGTTAATTCATAGTCTTGATGCCTTCAGTGTGAATGTACAATTTTCATAGTCATGAAAATACAGAAAAATCTTTAAATGAGAAGGTGTGTCCAAACTTTTGGTCTGTACTGTATATGATAGATAATAGATAGATAAATGATAAATAGATAACAGATAGATGATAGATAATAGATAGATAATAGATAGATATATGGATAGATGATAGATAAATGGATAGATGATACGAGGGTCAGTCAATAAGTAATGCCTCCTATTTTTTTTCTCCTTAAATAAGGTAGTTATGTTAAATATTCAAATTTGGCACAATTCCTCAAACCTTCTTCTCCAATCCACAGCAATTGCAATTGCACAAACAGGTGGCAGGACTGTATCTGTTTGCAAAATAGCTGACATCGATGTTCGTATTAGACAACGTTCTGTGATTGAATTCTTGCATGCAGAAGGTGAAACGCCCATTCGAATTCATGAGAGACTGAAAAATGTGTCCGGTGATGCAGCAGTGGATGTCAGTACTGTTAGACGATGGGTTCGTCGCTGTAACACAGCTGAAGGGCCATCACCGTTGGCTGACAAAATGCGGAGTGGCAGGCCAATAACCGCAGTGACTCCAAGCAACATTCAGCGAGTCGATGACATCATTCGTGGTGACCGCCGGGTGACGGCAGATGAATTGTGTGGCATTATCTGCCTCAGTAACGGCAGTGTGATGACAATTATTGGACAACTGGGATACAGAAAAGTTTGTGCACGGTGGGTCCCAAGAATTCTTTTTACCATGCTGTAATACATGCCCTTGTTAAACGGTGGAAAAAGACTGTGGAAATGGATGGAGATTATATTGAAAAGTGATACATTATTCGTTAATGTTGTGGTTTTCAACCTATGTAATTGCATTTGAATTTCTTGGCAATTAAAAGGAGAGAAAAAATAGGCATTACTTACTGACTGACCCTCGTAGATAGAAAATAGATAGACGATAGATAATAGATATATAATATATAGATGATAGATAATAAATATATGATAAATACATAGTTGATAGAGAGATAATAGATCGATGATAGGTAATAGATAGATGACAAATAGATAGATGATAGGTAATGGATGATAAATAGATAGATGATAAGTAATAGATGATAAATAAATATAGATAATAGCTGATAGGTAATAGATGATAAATAGATAGATGATAGATAGATAATAGAGAAATGATAAATAGATGATAGATTATAGATAGATATATGGATAGATATATGATAGATAATAGATGATAAATAGATGATAGATAAATAATAGATAGATAATTGATAGATGATAGATAATAGATAAATGATTAATATATAGATAATAGATAGATGATAGATGGATGATAGATAGATAATAGATGATAGATAGATAATAGATAATAAATAGATAATAGATAGATAATAGATAGATGATAGATAGATAATAGATACATAATGGATAGATGATAGATAATAGATAGATAGATAATAGATACATAATGGATAGATGATAGATAATAGATAGATAGATAATAGATACATAATGGATAGATGATAGATAATAGATAGATAGATAATAGATACATAATGGATAGATGATAGATAATAGATAGATAATAGATTGATGATAGATAGATAATAGATAAGGGACTCTGGTCATGGACTGGTGACACCTAAGATGTCTGACAGCAGCTCGCTGGTGACATCATTATCTCCGTCAGCCATTAAAGACATCAGAACTCGAGGATCATCTTGTTTCCCACTGAGAACAATCTGTAATTATCTGCAAACTGGGGGGACACAGAACCCACCCATAATCCAGCACAGCAGAGTCCTGCACCCACTGAGGCCCCTGATCATGTGACCCCTGACTCCTCCCCTCCTGTGACCTCATCACAGGTCCTGTGCGCACAGAACAGCCATATATGTGGTGGCGACTCTGCAGGTGGAGGTATGTGGAGATTCCCCATTACTCTCTATCGGGATATTCCTCTCCCTTCTATATCGCCTCTATACTCCGCAGCGCTGTACACACATTATTATCACCGTTGAGCTTGAGGAAGCGAGAGGAGAAGGAGGAGGATATGGCTGATGGACACTCCGGGACTCTGGACAGCAGAGAGGTGACGTCTGGGCCAGAGAGGTAGATCTGGGTGTCATCAGCGTACAGATGGTGCTGGAAGCCATGGGATTTATGAGCTGTCACAGGCCAAGGGTATAGATGAAGAAGAGTAGGGTTCCTAGGACAGAGCCTCTCCAACAGAGAGGGTGGGCTGAGGAGGTAGTGTGGGAGTGGGAGACGCTGAATGTGCAGCTGGAAAGGTATGAGTCTTTCTAGGATGGGGCGAGGTCTTTTGACACCAAAGGAAGAGAGGATCTGTAATAGGAAGCAGTGGTCAACTGTGTCGAAGGCAGAGGACAGACTAGAAGGAGGAGTATGGAGAATTGTCTGTTAGCTTTGGCTGTAAGTCATTAGCAATTTTGGTCAGGGCAGTTTCAGTGGAATGATGGGGGCTGAAGCCGGATTGTAGGTTGTCGAAGAGCAAGTTAGATGAGAGATGGGAAGAAAGTTTAGTGTGTACATGTTGCTGAAGGAGTTTGGAAGCGAATGGTAGCAGCGATATGGGGCGATAGTTTGACATAGCGGGCGGGTCGAGGGATGGTTTTTTGAGGGCAGGCATGATTGTGGCATGTTTGAAAGCAGAAAGGAAGGTACCAGAATATTGATAGGTAGAAGAGGTGGGTTAGGGCCGGGATAAGTGGGGTAGTGAGGTTGGGGAGGAGGTGGGATGGGGTCGAGTGCACAAGTGGTGAGGTGTGATTTGTAGAGGAGGCGAGTAAGCTGTCCTTCAATGATGTTGGAGAGGGAGGTAATAGGAAAAGGGAATTGGTCTGGTACACGAAGGGGTTGTGGTGGTGGGAAAATAAAGACTTGCCTTAATTGGTAGATCTTTATTTTGAAGTGTGTGGCAAAGTCCTCAGCATGATGTGGCCATCTCATAATTATTCCTGTCTGTCCTCAGGCTAAAGCTCATTATAACTTTGAACATCACAATGTGCCCTGGACTAACAGCAGAGAGGAGTATCATAGAAGAGGATTCCCCTTTCAGTGTTCTGTACACAATCTACAAGTCTGTGTAACAAATACTACAATCAGCATTACTCACCTTCCCCTGCTCCAGCGCCGGCTCTCTGCTGCTGCTCGGGTCTTCTTTATAGGCTGCAGTGGTGATGTCATGTCTTTAGCGTGTGTGACAACTGCAGCCAGTCACTGAGCTCAACGAGTCATACTGAATAAATAGTCATCAGTTCTGAGATCAGTGGTTGACTGCAGCGGTCTAATGCGCTACAGGTGTGATGTCACCTGGGCTGAAAATTTAGTATCTAACAATTTTTTCATGTCGCCATTTTCTGAGACCTGTAACTATTTTCATTCTTCCATCGATGGCCCGGTTTCAATGATTATTTCTTGTTTTCTTCGCTTTTGCTGATACAATTTTGGAGGAAATATGACATTTTAATAGCTTTTTATTACATTTTTATGTGGAATTGAAGTGATCAAAAAACATTATTCCTAGTGTTTCAATTTATACCACATGGGAAAAAATATTTCAAAATGTTATTAATTCAGGCAGTTACGTGCATGGCAATACCGAATAATGTTTTCAATGTATTACATTTTGCTATTTACTTTGGGGGGAGGGGAATGATATAAACATTTATTGTTTGTGTGTTTTTTTAATATTTTGTCTTTTTCATATATATATTTTTCATTACTCTCCTTAGTTGTCCTGCTCATTTGTCCCCACTTCCACATAGTGCTATAACCATCTATAGTGCCCTATAAAGTAATAGCCCCCCTCTCATTGCCGTATACAGTAATGATCCTCATCTTTGTTACCCCCATAGTTTTAGTGCCCCACAGCCCACACCACTAATATGGTTCTTCTCCTCTTTTTATGTAATCTACAGGATATGGCTGTAATCATTTATTTATTGTAACTCCTGAGCGTGCACTGCACCCTGCTAGTTGCCACCATGCCAGTATTTCTTTTTGTATTACCATAAAAAAAACAGTGCACCCCTAATACACATTAACATAACTGAGAGATTTAAACTTGCTTATAACATATCATAATCACAATGGAGACAAGCTTCAGATTATTGCCCAACTATTTTCACTTTTTGGCTTTGTCAGGGGTGAGATGTGGAGTCCACGTTCTATGGATTGAAGGATGATTCCTGAACATTGCACCCATAGCTTATAGCATTTGAGAATAAAAAATAGTTTTCTTGATCACTTTGAAACATACACTGTGTGCGCAATTATTAGGCCAGTGAATATTTTGACCATATGATCATTTTTATGCAAATTTTACAAATGCAAGCTATATAAACATTTCTTATTGGATGAAGTACTGTATTTTTCGGACTATAAGACGCACCTTTTTTCCTCCAAAATTTTGGAGATAAGTCGGAGGTGCGTCTTAAAGTCCGATATACATAAATACTGTAGCTGTGAGGGAAGCGACAGTGAGAGTGGCGAAGTAGTGGGGCACAGGAGGCAGCAGCCGCCTGCTGCAGCCTACACTGTGGCCGCTACTAAAGAAAATGAATATTCACTGCTCCCCACGCCCAGTGAATATCCCATGGGTGTGGTGAATATTAATGGACTTTGATAGCGGGCATGTTGACAACCGAGCACAGCAGGAGCCGTGCTACGGCTACAGCGTGCGCGCTATTGGGGAGAATGAAGGTCACTGCTCCCCACGCACGCAGTCCCAGCGTGGGGAGCAGTGACTATTCCGGCACAGAGCGGAACACAGCGCTGGAGGAGAGAGGAGGTGAGTATGATTGTTTATTTTTTCTGTGCAGCGTGATGGAGATCAGGGGGTGCCAAGCATACCAGGATGTGGGGGCCATACATACAGGGATGAAGGGGGCCATGCATGCAAGGATAAAGGGGGCCATGCATACAGGGATGAGGCATAAGGGGGGCCATGCATACAGGGATGAGGCATGAGCGGGGCCATACATACAGAGATGAAGAGGTCCATACATACAGGGATGAAGGGGGCCATACACACAGGGATGACGAGTGCCATACATACCAGGAAGAGGAATGAAGGTACCGTACATATGAAGAAGAGGGATGAAGGTGCCATACATAGTAACATAGTTTGTAAAGCCGAATAAAGACTTGCGTCCATCAAGTTCGACCTGTTAGTTCTGTAATTGCTAAAGTTGATCCAGAGGAGGGCAAAAACCCCAAATGATTTGGCCAATCTTCATCTGAGGAAAAATTCCCTCCCGACTCTGAAACCAGCAGTCAGAATAAATCCCTGTATCAACCTACTATTTTATTTTATTTTTAAGTATATGCTGAAATCTGCCTGGTATCTAGAAATGCATCCAGTCCCCGCTTGAACTGGTGTAGTGAATCTGACATTACCGTCTCCTCACTCAGTGAATTCCATATTCTCACTGCTCTTACCGTAAAGAACCCCTTCCTATGCTGGTGCTGAAACCTTTTCTCTTCCAGTCTTAGTGAGTGCCCTCTTGTTACCGTAATATCCCTCCTTTTGAACAAATCCCGGGCAAGATCTCTATACTGTCCCCTAACATATTTGTACACATTTATTATGTCCCCCCTCAACCTTCTCTTTTCCAGGCTGAATAGTCCTAGTTTTGCCAACCTCTCTGGGTATTGCAGTCCCTCCATTCCCTTTATTAATTTTGTTGCCCTCCTTTGTACCTTTTCAAGCTCATTTATATCCTTTCTATATATTGGGGCCCATAACTGAGCACAGTATTCCAAGTGTGGTCTGACCAGTGCTTTGTACAGTGGAAGAACAATGTTCTCCTCCTTTGCAGCTATACCTCTTCTGATACATCCCATTACCCTGTTTGCCCTTACAGCAGCCGCCTGACTTTGGGCACTCCAATTTAGTTTGCTATCAATCAAGATGCCCAAGTCCTTCTCCATCTCTGAATTCCCCAATGATTTCCCATTCAGTGAGTACTGGTGACTTCCATTTTTCCTTCCCATATGTATGACCTTACATTTCTCCTCGTTAAACCTCATTTGCCATTTAATGCTCCACCTACCCAGCTTATCCAAATCCCTCTGTAGGTCTGCACTGTCCTCTTTTGTATTAATTGTTTTACATAACTTTGTGTCATCTGCAAATATTGATATTTTACTATTTATCCCGTTGACTATGTCGTTAATAAAGATATTAAATAACATTGGGCCTAGTACAGACCCCTGTGGTACCCCACTAGTGACGCTTACCCAGTCTGAGTATATTCCATTTATAACCACCCTCTGCCTTCTATCCTTTAGCCAGTTAGCTACCCACTTGCAGACATTTTCCCCCAGCCCCATCATTCTCATTTTGTATACCAACCTATTATGTGGCACGCTATCGAACGCTTTTGAGAAGTCGAGATACACGACATCCACTGGTTCCCCCTGATCTACTCGAGAGCTAACCTCCTCGTAGAAGTCAATCAGGTTTGTTTGGCAGGAGCGATTCCTCATGAATCCATGTTGGTTCGGGGTTAATAGATTATTAGCATCAAGATGCTCCGTAATTGCCTCATTAATGAAGCCTTCAAAAATTTTGCCCACAACGGACGTCAGACTCACCGGCCGATAGTTTCCGGCGTCACTTTTCGCTCCCTTTTTGAATATTGGCACTACATTCGCCTGTCGCCAATCAAGTGGCACAGACCCAGTCTCAACAGAGTCCTTAAATATAAGATATAACGGTCTGTCTATCACATTACTTAGTTCCCTTAGTACCCGTGGGTGTATGCCATCAGGTCCTGGTGATTTGTTTATTTTAATGTTACTGAGGCGTTTCTGTACCCCAGCTTGGGTTAGATTTGTCATACTTAGTGGAGGATTAAGTTTGTCACTTCTCATTTCGCCTGTTAGTTCTTTTTCCTTTGTGAAAGTTGACGAAAAAAATTTATTTAATAGATTAGCTTTATCCTCATCTTTCTCTATGATTTTGCCTTCATCACTTTTTATCGGTCCAATATTATCCGATTTAATCCTTTTACTATTTATATACGTAAAGAACAGTTTGGGATTTGATCTACTTTCCCTAGCAATACGTCTCTCTGTTTCCTCCTTCGCTATTTTTATTTGTTTTTTGCAGGTTCTCGTTTTTTCCTTGTAACACATTAGTGCCTCCTTACTGTTTTCCTGTTTTAATCTCTTGAATGCCTCTTTTTTGCTATTTAACGCCCCTTTTACGTTCTTGTTCAACCATATTGGTTTCCTCTTATTTCTGGCCCTTTTATTCCCATACGGTATATATCTCTCGCACTGAGTATTCAGAATTCTTTTGAAGGTTTCCCATTTACTATTCGTATTCCTTTGATTAAGAACTTTGTCCCAGTCAATAAGTTGAAGGTTTTCTTTCAGCTGATCAAACTTCGCCCTCCTAAAGTTTAATGTTTTTGTTGTTCCTTTATTGACAACCCTACTGAAGGGCATTTTGAAATTGATAATATTATGATCGCTATTACCTAGGTGCCCCCCTATCTGTACCTCAGTTATTCTATCAGGCCTATTAGTCAATATTAAGTCCAACACGGCCTTCCCTCTCGTTGGTTCCTGCACTAGTTGGGAGAGATAATTATCCTTAGTATTTGTCAAGAACCTTTTTCCTTTCTGAGATCTACAGGTTTCTGTTTCCCAGTCAATATCCGGATAGTTGAAATCCCCCATTACAATCACCTCATTATGTTTTGCTACTTTGTCTATTTGTCCTAATAGCAGTTTCTCATTCTCCTCTGTTATATTGGGTGGCTTATAGCAGACCCCCAGTAATATTTTATTATTATTTTTTGCCCCCTCTATCTCTACCCACATGGACTCGACCCACTCTTCTCCCTCTCCAATATCTTCCCTTAGTCTGGGCTTTAGACGTGACTTTACATATAAGCAGACTCCTCCGCCCTTCCCCTGTTTCCGGTCCCTTCTAAATAAACTATAATCTGTTAAATTTACCGCCCAGTCGTAGCTATCGTCTAGCCAAGTCTCTGTTATACCTACGATGTCATACCTCTCCTCCGATATAAGCGCCCGCAGCTCATCCGCCTTATTGGTCAGGCTTCTTGCGTTGGTCAGCATGCAAGATAAAACTTTGGGGTTATTTAGCATCCTATTCTTCTCTAACGATCTAACTGTACTATCCCCACCCCCCTCTCCACCCTCATTATATTCACTTCTCCCCTTCCCCCTTGCTTGCCTCACATCCCACCTATTTCCTTGGTTTCCCCCCCCCGTCTCTAGTTTAAAAACTCCTCCAACCTATTAGCCATCTTCTTCCCCAGCACCGCTGCACCCTCCCCATTGAGGTGCAGCCCGTCCCTACGGTAGAGCCTGTAGCCGACAGCGAAGTCGGCCCAGTTCTCCATGAACCCAAACCCTTCTGCCTTGCACCAACTCTTTAGCCACTTATTCACCTCCCTAACCTCCCGTTGGCGCTCCTGTGTGGCTCGCGGGATTGGTAGTATTTCTGAGAAAACTACCTTGGAGGTCCTTGCCCTAAGCTTCCTACCTAGATCCCTGAAATCATTTTTAAGGACCCTCCATCTACCACTCACTTTGTCATTGGTGCCAATGTGGACCATGACCGCTGGGTCTTCGCCAGCCCCACCCAGTAACCTGTCAACCCGATCCGCGATGTGCCGGACTCGAGCGCCAGGGAGGCAGCACACCGTTCGGCGATCCCGGTCTTTGTGACAGATTGCCCTGTCTGTCCCCCTAATAATAGAGTCACCCACTACCAGGACCTGTCTAGCCTGCCCTACACTTCCCCCCTCCCCCTCATTACTGGAGCATACACTCCCCCGGCGGTCAGAGGATCTGTCGTGCTCCAATAATGCCGGTTCTGAACCAGCCTTCCTATACTTCTTCCCTCTATCCCTCCTAACTGTTATCCAGCTCCCTGCCTGTTCAGCCTGCGCTTCCCCACTAAGCTCCACCCCCAGTGTTGACCCATTGAGTGTCTGCTCGGTGAGCAGCAAACTCCGTTCCATGTTGTCGATGCTCCTCAGTACCGCTATCTGAGCACTTAGATCCAGGATTTGGGCTTCCAAGTGCACGATATGCTCACATCTCTCGCAGCAGTATGGATCCCTGAGCGGTAGCTCAGGGAATGCATACATTGCGCAAGATGTACACTGCACGGCTCCGGCCAACATGGACGTCATTCTAAATATGGGGATACAGTCAGTATATATGTACAAGTACAAAACACAATTATTTATATATAGGTGTATGGACGGGGATCAATTAGGGATGTGCAAGTGTATCGATTAGATATCGGCGCGGGATCAGTTAAGTATGGACGGGGGATCAATTAAGTATCAATTAAGTATGGACGGGGGATCAGCTGAGTGGGTCAGGTGGATTAATTAAGTATGGACGGTGTGTCAATTAACTATGGACTGGGATCAATAAGTATGAACTGGGGAAATAATTAATTGTGGACTAGGGAATCAATCAATTAATTATGGACAGGGGGTTTAATTAAATAGGATGGGGGGTAAAGCAAATAAATAGGTATGGACGGTGGGTCAATTAACTAAGGACTGGGGATCAATAAGTATCAATAATATCAATAAATATGGACTGGGGAAATAATTAATTGTGGTCTGGGGAATCAATCAATTAATTATGGACAGGGGTTAATTAAATATGGTGGGGGATAAGGCAAATAGATAGGGACTGGGGATGAGTAAAAGTGGACAAGGGGAATCTATTAAATAGGACAAGGGGGATCAATCAATTATGGGCTGGGGGGGTCAATCATTTAAATGTGGTCAGGGGGATCACTTTAATATGGACGGGGGGTGGTCGGGGATCAATTAAATGAGGACGGGGGGTCAATTTAATGTGGTCAGAGGGATCAGTTAAATATGGACGGGGTGTTCAGGGGAATCAATTTAAATATGGACGGGGGGGTAATCAATTAAATATGGACTAGGGAATACAATACAATTACAATACAGATACAAATACAATACAGTACAGTACACACTTGGGTTCAGTAGGGCCGCTTATCGCGGCCTCCTGCCCCTCACTCACCTCCTCTAGGGACGCTGCACGCTATCACAGCGCGCTTTTCCCTCCGGTCGCCTCTTACCGGTCCTCCTGATCACCTCCTGGTCACCACCACCTGGCACCCTCCGCTGGCCGGCACTGCACGCTGCCACAGCGCTCTCTTGCGCTCGTCCCTCCGGTCGCCTCCTACTGGTCCTCCCGGTCCGCTCGGTCACCTCCGCCTGGCTCTCCTCCCTTCCCAGGAGCTCTCTCCACACACAGCACAACTCTTGCAGCACACGGCAGGCTCCGCCTCCACCACTTCCTGTCAGGCCTCCTCCTGTCATGCCAGGATGGGTGTGAGGGGGGCCATACATACCAGAATGAAGGGTGCCATACATACCAGGAAGAGGGAAGAGGGGGCCATGCATATCAGGATGGGGATGAGGGCCACATATAACAGGGAAAAGGGGTCATATATACCAGGATGGGGCATATTAACAGAATTAGGGGACAATACCCCTATAACAGTGTCAGCAGTAGACCCCCTCCCCCTTAACAGGGCATCATGACCACATTTTTGGCTTAAATTTTTTTTTCTATTTTCCTCCTCTAAAACCTAGGTGCATCTGATGGTCCGGTGCGTCTTATAGTCTGAAAAATAAAGTAGATCGGGTGATGTGTATTTGTGTAATGAGGGGTGTGTGGCCTATGGATATTGACACCCTTTATCAGGGGGGGGGAATTATTGGACAGCTTCTTGTCCTCAGACAAAATGGGCCAAAAAGAGTTTTAACTGACTCTAAAAAGTCAAAAATGGTTAAAAGTCTTACAGAGGGATGCAACACTCCTTAAATTGCTCAGATATTGGGGAGTGACCACAGAAACTTCAAAAGTCTACAGGGTTGCAAAAAATATATACAGAATAACATTAACTGCAAAAGATTTCAGAAGACTCAAATGTGAAGCGACCAGGAAGATATTATCCTCCAGTGCTGTCGTATTCCAGAATCGCAGCCTCCCTGGAGGCCCAGAAGAACTAGGTGTTCAGTGCTCAGAGACAAGGCCGAGGCTGAATATCAATCACCACCAACAAGACACAAGTGCAAACATCAAGACTTAACCAAAAGAAAGCTGAAAAAAGATTTTTTTTAAAGGTTTTATGGACTGATGAGAGTGACTCTCAACGGAGCAGATGGATGGGCCCATGGCTGGATCATTAATGGGCACAGACCTAGACTTCAACTCAGACGCCAGCGAGATGGAGTTGGGCAATGCTATGGGCTGGTATTATTACAGATGAGCTAGTTGGACTTTTTTTAATTGAATATGGACTCAAAATCAAATCCCAAACCTACTGCAAGTTTTTAGATGACGCTTTCTTTAAACAGAGGTACAGAAAAAATCTGCATCTTTAAAAAAAAAAAACAGCAGGATTGTTCTGCGGGAGAATGCTCAATGGCAGCATCAAAGTCTTCACTGCTCAGTACCCGGAAAGGCCTTAAAGATGAAAGAGTAATGACATGACCTTTTCCTCACTGGACCTAAACCTTCCGGAGAACTTTTGAGCTTTTCTTAAACTCGATATTTAAGGTGAAGGAGAACAGTCCCCTCTTTGATAAGTGTCGGGGGGCTGTGCCTGGTGCTGCCCACAAAGATGATCGTCAACAGATTAAGAAACTAATGGACTCCATGGATGGATGGCTTATCACTGGTGTTGAGAAGAATGGTGGCTATATTGGTCACTGATAAATTTTTGTTAAATGTCAGAAATGTATTTTTGGACATTGAGTTGTTTGGGTCTTATTCTCAATATACCAGATGAAAATAAACAGTTAAGATGGAAAATTTAAATTTTTCATATAGTTGCATAATAACTCTGGAAACAGAGATATTCTCCTTAGACAGCACCTCACTTTTACTTTCTTAAATATTCAGGTTTATTACTCTGTGGATTGACCGACAGCACTGGAGATGTTAACTAATAAAAATAATCATCAAAAATACAAATTATCTAATAATCGTGCACACAGTGTAGAGTAGGCGGTGGAGATAGAAGACGTCTTCTTTCTAGAACTTATCATGGAGTGGTGAGATGTATACAAATAAACCATTAACATATTTTATTGGCTGTACAAAGACTGTTGAATTCTTTATATTGTTATATTACTGAATTATTTTATAACTTCCATAATCCCAACTGATAGCACATCGGTATCTCTGTGTGATCTGAAGATGTATGTAGAGCTCTACCACATTATTGCTTTATACTGGCATCACAATGCTATTCATGTTTTTTATTACACAGAATTTTATATATTTTACACCAACTCATCTTCAATCCACTCAGATTCCCACAATATGAGATAGTAATAATTTATCTATATAATTTTCCTAGAGAAGAATGGATAGAGACAGAAAGAAGATGGTAGAGAGGATATTACACCTCACCCTAGAGATCCTCTTCCGGCTTACTGGAGAGGTGAGAGATTCTGATGGCGTCACATTACATCATTCTTATCTATGGGAATAACAGATGGACAGAATTGGAGAGGAAATGTCTGGAGGGAGATTTATTAATGTGTCTCTCCATAACCAGGATTACATAGTAGTGAAGACCTCTAGTGTGCGCTGTCAGGACCCAATCACGGGGCCTCTACCTCACCCCCTGATACATAAGGACATCAATGACCAGAAGATCCTAGAACTCACCTACAAGATGATTGAGCTGCTGACTGGAGAGGTGACACTGCTGGGAATGCTGGGACATTATACAGTAATGCTATGAAAGGATCGGGGGGATGACTGTATCATTGTATGTGTCAGGTTCCTATAAGGTGTCAGGACGTCACAATCTATTTCTCCATGGAGGAGTGGGAGTATTTAGAAGGACACAAAGATCTGTACAAGGACATCATGATGGAGGTTACCCAGCCCCTCACATCACCAGGTAATAGACAGGAATAAATAAAATTATTCGGAAGAAAAAGACTCAGGATATATAACCATGCACACCCAATGTTGGAAAAGTGAAAAAAAATCTTTATTACATGATTACATTTAGACAACAAAAGAAAAAATTTTTTTAAAAGCATTTAAAACAGACAAAAACATGTGCAATCTTCATATGGGGGAATTCATGATAATATGCATAAAAATAGCAATAAACCCCACTATGTTATGTGCCACAGGTATATTTTACATCACTTATATAACATTCGATTAATGTAGACCTACTAAGCAACCCTGGTATAAATAGCACAGCACAACCAGTCAAAATATGTGTTTATGACAAAGCAAACCCCCCTAAATAATATAAGTGAATCAAGGAATGAGTAGGAGAGATGGTCTATTGGCAATGGGGGCCAGATAGAGGTATTGGCCAGATTGTGTCACCAAAGTCGTATATGACGTGGCACAGTTGATCCACATATAAATAACAAGCCAGGCATTCCTGAGTGGTCAAGTCAAGAAAATAAGTAAATAAAAAATATATGGAAGAATAATTACCTGCTGGCACCAGAGACCCTACGCGTTACGCTGCTCAGACGCAGCTTCGTCAGGGGTATGTTGTCTAAGAGCACATGTGTGTGTTATATAGTTGATCCCAAATGGTGTGACTAGTTTCAGGTGAGTGTTTGTCTCCCTATGGTGTGTAGACAGGCCTGTTCTCATCAGAATGTGTTCCACCCAGTCCACGTGGAACGCAAACGGAAATGGGTTAAACGTCATATCCGGTCCAAAGCAGAGGGCGCCAAATACAGCCCTGAAGCTATTATTGTCAAAGGTGCGTCCTACCCGTACCATACGGTGGAACGGGGGTGGAAGTAAAGTAAACGTCATATCCAGTCAGAAGGGTAAACACGCAGAGCAATGAACTATGCACGTAGTCATAATAAAGAAGAGGCTTGCGTTCCACGATGGAACGCAAAAACCCCAGGAGCAGCGCGTCCGCTGCAGAGAATAATAGTGATCACACAAGAAAGTGCTAGCATTAAAAAAAAAAAAAAAAGAAAGAAAGAATTGCAGTCCAAACCAGGAATACTAAGAAGTCAGTATATGATCTGAGGACAATCACCAAACATGCATAGATACAAAGATGCATCACATAACAGAATACAGACCTGGACATATAAGACTCACTAACCAGACAGACATAAAACAACAAAAAAAATCCCATTTAAAATAAAACTCTCTCCTTTCCCTCTTTCCTTTTTTCTCTTCCTTTCTTTCTCCTTTCCCTTTCCCTTCTTTTCCTTCCCCTTTCCATCCTCCCCTCTCCTTCCTTTATTAAGATAAAAGACAAGACATATAAATGCATATGAGACTGTGTGCAAGTATGTGAAAAGATGCACACAGTTAAACAATCACAAATACAAGAAATAAGCAATAAACTAATGGAACTGCACAAGTTGGCCACATGGGAGGGAAAAAAAAAAAGGTGAATCAAAACCCCAATAGTGGGCAAGATTCCACATATAAGAACACCATGGGAGTCTGGAAAAGTCAGAACTGGAAAATACTCATTCGTGCCCCTCATAGCCACTACATCAAACATTAGGGTCCAATAAGAAACCAACCCCGGGGAACTGGGTAGAATTTAAAAAATATTGATATTAAAGCTGCTGGAATGGAATTTAAAGGAGGTGCACATGCACCCCCAAAATAAACAGAGTACTGCTTATAAGGACACCATGGAAATTTAAGCCAAGTAACCAGTAAATGAGAGATCCTCATTTATGCCCTTTGGGGCCACTGTGTCAAGTGTAAAGATCCACCTGGATTCTGTCCTCAAAAGGTCCCTAGTATGATCTGAATTGCGAGGGTTAGGCTTCATTTTTTGGAGGCCTGTAACTCGCAATTTATTAGTGCTGCTGGAATGGAATTGAAGAAAGTGCAGGGCCACCGTGGAGATGGTCCTGCCCTTTCTCAAATCCTGTTCAGCAAGATGGATATTCGAAGCGTGTTGCTGTACCCGCCTCCGAAGTTCCTGCGATGTTTGACCAACATAGACCTTGGGACAGGGACAGGTCAAAGCATAAATAACATTAGTGGACCTGCAGTTAATGTAGTCCCTCAAAGGAAATTGACGATTGTCAGTCGGGTTAGTAAAGATTTTTTCAGATGAAAAAAATGGACATGCAGAACAATTGCCGCAGGGAAAAGAGCCTTTGAGCCTATTACCACCAGAGGTATTGTACAACGGACGTAAGTAATGGTTATGAACGAGTTTGTCCCTTAAATTTGGGGCTCGTCTAGCCGTCAGCAAAGGTTTGTTTGATAATATACTGGATAGACGGTGATCCGTCTTCAGTATATTCCAATGTTTGCGGAATAGACCACCTACTTCATTCCATTGATTGTTAAACCTAGTAATAAATCTGATCTGTGTGTCTTCCATGTCAGCTCGTGGTTGCAACAGAACCTCCCGTGGTTTGGCGATGATCCTCTGATGTGCTTTAGAGATTGTGGATTTCGGATAGCCCCGTTCACGAAAGCGTGTAGTTAGGTTACTGGCCTCAGTTTTGAAGTCATCCTGTGTTGTACAATTCCTCTTGGCCCTTGAAAACTGTCCCACTGGTATACTGTCTCTCAAATTTCTGGGATGAAAGCTTTGGTAATGTAGAAGACTGTTTGTAGCAGTCGATTTTCTGTATAATTTAGTAACAAGTGATCCGCCCACTATCCTGATTTCCAAATCCAGAAAATAGACTACGGAAGAAGATATACAATGGGTAAGATGGATGTTAAAGTCATTGACATTAAGTCTATCAACAAAATCAATTGCCTCCGCCTCCGTGCCCGTCCAAATAATTAAAATATCATCAATGAAGCGGAACCACTTGAAAACCCCATAATTGTATTCCCGTAAGGGATAGACGTGTGTATCCTCCCACCAACCCAGGAATAGATTGGCGAAGGCGGGCGCACACCGTGCGCCCATGGCGGTCCCAGAGGCCTGCCGATAAAACACATGATCGAATACAAAATAGTTGTGCGTGAGGATAAATTTCAAAAGATCCACAATAAAGGAGTCATGCAGACGATTACCTCCACTCGTGTTATTCAGAAAGTGCAGGACCGCTGCTATGCCATCCTGGTGAGCTATATTGGAATACAGCGATTCAACATCAACAGTAATGAGCAGGAACTGGTCAGGTAAACTTAGGGAGTTGAGAGACTGTATTAGATGGGAAGAGTCTCTGAGATAAGAAGGAAGGCTGGTGGCAAGTGGCTGCAAGAAAAAATCTACATAAAAGCATGCATTTATGTAGATTTTTTCTTGCAGCCACTTGCCACCAGCCTTCCTTCTGGTGGCAGCCTTCCTTCTTATCTCAGAGACTCTTCCCATCTAATACAGTCTCTCAACTCCCTAAGTTTACCTGACCAGTTCCTGCTCATTACTGTTGATGTTGAATCGCTGTATTCCAATATAGCTCACCAGGATGGCATAGCAGCGGTCCTGCACTTTCTGAATAACACGAGTGGAGGTAATCGTCTGCATGACTCCTTTATTGTGGATCTTTTGAAATTTATCCTCACGCACAACTATTTTGTATTCGATCATGTGTTTTATCGGCAGGCCTCTGGGACCGCCATGGGCGCACGGTGTGCGCCCGCCTTCGCCAATCTATTCCTGGGTTGGTGGGAGGATACACACGTCTATCCCTTACGGGAATACAATTATGGGGTTTTCAAGTGGTTCCGCTTCATTGATGATATTTTAATTATTTGGACGGGCACGGAGGCGGAGGCAATTGATTTTGTTGATAGACTTAATGTTAATGACTTTAACATCCATCTTACCCATTGTATATCTTCTTCCGTAGTCTATTTTCTGGATTTGGAAATCAGGATAGTGGGCGGATCACTTGTTACTAAATTATACAGAAAATCGACTGCTACAAACAGTCTTCTACATTACCAAAGCTTTCATCCCAGAAATTTGAGAGACAGTATACCAGTGGGACAGTTTTCAAGGGCCAAGAGGAATTGTACAACACAGGATGACTTCAAAACTGAGGCCAGTAACCTAACTACACGCTTTCGTGAACGGGGCTATCCGAAATCCATAATCTCTAAAGCACATCAGAGGATCATCGCCAAACCACGGGAGGTTCTGTTGCAACCACGAGCTGACATGGAAGACACACAGATCAGATTTATTACTAGGTTTAACAATCAATGGAATGAAGTAGGTGGTCTATTCCGCAAACATTGGAATATACTGAAGACGGATCACCGTCTATCCAGTATATTATCAAACAAACCTTTGCTGACGGCTAGACGAGCCCCAAATTTAAGGGACAAACTCGTTCATAACCATTACTTACGTCCGTTGTACAATACCTCTGGTGGTAATAGGCTCAAAGGCTCTTTTCCCTGCGGCAATTGTTCTGCATGTCCATTTTTTTCATCTGAAAAAATCTTTACTAACCCGACTGACAATCGTCAATTTCCTTTGAGGGACTACATTAACTGCAGGTCCAATAATGTTATTTATGCTTTGACCTGTCCCTGTCCCAAGGTCTATGTTGGTCAAACATCGCAGGAACTTCGGAGGCGGGTACAGCAACACGCTTCGAATATCCATCTTACTGAACAGGATTTGAGAAAGGGCAGGACCATCTCCACGGTGGCCCTGCACTTTCTTCAATTCCATTCCAGCAGCACTAATAAATTGCGAGTTACAGGCCTCCAAAAAATGAAGCCTAACCCTCGCAATTCAGATCATACTAGGGACCTTTTGAGGACAGAATCCAGGTGGATCTTTACACTTGACACAGTGGCCCCAAAGGGCATAAATGAGGATCTCTCATTTACTGGTTACTTGGCTTAAATTTCCATGGTGTCCTTATAAGCAGTACTCTGTTTATTTTGGGGGTGCATGTGCACCTCCTTTAAATTCCATTCCAGCGGCTTTAATATCAATATTTTTTAAATTCTACCCAGTTCCCCGGGGTTGGTTTCTTATTGGACCCTAATGTTTGATGTAGTGGCTATGAGGGGCACGAATGAGTATTTTCCAGTTCTGACTTTTCCAGACTCCCATGGTGTTCTTATATGTGGAATCTTGCCCACTATTGGGGTTTTGATTCACCTTTTTTTTTTTCCCTCCCATGGGGCCAACTTGTGCAGTTCCATTAGTTTATTGCTTATTTCTTGTATTTGTGATTGTTTAACTGTGTGCATCTTTTCACATACTTGCACACAGTCTCATATGCATTTATATGTCTTGTCTTTTATCTTAATAAAGGAAGGAGAGGGGAGGATGGAAAGGGGAAGGAAAAGAAGGGAAAGGGAAAGGAGAAAGAAAGGAAGAGAAAAAAGGAAAGAGGGAAAGGAGAGAGTTTTATTTTAAATGGGATTTTTTTTGTTGTTTTATGTCTGTCTGGTTAGTGAGTCTTATATGTCCAGGTCTGTATTCTGTTATGTGATGCATCTTTGTATCTATGCATGTTTGGTGATTGTCCTCAGATCATATACTGACTTCTTAGTATTCCTGGTTTGGACTGCAATTCTTTCTTTCTTTTTTTTTTTTGATTAATGCTAGCACTTTCTTGTGTGATCACTATTATTCTCCGCAGCGGACGCGCTGCTCCTGGGGTTTTTGCGTTCCATCGTGGAACGCAAGCCTCTTCTTTATTATGACTACGTGCATAGTTCATTGCTCTGCGTGTTTACCCTTCTGACTGGATATGACGTTTACTTTACTTCCACCCCCGTTCCACCGTATGGTACGGGTGGGACGCACCTTTGACAATAATAGCTTCAGGGCTGTATTTGGCGCCCTCTGCTTTGGACCGGATATGACGTTTAACCCATTTCCGTTTGCGTTCCACGTGGACTGGGTGGAACACATTCTGATGAGAACAGGCCTGTCTACACACCATAGGGAGACAAACACTCACCTGAAACTAGTCACACCATTTGGGATCAACTATATAACACACACATGTGCTCTTAGACAACATACCCCTGACGAAGCTGCGTCTGAGCAGCGTAACGCGTAGGGTCTCTGGTGCCAGCAGGTAATTATTCTTCCATATATTTTTTATTTACTTATTTTCTTGACTTGACCACTCAGGAATGCCTGGCTTGTTATTTATATGTGGATCAACTGTGCCACGTCATATATGACTTTGGTGACACAATCTGGCCAATACCTCTAAAATATGGGCCCCCATTGCCAATAGACCATCTCTCCTACTCATTCCTTGATTCACTTATATTATTTAGGGGGGTTTGCTTTGTCATAAACACATATTTTGACTGGTTGTGCTGTGCTATTTATACCAGGGTTGCTTAGTAGGTCTACATTAATCGAATGTTATATAAGTGATGTAAAATATACCTGTGGCACATAACATAGTGGGGTTTATTGCTATTTTTATGCATATTATCATGAATTCCCCCATATGAAGATTGCACATGTTTTTGTCTGTTTTAAATGCTTTTAAAAAATTTTTTTCTTTTGTTGTCTAAATGTAATCATGTAATAAAGATTTTTTTTCACTTTTCCAACATTGGGTGTGCATGGTTATATATCCTGAGTCTTTTTCTTCCGAATAATTTTGTGTCTTTACATCAGGTTACTGTAGCACCCCTTTCTATTTGTGATTATTATTCCCCAGCAGTGCCCACTTTTTCTTTTTGTGTACTTGTATTTCTAGACAGGAATAAATTCACACGGCCTATAATTATCTGTATGTAAAGAATGAATTCAGTCCCTGTATGTGTTTCCTCCAGATCTATCCAGTAAGAGGACAACACCAGAGAGATGTCCCCGTCCTCTTCTTCCACAGGACTGTAAACAAGAAGACCCCAATGTTCCTCAGGATCATCAGGTAGATGGAGAGAAGGTGTCATGAGATCTCCCCTATGATGTGTAGACGGCTGTGAAGGTCTTGTGTTCAGTCTTGTTTTATCCACCAGTATTATGTGTTTTTTACTTGTGTAATGAGAACGATGGAGATGGCAGGATTAGAGGTGATCATAGATGTGACTTCTCCATCTGTCTTTGACTTTTATAATATTTGTTTCAGGGTGAAGATCTGACCCATATTAATACTACAGAGACATATGTGAGGGGCGATGTGCGGTGTAAAGAGGAGATTCCTACATATGACTACCCAGGTGAGTAGTGACCACTAAATGCAGAGAAGTCACAGATTCTTCTCAGACACCGGCTGTGGCTGCTTTATCAGTGGTGTAGTCCGGTTGTGTTACAATTGTGTGACCACCATTTTACCTCTAGACCACAAGATTTTCCTCCATCCAAAAATGTTCACATTACTTTGTGTAATTGTGAAAGACCTTTTCTGTAGAACTTACAACCTGGAGGATCCACCTAACCCCTGGGATTAGAAGACTCTGTCCATTACCTGCTCAGATCTGTAAACTACAAAGCCAAATGACAGCGTATGTAGAATGTGCTGACAAAAGAGAAAATCACTTGAAGAGAAAGTGGAGGGTGATGATGCTGTTGGCTTCCTAGAACCCTGATATCTTATTGGATGAATCTACCTTCTCTCCCTTCTGTGCTGCTGAATGTTCTCATATGGTCCCTACAAGACCAGGTCCAGTCTTTCTGGCCAAACTTCACTTTTTTGATCGATAACATTAAATGTGCAGTGAGGGCCAAGTGTGAATTTCTGTACAATAACAGCAGAGTTTCCCTTTATCCTGACTTTTCAATTTCTTTTAAAACTGACTAACTTCAAACAGGATTGTGATAAACTATACAGAAAACATTACACCTGTGCCATGATATATCTCTAAGCTGTGCGTGGCTGATGGCTGTAATATACATTTATTCACGCCTGCAGGAGATGTGTTGGCATGACTCGAGCCCTGGTTTCATGGATTCACTCAACGCCATAAATTACATTATTTTTCAATCCTAAGGAATTCAGATTACTGCACAATCTCTCCTGAAATGTGGGCGCTAATAGTTTCTCTACTCTTCTGCTCAGGAGTCATAGTAGCTCCAATGGTCCACTATAAATGAGTGCAACTCCAGTTTAGTGTTGGAGCTCTCCCCTTATATATATGTTGTTGGGGATGTAACATATCTTTTATTCTGTCTTTTTTTTTCCAGTTTCATTTTGTATGATAGCTTTATTGTGGTGGGATCGGCCTGACTCACTTATGTGAGTCTGTAACTCCCTGGTAGTCTTTAAAAGAAGGCCTCCATTACGTCTTCCCAATGCTCGAGGTCTAAATTTAAGACACCTCAGCTCTGCAGTATTATAAAAAAGTTCACTTTAGATGTCTAATATTTCTTCTTGACACTCATCTGATAGAAAATATTGTCCCTTACGATAGTTTAGATTGCCAAGAGCCACCGAGCCCCATACTGTAATTACCCCAGAGAGGTTTCACCACTAGTTACTCATTTATTACTGATGAAGACTGTTGAGTTTGATAATTTCAGTAGATGTGTTATTGTGTATAGTCACAGTTTTTGACTTCAGTAATCCTCTGCTTTAACCTCTTCCTGCAGCCAGTTTTGTGTTCCTAATCAGGCCCCATTTTTTAAATCTGACGTGTGTCACTTTATGTGGTGATAACTTTGAGATTCTTCACAAAGGATAATGGGAAACAAATGGACCTTACAAATTATTTTCCAACTTCTCTTGAGTCCGACAATACCCTATATATGGTTGTACACTACTGTCTGGGCACATGGCAGGTTAAGAAGAGAAGGAGCGACATTTAGCTATTTGAATGCAGATCTTGCTGGAATAGTTTGCAGACACAATGTATTGGGGGCACTGTTCATGGTCACCTGGCAGCTCAAAAGATGGTCACCATGAACAGTTTGGCGCTATATACTCCAGATCCCAGGGACTGCCTTGCTCATCACCCTTTAACGTCAAGAAGAATAGTCAGGTATTCGGGTCAGAACTAGGAGGACCGAGAAAATAACAAATCAGAAGACACAAGAGTAGTCAGTAAACGGGCCGAGGTCACAATAGGAAACAAATACACAAGCTGAGAGCTGAGCACAGAGGACTGAACCAGAGGAGGACAAGGCTGTATCTGGCAGCTTCCAGCAATATGCTTCCAGCTTTAGTAGGGTGCGGTGCTTTCTAAATGGCTGAAGCAGGGAGCAGATTACTCCAGCTGGACAGCACACACCCATACTGCCAGACTGGATGATACTACTGGTCCCAGCAACCCTAATCTTAGTGGCTGGACAGAGCCTGCACCGCCCAGAGCTTCTGGTTCTGACGTCTCTTCCATCACAAGTGCCGCCTGCAGAATTAATAAGGAGACGCCTGGTGACAAAAGCAGACGTCACACAAGTCGAAGCAGGAGGAGAAGTAAATGCCCCAGAGGAGATGGGACGCACCATTTGCAGAAATCCTAATATAACAAAATGGCAGAAAATCAGAGCAGTAGAAATCCCCATAAAGTGACTCCATGTTGGAAATTCTAATCCTCAGTGAATTAATCTATAGGAGTAGTGACTATTTTGATTCCACAGTCACTTTCCAGAAATTAGCACTCGGTGGATGTTGGAGAGTGAAAATTGCAAATATATCATTTTATTACCCAACACATAGTGCCCAGATTGTGCTCCAGGAGACACACACCGTAAATTAAGTGTGTTCTTCTCACTATAGTAATGCCAAATACATGGAGGCTAAATGTGGTTTGGGCGCACTGCAAGGCTCAGAACGAGGGGGAGATTTGACTTCGGGAGAGCGGATATTGCTGGATTGGTTTATGGAAGCCATGTTGCTTTTCAAAAACCTTTGAGCCACTAATAATGTGGAAACTTACGTTTTTCCATTGACAGATGATGGACCTGTGTGGGGACTTGTTTTTTGTGGGATGAGTAGAAGTTTTCATTGGTATTATTTTTCTACATAACATTTTTTGATGGCTTCTTATTCCATATTTTGGAGGCAGAATGAACAAACAGTTGGACACCACGCTCTACTGGTTCCTCCTATGAGGTTTTCTATTAGACTGTGAACTGTCATTCTGGCAATAACTTGCCATTTCTACAGACATTTTAAGTACAATTAACACAAGAATCTCATAGAAAAAGAAATAAAGATTGCATACCACTTCTAAATCAATCTAAACAAACACATCCCTGGGCTACATGCTAGTCCAGGAAAATGAAGAGATATATGCTCAAGTTTAAAAATCAATTTTATTAGACACAAATCTAAAAAATAACAGGAATATTTAAAATATTCCTCTATTTTTTAGATTTGTGTCTAATAAAATTGATTTTTAAACTTGAGCATATATCTCTTCATTTTCCTGGATTAGCATGTAGCCCAGAGATGTGCTTGTTTAGACATTTTAAGTAGAAATGTTCAAAAATATAAATTTCAATGATATTTTATTCAAAATTAATAATTTTTTTTTCTTGGCAGATGACTGTACCAGAAGATCAGATGGACAGGAGATTTTTAAATCTGATGCTCTTGAGATCCCACAGGATACAATTGAAGTGAATGCCATTACTCCAGATATACCATCATCCCTTCACAGCAAAGATCTATCATCTGATCCTATGAAACAGGTCCTATCTTCTGATTCATTACCAACTACTAAGGAAAATCAAAATAAAATAAGCATTAAAAAACGAACTGCTCCTAAAGCAAAGAAATCATTTTCACGTTCAGAAAATGGAAATAGTTTTACCCTCGAGAAGTCTATTCTTAAACATCAAAAATTACACACAGCGGACAATAGATTTTGTTACAAATGTGGAAAATGTTTTAACCAGAAATCAGTTTTTGTTGTTCACCAGAAAACCCACACAGGGGAGAAGCCTTTTTCATGTTCAGAATGTGGGAAATGTTTTAACCATAAAGCGCATCTTGATATCCACCAGAGAACTCACACAGGGGAGAAGCCTTTTTCATGTTCAGAATGTGGGAAATGTTTTATCCAGAAAGCGCATCTTGATAACCACCAGAGAACCCACACAGGGGAGAAGCTCTTTTCCTGTTCAGAATGTGGGAAATGTTTTAACAATAAATATGTTTTGGTTAACCACCAGAGAATCCACTCAGGGAAGAAGCCTTTTTCATGTTCAGAATGTGGGAAATGTTTTAACCATAAAGCGCATCTTGATATCCACCAGAGAACTCACACAGGGGAGAAGCCTTTTTCATGTTCAGAATGTGGGAAATGTTTTATACAGAAAGCGCAACTTGATAACCACCAGAGAACCCACACAGGGGAGAAGCTCTTTTCCTGTTCAGAATGTGGGAAATGTTTTAACAATAAATATGTTTTGGTTAACCACCAGAGAATCCACTCAGGGAAGAAGCCTTTTTCATGTTCAGAATGTGGGAAATGTTTTAACCATAAAGCGCATCTTGATATCCACCAGAGAACTCACACAGGGGAGAAGCCTTTTTCATGTTCAGAATGTGGGAAATGTTTTATACAGAAAGCGCAACTTGATAACCACCAGAGAACCCACACAGGGGAGAAGCTCTTTTCCTGTTCAGAATGTGGGAAATGTTTTAACAATAAATATGTTTTGGTTAACCACCAGAGAATCCACTCAGGGAAGAAGCCTTTTTCATGTTCAGAATGTGGGAAATGTTTTAACCGGAAAGCGCATCTTGATAGCCACCAGAGAACCCACACAGGGGAGAAGCCTTTTTCTTGTTCAGACTGTGGGACATGTTTTAACCGGAATGCGTATCTTAATAAGCACCAGAGAACCCACATAGGGGAGAAGCCTTTTTCATGTTCAGAATGTGGGAAATGTTTTAACTGGAAAGCGAATCTTGTTAGACACCAGAACAGTCACACAAGGGAGAAGCCTTTTTCCTGTTCAGAATGTGGGAAATGTTTTAACCAGAAATCAGGTTTGATTAGGCACCAGAGAACCCACACAGGGGAGAAGCCCTTTTCCTGTTTAGAATGTGGGAAATGTTTTAATCGTAAAATGATTCTTGATAGACACAAGAGAACTCACACAGGGGAAAAGCCTTTTTCTTGTTCAGAATGTGGGAAATGTTTTAACCGGAAAGAGCATCTTGATAACCACCAGAGAACCCACACAGGGGAGAAGCCTTTTTCATGTTCAGAATGTGGGAAATGTTTTAACCATAAATCACATCTTGATAGTCACAAGAGAACCCACACAGGGGAGAAGCCTTTTTCATGTTCAGAATGTGGGAAATGTTTTAACCAGAAATCGGCTTTGGTTAAGCACCAGAGAACTCACACAGGGGAGAAGCCTTTTTCATGTTCAGAATGTGGGAAATGTTTTAACCAGAAATCAGCTTTGGTTAAGCACCAGAGAACTCACACAGGATAGAAGCCTTTTTTCTAATCTTTTTTTTTTTAATCCAATAAATTTTTATTGAGATTTTTTTACAAAACAAGAAACCAGTACATACTGTTAAGCGTCGGTATGTTGTTGGAGTTGAAATGGTTTCAGAAGCTTCTGTGGTCTCCCATTTTGGTCCAGCCAGGGCTGATGCTGCTCAGCATCATCATCAGCCCCAACGCTTGTCTGGTCCACGAGATGTGCAGATTGTCTCCTGGGTATTTGTGCCTAGCAATGTTAAGCATAGGTTGCAGAGGGAGATAGGGCTTTTGGAGTCTAAGTCCAGGATTCGCCGCACTGAGCACGCCCATGACCTGGCGGATCGTGATTGGTGGTTTGGCACCCACCTGACCCGGTGACCTGGCACCGCCTGATTGGTCCACAGGTAGCGTCACCAATGGCGCATCGGTGGGCAGGGTTTAGTCTTTAAATGGCCCGCCCATAAACATGGCGGCGTGCTCTGATCATTTGAGCAAGTGATGCTGTGGTGTGGACAACTGTGTTCCACGTCCTCCCTAGCTGTTCACTCCGGAACCTGCTGATGCCAGAGTTCGCTCGGCTGATCAGCACAGGTCGCTTAGGCAGGCTTAGATGTGCATAGGCAGGTAGCTTCGTCTTGCACCCTGGCTCAGCCAAAGGGGTCACCTATCACCCCGAGCAGCCTGCAGACGTCCTGTCCACAGCTATCGCCTGTCAGCCACGTGGAGTTTTACCCTTCAGTCCGGTAGCATGCCGGCTGGAGGAACGTGTACCCGTTGGCGTAGTCACACACGCATCCTAGTGCCGCCACTGTAGTCCCTGTGCTGTAACAGGACTACAGATAGTTTTTTTCTGCCTATCTCTCGTGCAGCTAACGGAGATAGTGCGAATTGCTATACCCGTTCCAGTGTGCAGAAACACGGAGGGGTTTTACATTTAAGTTGGTTGCTTCCCTTTCCACCCGGAAAGTGTTCGGCAGCAGTCCACCAGGCTGCATCGCGAACCCCAGGGTCGGTTGCGTTCCATTATATTAAAGTCTGCAACCGCCCTCCTAACACATACAATAAAAAAATAACATACCATAGGGATGACATACATGCATCTCTCCAATATATCCTTTCAGCTTGCCCATTACCGTCTGATAACTTGCAATTACTATATCTTACTTCTAGCTGGAGAAGGAAATATTCTTAAATATTTATCAAGAAGGACTCAGTAAATATCAGAAATACGACCCTTAGTATTTCCCTTCTCTAATACCAACTTAACAAAAGTATTATTTTCTGCCCAAAAGGGAGTCCATCTTGATTGTGCATTAAATGAATGCCGAAACTGTAAAGATTTATAGAATTGTTTGTCATCCCAAATTCCCCCTTTAATTGATCAAAGCACTTAAGTATCCCTTTAGATAATATGTTTTATATCGTATATATTCCTTTATCCACCCAACTCCAAAATCCCTCTAATTTATAGACCTCTGCATATTTATTATTAAACCATATAGGTGTAGATTCATTGCAGTCTCCTATTTCCATTATATCTTTACTCCTATCCCAGACCTTGTAGAGTAGAGCAAGTGTAGGGTATATTGATTTCTTGTGTACGAGGTCATTCAGTTCCACTATATGAATAGGAATATTCCACGGTGTTCCTGAAGTAATTAACCCCTTAATACTATTTGGGTTTGCAGCGCTATGCCACCCACCCAAATGTTGCAATTCCGCTGCCATATAATGCAATGGGGAAAAAAAGTATTTAGTCGGCCACCAATTGTGCAAGTTCTCCCACTTAAAAAGATGAGAGAGGCCTGTAAGTGACATCATAGGTCGACCTCAACTATGAGAGACAAAATGGGAAAACAAATCCTGAAAATCACATTGTCTGAGATGGGAAGAATTTTTTTTTTAAATTTTGGTGGAAAATAAGTATTTGGTCAATTACAAAAGTTCATCTCAATACTTTGTTATATATCCTTTGTTAGCAATGACAGAGGTCAAACGTTTTCTGTAAGTCTTCACAAGGGTGGCACACACTGTTGCTGGTATGTTGGCCCATTCCTCCATGCAGATCTCCTCTAGAACAGTGATGTTTAAGGGCTGTCGCTGGGCAACATGGTCTTTCAACTCCCTCCAAAGGTTTTCTATAGTGTTTAGATCTGGAGACACTAGGCCACTCCAGGACCTTGAAATGCTTCTTACGAAGCCACTCCTTCATTGCCCTGGCGGTGTGCTTGGGATCATTGTCATGCTGAAAGACCCAGCCGCATTTCATCTTCAATGCCCTTGCTGATGGAAGGAGGTTTGCACTCAAAATCTCATGATACATGACCCCATTCATTCTTTCATGTACACGGATCAGTCGTCCTGGTCCCTTGGCAGAGAAACAGCCCAAAAGCATGATGTTGCCACCCCCATGCTTCACAGTAGGTATGGTGTTCTTTGGATGCAACTCAGCATTCTTTCTCCTCCAAACACGCCGAGTTGTGTTTCTACCAAACAGTTCTACTTTGGTTTCATCTGACCATATGACATTCTCCCAATACTCTTCTGGATCATCCAAATGCTCTTTAGAAAACTTCAGACAGGCATGGACATGTAATAGCTTAAGCAGGGGGACACGTCTGGCACTGCAGGATCTGAGTCCCTGGCGGCGTAGTGTGTTACTTATGGTAGCCTGTGTACCATTGGTCCCAGCTCTCTACAGGTCATTCACTAAGTCCCTCTTTGTGGTTCTTAGATTTTTACTCACCGTTCTTGAGATCATTTTGACCCCACGGGGTGAGATCTTGTGTGGAGCCCCAGATCAAGGGAGATTATCAGTGGTCGTGTATGTCTTCCATTTTCTAATGATTGCTCCCACAGTTGATTTCTTCACACCAAGCTGCTTGTCTATTGCAGATTCAGTCTTCCCAGCCTGGTGCAGGGCTACAATTTTGTTTCTGGTGTACTTCGACAGCTCTTTGGTCTTCACCATAGTGGAGTTTGGAGTGTGACTGTTTGAAGTTGCGGACAGGTGTCTTTTATACTGATAACAAGTTCAAACAGGTACCAGTACTACAGGTAATGAGTATAGGACAGCGGAGCCCCTTAAAGAAGAAGTTACAGATCTGTGAGAGCCAGAAATCTTTCTTTCCAAATCAGACAATGTGATTTTCAGGGTTTGTTTTCTCATTTTGTCTCCCATAGTTGAGGTCGACCTATGTTGTCAATTACACGCCTCTCTCATCTTTTTAAGTGGGAGAACTTGCACAATTGGTGGCTGTCTAAATACTTTTTTTTCTTATTTTTTCTAATATGCTCGAATTAGAGATATCATCAAATGGTAGAATAACCGACTTATCCCAATTAATGGACAGGCCTGACCATTCACCAAACTCGCCAATAATGTTCAGAATAGGATCAATAGACTTCTGGATATATTGTACATATAGAACTGTTTGTGTATTATACAATCACTGTATTTTATGTAGTGTGGTCTCCCGCTTCTGAGGTGCCACCACGTAACCAATTGCTTGTGAAATAAAGGTTTTTGACCAAACTCATGTTTGGTGTTTCTGATTATTCCCAAATGGTCTGCCATTCATATCCTAGCATAGATATGTCACCATCTTATTGGTACTAGACAATTGTCTGATACGTAGATACTTTCCTTTGGTTTGATATATATTATTTGCTTTGTTCAATTTTTATTTTTGTTGTGTTAACCCATTTACCCCCGAACGTGGTTTGCACGTTAATGACCAGGCCAATTTTTACAATTCTGACCACTGTCACTTTATGATGTAATAACGTTGGAACGCTTCAATGGATCTCACTGATTCTGAGATTATTTTTTGTCACATATTGTACTTCATGATAGTGTTAAAATTTCTTCGATGTGACTTGGCGTTACTTTGTGATCAGAAATTTTGGCAAAATTTGAATTTTCATGCCCTTAAATCAGAGATATGTCACATAAAATAGTTAATAAATAACATTTCCGACATGTCTGCTTTATACCAGCACCATTTTGAACCAATTTTTTTTTTGTTAAGTTATAATGGTTAAAAGTTAAAAGCGATTTCTAATTTTTTCAACATAATTTAAAAAACCCTTTTTTTAGGGACCACATCACATTTGAAGTAACTTTGAGGACCCTTTATGACAGAAAATGCCCAGAAGTGACACCTTTAAGGTGGTTCACAGGAAGTTTAGGAATGTGGAAGAAAACAATGAACATTTAACTTTTTTTCACAAGAATGTTACTTTAGAAACAATTTTTTTTTATTTTTGCAAGGGTAACAGGAAAAAATGTACCACAAAATTTGTAGTGCAATTTCTCATGAGCACGCCAATACCCCATATGTGGGGGAAAACCACTGTTTGGGCATATGGCAGGGCTCGGAAGGGAAAGAGCGCCATTTGACTTTTTGAATGTAAAATTTGTTTGAATAATTAGCGGACGCCATGTCACGTTCTGGGAGCCCCTGCTGTGCCTAAACAGTGAAAACTCCCCATAAGTGACACCATTTTGGAAACTAGACCCCTCAGGGAACTTATCTAGATGTGTGGTGACCTTGAACCCCCAGGTGCTTCACAGAAGTTTATAACATTGAGCCATAAAAATAAAATTTTCACATTTTTCCCACAAAAATGTTTTCCAGCCCCCAATTTTACATTTTCATAAAGGTAACAGGAGAAATTGCACAACAAATGGTATTGTGCAATTTCTCATACAATACCCCATATGTGGGGCAAAACCTCGGATTGAGCGCATGGAAGGGAAGGAGCACCATTTGACTTTCTGAATGTAAAATTTGCTTGAATAATTAGCTGATGCAATGTTGTGTTTGGGAAACCCCTGATGTGCCTAAACAGTGGAAACCGCCCCATTTTGGAAACTAGACCCATCAAGGGACTTATCTAGATGTGTGGTGAGCACCCTGAACCCCCAGGTGCTTCACAGAAGTTTAGAACGTAGAGCTGTGAAAATAAACAAAACTTTTTCCACAAAAATGATCTTTTAGCCCCAAATTTTTTATTTTCACAAGGGTAAAAGGAGAAAATGGACTGCAAAAACTGTTGTGCAATTTCTTCTGAGTACGCCGATACCCCAAATGTGGAAAAAAAAACACTGTTTGGATGCACGGCAGGTTCAGAAAGGAAGGAGCACTGTGTGACTTTATGAACGCAAAATTGGCTGGAATCGAGAGCGGACGCCATGTCGTGTTTGGAGAGCTCCTGATGTGCCTAAACAGCGGAAACCCCCCATAAGTGACCCGATTTTGGAAACTAGACCCCTCAAGGATTTTATCAAGGGTATTGTGAACATTTTGAACCTAGACGTACGACACAGCATTTTGATATCATTAGATCATTAGGTCATCATATTGAATAAGTTGTCATTAGTCTTGAGCGCAAGTGCTTGCTAGTAGAGTTTGCATCGGGTACTCGGGTATGCACAAAGCATCGTGGGTGTTCGCGGGACATGCTCGAGTCCCCGCCCCGCATGTTTCACGGCTGTTAAAACCCCCAAAAAACATGCGGGGATTGTTCGTGTATGGCAGGCAATCCCCACGTGTTTTTTTTTTGCTGTATAACAGCCACGAAACATGCACGGTGGAGACTTGAGTATGTCACCCGAGCACCCACGATACACGGAGCAAACCCAAGCACCCGATGCAAACTCAAGTAGCGAGCACTTGCGCTCAACACTAGTCGCCATATCCTCATCATTTTTTTCTTTACTTTTGAAAAAATCCCAACCCTAACATAACCCTAACCTTAACACAACTCTAATCCTAACTGTAACCCTAATCCTAACCCCAACCCTAACCCTAACACAACGCTAACCCTACACCAAGGGATCTATTCACTATAAAGAGGCAGCAGAGTTACTCTGGACTCTATCTGGCCTCTGTTTAGCGGTGTCCTTTTTTTCAGAGGTTCACAAAACTGTGGCTAATGGCACTTTTATGCCCATCTAATTAAAAGACAGACACCGTGGGATCAATGGCCAGACTGCGTCCACGGTGCCTCCATCTGACTCATTACAGGGAGTCTTCCGCAGGGGGTTCCATCTGAATCATGTATTTCAGAGATTTACACAGAAACCCCGGTGTAAGCCCTCAGCACAGAATACAGGATAAATGTGAGCTGAGCCATCCTGCGATCTTTGGGAGGCAGAATGAACAAATCAGCAGCAGGTGAAGAATTGATTTTATTTATTTTTTATACCGTTCCTCATGTGGTATACCGTATTTTTCGGACTATAAGATGCACTGGACCATAAGACGCACCTAGGTTTTAGAGGAGGAAGATAAAAATGTAAGCAAAAAATGTGGTCATGATGCACTTTTAAGGGGGAGGGGGTCTTCTGCTAACACTGGTATAGGGGTAATGTCCCCCAATTCTGACAATATCCCATATTCTGATATATGTGCCCCCCCCCCTTCCTTTTATACGTGGTCCCCATCCCCATCCTGGTATGCCTGGCATCTCTCCATCCTGGTATGCATGGCACCCCTCATCCCTATCCTGGTATGCATGGCACTCCTCATCCCTATACTGGTATGCATGGCACCCCTAATCCCTATCCTGGTATGCATGGCACCCCTCATCCCTATCCTGATATGCACGACACCCCTCATCCCTGTCCTAGTATGCATGGCACCCCTCATCCCTGTCCTAGTATGCATGGCACGCCTTATCCCTGTCCTGGTATGCATGGCACCCCTCATCCCTGTCCTGGTATGCATGGCACCCCTCATCTCTGTCCTGGTATACATGGCACCCCTAATCCCCATCATGCTGCACATTAAAAAAAAATAAACACTCCTACTCACCTCTCTTCTCTCCTCCAGCGCTGCATCCTGTCTGCCTGCACTGATCTCTCCATGTGAGCCGCGCATGACGTCACTGCCATGCGCGGCTCACATAGAAAGCTCAGCTGCCGGAAGACACTGCTGCCCACGCCGGGACTGTGTGCACGGGGAGCAGTGACTTCACTCTCCTTCATAGCGGCACTCAGCGGAGCTGCGCTGCGGCTGCTGCTGGCTATCTCCTTTGCTCGCTCATTAAAGGGCATGAATATTCAAACCCTCCCCACGCCCATGGGCGTGGAGAGAGGTTGAATATTCATGCCCTTTAACAGAGGGCACAGGTGATTCCGGCAGCAGCAGGAGCCGCAGCGTGGCTACACTGTGTACCGCTATTAAGGAGCATGAATATTCAGTGCTCCCCACGTCCCATGGGGCGTGCGGAGCAGTGAATATTCATTTTCTTTAGCAGCATGGACAGTGTAGGCTGCAGCGGGCGGCTGCTGCCTCCTGTGCCCAGCTCCTCCACCGCTACCGCTCCCCCCACACCCCACATATATAAACACCACACCCCCCAACATTCGGACCATAAGACGCACCCCCCATTTTCCTCCAAAATTTGGGAGGAAAAAAGTGCGTCTTATGGTCCGAAAAATACGGTAAGTGATTAGACTACTTTATTCTTTGGGTCGGTGCGATTAGTGATACCAGATTTATATCGGGTTTTTATGTTTGGCTGCTGTCACACTAAAATACACTTATTTTTGCAAAGACTAGTTTTTGCATCGCCATATTTTTATAGCTATAATTTTTCCATATTTCGACCGACAAAGTCATGTAAAGGTTTGCTTTTTGCCGGACAATTTGAAGTTTTTATTGGTGCCATTTTCAGGCATGTGACATTGTTTAATGGCTTTTTATTCCAATTTTTGGGAGGAATAAACAAAAACCAACAGTTCAGGAAGTTTTTTTTTTATGCTGTTCCACATGTAGGGTGACACCACTGAATTTAAATTCTTAGTGATATTGGACGTTTTTTGATATCTGAATTATTTCTGTCGTTACAGAGTGTCCAAGTAAAAAATTGTTTGATTAAATCCAAAATGGATCTTAAAGCCAGAGAACTGGTCTGGCAATCTAAGGCTATAGAATTTTTTAAAAAAGGTAGTACATGTGGTTTTAGTGACACCTCCATCTCAAATAAAGAAACCATACATCAATACAAAAGTCTATTATTCAAGAAAACCAAACTTTGGAATCCAGCTTTTTCCCACTTTTGAACTTGAAGATGAAATCCTTGTTAGTAAATGGATCACAGTAGCCACTATATGCTCCATGTTGTTCATTAAGATCAAAGTGGACAAAAATACCTCCTAAGGCTAAGTGCCAACGATGCAGAAATGCTGTAGATTTTTTCCGCATCTCCCTAGCAGGAAAAACGCATGCGGATTTTACATGCGTTTTTCCGGCCATATAGAAGCGTTTGTCAAGCGTTTTTGCATGCATTTCCGCATGCGGGTTATCAAGCGCTTTTACAAGCAATTTTAGCATCACTTGGAAAAGTGCTTCACAACTTGGTCACACTATATAAATCCATGCAACCGGCATGGATTTATATAGTGTGACCAAGTGAATAGTTAAAAAAAAGAATAAAAATGGTAAAAAATAAAAATAAACATTATACTTACCTTCCGATGGCCCCCGGTCTTTTCTCCAGAGCGTCCGGTCTCTTGTATGGCTCGCGGTGGTCTAAAAGGACCTGCGGTGATGTAATTTAGTCGTGTGACAGGTCACGCGACCGCCGACTTCAGCGGTTGCATGACCTGTCACATGACTAAATGACATCACTGCAGGTCCTTTTAGACCATCGCGAGCCATACAAGAGACCGGACGCATCGTATAGGAGACCGGGGGACATCGGAAGGTAAGTATAATGTTTATTTTTTATTTTAAATTATTTTTTTTACAGGTACTGTGGTACCCGGGTCTGGAGGAGAGTCTCATCTTCTCCAGACCCGGGTACCACCCGCACATTGAATCGCTTAATATGCGCATGTGCACATGTAGTCATATGGATATTAAGCGATTCAATGCAAGTCAATGGCGGCAATTACGCTGCGTGTCCGCAAAATTAATGGACATGCGGATAATCCGCAGCGGAAATTTCCGCAGCATGTGCACAGCACATGCGGATTATCATTGGGGACTATGGGGCACGTATTACCAAACGTTTTTTAGTGGGCACACAGCCTTATTGGTGGAAATAGATAATAAGATTGAAAAAATAGAAAAAGTCATGCATAAAGATATGTCAACTGAGAATCTTAAAAAATGCCACAAAGATATTGAGAAGGATTTGGAAAAATGGGAACATAATATAAGTCAAGGCAAACTGAAAAAAATCGCCAGAGATCAGGCGGATTATGAATCCAATAAAGTATACAGATGGCAATTCAAGAAATTGAATAGAAAAACATCCTTGACGGGAAGTATATCCTCAAATTCACTCTCATCAGCAGCAGAAAGCACATCATCCAATTGGGACCAGGATGGACCGGATGGTGCCAGTTATTGTGGTCAGAAAACAAGATATTTTTGATAAGAAAAAGAAATTTGGAGCACCTACTCATGGAGGAGGTAGAAACCAAAGGAATGATAAACTTAAGGTGATTACTCTCTTGACCTATATTCTCACTGAGGCACAAATAAATGTGTTAGAAAAATGATTAACCTTTTCTCCATCTCAACCCTTAGCCCCATTTCTAGCAATCAAAGATGTTCATTTGTTCACCAGAAAACTTATATTGAAAAAACTTCATCATAAAACCAACAATGAAGAAATTTTTACCACTAAAAAAAGAAATTGAGGCTTTACGTATCTTGGAATCACTAGCAGAAGAAAACACGAGTATTGCAGCAGAGGTAAGTAGAGAAGAGCGTTGTTCAACTCGAACTGTTCGCCAATCTCAAATTCGAGCTGTTTTGGGCGGTGTTCGAGCCGTTCGGCGAACACGAACGATTTGAGAAAAATTCGGCTGTTCGAGGTTATGTTCGATAACTGTTCGTGCACCAAAATCATAACTGGATTTTTTCACAGTAATACTGTTAATCAATGTTAATAGACAGTTTCAGTGTAGAGTGGGCGGGGGAGGGGTAGGGGATGGATCTCTGCAGAAATAATGCCGATCTCCATTTTTTTTCTCTTTCCCGCATTTACAGTGGGGAGGTGCAATCTGTCAGCCTATCAGCAGCGCACACACGGAGCGAAGTGCTTTTTTTTCACACAAGCAAGGGCATGTGTCATTGGCTGTGTATGTCACATGTCCTTGCCCTATAAGACCAAGCCATTTTCCCCGTCGCCACCATTTTCTCACTGCTGCAGCTGAGTGTTAGACGGCAACTCTGCTGCTGTTAGCGCTATATTGTGTAACTGTGAATTGCAAGCGAATTTTTTCTTAAATAGAGAGATAGGTTTAGGGAGTAGGGACTAGTTTGTAATTGCAGCCCTTTTGAGGGCTAGGTTACAGCAGTTCCTAGGACTTTTTGCCAGGCAGGTCTGTGCCAGTGCTGTGCAGTGTGCAAGTGTTTTTCACAGCATTTGGCTAAATCTAACTAAGCCAATCCTTTTGGGCCTCTAGCAGTGTGTGTTAGTCAGTGGAGTAGCCTATCTGTGTTGCAAGCTACACCACCTGTGTATCTAATACCATTTTTTACTGCACCTAGCCAAGTAAAACCTTTTGGGCAAAGTAGCACTGTCTGTTACTCATTGTAGTAGCCCATCTGTACCAAGCTACACCACCTTTGAATTTAATAACATTTTTTTACTACATCTAGACCAGTAAATAATTTTGGGCCTGTAGCAGTGTCTGTTACTCATTGAAGTAGCCCATCTGTACCAAGCTACACCACCTTTGAATTTAATAACAATTTTTTACTGCATCTAGCCCAGTAAATAATTTTGGGCCTGTAGCAGTGTCTGTTACTCATTGTAGTAGCCCATCTGTACCAAGCTACACCACCTTTGAATTTAATAACAATTTTTTACTGCATCTAGCCAAGTAAAACCTTTTGGACATAGTAGCACTGTCTGATACTCATTGTAGTAGCCCATCTGTACCAAGCTACACCTCCTTTGAATTTACTAACATTTTTTTACTACATCTAGACCAGTAAATAATTTTGGGCCTGTAGCAGTGTCTGTTACTCATTGTAGTAGCCCATCTGTACCAAGCTACACCACCTTTGAATTTAATAACAATTTTTTTACTGCATCTAGCCCAGTAAATAATTTTGGGCCTGTAGCAGTGTCTGTTACTCATTGTAGTAGCCCATCTGTACCAAGCTACACCACCTTTGAATTTAATAACAATTTTTTACTGCATCTAGCCCAGTAAATAATTTTGGGCCTGTAGCAGTGTCTGTTACTCATTTTAGTAGCCCATCTGTACCAATCTACACCACCTTTGAATTTAATAGCAATTTTTTACTGCATCTAGCCCAGTAAATAATTTTGGGCCTGTAGCAGTGTCTGTTACTCATTGTAGTAGCCAATCTGTACCAAGCTACAGCACCTTTGAATTTAATAACAATTTTTTACTGCATCTAGCCCAGTAAATCATTTTGGGCCTGTAGCAGTGTCTGTTACTCATTGTAGTAGCCCATCTGTACCAAGCTATACCACCTTTGAATTTAATAACAATTTTTTACTGCATCTAGCCCAGCAAATAATTTTGGGTATAGTAGCAGTGTCTGTTACTCATTGGAGTAGCCCATCTGTACCAAGCTACACCACCTTTGTATTTAATAACAATTTTTTACTGCATCTAGCCAAGTAAAACCTTTTGGGTCTGTAGCAATGTCTGTTACTCATTGGAGAAGCCCATCTGTACGGATATGCAGCGATACTAAATAACCAATGGTGCACAAGCTTATGGCCTCCGTATTGGGCAGAACAAGTGCTGACTAAAAAACAGACACTCCTGGAACTCTTCCCAATAGTGGTAGCAATAGAAATATGGGGCGCACGCCTGGCTAACAAAAATATACACTTCATAACAAAAAACACCAGCCTAGCGCACATCATTAACAAGATGGCATCATTGTCTCTCCCAGTGCTAGGCCTACTATGCCGGCTAGCATTCCTGTGCCTAAAACACAATGTATGGGTCCGCGCTAGCCACGATGCTGAGGGGGTCTAACGCTTTATCACAATTCAATTGGCAGATTTTCACAGAGCTCCTCCCCAACGCCCACCCATCGGGCAACAGTTGCCCACCCTCTCTATCGGATCTAGTGGCGAACAGTTGATGCCATTAATCAGAGCGTCAGTTGCCCCGTCAACGTGGCAAGCATACGGTAAGGCATGGGAAGAGTGGACACGATTAGTAGCAGGCAGACGGGTTGACCAATGTGAACAAGCCAGATTACAAGTCACCATAGAATTTCTCCACCAGCTACTGATGAGGGGCATATCAGGGGCGTCAGTGCTGCTGTGTCTGACCGGAGTAGCATTTCACTTCCAACTACTGAATTGGGGAGATGTGACAAAGATTCATCATCAGACAATCCATAAAAGGGTGGAAAAGGGGTCAGCCAAGTCAGGAGTGTAGACGTCCCGTCCCGTGTCACTAAAACAGATTTCTCACATCATATCCCTAACACCATTAACATGACACAATTTGAAGCAACACTACTATCTACTGCATTTGCGATCGCCTTCTTCGGGGGGCTATGCATAAGCTAATTAGTCCCTCAATCCAAAATTACCACCAGTGGAGGCTTATTAAAGCAGGACGTAGTCATAGCCAATAATGCAATACGTCTACGCATATGCAAATCGAAAACGGTTCCAGCGAGCAGGGACACTTGGGTACTTCTACAACCCACAAACGGTACACTGAGTCGGGTAACAATAGTAAAAACATATATAACCATCAGATCACAAAGTAATTTCTTCCTATCACACATTGATGGAACGCCATTATCAAAATACCAGTTCCAAGCTATATTTAATAAATGCCTAACATCGGCAAGGAACCACCCGAAAGATTACGGGACACAGTCATTCCGCATAGGCGCGGCCACGGAAGCAGCAAGAGCAGGACTGTCAGAAACGGAAGTTCAGAGGATAGGGATATGGCGATCCACGTATTTGGCGAGATACATAAGACCGGACTTCTTATCCTAACGTGGTTTGTTTCTTTTACAGGTGACGCTAAGCCAACAGTGTGGGTGATAGGCCACTCGTATATATATTGGGCAGAAAAAAGGGCGAAAGTCCGCCCAGGCAGGAGGAAATTAGAGTTTCATAACACATATTTCAACTGGAGACGTATTAGAGGCCTGCAATGGCTACAGGTACTAATGGAGGTAATCAAGGTAGGGAGAGAGACAAGAGGTCCGGTCATCTTAGTTATACAGGCCGGGGGAAACGACCTAGGTCATCACAAGAGCGCATAACTAATGGCAATAATGAAACTAGACACTGAGCGCTTCAGAGAATTTTTCACAAAACTAACTACAGTATGGTCAGAGATTGTGCCGATAGCGGTATGGCAAGGTGCGCGAGACATCACGGCCATCGACTGGACAAGGCGGGTAATAAATATTCGGATGGCAAAATTTAGAAAAGACAGAGGCGGTGTAGTGATACGACACCGACAAATGGAAGGAGATAAAGCAGGCCTCATACGGCCCGACGGTGTTCACTTAATGGATATTGGACTGGACTAGAGATGAGCGGTGTTCGACTAGAACTGTTCGCCAATCTCAAATTCGAGCTGTTTTGGGCGGTGTTCGAGTTGTTCGACGAACCCGAACGATTTGCAAAAAATTCGGCTGTTCGAGGTTATGTTCGATAAATGTTCGTGCACCAAAAGCGTGTCCTGCATGTCTGGCGCTATTTAGAGCACCAATCATGCAGGGATTGTCTGCCACTCACTGTAATGCCACAGCCATGGTGGTTGTGGCATTACAGTGATTGCCCAAATCGATGGGAACTGTGCCAACAGTGAAACATGAAAAGCCGGCAATTCAGCAGCGGCATACACCGGTACCCGACAATTTAGAACCGAAAGAATAGAGCTTCACACATAGATTAGATAGATATAAACATGTCAGCCACATATATACGAAGTACAGTGAAAGTGCTGCTTACTGTACTTGTCATTTAGCGTAAAGGATTTATCAAAAAAAATAATAGTGTTTTCATGCACCGTCTCTTTAAAAAAGCCGGCCGGCAATTCAGCAGCAGTACCCGACAATTTAGAATAGAAGGAATAGAGAATCACACATAGATTAGATAGATAGAAACATGTCAGTCACATATATATGAAGTACAGTGACAGTGTTGATTACTGTACTTGTCATTTAGTGTAAAGGATTTAACCAAAAAAAATAATAGTGTTTTCATGCACCGTCTCTTTAAAAAAGCCGGCCGGCAATTCAGCATCTGTACCCAACAATTTAGAATAGAAGGAATAGAGAATCACACATAGATTAGATAGATAGAAACATGTCAGTCACATATATATGAAGTACAGTGACAGTGTTGCTTACTGTACTTGTCATTTAGTGTAAAGGATTTATTAAAAAAAATAATAGTGTTTTCATGCACCGTCTCTTTAAGAAAGCCGGCCGGCAATTCAGCATCTGTACCCGACAATTTATAACAGACAGAATAGAGCTTCACACATAGATTAGATAGATAGAAACATGTCAGTCACATATATATGAAGTACAGTGATAGTGTTGGTTACTGTACTTGTCATTTAGTATTAAAATAAAGGATTTATTATTAAAAAAATTGGCGTGGGGTTCCCCTTAATTTTAGGCTCTAGCGGAGGTTAAGCAGACAGCTGGGGCAGATGTTTGAAGCCTGGGAAGGGGGTAATACCCACGGAGCTTCCCAGGCTACTAATATCAGCCCCCAGCTGAATACATAGCCTTTACTAGCTATTAAAATGGGGGACCCCCCCAAAAAAATCACGTGGGGTCCCCCCTAATTTAATAGCTAGCAAAGGCTAGGCAGACAGCTGGGGGCTGATATTAATAGCCCAGGAAGGGAGCCATGAATATTGGCCCCCTCCCAGGCTAGAAACACCAGCCGTCAGCCGCCCCAGAAATGGCGCATTCATAGGATGCGCCAATTCTGGCACTTAGCCTCGCTCTTCCACGCTGCCCTGGTGCGGTGGCAGGGGGTAATAGGGCTGGGGTTGATGTCAGCTTATAATGCCAGCTGACATCAAGCCCAGGTTAGTAATGGAGAGGCGTCTATAAGACACCCCCATTACTAACCCCATAGTCAAAGTTAAAAAAAACACAAACACCCAGAATAAAGTCTTTTAATTGAAATAAAGACACAATTCTTTATTGTTCTAAATTAAACCATACTTACCATCACGCCCATTCCAGCTGAAGCCAACGATCTCCTGTAATAAAAATAAAATAATAAAGCAACCTCATCCTTACCTTTCCATGGTTCCCACGACAGCTTCAGCTCTGCTACATCGAGATGACAGGCTGGACCGCAGCAGAACGCTGCCATCCAGCCTGTCATCCCGCAGACACTGAGAAGCGCAGGCTTGCTTGCGCTCCACAGTGTCTCTCTGTGAGGGCATCCAGATGAGCCGAGTTAATGTCCAATGAACTCAGCTCACCTCATGCACGTCACTGACAGCGTGGGAAAATTCTCCTGCACTCAGCGCTTCAGCGTGGGAGAATTCTCACACTGAAGCGCTGAGTGCAGGAGAATTCTCCCACGCTGTCAGTGACGTGCAGGAGGTGAGCTGAGTTCATTGGACATGAGCTCACCTTATGCACGTCACTGACAGCGTGGGAAAATTCTCCAGCACTCAGCGCTTCAGCGTGGGAGAATTCTCACGCTGAAGCGCTGAGTGCAGGAGAATTCTCCCACTCTGTCAGTGACGTGCAGGAGGTGAGCTGAGTTCATTGGACATGAGCTCACCTCATGCACGTCACTGACAGCGTGGGAGAATTCTCCTGCACTCAGCGCTTCAGCGTGAGAATTTTCCCACGCTGTCAGTGACGTGCATGAGGTGCGCCGAGTTCATTGGACATGCCGTCACAGCCAGACACTGCAGAGCGCAAGCATGCCTGCGCTTCTCAGTGTCTGCGGGATGACAGGCTGGATGGCAGCGTTCTGCTGCGGTCCAGCCTGTCATCTCGATGTAGCAGAGCTGAAGCTGTCGTGGGAACCATGGAAAGGTAAGGATGATGTTGCTTTATTATTTTTCTTTTATTGCAGGAGATCGTTGGCTTCAGCTGGAATGGGCGTGATGGTAAGTATGGTTTAATTTAGAACAATAAAGGATTGTGTCTTTATTTCAATTAAAGGACTTTATTCTGGGTGTTTGTGTTTTCTTTTAACTTTGACTATGGGGTTAGTAATGGGGGTGTCTTATAGACGCCTCTCCATTACTAACCTGGGCTTGATGTCAGCTGGCATTATAAGCTGACATCAACCCCAGCCCTATTACCCCCTGCAACCGCTACAGGGCAGCGTGGAAGAGCGAGGCTAAGTGCCAGAATTGGCGCATCCTATGAATGCGCCATTTCTGGGGCGGCTGAAGGCTGGTGTTTCTAGCCTGGGAGGGGGCCAATATTCATGGCTCCCTTCCTGGGCTATTAATATCAGCCCCCAGCTGTCTGCCTAGCCTTTGCTAGCTATTAAATTAGGGGGGACCCCACGTCATTTTTTTGGGGGTCTCCCATTTTAATAGCTAGTAAAGGCTATGTATTCAGCTGGGGGCTCATATTAGTAGCCTGGGAAGCTCCGTGGGTATTACCCCCTTCCCAGGCTTCAAACATCTGCCCCAGCTGTCTGCTTAACCTCCGCTAGAGACTAAAATTAAGGGGAACCCCACGCCAATTTTTTTTAATAATAAATCCTTTATTTTAATACTAAATGACAAGTACAGTAACCAACACTATCACTGTACTTCATATATATGTGACTGACATGTTTCTATCTATCTAATCTATGTGTGAAGCTCTATTCTGTCTGTTATAAATTGTCGGGTACAGATGCTGAATTGCCGGCCGGCTTTTTTAAAGAGACGGTGCATGAAAACACTATTATTTTTTTTAATAAATCCTTTACACTAAATGACAAGTACAGTAAGCAACATTGTCACTGTACTTCATATATATGTGACTGACATGTTTCTATCTATCTAATCTATGTGTGAAGCTCTATTCTGTCTGTTATAAATTGTCGGGTACAGATGCTGAATTGCCGGCCGGCTTTTTTAAAGAGACAGTGCATGAAAACACTATTATATTTTTTAATAAATCCTTTACACTAAATGACAAGTACAGTAAGCAACACTGTCACTGTACTTCATATATATGTGACTGACATGTTTCTATCTATCTAATCTATGTGTGAGGCTCTATTCCTTGTTGTCTAAATTGTCGGGTACCGGTGTATGCCTCTGCTGAATTGCCGGCCGGCTTTTTTAAAGAAAGTGTCTTCTGAGCAGTTTGTCAGCTTTTGGACACCTTTGAAGGTGTTTTCTATGTGTTTCTATGTGTTTTTGTTTGCCTGCCATTGGTTTTAACGGTGTTCGACGATGTTCTAAGGTGTTCGACGAACAGTTCGACGAACAGTTCCTCGAACATCCCGGTGTTCGACGAACCGAACCGAACCCGAACACTACGGGGGTGGCTCAACACTAGACTGGACATAGTCCTGTCAGGACTCCAGAGCGGAGTGGAACAAGCATTAAGAGTGATGGATGGGGGTCAGAGTCCTGCATACGAGTATGCAGGATCCTCTGTGGCCTGGAAATAGAAAGGACATGTTGGAGAGTTACACTTGTTGGCCAACTTGCCGGTGTGGAGACACAGGGCATGCTGCAACAAGCTGAATTATTTTAGAAATAAAATGCCTTTCTAATGGAATGAGTATAAAGAGTTAATAAAGCTGTGACCGATCCTCACCCATCCAGTTGTAAGAGTTACATTATTGTATTGTCAAGGAAAGGGGAGCGGTAGGGGGGCTGGGCGTCTGGGTTTGGTTGGGGGTCCCCACAGTCTGCCTAGGCTAGATGCAGTTAAAAATTCTTATTAGATACACAGGCGGTGTAGCTTGCTTCAGAGCTGGGCTACTACGCTGACTAGCAGACACTGAAGCTTTGTAGCAGACCTCCGAGTAAACAGCTCTTCAGACTCAACCATCTGTGTTACCCCAAGCCATAGTGTATGTAGTTTCTTACGGTTAAAAGGGGGGGGGGTGACCCAACCCACCTGGAATTGACGATGCCAACGTCACGTAAAACACATGACTTCGGAATGTATGACTATACGGCCTACTATACGCAGCCCACTGAAAACCCCCACTTGCTATAAATAAAAACCACCACACTGTGACATTGGATATAATGGCCACAGCAGCCTCATTTATTATATAACAGCATGTAAACATAAATAACATTAATTAACATTAAATTAACTCTGAAAAAGGAGGAGGGGAATTGAAGGCTCCACCATTTTTGGAGAAAAACTGCAACAAACAGCTCCACCATGCCACCCCCAGCCGCACCACAACCGGCCCAGGGGGACCCAGCTGACTGTTGCCCATACATTTTGAAAAACCTGTAACAAACAGCTCCACCATGCCACCCCTAGCCGCACCTCAACCGGCCCAGGGGGACCCAGCTGACTGTTGCCCATCCAGAAATGTCCCGCTGAGACCTTGCTCAGTAGGGACCCGTTTTAAATTTTAACACCCGCTTAACACCGATGGGAGTCACCCATCCCTGCAGTGGGCTCCCCCGTCCTCCTTCGATGTAAGCAACCACCTTCAAAACCCCCCTCCTTTTCCGCCATAGCGAGCAGGCATGACACCTTATGCCTGAGAGTCCCGCCATACCAAAAGTGCCTTTTCAACTCCCTCCATCAATGCTAATGCCCACATATCTATGCCAATATCAATCAAATGGACCCCATCAGACCGCAGAAATTCCCTAGACGGAACTTCCAGATCCCGATGACGAACCACAACCCCCCCATGCAGAGCAATGAATCGGGAAACCTCCCTATTCACCTTGCTCCGAGCTTTATTTATCCTTTCGACTGACCTGGCATGTCGCCATGCCAGGCGTGCGACGATGTCCGACCATACGAGCACTAATCGCGGATAGGTTTCCAAAAGCCTCAAGCAGTCAAACTTGGCGTCACGGATCAAGTCTCTAGACGTCCTGGAGCCCAAGTCATTCGCACCCGCATGCAAAACGAGTATATCCGGAGGCCTATCCAAATTAGCATAAAAATGAAATTCGGGCATTACCCGGCTCCACAGCAAACCCCTGATACCGATCCACCGAACCATCGCAGCCTCCTTCATTATGCCCAACTGGCGCCCCGCCGGTCTTGCGTCGGCCCGAATGGAACCCCAATATACATACGAGTGACCTAACACCCAGATCAACCGAGGGGGTCCTGAAACATAAAACAAAGGGGGGGATGTAAAAAGAAAAGAAACTCGTTACCAAATAATAACGCTATCAAAAAAATTGGGGGAAAATCTTATAACATATGAGGCCGGACATAAGACCGATACCTCGCCGACTCCCAGCGACCAATCTTTTTCACAGCTTTAACCCCCAAACACCAGCGAGCAGCCTCAGTGGCAGCCCCAATCCGAAACGAATGAGAACAAAACTCCAAACCATTCAGACCACAACTAGCTAAACCCCGCCTGAAGATGGTAATAAACTGATACACCGATAATGCAGATCCATCTTGATGTAACAAAAAGGCACCCGATGATGGACCTCTCACCTCCAGAAATGCAGAAACCCATCTCACCGGGCATTCAAACAAACTGTCCACAGCCCACAATTCCACCAAACAACCCTTACCGGCTGTATCGGTTTTTGACCGCCTCAAATAACACCGTACTGCCTCCTCTGAGCACACTACATCCTGTGATAACAGCCCGCCATGACACTTAACATTCCTGCTCACCAATTCGCTTATCCTAAATGCCCCAAAAAACGCCAGACCAAAGGCTGCCCCAAATAGCCGACATTCATATTCAGAACTACACACACCGCTAATGCAACACAAAAGCTGACCCAGTATTTCAAACGATACCGGGCGCCTCAAATCTCGTACCGGATAGCTCCTCCGAAATGCCTTCATCGCCTGGCGAACCAAGAAATCCTTGGTAAAGTCCCTCCAACCACTTAACTTAAAGAAGAAGGCCAAACCTGCTAACCTACCAGCTACAGCTGAGCCCGATAAACCCTCCTGAAATGCCCTGCCGATCATATACAACAATAAATAGGGACGGTCCGCTTCCGTCACCTGCTCACCTGCCGACTCCTCTAGCTCCTGCCAAAGATGCCACGCAGAAACATATCGAGACCAAGTACTGGGGTTAACAGAACACCTCACCAAATTCAACGCTGCATGGACACTAGATCCCACAACCACCGGGGCCAATCGGTTTCCAAATGCTCCGCGTCCGGTGCCAGTTCCCGAAAACGATCCCACTGGAAGCGAGACAATGCATCAGCTATTGCATTCTGAACACCCGGTACATGAACAGCACAAAACCAGACATTAAAATCCAAACACCTGAGCACTAGATGGCGCAAAAGAGACAGAACCGGCAATGAAACAGCTGACAAGTTGTTAATACAATGCACTACACTCAAGTTGTCACAGAAGAAACGCACTTTCTTGTTCCTCAGCTCAGAGCCCCAAACCTCCAAAGCCACCACAATAGGAAACATTTCCAGCAATGCCATGTTTCTTGTCAAACCTGCATCCTTCCATGATTCAGGCCACTCTCCCACACACCATTTTCCACTGAAATAGGCCCCAAAACCATAAGAACCTGACGCGTCTGTAAACAAAACCAGATCCACATTATAGAATCATAGAATCATAGAATCATAGAATGGTAGAGTTGGAAGGGACCTCCTGGGTCATCTGGTCCAACCCCCTGCTCAAAGCAGGATTCACTAAATCATCTCAGACAGATGTCTGTCCAGCCTCTGTTTGAAGACGTCCATTGAAGGGGAACTCACCACCTCTCGTGGCAGCCTGTTCCACTCATTAATCACCCTAACTGTCAAAAAGTTTTTTCTAATATCTAATCTGTGTCTCCTCCCATTTAATTTCATCCCATTGCTTCTAGTCTTTCCTTGTGCAAATGAGAATAAAGATGATCCTTCTACAATGTGACAGCCCTTGACATATTTGTAGACAGCTATTAAGTCTCCTCTCAGTCTTCTTTTTTGCAAGCTAAACATTCCCAAATCCTGCAACCGTTCCTCATAGGACATGGTTTTCAGACCAGTCACCATTCTGGTCGCTCTTCTCTGAACTTGCTCCAGTTTGTCTATGTCTTTTTTAAAATGTGGTGCCCAAAACTGTACACAGTATTCCAGATGAGGTCTGACCAAAGAGGAGTAAAGACCAATAATGACTTCACGTGATCTAGACTGTATGCTTCTGTTAATACATCCCAGAATTGTATTTGCCTTTTTTGCTGCTGCATCACACTGTTGACTCATGTTCAGTCTATGATCTATTAGTATACCTAAATCTTTTTCACATGTACTGTTGCTTAGCTCTATTCCTCCCATTCTGTATATGCTTTTTTCATTTTTATTGCCCAGATGTAGTACTTTGCATTTTTCCCTGTTAAAAACCATTCTGTTGGTTGCTGCCCACTGCTCCAGTTTACTTAGGTCTTTTTGAATCCTCTCTCTCTCTTCTCTAGTATTAGCTATCCCTCCTAGCTTTGTGTCATCAGCAAATTTAATCAGTTTACCCTCAATTCCTTCATCTAAATCATTGATAAAGATGTTGAACAATACAGGTCCCAGGACGGAGCCCTGTGGTACCCCACTTGAGACATTCATCCAGCTGGATGTGAAGCCATTTACAATCACCCTTTGAGTCCGATCACTAAGCCAGTTATGAATCCACCTAACAGTTGCCTGGTCCATTGCATACTTGGTCATTTTTTCAATAAGGATGGTGTGAGATACTTTGTCAAATGCTTTGCTGAAGTCAAGATATACTATATCTACAGCATTTCCCTGATCCACCCAGTCAGTGATTCTGTCATAGAAGGAAATTAAGTTAGTCTGACATGACTTGTTAGTTATAAACCCATGCTGACTCTGGTTAATCACTTCATTCTTACCCAGGTACTTACATACATGTTGTTTAATAATTTGTTCAAAGATCTTTCCTGGTATAGAAGTCAGACTCACCGGCCTATAGTTCCCTGGGTCCACCTTCTTCCCCTTTTTGAAGATAGGAACAACATTTGCTCTTCTCCAGTCTTCTGGGACTTCTCCTGTTCTCCAAGAATTTTCAAAGATTATGGAGAGTGGTTCTAAAATTTCTTCTACGATCTCCTTCAGTACTCTGGGGTGTAATTCATCTGGACCTGGAGACTTGAACTCATTTATGTTAGCTAAATATTCCCTCACAATCTTTCTGTTTACAGATAACTTGGATTCTTCTATTCCTTTAAAAGGACAGTGAAGATCAGTTGATGTTACATTTTCTTTCTGAGAGAAAACAGATGCAAAATAGGAATTAAAAAGTTTGGCCTTCTCAACATCCTCTCTTACCATTTCTCCATTTTCATCCTGTAAAAATCCTATAGCATCTTTGACTTTTCTTTTACTTTTGACATACCCCCAAAATCCTTTTTTATTGCTTTTGACATCTCTTGCAAGCCTTAATTCATTGTCAGCTTTAGCTAACCTGATACATGCCCTGCAGGATCTGCAGACTGCATTATAATCTTCTTTAGATATGCCTCCCTCTTTCCATTTAATAAACATTTCTTTCTTTCTTTTTAGCATGTGTTTAAGTTCTGTGTTCATCCATCCTGGTTTCCTTAAATGCTTCCCATTCTTCCTACTTTTCGGGATTGTTAACGATTGTGCTTTGAGAATCTCATTTTTAAAAATTTCCCATCCTTCCTGGACATTTTTGTCCTTAAGGACATCCAGCCATTGGATCCCTCCTATTCTCTTTCTGAGTCTCTTAAAATCTGCCTTTCTAAAATCTAACCTTGAAGTTTGAGTCTTCACATGTCTTCCTCCTCTAGTTATCCAAAATTCTATAATAGCATGATCGCTGCCTCCTAGGGTCCCAGCCACTTTTACCTCCTCAACCATTTCCTCCTTGTTTATAAGGATTAGATCCAAAGTAGCAGATCCCCTTGTTTTCTCCCCTACCTTTTGGAAGATAAAGTTGTCAGCAAGAGAGGATAAGAATTTGCTTGACCTGTTAGCTTTACTTGAGAGAGATTCCCAACAAATGTCTGGATAGTTGAAATCTCCCATGACCACTACGTCATATTTTTTTGAGAACTTGGTCATTTGATACATAAAGAGTTCATCCATATCTTCAGCTTGCCCAGGTGGCCTGTAGTAAATGCCTACAATGGTGTCCTTTCCGTTGTTCTCTCCTTGTATTCTTACCCAAACAGTTTCCACAGAACTCCCAGTCTCTGAAGCTTCAATCTCTGTGCAGATATTCGCTTTTCTAACATACAATGCGACACCTCCTCCTCGTTTATCAAGTCTGTTTCTTGCAAATAAGTTGTATCCTTTTAGCCTTTTATTCCAATCATGTGTATCGTCCCACCAAGTTTCAGTGATTCCAATGACATCATATTTCTTTTCCTGCGTTAGTAGTTCTAATTCTCCTTGTTTGTTGCCCATGCTTTGTGCATTTGTATAAAAACATTTTAGTTTGTGATTGGTTTCTCTTCCTCCCATATTTTTATTATTTAGATTGTTTTGTCTTTGTTCTTCCTTTCCACTTCCAGTAGCAGAGATCTCAATAGTATTTGTCAGCTGTATGGCTTTTTCTGGCCTTTTGCTTCCCTTCCCACATTGTTCTAGTTTAAAGCTCTCCTGATGAGTGTAGCAAGGCGACTTCCAAATACATGTTTTCCAGTCTTCGTAAGGTGCACCCCATCTCTAGCAAGTAGTCCATCGTATAGGTAATTCATTCCGTGATCCAGAAATCCAAATCCTTGTTGACGGCACCATCGACGTAGCCAGTTGTTCACCTGTAGAATCTTATTCCACCTCATTGTTCCATGGCCATCCACTGGGAGGATGGATGAGAAGACCACCTGCGCTCCCAATTCTTTCACTTTCTTGCCCAAGTCTTCAAAGTCACTGCAGATGGTTTCCAGGTCCTTTCTTGCAGTGTCATTTGTCCCCACATGTATTAGCAGGAATGGGTAGTGATCTGTAGGTCTGAAGAGTCTTGATATCCTGTCAGACACATCTTTAATTTTTGCTCCTGGAAGACAGCACATTTCTCTTGAGGTTATGTCTGGTCTGCAGATAGCAGCCTCTGTTCCTCTTAACAGGGAATCCCCCATGACCACCACTCTCCGTTTTTTCTTCACAACATTCTTCTTTCTCCATCCAGGAGGATTCTGAGGGCTTACAAGGTTATTCATTGCTGGCAAAGTCTTATCTTGCTGTATTTCTTCATGGTTCTCCTGCGAGAGAGCCTGGTACTGGTTCCTGAGCAGTATAGGTGCTGACTGCCTCTCTATCCTCCTGCTTCTGTGGGTCACATGCTTCCATTCCTCTGTTTCCTCAGGTGCAGTTCGAATTTCTTCTCTTTCTGAATCATGAAGAGATAATTCTGCTCTGTCTAAGAACTCTTCACCTTCCTTAATGATTTTCAAGGTAGTTAACCTCTCTTCTAGATTTCGCAACTTTTCCTCCAACAGGGACACAAGCTTGCATTTCTGGCATGTGAAGTTTGGCTTTTCCACTGGCAAGTCTGTGAACATGTAGCAGGATATGCAGCTCACCAAATGGCTCCTGGACTCTTCCATGTTCTTACTGTTAATGTTCTGAAAACAGTGAAAAAAGCTTAAAAAAAAAGCTTCAAAATGCGGCGCGCGGTTTACCGATGTCCTCTTTTCAGCTCCAACAGCCAAAATCCAGTGTTCTTTGATCTCACGGAGACTCTTCACTTACCCCAAAATGCAGTGGGAATATGCAAATTATCTCCTCAGGACTCCTCCAACGACTTGATCCATCCAAACCAACCTGCCATTATAAGATTGAAGAAAATCCGCCCAAATGGACGAATCCGCCTTGTGTTCCGAATTCAATCTTACAAAATGCAACGGATGTTTAATGCCTGCTGTCGCCTGAGCCAACCTACGTGAAAAAACTCTTCCCATAGGTAAAATCCTGCACGCAAAATTTAACTTACCCAAAAGAGATTGCAATTGGCGCAGGCGCAATTTCTTTGCCCGCAAAGCCTCTTGGACACAAGCGGCATTCCATCCTGACGGAATCCAATTCAATGCCCAAAAACTACAAAACCGTGGAGGGGCCCTCCGTTTTCCCCGGGGCCAACGGAATGCCAAAGCGAGATGCTACCTGTTCAACCGTCCTAAGCAGCAAAGAACAAACTGAGGACCCAGCTGGCCCAATACACAAAAAGTCATCTAAATAGTGCAATACGGAGTCCAAGCCAGATTCCTCCCTAACTACCCATTCAAGAACTTTTCAAAGTAGGAACACGAGATCGAACATCCCATTGATAGACAACAATCCACATAATAATGACCGTCCCAAAAACAACCAAGTAAATTAAAACTGTCTGGGTGTACCGGAAGCAGACGAAAAGCGGACTCAATGTCAGTTTTTGCCATGAGAGATCCTTTTCCCAGCCTCCGCACCCAGTCCACGGCCTTGTCAAAAGAAACATACGATACAGATGCCAAATCTGGATCAATACCATCATTAACTGAACTACCATGAGGATACGACAAGTGATGGATTAACCGAAACTTGTTAGGCTCCTTTTTGGGCACAACGCCCAGAGGAGAAACACATAAACACGGCAACGGAGGTTCCAAAAAAAGGACCAGCCATGCGACCTAACTTAATTTCCTTATCCAATTTTTCCTTAACAACTGCCGCATGCATCCGAGCCGAAATCAAAATCTTAGGCCGCACCGTACGTGGCACAACTGCAGACGGAATCCTGAAGCCAAAATTAAAATCATACCTCAACAACACAGCTGCTTCCTTATCTGGATACCTACTTAGAAACAGAAGCATCCGATCTATTCTCACTGGTGTCCTCCCTTTTTGAAAAAGAGTCGCTTGATTTTTTCTTTCCTTTCTTAAAGCACTTGGAATGGCTGTGGGACCCTCCGCAGCCTGAACATTCGTGCTTAAACTTACAGTCTGTGCCAAAACGGCATTCCCGCTCGTTAAACTGCCAGCACAGCACCTTCCGGGAGCCTGATGAGGATGCCGCCGAATTGGCAGAACCCCCGCTACTCCCAGGAAAGGACTGCGAGGCCAACCTTGGTGCTGTCATCAATCGCAACCACAAACTAATCTCCTTGTGGTCCCACCGTAAACTCGGACGGACTGCCTTTCTTTGCCTAAACTGTTCATCATACCTCAGCCAGGCCGTCCCGCCATAAACACGGTATGCTTCACTAATCGAATCTAAATAACAAAATAATGCAGAACAGTTCTCCGGAGCTTTCTCCCCAATGACACTCGCTAGTGTGGTAAACGCCTGCAGCCAATTTTGAAAAGTGCGAGGAATCAGATGATAACGCCTGCGCTCCTCCTCATCCTTCTTACTCTCATCTGGCTTTACCCTGTCCAAATTAAACTTCTCCAACGGTAACAAAGAAAAAATTTCCACGTACTCATCCTTCCATATTTTTTCTCGCACCTCCTGCTTTAAATGAGCTCCCAAGGGGCCATCAAAGCACACATAAACCTCGCCCCTCGCTCTGTCATCCAACCGCACTGTATCCACTGGAGTCGCCGCAGCCGCTGGTGCCGCAACCGTCTCATTATCTGCAACTGGCGCGGGAATACCTCCACTCACAACTGCCGGGGTCTCCGCAACTGGCCCTGAACCTCCAGCACCACCCTGCCAAACTCCGCTAGGACCTGCCGCAGGTGACAAAAAACCCCGCACCATGCTAAGAAATTCCGACACAACGTCACTACCCGTCACCCTGTCAGCCGCCAAGCCCCTCTGAAAATACCGCTCCCTCTGATCTACATCATCCGCATTCCCCTGAGGCGCATTTAAACCATGTGACTTACCAGGCCGACTACGAGGAAGCCTCGGAACAGCCGTTTTGTGTCCTCCGCGGCGATCGTCCCCACTCTCTTCACTGCGAGATGAAATCTGGCCCTCTTCTTCAGAGGCAGAGTCAGGCTCGGGGACCCGACGGAGTCAACCCACCGCTAGACCTGGACCTCCTATCCACAATAGCGCGCTGTCGGGGAGGAGGAGAGACTTCAGCTGCACGCCTGCAGCCCGCAGCCCTAGCAGCAATCTGCCCTCTACCATGTACATCGCACTGGTCCTCGGTGCTACCGACATCCCGGGTGGGTCGTCTCCTGGCCCCCTGCACTGGACTTCCCGTTCTCCGCCACCGGGGTCCTGCTGATCCTGACGCCTGGGCCCGGTGCGGTTGCACCTGCCGTTCTTCTGGGTCAGCTCCAACTGACCGGTACTGCTTTGCTTTCCCCGCTGCATGGGCCCGGCACGGCTGTGCCTGCTGCTCACCTGAAATAGCTCTGGCTGACCTATTCACCCTCCTGCCTTCTTCTGCTCCCTGGGTCCGGCATCCTTCAGGCTCAGCTCTCCTTCCTCTGGCTGCTCGCTGGGGCCAAAGTGGATGCCCCGGGAGTTCATATAATGTATCTCTCCCTCCTTCAGCAGCAGAGGCCCTGCTCTCCTGAGCAGCCCGCACTTCCAGGATAGTGGTGCCACATAACCGGGATGACCTCACAGGGGGGGCGGAGCCAACGACGTCACTCACCCCGGCCTCTAGATGATGCCGACGCTGAGAGATTCTTCCAGAGCGGAATGCGGCAGATGGGGGCTGGGGTTGTGCCTGTGATCCGGAGGAGTCCCTGGAGGGGCTTTGCAACCGGCGCCTGGTCCGGGGAGTCCCTTCCGGGCTGAGTCTCTCCGGCGGCCTGGACCTCCTTGCACCTCTCTGAGGTGCTGCGGGTGCAGCCACCTCTCCGGCCGTCTCTTCAGTGTTCCATCACTGCAGCTGATCCTGGAGCCACAGCTGTCCCCTGCTCTCAGCCAAGGAACGGATCTCCTGGAAAAGAGCCTCCATTCCTCAGGACCCGACGTAGATTCAGGTATGTTAAACTTTTCCCGAATGGACTACCCCCACTACCCCTCACCTTATATACCCCCCACAGAGATACCCCCCACTAGAGAATCAGATAACCCTGTACTATCCCCCTACCCCTATACTCCTCCCCTACAAATTCGCGCCCAAAACTCTATTCCTTACATCAACCTCTTACCACCCCAAATTACGGCCTAGCAGACCTCCTGAGTCATGCGGCCCTCCCCTTAAGCCCCCTATGGGGGGATGCAGTCCGGGCCATACTTGAATGAAGGTTTTGAAGGGCATCCACTGTCCCGGCACTACCAGAAGTTCCACAACCAATCTTAAAAGGGCACTAAGTTTTGTGGGATCCGATTAGTCCCCAGAAAATGGAGGGGAGGTGATTACCTGAGATTAATGTCGCGGATGGAATCCAAATGGTTCTTCACATTAAATAGCTTGGCTCTGAAGGGCCTTAATCACGAGAGTCAGCTGTATGCCTTTAACTCGCAGCGATATATACTGTATGTATTTTTTATCCCAGTACCAACTGAACATTTACATTGCACTTTTATGAACCTCCTTATATTTTATCAATATAATATGTCTTTTGGATATATTCCTTTGAATCCACCTATTTTATATATGTATTTGTTTCTATACATTGATACCCCTATTGGAGATACAATATAATGTTTTTATTTTTCTCCTTCATTTTTTCCTTTTTATCTCTGGATGGTACTAAGTGCCGAATTTATACTATCCTGGTAATATACACTGATTAACAGACTGTTTTTTATAGCCATCAGAAATATAAGTATATAATTTTTATTCATTTTTAACTAATTGTGAAAGTTTGAACAAAGTCTTTTTTATTATTATTTTTTTCACACACAGTCTATTCTTATTGGAATTCTATCTTAGTTCTATTGCACCTCCATATGTCCTTTTGCACCGTCTTGATAGTATTGGATCTTCCTCCATTTCTTTGGTTGTATTATCTTTGTGGGGGGTGTTTGGACTTTATTAGGTTACCAGTTTGACTACCAGCGAGAAGCTGACGAAGAGAAATTGTGAGTCCTCGAAACGCGTAGTTTTTTTTGGCCTATACAGGACATCGAAGGAGAAGGAGAGAGTCAATGCACAGGGATAAGCCCTCCTGATATCCAGAAGATATATATAACCATATCATATTATTGATACAAAATATAAATGCACAGAGTCAATAAAATCACTTAAAAACACCAAACCCCATCCTTACTTTGCAAGATACCTATTCCAAAGGTGTATCTAGGTTTTCTGGCACCCGGTGCAGAAGGGGCTGGCTGGCACATTTTAGCCTGGGGGGCAAGCACACAGCAGTAGCCCATCCTTAACATGTTTATTACCAGATGCATCATAAGCCTATATTCACACGACCGTATTGTCTAAGTGTTGCCCGTGAAAAAAGCTGACAGCACTTGGACCAGTTCAGATGAGTGTTTGTAGTGGTCAGACATAGTACATATTATTCTTATGTATTGCTATTTTTAAAGCAGATATACCTTTTTAGAGATGTAGTACCAGGGGCGGAACTACCGCCCGTGCAGCCGGTTCATTGAATGGGGGCCCCCGAGGGAGAGGGGGCCCCTCCAGCCTCCAGCAGGGCCGCCATCATGGCATGACTACCCTGACTCCAGCATGGGGCCCGGCCGGTCGGGGCCCCCTCGGAGCCCCCCTCTTGTGCGTCTCCTCATGGGCCCCCCCCCCGCAGGACCCCCCGCCGTCACATGACCGGAGATGTGCCTGTGCTCAGCATGGGCCCCATGCTGAGCGCAGGGACATCTCCGGTCATGTGACGGCGCCGGCACAATACTTACCCCTCCACGTGCCTCCGCAGCGTCTGCCCCGTCCTCTGACTGTGACGTCTCAGGTCAGAGGGCGCGGTGACGTCTTTACACTGCGCGCTCTCTCCTGAGCTGTCACATCACAGAGCGGGAAGACGCGCGCAAAGCTGCAGTCCGGATCAGCAGCAGGTAAGAAGTGAGGTGAGTATTTGATTTTTTTTTTTTTTATGTGTGGGGGCATGGGGCATTTAATGGTGGGGGGAGAGTGGGTGTGACATCCGGCATGGGGCATTATATGGGGGAGGTGGTGTGACATCCTGCATGGGGCATTATATAGGGGGGGGGATTGGCATCCTGAATGGGGCATTATATGGGGGAGGGGGGAATTGACATCCTGCATGGGGGCATTATATGGGGGTAGGGGGGGGGATGTGACATCCTGCATGGGGCATTATAAGAGGGGAAGGGGGAAGTAACATCCTGCATGGGGCATTATAAGAGGGGAAGGGGGGAAGTGACATCCTGCATGGGGCATTATAAGAGGGGAAGGGGGGAAGTGACATCCTGCATGGGGCATTATAAGAGGGGAAGGGGGGAAGTGACATCCTGCATGGGGCATTATAAGGGAGGGGGGGCGTGACATTCTGCATGGGGCATTGTAAGGGAGGCGGTGTAACATCCTGCATGGGGCATTATAAGAGGGGGAGGGGGGAATTGACATCCCGCATGGGGCATTATATAGAGGGTGGGTGTGTGACATAATGCATGGGGCATTATAAGGAGGGGGGGTGACCTCCTGCATGGGGCATTATAAGGGAGGGGGTGGTCTGACATGCTGCATGGGGCATTGAAAAGTGGGGAAGTGACATCCTGCAAGGGGCATTATATGGGGGGAAGAGGTGACATCCTGCATGGGGCATTTTATGGAGGGTAGATGTGACATCCTGCATAGCGCATTAAAAGACGGGTGTCATCCTGCATGGGGCATTATAAGGGGGGAACAGCCTGCATGGAGCGTTACATGGGGGCCAATATTCTGTATGGAGAGTTATATGGGGACCAGTATCCTGTATGGAGCATTATATGGGGACCAGTATCCTGTATGGAGCATTATAAGGGGGTCAGTATCCTGTATGGAGCATTATATGGTGCCCATATTATTGTATGGAGGACTATACTGTCCGGTCTGCACTGTGCGCTGTGAGGATTCGCCGGTTTCTGAGCTATTGTAGAATTTACAATAGATATCGCTTGTGTAATGGGGCATTATAAGGGGGGAACAGCCTGCATGGAGCGTTATATGGGGGCCAATATTCTGTGTGGAGAGTTATATGGGGACCAGTATCCTGTATGGAGCATTATATGGGGACCAGTATCCTGTATGGAGCATTATAAGGGGGTCAGTATCCTGTATGGAGCATTATATGGTGTCCATATTACTGTATGGAGGACTATACTGTCCGGTCTGCACTGTGCGCTGTGAGGATTTGCCGGTTTCTGAGCTATTGTAGAATTTACAATAGATATCGCTTGTGTAATGGGGCATTATAAGGGGGGAAAAGCCTGCATGGAGCGTTATATGGGGGCCTATATTCTGTATGGAGCTTTATATGGGTGTCAGTATTCTGTATGGAGTGATATATGGGGGACAGTATTCGGTAGGGAGCGTTATATGGGGGCCAGTATTCTGTATGCAGTGTTATATATGGACCAGTATCCTCTATGGAGCGTTATATGGGGACCAGTATCCTGTATGGAGCATTATATGGGGACCAGTATCCTGTATGGAGCATTATAAGGGGGTCAGTATCCTGTATGGAGCATGATATGGTGCCCATAATACTGTATGGAGGACTATACTGTCCGGTCTGCACTGTGCGTTGTGAGGATTCGCCGGTTTCTGAGCTATTGTAGAATTTACAATAGATATCGCTCATGTAATGTAGTAAGTGAAATCCTTGGCCTTGTACTATATATATATATATTTCTCTGTGGTATCTGTGCATCATGAATCATGGTATGTGTTAAAGGGGCCCACTGAAACTCTGTCGCCCAGGGCCCACAAAAACCTGGAGCTGGCCCTGGGGGTAAGTATAACAAGTTGTATTTTTTTTACATACAATTAATTAACTTGGAGTGGGGGAATCAGAGATGCACGGGGGGGGGGCCTTCATGCCCCCTATGAAGGGCGGGGGGGGGGCCCCCAAAAAATTTTTGCACAGGGGCGCACTACAGTCTGTTTAGTACGCTGTGTTTTTCTACACTCCTAAAATAACATATCAGCAGAGTAAAGGTGGTCACACATAAGCCCAGGTCTGCTAGATAGATACCTATGAATTATTATTTTGTATATGTTTTCAAACATACTTGATCAATGAAATCATCATTGTAAACTTCAACTCCACATAATAGTATATGATGTAGCAGTCACTAATTATCTTGAGTGCTTCATCTGATGTCCGTGCACATAGTATACATAGTATACCACATACAGTACAATATATATAGGAGAATATACAGTATGACTGGTATATAGAGACAAGCAATTTGTAGAACCGTGGTCCAGTGGTCAGATGAATATTCTGTGGCTGCTGAACAGGAGCCACCACATAGTCTCCTTTTTACAGCCCCACATAGCCTTCCATATACTGTACAGTGTGAGCCCCACATAGCCTCCTATATACAATGTGAGCCCTCACACAACCTCCTATATGAGTATGAGCCCTCACATAGCCTCCTATATACAGTATCAGTCCCCACACAGCCTCCTGCATATAGTGTGAGGACCCACACAGCCTCCTGCATACAGTGTGAGGACCCACACAGCCTCCTGCATACAGTGTGAGGACCCACACAGCCTCCTGCATACAGTGTGAGGACCCACACAGCCTCCTGCATACAGTGTGAGGACCCACTGTGTGAGTACAGTGTGAGGACTGGTCGTCGGATATGTTGCACGCTTATTGAGATGTGTTATTGACAGCTCTATCATTTTTCTTGCCACTATCTTGTTAAATATACAGGTTGGATACATTTGGTGTTCATGCCATATAAATTCCTGTTTATAACGGGTACATATTTATGATAGGTAGCTTTGTTTTACTACCATTGGCAGGCATTAACTGGATTTTAGGTCCTAGTGACGTTTTATATCTTTTTTACCTACGTATTCATTAAAGGTTATGTTTTAACCTCTTTCACTACTTTAATTGCTTCATATTACCTTTATTGAGTGGTGACCTGTATGATAGTGTGTGAGCACCAGCTTCAGGCGTCCCTGAAGAGGGGCAGGGAAAAAGTAAAGGGGGCAGTGGGAAGGGGGTTTATCCAAGGAGGGGTGAGGTCAGCAGAGTATGAGAGACAGACTCATCGTAAACCAGGTGTCTCAAACACGCGGGTCGCATGTGGCCCTTCAGACTGGTTCATGCGGCCTGTGTGCACCATAGACCCCGATCGCGGCCCGGTCCAGGAGCTGCCGACAGCTGCACTTTAGTTCAGTGTATTGCTGCGCAGAGACCGGCTCTCTGCATGATACAATACCAATGCCAGCCACCGGCCTATCAGAGGCCAGCAGCGGACATCCGCGTCCCAGCGCAGCGGTGCATGACATCACTAACATGGGTAGATGTCAGCTGCTGGCCTCTGATAGGCCGGTGGCAGGCATTGGTCTCTGCGCAGCAATACACTGAACTAAAGCGCAGCTGCTGGAAGCTCCTGGACCAGGCCATGATCGTCAAGGGGTCTATGGTGCCTGCGCCCGCATATGCAGAAAGGACACCGAGGGAACGGACAACAGGTTAGAAGAGACTTTTTTTTTCTTGTATATGTATGTGAAGAATGGAACAGCGGACATTCCTACAATATGGGAACCTGGATAGGAACATTCCTACAATGTGGGACCTGGATAGGAACATTCCTACAATGTGGGACCTGGATGGGGACATTCCTACTATGTGGGACCAGAATGGGGACATTCCTACAATATGGGGACCTGGATAGGAACATTCCTACAATGTGGGACCTGGATGGGGACATTCCTACTATGTGGGACCTGAATGGGGACATTCCTACAATATGGGGACCTGGATAGGAACATTCCGACAATGTGGGACCTGGATGGGGACATTCCTACAATGTGGCACCTGAATGAGGACATTCCTGCAATATGGGGACCTGGATGGGGACATATCTACAATGTGGGGACCTGGATAGGGACATTCCTACAATGCGGGGACCTGGATGGGGACATATCTACAATATGGGGAACTGGATTGGGACATATCTACAATGTGGGGACATGGATAGGAACATTCCTACAATGTGGGGACCTGGATAGGAACATTTCTACAATGTGGGGACCTGGATGGGGGACATTCCTACAAGATGGGGACATTATAACAAGATGGGGACCTAGATGGGGGACATTACGACAAGATGGGGACCTGGATGGGGGACATTACGACAAGTTGGGGACCTGAATGGGGGACATTACGACAAGATGGGGACCTGGATGGGGCATTACTACAAGATGAGGACCAGGATGGTGCATTACTACAAGTTGAGGACCAGGATGGGGCATTACTACAAGATGAGGACCAGGATGGTGCATTACTACAAGATGAGGACCAGGATGGGTCATTACTAAAAGATGAGGACCAGGATGAGGCATTAGATGAGGCATTACTACAAGATGAGGACCAGGATGAGTCATTAACCCCTTTACAACCCAAGGTGGTTTGCACATTAATGACCAGGCCAATTTTTACAATTCTGACCACTGTCACTTTATGAGGTAATTACTCTGGAACGCTTCAATGGATCTCCCTGATTCTGAGACTGTTTTTCGTGACATATTGTACTTCATGATTGTGGTAAAATTTCTTCGATATCACTTGCGTTTATTTGTGAAAAAATTGAAATTTGGCAAAAATTTTGAAAATTTTGCACTTTTCAAAATTTGAATTTTTATGCCCTTAAATCAGAGAGATATGTCACACAAAATAGTTAATAAATAACATTTCCCACATGTCTACTTTACATCAGCACAATTTTGGAACCAAAATTTTTTTTTACTGGGGAGCTATAAGGGTTAAAAGTTGACCAGCGATTTCTCATTTTTCCAACAAAATTTAGAAAACCATTTTTTTAGGGACCACATCATATTTAAAGTCACTTTGAGGGGTCTTTATGACAGAAAATACCCAAAAGTGATGCCATTCTAAAAACTTCACCCCTCAAGGAGCTCAAAACCACATTCAAGAACTTTATTAACCCTTCAGGTGCTTCACAGGAATTTTTGGAATGTGGAAGAAAAAAATGAACATTTAACTTCTTTCACAAAAATGTTACTTTAGACCCAATTGTTTTTATTTTCGCAGGGGTAACAGGAAAAAATAGACCCCAAAATTTGTTGACCAATTTCTCCTGAGTAAGCAGATACCCCATAAGTGGGGGAAAAACACTGTTTGGGCGCACGGCAGGGTACGGAAGGGAAGGAGCGCCATTTGACTTTTTAAATGTAAAATTTGCTTGAATAATTAGCGGACGCCATATTGCATTTGGGGAGCCCCTGATGTGCCTAAACAGTGGAAACCCCCCACATGTGACCCCATTTTGGAAACTGTACCCCTCAGGGAACTTATCTAGATGTGTGGTGAGCACCTTGAACCCCCAGGTGCTTCACAGAAGTTTATAACATTGAGCCGTAAAAATAAAATTTTCACATTTTTCCCACAAAATTGTTTTTCAGCCCCACTTTTGCATTTTCATAAGGGTAATAGGAGAAATTGCACCATGCAGTTTGTTGCCCAATTTCTTCTGAGCAAGAAGATACCCCATATGTGGGGGAAAACCACTGTTTGGGCGCACAGCAGAGTTCGGAAGGGAAGGAGCACCATTTGAATTTTTAAATGAAAAATTTGCTTGAATAATTAGCGGACGCCATATTGCATTTGGGGAGCCCCTGATGTGCCTAAACAGTGGAAACCCCCCACATGTGACCCCATTTTGGAAACTAGACCCCTCAGGGAACTTATCTAGATGTGTGGTGAGCACCTTGAACCCCCAGGTGCTTCACAGAAGTTTATAACATTGAGCCGTAAAAATAAAATTTTCACATTTTTCCCAAAAAAATGTTTTTCAGCCCCCACTTTTTCATTTTCATAAGGGTAACAGAAGAAATTGCACTATGCAGTTTGTTGTTCAATTAATCTCTCCTGAGTTAGCAGATACCCCATATGTGGGGGAAAACCACTGTTTGGGAGCGCGGCAGGTTTCGGAAGGGAAGGAGCGCCATTTGACTTTTTGATTGTAAAATTTGCTTGAATAATTAGCGGATGTGCCCCTGATGTGCCTAAACAGTAGAAACCCCCCACAAGTGACACCAATTTGGAAACTACACCCCTCAGGGAACTTATCTAGATGTGTGGTGACAACCTTGAACCCCCAAGTCCTTTACAGAAGTTTATAACATGGAGCCGTGAATATAAAAAAATCAAACTTTTTCCACAACAATGATGTTTTAGCCCCAATTTTTTTATTTTCACAAGGGTAAGAGGAGAAAATGGACCCCAAAAACTTTTGTGCAATTTCTCCTGAGTACGCCAATACCCCATATGTCGGGAAAATACAGTGTTTGGACGCACGACAGAGTTCAGAAGGGAAGGAGCACTGTGTGACTTTTTGAACGCAAAATTGGCTGGAATCGAGAGCGGACGCCATGTCGCGTTTGAAGAGCCCCTGATGTGCCTAAATAGTTGAAACCCCCCACAAGTGACCCCATTTTGGAAACTACACCCCTCAAGGATTTTATCAAGGGGTATAGTGAGCATTTTGAACCCAGAGGTACGACACAAAATTTGATGACATTAGGTCATCATATTGAATAAGTTGTCATTAGTCTTGAGCGCAAGTGCTCGCTACTTGAGTTTGCATCGGGTACTCAGGTATGCACCATGTATCACAGGTGCTCAAGTGAAATGCTCGAGTCCCCTCCTGCATATTTCACGGTTATTAAACACCCCCCAAAAAACATGCGGGGATCGCTCGAGCATGGCAGGCAATCCCCGCGAGGTTATTTTGGCCGCGAAGCATATGGGGCGGAGACTCGAGAACCCGCAATACTCAATGCATACCCGAGTACCTGATGCAAAGTCAAGTAGCGAGCACTTGTGTTCAACACTAGTTGCCATATTGTCATCTTTTTTTTTTTTTTTTTTATAAAAAAAAACAACCCTTACCCCCAACCCTAACCCTACCCTAGCCCAACCCTAACCCTACCCTAGCCCAACCCTGACCCCAACCCTAACATTAGCACAACCCTAACCCCAACCCCAGCCCTAGTGTTTATTTTTTACGCCGTTCCTCGTGCGGTATAAGTGATTAGACGACCTTATTGTTCGGGTCAGTGCGACTACAGAGATACCAGAATGATATCGGGTTTTTATGATTGACAGCTGTCACACACTAAAAGACACATATTTTGTAAAATCTAGTTTTTGCATCGCCATATTTTGAGAGCTATAATTTTTCCATATTTTGGCCGACAGAGTCATGTGATGGATTTTTTTTGCAGGACAAGTTGACGTTTTTATTGGTGCTATTTTCAGGCACGTGACATATTTTGATCGCTTTCTATTCCAGCTTTTGGGAGGCAGAATAAACAAAAACCTACAATTCAGGAATTGTTTTTTTTTTTTTTTTTTATTCTACTCCGCGTGTGGTAAAATTGATAAGGTAGCTTTATTCTTCGGGTCAGTACGTTTACAGCGGTACCATATTTATATCGTTTTTCTATGTTTTGGCGCTTTTACACAATAAAAGACATTTTATAGAAAAAAATATTTTTTTGCATCGCTTTATTCTGAGAGCTATAACTTTTTGAATTTTCGAATTATGGAGCTGTATGGCGGCTTGTTTTTTGAGGGACAAGATTACATTTTCAGCGGTACCATTTTTATTTATATTCATTTTTTTGATTGCGTGTTATTCCATTTTTTGTTTGGCGGTATGATGATAAAGCATTGTTTTTTGCTTCGTTTTTTTTTTTTTTTTTACCGTGTTCAATGAAGGGGTTAACTAGTGGGACAGTTTTATAGGTCAGCTCGTTTCGGATGCGGCGATACCAAATATGTGTACTTTTATTGTTTTTTTTTTTTTTCATAATAATATTTATTGATGGGTACATTATATTTTTATTTTTGGTGGATTATTTATTTATTTATTTTTTAAAATATTTTTACAATTTTTTTAAATTTTTTTTTCACTTTCTGAGAGGTTTTACCCATTTTTACTTTGTCCCACTCTGGGACTTTCACTTTTTTTATTCTGATCGCCTGCATAGCATAGGGATGGAGCACCATCCCTGAGCCATGCAGGCAGTCAGTGCTGCACAGTGAGAAGATTGTTCGGTCATGCACTGCGCATGACCAAACAGTCTTCCTGCTGTCTGGTGACCCGGATGTTGTCATGACGACATTGGGACATCATGGCAACACACGGGAAGCCGCGGCAGACAGCGCTGGAGGCCGGAAGAGGAGGTGAGTATTGCGATCACCTCTCCTTGCCACCACAATGCTGCGATCGACTTCGATCGCAACATTGCGGGGGTTAATGTGCCGGGAGCGGTGCGGGACCCCTCCCTGCACATAGTACCGGGTGTCAGCTGTGACAATCAGCTGACACCCGGTGGCGATCGTGCCCGCACAGCCTGTGTGCGCGCACGATCGCCATGACGTACTAATACGGGTCAGGCTCTTAAAGCCCAGGGCACAGACGCGCATTAGTACGTCATGGGCTGTAAAGGGATTAATACAATATGAGGACAAATTCAAAAGGTGTATAGAAAAAATAATGATATCACTAAAAATGTCATTTTGTCATGCAAAGAATGCGGACCATCTACCCAGCCGAGTTTGAGACCCTTGCTTTATAAAGTATCTTTGCTTAACAAACAGTTGTTTCTGAGAAGCTAATGATAGCAAATGATCAGGCAATATTTTCTGTGCATTTTCCCATTTCATTCTACTTGTGCCTCCTTTTCGCAAACATTCTGTTGCAATTTTTGGGTTAACTCCTTTATTTTGGATTTTATCTTATTGATCTCCCCTATGCATATTCCCCATACATATGCTTTCATAGCATCCCATATAAATCTCGTAGATGACGACCCATCATTAAAACGAAAATATTCTAAGATTCTAGAGCTAAGAGTAGGACCAATTAGTTGCAGCCAAAAAGGATTGATGTGCCATGTATATTCCCCCGGAGACCTCACAACACCCATCTGCAGTTGTACCTGTATAGGCGAGTGGTCAGAGACACTCCTTGGCAGATACCTCACCGATTTAATATAGGGTATGATTGATTCAAACTATGCCTACCTCCTCTAGCAGATAATGTAGAGATGTATATTGTGCATTTTGAAAAATATTTCCAGTATGGAATTTATCTCAGAAAGGGTGGAGGTAGGTGGTAAAATCCCCTCCCCCTGCGAGGTTGGGATTTAGGAGGATGTTAGTTTTAGATCAGTTGCAGAACGGAGGGCACGGGAGGGGTGATAGACAGAAATGAGGGATGAGATATAGGGTGGTGCAGAACTGTGGAGGGCTTTATGGGTGAGAGAGATGAGTTTGTATTGCATTCTGTGTTGAATGGGTAACCAGTGCAATGACTGGCACTGGTTAGAGGCGTTGGTGAAGCGGCCTGATAGAAATACGACCCTGGCTGCTGCATTCAGAATGGATTGGAGAGGAGAGAGTTTGTTTAGAGAGAGACCGATTAGAAGAGAGTTGCAGTAGTCCAGACGAGAGTGAATAAGAGCGACAGTAAGAGTTTTTGCAGTATCAAAGGTGAGAAAATGTGGGGTTCTGGAGATGTTTTTAAGGTGCAGGTGACATGAGTGAGTGAGTGATTGTAGCCCACTCAAGAGAGCTTGTAAAAGAACTTCTACATGATGTTTCAAGGATGGAAAGAAACTGCCATCTACTGGCCAGACGCAGTCAAGCGGAACCAAGATATGCAAGGGAAGTTGCAGGGAGAGTAAGTTCAGACGCTGGACCTGATCAGGTGACTTCCAGGAAGGAGTTCCGGAAAATAAGAGGCCAGCGCGCCAAACCTGAGGGGTCTTTGGCGCCAAGCAGCAGAAAGGAGCAGATGTGTTCCCTGCATCCTGAGAAACCCCGCGTGACAGGCCTAAGCCAGAGGCCTGTGAGGTGCCACAGCCGGGCACCGTTAAAAGAGCTCCGGATATCTCGCGGATGTTACCTGAGTGCTGTGCCTGCTGAGGAGACTAGGAACCTGATTGCGGTGCTGAGTGAGTTCGCGGAACCCGACGTCGCCCGCCGACAGACGAGGCCTGGACCCCCCTATCCAAGGCTCGAGAGACTGCCTCCAACAGCCAAGCAGAGAGGAGTTGAGAGACGGTTGCCCCAGGAAAGTCACGCCAGCGGAAGCGGAGGAGCTGCATACGTGAACAGGGCGGTCACTTCCACTGTTCACCCACGGTACCGGGGACAATTGGGTTTAGATGCTCAGGTTGGGAGGGGAACGGTTGGGACTAAAGGAGCACAACGTGATCTAATTGAATTTATGCAGAAGAGACTCACGGCCTAGCGGGAATAACCGGTGACCCCCGCTAGGGCCAAATGTACAGTTAAAGAACTTACGTGGTGTTTCCCATGAGTGAGGGCATCACTCTACTTAAGAGACTTTGCCTTACTTAAGAGACTTCACCTTACTTAAGAGACTTCACCGTACTAAAGAGACTGCACCTTACTTAAGAGACTTCACCTTACTTTGAGAGGCTTCATCTTACTTTGAGAGACTGCGTCTTATTTTGAGAGATTTTGCCTTTTGCTGATATATTGAATTACTGTTCATTACCCTTGTTACTAATCCCTTGTTCAGAATACCTGTTGCATAAAATTGTTTATTTTCATCTCAGACTGTTCTCGCCTTGTGTCTCTGTGCGTTGCATTCCCGCACCTGCATTACATGATTGTATATGGGCGATAAAGGAAAGTTGTGTGTCAAATATGACTCCAAGACATCGAGCTTGCTGCTTGGGGGTTATGGTGGCGCAACCCAAGAAAATTGAAAAGTCAGGTATAGGTAGGTTAGTAGAGAGAGAAAAAACAAGGAGTTCAGTTTTGGAGAGATTCAGTTTCAGATAGAGGGAAGACATGATGTTAGAGACAGCAGACAGACAATCACTGGTATTTTGTATTAGAGTGGGGGTGATGTCAGGTGAAGAGGTGTATAGTTGGGTGTCATCAGCATTGAGATGGTACTGGAAATCAAATCTGCTGATGGTTTGTCCAATAGGAGCAGTATGCAAGGAGAAGAGGAGGGGACCTAGAACTTATCCTTGTGGAACCCCGATAGTAAGAGGAAAATTAGAGGAAGAAGAGCCGGCAAAAGATACCGTGAAGGAGCGGTCAGAGGTAGGAGAAGAACCAGGAGGGAGCGGTGTCCTTGAGGCCTATACAGCGGAGCATAGTGAGGAGGAGCTGATGATCTACAGTGTCAAAAGAGAGATCTAGGAGAAACAGCAGGGAGTAGTGACCATTAGATTTAGCTGTTAGTAGATCATTAGAGACTTTAGTGAGGGCAATTTCAGTAGAGTGTGAGGAGTGGAAACCGGATTGTAAAGGGTCGAGAAGAGAGTTATCTGAGAGATAGCGGATTAGGCGGGAATGGACCAGGCGTTCCTGGAGTTTAGAGATGAAGGGAAGATTAGAGACCGGTCTGTAGTTAGCAGTGCAGTTCTGGTCCAGGGATGGCTTTTTCAGTAAAAGGGTTATGATGGCATGTTTAAGTGAGGAGGGAAAGATACCTGAAGAAAGAGAGAGGTCAAATATTTTAGTTAGGTGGGTAGTGATGTCAAGGTAAAATATATATATTATAGAAAATCAATTATTTTATTTTAATAGATTACCTAATCAGTGTGAATTAATATAGAGATGATGGAATAATCTATGTGTATGTATGTATGCAAATGTGTATATGCACATTGATTATGTTAATATTTAATGATATATAACAGTTTCTGTTCTCAGGCTATGTGCCCACGATGCAGAAATGCTCCGGATTTTTCCTGAGCGTTTCTGCATCTCCCTGGCAGAAAAAATGTATGCGGATTGTACATGCGGATTTTACATGTGGATTGTACATGCGGATTTTACATGCGGATTGTACATGCGGATTTTACATGTGGATTGTACATGCGGATTTTACATGTGGATTGTACATGCGGATTTTACATGTGGATTGTACATGCGGATTTTACATGCGTTTTTCCTGCCAGGGACAAGCGGATGTGAAGCTTTCTTCACATGCATTTCCGAATGCGCGTTGAAAAGCGCTTTCCAATCGATTTTAACATCACTTGGAAAGTGCTTGACAACTTGGTCACACTATATAAATCCATGCAAACGGCATGGATTTATAAAGTGTGTCTGAAAGAATGTTAAAAAATTAAAAATAAATGTCATACTTAACCTTCTGATGGCCCCCGTTGTCTTTATCCGATGCGTCTCAGCTTGCCGGCAGCTCGCAGTACACTGAAGGACCTGCCGTCACATGACTAAATGACGTCAGCGCAGGTCCTTGAGTCCACCGCGATCTGCCGGCAAGCCAAGACAAGCACACCGGGGGCCATCAGAAGGTAAGTATAATATTTATTTTTTATTTTATTCTTTTTTTTACAGGTACTATGGTACCTGGGTCCGGAGGAGAGTCTCCTCTTCTCCAGACCCGGGTACCATCCGCACATTGAAACGCATGGAATGCGCATGTACAGATCCAGTGATGCGGATTCCATGCGTTCCAATGCAAGTCAATGGCGTTTTTTTCCAGAATGATAAGACGCAGCGGAAATTTCCGCAGCATGTGCACAGCACATGCGGATTATCATTGGGGAACATGGCAGGCCTTCTACCAAGCGTTTTTTAAGCGCTTCTGCAGCGGAATTGCCGCTGCGGAAACGCTTAAAAAACGCATCGTGGGCACACAGCCTTATTGTAGACATGAACAACTAAATGATTTCCTGGGAATGACATATGTATGTGCATGGCTGATAACAGAGAGATTCATGTCGAGTTGGCAAAGATGGCGCTGAGAGACGACTTCACCCCTCCCATCAGAATTCCTAAGGTGTTACTGAGGCCAGGAGATACATGGATGAGCAAATTGCAGTGTGCCAAGTTATCAGAAGGGGCAATGAATTTTACTAATCCCACCTAGAAGTAGAATACTATATAACCCCATGTCTACATAATAAAGTATGTCATTTTGCGTGGTTTAGTCTCTGAGTGAAGTTTTTCAACCATATTAGCAAATTTGGTTGATTTGCATTCACTCGGACATCTTTAATTAGGAGGAGAGCAGTTACCTAGTGTATCTTAAATTGGTGAAACCTCCACAGTGACAGCTGGGGAAAGGAACTGAATGAGCTGTGAGGGAATAGGGTCACTGTTGCAGGTTGTAGGTGTAAGGTGCCCCAGCGAGGTACCCTACAGACAATACGTGTCCTCCCTCTGAAGTGTGGCTGTGTATGTAGTGCTCTTCACTTACTTCAAGCCATCCGATCGCGGCTGTCTCCAGGCAATTTTCTTCTGGGACCAGGGCAGCAATAATTTCAGAGGACACGAGGTTCTTAACCAGAACTTGGACTTTACTTGGGGAAGAGGAATATATACTATATTTACAGTCAGATATAATGGATAAGGCCCGACAGGCAATCATCTCTCTCACAGGCGCTGTTAACTGCTTCAGCCCTGGTTCCCTCTTTAAGCGGAGCATCTCTGTGGCTATAATCCCTGGCCCAAGAGACTCCGCTGTGTTGACAGTGACCTGGATCCGATATCTCTCCCCCACGTCTTAGTCTGGAGTCCTATTTAGCTTCCTCTGCTTCCTGCAGACTAGAAGTGCCCGTGTCCCACGCTTTGATGAGTTTCTCCGGCGGGCTGACAGGACTCGTGCTCTTATGTGGGGAGACTTGCACACTGGGATCCCACTGTCTGAGGGTACGGAGCTCCCGTCTACCCTAGCAGCCACTATAATCAGGCTGTCTGAACAACTTGCGGTCTCAACTAGTACTGAAGAATCACTTCCTGATTCTGGACACTAAACAGAGACTTTCCTAATATGCCCACCCTCAGTGAGCTGTCATCACAGAACTTTAACCCATCACTGTCTATAACTCTGCTGGCAGACTCAACCTGACATCTGCACCCAGAACAGTGGCATCTTGTGGCTGTTTTCAGGTACTACAGCCCAGAAGGATTTATACCAGAAACAAGCTCTATATCCCTCAAGGCTTGATCCGGGCACTAAGTTCCCCCTTTACTCTACTGACTGGACCACTGAAGCTAACCCCTTAGCTTGGCCTACCACAGTTCAGAGAGGATTAACCAAGGGAACATTTTCCTTAACTACTTCAGTGCCTAGGGAAGGCTACATCCTTCCCCACTATTACATAGGGCGGGAAGAAGTGAGGAGTCTGGTCACTTCTTCTTCTGTGACCAGCTCGAAGATGGAAAGTGAACTTGAGGTGCGGGAGGGAAGGGAGTCCAGACTCTGAGGGGATTGTGTAAAAATGTCTTGACAGATATGATTGATTTTTTGGAGGAAATAAGTGGCCAGATCGTCAGCGCTTAGGTTGGTGACGGGGGTATGTACTTTAGAGCTCAGGAGGGAGTGGAAGGTTTCAAAGAGTCGTTTAGGATTGTTGGCTAGAGATGTGATGAGAGTGGTAAAGTAGACTTGTTTAGCCGGATGGAGAGCAGAATTATAAGTTTTGAGCATGAACTTATAGTGGATGAAGAGAAACCAAAAACAAGAAAAATACCCAAATAATTGAAAGTAAATGTATAGTGGATGAAGTTTTCTGTCAAAAGAGATTTTCTCCACAGATGCTCCACTCACAAAATAAGAATACTTTGTATGTACAATAAGGCAGGTACATAACTCATCATAGCTCAACATTTCCCGCTCATAATAGAATAACGGAATAGATTCAGGGATAGGCATTTTTTCATAATGGTATATGAAAAGTGCTTGGAGAAAACCGCCTCAAGGAGAAGTCTCTCATCCAGCTCCATTTCGCAGAGATCTCTTATTGGCATCCATTCATGATAAAGCATCTGGAAGGGAGTCAAACATGTGAACTCCACCCTGAGCCGAGCAGGGTAGATTATAGAATAGGAAATTTGCTTTTCACAGAGCCTCCTTTTTCTATCCCAGAACTTGACCCTCTTCTTCTGAACTTCTGTTGAAAAGTCAGGATAAATAGATATTTTCCTTCCATCAAGGGTAAGTGAAGAGTGGTCCCTGGCCTTTCGTAGGATAAGGTCTCTCTCTTTAAAATTTTCTAATTTGATGAGTACAGGTCTTGGTGGAGCTCCCGGTGACAAAGGACGTGTAGGAACTCTGTGAGCTCTTTCAATTGCAAAAAATTGAGAGAGAGTGTCTTTGCCGAACATTGTAGTCAGCCAGGATTCAAAAAAAATCAACTGAATTACAACCCTCCGCTTTTTCATGAACCCCGACTAAACGTATGTTATTTCGCCGATGCCTATTCTCTAGGTCATCAACCTTCTTGAGAAGGGCATTGATATTCTGAAGACCTCTCCTGAGATATTTATGTATAGTAGGCATTTGGTCCGCAACAGAACTCACTCTTTCCTCCAACTCATTGACTCGGCTGTTTATTTTCTTCATGTTTTGTCTGATGAGATTAATGTCCTCTCTAAGCCCTCCCATGTGTTTGTTGAGAATTTCTAATGAGAAGCTACAGGATTTTCCAGCAGAGAAAACATCTTGTCGTGTAGGCTCTTGCCCAGAATCATTGACTTCTCCATAGGTGTTGTTAGTGCTCTGCATTTCCTGCACTTCTCTGTTTAACTGTTGCTGTGAGAGTGGTGCCACATTGCCTCCCCTGCACAGTCTCTGTATCTCTCTTCCTCTGTGAGCATACCTGATCAGGTTGTAAATCATCTGAAGGGTCAGAATCTAAGGTCAGTCTGGCAAATCTCCCCAGCTTTGCTGCAGCAGCCTCAGCATCTATCACTCTGGCTGGTGTGGGGGAGGAGGTGCCATGTTGGAAGGCCCACTATCTGGACTCTGCTCCTTCTGATGCTTGCTTCTGGTCATATCTGAGTGCACTTTAAGCTTCTCTGTGTACTTTCCTCCAGCCTTTGGTGTGAAGGAATCAATATTTCACTGCTAATAGGTGGAAATGAAAGGATGCAGAGCAGGAGCAAAGCACAGAGCTTCCATGTGAAGAGGCTGTCAGCAAAAGGTCGTTTTTAAAGGGGAATCTGTAACACTCCCATCATCTGCTCCTGAGCTCACATCAAAGACAATCAGTATTATATGTGTAGCACCCTGAGGATTCGGCTGCTACAGGGGTATTGCACCTCAACCCAGAGGTGTGGTATTCCACTCCCGGGTAAGGATGGAGTGTGAAACTGAGCCCAGAGAGCTGCATGCACTACACACATCCCATTTCCGAGGAACAGACCAACGGTACTCCCACTTAGAAATGTGCAGGTACGACCGAGTCTGTTCCTGGCTGGAGTGGGAGGGGGGTGGTACATCCCAGTAGTGTAGGGGCAGATAGGGGGAGCAGTCTGGGTAGTGATAGGAGCTCATTGGGTGCTGGTCACCTGAGCTCACACATAGAGGGAGTATTTAAGGTGGGCACCATCTAAGATCAGGGTCAGTCTGCCACAGTCAGTCAGTCTGTGAGAAGCCAGAGGAGGAGAGCAGAAGAGCAGAGCAGCCCCAGAGAGAGAGAGAGGAGAAAGGAAGAAAGACCCAGAGGGGGTGAAAGAAAAGGACTCTGAGAACCCAAAGTCCATCACCGGGTGAAGAGTTGGCAACTGGGTACCGGATCCCAAACTGGTGGGGGCTAAAGCACACCCTAGCCAGAGACCGGAGGCCGTGGGCAGGATCTGCCACGGCCACCTACCACATCCACCCTGAAGGCAAACCACGTGTAGGGTCAGGGAACCCAAGGCCAAGGGTTTCCCAACAGAAGGCCCGAGGGAGCTGGACCTAGGTGGATCCCTGGTGGGGACGGCCAGAAGACAGGACAGGAAGGAGGGCTCAGGGTCACGCTCCGGACTTGCTTGGGGGTTGGTTGAATCCAGGACCTGGTGGACGCAGCACGGCTCGGGTGGTCACTTGAAGCTGGAGTGACCGGAACATCAGCAGTAAGTAAATACCCTAAACTGCACAACCCGACTCTGTCTTTAATTACCATCTATGCTGCACCACCACAACCCCCATCCTCTGCACCTGACCCCCTGAGGCTATACCCCACCCGTTGGGGGTTATACTACCAAAAGCTGCACCAACACCATCAGCCTCAGCGGACCCTGCTGCAGCGGCGGCCATAGTGACCGCAATACAACGGGTGGCGTAGTCGACATTAAGAACTTTATAACATCTGTAGGACTGCCACATACTCTGAGCTTGACACCCTGGGCACGGACCGGGTCACAGCCACTCGGAAGACTACAACTCCCATCTGATCCGGCTCCGGATATTCCCCTAAAGAATATGGCCCAGGGGGCGCGTCATATGTATTTTATATGAGCGCTGCACTTGGCTTTTTCTGGCAAAGAAAATGACACACCCGATCTGCCGCTCCATTTTACAATAGGAATAAAAGTGCCCTGTCAGGGATAAAAATTCCCCATTCTTCCAATCGGTACAGTCCCCAATGGTCATACCAATCAATCACTGACCAATAAGATATCACCTCTCCTGTGGATCCTATGGAGTTATCACCTCTCCTGTGGATCCTATGGTCATAACTTGTTTTCACCAATAAAGTCCTTTACTGTAAATTACCGTAATTGTACAACCCAGTTATGGTATCGCACAGTAAGAGGTGCAGGAGCCTCCTGTATTTTACAGCCGACGCTCCACTATGATCGAGAAAATGGCTAACAGGTTTTCATATACAGCTGTAGTGTGGGCCCCTAGAATCAATTCCTATTGGGGCCCCAGACACCCCAGTTTGATCCTGGTTGGGGGTGGGGAGGGTAATTTTGCACCCTGTCGTAAAGAAAAATTGTAAAATCCAAAAAGACATCTCTGGAGAGGAGACATATCACCCTCACATTGAACATATAGGATTATAACTAGAAAAGTGAGAAAGAGCTGACACTTCAACCTCTATTGACGTAGGGCCTCCTGCCGTGGTCAGGTAAATTCAACAAAGAATCTGATGAGAACCAGCCAACAAGTCTAGAATTTGCATACTCAGAGGCGGATAAGTACATTTCCGAAGCAAGGGCTTCCTCTTTTCAAAGGACTTGTCTCAGACACTCTGAAGACTGTGGTCAGTGATGAATATTGGGGTTTGCATTGATCCAATATTCATGGGAGATGTATTTTCGACATCCTAGCAAAGGGACAATCATAACGCATTCACTCACATCATTGTAAGGCCAGCCGAACACCCCCAACTTAATATCGTTTAGATGGATAATGCTATTGTGTCACCCTGGCCTGGATGCCACAAAATGTAATAAAGCTGTGTCTGAGAGCAAGGGGGAGGTTCTCTAGTCAGGGGAACATTAGCATGCAATGCCTCCTGTCTCAGGCCAGTAGGGGGAGCTGGCTGCCCCTATAAAAGCTGGTGCTGGGGGCAGGGTTAGGGAGAACTGGATGGCCTGTCTCAGCATTGAGACTTGTCCCAGAGCAGAACAGGGACAGACAGTTGCACTGCACCTAAGAGGAAGTGTGGCAGGAGGAGAGCCACAAGCCAGAGACAAGAGGCGAAGCAAGCCTGTCTTGGCAGATAAGAGACTGACTTTACCAGACTTTGGTGTCTGAGGCTGAGAGGATTCTACATCCTCCAGCAGATAACCAGTCCGCAAGGGACTGTATATTCCTTGGCCTAAGAAACCTGGAGGCCCTGCCACAACCGAAGGGACCAGTAAAGCCGTACAAGGCTGGGAGCAGAAAGGAACCCACGTCGCAGGCCATACAGGCGAGAATACACGGAAAGCTCGGAAACGTGGGCTGTTACCCTATAACGAGGAGATAGCCAGAAGGAGCGCAGAAAGCACGGTAGGCCTACACCCTCACCCTGACCAGGGCCAATTTCCCCGTTGCTCTCAGACATCCAGGTCCCCTCCTAGCCGGGACTGTTTATGGGTCAGTTTACCTGTTTTAATAAAGACCCTGGACTGCAACTTGTTGTCTGTGTGCTCCTTGCTCCTCCAGCACTGTCAGCACTGGGACTCTCACTACCATCACTCCCACCATCCACTACATTGCTCTGGGGCCGCACTCTTCCCGTGGGGAGTCACACCATCCCAGCTGCATATATCATCAGCCCCAGCGGTCTGCCCTGCAGCGGCGGTTCCTAATGACCGCAAATCCACGGGTGGCGTAGTCGGACATAATCAACAACACGTAACGGACTACCACTGGCCTGACCACCCTGAGCCACGGAACCGGGTTGCCACTACTACTCCCATCGTTCCCCCTATTGCCCGGATCCGAGTGCCCCACGGCCCAGGGGGTGAGTCAGCTTTGGCGTAGTCGGCAGGATTTCGTGCCCGCAACCACCGGGTACTGCGTGCCTGAAAAAGACTTTTGTAACTTACCTGTGGCGAAGTTTCCCGCCGTCCGGAGTCGTTTCCCGCCATCCGGAGCCGATTCTCGCCATCAGACGCCATCTTGGACCGTTTCCCGCCGTCTTCCCGCCATCCACAGCTGTTTCCCGCCATCGGACGCCATCTTCAGGATGCCGCGCGGGAAGAAGAGGGGCGTGGACGCCGAAAGCGCGCGAGACCCGAAGCTCCGCCCCACGCACCGACGCTGCGCAAGGTCCTGGAAGGGAGAGAGAGCGACGCTGACGTCATCAGGACGCGACGCCAGGTCCTCGTCCATAGCAGCAGCAGCGGAGCCGCGGCCTACAGAAGAGGATCGTCGGAAGGTAGGCCACGCTTAACTAGGGGGGAGGAAGATGTCGGACACAGAGGCGCCCACTACCACCAACGCAGCTGCAGCAGCGGTGATGCCTTTTTCCCTGCCCTACATCCCTGGAGCGGCCTGGCTGCCCAAATGCTCAGGGGAGCCCCATGCCCTAACTGACTTCAAGGAAAGGCTATACAGTTTGTTCCACGTTTACCCCCTGACAGAGGAACAGAAGGTCAGCATATTAACAGGGCAGTTAACTGGCGCAGCCCAGCGGGAGGTAAAATCATGGCCCACTGAGGAGAAAAGGACTGTGAAGGGTATTCTGGCCCGGCTGCGGGGTACCTTTGATACACGTACCTCCGCTGAGATTAAAATGAGGTTCTATGGATGTAAGCAGCGTGCACAGGACAGCATCAGAGACTATGCCCTAAATCTGCAGGAAGCCTTGAGGGCTATTCAACAAACTGACCCTGGCAGTGTGCAGGAAACGGATAAGCTGCTAACAGAACAATTCATAGAAGGTCTGCTGTCTAGCGCCCACAGGGCCCAACTGCGCCTCATGTTCTTTCAGAAACCCGACCTGACCTTTGCCCAATTTAAGGACAGGGCCATAAGGGTGCTCCGTGAATCTGCAACCAATGGCGCTATAAACCCCCGGCGCCCTGCTCTCACCTACCACCAGGAGGCGGCGCCCTCCTCTATGAACCCCGTGGGGGCTGATGCACAGGCCCTGAACCAAGCCCCGTCGAAAGACCTGCACCACCAAGTCCAGGAGCTGACCAGGAACGTCGCGGCGTTGACCAGGACCGTCCAAGCGTTGCAAGTGGACCCGTCAAGACCCATCGAGCTGGCTTCAAGTCCGGAGGATGTCCCATGGCGTCGATAGAGGAGGATCCCGTCGTTCCGAGGGAGGCCCACAGACCGCTACGCAGAGGATGGACAGCCCATTTGCCGTCGATGCAACCAGCCCGGACACATTTCCAGGTACTGTAATTTAAACGGGTCCAACCTGGGGCAGAGGGCCAACCCCCAGGCATAAGATCACCAGGCCCTTACAATTGGCGTAATAAGTACGTTGGGGGGCGCCCGGTTTTACCCGTGGTGCTGGACGGTATCCCCATGAGCGCCTTGCTGGATACTGGGTCACAAGTAACCACTATCCCTTATGTACTTTTTAAGCAGTATTGGACTGATGCTGATATCACATGGTATCCAGACAGTAACTTGAGCATCATCGCCAGTAATGGCTTACCCGTGCCGCAGATGGGGTTCAAGGAGATGACCATAAAAATTGGTAAAGTTGAACTGCCGGCACAGGGAGTGATTATTGTGGACATTGACCGTTGTGAAAGTCACCCTAAAATAACTGTGGGTACTAACGTAATTGAAAATTGTCTTTCAGAGGTAATTGTAATCTTACAACAGGTGGCGGTGAATGCTAGTTCCAGCCAACAGAGAGTCCTCAACAAGGAGATAAAAGCCCTGATGAGACGGCAGCAGGTAGAACTGTCTGGTGGTGAGATCGGTAGCGTAAGACTGAGTGACCCATTCCCCATTTCCATGCCTCCCAAAAGTGAAATGATGATCTGGTGTCGGACTGCAATCGGGTTGAGAGGTAGAGACTACCAAGCCATGGTAGAACCCGTGTACTCAGACAGCAGGCCCACCATTTTGACAGCCCGGGGGGTGGTTGATGTCCGTCATGGGAGGGTGCCCGTCCGCATCCTCAACATTGGGGAGAGGGAAGTACACTCACCCAGGTACGCTACACTCGCCAAACTGTTTGTTGTCGAACACAAAGCTATCAGGGCCGTGGAACCCTTGCCTCCATCTCCACAGGCGGAGGGTAATGGCTCCCAGAAACAAAAGGAGGACTGGTGCCAGAAACTCCATGTGGGTGCTGACTTCACTCCCCTGCACCAAAAACAAGGAGTCTACCGGGTGGTACAGGAGTACGAGAGAGTCTTTAGTAAGCACCCACTAGACTTCGGCAGAGTAAAAGGGATAGAACACCACATCCCCACAGGGAGCCACCCACCGATAAAAGAAAGACACCGACCTGTACCTCCTGCACATTATCAGAACGCAAAGGGGATGCTAAGAGAAATGAAGGAAGCTGGGGTCATTAGAGACAGCTGTAGCCCCTGGGCAGCCCCCTTGGTTCTGGTCAAAAAGAAAGACGGCACCATGAGAGTGTGCGTAGACTATAGACAAATCAACCGTATCACCCACAAAGACGCATATCCGCTGCCTAGAATAGAGGAGTCTTTAGCCGCACTAAAATCTGCTAACTTCTTTTCTACTTTGGACCTTACTAGCGGGTACTGGCAGGTTCCTGTGGCAGAGGATGACAAGGAGAAGACCGCCTTCACCACCCCGATGGGACTGAGCGAGTTCAACTGTATGCCTTTCGGGCTCTGCAACGCACCAGGGACCTTCCAGCGGCTGATGGAATGCTGTCTAGGGCACCGAAACTTCGAGACGGTCCTCCTTTACCTGGACGACGTGATTGTCTATTCGAAGACCTATGAGGACCACCTAAAGCACCTGGCCGAGGTGTTCGAAGCCCTGGCAGGCTATGGCCTGAAGGTGAAACCATCGAAGTGTCACCTGCTGAAACCAAAGGTCCAGTACCTAGGGCACGTGGTAAGCGCGGAAGGAGTGGCCCCCGACCCTGACAAGGTCACGGCAATCAAGAGCTGGCCAAGCCCCTCGAACATCAAAGAGGTGAGACAGTTTCTCGGGTTGGTAGGCTACTACCGAAGGTTCATCCTCGGGTTCACTAAGATGGCAGCTCCTATGCAGGACCTCCTGATCGGACAGTCTAAGTCCAGAAGTCAAAAGCCACCCTTCAAGTGGGATAAACCGGAAGAGGAGTCCTTCCGCCAGCTTAAGATGGCCCTCACGTGGGATGAGATCCTGGCCTACCCTGATTATGGCCAGCCTTTCATTCTCCACACAGACGCCAGTAATGTGGGACTGGGAGCCGTGCTGTCCCAAAACCAACAGGGCAGAGAGCGGGTGATCGCATACGCCAGTCGGAAGCTGAGGCCCACCGAGAGGAACCCGGAGAATTACAGCTCCTTCAAGCTTGAATTCTTGGCGGTGGTATGGGCCGTGACGGAACGCTTCAAGCATTACCTAGCCTCCGCGAAGTTCACCGTGTACACGGACAACAACCCGTTGACACACCTGGACAATGCAAGACTGGGTGCCCTAGAACAGCGGTGGATGGCCAGTCTCTCCAACTATGACTTCGTGATCAAGTACCTGGCCGGCAAAACCAATGCCAACGCTGACGCCCTATCAAGAATGCCTCACTTACCTGAGGGTGACGAAGACCCAGAAGAGCTGGAGGAGGTAGAATTCCCCTCGTTTCACCGGTATGGAGCCGCTCAACACTCTCACCGCGTGAAGGAGGAGGATCTAACAACTGTGATGATCAATCCTCTACCTCACCACAGCTGGGCCGAGACCCAAGATAGTGACCCTGCAGTCCGCCTGGTGAAAGATCTGCTGACCCGGGAAGACGCCCGCTTAGATCCAGATGCCCCAGAGGAAGCCAAGCAGCTATGGAAGGAAAAGAGCAAGCTGTTCCTCTACGAAGGCAAGTTGTGCAGAAGGATTGTTAACCACCGGACGCACGAGCTGACCTGGCAAGTCGTGGTCCCAAGGCGGGATGCAGCTATGGTCCTGGGGGCTTACCATGACCGAGCGGGACACTTCGGTTGGAAGAAACTGGAGTTCCTGCTAAGAGGAAGATTCTTTTGGGTCGGCATGAGAGGAGCTGTAGAAAAATGGTGCAGAGACTGTGGCCCTTGTCACCTAAGGAGGAAGGACTGTGCCAGCCAGAAGACACCCTTGAGGCCCATCGTCACCACGCAGCCTCTTGAGCTGGTAGCTCTGGACCACGTCAAATTGGCTCCAAGCCGGTCAGGATACATCTATGCCCTGACAATCGTGGACCACTATTCCCATTTTCTAGTGGTGGTCCCGGTAAAGGACTTGACAGCGCAAACAGCGGCCAGAGCCTTCCAGCAATACTTCTGCCATCCACACGGGTATCCAGAACAGGTCCTGACAGACCAGGGTCCAGCGTTCGAGGCTGAAATCTTCCAGGAGTTCTGCAACCTCTATGGCTGTAAGAAGATTCGGACAACGCCTTACCATCCACAAACCAACGGGATGTGTGAGAAGATGAACAATATAGTCATTGATCTCCTGAAGACGTTGCCCCTGGAGGAACGCAGCCTGTGGCCAGAAAAACTGCCGGACCTGATAGACCTATACAACAATATCCCGGTGAATGCTACAAACTGCACCCCGGCTTACCTCATGCGAGCTAGACCAGGTAAGCTGCCCGTAGACCTGGAGATGGGAGTCCTAATACCTGAGGACACCTCCCCGGATGCGGACTGGGATACGGAAAGGCAACTGCAGTACAAGAAGGTACAGGAGAGTGTGGAGAAGAGCCTGGCCCAGGTGAGAGAGAGGCAAGAAAAACTCTTCAATCAACACGCCCCTGCTGGTCCCCTAGAACCTGGTGAGCTGGTCCTGAAGCGGAAGAGAAGGCTACATAAGTTGGACGACCAGTGGGAAAGGGAACCCTACACCGTACTGCAGTCTGATCACGACAACCCAAAGGTGTGCGTGATCACCAAGGACGGAGGAGAAACCACTAGCACCGTCTCCAGAGACCACCTCAAAAGATACCCCGAGCAACTCCGTAGTGCTGAAGAGGATCAGAGTGACCTTGAACCCGCAGAGGACAAGGAAGAAATGATCAGCACCGTTCTCGGAGAGTTCCCTCAGTCCTGGACTCGCATAAATGATGCCATAGTGGTACCTGTCCTGCATTTCCTGCAACCGGCACAGCAACAACCAACACCAGAGCCGAGAGGTGAAGAGGAGCAAGCAGTTCCAGAGGCAGAAGAGCCTGTACCAGCAGCCCAGGAGAGTCAACCCTCTGCTGACAGTGAGCCTGCCATGCCTGCGGTAAGCCAAAGGACCCGCAGACAGCTGCCTGTCCTACCTGTACACCCAACTGGTAGCTGTACCCCTAACGCTTGTGGGGAAAGCCAGGTTGGTCCACCACCAGACAGTGGGCTACGTAGATCAACCAGGAGCACAAAGGGGCAGATACCCGCTCGCTGGAGAATATAGAGTCAACTAAAAGTGTAAATAACCCTGTTGCCAAATGTTGAATCGTTTGCAAAGTTACATGCATGTTTGGTAATACTCTGTTTCAGTTTCTTGCAGCTACCGTAAGGACTCAAAGGTTATGGACTTTTTATAACCGGGACCTTGTATGGACTGCATTCGGGGCCTAACCCAGGAATGAACTAAGACTGTAAAGGACTTGGGGTAGGACAGACCCACACCTGGTTAAGGCTCCCCGTTGTGCTGGTGATATGGACACCCGGTCACAGGCCACACTATGACCTTAAGAACTCAATTTGTGCGTCGTTTGTCTATTAATGTTTTCATATTGTCTTTGTTTATTGTTTAGTCCCGGAGTACTAAATTTCACTAGGGGGGAATGTGTCACCCTGGCCTGGATGCCACAAAATGTAATAAAGCTGTGTCTGAGAGCAAGGGGGAGGTTCTCTAGTCAGGGGAACATTAGCATGCAATGCCTCCTGTCTCAGGCCAGTAGGGGGAGTTGGCTGCCCCTATAAAAGCTGGTGCTGGGGGCAGGGTTAGGGAGAACTGGATGGCCTGTCTCAGCATTGAGACTTGTCCCAGAGCAGAACAGGGACAGACAGTTGCACTGCACCTAAGAGGAAGTGTGGCAGGAGGAGAGCCACAAGCCAGAGACAAGAGGCGAAGCAAGCCTGTCTTGGCAGATAAGAGACTGACTTTACCAGACTTTGGTGTCTGAGGCTGAGAGGATTCTACATCCTCCAGCAGATAACCAGTCCGCAAGGGACTGTATATTCCTTGGCCTAAGAAACCTGGAGGCCCTGCCACAACTGAAGGGACCAGTAAAGCCGTACAAGGCTGGGAGCAGAAAGGAACCCACGTCGCAGGCCATACAGGCGAGAATACACGGAAAGCTCGGAAACGTGGGCTGTTACCCTATAACGAGGAGATAGCCAGAAGGAGCGCAGAAAGCACGGTAGGCCTACACCCTCACCCTGACCAGGGCCAATTTCCCCGTTGCTCTCAGACATCCAGGTCCCCTCCTAGCCGGGACTGTTTATGGGTCAGTTTACCTGTTTTAGTAAAGACCCTGGACTGCAACTTGTTGTCTGTGTGCTCCTTGCTCCTCCAGCACTGTCAGCACCGGGACTCTCACTACCATCACTCCCACCATCCACTACACTGCCCTGGGGCCGCACTCTTCCCGTGGGGAGTCACACCATCCCAGCTGCATATATCATCAGCCCCAGCGGTCTGCCCTGCAGCGGCGGTTCCTAATGACCGCAAATCCACGGGTGGCGTAGTCGGACATAATCAACAACACGTAACGGACTACCACTGGCCTGACCACCCTGAGCCACGGAACCGGGTTGCCACTACTACTCCCATCGTTCCCCCTATTGCCCGGATCCGAGTGCCCCACGGCCCAGGGGGTGAGTCACTATCCATGCCATGTTTCATCTCTATAGAAAGGTAAAATCATGATAGAAAACATGACCATGATATTTCCCGCCCGAGACCTCCATGGGCGAAGATATCCTGAAAGTTGGGGATCTCATAAACTTCTAAAAGATCTAGCACACCTATGACAAGTCCTCATATGAGCTCACCAATAGAAGGTATGTGGGTGTAACCGTGATCTTATTAAATCAGAACTTGGATTTTGGTCATTGGTCAGTCCTGGAAGGTACAGCTTGCTGTAGTTGTATCTGTTTTCCTAAGGAGTTCTTCTAAGGAGTGCTTCCTTGCGCTAAGCTCTGAGCTATTTCTCTGACACAGGTTTAGCACTTTTCTTTTATTATCTTTTTGATTTTATGTTAATGTATATATCATATTGTTTGTATCATCTTTGTGTATTTTTTATACACACTGCCTACTTTTCAAGATTAGATCACTTGTTTTTATTCTGTTATTCCCACACCCTATCATTTCTTTACTTAGAAAATTGGGCGTGAGGAACGATCAACACGCCCATATGATGGCGCGGTCGAGCATGTAAATTGTAACTCCCTACATGTATTTCTATAGCAGGACGGAGAACGTTTGGCGTTCGAAACGTGTAGGTTTCACAGAGGTCTCCACCTTTATTTATTTTATTTTTGCAATGTGTATATCTTTTTAATGGATTAACAATAAAATCATAATTTTATCTGCAATTGGATCTGGAAGCTGGCGCATCACAATGTCGGTGGATATGCACCTTCTCTTTTTGGTTGAGGAGAAGGTGACTCCTACAGGGTGAGATAGAAAAATGCAATGGGCCTAAGAACTATCAGGCAGGTAATTGCTTATTACGTGCTTGTTCTACCCTGTGGTGGCTAAGATTGCTCCTGGACTGCTCTTAACAGCGATTCTGCCGCTTCACGTCAACAGAACAGCTCTTCCTCTTCCCGACTGCTCTGTCAAAGAGGCGTGACTGCCAACTTTATGCTGATTGACAGACGGCTCCTTGCAGTTAGGCAGCAGGGAGCCAGCTGTCAATCAGCATGACACCGGCAGTCACACCCCATCAACAGATCAGAGCGGGAGCTGAAAAATCACTGTCAGGAGCGCTCCGTGACCACTCTGAACCAGCAAATATCGGCACCTGGCACAACAGGCACATAGTTTGCAAATACTTGCCTGTTAGTTCTTAGGTCCATGGTAAAAAAAAAAAAAAAGTCCCGGACAGCCCCTTTTAATATTAAGGAGCAGGAATTCTCCGCATGATGCTATAATCAAGAAAACATGAAATTCTCTCCTGCCCAGTCAGTCTGCCCGATCTGTTACACCATGATTACCAAAACCTCGACTCATTCCACTGCCCACTTGTATTACCACTTACCCGGCTCTGCTTGGCCCCTGTTACCAGGCCATTGGCTTGTCTGACTGCAAGTGCACACTTCTGAACCGGGAGTCCCTGTGGATTTTCACATCCCCTCAATTTGACATAATGAATTTCAGTGACACAGAGGATTGTTCGGCTAGACTGAACAAACTAGCATCTATTTTTGATAATAAACCGTCAGTGGTGACAACAGAACCGGATGAATTTGAAGATCTCATGTTCCAGATGGAAAACAAAATGACCAGAGAACTTAAAGTTTGGTGGGATCTCACAACCTTGGACACATATATAAAAAAGGAAATGATCCCTAGAGGTCTGCGTTTAAAAAAAAGTCGCCACCACTATATACAATGACGGTTTTCAAGAAGATCAGAATGCGATTCTTAGTCAATGTTCACTGAATCTTATGCACCTCATAATCAAACATGAGGAACTGGAACTGACTTAAATTAAATTGGATATTAAAAATATACAATCGTCTTTGGGGAAATATGTGCAACTAAAAGAATTTAATATTTGTAATGACAAACTGAAATCTAATTTGGCCAAGTTGGAGAACACCATTATGGATATAAAAAGATCCAAGTTCAAAAGGGACAGTGAGGACTATGCGCAGAACAAGATTTATAGTTGGAATAAACAATTACCATCCATCTTAAAAAAAACGCTCCCACAAACGTTTTCAGCGATCTGGAAGAGGGAGTTTTAAGGAGCATGATGATGTTACGGATAATTCTTTTGCTGCCACCTCTGATGATTACTCAGATTCATCTATGAGTTCAATGGGAGAAATGCAACAATTGTATTTTATCAAAAATAAATTATCTAGTGCTGGTGGAACGATTACAAAAAATGGAGGAGGAGGGTGTGGCGCCCCTGAGGGTTCGGTCGCCACAGGGGGGTACTGCATCTTGTGAAAGAGGTGTGGTATCTCCTCTCCCAGGTTAGGATGGAGCACCTGTCAGGAACCCACCTCATCACTCAACACTACACACTCCAGTCCTATGGGGAGCTAGTATGCACTAGGGTGCTGCCCCAGCAGGATAATGGAGATGGGGGAACCAAAGATAGGGGGAACCATGTAGTGGGTGAGGGTGGAGGATGCACTTTTAGGTTACACTTGTAGATACATATTTAATAGCCAGCCATCTTAAGTTCAAGGTTGTTTGATTGTGGTCTTCACAGCTGGCAGTTGCCTTGTGTAGGAGCCTGCAGCGTGCTGGAGATGCACGATCCTCGTGCTCTGGCCTTGAGATGAGGAGCAGTATAGAGTTAACGGAGGTCTCTACCTGGTTAAGGTCCCTGCTTAAGAAGGCCTGGAGGGGAGCTGAGGAGGAGAGCTCCGCAGGCAAAAGGATCCCAGGGAATACGGACGGATCAGCATGCGCCACCTGTACTCTCCATTCTGGCCTAGTCAGAGGGACTCCTGCTGCAAGAGGGGTACCGGCCCCCGATATCTGAGTTTGTTACTTCACGTCTCAGTCGGAAAAGCCCGGAGGCTAACTGGTTCCCACCGGGTAACGGACGGAGTGGAGTCACCACCCGTGCCCTTGTTCTGTGTATAGCCAGAGGGAGACCCAGCCTTGCAACACGCACTGCACACGGACAGGAGAGGCCCAAGGGGGAGATTTCTAGGAACACACTGGTGCTGGGGGTCCTGATAGACACACCTGAACTACCGGGGTGTGCCAAACCCCCTTCTCTGGTGGCCGCAGCACGCCGTGAGAAGCAAGGAGAAGCCTTGCAGCTGACCTCTAACAACGTGAGTAAAGCTTGGAAGACTACATCCATTGCCTCCGGTCCATTATTGCAGCAGGACACGACACCGCACCACTGCATCCTCCTGTTTCCTCTGCCTTGAGGCCCTGCTCCGCCTGTGGGGAGTAGTACTACCATCGGCTGCCACAACATCCCGCCTCAGAGGACTGCAGCAGCGCTGGTGGCACATCACCAGACACCACAGGTGGCATAATCGTTTATCCACTCATAATTGCCACTCATCAACTAGCCCCTATTTTTAATGTGTGCGCCCTGGGCACGGACCGGGCCGAGGCCGCGACTGCATCCCCATTCTACCAACTGGGCCCGCCATCCGAGTACACCCTTTCCCAGGGAGGGCTAGCCGCTACTGAAACAGCTAGTGGCGGGTCACACAAGGGTAAAAGCGCTAATGCAAACAAGTACCCAACACAGAGCAAAAAACGCCATTATTAGAGTCACCTGTTTGGAATCTCTCTAGCTACATCTTATCTGAGAGTCAAATTTCTCTCCTGGCTAAAGGCCTGAGCTTTTCACCTTCTAACGAATTCGACATTTTCAGAACAATTCTGGATGTTAACAAACTAGCACGTAACCTCACCATCCGATGTCATTTTATGGACATGAAAAATCCACAGAATACAGCTTCAGAAGAAGTTTCTCCTAGGACAAGCCAGGATTCCATGTTATTATTCACAGAACAACAGTCTTTATTACAAATGAAACAATTCGAGACGGAATCTTTAATTCCAAATGTAAATTTAAATGAGGACTTTCGGGCTGGTAATCCTTTCTTTTACCCACTTCAGTCCAGACCATTGGTTCTGGATCAGTTCCAGGACTTAATTGAAAAAGAACTAGTGGAATTAAAGAATGAATTATCTTCTACTAATCATTTGGACTCTAATCTGACATATAGAGAAAAAGACGCTCTGAAAAAATTAAAGGATAATTCAGACATACTAGTCCGCTCAGCGGATAAAGGTGGCACTATAGCACTGAATGCAGGATTGTATAAAAAATTGAATTTGATGGATTTAGAAAATAGGGATGTTTATTTGGAGTTAGCTAGAGATCCTACTGTTGAGTTTAATGCTGCTATGTATAATCTATTAAACGAAGGTTTGCACTGAGGGGCCCTAAAAAAAAAATTAATGGAATATTTATACGTAGATCACCCAATTGTTCCAGTTTACCATTCGCCTCCAAAAATACATAAAAATATTTTCCCACCACCTTTAACCCCTTTACTACCCAAGGTGGTTTGCACATTAATGACCAGGCCAATTCTGACCACTGTCACTTTATGAGGTAATTACTCTGGAACGCTTCAACGGATCCCCCTTATTCTGAGAATGTTTTTTCGTGACATATTGTACTTCATGATTGTTGTAAAATTTCTCTGATGCCACTTGCATTTATTTGTGAAAAAAACTGAAATTTGGCGAAAATTTTTGAAAATTTAGCAATTTTCAAAATTTGAATTTTTATGCCCTTAAATCAGAGAGATATGTCACACAAAATAGTTAATAAATAACATTTCCCACATGTCTACATTACATCAGCTCAATTTTGGAACCAAATTTTTTTTTTATTAGAGAGCTATAAGGGTTAAAAGTTGACCAGAGATTTCTCATTTTTCCAGCAAAATTTACAAAACCATTTTTTTAGGGACCACATCACATTTGAAGTCACTTTGAGGGGTCTTTATGACAGAAAATACCCAAAAGTAACACCGCTCTAAAATCTGCACCCCCAAGGTGCTCAAAACCACATTCAAGAAATTTATTAACCCTTCAAGTGCTTCACAGAAATTTTTGGAATGTGGAAGAAAAAAATTAACATTTAACTTTTTTCACAAAAATGTTACTTTAGACCCAATTTTTTTTATTTTCACAGGGTTAAGAAGAAAAAATGGACCCCAAAATTTGTTGTTCAATTTTCCCTGACCACACAGATACCCCATATGTGGGGAAAAACCACTGTTTAGGCGTACGGCAGGGTTCGGAAGGGAAGGAGCGCCATTTGACTTTTTGAAAGTAAAATTTGCTTGAATAATTAGCTGACTCCATGTTGTGTTTGGGGAGCCCCTGATGTGCCTAAACAGTGGAAACCCCCCACAAGTGACACCATTTTGGAAACTAGACTCCTCAGAGAACCTTTACAGAAGTTTATAACATGGAGCCATGAAAATAAAAAATTATGTTTTAGCCCCAATTTTTTTATTTTCACAAGGGTAAGAGGAGAAAATAGACCCCAAAAATTTTTTGCAATTTCTCCTGAGTACGCCAATACCCTATATGTGTGGAAAATACAGTGTTTGGGTGCACGGCAGAGTTCAGAAGGGAAGGAGCACTGTGTGACTTTTTGAACGCAAAATTTGCTGGAATTGAGGGCGGACGCCATGTCACGTTTGAAGAGCCCCTGATGTGCCTAAATAGTTGAAACCCCCCACAAGTGACCCCATTTTGGAAACTACACCCCTCAAGGATTTTATCAAGGGGTATAATGAACATTTTGAACCCGGTACGACACATAATTTGATAACATTAGGTCATCATATTGAATAAGTTGTCATTAGTCTTGAGCACAAGTGCTCGCTACTTGAGTTTGCATCGTGTACTCGGGTATGCACCATGTATCGCACGTGCTCGAGTGACATGCTCGAGTCCTGCCCACATGTTTCACGGTTAGTAGACACCCAAAACAAACATGCAGGGATTGCTGGTGCATGGCAGGCAATCCCCGCACGTTTTTTTTGACTGTGAAGCATATGGGGCAGAGACTCGAGCACCCGCGATACTCAATGCATACCCGAGCAACCGATGCAAACTCAAGTAGCGAGCACTTGTGCTCAACACTAGTCGCCATATCGTCATCTTTTTTTTTTTTTGCTTTTGAAAAAAATCCCAACCCTAGCACAACCCTAACCCTAGAGTTTATTTTTTACACCGTTCCTTGTGCAGTATAAGTGATTAGACGACTTTATTCTTTGGGTCGGTGCGATTACAGCGAAGCTCATCAAGAGAATGCCAAGAGTGTGCAAAGCAGTCATCAAAGCAAGAGGTGGCTACTTTGAAGAACCTAGATTATAAGACATATTTTCAGTTGTTTCACACTATTTTGTTAAGTATATAATTCCACATGTGTTAATTCATAGTTTTGATGCCTTCAGTGTGAATGTACAATTTTCATAATCATGAAAATACAGAAAAATCTTTAAATGAGAAGGTGTGTCCAAACTTTTGGTCTGTACTGTACGTATTAGTACGCCCTGGGCTGTAAAGGGGTTAAGACCCATAGCGGTGGGGATTGGTTCCCATGGTGAAAAATTAAGTGCCTGGATGGATTTTTACCTACAGCCTCTGGTTCAGGAAACTCCGAGTTACATTAGGGATTCAAAATTCATAGTGACCATTTTTGAGAAATTTGAATGGCCAAAAAACTTTGGATGATTGTCCTGTGATGTGGTGGCATTATACCCCCTCAATTCCACACCATATTGCTTTAGCATGTTTAACCTACCACCTTGACACATACAGTTCGTACACTATAGAAATAAAAGAATTTCTGGTCATAGCAGTACAGTTCCTCTTAGAGCGTAATTATTTTAGCTTTGATAAAAGTTTTTTTTTTACAGAAAAGAGGAGTCAGCATGGGCAGTAAATTTTCTCCTTCGCTAGTGAACATAGTGATGTGTAGGTGGAGGAGCTTTTCATTTACCATAATGATAACACATATAGTGGACACATTGTGTGGTACGGTAGATTTATTGAAGACCTCCTCCTGGTGTGGGGGGGCACACAGGAGGAGGTGGTACAATTCGTACAGTACATCAACTGCAATAATTTTAATCTTAAATTCACTTAGTTCTACCATTCATCCAAAATTACTTTTTTGGATCTCGAACTTGAGGCTACCAAGGAGAAAGAATTGGCCAAAATTAATCCCCACAGAAAATCTACAGCCTCAAATTCTATTCTATCAGCTAAATGTTGTCATCCGCCACATATTAAGAGAAATATCCCTTACGGTGAGCTAATACGAACAATACGAAATTGTTCAGATAACATCACTTTTCAGAAGGAATCAGAAAAAATGTGTAACAGACTATCCAATAGGTGCTATCCCGAGTGGTCTTTAAGAAAAGCGAGTAGAATTGTCTCCAATATAAATCAGAAAGATATACTCCGAAATAAACAGAAAAATAACATTAACACATTGGATACTAGGGTAACGTTTTCTACCACCTATAGTCCTCAGTATAATAAAATTACATCTAGAATTAAAAAGTATAACCCTATTATATATCAGAACAAGAAACTAAAAAACCTACTTTCTAATGCCATCCGCTTTGTAGCCAGGAAAGCGCCCGCTCTGGGAACCATCCTTTCTCCTGGCTTATACACCAGTGAGACTAATACTGTACAACCAAATTGGCTCAGCACAAAAGGTTTCTTCAGATGTGGAGCCAATCGGTGCAAAGCGTGTCTACATGCGGTTAAAACAGATAGTTTTATGTCCTTAAGTAATGATAGAGAAAATAAAATTCATGATTTCCTCAATTGTAATTCATCAGGGGTTATATACCTTATAGAATGCACCTTGTGTAAGGTCCACTATGTGGGTTGTACCACAGGTGCGCTGAAAGTCCGTATCAGAAGACATCTTTCTGATGCGATTCATTTGGAAGCCATAAATACATCAGCAGTATCGAGGCATTTTGCGAGAGTTCATAAAGGTGACACCTCATTCTTTAAATATATGGAGATAGAGAAGGTATATAGATCCACACGAGGGGGGGATCATAAGTGCAAACTTCTGAACCGGGAGTCCCTGTGGATTTTCACATTGGATACCACAGGGGTTAAATTCAAGACAGGATCTGATACTGCAGTATTAAGAAATATAATTCTGCATTTATTTCCATGCATGTACACTGGGTACGGAAAGTATTTAGACCCCTTTACATTTTTCACTCTTTGTTTCATTGCAGCCATTTGGTAAATTCTAAAAAGTTCATTTTTTTCTCATTAAAGTCCACTCTGCGCCCCATCTTGTCTGAAAAAAAACAGAAATGTAGAAATTTTTGCAAATTTAATAAAAAAGAAAAACTGAAATATCACACGGGCATAAGTATTCAGACCCTTTGCTCAGTATTGAGTAGAAGCACCCTTTTGGGCTAGTACAGCCATGAGTCTTCTTGGAAATGATGCAACAAGTTTTTCACACCTGCATTTTGGGATCCTCTGCCATTCTTCCTTGCAGATCCTCTCCAGTTCCGTCAGGATGAATGGTAAACGTTGGTGGACAGCCATTTTCAGGTCTCTCCAAAGATGCTCAATTGGGTTTAGGTCAGGGCTCTGGCTGGGCCAGTCAAGAATGGTCACATAGTGGTTCTGAAGCCACTCCTTTGTTAATTTAGCTGTGTGCTTATGGTCATTGTCTTGTTGGAAGGTGAACCTTTGGCCAAGTCTGAGGTGCAGAGCACTCTGGAAGAGGTTTTCATCCAGGATATCTCTGTACTTGGCCGCATTCATGTTTCCTTCAATTGCAACCAGTCGTCCTGTCCCTGCAGCTGAAAAACACACCCATAGCATGATACTGCTGTTATGATCTGCTACAAGAACTAAGGAAAGAGAGGAAATCTGTCCATACAATAGGACTAAGCTGATTCCCTACGATGCAGTGGGCAACGTGTTCCTTGTGAACAGACCCGCCTTCGTCCGCGGCTAGTCTGAACACAGACCTATAGATTAAAGGGAGGGGTCCCTAAAAGAACTAAGGACTGAGACAAAATTGGACACCTCCTGGCAGAAGTAGTAGCAGAAGAAGACAAACAGACAAAAGTACTTAGTGGTCCAAGGACCAAACAAACTAGAGAGATACAGTAGGTACAAAGCACCTGGCTAGATTAAGAGTCAAAGTAACACTGAAGTCCAGAAAAGCCTGAAGGGCGGAGCTGGAATAAATAGACAGAAGGTCACGTAACCACAAAATAGAAAAAACTAACAGGAGGGTTCTAACAACTGCCACCACCATGTTTCGCTGTTGGGATTGAATTAGGCAGGTGATGAGCAGTGCCTGGTTTTCTCCACACATACCACTTGGAATTATCACCAAAAAGTTCTATCTTTGTCTCATCAGACCAGAGAATCTTATTTCTCATAGTCTGGGAGTCCTTCATGTGTTTTTGAGCAAACTCTATGCGGGCTTTCATATGTCTTGCACTGAGGAGAGGCTTCCGTCTGGCCACTCTGCCATAAAGGCCCAACTGGTGGTTGATAGTTGACTTTGTGGAGCTTTCTCCCATCTCCCTACTGCATCTCTGGAGCTCAGCCACAGTGATCTTGGGGTTCTTCTTTACCTCTCTCACCAAGGCTCTTCTCCCACGATTGCTCAGTTTGGCTGGACGGCCAGGTCTAGGAAGACTTCTGGTGGCCCCAAACTTCTTCCATTTAAGGATTATGGAGGCCACTGTGCTCTTATGAACCTTGAGTAATGCAGAAATTCTTTTATAGCCTTGGCTAGATCTGTGCCTTGCCACAATTCGGTCTCTGAGCTCCTTGGGCAGTTCCTTTGAGCTCATGATTCTCATTTGGTCTGACATGAACTGTGAGCTGTGGGGTCTTATATAGACAGGTGTGTGCCTTTCCAAATCAAGTCCTATCAGTTTAATTAAACACATTTGGACTCCATTGAAGGAGTAGAACCATCTCAAGGAGGATCACAAGGAAATGGACAGCATGTGACTTAAATATGAGTGTCTGAGCAAAGGATCTGAATACTTATAACCATGTGATATTTCAGTTTTTCTTTTTTAATAAATTTGCAAAAAAATTCTACATTGCTGTTTTTTTCAGTCAAGATGGGGTGCAGAGTGTACTTTAATGAGAAAAAAATGAACTTTTTAGAATTTATCAAATGGCTGCAATGAAACAAAGAGTGAAAAATTTAAAGGAGTCTGAATACTTTCCGTACTCACTGTATGTATCTATATACACTGCTCCAAAAATAAAGGGAACACTTAAAACAACAGAATATAACTCCAAGTAAATCAAACTTCTGTGAAATCAAACTGTAAACTTAGGAAGCAACACTGATTGACAATCAATTTCACATGCTGATGTGCAAATGGAATAGACGATAGATGGAAATTATTGGCAATTATCAAGACACCCTCAATAAAGGAGTGGTTCTGCAGGTGGGGACCACAGACCACATCTCAGTACCAATGCTTTCTGGCTGATGTTTTGGTCACTTTTGAATGTTGGTTGTGCTTTCACACTCGCGGTAGCATGAGACAGACTCTACAACCCACAGAAGTTGCTCAGATAGTGCAGCTCATCCAGGATGGCACATCAATGCGAGCTGTGGCGAGAAGGTTGGATGTGTCCAGAGGCTGGAGGCACTACCAGGAGACAGGCCCGTACACCAGGAGATGTGGAGGGGGCCGTAGGAGGGCAACAACCCAGCAGCAGGATCGCTATCTCCGCCTTTGTGCAAGGAGGAACAGGAGGAGCACTGCCAGAGCCCTGCAAAATGACCTCCAGCAGGCCACAAATGTGCATGTGTCTGCACAAATGGTTAGATACCGACTCCATGAGGGTGGTATGAGGACCCGATGTCCACAGATAGGGGTTGTGCTCACAGCCCAACACCATGCAGGACGCTTGGCATTTGCCACAGAACACCAGGATTGGCAAAGTCGCCACTCGCGCCCTGTGCTCTTCACAGATGAAAGCAGGTTCACACTGAGCACATGTGACAGACGTGACAGAGTCTGGAGTCGCCGTGGAGAGTGACATTCTTCAGCATGACCGGTTTGGCAGTGGGTGAGTAATGGTGTGGGGTGGCATTTCTTTGGAGGGCCACACAGCCCTCCATGTGCTCGCCAGAGGTAGCCTGACTTTCATTAGGTACCGAGATGAGATCCTCAGACCCCTTGTGAGACCATATGCTGGTGCGGTTGGCCCTGGGTTCCTCCTAATGCAGGACAATGCCAGACCTCATGTGGCTGGAGTGTGTCAGCAGTTCCTGCAAGATGAAGGCATTGAAGCTATGGACTGGCCCGCCCGTTCCCCAGACCTGAATCCGATTGAGCACATCTGGGACATCATGTCTCGCTCCATCCGTCACGTTGCACCACAGACTGTCCAGGTGTTGGCGGATGCTTTAGTCCAGGTCTGGGAGGAGATCCCACAGGAGACCATCCGCAACCTCATCAGGAGCATGCCCAGGCGTTGTAGGGAGGTCATACAGGCACGTGGATATATATATATATACTGTACCTTTTTGTCATTCTAGTAATGGGGCCATAATTAAGACATGATTTGTTGAAACGCGTAGGTCTGTAAGCTATGATAGTTGCACATTTGCTGTATTCTTTGTGGAGCAGTGTTTTATATGGCTAATAAAAGCTAAGTTTTAATATTTTTTCTACTAAACAAACCTTTACGCTGGATCATTTGCACTTTTCCCTTGTCTGACTACACTTACGTTTCGCCCTGGTAGCACTTATCTGCATCTCCAGAAGTTTCCCATTTCTCTATTATACTCTTCAAATTACATTTTGAGACTTTCTCCTCCTGTTGTTGCACATATTTTTTTTCCCTTCATCTGCACAGGTATCATTAATCTATCAACTATAATGGCCGTACCAGGTCCTGCAGGTCCTGTATCCCGTACACATGACGTGGGCAGTGCACGGCATGCCGCTAGTTTTTATTCTGAGTGCTCTTATATACGGTGGTAGTTTTACACAATGTTGAGCCTGTGATTTGCAGAGTGAAATGTCTGACTGCTAGAACAGAAGTATACGGCAGATTCTACAGCATGGATACATAAAGGACGTCCTGGGGGAATATACCTCCCTCCAACACTCGTCCAGTCCCTGCCTCACACTAGAGACATTTATAATAACTCCAGGACTATGGAGCTGGTCATTTTCTCATAATCTGTGGCCATTATTAGTGATCTCGCATTGTACGGTAATATCACGCTGGAGGTTGTGATGTATTTAGTGTAATAGCGCCATCTAGAATATACAGTATATGTCAGGCGATACCATGCTTTCTATAGTTAGTCGTCTTATGTGCCCTCTATAGCTATCTATTATACTTTATATTTCTTTATAATAATTTATAATAAATTACTCGATAGTTTTACAGCTTTATGATGTTTATTAATCTGCTGTAATTATAAAAGAAAGTCCAACCTTACAGTGGACACAGGTGGAAGTGTCCTCCATGATGGTGTAGGCTGAGGTGGAGCAAGTATATAGTCAGTGGGGGATCAAGATGACCAGTATTCCCCAGGGTTCCTTGTTATCAGGGAGGGACCCGGTGTATGTAATCAAAAGATCTTATCCTCTGACCGGCTGTGTGCCATCAACAGGTAATGATCCTCTGTCCGGCTGTGTGCCATCAACAGGTAATGACCATCCGGCAGTGCGACATCAACTGGTCATCACCCTCCAGCTGTGTGCCATCAACAGGTAATGACCATCCGGCAGTGCGCCATCAACAGGTAATGACCCTCTGGCTATGGCCATCAATAGGTCATCACCCTCCGGCTGTATGCCATCAACAGGTAATGACCATCCGGCAGTGTGCCATGAACAGGTAATGACCATCCGGCTGTGTGCCATCAACAGGTAATGATCCTCTGTCCGGCTGTGCGCCATCAACAGGTAATGACCCTCTGGCTATGGCCATCAATAGGTCCTCACCCTCCGGCTGTGTGCCATCAAGAGGTAATGACCATCCGGCAGTGCGCCATGAACAGGTAATGACCATCCGGCTGTGTGCCATCAACAGGTAATGATCCTCTGTCCGGCTGTGTGCCATCAACAGGTAATGACCCTCTGGCTATGGCCATCAATAGGTCATCACCCTCCGGCTGTGTGCCATCAAATGTTTTTATCTTCTGTCCAGTTTTGTGTCATCAAGAGGTAATGACCCTCCAGCTGTGGGCCATCAACAGGTCATCACCCTTCGGCATTTAGGCTTCTTGTCTTCTGTAAGATGCGATTCTTGAGTCTCCTGATGTTAAAAAATATTTAAAAAATCACCGATTAGACTAATAATCTATCTTGTACATAAGCATCACAATTTATAATCTATCTAGTGCATAAGTATGACAATTTAGCTCACAGAACATACACTATGCTAAAACATTAGACCCTACAAGCAGAAATTTGCTAAACTAACATAAATATAACTGACAAATCAGTAGAAAAATCGCTACCAATGGCACAGCTCTCTTCACATCAACCTGTAACCATAGTAGATAAGAAATAGAGGACAATGCTCATAGTCAGTTATCAACAATTCGGCATGGGGCATCCCACCAGAGACATTATAATATCTAGTAGATTATAGATGGCAATAGAATTTACCAACAAGCACATAGTACGCCAAACTCAAGTACATAGTATGCCAAACCTCGACACGTTTTCCTAAAATAGGTTCATCAGAAGCACATACTAGACAGTGATACTTAGCAAAGCGTTCATAGATATATGCGCCATATGATAAGGTGCTAAAGTGCAAGTGTGTGACAAAATATCCATTCGATTTCAGGTGCAATGCTGCATTGTATGTAGTAAGATGGTGCCCATCAGAGAGCATGTATAGGACTAACCTGTGATGAAAACACGAGCAATGGGAAAGTTCAAGCAGTTGCCTTCTCAATCTTCCTCGCCTCTAAGACATCTAAGGAAACATCTTCTCCTCTTGATTTTGGGTTGAGGTGTTGTAGGCATTTCTGGCTCTGGCATTCTAGGTTCTGACATACTAGGTTCTGACATGCTAGGTTCTGGTGTTCTAGGTTCTGGTGCTCTTGGCTCTGGAATTCTGGATTGTTGGTTTCTCTGAAGAATCAGTAACCTCTCTTTATGCTCCGTGGAACTTCGAGCTCTTCTTCCTATATTGTTGTGAGGGATCGTTCTGACCCAGACAATATCACTGAACGCCACTTTATAGTTGCAGCTAGGAACCTTTTTCGCATCCTGCGGTGCAGGAGCCATGGATGGAGTAGAACATTTGCCATTGGGCAGGACAGGTGTTCTCCTGGAGTCTTGCTCCTGAATCTGAGGGATGCAAATCGGCTCCTTTCAAGCACTTTGTTCCTTCAGAATGGTTTTGTTCTCAGGAGTTTTCTGATTGTTTCACCAGGTTCAGACATTGCCCACTTGCTCAGGACAAGACTTAAGGCCAAATACTCTAGTATTGTCAGTAGTGTCATCACCGCAACAAAAACTGCGTCACGGAAGAGCCAAAGAGGAAGATTGATGGAAGCTTGATAGGTGCTTCTCCTGAGATCCACGGGTAGTGGGTCATCCTATAATAAAGAAAAAAAACATAATAAAGTCCTGTATATTTATACCCAATCCAGTCAAACAGAGAGCCCTTGTTATTATACAGTGATGGATACATTATCAAGCAACTTTCAGAAATATCCCATTGAGAAGATCAGGAAGAAATTTGGGATTCACCTCCAGGGTCCATGGAATATTATTTACAGTTGGACTTTCATATGACGGACGGTCACGTGTCCAGTATGAGAAGTCCTGCAAGAGGCGATATTCTCATTAGCTGATCCTTGTGACCTCCATATTGATGAGAACATACTCGCCCTCAGTGTACTGTAATGTGGGGGGTAGAGCAACGTAAAGCACAGAAATGATAGGATGATACTCATCATCTCCAGAGGTCTCTCAGCACCAAGGTATGGTCAATGAGATACAAGCTGCAGATGGGCCGAGGCTTCTAATATACCCAGGGGTGACATCACAAAGCCCTCTGTGACATCATTGCACAGTTCTATCCATCATGTCACTGATACTTTGGACCTAACTAAATGTCTAAAAGAGAACCCTTCCACATGATTTCCAATCACGGAGCAGCTTCAGTTTTTCAAGAAAAGTTTAAAAAATATAATCTGTGCTGTGATTGGTCACAATGGCACATGAAGCAGAACGTCTTTAGATCTTTTAAAGGGAAAGTGTCAGCAATTTTTTTACAATTGTAAAATTGTAAAGTATTTATATTTATATATAAATACACATATATATTTAAAAAGGTTTTAATGGTATAAAATCTGAAAAAATATTTTAACTGTTTTGATGTTTTCATCTTGTAAACACTAGGGGGAGCAGCTGCTGACATTTCCATGAAAACAGAATGCAGCTAGCTCGCATTACGACTGCAGTAAAAGTGGGCGGGATCTGCACACATGGGTGTGATGTCACTCCTCCCCTTCTGGGCGTTTGCAAAAAGGTAAATGAGACTGTAGTTTAGGATCACAGTGCGGAGCGATCACTGGTGACTGCAAAGTGATATATAAGGGACAACACCAAAGTCATTAATCACTACAAGGACAAAGCAGGAATGTGGGAGTCAGAGGGGTCACCCCACACTTATATCCCCTCTGACTGTCACTTCCTAAGCTCCTTTCCCTGCCATAACCTCTTATTCCCGCAGGTAAATTCTTACAGGACCCCCCTCCCCATCCCCTTCCCCTGCCGCAGCTGATTCTAAACGTCCTCCATATGTAATAATAGACAGGTACTCACCGGCAGCCTATGGTAATTCACAGGGTAGAACAGGGTACAGCACAGAAACAATATGGCGATCCTCATTGTCTCCAGGGGGTATCTCAGCACCAAGATATGGCCAATGAGATATGAGCTCCAGGTGGATGGAGCCCCCTTATATACCCCAAGGGTGACATCACAACGCCCTCTGTGACATCATCACCCACAACATTCCGTCACATGACATCACCCAGCACCAGCATCATGCGTCCCAGCGAAAATAGAAACGGTCCCTGTTGCCTATAGCAACTATTCAAAACTAAGTTTAAACTTTTCCAACAGCTAAAGGCGACTCTGTGATGGCAGTTTCTTCTTGTGGACGGTTGTGATAAATCTGCAGAACATCTACATAACGCGACATGTAGAAAATCCTGTCTTTTCCCCTCTGTTCTTCCTCTGGTGCTACAGAGACGGATAGAAGGAGCTTTTCCAGACCTTACAGTGCACAATATGGGACCTAATCACTGATATCCCAGATCTCCTCAGTACAAGCATACCGCCAACCTATGAGGACTAGAAAGAGGGCGAAACCATGCGGCACGCGTAGTCTGACCACGCCCCTATCCACACCCCAAGCCACGCTCTTTTTATACCTTGGCAGGAGGAGATGTCTGTACAAAGCGCAAGTTATCAAAAGGCTGAAGGAATACTTTATCAACATGAATGAAGGTTTTGAAGGGCATCCACTGTCCCGGCACTACCGGAAGTTCCACAACCAATCTTATAAGGACACTAAGTTTTGTGGGATCCGATTAGTCCCCAGAAAATGGAGGGGAGGTGATTACTTGAGATTAATGTCGCGGATGGAATCCAAATGGTTCTTCACATTAAATAGCTTGGCTCTGAAGGGCCTTAATCACGAGAGTCAGCTGTATGCCTTCAACTCGCAGCGGTATATACTGTATGTATTTTTTATCCCAGTACCAATTGAACATTTACATTGCACTTTTATGAACCTCCTTATAGTTTATCAATATAATATGTCTTTTGGATATATTCCTTTGAATCCACCTATTTTCTATATGTATTTGTTTCTATACATTGATACCACTATTGGAGATACAATATAATGTTTTTATTTTTCTCCTTCATTTTTTCCTTTTTATCTCTGGATGGTACTAAGTTCCGAATTTATACTATCCTGGTAATATACACTGATTAACAGACTGTTTTTTATAGCCATCAGAAATATAAGTATATAATTTTTATTCATTTTTAACTAATTGTGAAAGTTTGAACAAAGTCTTTTTTATTATTATTTTTTCACACACAGTCTATTCTTATTGGAATTCTATCTTAGTTCTATTGCACCTCCATATGTCCTTTTGCACCGTCTTGATAGTATTGGATCTTCCTCCATTTCTTTGGTTGTATTATCTTTGTGGGGGGCGTTTGGACTTTATTAGGTTACCAGTTTGACTACCAGCGAGAAGCTGACGAAGAGGAACTGTGAGTCCTCGAAACGCGTAGTTTTTTTTGGCCTATACAGGACATCGAAGGAGAAGGAGAGAGTCAATGCACTGGGATAAGCCCTCCTGATATCCAGAAGATATATATAACCATATCATATTATTGATACAAAATATAAATGCACAGAGTCAATAAAATCATTTAAAAACACCAAACCCCATCCTTACTTTGCAGGATACCTATTCCAAAGGTGTATCTAGGTTTTCTGGCACCCGGTGCAGCAGGGGCTGGCTGGCACATTTTCGCCTGGGGGGCAAGCACACAGCAGTGGCCCATGAGTAGCGGCCCATCCTTAACATGTTTATTACCAGATGCATCATAAGCCCATATTCACACGACCGTATTGTCTAAGTGTTGCCCGTGAAAAAAGCTGACAGCATTTGGACCAGTTCAGTTTGTAGTGGTCAGACATAGTACATATTATTCTTATGTATTACTATTTTTAAAGCAGATATACCTTTTTAGAGATGTAGTACCAGGGGCGGACCTACCGCCCGTGCAGCCGGTTCATTCAAAGGGGACCCCCGAGGGAGAGGGGGCCCCTCCAGCCTCCAGCAGGGCCGCCATCATGGCATGACTGCCCTGACTCCAGCATGGGGCCCGGCCGGTCGGGGCCCCCTCGGAGCCCCCCTCTTGTGCGTCTACTCATGGGCCCCCCCCCCCGCAGAACCCCCCCCGCCATCACATGACCGGAGATGTGCCTGCACTCAGCATGGGCCCCATCTCCGGTCATGTGACAGCGCCGGCACAATACTTACCCCTACCCGTGCCTCCGCAGTATCTGCCGTGTCCTCTGACTGTGACGTCTCAGGTCAGAGGTCACGGTGACATCTTTACACCGCGCGCTCTCTCCTGAGCTGTCACATCACAGAGCGGGAAGACGCGCGCAACGCTGGATTCCGGATCAGCAGCAGGTAAGAAGTGAGGTGAGTATTTTTTTTTTTTTTTTTATGTATGGGGGCATGGGGCATTTAATGGTTGAGGGAGAGTGGGTGTGACATCCTGCATGGGGCATTATATGGGGGAGGTGGTGTGACATCCTGCATGGGGCATTATATAGGGGGGGTGTTGCATCCTGAATGAGGCATTATATGGGGGAGGGGGGAATTGACATCCTGCATGGGGGCATTATATGGGGGTAGGGGGGGAGGGATGTGACATCCTGCATTGGGCATTATAAGAGGGGAAGGGGGAAGTGACATCCTGCATGGGGCATTATAAGAGGGGAAGGGGGGAAGTGACATCCTGCATGGCGCATTATAAGAGGGGAAGGGGGGAAGTGACATCCTGCATGGGGCATTATAAGAGGGGAAGGGAGGAAGTGACATCCTGCATGGGGCATTATAAGGGAGGGGGGCGTGACATTCTGCATGGGGCATTATAAGGGAGGTGGTGTGACATCCTGCATGGGGCATTATAAGAGGGGGAGGGGGGAATTGACATCCTGCATGGGGCATTATATAGAGGGTGGGTGTCCTCCTGCATGGGGCATTATAAGGGAGGGGGTGGTCTGACATGCTGCATGGGGCATTGAAAAGGGGGGAAGTGACATCCTGCAAGGGGCATTATATGGGGGGGGAAGAGGTGACATCCTGCATGGGGCATTTTATGGGGGGTAGATGTGACATCCTGCATAGCGCATTAAAAGACGGGTGTCATCCTGCATGGGGCATTATAAGGGGGGAACAGCCTGCATGGAGCGTTACATGGGGGCCAATATTCTGTATGTAGAGTTATATGGGGACCAGTATCCTGTATGGAACATTATATGGGGACCAGTATCCTGTATGGAACATTATAAGGGGGTCAGTATCCTGTATGGAGCATGATATGGTGCCCATAATACTGTATGGAGGACTATACTGTCTGGTCTGCACTGTGCATTGTGAGGATTCGCCGGTTTCTGAGCTATTGTAGAATTTACAATAGATATCGCTTGTGTAATGGGGCATTATAAGGGGGGAACAGCCTGCATGGAGCGTTATATGGGGGCCAATATTCTGTATGGAGCGTTATATGGGGGTCAGTATTCTGTATGGAGCGATATATGGGGGACAGTATTCGGTAGGGAGCGTTATATGGGGGCCAGTATTCTGTATGCAGTGTTATATGGGGACCAGTATCCTCTATGGAGCGTTATATGGGGACCAGTATCCTGTATGGAGCATTATATGGGGACCAGTATCCTGTATGGAGCATTATAAGGGGGTCAGTATCCTGTATGGAGCATGATATGGTGCCCATAATACTGTATGGAGGACTATACTGTCCGGTCTGCACTGTGCGTTGTGAGGATTCGCCGGTTTCTGAGCTATTGTAGAATTTACAATAGATATCGCTCATGTAATGTAGTAAGTGAAATCCTTGGCCTTGTACTATATATATATATTTCTCTGCGGTATCTGTGCATCATGAATCATGGTATGTGTTAAAGGGGCCCACTGAAACTCTGTCGCCCAGGGCCCAGAAAAACCTGGAGCCGGCCCTGGGGGTAAGTATAACAAGTTGTATTTTTTTTACATACAATTAATTAACTTGGAGTGGGGGGAATCAGAGATGCACGGGGGGATGAGAGATGCACGGGGGGGGGCCCTTCATGCCCCCTATGAAGGGCGGGGGGGCCCCCAAAAAATTCTTGCGCAGGGGCCCACTACAGTCTGTGTCCGCCCCTGTGTAGTACGCTGTGTTTTTCTACACTCCTAAAATAACATATCAGCAGAGTAAAGGTGGTCACACATAAGCCCAGGTCTGCTAGATAGATACCTATGAATTATTATTTTGTATATGTTTTCAAACATACTTGATCAATGAAATCATCATTGTAAACTTCAACTCCACATAATAGTATATGATGTAGCAGTCACTAATTATCTTGAGTGCTTCATCTGATGTCCGTGCACATAGTATACATAGTATACCACATACAGTACAATATATATAGGAGAATATACAGTATGACTGGTATATAGAGACGAGCAATTTGTAGAACCGTGGTCCAGTGGTCCGATGAATATTCTGTGGCTGCTGAACAGGAGCCACCACATAGTCTCCTTTTTACAGCCCCACATAGCCTTCCATATACTGTACAGTGTGAGCCCCACATAGCCTCCTATATACAATGTGAGCCCTCACACAGCCTCCTATATGAGTATGAGCCCTCACATAGCCTCCTATATACAGTATCAGTCCCCACACAGCCTCCTGCATATAGTGTGAGGACCCACACAGCCTCCTGCATATAGTGTGAGGACCCACTGTGTGAGTACAGTGTGAGCATAGGCGGATTATGATGAGGGCAATCCGGGCGACCGCCCGGGGCCCCGAGCCTGCAGAGGGCCCGCGGCTCCGAGCGCGGTGTCTAATGCCGGATTGCCCTCATTATATGTGCGGGCCACCGCGGCACATACCAGTAGCAGTGGCGGGAGGGGGGGCCCGGGAGGGGGGGCCCCGTACCGCTCCCCCAGCAGCAGTCGCCGCTACATCTTCATCGGCCGGGCCAGCACTGCGGCAGTTAACTTCCCTGTGCTGGCCCGGCCGCGTCACTGCTAGGAGACACGGTCCTGTGCACGGCCGTGTCTCCTAGCTGTGACGTCACGCAGTGCGCGCCCGGCCTGCACTGCTACTTACCACGGGAGAGGAGCAGGAGCCAGGAGGACAGGAGCCGAGCCGGGGGATGGTGAGTGAGTGTGTGTGTGTGTGTGTGTGTGTATGTGTGTGTGTGGGCAGATGTCATTGTGTGATGTGTATGTGTGTGGGCAGATGTAATTGTGTGATGTGTATGTGTGTGTGTGTGTGTAGGCAGATGTCATTGTGTGATGTTTGTTTGTGTGATGTCTGTGTGTGTGTGTGTGGGCAGATGTCATTGTGTGATGTCTGTTTGTATGTGTGTGTGTGTGTGTGTGTAGGCAGATGTCATTGTGTGGTGTCTGTTTGTGTGATGTCTGTGTGTGTGTGTGTGGGCAGATGTCATTGTGTGATGTCTGTTTGTGTGTGTGTGGGCAGATGTCATTGTGTGATGTCTGTTTGTATGTGTGTGTGTGTGTGTGTGTGTGTGTGTAGGCAGATGTCATTGTGTGGTGTCTGTTTGTGTGATGTCTGTGTGTGTGTGTGTGTGGGCAGATGTCATTGTGTGATGTCTGTTTGTTTGTGTGTGTGTGTGTGTGTGTGTGTGTGTGTGGGCAGATGTCATTGTGTGATGTCTGTTTGTGTGTGTGTGTGTGTGGGCAGATGTCATTGAGTGATGTCTGTTTGTGTGTGTGTGTGTGGGCAGATGTCATTGTGTGATGTCTGTTTGTGTGTGTGTGTGTGTAGGCAGATGTCATTGTGTGATGTCTGTTTGTGTGTGTGTAGGCAGATGTCATTGTGTGATGTCTGTTTGTGTGTGTATGTGTGTGTGTATGTGTGTGTGTGTGTGTAGGCAGATGTCATTGTGTGATGTCTGTTTGTGTGTGTGTGGGCAGATGTCATTGTGTGATGTCTGTTTGTATGTGTGTGTGTGTGGGCAGATATCATTGTGTCATGTCTGTTTATATGTATTTTTGTGTTTCAAATGTGTTTATGCGTGTATGTATATGTCTGTATATGTTTGTGTGTGCGTGACTGCGTGCAGCCTCCTGCTGAGTATAGTTGGCGCCGTGCGGCCTCTTGCTGTATCTGGGGGGGCGCCATGCGGCCCCCCGCTGTGTACAGATGGCTACATGCGGCCCCCCGCTGTGTATAGATGGCTACGTGCGCCCCCCCGCTGTGTATACATGGATACGTGCGGCCCCCCGCTATGTATAGATGGCGCCGTGCGTCCCCCCGCCGTGTGTTGATGGCGCCGTGCGGCCCCCTGCTGTGTAGAGATGGCGCCATGCGGCTCCCCGCTGTGTATAGATGGCTACGTGCGGCCTCCCGCTGAGTATAGATGGCGCTGTGCGGCCTCCTGCTGTCTCTGGGGGGGGCGCCGTGCGGCCTCCCGCTGTGTATAGATGGCTACGTGCGGCCTCCCGCTGAGTATAGATTGCGCTGTGTGGCCTCCTGCTGTCTCTGGGGGGGCGCCGTGCGGCCTCCCGCTGTGTATAGATGGCTACGTGCGGCCTCCCGCTGAGTATAGATGGTGCTGTGCGGCCTCCTGCTGTCTCTGGGGGGGGCGCCGTGCGGCATCTATACTCAGCAGGAGGCCGCACGTAGCCATCTATACACGTATACTCAGCAGGAGGCCGCACGTAGCCATCTATACGGTGCCATCTATACACAGCGGGAGGCCGCACGGCGCCATCTATACACAGCGGGAGGCCGCACGGCGCCATCTATACACAGCGGGAAGCCGCACGGCGCCATCTATACACAGCGGGAGGCCGCACGGCGCCATCTATACACAGCAGGAGGCCGCACGGCACCATCTATACACAGCGGGAGGCCGCACGGCGCCATCTATACACAGCGGGAGGCCGCACGGCGCCATCTATACACAGCGGGAGGCCGCACTGCGCCATCTATACACCGCGGGAGTCTCAGTGCTTTGCAAGAGCAGTCAATAAATTCTGCTTGACTAATTCTGAGCACCATAAAGTCTGGTTCGCTTCTAACCTGCTGTCTTCATTTTCAGCTTGCTGAATTCTATCTCATTTACTGTCATTCGAGACGATGCCTTTGCTGGTCTCTTTCACCTTGAATACCTGTAAGTGCTCCACTTAATGTCATATTTTTGATTCTGTTCTTCTTCATCTTTTGGCATGTGCAATTGTATGAGCAAGTATTCATATGAATTTATGACCTACTTAAACCTTCGAGGACCTTAAATTTTATTCAATCAAATTTTTTTCCAGTTTAAAACTATGGGACATATATGTGCCTTGGTCCTCAAAGGGTTTTTAAAGGGGCTGCAAACATAAATACGAAAAAAATAATTCAATTAGTGCTTTTTGTGTTCATTTATTTTTATTTGAAGTCCATTTTTTTATATACCTTGAAATTAAGCCCTACCCCATGGAATGAAGCCCTACCTACATGACATCTGAGAGCTACATGGATCCCGCTTGTGAGGTGCCTGTCCGTCACTACTATTCAGTTTTAGGGTCCACTCACTAAGCCATATATTCTCTCATGCAAGAGAATAGGGCCAATTATGCTAATGACACTCGGCTCAAACTCAGAGCTTCAACTGAGTGTGATCCGATTCTCTCGCAGCACAGATATGGAGAAGATGGAGAACTTACTTTATCCATCTTCTCCATAGTCTCTGTGAGTGTTCATCGGACTGCACTTGGATGACATCCGAGTCCAGTCCAATGTTTTACATGCACCCATAGACTTGTATGGGTGCACATGGTCCGAATATCGAATGAGATTATTTTCTCATGCCAATAATCGCACTGTCCCATAGTATAACATAGGGCTATAACATCACATAGCATTCGGCCGTGTTATACGACAGTGTGAGCGAGCCCTTAGAGTCAAGGAATATTTACATGCAGATGATGATATTACTCTCCAAGTGTATATTTTTTTAGGCGAGTTCATAGTAAATGCTTTGCCTTTTTGACATGTGATCAACTAAAGAACAAGAAAGATTTAGGACCTCCCCTATAGAGAAATGGAAAATAGTTTGGAGGACTTGCATGTCCTTTTTTATTTATTATGAGAAAATCATAAAAGATCCCGTTTTTTAACCATGCTGTGACTTTCTGCTGAGGGAGAGGGAGAGAGCGGCCCTATTCAGAGTCTGTAATAAGACCTGCTGATAAAAGTGTTGAAGATACAGTCTAATGTGAATTAACAATGAAAAAAAGTTAATTTCACAAATGGCTTGTATTTTTTTAATACAAACTTTTTTTGTCTTTACAGCTCCTTTAAAGGGAATCTGTCATCAGGTTTTTGCCACCTAATCTGAGAGCAGCATAATGTAGGGTTAGAGGCACTGATTCCAGTAATGTGTCACTTACTGGGCTGCTTAGTGTTGTTTTGATAAAATCATTGATTTGTCAGAAGGTAATTATCACTAGATGACTAGTAAGTTCTGTAGGACCCCACCCCCATCACTGATCAGTAGATTTCTGTATACACTGAGCATGGGCAGAAAGCTGCCAATCAGTGGTGTGGGTGGGGCTATACAGAGCGCAGCATTCAGAGAGCTGCTAGATCTGCAGCAGATAAAACGGTGATTTTCTCAAAATGACAACAAGCAGCTGAAAAAGTGACACATCGCTGGAATCAGGGTATCTGCCCCAATATTGTGCTGCTCTCAGATGGGCAGCACAATTAATATTATGCCAAATTAATTTCCCGTGAACTATCACACGATCTATCACAGGGGATCATGTGACATGTCACGTGATAAATCAGGTGGGGGGGGGGGGGGGCCCGCGCCTTCTAAACTGCCCGGGGCCCTTGCTACTCTTAATCCACCCCTGAGTGTGAGGACCCACATAGCCTCCTATATACAGTGTGAGCCCTCACACAACCTCCTATATGAGTATGAGCCCTCACATAGCCTCCTATATACAGTATCAGTCCCCACACAGCCTCCTGCATACAGTGTGAGGACCCACACAGCCTCCTGCATACAGTGTGAGGACCCACACAGCCTCCTGCATACAGTGTGAGCCCCACATAGCCTCCTATATACAATGTGAGCCCTCACACAACCTCCTATATGAGTATGAGCCATCACATAGCCTCCTATATACAGTATCAGTCCCCACACAGCCTCCTGCATATAGTGTGAGGACCCACACAGCCTCCTGCATACAGTGTGAGGACCCACTGTGTGAGTACAGTGTGAGGACTGGTCGTCGGATATGTTGCACGCTTATTGAGATGTGTTATTGACAGCTCTATCATTTTTCTTGCCACTGTCTTGTTAAATATACAGGTTGGATACATTTGGTGTTCATGCCATATAAATTCCTGTTTATAACGAGTACATATTTATGATAGGTAGCTTTGTTTTACTACCATTGGCAGGCATTAACTGGATTTTAGGTCCTAGTGACGTTTTATATCTTTTTTACCTACGTATTCATTAAAGGTTATGTTTTAACCTCTTTCACTACTTTAATTGCTTCATATTACCTTTATTGAGTGGTGACCTGTATGATAGTGTGTGAGCACCAGCTCCAGGCGTCCCTGAAGAGGGGCAGGGAAAAAGTAAAGGGGGCAGTGGGAAGGGGGTTTATCCAAGGAGGGGTGAGGTCAGCAGAGTATGAGAGACAGACTCATCCTAAACCAGGGGTCACAAACACGCGGGCCGCATGTGGCCCTTCAGACTGGTTCATGCGGCCTGTGTGCACCATAGACCCCGATCGCGGCCCGGTCCAGGAGCTGCCGACAGCTGCACTTTAGTTCAGTGTATTGCTGCGCAGAGACCGGCTCTCTGCATGATACAATACCAATGCCAGCCACCGGCCTATCAGAGGCCAGCAGCGGACAACCGCGTCCCAGCGCAGCGGTGCATGACATCACTAACATGGGTAGATGTCAGCTGCTGGCCTCTGATAGGCCGGTGGCAGGCATTGGTCTCTGCGCAGCAATACACTGAACTAAAGCGCAGCTGCCGGAAGCTCCTGGACCAGGCCGCGATCGTCAAGGGGTCTATGGTGCCTGCGCCCGCATATGCAGAAAGGACACCGAGGGAACGGAGGACAGGTGAGAAGAGACTTTTTTTTTTCTTATATATGTATGTGAAGAATGGAACAGCGGACATTCCTACAATATAGGGACCTGAATGGGGACATTCCTACAATATGGTAACCTGGATAGGAACATTCCTACAATGTGGGACCTGGATGGGGACATTCCTACTATGTGGGACCTGAATGGAGACATTCCTACAATGTGGGACCTGAATGGGGACATTCCTACAATGTGGGACCTGAATGGGGACATTCCTACAATGTGGGACCTGGATGGGGACATTCCTACTATGTGGGACCTGAATGGGGACATTCCTACAATATGGGGACCTGGATAGGAACATTCCTACAATGTGGGACCTGGATGGGGACATTCCTACAATGTGGGACCTGAATGGGGACATTCCTACAATATGGGGACCTGGATAGGAACATTCCTACAATGTGGGACCTGGATGGGGACATTCCTACAATGTGGGACCTGGATGGGGACATTCCTACAATGTGGGACCTGAATGGGGACATTCCTGCAATATGGGGACCTGGATGGGGACATATCTACAATGTGGGGACCTGGATAGGGACATTCCTACAATGTGGGGACCTGGATGGGGACATATCTACAATATGGGGAACTGGATTGGGACATATCTACAATGTGGGGACCTGGATAGGAACATTCCTACAATGTGGGGACCTGGATAGGAACATTTCTACAATGTGGGGACCTGGATGGGGGACATTCCTACAAGATGGGGACATTATAACAAGATGGGGACCTAGATGGGGGACATTACGACAAGATGGGGACCTGGATGGGGGACATTACGACAAGTTGGGGACCTGAATGGGGGACATTACGAAAAGATGGGGACCTGGATGGGGCATTTCTACAAGATGAGGACCAGGATGGTGCATTACTACAAGTTGAGGACCAGGATGGGGCATTACTACAAGATGAGGACCAGGATGGTGCATTACTACAAGATGAGGACCAGGATGGGTCATTACTAAAAGATGAGGACCAGGATGAGACATTACTACAAGATGAGGACCAGGATGAGGCATTAGATGAGGCATTACTACAAGATGAGGACCAGGATGAGTCATTAACCCCTTTACAACCCAAGGTGGTTTGCACATTAATGACCAGGCCAATTTTTACAATTCTGACCACTGTCACTTTATGAGGTAATTACTCTGGAACGCTTCAACGGATCTCCCTGATTCTGAGACTGTTTTTCGTGGCATATTGTACTTCATGATTGTGGTAAAATTTCTTCGATATCACTTGCGTTTATTTGTGAAAAAAATGGAAATTTGGCAAAAATGTTGAAAATTTTGCAATTTTCAAAATTTGAATTTTTATGTCCTTAAATCAGAGAGATATGTCACGGAAAATAGTTAATAAATAACATTTCCCACATGTCTACTTTACATCAGCACAATTTTGGAACCAAATTTTTTTTTACTGGGGAGCTGTAAGCGTTAAAAGTTGACCAGCGATTTCTCATTTTTCCAACAAAATTTAGAAAACCATTTTTTTAGGGACCACATCATATTTAAAGTCACTTTGAGGGGTCTTTATGACAGAAAATACCGAAAAGTGACACCATTCTAAAAATTGCACCCCTCAAGGTGCTCAAAATCACATCCAAGAACTTTATTAACCCTTCAGGTGCTTCACAGGAATTTTTGGAATGTGGAAGAAAAAAATTAACATTTAACTTTTTTCACAAAAATGTTACTTTAGACCCAGTTTTTTTTATTTTTGCAGGGGTATCAGGAAAAAATAGACCCCAAAATTTGTTGATCAATTTCTCCTGAGTAAACAGATACCCCATATGTGGGGGAAAACCACTGTTTGGGCGCATGGCAGGGTTCGGAAGGGAAGGAGTGCCATTTGACTTTTTAAATGTAAAATTTGCTTGAATAATTAGCGGACGCTATATTGCATTTCGGGAGCCCCTGATGTGCCTAAACAGTGGAAACCCTCCACATGTGACCCCATTTTGGAAACTATACCCCTCAGGGAACTTATCTAGATGTGTGGTGAGCACCTTGAACCCCCAGGTGCTTCACAGAAGTTTATAACATTGAGCCGTAAAAATAAAATTTTCACAATTTTCACATTTTTCCCACAAAAATGTATTTCAGCCCCCACTTTTTCATTTTCATAAGGGTAACAGAAGAAATTGCACTATGCAGTTTGTTGCTCAATTTCTCCTGAGTTAGCAGATACCCCATATGTTGGGGAAAACCACTGTTTATGCGCGCGACAGGGTTCGGAAGGGAAGAAGCACCATTTGACTTTTTGATTGTAAAATTTGCTTGAATAATTAGCGGATGTGCCCCTGATGTGCCTAAACAGTGGAAACCCCCCACAAGTGACACCATTTTGGAAACTAGACCCCTCGGGGAACTTATCTAGATGTGTGGTGAGCACCTTGAACCACCAGGTGCTTCACAGAAGTTTATAACATTAAGCCGTAAAAATAAAATTTTCACATTTTTCCCACAAAAAATGTTTTTCAGCCCCCACTTTTGCATTTTCATAAGGGTAACAGAAGAAATTGCACTATGCAGTTTGTTGTGCAATTTCTCATGAGTTAGCAGATACCCCATATGTGGGGGAAAACCACTGTTTGGGCGCGCGACAGGGTTCGGAAGGGAAGAAGCACCATTTGACTTTTTGATTGTAAAATTTGCTTGAATAATTAGCGGATGTGCCCCTGATGTGCCAGAAGAAACCCCCCACAAGTGACACCATTTTGGAAACTAGACTCCTCAGGGAACTTATCTAGATGTGTGGTGAGCACCTTGAACCCCCAAGTCCTTTACAGAAGTTTATAACATGGAGCCGTGAATATAAAAAAATCAAACTTTTTCCACAACAATGATGTTTTAGCCCCAATTTTTTTTATTTTCACAAGGTTAAGAAGAGAAAATGGACCCCAAAAACTTTTGTGCAATTTCTCCTGAGTACGCCAATACCCCATATGTCGGGAAAATACAGTGTGTGGGCGCATGGCAGAGTTCAGAAGGGAAGGAGCACTGTGTGACTTTTTGAACGCAAAATTGGCTGGAATCGATAGCGGACGCCATGTCGCGTTTGAAGAGCCCCTGATGTGCCTAAATAGTTGAAACCCCCCACAAGTGACCCCATTTTGGAAACTACACCCCTCAAGGATTTTATCAAGGGGTATAGTGAACATTTTGAACCCAGAGGTACGACACAAAATTTGATGACATTAGGTCGTCATATTGAATAAGTTGTCATTAGTCTTGAGCGCAAGTGCTCGCTACTTGAGTTTGCATCGGGTACTCAGGTATGCACCATGTATCACAGGTGCTCAAGTGAAATGCTCGAGTCCCCTCCCACATGTTTCACGGTTATTAGACACCCCCAAAAAAACATGCGGGGATTGCTCGAGCATGGCAGGCAATCCCCGCGAGGTTATTTTGGCCGCGAAGCATATGGGGTGGAGACTCGAGCACCCGCGATACTCAATGCATACCCGAGTACCCGATGCAAACTCAAGTAGCGAGCACTTGTGTTCAACAACACTAGTTGCCATATCGTCATCTTTTTTTTTTTTTTTTATCAAAAAAAAACAACCCTTACCCCCAACCCTAACCCTACCCTAGCCCAACCCTGACCCCAACCCTAACATTAGCACAACCCTAATCCCAACCCCAGCCCTAGTGTTTATTTTTTACGCCGTTCCTCCTGCGGTATAAGTGATTAGACGACCTTATTCTTCGGGTCGGTGCGACTACAGAGATACCAGAATGATATCGGGTTTTTATGATTGACAGCTGTCACACACTAAAAGACACATATTTTGTAAAATCTAGTTTTTGCATCGCCATATTTTGAGAGCTATAATTTTTCCATATTTTGGCCGACAGAGTCATGTGATGGATTTTTTTTTGCGGGACAAGTTGACGTTTTTATTGTTGCCATTTTCAGGCACGTGACATATTTTGATCGCTTTCTATTCCAGCTTTTGGGAGGCAGAATAAACAAAAACCTACAATTCAGGAATTGTTTTTTTTTTTTTTTTTTTTTTTTATTCTACTCCGCGTGTGGCAAAATTGATAAGGTAGCTTTATTCTTCGGGTCAGTACGTTTACAGCGGTACCACATTTATATCGTTTTTCTATGTTTTGGCGCTTTTACACAGTAAAAGACATTTTATAGAAAAAATTATTTTTTTGCATCGCTTTATTCTGAGAGCTATAAATTTTTGAATTTTCGGATTATGGAGCAGTATGGCGGCTTGTTTTTTGCGGGACAAGATTACGTTTTCAGCAGTACCATTTTTATTTATATTCATCTTTTTGATCGCGTGTTGTTCCATTTTTTGTTTGGCGGTATGATGATAAAGCATTGTTTTTTGCTTCGTTTTTTTTTTTTTTACCGTATTCAATGAAGGGGTTAACTAGTGGGACAGTTTTATAGGTCAGGTCGTTCCGGACGTGGCGATACCAAATATGTGTACTTTTATTGTTTTGCTGTTTTTTTTTCACAATAATATTTATTGATGGGTACATTATATTTTTATTTTTGGTGGATTATTTTTTTTTATTTTTTTTTAAATATTTTTACAATTTTTAAAAAAAAATTTTTTCACTTTCTGAGAGGTTTTACACTTTTTTACTTTGTCCCACTCTGGAACTTTCACTTTTTTTATTCTGATCGCCTGCATAGCATAGGGATGGAGCACCATCCCTGAGCCATGCAGGCAGTCAGCGCTGCACAGTGAGAAGATTGTTCGGTCATGCACTGCGCATGACCAAACAATCTTCCTGCTGTCTGGTGACCCGGATGTTGTCATGACGACATCGGGTCATCATGGCAACACCCGGGAAGCCGCGGCAGACAGCGCTGGAGGCCGGAAGAGGAGGTGAGTATCGCGATCACCTCCCCTTGCCACCGCAATGCTGCGATCGACTTCGATCGCAGCATTGCGGGGGTTAATGTGCCGGGAGCGGTGCGGGACCGCTCCCTGCACATAGTACCGGGTGTCAGCTGTGACAATCAGCTGACACCTGGCTGCAATCGCGCCCGCACAGCCTGTGTGCGCGCACGATCGCCATGACGTACTAATACGGGTCAGGCTCTTAAAGCCCAGGGCACAGACGCATATTAGTACGTCATGGGCTGTAAAGGGGTTAATACAAGATGAGGACAAATTCAAAAGGTGTATAGAAAAAAAAATGATATCACTAAAAATGTCATTTTGTCATGCAAAGAATGCGGACCATCTACCCAGCCGAGTTTGAGACCCTTGCTTTATAAAGTATCTTTGCTTAACAAACAGTTGTTTCTGAGAAGCTAATGATAGCAAATGATCAGGCAATATTTTCTGTGCATTTTCCCATTTCATTCTACTTGTGCCTCCTTTTCGCAAACATTCTGTTGCAATTTTTGGGTTAACTCCTTTATTTTGGATTTTATCTTATTGATCTCCCCTATGCATATTCCCCGTACATATGCTTTCATAGCATCCCATATAAATCTCGTAGATGACGACCCATCATTAAAACGAAAATATTCTAAGATTCTAGAGCTAAGAGTAGGACCAATTAGTTGCAGCCAAAAAGGATTGATGTGCCATGTATATTCCCCCGGAGACCTCACAACACCCATCTGCAGTTGTACCTGTATAGGCGAGTGGTCAGAGACACTCCTTGGCAGATACCTCACCGATTTAATATAGGGTATGATTGATTCAAAGTCAATAGCTTGGTCTATTCTTGACAAAAAATGATGGGAGGCGAAGTAACAGGAATATTGTCTGACATCAGGGTGCCGTATTCTCCATAGGTCCACTATGCCTACCTCCTCTAGCAGATAATGTAGAGATGTATATTGTGCATTTTGAAAATATTTCCAGTATGGAATTTATCCCAGAAAGGGTGGAGGTAGGTGGTAAAATCCCCTCCCCCTGTGAGGTTGGGATTTAGGAGGATGTTAGTTTTAGATCAGTTGCAGAACGGAGGGCACGGGAGGGGTGATAGACAGAAATGAGGGATGAGATTTAGGGTGGTGCAGAACTGTGGAGGGCTTTATGGGTGAGAGAGATGAGTTTGTATTGTATTCTGTGGTGAATGGGTAACCAGTGCAAGGACTGGCACTGGTTAGAGGCGTTGGTGAAGCGGCCTGATAGAAATACGACCCTGGCTACTGCATTCAGAATGGATTGGAGAGGAGAGAGTTTGTTTAGAGGGAGACCGATTAGAAGAGAGTTGCAGTAGTCCAGACGAGAGTGAATAAGAGCGACAGTAAGAGTTTTTGCAGTATCAAAGGTGAGAAAATGTGGGGTTCTGGAGATGTTTTTAAGGTGCAGGTGACATGAGTGAGTGAGTGATTGTAGCCCAGTCAAGAGAGCTTGTAAAAGAACTTCTACATGATGTTTCAAGGATGGAAAGAGACTGCTATCTACTGGCCAGACGCAGTCAAGCGGAACCAAGATATGCAAGGGAAGTTGCAGGGAGAGCAAGTTCAGACGCTGGACCTGATCAGATGACTTCCAGGAAGGAGTTCCGGAAAATAAGAGGTCAGCGCGCCAAACCTGAGGGGTCTTTGGCGCCAAGCAGCAGAAAGGAGCAGATGTGTTCCCTGCGTCCTGAGAAACCCCGCGTGACAGGCCTAAGCCAGAGGCCTGTGAGGTGCCACAGCCGGGCACCGGTAAAAGAGCTCCGGATATCTCGCGGATGTTACCTGAGTGCTGTGCCTGCTGAGGAGACTAGGAACCTAATTGCGGTGCTGAGTGAGTTCGCGGAACCCGACGTCGCCCGCCGACAGACGAGGCCTGGACCCCCCTATCCAAGGCTCGAGAGACTGTCTCCAACAGCCAAGCAGAGAGGAGTTGAGAGACGGTTGCCCCAGGAAAGTCACGCCAGCGTAAGCGGAGGAGCTGCATACGTGAACAGGGCCGTCACTTCCACTGTTCACCCACAGTACCGGGGACAATTGGCTTTAGATACTCAGGTTGGGAGGGGAACGGTTGGGACTAAAGGAGCACAACGTGATCTAATTGAATTTATGCGGAAGAGACTCACGGCCTAGCGTGAATAACCGATGACCCCCGCTAGGGCCAAATGTACAGTTAAAGAACTTACGTGGTGTCTCCCATGACTGAGGGCATCACCCTAGCCCAGGCGGAGCTGGCCCTCCTAACCCTTGATAGAGAGGCCCGACAGACTGTGATGTACCGCCCACCTGGGGACCGTGACACCGTGGATAAAGTGATAAAAATTTTAGAGGACATGCACAGTGACACTACAGATTTGGGACACTTGCGCTTACGGTTGTTCCAGCGGGTCCAAGGGAAAAATAAGACAGTAAATCAGTATGTTAATGCGTTGCAGGAAGTGACGGCCCATATCACTAAGAAAGCTCGAGATGGGAACCGAGGACTGGGACCATTGGATGAGGTGTTGCGTGACCAACTGATTGCCGGCTTGAAAGACCCTTCCCTGAGGCAGATCCTGAAGGAGCGGCTGCGATTGAGCCCTGATTTGGGCTTCCTGGAGGTAGGGGCTGAAGCTAGAGTCCTGGAGAGAGAAGTTCCTGTTCTCAAAGCCACAGTTAGAAGTCAAGAGGCAATTGCTCCTGGATTCACCAACCAAGAGCCTGATTGGGTACGGGAAATACGTCAGGAAATTCGAGACATTCGGGGTGAGCTGAATGCTACTAGAAAGCCCCCTACTGCCCCCTTGCCGACGGACCGTACTGCTCAATGTGGACGGAGACCAGAACGAGAGAGACGTTCCTACCCGGCCCCAGCACGGCATGTACCCGACCTATCGGCAGAAAGAGGACCGGAGTGCTGGACTTGCGAAGGTAGGGGGCATATCTCCAAAGACTGTCCCAACCGAGAAAGGAGGAGGAGGGGACAGCCGTTAAACTAAAATGCCCCACGGTTGTGGAGCATACCGTGAGGTCTCGTGCTTCAGAGAGTAGAAGAGGGAGCTCTGAAGACATTGTCTTCGAGAGGCCCATCATCTGGGCTGAATTCAATGGGCAGCGGATCCGCTGTTTCATGGACACCGGGTCTCAAGTGACCACTATGCCTGAGACGTATTTCCAAAGTCACTTTCCTGAAGTCACTCGTTCCTGCCGGGAACCAACTGTCAAATTGGTGGCGGCCAATCAACTACCTATCCCAGTAGCGGGAGTAGTATGGATGTCCATGTGGGCATGTAGAAAGGACCTCGGTCGAAAAGGGATCGTACTAACCACAGGGCCCGGAGGCGATGGGCCCATTGTAACCCTCTGCATGAATGTGCTGAAAGAAGTCGGACAGTTCCTGGCTGAGGGCTGTAGCAAAAGCAACTGGACCCGCGCCACTCGAGACCCAGCTAGCAAGAGAGTGTTCCAACACCTCGTGCGGGTCAGCCAGATTCAAAAATTGCCCGCTACCTCTCAGTACCTTGGCAAGGTATCGATACCGCCCGAAGCCACAATGACACTGCCGGTGGGACAGACTGTACTCACGTTGCCGGTGCTGGCACATGTGTCCTTAGAGGGCGTGGACATTTAAACTGAACCGATGGAAGGAGAAGAAGTGCCCTCTGGACTCCTGATTGCTCGAATCCTGGCCACCATGCGGCACGGCCGAGTACCCGTGCGCTGCATCAATTTAGGTGGCACCAGTTTACAGTTGTTGCCCCGACAAGAGGTGGCGCGAGTGTACATAATGCCAGAGGCCCTTACTAGAGCGGAGGCTATAGGGCTGGCACCTGTGGAAGGAAAACCATGGACCCTGGAGGTGTCCCTCAACAGCCAGGAGAACGGAAGAGAACCATTGGCTGGATGCCACCTTCTGGAAGAAATGGAGGCTAATCTGACTGAGTTTTCTGCTGGACAAGTAAGGCAGATCAAACAACTTCTACAGCGATATCAGGGAGTGTTTGCACAGCATGAAGATGATTTCGGGTGCACTCGGGACATTCAGCACAAAACACCCACCGGAAATACTGCTCCCATCCGAGAGAGATATCGGCAGGTCCCGCCTCAAATGTACCAGGAGGTGAAAGAGCTGTTGGCCCACATGTTGCGGAGCGGTGTGATCCGTGAAAGTCAGAGCCAAGCGACAGCCCATCCAGTGGGGCCCACGACAAGAAGAGGCATTCCGAGCATTGAAAATGGCGCTAACAGATGCCCCAATCTTGGCCTACGCCGACTTTTTGCAGCCTTTCGTGTTGTACACCGATGGAAGCTTGCATGGACTGGGAGCAGTGCTGGCTCAAGTACAAGGAGGAAAAGAGCGAGTGATCACGTATGCCAGCAGGTCACTCCGAGATACGGAGAAGAATCCGGAGAACTACAGTTCGTTTAAGCTGGAGCTACTAGCACTGGTGTGGGCCATGACCGAGAAATTTGCTGAGTACTTGTCAGGGTCAGAAGTGCAAGTGCGGACAGATAACAACCCTTTGGCCCACTTGGAGAACACCAAACTGGGCGCGTTAGGACAGCGGTGGGTCGCAAGGATGTCCAAATACCAGTATAAGATTGCCTATCGGTCCAAGGCCCTGAACACCCATGCCGATGCCCTGTCCCGGGTCACTTAGGCGGGGCCGAAGTAGGACAGAGATGAGGAGCTCGAAGGCGACGAGATTCCGGATTTCAGCCAGTTCGTCGCTGCCCAAGAGACCAGAGAGGAGCCGAAGCCCACTCAGATTCTGGGCCGTTCAAGAGACAAATGGATACATCTGTAGCAATCCGATCCGGAGTTAGCAAAATTGAGGGAATGGGTCGCCCTTAATCAAAGACCCGACCAGGAAACCAGAGCGGCTTCACTTCCTACTACCCTACAAATCCTAGGTCAGTGGGAGAGGCTTCTCCTGAAGGACGGCTTGCTATGCCGAAGAATCCAGCTGCCTCGAGAGTTTGATGTTACCTGGCAGGTGGTAGTTCCAGGAGCGATAGCAACACAGCTAGCCCAAGAAGCTCATAGAAGAGGTGCTCACTTCGGAGTAGAAAACGCCCTACCACCCGCAAGGGAACGGCGCATGCGAGCGCTTTAACCGAACCCTGTTGCAAATGTTGCGAACGCTGGAAGCGGACAAAAAGATGAAGTGGCCCGAATATGTGTCCGAGCTGGTGTGGGTGTATAATAATCGAGTTCATGCGACCACCGGCTACACCCCTTACATGTTGCTGTTTGGAAGAAGTGGCCGAGAAATCACTGAACTGGAGCTAGACTCAGAAGACCCCGGCCCGGGCGGTAGCCCAAGTACCTGGATTCGAGAACACCGGCGTCGGCTCCATACAGTGAGAAGACTGGTTGCTCAGAAGTTTCAGGAAGTAGAGCATGCAGTTCGGCCCTCGACGACAAGTGGATCACTTCAGCCAGGAGACCGAGTGCTGGTGAGGGCTAAACAATTTGGAAGTAAACTGGACCATCGTTGGGAGGCGATACCATATCGGGTGGTGAAGAAAGTTCACCCAGACAACCCAGTCTACGAGGTTAGGCCCGAAGAGGATGACGCCGCGACACCCAGGGTGTTGCACCGTAATATGCTGCGACCTTGCTCCTCTGAAGCTGAAGTCTGTAACGGAGTTGGGCCCCCAGACGTATTGGCTGAAGTGCCACATGCAGGAACCTTAGGGGATGAAGAAGGATGGGCCACAATGCAGTTGGGCCCGTCAGAACCGTTGATGCCAACCCCGAGTGGAATTCCAAATGAGTCGGGAAATGATTTGCAATCCCCAGTAGTTGATTCCTCGGATCTCCCGAAGTCACCTCCGCAAGAAGAGCTCCGCAGAACTGAGCGGGCTAATGCCGGAATCCCTCCTAACCGGTATGCTCAGGAAGAGTTCATCTGGTCTCAAATCCAACAGAAAACGCAGGAGTGTGCCCAACTCCTGTCTGAGCTTGCACTGCCTGGAAGGAGGCATCAGTTCTGCGAGAAGCCCACTCGCCCGAGGACTGGCGAGCAAAAAGGAGGGAGGAATGTAGCCCAGTCAAGAGAGCTTGTAAAAGAAATTCTACATGATGTTTCAAGGATGGAAAGAGACTGCCATCTACTGGCTAGACGCAGTCAAGCGGAACCAAGATATGCAAGGGAAGTTGCAGGGAGAGTAAGTTCAGATGCTGGACCTGATCAGATGACTTCCAGGAAGGAGTTCCGGAAAATAAGAGGCCAGTGCGCCAAACCTGAGGGGTCTTTGGCGCCAAGCAGCAGAAAGGAGCAGACTTGTTCCCTGCATCCTGAGAAACCCCGCGTGACAGGCCAAAGCCAGAGGCCTGTGAGGTGCCACAGCCGGGCACCGGTAAAAGAGCTCCGGATATCTCGCGGATGTTACCTGAGTGCTGTGCCTGCTGAGGAGACTAGGAACCTAATTGTGGTGCTGAGTGAGTTCGCGGAACCCGACTTCACCCGCCGACAGACGAGGCCTGGACCCCCCTATCCAAGGCTCGAGAGACTGCCTCCAACAGCCAAGGAGAGAGGAGTTGAGAGACGGTTGCCCCAGGAAAGTCACGCCAGCGGAAGCGGAGGAGCTGCATACGTGAACAGGGCCGTCACTTCCTCTGTTCCGGGGACAATTGGGTTTAGATACTCAGGTTGGGATGGGAAAGGTTGGTACTAATGGAGCACAACGTGATCTAATTGAATTTATGCGGAAGAGACTCACGGCCTAGCGGGAATAACCGGTGACCCCCGCTAGGGCCAAATGTACAGTTAAAGAACTTACGTGGTGTCTCTCATGACTGAAGGCATCACACTACTTAAGAGACTTCGCCTTACTTAAGAGACTTCACCGTACTAAAGAGACTGCACCTTACTTAAGAGACTGCACCTTACTTAAGAGACTTCACCTTACTTTGAGAGGCTTCACCGTACTAAAGAGACTGCACCTTACTTAAGAGACTGCACCTTACTTAAGAGACTTCACCTTACTTTAAGAGGCTTCACCTTACTTTGAGAGACTGCGTCTTATTTGCCTTTTGCTGATATATTGAATTACTGTTCATTACCCTTGTTACTAATCCCTTGTTCAGAATACCTGTTGCATAAAATTGTTTATTTTCATCTCAGACTGTTCTCGCCTTGTGTCTCTGTGCGTTGCATTCCCGCACCTGCATTACATGGAACCCCGATAGTAAGAGGAAGATTAGAGGAAGAAGAGCCGGCAAAAGATACCGTGAAGGAGCGGTCAGAGGTAGGAGAAGAACCAGGAGGGAGCGGTGTCCTTGAGGCCTATACAGCGGAGCATAGTGAGGAGGAGCTGATGATCTACAGTGTCAAAAGCGGCAGAGAGATCCAGGAGAAACAGCAGGGAGTAGTGACCATTAGATTTAGCTGTTAGTAGATCATTAGAGACTTTAGTGTGGGCAGTTTCAGTAGAGTGTGAGGAGCGGAAACCGGATTGTAAAGGGTCGAGAAGAGAGTTATCTGAGAGATAGCGGATTAGGCGGGAATGGACCAGGCGTTCCTGGAGTTTAGAGATGAAGGGAAGATTAGAGACCGGTCTGTAGTTAGCAGTGCAGTTCTGGTCCAGGGATGGCTTTTTCAGTAAAAGGGTTATGATGGCATGTTTAAGTGTGGAGGGAAAGATACCTGAAGAAAGAGAGAGGTCAAATATTTTAGTTAGGTGGGTAGTGATGTCAAGATAAAATATATATATTATAGAAAATCAATTAGTTTATTTTAATAGATTACCTAATCAGTGTGAATTAATATAGAGATGATGGAATAATCTATGTATGCAAATGTGTATATGCACATTGATTATGTTAATAGTTAATGATATATAACAGTTTCTGTTCTCAGGCTATGTGCCCACGATGCAGAAATGCTCCGGATTTTTCCTGAGCGTTTCTGCATCTCCCTGGCAGAAAAAATGTATGCGGATTGTACATGCGGATTTTACATGCGGATTGTACATGCGGATTTTACATGTGGATTGTACATGCGAATTTTACATGTGGATTGCACATGCGGATTTTACATGCGTTTTCCTGCCAGGGACAAGTGGATGTGAAGCTTTCTTCACATGCATTTCCGCATGCGCTTTCCAATCGATTTTAACATCACTTGGAAAGTGCTTGACAACTAGGTCACACTATATAAATCCATGCAAACGGCATGGATTTATATAGTGTGTCCGAAAGAATGTTAAAAAATAAAAAATAAATGTCATACTTACCTTCTGATGGCCCCCGGTGTCTTTATCCGATGCGTCTCAGCTTGCCGGCAGCTCGCGGTACACTGAAGGACCTGCTGTCACATGACTAAATGACGTCAGCGCAGGTCCTTGAGTCCACCGCGATCTGCCGGCAAGCCAAGACAAGCACACCGGGGGCCATCAGAAGGTAAGTATAATATTTATTTTTTATTTTATTCTTTTTTTACATATGGTACCTGGGTCCGGAGGAGAGTCTCCTCTTCTCCAGACCCGGGTACCATCCGCACATTGAAACGCATGGAATAAGCATGTACAGATCCAGTGATGCGGATTCCATGCGTTCCAATGCAAGTCAATGGTGGCGAAAACGCAGCGCTTCCACAAAATAATTGGTCATGCTGCGTTTTTTTCCGCAATGATAAGACGCAGCGGAAATTTCCGCAGCATGTGCACAGCACATGCGGATTATCATTGGGGAACATGGCAGGCCTTCTACCAAGCGTTTTTTAAGTGTTTCTGCAGCGGAATTGCTTAAAAAACGCACCGTGGGCACACAGCCTTATTGTAGACATGAACAACTAAATGATTTCCTGGGAATGACATATGTATGTGCATGGCTGATAACAGAGAGATTCATGTCGAGTTGGCAAAGATGGCGCTGAGAGACGACTTCACCCCTCCCATCAGAATTCCTAAGGTGTTACTGAGGCCAGGAGATACATGGATGAGTAAATTGCAGTGTGCCAAGTTATCAGAAGAAGCAATGAATTTTACTAATCCCACCTAGAAGTAGAATACTATATAACCCCATGTCTACATAATAAAGTATAGAAAAAAGAGAGGGGTCGCTCACTGGTCTATTTGGGTGCTCAGAAGAAAAAAGTCATCTCAATTGCAAAAAGAAGTTCGGCACTCCATACATGAATATATAAGAAATATTGTATCTAGACTAATGTCACTTTGAAAAATGAAGGTTTTTTGCGCATAATTTGGCCAATTTATGTGTGCCCATCAACCATGACAAGGTCACCTTCGTATGATGGGAAACTACGCTACGCTACCACTGGATATGCCACTCTTGGGCTGTAAGCCTGTATGGACAATATGTCTCTGCTTGGGCTTTTAACCTACAATGTATGGGCTGGTAGAGCTAGTTAAAACCACCTGTGACTGAATGGGAGGGACACATGGTCAGAAAAAAAGCTGTCAAACTTCTAATAGTGTGAACACGTAAATTGGCCAAATTATGCGCAAAAAAACTTCATTTTTCAAAGTGACATTAGTCTAGATACAATATTTCTTATCTATTCATGTATGGAGTGCCGAAGTTCTTTTTGCAATTGAGATGACTTTTTTCTTGAGAGCACCCGAATAGTCCAGTGAGCGACCCCTCTCTTTTTTCTATTAATCATTTTTGGGATCCCGCTCCTGGAACATTGCAGCAGGTACGTATTCACACTATTAGAAGTTTGACAGCTTTTTTTCTGACCATGTGTCCCTCCCATTCAGTCACAGGTGGTTTTAACTAGCTCTACCAGCCCATACATTGTAGGTTAAAAGCCCAAGCAGAGACATATTGTCCATACAGGCTTACAGCCCAAGAGTGGCATATCTAGTGGTAGCGTAGCGTAGTTTCCCATCATACGAAGGTGACCTTGTCGTGGTTGATGGGCACACATAAATTGGCCAAATTATGCGCAAAAAACCTTCATTTTTTGAAGTGACATTAGTCTAGATACAATATTTCTTATATATTCATGTATGGAGTGCCGAAGTTCTTTTTGCAATTTTCATAATAAAGTATGTCATTTTGCGTGGTTTAGTCTCTGAGTGAAGTTTTTCAACCATATTAGCAAATTTGGTTGATTTACATTCACTCGGACATCTTTAATTAGGAGGAGAGCAGTTACCTAGTGTATCTTAAATTGGTGAAACCTCCACAGTGACAGCTGGGGAAAGGAACTGAATGAGCTGTGAGGGAATAGGGTCACTGTTGCAGGTTGTAGGGCGGGAAGAAGTGAGGAGTCTGGTCACTTCTTCTTCTGTGACCAGCTCGAAGATGGAAAGTGAACTTGAGGTGCGGGAGGGAAGGAAATCCAGACCCTGAGGGGATTGTGTAAAAATGTCTTGACAGATGATTGATTTTTTGTAGGAAATAAGTGGCCAGATCGTCAGCGCTTAGGTTGGTGACGGGGGTCTGTACTTTAGAGCTCAGGAGGGAGTGGAAGGTTTCAAAGAGTAGTTTAGGATTGTTGGCTAGTGATGTGATGAGAGTGGTAAAGTAGACTTGTTTAGCCGGATGGAGAGCAGAATTATAAGTTTTGAGCATGAACTTATAGTGGATGAAGAGAAACCAAAAACAAGAAAAATACCCAAATAATTGAAAGTAAATGTATAGTGGATGAAGTTTTCTGTCAAAAGAGATTTTCTCCACAGATGCTCCACTCACAAAATAAGAATACTTTGTATGTACAATAAGGCAGGTACATAACTCATCATAGCTCAACATTTCCCGCTCATAATAGAATAACGGTATAGATTCAGGGATAGGCATTTTTTCATAATGGTATATGAAAAGTGCTTGGAGAAAACCGCCTCAAGGAGAAGTCTCTCATCCAGCTCCATTTCGCAGAGATTTCTTATTGGCATCCATTCATGATAAAGCATCTGGAAGGGAGTCAAACATATGAACTCCGCCCTGAGCCGAGCAGGGTAGATTATAGAATAGGAAATTTGCTTTTCACAGAGCCTCCTTTTTCTATCCCAGAACTTGACCCTCTTCTTCTGAACTTCTGTTGAAAAGTCAGGATAAATAGATATTTTCCTTCCATTAAGGTAAGTGAAGAGTGGTCCCTGGCCTTTCGTAGGATAAGGTCTCTCTCTTTAAAATTTTGTAATTTGATGAGTACAGGTCTTGGTGGAGCACCCGGTGGCAAAGGACATGTAGGAACTCTGTGAGCTCTTTCAATTGCAAAGAATTGAGAGAGAGTGTCTTTGCCGAACATTGTAGTCAGCCAGGATTAAAAAAAAATCAACTGAATTACGACCCTCCGCTTTTTCATGAACCCCGACTAAACGTATGTTATTTCGCCGATGCCTATTCTCTAGGTCATCAACCTTCTTGAGAAGGGCATTGATATTCTGAAGACCTCTCCTGAGATATTTATGTATAGTAGGCATTTGGTACGCAACAGAACTCACTCTTTCCTCCAACTCATTGACTCGGCTGTTTATTTTCTTCATGTTTTGTCTGATGAGATTAATGTCCTCTCTAAGCCCTCCCATGTGTTTGTTGAGAATTTCTAATGAGAAGCTACAGGATTTTCCAGCAGAGAAAACATCTTGTCGTGTAGGCTCTTGCCCAGAATCATTGACTTCTCCATAGGTGTTGTTAGTGCTCTGCATTTCCTGCACTTCTCTGTTTAACTGTTGCTGTGAGAGTGGTGCCACATTGCCTCCCCTGCACAGTCTCTGTATCTCTCTTCCTCTGTGAGCATACCTGATCAGGTTGTAAATCATCTGAAGGGTCAGAATCTAAGGTAAGTCTGGCAAATCTCCTCAGCTTTGCTGCAGCAGCCTCAGCATCTCTCACTCTGGCTGGTGTGGGGGAGGAAGCGCCATGTTGGAAGGCCCACTATCTGGACTCTGCTCCTTCTGATGCTTGCTTCTGGTCATGTCTGAGTGCACTTTAAGCTTCTCTGTGTACTTTCCCCCAGCCTTTGGTGTGAAGGAATCAATATTTCACTGCTAATAGGTGGAAATGAAAGGATGCAGAGCAGGAGCAAAGCACAGAGCTTCCATGTGAAGAGGCTGTCAGCAAAAGGTCCTTTTTAAAGGGGAATCTGTAACACTCCCATCATCTGCTCCTGAGCTCACATCAAAGACAGTCTGTATTATATGTATTTTATATGAGCACTGCACTTGGCTTTTTCTGGCAAAGAAGATGACACACCCGATCTGCCGCTCCATTTTACAATAGGAATAAAAGTGCCCTGTCAGGGATAAAAATTCCCCATTCTTCCAATCGGTACAGTCCCAAATGGTCAGACCAATCAATCACTGACCAATAAGATATCACCTCTCCTGTGGATCCTATGGAGTTATCACCTCTCCTGTGGATCCTATGGGCATAACTTGTTTTCAGCAACAAAGTCCTTTACTGCAAATTACCGTAATTGTACATCCCAGTTATGGTATCGCACAGTAAGAGGTGCAGGAGCCTCCTGTATTTTACAGCCGACGCTCCACTATAATCGAGATAATGGCTAACAGGTTTTCATATACAGCTGTAGTGTGGGCCCCTAGAATCAATTCCTATTGGGGCCCCAGACACCCCAGTTTGATCCTGGTTGGGGGTGGGGAGGGTAATTTTGCACCCTGTCATAATGAAAAATTGTAAAATCCAAAAAGACATCTCTGGAGAGGGGACATATCACCCTCACATTGAACATATAGGATTATAACTAGAAAAGTGAGAAAGAGCTGACACTTCAACCTCTATTGACGTAGGGCCTCCTGCCGTGGTCAGGTAAATTCAGCAAAGAATCTGATGAGAACCAGCCAACAAGTCTAGAATTTGCATACTCAGAGGCGGATAAGTACATTTCCGATGCAAGGGCTTCCTCTTTTCAAAGGACTTGTCTCAGACACTCTGAAGACTGTGGTCAGTGATGAATATTGGGGTTTGCATCGATCCAATATTCATGGGAGATGTATTTTCGACATCGTAGCAAAGGGATGATCATAACGCATTCACTCACATCATTGTAAGGCCAGCCGAACACCCCCAACTTAATATCGTTTAGATGGATAATGCTATCCATGCCATGTTTCATCTCTATAGAAAGGTAAAATCATGATAGAAAACATGACCATGATATTTCCCGCCCGAGACCTCCATGGGCGAAGATATCCTGAAAGTTGGGGATCTCATAAACTTCTAAAAGATCTAGCTCACCTATGACAAGTCCTCATATGAGCTCACCAATAGAAGGTATGTGGGTGTAACCGTGATCTTATTAAATCAGAGCTTGGATTTTGGTCATTGGTCAGTCCTGGAAGGTACAGCTTGCTGTAGTTGTATCTGTTTTCCTAAGGAGTTCTTCTAAGGAGTGCTTCCTTGCGCTAAGCTCTGAGCTATTTCTCTGACACAGGTTTAGCACTTTTCTTTTATTATCTTTTTGATTTTATGTTAATGTATATATCATATTGTTTGTATCATCTTTGTGTATTTTTTATACACACTGCCTACTTTTCAAGATTAGATCACTTGTTTTTATTCTGTTATTCCCACACCCTATCATTTCTTTACTTAGAAAATTGGGCGTGAGGAACGATCAACACGCCCATATGATGGGGCGGTCGAGCATGTAAATTGTAACTCCCTACATGTATTTCTATAGCAGGACTAAGAACGTTTGGCGTTCGAAACGTGTAGGTTTCACAGAGGTCTCCACCTTTATTTATTTTATTTTTGCAATGTGTATATCTTTTTAATGGATTAACAATAAAATCATAATTTTATCTGCAATTGGATCTGGAAGCTGGCGCATCACAATGTCGGTGGATATGCACCTTCTCTTTTTGGTTGAGGAGAAGGTGACTCCTACAGGATGAGATAGAAAAATGCAATGGGCCTAAGAACTATCAGGCAGGTAATTGCTTATTACGTGCTTGTTCTACCCTGTGGTGGCTAAGATTGCTCCTGGACCGCTCCTAACAGCGATTCTGCTGCTTCACGTCAACAGAACAGCTCTTCCTCTTCCCGACTGCTCTGTCAAAGAGGCATGACTGCCAACTTTATGCTGATTGACAGACGGCTCCCTGCAGTTAGGCAGCAGGGAGCCAGCTGTCAATCAGCATGACACCGGCAGTCACACCCCATCAACAGATCAGAGCGGGAGCTGAAAAATCACTGTCAGGAGCGCTCCGTGACCACTCTGAACCAGCAAATATCGGCGCCTGGCACAACAGGCACATAGTTAGCAAATACTTGCCTGTTAGTTCTTAGGTCCATGGTAAAAAAAAAAGTCCCGGACAACCCCTTTTAATATTAAGGAGCAGGAATTCTCCGCATGATGCTATAATCAAGAAAACATGAAATTCTCTCCTGCCCAGTCAGTCTGCCCGATCTGTTACACCATGATTACCAAAACCTCGACTCATTCCACTGCCCACTTGTATTACCACTTACCCGGCTCTGCTTGGCCCCTGTTACCAGGCCATTGGCTTGACTGACTGCAAGTGCACACTTCTGAACTGGGAGTCCCTGTGGATTTTCACATCCCCTCAATTTGACATAATGAATTTCAGTGACACAGAGGATTGTTCGGCTAGACTGAACAAACTAGCATCTATTTTTGATAATAAACCGTCAGTGGTGACAACAGAACCGGATGAATTTAAAGATCTCATGTTCCAGATGGAAAACAAAATGACCAGAGAACTTAAAGTTTGGTGGGATCTCACAACCTTGGACACATATATAAAAAAGGAAATGATCCCTAGAGGTCTGCGTTTAAAAAAAAGTCGCCACCACTATATACAATGACGGTTTTCAAGAAGATCAGAATGCGATTCTTACTCAATGTTCACTGAATCTTATGCACCTCATAATCAGACATGAGGAACTGGAACTGACTTAAATTAAATTGGATATTAAAAATATACAATCGTCTTTGGGGAAATATGTGCAACTAAAAGAATTTAATATTTGTAATGACAAACTGAAATCTAATTTGGCCAAGTTGGAGAACACCATTATGGATATAAAAAGATCCACGTTCAAAAGGGCCAGTGAGGACTATGCGCAGAACAAGATTTATAGTTGGAATAAACAATTACCATCCATCTTAAAAAAAACGCTCCCACAAACGCTTTCAGAGATCTGGAAGAGGGAGTTTTAAGGAGCATGATGATGTTACGGATAATTCTTTTGCTGCCACCCCTGATGATTACTCAGATTCATCTATTAGTTCAATGGGAGAAATGCAACAATTGTATTTTATCAAAAATAAATTATCTAGTGCTGGTGGAACGATTACAAAAAACAGAGGAAGAGGGTGTGGCGCCCCTGAGGGTTCGGTCGCCACAGGGGGGTACTGCATCTTGTGAAAGAGGTGTGGTATCTCCTCTCCCAGGTTAGGATGGAGCACCTGTCAGGACCCCACCTCATCACTCACCACTACACACTCCTGTCCTATGGGGGGCTGGTATGCACTAGGGTGCTGCCCCAGCAGGATAATGGAGATGGGGGAACCAAAGATAGGGGGAACCATGTAGTGGGTGAGGGTGGAGGATGCACTTTTAGGTTACACTTGTAGATACATATTTAATAGCCAGCCATCTTAAGTTCAAGGTTGTTTGATTGTGGTCTTCACATCTGACAGTGGCCTTGTGTAGGAGCCTGCAGCGTGCTGGAGATGCACGGTCCTCATGCTCTAGCCTTGAGACGAGGAGCAGCATAGAGTTAACGGAGGTCTCTACCCGGTCAAGGTCCCTGCTTAAGAAGGCCTGGAGGGGAGCTGAGGAGGAGAGCTCCGCAGGCAAAAGGATCCCAGGGAATACGAACTGAGCGGCATACGCCACCTGTAGTCATTGGGACTCCTGCTGCAAGAGGGGTACCGGCCCCAGATATCTGACTTTGTTACTTCACGTCTCAGTCGGAAAAGCCTGAAGGCTAAGTGGTTACCACCGGGTAACAGACGGAGCGGAGTCGCCACCTGTGCCCTTGTTCTGTGTATAGCCAGAGGGAGACCCAGCCTTGCAACACGCACTGCACATGGACAGGAGAGGCCCAAGGGGGAGATAACAGGCTGGTGCTGGGGGTCCTGATAGACGCACCTGAACTACCGGGGTGTGCCGAACCCCCTTCTCTGGTGGCCGCAGCACGCTGTGAGGAGCAAGGAGAAGCCTTGCAGCTGACCTCTAACAACGTGAGTAAAGCTTGGAAGACTACATCCATTGCCTCTGGTCCATTATTGTAGCGGGACACCACACTGCACCACTGCACCTACTACGACTCCCCTCATCCTCTTGTTTCCTCTGCCCTGAGGCCCTGCTCCGCCTGTGGGGAGTAGTACTACTGTTGGCTGCCACAACATCCCTCCGCAGAGGACTGCAGCAGCGCTGGTAGCGCATCACCAGACACCACAGCTGGTGTAGTCGTTTATCCTCTCATAATTGCCACTCATCAACTAGCCCCTATTTTTAATGTGTACGCCCTGGGCACGGACCGGGACGAGGCCGCGACTGCATCCCCATTCTACCAACTGGGCCCGCCGTCCAAGTACACCCCTTTCACAGGGAGGGCTAGCCGCTACTGAAACAGCTAGTGGCGGGTCAAACATCACTGGCGTAGTCGGCAGGATTGCGTGCCCGCAGCAACGGAAGAAGTGATTCCCATTGCCAGCGGGTACTGCGCGCCTTTACAACAGACTGTCTTTAACACCCAAGATGGCGCCCGCCCAAGAAGAACGGACGCCATTGTGTGCAAAAAGGACAACCACCCAGCATCTCCCATCGTGGGTCTGGCTTCCCCCATGCCGCCAACAGCTAGAACCGCCCCTTGCATTAGAGACTGTCCACGAGGTAGTGTCCATCAAGATGGATGGGACATCCCAAGGAGTGCCTGTCAGCCAGCCACCCTGTAGCCGCCCCAAGAGAAGGAGGAGTAAGCAACAGCAAGGTGTGGCCACAACAATCCTAGAGACTCCACACCCAGCAGCGAGGATGGAAGCAGTGCAGGAGAGATGCTCCGATGCCACCCCACCAACTGCTGCCTCGCTCGGAATACGGGGGATACACCTGACCCCGGAGGAGGCCGAGTTCCTCTGAGTGGAGTCACAGGACCTGACCTGGAGGGTCGCAGAGGCCCAGTGTGCGGTGTCCGCAGCATGGATACATGGAGAGAGGAGGTGCTGCAGAAGATCCGGTCCCGCCGCCAAGGTGCTGCAAGCCAAGAAAGCGGAGCAGCAATCCAGGAGGAAGAAACCTCAGAGGCCGCGTGCAGCCCAGGACTGGGTAAGATACAAACCCCTGTCCCGGGTGAGAGACGCACGGAGGCCCTTTTGGATCTAATGCCGACACCCCTGTCCCCGGGCGCCGTTGTTTGGGAGCAGATCTTCGCTCCGGAGCTGGAGGCCCACGTGTCATTCTCCGCCGGAGGCCTGCAATGCCTCCCGACTCCTGGCCTAGAAGAGCCTGTGCTTAGTGGGGACACCACCTGCCCCAACCTGGACTGGTCCACGTCACCGAAGGACCTGCAGCAACCCCTGCTTTTGCCGCTGCCAGCGCCTCTGGTTACCTGCCCGGCCACGGAGGATATGGTCTGGGACAACCAGGGGGGGACCTAATGGGCTTCCCCCAGGAGACCTGGGCGGAAGCACGGAGGCGTAAGGACTTCTGCCGCAAGGAGCTCCTCCAGCTGGACAAGGAGCGGCGGGAGAGGCGGGTACGCTGCGAGCGCCTGGAGGTGTGCGCTAAGGCCGCCAAGTCCAAGGCCTGCCAGGAGGAGGCAGCCCATCCAAGCCCCCGAGAGGAAGGGCTGATCGTCCGCTTCCACCAGGAGGCAGGGTGGGGCTTCATCAGGAGTCCTCAGTTTGCTCAGGACGTATTTGTGAACTGCAGAGACTTCGAGCCACAAATGAGGAGGGATGACCCTGGCCGGAATCTCTACCCGGGTGACTTGGTGTCGTACACCCGCCACCATGGGGAGCGTGGGTGGTACGCCCTGGATGTGCATAGAGTATTCCAGGGTGAGTCCCCTGCGCACCTGCTGGTAGGGGACCGGTCTGGCTCCATGAGCAAGAACGAGCCTTTCCCTAGGTGGAGGTACCTGGAGTAAGCGGCCCCGGAGGCTGTACCTTTGAGTTGACTTGTTGATTGTTTTTGTTTATTACCATGTTTTCCTCCCGGTTTAGAGAGACATTTGTCCCTGCGGACTGGCTGTAGACAGACTCTATTGTATATAGTTATGCATCTATTTACATACTCCCTATTGGTTTTATACAAAACCCACTTCTACTTCTACCTCAGACCTCAGAAGCAAAACCTGTCTGGAGTGGCTCTCCTGGAGGTCCAACACAGGATCTCCATGCCCTGCAGCCACCCCGGGGCCTACGTTGAGGGTTTGGGACAGGTCCCTCTTGCTGCTGAACTGCCTCTTTTTCTATTTTCCTACCAAGCTGTCTACATGCATAATGTCTCTTTGATGTTTTTATACTTTTGTACTATTTATCTGCAACGTTTAAGAATCAGAGCCTCCCATAATGGGAAGATTGTTGATTGTTGTGAAAAAGCATATAAAAAGTCTGTACAATGTTTTGCTCTCTTTGCAGCCCGCGGACGTGCGGTGTTTCACCAGGGGGGAATGTGGCGCCCCTGAAGGTTCGGTCGCCACAGGGGGGTACTGCATCTTGTGAAAGAGGTGTTGTATCTCCTCTCCCAGGTAAGGATGGAGTACCTGTCAGGACCCCACCTCATCACTCAACACTACACACTCCTGTCCTATGGGGGGCTAGTATGCACTAGTGTGCTGCCCCAGCAGGATAATGGAGATGAGGCAACCAAAGATAGGGGGAACCATGTAGTGGGTGAGGGTGGAGGACGCACTTTTAGGTTACACTTGTAGATACAGTACATATTTAATAGCCAGCCATCTTAAGTTCAAGGTTGTTTGATTGTGGTCTTCACAGCTGGCAGTGGCCTTGTGTAGGAGCCTGCAGCGTGCTGGAGATGCACGGTCCTCATGCTCTGGCCTTGAGGCGAGGAGCAGGATAGAGTTAACGGAGGTCTCTACCCGGTCAAGGTCCCTGCTTAAGAAGGCCTGGAGGGGAGCTGAGGAGGAGAGCTCCGCAGGCAAAAGGATCCCAGGGAATACGGACGGAGCGGCATACGCCACCTGTACTCTCCATTCTGGCCTAGTTAGTGGGACTCCTGCTGCAAGAGGGGTACCGGCCCCCGATATCTCACTTTGTTACTTCACGTCTCAGTCGGAAAAGCCTGGAGGCTAAGTGGTTCCCACCGGGTAACGGACGGAGCGCAGTCGCCACCCGTGCCCTTGTTCTGTGTATAGCCAGAGGGAGACCCAGCCTTGCAACACGCACCGCACACGGACAGAAGAGGCCCAAGGGGGAGATTTCTAGGAACACACTGGTGCTGGGGGTCCTGATAGACGCACCTGAACTACCGGGGTGTGCCAAACCCCCTTCTCTGGTGGCCACAGCATGCCATGAGGAGCAAGGAGAAGCCTTGCAGCTGACCTCTAACAACGTGAGTAAAGCTTGGAAGACTACATCCATTGCCTCTGGTCCATTATTGCAGCGCAAAACCACACCGCACCACTGCACCTACTACAACTCCCCTCATCCTCCTTTTTCCTTTGCCCTGAGGCCCTGGTCCGCCTGTGGGGAGTAGTACTACCATCGGCTGCCACAACATCCCGCCTCAGAGGACTGCAGCAGCGCTGGTGGCGCATCACCAGACACCACAGGTGGTGTAGTCGTTTATTCACTCATAATTGCCACTCATCAACTGGCCCCTATTTTTAATGTGTGCGCCCTGGGCACGGACCGGGCTGAGGCCACGACTGCCTCCCCATTCTACCAACTGGGCCCGCCGTCCGAGTACACCCCTTTCCCAGGGAGGGCTAGCCGCTACTGAAACAGCTAGTGGCGGGTCACACAAGGGCGGGACGTAAGCGTAAATGCAAACAAGTACCCAACACAGAGCAAAAAACGCCATTATTAGAGTCACCTGTTTGGAATCTCTCTAGCTACATCTTATCTGAGAGTCAAATTTCTCTCCTGGCTAAAGGCCTGAGCTTTTCACCTTCTAGCGAATTCGACATTTTCAGAACAATTCTGGATGTTAACAAACTAGCACGTAACCTCACCATCCGATGTCATTTTATGGACATGAAAAATCCACAGAATACAGCTTCAGAAGAAGTTTCTCCTAGGACAAGCCAGGATTCCATGTTATTATTCACAGAACAACAGTCTTTATTACAAATGAAACAATTCGAGACGGAATCTTTAATTCCAAATGTAAATTTAAATGACGACTTTCGGGCTGGTAATCCTTTCTTTTACCCACTTCAGTCCAGACCATTGGTTCTGGATCAGTTCCAGGACTTAATTGAAAAAGAACTAGTGGAATTAAAGAATGAATTATCTTCTACTAATCATTTGGACTCTAATCTGACATATAGAGAAAAAGACGCTCTGAAAAAATTAAAGGATAATTCAGACATACTAGTCCGCTCAGCGGATAAAGGTGGCACTATAGTACTGAATGCAGGATTGTATAAAAAATTGAATTTGATGGATTTAGAAAATAGGGATGTTTATTTGGAGTTAGCTAGAGATCCTGCTGTTGAGTTTAATGCTGCTATGTATAATCTATTAAACGAAGGTTTGCACTGAGGGGCCCTAAAAAAAAATTAATGGAATATTTATACGTAGATCACCCAATTGTTCCAGTTTACCATTCGCTGCCAAAAATACATAAAAATATTTTCCCACCACCTTTAACCCCTTTACTACCCAAGGTGGTTTGCACATTAATGACCAGGCCAATTTTTACAATTCTGACCACTGTCACTTTATGAGGTAATTACTCTGGAACGCTTCAACGGATCCCCCTGATTCTGAGATTGTTTTTTCGTGACATATTGTACTTCATGATTGTGGTAAAAATTTCTTTGATAACACTTGCATTTATATGTGAAAAAAACTGAAATTTGGCGAAAATTTAGAAAATTTAGAAATTTTCAAAATTTTTAATTTTATGCCCTTAAATCAGAGAGATATGTCACACAAAATAGTTAATAAATAACATTTCCCACATGTCTACTTTACATCAGCACAATTTTGGAACCAAATTTTTTTTTATTAGGGAGCTATAAGGTTTAGAAGTTGACCAGAGATTTCTCATTTTTCCAACAAAATTTACAAAACCATTTTTTTAGGGACCACATCACATTTGAAGTCACTTTGAGGGGTCTTTATGACAGAAAATACCCAAAAGTAAGACCACTCTAAAATCTGCACCCCCAAGGTGCTCAAAACCACATTCAAGAAATTTATTAACCCTTCAAGTGCTTCACAGAAATTTTTGGAATGTGGAAGAAAAAAATTAACATTTAACTTTTTTCACAAAAATGTTACTTTAGACCCAATTTTTTTTATTTTCACAGGGTTAAGAAGAAAAAATGGACCCCAAAATTTGTTGTGCAATTTCCCCTGACCACGCAGATACCCCATATGTGGGGAAAAACCACTGTTTAGACGTACGGCAGGGTTCGGAAGGGAAGGAGCGCCATTTGACTTTTTGAAAGTAAAATTTGCTGGAATTGAGGGCGGACGCCATGTCACGTTTGAAGAGCCCCTGATGTGCCTAAACAGTGGAAACCCCCCACAAGTGACATCATTTTGGAAACTACAACCCTCAAGGATTTTATCAAGGGGTATAATGAACATTTTGAACCCGGTACGACACATAATTTGATAACATTAGGTCATCATATTGAATAAGTTGTCATTAGTCTTGAGCACAAGTGCTCGCCACTTGAGTTTGCATCGGGTACTCAGGTATGCACCATGTATCGCACGTGCTCGAGTGACATGCTCGAGTCCTGCCCACATGTTTCACGGTTATTAGACACCCAAAACAAACATGCAGGGATTGCTGGTGCATGGCAGGCAATCCCCGCATGATTTTTTTGACTGTGAAGCATATGGGGCAGAGACTCGAGCACCCGCGATACTCAATGCATACCCGAGCACCCGATGCAAACTCAAGTAGCGAGCACTTGTGCTCAACACTAGTCGCCATATTGTCATCTTTTTTTTTTTTTGCTTTTGAAAAAAATCCCAACCCTAGCACAACCCTAACCCTAGAGTTTATTTTTTACACAGTTCCTTGTGCAGTATAAGTGATTAGACGACTTTATTCTTTGGGTCGGTGCGATTACAGCGAAGCTCATCAAGAGAAGAGTGTGCAAAGCAGTTATCAAAGCAAAAGGTGGCTACTTTGAAGAACCTAGATTATAAGACATATTTTCAGTTGTTTTACACTTTTTTGTTAAGTATATAATTCCACATGTGTTAATTCATAGTTTTGATGCCTTCAGTGTGAATGTACAATTTTCATAGTCATGAAAATACAGAAAAATCTTTAAATGAGAAGGTGTGTCCAAACTTTTGGTCTGTACTGTTCGTATTAGTACGCCCTGGGCTGTAAAGGGGTTAAGACCCATAGTGGTGGGGATTGGTTCCCATGGTGAAAAATTAAGTGCCTGGATGGATTTTTACCTACAGCCTCTGGTTCAGGAAACTCCGAGTTACATTAGGGATTCAAAATTCATAGTGACCATTTTTGATAAATTTGAATGGCCAAAAAACTTTGGATGATTGTCCTGTGATGTGGTGGCATTATACCCCCTCAATTCCACCCCATATTGCTTTAGCATGTTTAACCTACCACCTTGACACATACAGTTCGTACACTATAGAAATAAAAGAATTTCTGGTCATAGCAGTACAGTTCCTCTTAGAGCGTAATTATTTTAGCTTTGATAAAAGTTTTTTTTTTTACAGAAAAGAGGAGTCAGCATGGGCAGTAAATTTTCTCCTTCGCTAGCGAACAAAGTGATGTGTAGGTGGAAGGAGCTTTTCATTTACCATAATGATAACACATATAGTGGACACATTGTGTGGTACGGTAGATTTATTGATGACCTCCTCCTGGTGTGGGGGGCACACAGGAGGAGGTGGTACAATTTGTACAGTACATCAACTGCAATCATTTTAATCTTAAATTCACTTAGTTCTACCATTCATCCAAAATTACTTTTTTGGATCTCGAACTTGAGGCTACCAAGGAGAAAGAATTGGTCAAAATTAATCCCCACAGAAAACCTACAGCCTCAAATTCTATTCTATCAGCTAAATGTTGTCATCCGCCTCATATTAAGAGAAATATCCCTTACGGTGAGCTAATACCAACAATACAAAATTGTTCAGATAACATCACTTTTCAGAAGGAATCAGAAAAAATTTGTAACAGACTATCCAATAGGTGCTATCCCGAGTGGTCTTTAAGAAAAGCGAGTAGAATTGTCTCCAATATAAATCGGAAAGATATACTCCGAAATAAACAGAAAAATAACATTAACACATTGGATACTAGGGTTACGTTTTCTACCACCTATAGTCCTCAGTATAATAAAATTACATCTAGAATTAAAAAGTATAACCCTATTATATATCAGAGCAAGAAACTAAAAAACCTACTTTCTAATGCCATCCGCTTTGTAGCCAGGAAAGCGCCCGCTCTGGGAACCATCCTTTCTCCTAGCTTATACACCAGTGAGACTAATACTGTACAACCAAATTGGCTCAGCACAAAAGGTTTCTTCAGATGTGGAGCCAATCGCTGCAAAGCGTGTCTACATGCGGTTAAAACAGATAGTTTTATGTCCTTAAGTAATGATAGAGAATATAAAATTCATGATTTCCTCAATTGTAATTCATCAGGGGTTATATACCTTATAGAATGCACCTTGTGTAAGGTCCACTATGTGGGTTGTACCACAGGTGCGCTGAAAGTCCGTATCAGAAGACATCTTTCTGATGCGATTCATTTGGAAGCCATAAATACATCAGCAGTATCGAGGCATTTTGCGAGAGTTCATAAAGGTGACACCTCATTCTTTCAATATATGGAGATAGAGAAGGTATATAGATCCACACGAGGGGGGGATCATAAGTGCAAACTTCTGAACCGGGAGTCCCTGTGGATTTTCACATTGGATACCACAGGGGTTAAATTCAAGACAGGATCTGATACTGCAGTATTAAGAAATATAATTCTGCATTTATTTCCATGCATGTACACTGGGTACGGAAAGTATTCAGACCCCTTTACATTTTTCACTCTTTGTTTCATTGCAGCCATTTGGTAAATTCTAAAAAGTTCATTTTTTTCTCATTAAAGTCCACTCTGCACCCCATCTTGTCTGAAAGAAAACAGAAATGTAGAAATTTTTGCAAATTTAATAAAAAAGAAAAACTGAAATATCACACGGGCATAAGTATTCAGACCCTTTGCTCAGTATTGAGTAGAAGCCCCCTTTTGGGCTAGTACAGCCATGAGTCTTCTTGGAAATGATGCAACAAGTTTTTCACACCTGCATTTTGGGATCCTCTGCCATTCTTCCTTGCAGATCCTCTCCAGTTCCATCAGGATGAATGGTAAACGTTGGTGGACAGCCATTTTCAGGTCTCTCCAAAGATGCTCAATTGGGTTTAGGTCAGGGCTCTGGCTGGGCCAGTCAAGAATGGTCACATAGTTGTTCTGAAGCCACTCCTTTGTTATTTTAGCTGTGTGCTTAGGGTCATTGTCTTGTTGGAAGGTGAACCTTTGGCCAAGTCTGAGGTGCAGAGCACTCTGGAAGAGGTTTTCATCCAGAATATCTCTGTACTTGGCCGCATTCATGTTTCCTTCAATTGCAACCAGTCGTCCTGTCCCTGCAGCTGAAAAACACACCCATAGCATGATACTGCTGTTATGATTAGAGATGAGCGTTGTTCTACTCGAACTGTTCGCCAATCTCAAATTCGAGCTGTTTTGGGCGGTGTTCGAGCCGTTCGGCGAACACGAACAATTTGAGAAAAATTCGGCTGTTCGAGGTTATGTTCGATAACTGTTCGTGCACCAAAATCATAACTGGATTTTTTCTCAGTAATGATGAAAATTAATGTTAATACGCAGTTTGAGTGTACAGCGGGGTGGGGGGAGGGGCAGGGGATGGATCTCTGCAGGAACAATGAAGATCTCCATTTTTTTTTCTCTTTCCCGCATTTACAGTGGGGCGGTGCAGTCTGTCAGCCTATCAGCAGCGCACACACGGAGCGAAGTGCTTTTTTTCACACAAGCAAGGGCATGTGTCATTGGCAGTGTATGTCACATGTCCTTGCCCTATAAGACCAAGCCATTTTCCCCGTCGCCACCATTTTCTCACTGCTGCAGCTGCGTGTTAGACGGCACCGCTGTTGCTGTGTGCGCTATACCTTGTTAATTTCAAGCCAATTTTCGCACAAATATACAGATAGCTTGGGAGTAGGGAATAGTTGTGATTGCAGTCCTTTTAAGGACTAGGTTACAGCATTTCCTACGACTTTTATCAGGCAGGTCTGTGCTCTTAAATAGATAGATTGTGGGAGTAAAGACTAATTGTAATTGGAGTCCTTTTCAGGACTAGGTTACATCAGTTCCTATCAGTTTTTGCCAGGCAGGTCTGTGCCAGTGCTGTGCAAGTTTTTTTCACAGCATTTGGCTGAATCTAGCAAAGCTAATCCTTTTTGGCCTATTGCAGAGTGTGTTAGTCAGTAGAGTAGCCTATCTGTGTTGCAAGATATACCACCTGTGTATAGAATACCAATTTTTTTACTGCACCTAGTGAAGTAAAATCTTTTGGGCATAGCATCATTCTATTAGTCCATCTATACTGACCTCCATCAGGTTGCAAATTGAATATAATTTTTTTCTGCATCTAGCTCTGAAAAAATATTGGGCTTCTAGCTGTGTGTGGGACTTGTTGTATTAGTCCATCTATACTGACCTCCATCAGGTTGCAAACTGAATATATTTTTTTCTGCATCTACCTCTGAAAAAATATTGGGCTTCTAGCTGTGTGTGGGACTTGTTCTATTAATTCATCTATACAGACCTCCATCAGGTTGCAAACTGAATATAATTTTTTCTGCATCTACCTCTGAAAAAATATTGGGCTTCTAGCTGTGTGTGGGACTTGTTGTATTAGTCCATCTATACTGACCTCCATCAGGTTGCAAACTGAATATATTTTTTTCTGCATCTACCTCTGAAAAAATATTGGGCTTCTAGCTGTGTGTGGGACTTGTTCTATTAATCCATCTATACAGACCTCCATCAGGTTGCAAACTGAATATATTTTTTTCTGCATCTACCTCTGAAAAAATATTGGGCTTCTAGCTGTGTGTGGGACTTGTTGTATTAGTCCATCTATACTGACCTCCATCAGGTTGCAAACTGAATATATTTTTTTCTGCATCTACCTCTGAAAAAATATTGGGCTTCTAGCTGTGTGTGGGACTTGTTCTATTAATCCATCTATACAGACCTCCATCAGGTTGCAAACTGAATATATTTTTTTCTGCATCTACCTCTGAAAAAATATTGGGCTTCTAGCTGTGTGTGGGACTTGTTGTATTAGTCCATCTATACTGACCTCCATCAGGTTGCAAACTGAATATATTTTTTTCTGCATCTACCTCTGAAAAAATATTGGGCTTCTAGCTGTGTGTGGGACTTGTTCTATTAATCCATCTATACAGACCTCCATCAGGTTGCAAACTGAATATATTTTTTCCTGCATCTACCTCTGAAAAAATATTTGGCCTTCTAGCAGTGTGTGGGACTTTCTCTATTAGTCCATCTATACTGACCTCCATCAGGTTGCAAATTGAATATAATTTTTTTCTGCATCTAACCCAGCCAATAGTTTTGGCCTAATACCACAGTTTGGCCACTCAGCTCTGCTCGGTTCCCATCCATTTTTTTTTTGTGCAAACAACTCCAGAGTTTTGAATTAGTTAACCACCAAAATGAGTGGAAAAAGGCCTGCTGCTGGTGGAAAGGGGAATAGGCGTGTTGGGAAGGGGAAAAAAGGTTGTGTCCGTGGGGTAGGTGTTAAAGCAACAGTAACATCTGCAGAAGAAAGACCATCTTCCAGCCAAACTAAAATGTCTACTTCATTTAGCGGACAATGTGATAAGATCCCTTTATTACGGCCACGCCAATCGCTACAAATTCCAGATGAGGCACAAAAACAGCAGGTGCTTCAACAGATATCAAGTGCTCCTTTAAGTGGGCTCTCCTCCACATCAACTTCAAAATCACAAATACTCCAGTCCTCAAAGGTGTCACCCCAATCGCACTTGCTTCCTCACAGCTCCCAAATCTCCAGCTGCCCGTCTGAGTATGAGGTAGAACAGATGGTTGAGTCTGCAGAGCTGTTTACTCATACTATAGCCTGGGAATCAGAGGTCGACTCCAGCGCTTCTGTGAATCCAGACGAGGAAATGATCTGCACTGATGCCCAGAATCTTTATGAGCCGGATCCAGGACCAGACGCAGAAGGTTCTGACCATAATGTAGACCCTCATTCCCAAACTGTAACTCCTGTTGGTGGAGACAATGAGGAAGACGATGATAAGACTCAAATACCTGATTGGAGCGACAACTTTAGTTTTTTGTCAGGGCAGGAACAGGTTGGCTCTGAGGACGACGGGTGTGATAACGCACAGGGTGATGATGATGAGGTTGGAGATCCCACTTACTGTCAACCCACAGTCAGCCAAGAGATGAGGTCAGCAGAGGAGGTGGAGGAAGATGCTAGTGACGACGAGGTCAGGTTGCGCCTTCCTGGACAGAGACGTAGTACTGGAAGCACGTCAACAACTGCATCCTCAAACACAACTCTGCCTCTCACCACAAGTCGTGGTGGCTCTTCAGGTCGCATGGGTGCTAAGCCTTGCATAGCCTGGGCATTTTTTCAGATCGATAAAGATGACCCAACTCGTGTTATCTGTAACATTTGTCAGCAAAAGCTAAGTAGAGGCCAAAAAATACATAGTTTGAGTACTTCATGCATGAACCGGCACATGGACATGAAGCATAAGTTGCAGTGGGAAGCTCAGTGTGCTACAATGCGGCCTAGCCGGCCGGGCCAACCACCGTCTGCCATATCTTGTGCATCCGCGGCCTCTTCATCCTCTGTGACTCGGGGGACAGCAGTCACACCTGTTTTGGGGCGCAGACCTGCCACCTCTTTACCCGCAACAGCCAGCGTGATTGGCAGGTCATCATTTTCTTTGGAGGTGGTAACACCAGCTGGTGTTGAGCGCTGTCCGACATCGATAGCACCACCTTTGGATCAAGGCAACCTAACATGTCCGCCTGCATCTTCCTCACAGACCGGCAGTTTGCCGGGGACACCCTTATCAACCCCGTCTAAGCACAATAGCCAGCCCTCGGTCCCTCAGATGTGAACAAGTAAAAGACCATTTCCTCCTAGCCATGAGAAAGCTAAGAGGTTGAATTTCACCATCTGCAAGCTCTTGGCTACAGAAATGCTGCCTTTCCGCCTGGTGGACACAGAGGATTTTCGAGACCTTATGTCCGTCGCAGTGCCCCAGTACCAGATGCCCAGTCGGCACTACTTCTCAAAGAAAGGTGTGCCTGCGCTCCACCAGCATGTCGCACACAACATCACCGCTTCTTTGAGAAACTCTGTGTGTGACAGGGTGCATTTCACCACAGACACTTGAACGAGTAGGCATGGACAGGGGCGTTACATGTCGCTGACTGGGCACTGGGTAACTATGGTGACAGCAGGACAAGGGGCTGCTGTCCAAGTCTTGCCGTCCCCACGAGTTGTGCGTCAATCCTCTTTATGTCAAAGTTCCTCCACTGCTTCTGCCTCCTCAACCTCCTCTCGGTCTTCCACCTGCACCCAAAGCCTGTCTGGTCATGCCACATGCTTTCTAACTGCGCAGAAGGGATCCTGCGCACCTCCTTACTATGCTGGCAGTAGGGCTCAACGTCATCAGGCGGTTTTTACATTGAAATGTCTGGGAAATGTGAGTCACACAGCTGAGGAGTTGTGGTCAGCTCTGGAGAACCAATTTCATGAATGGTTGTCTCCACTGGACCTGAAACCAGGGAAGGCCGTGTGCGACAATGCTGCAAACCTGGGTGCGGCCCTTCGCCGGGGCAATGTCACACACGTGCCTTGTATGGCTCACGTGTTGAACCTGGTTGTCCAGCAATTTTTAGCCCACTATCCCAGACTAGATGGCCTTCTGCAGAGGGCACGGTCGCTGTGTGCTCACTTCCGCCGTTCGCATCCCGCAGCTCAGCGACTTACATCTCTACAGAAGTCGTTGGGCCTGCCACTTCACCGGCTAAAATGCGATGTGCCTACCCGGTGGAATTCAACTCTGCACATGTTGCAGCGACTGTGGCAGCACCGACAAGCCCTGGTGCAATACGTTCTGACGTATAGCCTGGGCCAATGAGATCCAGAGGTGGGGCAAAACACGCTGGAGGAGTGGTCTCAGATCAGGGACCTATGCACCCTTCTGCACAGTTTTGAAATGGCGACGAAGATGTTTAGTGCTGACGATGCCATTATCAGCATGACTATTCCGGTGATTTACATGCTGGAGCACATGTTAAACAGAATTCGGAGTCAGGTGGTGGCACAAGAGGAGGTGGAGGAAGTAGAGGAGGAGGAGTTGTATGGGGAAGGGCTAACATCTGCAAGGTCCAGACGGTCGGCAGCACCAAGGCGGCAGGCATGTGAGGGTGGGGGAGATGGTTTTACCAGGGCGCATGGTAGCAGCCAAACTAGTGAGGAAGGTGCAGGAGCCCAGGAAGAAGTGGAGGACGAACTGATGGAAGACTCATCAGATGAGGGAGACCTTGATCACATTTCTGTTGTGCGAGGTTGGGGGGAGAGGACAGAGGAAGGAAGCATGATTGTTACCTCGCCACCAACACAACAGGGACTCGGTGCTCCTGGATGCGCAACACACATGAGTGCCTTCTTGCTGCACTACCTGCAACATGACCCTCGAATTGTGAGAATTAGAAATAATCCTGACTACTGGGTTGCCACACTGTTAGATCCCCGGTACAAAAGTAAATTTGCAGAAATTATTCCTGCCATAGAAAGGGATGCACACATGCAGGAGTATCAGCAGAGACTGTTGCAGAATCTTACATGTGCTTTTCCACAAAATACCAGTGGTGCACGTAGTGAATCTCACAGTTCCAACTTGCCAACCGTGGGACCATCAAGTGTTCAGCACTCAAACCGTAACAGAACCACAGTATCTGCTGGTAACATCAATTTTGCGGAATCATTTCACCACTTTTTTAGCCCATCCTTTGCAAGGCCACAGGAGACAAGAAGTCTGACACATAGGCAACGCCTAGAGACGATGGTACAGGAGTATCTCCAAGTAAACATTGAAGCCATGACTGTGTCACTGGACCCTTGCTCTTTTTGGGCTTCCAATCTGGATAAATGGCCGGAGCTAGCCACTTACGCCTTGGAGATCTTGTCATGCCCCGCAGCCAGCGTTCTGTCTGAACGTGTGTTCAGCGCTGCTGGTGGTGTGCTGACAGATAAGCGCACGCGGCTCTCCACTGATAATGTAGACAGACTCACGTTCATAAAGATGAACAAATCATGGATCCGAAACGACTTTTCTACCCCTGTGTCATCCTGGGGAGAGTAAAAGCTTGATGATTGGTTAAAATCACCCTACCAACCGTTTTAAGCTTTCAAATTACTAATCATGTTTATCTGTATCTTGGCTGGAAAATAATTTGGGCTTTGTAGCAGTGTGCAGCACTGATTCTATTAGGCCATCTATAATAAGCTCCACCAAATTTAAAATTACTAATCATGTTTATCTGTATCTTGACTGGAAAATAATTTGGGCTTTGTAGCAGTGTGCAGCACTGATCCTATTAGGCCATCTATACTAAAACTTCACCAGATTTAAAATTAATAATAATTTTTAGCTGCATCTAGCCCGGAAAATAATTTTGGGGCTCCGAGATGCGCAAGACACATAAGTGCCTTCTTGCTGCACTACCTGCAGCATGACCCTCATATTGTCAGAATTCGAAGTAATCATGACTACTGGGTTGCCACACTCTTAGATCCCCCAAACTTTTCGATCAACCTTTTCATTTTAATAAAGACCAAAAAAATGGTCATTTTTGAAATTATAAGCATTAGCAGGTTGTTAGAAACTGAAATCAAACAGTTTTCAACTCAAAACTTTATTCTAGGTGATGTTACATTTTCACATAGGACCCCTTGTTCGAAAGGAGCTTCTGAACTCTCTCGTCCATTGAATTTGTCAGGTTTTGGATGGTTTCTGCTTCAATTGTTTTGCATGAGGACAGAATACCCTCCCAGAGCTGTTGCTTAGATGTGAACTGCCTCCCGCCATCATAGACACTCCTTTTAATGATGCTCCAAAGGTTATGAATGGGGTAGAGGTCAGGGGAGCATGGGGGTCACACCATAAGTTTGTCCCCTTTTATGCCCATATCAGCCAGAGATGCAGATGTTTTATGTGCAGCATGAGATGGTGCATTATCATGCAAAAAAATGATCTTGCTGTGAAATACACGGTTCTTCTTCTTGAACCATGGCAGGAAGTGCTGTTTGAGAAAATCCACATACATTATGGAGTTCATCTTTAGCGCCTTCAGGGATCCTAAAGGGGCCGACAATCTCTCTCCCCATGATTCCAGCCCAAAACATTACTCCACCTCCTCCTTGTTGGCGCTGTAGCCGTGTTTGCGTGGGGTGTCCATCAACCAGCCATCCTCCACTCCATCCATCTGGACCATCGAGCGCTGCACGGCACTCATCCGTGAACAAAACAGTTTTGAAATCAGTCTTCATGTAATGTTTGGCCCACTGGAGCCGTTTCTGCTTGTGTGAAGTGGATAGAGGAGGTCGACAGGATGGCGTATGCACAGCTGCAAACCTCTGAAGGACCCTGCATCTTGTTGTTCGGGGGACGTTGGAGGCACCAGCAGCTTCAAAAACTTGTCTGCTGCTATGACAAGGCTTTTTTGCCGCTGCTCTTTCAACCTGACGTAATTGCCTGTAGGAAAGAGTCCTCAATTTGCCCTTATCAGCACGCACACGTGTGTACTGTGAATCAGCTACATACTTCTTGATTGCCAAGACACTTCATCCTGATCATCGCACAATGTTGATTGTAGTCATGCCTTGACCTAAACACTCCACAATTTGTTGCTTCTCAGCAGCCGACACATCCTTTTTCTTTCCCATTTTGGCAGAAAATGTAGGCTGCTTAATAATGTGAGACAGCCTTCTTAAGTAGTCTTGCCTTTCATTGGACACACCTGCCAAACTAATTAGCACAGGTGTCTGCAATTGCTTACAGTGATATAAAGAGCCCTGACACACATCACCATCAATGAGTTTAACTGACAAACAAACAAATTCTTCCCTTATCACTCCTAAACACTTTTTGCATAATAATTTGGAACACAGTGTACATGTGCTTTTCCACAAAACACCAGTGGTTCACGTAGTGAATCTTACAGTTCTAACTTGCCAACCGTGGTCTGTATGGAGTTGTTCAATAAAGGGCCCAAAATTAAGATAACATAGATGGGAGAGGTCTCTATGAATAGGAATTCCTAAGTATTTGATACCCTGTGAGGGCCAGGCAAAGGGAAAGTTGGACTGGATGGAATCCTATATGGATTTGGGGAGGGAGACATCGAGGGCCTCAGACTTCGCTGCATTGATTTTAAAATTTGACCATGTAACAAAGTGATCTATTTCAGCCATAACAGCATGGATGGATATATGTGATTGAGTGATATATACTAGGACATCATCAGCAAATAGAGAGCACTTGTACTCGGTGCCTCCCACCTCAATCCACCTAATATTGGGGTTATGGCGAATTGATGAGAGCAGGTGCTCCGTCACTAGGATGTATAAGAGAGGGGACAGAGAACATCCCTGCCTTGTCCCATTGGTGATTGTGAAAGGTGATGAAAATGTTCTGACGCGCCCCCTGGGCCTTGGGACACCCGGAGCCGGACCCTTTTTGGTGGATGCTGGTGGTTGTAGTCTCCGTGGCGGCGACCCGGTTCCGTGGCTCAGGGCAGTCAAACCAGTGGCGGAACTATTTATGTGGTTTTGATGTTTAAATGTCCGACTACGCCACCCGTGGATTGCGGTCAGAGTGAACCGCCGCTCCAGGGCAGACCGCTGAGGCTGGTGTTGTGGGTGCAGCAGAGCGTAGCATAACTCCCCACGGGAGGAGTATAGCCTCAGGGCAGTGTATGCGGAGGATGGGGTTGATGGTGCAGGGCAGCAGCAGTAACGACACGGAGTCAGTGATGCAGTCCAGGGCCTTTACTCACAGTTCTTATTATCCAGACCACGTCTGCAGGTAACGGCTGCCCACGTCGTACTGTGCTCACCAGGTAAGGGGCTCACACAACTCCCAGATAACTTTGGAGCGCTTCACAGGACCCCCTTTGTGTGTCCTTTGTCTGGCCTTTCTTACCAACCCTTCTGTCCGGCTGCCTCGGGCCTCCTCTTGGTAAACTTGGCGCCAGTTTCCCTGACCCTATGTGGTGCCTTCCTAGCGGGTGTAGCGAGGGGCTGCGCCACATAAAATGTCACAGCCTCCTGTTTCTAGCTGAGGGTCGTTTCCTGCCTCCACTAGTTTCGGGGACCGGTCTCCCCCTTTGGCCTGACCCCTCCACGCAGGTGGATTCGGGCGTGCGGTGGCGACTCGCCCGTCCGCACCCCTGGGATCCCTTCGTTCCTCGTTCCTGGAGCCTTCTCCGCTCCTCTTCCTTCCTTCTCCCTCTTCCAGGCCTGGGCCTCTGTTACTAGGCCCGCCTCCGGAGCAGAGCTCATGCAGAGCCCCTGCTCCCTGCCACTTCTGCTCAGACTTCTCTGCACTGAACTAAGATGGTGCCCACCTTTTATACTCCCTTCTCAATGCACCCAGGAACTGCTTCCTCCCTGCTCCTGCACTACAGGGTTCCCCTTCCTCAGTGTTCCCTCCCCCCACTCCAGCCAGGGACAGGGACTGTCGTGCCCATCTCAGGGGCATATTGGTCGCCCTGCCCCACGGCAATGTGGTGTAATGCATGCAGGTGTCGGGTCCTGATCCACACTACATCCTTACCTGAGAGTGAGATATCACACCTCTGGGTGAGGTGCAATACCTGTGTAGCAACCGAGCCCTCAGGGTGCTACAGTTCCATTTATCTTCAGCCTAGGTGACGTATTGCGATACAGGGCCGTGATTTTGGCTATAAAAGGGTCCCCTAGACCCCTACCCCAAGCTTTTTAAGAGAATCATATATGGCGTGCCAGGAGACTCTATGGAATGCTTTCTCAGCATCCAACGAGAGTATCTAATTACAAATTTTTAACTGCATCTAGCCCAGGAAATACTTTGTGCCTAGTAGCAGTGTCTGCTAGTCAGCGGATTATCCCGGCTGTTAAGCAAGCTACACCACCTGTAGTTTGGACACTTAATTTTTTCAAAGGAAATGCTTCGGGACCACGGGATACTCAGTGAAGAGCATCAGGAGGCACCCCAAGGCATAGGGGCTGGGACTGGCAGTAGGATGCCTTGCGGTGGACAGCCGAGCTCGATCCTTATAAAAGCTTTTTAACTGCAGCAGCTTTAGTGGACGCTACTGGAGCTGGAATTACGCGGCTGCTGGCATGAGACTTGCCCTCCAATAGATCCTTGTAAATGGATTTAAAGTGTATTCATTCAAATTAGAGAGACAATTTAAATTAAAAAGCTTAGAGCTGCCTCCACCACAGGGGGGCTCACTCGACCCACCAGCGGACAGGCACCAGTATTGGGAGAGGGGGGCTGGCCGTCAGGGTTCACCGCGGCTCTGGCACAAACCCGGCGACGCGGAAGTGGCACGGGCAGGAGCGGACTGAACGTGTCGGCTTCTCACTTTTTGGATTTTAGAAGGGCATGACATGCCTATATCTGTGTCTCCCCCTCCTTTTACTCCTCCACCTCTTTTCTTTTCGCATGACTATATGTACTTGTCACTTTTCCATGTGTTAGTTGTGTCTTCTGAGCAGTTTGTCAGCTTTTGGACACCTTTGAAGGTGTTTTCTATGTGTTTCTATGTGTTTTTGTTTGCCTGCCATTGGTTTTAACGGTGTTCGAAGGTGTTCGACGAACAGTTCGACGAACAGTTCGGCGAACACACGGGTGTTCGACGAACCGAACTCGAACACTACGGGGGTGGCTCAACACTAGTGAGCACCTTGCACCCCCAGGTGCTTCATAGAAGTTTATAATATTGAGCCGTAAAAATAAAATTTTCACATTTTTCCCACAAAAAATGTTTTTCATCCCCTAATTTTGCATTATCATAAGGATAACACGAGAAATTGCACCATGAAATTTGTTGTGCAATTTCTACTGAGTACGCCGATACCCCATATGTGGGGGAAAACCACTGCTTTGGTGTACGACAGGGTTCGGAAGAGAAAGGAGCTCTATGTTGGCTGGGATAGGTTGCAGACACCATGTCACATTTGAAGAGTCGCTGACATGCCGAAACAGCAGAGACCCCCACAAGTGACCCCATTTTGTAAACTACACCTCTCAAGGAATTCATCTAGGGAAGTAGTGAGTATTTTTTAATTTTTAAATTTATACCATTGGGCAGTGAAGAAAACATAATTATATTTTTACCACAAAAAAATGTTTTACCCTCAGATTTTACATTTTCACACAGGGCAATGGGTAAAAATGGTGCCGAAATGTGTCACACAATTTCTTCTAAAAGTGGCAATACCCCATATGTGGCTGTATCGTACCGCTCAGCCATACGGCGAGATCTGGGGGGGACGGAGCGCTATTTGACAATTGGAGAACAAATTATTATAGAATAGGTATTTGGATTTGGGAGCACAAAATTTTCTGAATTTTTTTGGGGGGGCAAGGGCCATTTCGCTTTTCCAGAGCCTTTCTGCTACCAGTCAATGTGCAAAGTATTGTGCTCAATTCGGGCGCCGGACACTGAAACACGCGTTTCTGAAGCAGTCTGCTGCCTTCATCACGTGGATAATTCTACCTGATGAAGGCAGCAGACCGCTGCAGAAACGCGTCGTGGGCATAAGAGTGTCTAAATAAAGAGGTTTGTTTCTTTTAAGTAATCTTTCCCAGGTGCTTAATTCAGTGTCCAGCCCCCGAATTGACCACAATACTTTGCACATTGTCTTATCTTTCCCACTGGGAATCGTGGCTCGGAGCTGCAGGGAACTGGATGCACTTTCAGCAACTAGGACCTGTGATGATGTCACCGTCCGCGTAATCTACACTCGGAACCACGTGATCGGAAGCTCCGGCAGCGGTTTTAGAGGAGACACAGTGGACGCGGCGGTAACACTTTAAACACCAGAGGCCTCTAAACCCATCAAGGTGAGCAGCCATTTGGTATCTGCATATGTATTCCATCAATTAAACAGGTTCACACAAGCACAGCGCTTCTCCACCCCACCCCTTTGTTTTTTCTGCTACCAGTAACTTGGAAGTCCCTTATATTTATAACAGATAACGGACCTGAGTGGGGACTAGCTTTTTTTGAGGACTGAGTTGAAGCTTTTATTGGGTACATTTTACGTAACATTTATCCGGCGCTCGAGGCTGAGCACTTACATCGAGGTTTCCATCTAAATTTCCAAGTGATGTAATTCAGATGAAACCCCTGCCGGATCCATTCACTGTAATGAGGCAGCAGAGTTACTCTGGACTCCGTCTGGCCTCGGTTTAGCGGTGTCCTTTTTTCAGAAGTGCACAAAACTGTGGGTAACCGCACTTTTATGCATGCCTAAAAAAACTGACACCGTGGGATCACAGGCCAGACGGCATCCACAGAGGACTATATCTGCCTCATTACAGGGAATCTTCCGTCATGGGTTCCGTCTGAATCATGTATTTCAGAGATTTACCTGGAAACTCTGGCGGAAGTGCTCAGCGCAGAGCGCAGGATAAATGTGAGCAGAGCCTTACTGCAATCTTTGGGAGACATAATAAACAAATCAGTAGCAGGTGAAGAATTGGTTTTATTTATTTTTTACGCCCTTCCTCGTGCGGTATAAGTGATGAGATTACTTTATTCTTCGGGTCAGTGCGATTACAGAGATAAATAACACAATTCATGGGCGGATAGTATATATAGCACTGTATATTATACATTACTATTCAAAATGTCATTATACTATCCTATTTTGGACCAATAGTGCTCCATCGTCAAACCATAAACATACACACAAAAAAAAAGAACGAAATGGTTAATCAGACATATATAGGAGCACAAAAAGAGGTATGAGGCAAAAACCACAACAACCCTCAACGCATGGCTACCACCGAGGAAAGACTAGCAATAAAAAAGGATAACAACTAGATATTAAGACATAATGTCCGTACACCAACATTATCAAAATCATCCTAATATCCTCATATAAATATCATAGATACATATTGATAAATAGTATATCTAGTAATATTATTGATGTACGCAACCCTAATGCAACTGTCTATATCATGGGTAATGAGTCCCCATTCATATATAATATATAGAAAACAATCACCACTGTATACATACCAGGGATGTGAGTAGAAGGTACAGACAGAGGTAATAGGAGGGCAGAGGTTCGTCCAGGGGGCAGCACACGCGGAGCAGGGATGCCCCGACGCGCGTTTCGGTCTTCCATTCGTCAGGGGGAGATACCAGATTTATATCGGGTTTTTATGACTGACAGCTGTCACACACTAAAAGATGCTTTTTTTTGCAAAATCTAGTTTTTGCATCGCCATATTTTGAGAGCTATAATTGTTCCATATTTCGGCCGACAGAGTCATGTGATGGCTTGTTTTTTGCGGGACGAGTTGACATTTTTATTGGTACCATTTTTGGGTACGTGACATTTTTTGATCGCTTTCTATTCCGTTTTTTGGGAGGTAAAATTAACAAAAACCAACAATTCAGGAATTGTTTTTTGAGGTTTTTTTTATGCCGTTCTGCGTGTGGTAAAAGTGATAACGCAGCATTATTCTTCAGGTCAGTACGTTTACAGCGATACTACACCTACTGTATATTTTTTTATGTTTTGGTGCTTTTACACAATAAAACAATTTTATAGAAAAAATAATTTTTACGTCGCTTTATTCTGAGAGCTATAACTTTTTTATTTTTCTGCTGATGGAGCTGTATGGTGGCTTTTTTTTGCGGAACAAGATGACGTTTTCAGCGGTACCATTTTTATTTCCATTTTGCTTTTTGATCGCATTTTATTCCACTTTTTGTTTGGCGATATGATGAAAAAGCATAGTTTTTTGCTCCGTTTTTTATTTTTATTATGGTATGCACAGAAGGAGTTAATTAGTGTGACAGTTTTATAGATCGGGTTGTTTCGGATGCGGCGATACCAAATATGTGTACTTTTTTTGTTTTTGCATAAATATACGGATTTATTGGTTTAATATTTTATTTTTAGTTATTTTGTGATTTTTTTTAACAGTTTGAAAACATTTTTTAGACTTTTTTTTTACATTTTTACTTAGTCCCTGTATGGGACATTAATTTTTATTTTTCTAATCACTGTTCTCATGTAATGTAATAGACATGTATTGCATTGCATGAGAGCTCTGCTGACAATTTCACACTGTCAGTGTCTCCTGCTAGACTTCAGCTGCAGGCTGAGTCTAGCAGTACACCGTACATGGCAGACCCGGAAGCTCTGCCATGACAACGGCAGGTACTCTCAGACATCAGGGGGCCGTCGGAGAGGTAAGTGGATGACCCCCTCTCCTATCACTATCTTCTAAATGCCTCAATCGCTATAGATCGCGGCATCTAGAAGATAGCAAAGGGTTAACATCATTGGGACCTGATCCAATCAGGTCCCGATGATGTCCCCTGTCACTGCTACTGATCTGAACCGCAACCGTAGCGCCTGCAGAACCCTGGGGGTCCTGAGCGCTGCGGGACCACCAACCGTTTATAAACATCGGCGCTGCACAGAGCCCAGGCAGCGCCGACATTTATATACAGTGGGCGGTCGGGAAGCGGTTAAGCACGCCAAACTCGTTTGTTCCCCAAAAAATCACCCCTTAAAGATGTTTTCATGTACTAGAGGCTTTTCCTTAGTACTAGAAGTCTCAGCATGCCAAATTTCTGACTGTTGGATCTCGCACAAATTTATTTATGTCTGATAGTGTGGAAAAAATGTCCAGGTTATTATTTGTGGGGGCAAAGTTTAAACCTCTTGATAATAAATTTGTTTCTGCTTCAGTTACAATGAGAATATAGTATATATTGAAACAGCTAAACAGCTAACTCCTAGACAGGTCAGATGATCCTTATTTTTCTTTAGATTCAATTTCTTTTTCACTAAACTTTTAGTTCAGTTTCTACTCCAGAACCTCCATCCTCCATTCTACCTTAGGGTATTGTGGTTGTGGCATCCTCAGAGTTAGAAGGTGACTTCCGTAAAGTGCAGTCTTTGGCTCCTTTCACCACTCCTCGGGTCCAAATTATTTGTAGTTATGCACCTAAGATTGCGTCTGTTGCGGGAGTTTCATGATTCCATCTTGAGTGGTCATACTGAGGTCACAGATATGCGGAAAGCTATCACTAGGCTTCTTTGGTGGCCATCTCTGAATAATTATATTAAAGAATTTGTATCCGCTTGTGAAGTTTGTACATGCACTAAAGTCTGTCATAACTGGCCGGCCAGGGAATATGCTCCATTGCCAATTCCAGAAAGACAGTGGGCACATCAGTCCATGGATTTCATCACAGATTTGCCTTTGTCTGGTGGGAAGACTGTTATTTGGGTGGTGTTTGGCTGATTCAGTAAATAGGCTCATTTTGTCAGGGTTACCTAATGCTGAGACACTCATCACAAAGTTCATTTATATCAGTTTTTCAATACAAAATGTGAAACTCATATATAGAGTCATTACAGAGTAATCTATTTCAAGTATTTATTTCTGGTAATGTTGATGATTATGGCTTACAGCCAATGAAAACACAAAAGTCATTATTTCAGTAAATTAGAATACTTTATAACACCAGCTTGAAAAATTATTTTAAAATCCGAAATATTGGCCAACTGAAATGTATGTTCAGTAAATGCACTCAATACTTGGTCGGGGCTCCTTTTGCATCAATTGCTGCATCAATGTGACGTGGCATGGAGGCGATCAGACTGTGGCACTGCTGAGGTGTTATGGAAGCCCAGGTTGCTATGATAGCAACCTTCAGCTCGTCCGCATTGTTGGGTCTGGTGTCTCTCATCTTCCTCTTGACCATGCCCCATAGATTCTCTATAATAGATTCTCTATGGGGTTAAGGTCAGGCGAGTTTGCTGGCCAATCAAGCACAGTCATACTGTTGTTTTTAAACCTGGTACTGGTACTTTTGGCAGTGTGGACAGGTGCCAAGTTCTGCTGGAGAATGAAATTTCCATCTCCAAAAAGATTGTCGGCAGAGGGAAACATGAAGTGCTCTAAAATTTTCTGGTAGACGGCTGCGCTGACTTTGGTCTTGATAAAACACAGTGGACCTACACCAGCAGATGACATGGCTCCCCAAACCATCACTGATTGTGGAAACTTCACACTAGACCTCAAGCAGCTTGGATTGTGGCCTCTCCACTCTTCCTCCAGACTCTGGGACCTTGATTTCCAAATGAAATGCAAAATTTACTTTAATCTGAAAACAACACCTTGGACCACTGAGCAACAGTCCAGGTCTTTTTTTTCTTGGCCCACGTAAGACACTTCTGGCGTTGTCTATTGGTCTTGAGTGGCTTGATACAAGGAATGCAACACTTGTAGGCCATGTCCTGGATACGTCTGTGTGTGGTGGCTCTTGAAGCAATGACTCCAGCAGCAGTCCACTCCTTGTGAATCTCCCCCAAATTTTTGAATAGCCTTTTCTTAACAATCCTTTCAAGGCTGCGGTTATCCCAGTTGCTTGTGCACCTTTTTCTACCACACGTTTTCCTTCCACTCAAATTTCCATTAATATGCTTGGATACAGCACTCTGTAATAATTATTATAATTATTGTTATTTTATTGCTATTTATATAGCGCCATTGATTCCATGGCGCTGTATGTAAGGTGGGGATACATACCAAATACAGATATAACTTACAGTAAACAAACTAACAATGATAGACTGTGTGAGGCAGTGACTGGGATTGTATAAGAGGGACATTATATATCCCCAGAATGTGTACAGAGACCTATTAAATCCATTGGAGTGCATTGCAGTCACAGACACAGCTGCGGCTGCAATGAAGGTGAGCATTGACCTGGTCAGGCTATCTGGCTAAGGCAGATTAGAAAAACCCAGCAGGGCCTTCATTTCTTGGAGGAGGCTACAGGAAGGCAGTGGGGCGGCCTCATCCCTCCAACCCAGGTTTTCCAGTGGCTCTTGCCACAGGTCCTTTAAAAACCCTGCATTGGGGATTAATGTTGTTCAGTGTTGGGTCCTGCTAGGAGCATAGCAGGAAAGCTCTGCGGACCTGTGAGTAGCTGAACCCACGCCTGGGAAGGCTCTGCACCCGTCAGGCTCTGAGCGGTCTGGTGCGGCCGTTGCCCACGGCAACCATTGTTTGTGGACTCATGTTAACCCGGCTGCAAACCGGAGGACTTTTTGTTTACCCGTGAGTTGCTGAATAAAAGCTGTTTATGTTGGACTTGCTTGGGTCACTGCCTCAGTTACTGCACGGTGTGAACAACGCCGCCTTACAGCTTGGTGGAGAATGCAGGCATTGTGACTGAGGCATACCCCACCGGCAGCTGCATGACCACAATCCGGCCTGCCACCTTTCATCCCCACCCCGTGGACAAAATGGAAGAGCTGTTAAAGCAGCTGGTACTCACCCAGCGGCAACAGCAGGAGCAGTACCTGAGTCTCCAGCGGCAACAGCAGGAGTGGGAACAGCAGCATAATCAGCAGCAGCAGCTACTGTACCAGCAGCAGCAAAAAACAAATGAACTGATGCTGCAACAGATTGCTGCCCTGCGGGAAATGGCCACAACACCGATTCCGGAACGTCGAGAGGCCCGGGACAAGGTTCGCTCAGCGTTGAGGAAGATGGGACCGGAGGACGACGTGGAAGCCTTCCTGACCATCTACGAACGCAGAGCAGAGCGGGAAAACCTACCAGTTGGCCAGTGGGTGGAAGTGGTGGCTCCATTTTTGGTCAGTGATGCCCAGAAGGTCTACTTCGACCTCGGTCGGGAGGACGCCCAGGACTACCAGAGGCTCAAAGGTGAGAGCCTTGCCTGGCTGGGGGTCAATATGTACGTGAGGGCTCAGCGCATGTTTTCATGGGCCTTTGTGGAGACCCAACCTGCCCGGTCTCAGGCTTTTGACTTTTTGCAGCTGGTCAAGAGGTGGCTCCAGCCTGAGTCTTGACTCCAGCCCAGATGGTGGAGAGGGTGGTGGTCAACTGGCTCGTGAGGACTCTATCCAACGTTGGGTGGGGCAAGGGGACCCCGGCACCCTCGACCAGGTGGTCGGCCTGATCGAGCGGTACTCGGCCACTCAGGACTTTATACGGAACTCTGCCCCCTTGCGGCTGTCACGCTGGACCGTGCCAGATCAGGAACCGGGAAAGGGGTCGCGTCCCTCTGCTGAGGACAGTCAGCACCGTACCTGGGCTGAAGGGGAACCCCGGAGTGAGAGTGGCAGGAGACCGGTTCCCTCCCAAAAGGTCACAAGATCTAACAGTACCTCCACCATTAGGTGCTGGCGGTGTCAGGGGCCGGGACATGTGGTTGCTAACTGCCCCCTGACTACAGAGCCCATGGATTGCGGGTATAACCGCCGGGTCTCACTGTACATCCAGACCGTGTGCTCTGCGAGTGCCGACCCCCCAGACAGTGAACCCCAACTGTGCCAGGTACTGGTTAATGGGTACCCAACAGAGGCCCTCTTAGACTCGGGTAGCCTAGTGACTTTGATACATGAGTCACTGGTGGCAGGAGACAACCCCAGTGGACGGACATTCGGGGTTGAGTGTATCCATGGGGACCTCCGAGAATACCCAACCACGGAGGCAGTGTTGTCCACGCCATGTGGTGACAGGAAACATGTGGTGGGGGTGGAAAAACCTCTTCCCTATGGGATTGGGTTGGGAAGAGACTTGCCCCTGTTCTGGACTCTGTGGGAAAACAAAAATCACTCTTCCCCGCTAAAATTTATTACGGGCGCTGTACCCAAAGAACCTGAGTCAGGGGTACCTGCCGTAGGGGTGTTCAACCTAGGGACAGAGTGTAACCCCGATAGGTTTCCCCTAGAGGTGCTGGCAGGAGAGGTCGAGGAGACCCCATTGATCCCCGAGCTGGAGGTGTCCCAGGGCACACTTGGGACAGCTCAGCTACAGGATCCCACCCTGACTCGGGCGCGGAAAAGGGTTTTAGAGGTAAATGGTGTAGCTCAACAACCCGGTGCAGATACTGTGGTTCCACACATGGTGATCAACGGTGAGTTGCTCTATTGGGTAGACAAAATCAGGGACGAGGTCGTGGAACAGTTAGTGGTACCTCAGTCGTACCTCCGGGTGGTTCTGGAGATGGCACACACACAGCTGCTGGGTGGACACTTAGGGGTTAAAAAGACGCAAGAGCGTATCTTGCAGAGGTTCTTTTGGCCAGGGATTTACGCGGAGGTTCAATAGTACTGAGAATCCTGCCCCGAGTGTCAGCTGGCCACACCCACCGCAAGCTTCCATAGCCCATTGGTACCTCCGCCAGTGATAGAGGTACCTTTTGAACGGATTGCAATAGACTTGGTAGGGCCCATTGTAAAAATCTGCTCTTGGCCACCAACATATACTTGTGGTCATCGACTATGCCACCGGGTACCCGGAGGCTATACCACTACGCCACACCTCGGCGAAACTGATTGCATGGAAGCTGTTTGCCATGTTCTGTCGCCTTGGGCTACCTAAGGAGATCCTGATGAATCAAGGGACCCCTTTTATGTCACAGGTGACGAGAGAACTGTGCAAACTGCTAAAAATAAAACAATTGCGCACCTCAGCGTACCACCCTCAAATCGACGGGACAGTAGAACAGTTCAATAAAACCCTCAAGTCCATGTTAAAAAAGGTGGTTTCTAAGGACGGAAGGGATTGGGACATGTTACTAGCCTATTTGATGTTCGCCGTCCGTGAGGTACCCCAGGCTTCAACAGGGTTCTCTCCCTTTGAGTTATTGTACGGCAGACACCCTAGGAGTCTGTTGGACGTAGCCAAAGAGACGTGGGGACAAGAGCTGACTCCACACTGGAGTATAATTGAACACGTGGCTAGTATGCAGGACCGGATCGCGGCGGTCATGCCCATCGTGAAAGAACATCTGTTAGATGCCCAGACAGCACGGAGGCGCACATATAATAAAAGAGCCACTGTCAGGTCTTTTAACAAGGGCGATTGGGTGGTAGTACGTGCACCCTCAGCCAGGGGTGCGTCCGGGGGAGAGGTCAGGATAAGTGATGCTCTCATTAAACAGCAGCGACGGGAGGCTCGCTCGCTGGTACAGTGGAATACCGACGTGTTCTCAAAGCTACCGGTAGGACTGTGGTTCTCCAGCATGACATTGTCACCGAACCTAGGGTAAGGGTACGAATAAGACCGTACCGGGTACCCGAAGCCCGTTGGCAAGCCGGCACGGCTGAGGTAAAACAAATGCTCCAGTTAGGAGTCATCGAGGAATGTGCGAGTCACCAGGCGGTTTCTGTCACTGCAAAATTTCAGTCTCTCTGTAGAAGTCGCAGGCAAACACGGATGCCCTGTCCCGGGCACCCTGTATGGTGACAAATGTTCAACCCCACAAGTTTGAACATAGGGAGGGGATATCTGAGGCAGTGACTGGGATTGTATAAGAGGGACGTTCTATATCCCCAGAATGTGTACAGAGTCTTATTAAATCCATTGGAGTGCATTGCAGTCACAGACACACCTACGGCTGCAATGCAGGAATGAAGGTGAGCATTGACCTGGTCAGGCTATCTGGCTAAGGCAGATTAGAAAAACCCGGAAGGGCCTTCATTTCTTGGAGGAGGCTACAGGAAGGCAGTGGGGCAGCCTCCTCCCTCCAACCCGGGTTTTCCAGTGGCTCTTGCCACAGGTCCTTTAAAAACCCTGCATTAAGGATTAATGTTGTTCAGTATTGGGTCCTGCAAGGAGCATAGCAGGAAAGCTCTGCGGACCTGAGAGTAGCTGAAGCCACGCCCGGGAAGGCTCTGCACCCATCAGGCTCTGAGCGGCCCGGTGTGGCCGTTGCCCACGGCAACCGCTGTTTATGGACTCATGTTAACCCGGCTGCAAACCGGAGGAATTTCTGTTTACCCGTGAGTTGCTGAATAAAAGCTGTTTATGTTGGACTTGCTTGGATCACTGCCTCAGTTACTGCATGGTGTGAACACCGCAACCTTACAACTGGTACAGAGGGAAGAGGACCCTGCCCTTGCGGGCTTACATTCTACTGGAATGGGGAAGGAGACAGTAGGTTGGGGGGTTGCGGTAGCTCCGGTGTTGTTGAGGTGGCAGCAGGCAAGGTCATGACAGGCTGTAAGCTTGTTTGAAGAGATGGGTTTTCAGGTTCCATCTGAAGGATCCAAATGTGCAAGCTAATCGGACGTGTTGAGGCACAGAATTCCATAGGATGGGGGATATTCGGGAGAAATCTTGGAGGCGATTGGGAAGGAACGAATAAGTGTGGAGGAGAGAAGGAGGTCTTGGGAGGATCGGAGATTACGTAAGGGAATGTATCGGGAGGATTAGTTCAGAGGTGAACAGAGGAGAGAGGTTATGAATGGCTTTGTAGGTCAGTGTTAGTAGTTTGAACTGGATACGCTGGGAAATTGAGAGCCAGTGAAGGGATTTGCAAAGGGGGATAACAGAGGAGTAGCGAGGTGAGAGATGAACTAGTCATGCAGCAGAGTTAAGGATGGACTGTAGGGGTGCAAGAGTGTTAGCAGGACGGCCACAGAGGAAGATGTTGCAGTAGTTGAGGCGGGAGATGATGAGGGAATGCACAAGCAGTTTAGTAGATTGAGGGTTGAGGAAAGCACGGATTCTGGAAATATTTTTGAGCTGGAGGCGACAGGAGGTGGCGAGAGCTTGGATGGGGGGTTTGAAGGACAGGGCAGAGTCAAGGGTTACGCCGAGGCCAGGTGGGGAAGACATGCGAGATGGGGAAAGATGATGAGTTCAGTTTTGTCCACATTGACCTTGAGGGAGTGGGAGGAGAAGAAGGAGAATATGGCTGCTAGACATGCTGAGATTTTGGCCAGCAGAGAGGTGACATCTGGGCCAGAGAGGTAGATCTGGGTGTCATCAGCGTACAGATAGTACTGGAAGCCATGGGATTTTATGAGCTGTGCCAGGCCAAGGGTATAGATTGAGAAGAGTAGGGGTCCTAGGACAGAGCCTTGAGGGACTCCAACAGAGAGGGGGCGAGGTGAGGAGGTAGTGTAGGAGTGGGAGACGCTAAATGTGCAGTTAGAAAGGTATGAGGAGATTCAGGATAGGGCAACGTTTTTGACACCAAAAGAAGAGAGGATCTCTAGTAGGAGGCAGTGGTTAACTGTGTCGAAAGCAGAGGACAGGTCAAGAAGGAGTACAGAGAATTGTCTGTTAGCTTTGGCTGTAAGTAAGTCATTGGTGATTTTGGTAAGGGCAGTTTCAGTGGAATGGTGGGGACACAAGCCGGATTGTCGGTTGTCAAAGAGAGAGTTAGACGAGAAGTGAGAGGAAAGTTCAGCGTGAACGTGTTGCTCAAGGAGTTTGAAGGCAAATGGGAGCAGCAATATGGGGCAATAGCTCGATAAGGCGGCTGGGTAAAGGGATGGCTTTTTGAGGATGGGCGTGATTGTGGCATGTGTGAAGGCAGCAGGGAAGGTACCAGAAGTTAGTGATAGGTTGAAGAGATGGGTTAGGGATGGGATGAGTGTGGGGTGAGGTTGGGGAGGAGGTGGGATGTGATGTGGTCGAGTGCACAAGTGGTGAGGTGTGATTTGGAGAGGAGACGAGTGAGGTCTTCTGTGATGTTGGGAAGGGAGGTTATGTGGGAAGGGCAATGGTCTGGAAAACAAAGAGGTTGTGGTGGTTGGGCAGTAAAAACTTGCCTTGTTTGGTCAATCTTGTTTTTGAAGTGTGTGGCAAACTCCTCAGCAGAGATGACGGAGGTCGAAGGGGGCAGTGGAGGGCGGAGGATAGATTAAAAGTGTTGAATAGCTGTTTGGGGTTGTAGGATAAGGAAGATATGAAGGTTGTGAAGTAGGTCTGTTTAGCAGAGGTGAGGGCTGATTTGAATGCGAGTGTTGCTTGTTTGAATGTAGTGAAGTCCTCTTGAGAATGTGTTTTCTTCCAACGACGCTCCGCAACCCTGGACGCTTGTTGAAGCTGTTAATGAGGTTGTTGTGCCAGGGTTGCCTATTGACTCGTCGCGCTCTGCCAAGCATAAGAGGGGCGACCGAGTCAATAGATGCAAGAGTGGCATTGTAGAAAGCAGTGGCGCTGTCTGTGTCGTGGAGTGAAGATATGGATGTCAGTGGTAGAATAGAGTCAGAGAGTGTGCGAGTGTCTATATTTGCAAGGTTTCTGCGGGAGTGTGCTAGTTGCTGGACATGGGTGACAGGTGAGGAGGACAGGGATGAGAACGTGAGTAGATGATGGTCAGATAGGGGTAGGGGGGAGTTTGTAAGGTTAGATTGGGAGCAGAGTTTGGTTAAGATGAGGTCTAGTGTGTGTCTGTCTGTGTGGGTGGCTGAGGAGGACCACTAAGTAAGTCCAAAGGATGAAGTAAGCGACAGAAGTTTGGATGCTGCTGGCTGGCGAGTGTCAGTGGGGATGTTGAAATCGCCCATGAAGATTGTGGGAATGTCAGGTGAGAGAAAGTAAAGAAGCCAGGTTCTGAATTGGTCAATAAAGGCAGTGACCGGACCTGGAGGTCGGTATATGACAGCCACTTGGAGGTTGGAGGGAAAGTAGATGCGGACAGAGTGGACCTTTTGTGGCTTACCCTCCATATGGAGTGTGTCAATGACTGCCTTCTGGACATCTGTCAAGTCAGCAGTCTTCCCCATGATTGAGGAGCCTACTGAAACACACTAAGGAACCTTTTTAAATGCTTAGTGTTATGCACACGCCCGGGCAGACTGGCATGAGCGTGATTAGTGATCCCACTGTACCATGAACCGAGGAGTGCCTGGAGGGGCGTAACTAAGTATCAACCCAATCCGACCAAGGTCGCACGGCGGCTCAGTCGACTCCGTGAACAAGGGTGAAACCGAGCAGAGGGACCAGGTGCTACTCCAGGTCAGACCCCGGTCACAGCTGTTGACCCACACCGGGGAATGCAGGAACAGTCAGGTTAGACTGGCATATTGGCAGGTGGATACTGGCAGGCACGGCTGGTATGCAGACAGGTGGATATTGACAGGCACAGCTGGTATGCAGACAGGTGGGCACTGGCAGGCACGGCTGGCATGCAGACAGGTGGGCACAGGCAGGCACGGCTGACATGCAGACAGGCGGGTACTGGCAGGTAGAAACGTAGGCAGGATAGGTACCAGTACAGACTGGGATACAGGAACAGAGACGCAGGTGCGGTAGACAAGCAGAGCGGGGCAAAACCCGCAGATGCGGTGAACAAGCAAAGCAGAGCAAAACCGTAGATGCGGTGAACAAGCAAAGCAGAGCAAAACCCGCAGATGGGGTGAACAAGCAAAGCAGAGCAAAACCCGCAGATGCGGTGAACAAGCAAAGCAGAGCAAAACCCGCAGATGCGGTGAACAAGCAAAGCAGAGCAAAACCGCAGATGCAATGAACAAGCAAAGCAGAGCAAAACCTGCAGATGCGGTGAACAAGCAAAGCAGAGCAAAACCGCAGATGCGGTAAACAAGCAAAGCAGAGCAAAACCGCAGATGCGGTAAACAAGCAAAGCAGAGCAAAACCGCAGATGCGGTGAACAAGCAAAGCAGAGCAAAAACCGCAGATGCGGTGAACAAGCAAAGCAGAGCAAAACCCGCAGATGCGGTGAACAAGCAAAGCAGAGCAAAACCCGCAAATGCGGTGAACAAGCAAAGCAGAGCAAAACCGCAGATGCAATGAACAAGCAAAGCAGAGCAAAACCAGCAGATGCGGTGAACAAGCAAAGCAGAGCAAAACCGCAGATGTGGTAAACAAGCAAAGCAGAGCAAAACCGGAGATGCGGTGAACAAGTAAAGCAGAGCAAAACCCGCAGATGCGGTGAACAAGCAAAGCAGAGCAAAACCCGCAGATGTGGTGAACAAGCAAAGCAGAGCAAAACCGGAGATGTGAACAAGCAAAGCAGAGCAAAACCCGCAAATGCGGTGAACAAGCAAAGCAGAACAAAACAGCAGATGCGGTAAACAAGCAAAGCAGAGCAAAACCCGCAGATGCGGTGAACAAGCAAAGCAGAGCAAAACCACAGGTGCGGTGAACAAGCAGAGCAAAGCAAAACCCGCAGATGCGGTAGACAGGACAGGGCTCTGTTCACATGGAACAGACTAGAAAACACAAGAAGATAGCTGGAACACAGGAGTTAGATACAGAGGCAGGCAAACAGAACAAGCAGAACCAGATACACACAAGCTACTTGCAATGAAGTAGCGAGTGGACACAAAACTCACAAACAGAAGTACAGAGACAACGAGTTGGAGTTAGGTGCAGGTTCAGATACTGCTGGAAAAAGGGAAGATATAGACATAGAGAAAAACAAGTAACGGACTAGGACACTGTTCAGACAGGGTCTGAACCAGGAACAAGATACAGGAACGAGCCTGGGAACTCAGCCCCCAGGGTGGCAGAAACAGACTAGAAGTCAGAGATACAGGTAGCGTCCCTGGGTACTCAGCCCCCAAGGTGGCAGAACAGACTAGATACAGGACAGGACCTGGCAACTCAGTTGCAAAAGACAAACTGAGTGAAAGTGTTGCTCAGGCACCTCCTACTGGGTGGAGGGGGTTTAAGTATCCAGTGACTCACAGCAATAGGCTGGGGACGCATTAGGACTGTGCACACAGTAGCTATAAGAAACAAACAGAAAGCCACGCCGACGCCCTAAGCAATCAGACAAGAGACATGGACACAGCAGGTACTGGAGCAAAGAGTGCAGAATGGACTGACAGATAAGATTGCGGTCTTGCATGGTGGGCGGTGGTGCACCATGCAAGCACGCCGCCAGGGATGTTACACTTAGGAAGCCTTTGCATGTGTTTTTTGTAAATTATTCTAATTTAGTGAGATAATGACTTTTGTGTTTTCGTTGGCAGTAAGCCATAATCATCAACATTAACAGAAATAAACACTTGAAATAGATCACTCTGCTTGTAATGACTCTATATCATATGAGTTTCACTCTTTATATTGAAGAACTGAAATAAATTAACTTTTTGATGATATTCTAATTTAGTGAGAAGCACTTGAACTGTCTGTAAATCTTGCAAGATAGGGTCATCAAGCAATACAGTTTGATAATATGCTGATTACGTATTACACCAGCCCAGGGAGTTGCTGATTTGCTGAGAAATGGAGGACAAACTATGGAAGTTGATTAAATGCTCAAACAATGAGTCATGAGCCCCTTCCACCTTGATCTCTGACCTTTGAATGGTGGCTGAAAGGACAACTGTGATCTATAAAAAGGGGTCTCTGCCTCTATTCAGTGTCACTCTACAGCTGGCCAGCTTAGGGGACTTTGGCCCCAGCTGGAGGAATACAGATCTGCTCCATTGACCATTGCTGAACCCTCAGAGACATCTTGAAGAATCCAGGTCACCTGGCCCCTGACTTCACTGCTCTCGGATAGTTTTCTAAGCTTTTCGTTACCTTCTCTCGTTGGGGGCCTTACAAAAGTGGTGTGCCAGTGGTGGGTGTAGTCGATCCTGGAAGCCCCGAAATCACAGCTTCTCTATTCCCGGCAGGCCAGCGAAATGGTGAGGACTTTGTCATTTGCACCATATAGGGTACTTGCTGGGACTATTCTATCTGTTTACTGTCCGCTTTGTGGTTCAATAAAGTATTACCACACTGTTTTACCCTCACCCTGTGTTGTCTGAGTAGTGTTACACCCACGGAAGACCTAGGGTCTTCACAATAGTGTCTGCCATTACTACATCTCGTGGTAGGCGTTCCACAGTCTGACTGCTCTAACTGTAAAGAACTCTTGCCTGTTTGCTTGATTGGCCATTCTTCCACCTGTAATAAGTGCCCTCTATTCCTCAGTATGGTCTTTGGACGGAATAAGTCAGCTGGAGATAGTCGACATCATGCTCTCCAGAGACCCCCCCTAGCCTTCCCTAGGAAGAAGAGCAAATCATCGGCATACAAGCCACCTTCTCTATCTTGGTCCCATAATTAAAGATTAATTTCTTACATCACCTTCGTCCACCAAACTGCGGAGCAGTGAGCGACAAGCAAGCTGAGAGACTTCACCAAGATATTGCAGCTATGGAAAAAAGACATCAAAGAAAATGGAATCCATCAATGCTTGCAGATTATTGAAGGACAATTGTAAGAGAAGAGCTGATGGAATACAAGAGACAAGCAAAAAAGAGTTGTCACTGAATGAGTACCGAATTTTGTAATGCAATTTCTTTAACTGTTGATGATTCACAATAGTGTTTAGACAGATTTTAGGTTTTTGAATTCTTGCCAAGTTTCCTCTAAGTAAATATCAGAAAATTGGAATAACAAAATATTCTGAATCTTTATATTTTCAAAAATAATACTGTTTCAAAGTGTTGAAACTTTTATGCATTAATTATATGTAGCAGTAAAAGGAAAACTCTTTGATATCATAGAAATAAGAGACAACTAAAAATTTTCATTGTCATATTTGAATGCAGAAGGTCAAAATCATAAGAAATGGCTCATTTCATAACTAAACCTGAGAAAGTTTGAAAATATGTAAAATAGTGTTACATGATCTGAAACATCTATGAGCTAATTGGGTGGAAGGTTCTTAAGCTGCTCACTCAGGACGTACAGCCTCTGAGCAGGTCCCGGTACCGTCCCCTTATGCTCTAAAACCAATCAATTAGATAAGTATGGGCTGGAGGAGAGAGAGCAGCTATCTCAGTGATCAGGAAGGAAACTGTCTCATTGTTCTCCTCTGTCACAGGAAGCAGCCTCCAGTCTATAAGACACACTCACTTATTAGCAATATTTTTTTATTGCTAAAAAGTGTCTTATAGGTCAAAAAATATGGTAAGTTCTAAAGTAATTTCCCTTTCTCATTTAATTATACAACTGTGTGTTATATGTTTTTGTATAATTTGTCAATAACATATATAGTTTCTCCCCATAGGAGTCTTTTTGATGGTCAACAAAATACAACTTTCCAGTAATTCATTTTTTTTATGTATAAAAAAGTTGTCCACTACTTGGACAAGCCTTTTTCATTCCTCATGTTTGGTCCTGTTAAAATAAAACAAAAAATACAAACTTTCCATGCCGGCGCCATTCCAGCGGTGTCAGCACTTGCACTTCCGGGACTCATGTGAGATTGGTATGTCACGTGAGCCCTGTGCCCAATCAGTACTGATGTCAATGTCCCCACTGTAGTGCGGCGGTGTTCACACTATGCGGTAATGAGGCAGTGACCCAAGGAAAGTTCAACTTAAATGTCTTTATTTGCCAAAACTCCCAACTCAAATGCAAAAGCTGTCCTCCAGATCGCAGCTGTGATATCCAAACAGTCCGTGTAAATTTGATGCCGTGGGGGACGGCCGCGCCATTCCAGTCTGGGGTGCACCTTCTGGGCTTCCTTCACAAGCCTGTGTTATGCCTTCACTCAGGCTTGCAGTGCACAGAGCTTCCTGCTCTGCAACTTGCAAATAAAACATTGACACAACCAAACCTTTGCTAAAGGTTTAAATGGAATAGGAGTGACCCGTCCCACTGCCACCTGTAGATCACTTCAAAAATAAAATCCCATGCCGGGTTTTATTAAATCCGACTTGGTCAAATAGTTTGACCAAGTCCAAACTTTACTTTTATTTTGCACTGCAACCACAGGTGTTTTTGTGACTGCAGTGCACTTCAGCGGGTTCAATATGCCTCTATGCGCATCCTAGCGAATATATACCGTCCCTCGAATATGATCCCACTCACTGCCTCACACCACTTTCAGACATCATGAGGAAGTCAGAGAGCAACCACAGCCCTGGCTTCCTGTTGATATTCAATACATTCAAAGTCAGGGACAGTGAAGCCGACACTGATTGGGTGCAGGGCTTGTGAGATGTAACAACCTCACATGAACACCGAAAAGGCGAGCCCAGAAACGCCTGGAATGGCGCCAGCACAGGAGCTGAGAATGAGTGTTTTTACTTTAACGAGGCCAAACATGAAGAATGACAATGGGTTGTCCTAGTATTGCACAACCCCTTAAAGATTATACAATTTTCGGTTAAGACATTTCCAACATTCTGAACATGAAAAAGGCTTCTTTCCTGTGTGACTTCTCAGATACTTATTAATCAGAACCTGTCACAACCAAAAACATTATTAATCTGCAGATATGGGCTTAATCTGCAGGTTAGTAACGTTACTATCGTGCCCGGCACCTGCACATAGCCAAACGCTGCTGGGAGAAAATTAACTTTATTCTCCTCAGCAGCATTCGGTTTCAGTCACAGGGGCGGTGCTGTCGCTGGTTCAGTCACCGCTCTGAGTATAAGGAGCGGTGACTGTAACAGCACCGCAGCACTGACTGACAGCCGGCCCCCATGCAGAGTCAGTGGTAGTCAGAGTTGGGGGTTTGTTTACAACAGCCGTTCTGTATTCTCCGAGCGGTAACAAAATCCGCACAGGCACTGCCCTCGTGACTGAAATTGAATGCTGCCGAGGAGAATAAAGTTAATTTTCTCCCAGCAGTGTTTGGCTATGTGCAGGTGCAGGGCAAGTTAGTAACGCTATTAACCTGCAGATTAAGCCCATTTTTGCAGGTTAATAGCGTTTTTTCTGGTGGCAGGTTCCCTTTAAAAGATGATTTCAGTGTAAAACATATCCCACATTAAGAACATGAAAAAGGCTTCTCCCCTGTGTGACTGCTCTGGTGACTAAGAAGATGTGATTTCTTCACAAAACATTCCCCACATTCTGAACATGAAAAAGGCTTCTAGCCTGTGTGGGTTCTCTGGTGTTTATCAAGATGCGCTTTCCGGTTAAAACATTTCCCACATTCTGAACATGAAAAAGGATTCACCCATGTGTGGGGTCTCTGGTGGCTATCAAGAAGCACTTTCCGTTTAAAACATTTCCTACATTCTTAAAATGAAATAGGCTTCTACCCTGTGTGGGTTCTCTGGTGTTTATCAAGATGCGCTTTCCGATTAAAACATTTCCCACATTCTGAACATGAAAAAGGCTTCTCCCCTGTGTGGGTTTTATGGTGGCCATCAAGATACGCTTTCCGATTAAAACATTTTCCACATTCTGAACATGAAAATGGCTTCTCCCCTTTGTGGGTTTTCTGGTGGCTATCAAGAAGCGATTTCCAGCTAAAACATTTCCCACATTCTGAACATGAAAAAGGCTTCTCCCCTTTGTGGGTTTTCTGGTGGCTATCAAGAAGCACTTTCCGTTTAAAACATTTCCTACATTCTAAACATGAAAAAGGCTTCTCCCGTGTGTGGGTTCTTTGATGTATAATAACATCTGATTTCCAGTTAAAACATTTCCCACATTCTGAACATGAAAAAGGTTTCTCCCCTCTGTGGATCCTCTGGTGGCTATTAAGATTAGCTTTCCGGTTAAAACATTTTCCACATTCTGAACATGAAAAAGGCTTCTCTCCTGTGTGAGTTAGTTGGTGTATAACAAGATTACATTTCTGTCTAAAATATTTCCCACATTCTAAACAGGAAAAGGGCTTCTCCCCTGTGTGACAGTGCTGGTGACTAAGAAGAGATGATTTCTTCACAAAACATTTTCCACATTCTGAACATGAAAATGGTTTCTCCCCAGTGTGAGTTCTCTGGTGACTAACAAGAGTTGATTTATCTACAAAACATTTCCCACATTCTGAACATGAAAAAGGCTTTTCCCCTGTGTGAAATCTTTGATGTCTGATAAGACTTGATTTCTTTGTAAAACATTTCTCACATTCGGAACATGAAAATGGCTTCTCCCCTGTGTGACGTCTCTGGTGACTAACAAGCTGTGATTTGTAGTTAAAACATTTCCCACACTTGGAACAAGAAAATCTGCTCTCTGCTGTGTGATTTTTTTGATGTTTCAGAAAACACTTTTTGAGAGGAAACCTATTTCCAGATTCTGAACATGAAAATGACTTCTTTGCTTTAGGAGCAGTTAGTTGTTTAATGCGACTTGGATTTTCCATAGTAGTCGGTAATGGATCAGAAGACAGGACGTGTTTCAAAGGATCAGATGACAGATCTTTGCTGTGAAGGGATGATGGTATATTTGGAGTAATGGCATTCACTTCAATTGTATCCTGTGGGGTCTCAAGATCATCTGATTTAAAAATTGAAGATGTCAGTTGTCCCTCTGATTTCCTGGTACAGTCATCTGGCAACAAAAAGAAACCATTAATATTTTTGAATAATATATGCTTGATTTTTATATTTTTGAACATTTGTACTTAAATTGTCTATAAAAAGTTATGTTAAAAAATTGAATTATTCACAAATTAATGACAGTTCACAGTCTAATGCAAATCCTCATAGGATGAACCAGTGGAGCGTGGCGTTCAACTATTTGTTCATTCTGCCTCACAAATATGGAATAAAAAGCCACCAAACAATGTTCTGCAGTCAAAAATAATACCAATAAAAACTTCTACTCATCAAGCAAAAAACATGCCCACACTCAGGTCCATCATCTGTCAATGGAAAAACAGGTTTCCATATTATTAGTGGCTCAAATGCTTTTGAAAAGCAACATGGCTTCCATAAACTAATCCAGCAATATTCGCTCTCTTAAAGTCAAATCTCCCCCTCGCTCCTGAGCCTCGCAGTGCGCCCAAACCACATTTAGCATCCATGTATTTGACATTACTATAGTGAGAAGAACCCACTTAATTTACGGTGTGTGTCTCCTGGAGCACAATCTGGGAACCAGTAAAATGGCAAATGTGCAATTTTTACTCTCCAACATCCACTGCGTGCTAATTTCTGGAAAGTGCCTGTGGAGTCAAAATAGTCACTACTCCTATAGATTAATTCACCGAGGGTTATAATTTCCAAAATGGAGTCACTTTATGAGGATTTCTACTGCTCTGGTTTTCTGCCATTTTGTCAAATTAGGGCTTCTGTAAATGGTGTGTCCCATCTCCTCTGGGATCTGCTCCTGCGAAGTCTGCTTCTGTCATTAGGCACGGTGTCAAAGATACATAGCCAGAGGGGTCACGCAGATCCACCCACTGTTATCACTTTGTCAAGGGAGCGCAACTCCGCTGCCTCCAAATCGTAAGGAAAATACGCAATTGATCAATGACTGATGGACGAAACTGCGGCTGCTTCCACTACTAGGCCGGTTATTAGGAAACTAACAGCACAAATCATTTATACGGGCCAACTGGACACCCATTACAGGTAGCATATGGCTTCGGGTGAGGTTTACAAAGCAAAAGGAACAGAATTATTAAGCTATATATTTAATCCAAAATATAGGCAGTGTTTAAAAAATATACAAGATAATACAAAAGGGGAACAAAACAGCAGAATATATACAAATACATAAAAGGTATAAACACAAGAAACTTGCTAAACTTGGTCACAGAACTGGCTCAGAGCTTAGCGAAGGGAAGCACTTTGATTTGGAATTGGACAGAACCTTCACAGCGAACTACTGTATGTCTTCCTAGGTGCTGACAATGATCCAGACCCAGGATTTGCTTTTTATTAGCTCCTAAGTTACGCCCACACACTTCTCCTTTATGAACTCATGTGTGGCTGTTTGTGAGATGTTCTCAGCCTTTAAGGATTTTAGGAGAGCATATCATATTTTTTTATCATGATTTTACCTGTACATAAAGATCAAATATGACCTTGTTCGCACCATCTATCAGACCGTTATTCAATTGGAGTGATTCTAGTGCACCCCCCCGCTGATGTGAGTTAATGCATCACATCCGCCCTTCGTTATAATGCTGAAAATCTATATCTCATACATATCGGATCGATACCAACCCCAATATTCCGGTCTGAACCCCGGAGCCGGGTTGACTACAATCTGTGCTGCATGAATAAAAGTTCTGTGCCTGGGAAAGCACACTTCTCCTGCAGTAAACCCCTCTCCTTTTGGCATGTTTTCTCCTAAAATAACTTTCTTGTTTAATTACCTGTACACTACAGGGTTCCTATGCTTCAAAAGAAGTTAAACCATTATCTCTCACTTCCCCATATGTTCTATTGCAAGGTCTTCCGAAAGGAGTTTAATTGTCAGCTCTTCCTAGATCTTAAAGCGCACCTGTCAGCGGGATTGTGCTCAGTAAACTACATACACTGTCTGGTGGGCACCATTACACTGATTAATATGATACCTTGGTTGATGAAATCCGTCCTGTGGTTGCTGTGTTATCTTTACTTTCAGTTTGGAGATAATGATATACATTTGCTCCGGGGCGGCCTGTGGGGGGTGCGCTATCTGGTGCTCTGCTTACATATTCATCTGTATGCTCTTATGACAGCTCACTGATCGCTCACTGACCTGCCTCCTATTTTACCTAACCCTGCACTACTAAATGCATTATGTAAAATAAGAGGCAAGTCAGTGAAGGCTTAGAGATTGTCACAGTTCCACCCCTCAGTGTGACTGGGATGCAGTTGCTGCCAACTCAACCGTTAAATCTGGTAAAGGGGCGTGCTGAAGCTGTCAGTACTTTGATTGACAGCTCAGCCGTCCAATCTGAGACTGGGAGGCGCTGGCTATCTCGAAGTGTTCATTATCCCAGGTGATTGCCAGTATACTTAACTGGGCTGTTTCTCCTAGACCTCTGCCAGACGTACATTCAGCTTGGGTGAGGTTTGTCTCTGCCCCTTGTGTTCTGTGAATTTATCTTCTGTTGCCTGACCTTGGACCTAGTTGTGCTCTGATCCGCTATACTCCTGGCATTCTGACCAGCGGAACGTTACCTGACCACGCCATTGTCTCTTCCTTCTGTTTAGGATGCATCCTCCTGGCTTCTGACTTCAGACTCCCTCACTATCCTGCTTCACGACTTGGCCATGAAAGGTGACACAGCGTCACATTATGTCTGGCCAAGGTCTAAGAATGTGAAAGCTGACACATTATCTTGTAGTCTCGATTCAGTTTCTCCTCCAGAACCTGCATCCTCCATTATTCCTCACGGTATTGTGGATTCTATGGTAACCTTGAAATTGGAGGAGTAGATCCATAAAGTCCAGTCGTTGGCTCCTTCCGCTACTCCAGGATCTAAATTATTTGTGCCTGTGTACCTAAGATTGTGTGTGTTACAAGAATTTCAGGATTCCATCTTGAGTGGTCATCCTGGGGTTATTGCTGCACAGAAAGCAATTGCTAGATTTTTTGGTGGCCGTGCATGCATAATAATATCAAAGATTTTTGTATCTGTTTGTGAAATTTGCGCCCATGATAAAGTCAGTCATAGCCGGCCGGCTGGGGAATTGAATCCATTGACAATTCCAGAAAGCCAGTGGACTCATCTGTCTATGGATTTCATCACGGATTTTCCTCTGTCTCGTGGGAAAACTGCTATCAGAGCGGTAGTTGACCAATTCAGCAAGCAAGCTAATTTTGTTCCTTTGTCAGGATTACCTAATGCAGAGACACTCTCCAGGTTGTTTTTCTCATATTGTAAGGTTACATGGGATCACTCTTAACATTGTGTCTGATAGGGGAGTACAATTTGTCTCTAAATTCTGGAGAGCTTTTTGTAGTAAACTCAGGATTGACTTATCATTTTCATCTGTTTACCACCCTCAAACCAATGGTCAGACTGACAGGACAAATCAATCTTTGGAATAAGTTTTAAGATGCTTTGTGGCGGCTCAGCAGGAGGTCTTCGTTTTTACACTTGCCGAGTTTCCATTTAACAGCTGAGTGAATCAGTTTACTGGAACCTCACCATTGTTCTGTAATTACGGTTTTCATCCCTATTTTGGTGAATTTCCTAGGATTATTTCTGAATGGCTTGGGGTGGAGGTCACAATACTAAGATTTGGGAATGTCTGAAAGGATGTTCAAAAGAATATTGGGACTGCTCAGATTCGCCAAAAAACAGAAGGCCAATAGAAGACGTTCAGTGAGTCCTGTTTTTAAGATCGGGGATAAGGTTTGGTTGTCATAGGAACATTAAACTTAAAGTGCTGTCGACAAAGTTGGGTCCAAATTTTATTGGTCAATATGAGATCCTAGAGGTGGTCAATCCAGTGGCATTCAGATTAAAGCTTCCTCCATCTCTTCGCATCACTAAAGTCTTTCATAAATCCCTATTAAAGGAGTTTGTCCCTTCGGCATTGTCTCCCTCTTCCCCGCCTCCTCTGGTTTCAGTCGACGGTGGCTTGGAGTATGAGTTTCAGTGGGTTATGGATTCTCATAGGGTCCGAAATTCCCTCCAATACCTCATCCATTGGAAGGAATATGGACCAGAGGAGAGAACGTGGGTCATAGCTTGAGATGTGAAGGCAGATTGGTTAGTCAGGACCTTCCATCTAAAATTTCTTGGGAAGCTTGGGGGTCCGGTGGCCTCCATTAGAAGAGGGGGTACTGTCACGGTTCTACCACTCAGTGTGTCTGGGATGCAGTTACTGACAACTCGGTCATCCAGTCTGGTGCAGGGTTGTGCTGAGCTGTCAGTGTGTTGATTGACAGCTCAGCCGTACAATCTGAGACTAAAAGGAACTGGCTATCTCGAAGTGTTCATTATCCTAGGTGATTGCCAGGCTACTTAACTGGGCTGTTTCTGCCAGATGTACATTCAGCTTGTGTGAGGTTTGTCTCTGTGCCTTATGTTCTGTGAATTGATCTTCTGTTGCCTGACCTTGTTCTGACCATCCGTATGTTTAACCCCTTATGCTCTGATTCGCTATCCTCCTGGTATTCTGATGAACGGAATGTTACCTGTCTACTTCTTTCTTTCTTTTGTTTATGATGTACCCTCCTGGCTTTTGACTTCGGACTTGTTAGGCTCACGCCCGGACTGACTGGCGTGAGCGTGATTAGTGATCCCACTGGATCATGAACCGAGGAGTGCCTGGAGGGGCGTGACTAAGTATCAACCCGGTTCGACCAAGGTCGCACGGCGGCTCAATCGACTCTGTAAACCAGGGAGGAACCGAGCAGAGGGACCAGTTGCTACTCCAGGTCAGACCCCGGTCACAGCTGTTGACCCACACCGGGGAATGCAGGAACAGGCAGGTTAGGCTGGCATACAGACAGGTGGGTACTGGCAGGCACAGCTGATATGCAGACAGGTGGGTACTGGCAGGCACAGCTGATATGCAGACAGGTGGGTACTGGCAGGTAGGAATGCAGGCAAAATAGGAACCAGTACAGACTATGATACAGGAACAGAGCCGCAGATGCGATAGACAAGCAGAGCAGAGCAAAACCCGCAGGTGCGGTAGACAAGCAGAGCAGAGCAAAATCCGCAGAAGCGGTAGACAAGCAGAGCAGAGCAAAACCCGCAGGTGCGGTAGACAAGCAGAGCAAAGCAAAACCGCAGGTGCGGTGGACAAGCAGAGCAGAGCAAAGCCGCAGGTGCAGTGGACAAGCAGAGCAGAGCAAAACCGCAGGTGCGGTGGACAAGCAGAGCAGAGCAAAACTACAGGTGCGATGGACAAGCAGAGCAGAGCAAAACCCAAAGATGCGGTAGACAAGCAGAGCAGAACAAAACCCGCAGATGCGGTAGACAGGACAGGGCTCTGTTCACATGGAACAGACTGGAAAACACAAGAAGATAGCTGGAACACAGGAGTAGATAAGGAGACAGGGAAACAGAACGAGCAGAACCAGATACACACAAGGTACTTACAATGAAGTAGCGAGTGGACACAAAACTCACAAACAGAAGTACAGAGACAACGAGTTGGAGTTAGGTGCAGGTTCAGACACTGCAGGAAAAGGGAAGGTACAGACATAGAGACAAATAGGTAAAGGGCTAGGACACTGTTCAGACAGGATCCGAACCAGGAACAAGATACAGGAACGAGCCTGGGAACTCAGCCCCCAGGATGGCGGAAACTGACTAGAAGTCACAGGTAACAGGCCTGGGTATACAGCCCCCAGGGTGGCAGAAACAGGCAAGATACAGGACAAGACCTGGCAACTCAGTTGCACAGAACACACTGAATGAAAGAGTTGCTCAGGCACCTCCTACTGGGTGGAGGGGGTGTAAGTATCCAGTGACTCACAGCAATAGGTTGGAGACGCATTAGGAGTGCACACACTGCAACTATAAGAATCAGAAAGCAACAGCGCCGCCGCCGCCCTAAGCAATCAGACAAGAGACATGCAAACAGAAGGCACTGGAGCAAAGTGTGCAGCCTGGACTGATAGGTAAGATTGCGGTCTTGCATGGTGGGAGGTGGTAAACCATGTAAGCATGCCGCCAGGGATGTTACAGGACTCCTTGACTATCCTGTCTCACGGCTTGGCCATGAAAAGTGACTCAGCATCACAGAGATATATCATGGCACAGGGGTAATGCTTTTTTATGTAGTTTATCATAATCCTCCTTGAAGTTAGTCAGTTTTAAAAGAAATTGAAAAGTCAGGATAAAGGGAAACTCTGTTGTTATTGTACAGAAATTCACACTTGGTCCTCACTGCACATTTAATGTTGTCGATCATAAAAATGAAACTTTTCCAGAAACACTGGACCTGGTCTTGTAGGGACCATATGAGCACATTCAGCAGCACAGAAGGGAGGGAAGGTAGATTCATCCAATAAGATATCAGGGTTCTAGGAAGCCAACAGCATCATTACCCTCCGCTTTCTCTTACAGGCCCGTCATAATATTATTATTCATGTGATTTTCTAACTTGTCAGCAAATTCTATGTACGCTGTCATTTGGCTTTGTAGTTTAAAGATCTGGGCAGGTAAGAGTCAGCATCTCCTAATCTCAAAGGGTAGGTGGATCCTTCTGGTTGGAAGTTCTATAGATTAGGGCTTTCAATGCCCAAAGTCATTTAAACAGTTTTGGATGGAGGAGAATGTTGTGGTCTAGAAGTAAAATGGTGATCACATGATTGTGGTACGGCCGGACTACACCACCGATAAAGCAGCCACAGCCGGTGACTGAGATGAATTGGTAACTTCTCTACATTTAGTGGTTACTACTCACCTGGGTAGTCATATGTAGGAATCTCCTCTTTACACCGCTCATCACCGCTCACATATGTCTCTGTAGTATTAATATGGGTCAGATATTCACCCTGAAACAAATATTGTAAAAGTCACAGGCTGATGGAGAAGTCACATCTATGATCAGCTCTAATCCTGCCATCTCCAATGTTCTCATTACACAAGTATAAAACATATAATACTGGTGGATAAAACAAGATGGAACACAAGACCTTCACAGCCGTCTACACATCATAGGGGAGATCTCATGACACCTTCTCTCCATCTACCTGATGATCCTGAGGAATATTGAGATCTTCTTGTTTACAGTCATGTGGAAGAAGAGGACGGGGAGATCTCTCTGGTGTTGTCCTCTTACTGGATAGATCTGGAGGAAACACATACAGGGACTGAATTCATTCTTTACATACAGATAATTATAGGCCGTGTGTATTTAGTCCTGTCTATTACCTGGTGATGTGAGGGGCTGGGGAACCTCCATCATGACGTCCTTGTACAGATCTTTGTGTTCTTCTAAATACTCCCACTCCTCCATGGAGAAATAGACAGCGACATCCTGACATCTTATAGGAACCTGACACATACAATGATGCAGTCATCCCCCCGATCCTTTCATAGCATTACTGTATAAAGTCCCAGCATTCCCAGCAGTGTCACCTCTCCAGTCAGCAGCTCAATCATCTTGTAGGTGAGTTCTAGGATCTTCTGGTCATTGATGTCCTCATATATCAGAGGATAAGGTGCAGGCCACGTGATTGGGCTCAGGGGTCTTCCCCATCCCTCAGACACAGGGTCTTCACAGCGCTCTCTAGAGGTCTTCTTCACTACTGTGTAATCCTGGTTATGGAGAGAGACATTAACCCCTTAACCCCCAAGGGTGGTTTGCACGTTAATGACCAGGCCAATTTTTACAATTCTGACCACTGTCACTTTATGAGGTAATTACTCTGGAACGCTTCAGCGGATCCCCCTGATTCTGAGATTGTTTTTTTGTGACATATTGTACTTCATGATTGTGGTAAAATTTCTTCGATATCACTTGCGTTTATTTGTGAAAAAAACGGAAATTTGGCAAAAATTTTGAAAATTTTGCAATTTTCAAAATTTTAATTTTTATGCCCTTAAATCAGAGAGATATGTCACACAAAAGAGTTAATAAATAACATTTCCCACATGTCTACTTTACATCAGCACAATTCTGGAACCAAAATTTTTTTGTTAGGCAGCTATAAGGGTTAAAAGTTGACCAGCGATTTCTCATTTTTCCAACAAAATTTAAAAAACCATTTTTTTAGGGACCACATCACATTTGAAGTCACTTTGAGAGGTCTTTATGACAGAAAATACCCAAAAGTGACACCATTCTTAAAACTGCACCCCTCAAGGTGCTCAAAACCACATTCAAGAACTTTATTAACCCTTCAGGTGCTTCACAGGAATTTTTGGAATGTGGAAGAAAAAAATTAACATTTAACTTTTTTCACAAAAATGTTAATTTAGACCCAATTTTTTTTATTTTCACAGGGGTAACAAGAAAAAATGGACCCCAAAATTTGTTGTGCAATTTCCCCTGGGCACGCAGATACCCCATATGTGGGGAAAAAACACTGTTTGGGCGCAAGGCAGGACTCGGAAGGGAAGGATCGCAATTTGACTTTTTGATTGTAAAATTTGCTTGAATAATTAGCGGACGCCATGTTGTCTTTGGAGAGCCCCTGTGTGCCCAAACATTGGAGCTCCCCCACAAGTGACCCCATTTTGGAAACTAGACCCCCCAAGGCACCTATCTAGATGCATAGTGAGCACTTGGAACCCCTAGGTGCTTCACAAATTGATTGGTAAAAATGAAAAAGTGAAAAAAAAAAAAACTTTTTCATTTTTATGAATCAATTTGTGAAGCACCTGGGGGTTCCAAGTGCTCACTATGCATCTAGATAGGTGCCTTGGGGGGTCTAGTTTCCAAAATGGGGTCACTTGTGGGGCAGCTCCAATGTTTAGGCACGCAGGGGCTCTCCAAACGCAACATGGCGTCCGCTATTTGAGCCGATTTTCAATTCAATTTGTTAGCGGACACCATGTCGCGTTTGGAGAGCCCCTGATGTGCCTAAACAGTGGAGCTCCCCCACAAGTGACCCCATTTTGGAAACTAGACCCCTCAAGGATTTTATTAAGGTGTATAGTGAACATTTTGAACCCAGAGGTACGACACAGAATTTGATAACATTAGGTCATCATATTGAATAAGTTGTCATTACTCTTGAGCGCAAGTGCTCGCTACTTGAGTTTGCATCGGGTACTCACGTATGCACCATGTACAGCGTGTGCTCGAGTGACATGCTCGAGTCCCTGCTCCGCATGTTTCACGGTTATTAGACACCCAAAAAAAAAAACATGCGGGGATCGCTCGTGCATGGCAGGCAATCCCCGCAAAGTTTTTCTGGCCGCGAAGCATATGGGGAGGAGACTCGAGCATGTCACTCAAATACCCACGATACTCAATGCATACCAGAGCACCCGATGCAAACTCAAGTACCGAGCACTTGCGCTCAACACTAGTCGCCATATCGTCATCTTTTTTTCTTACTTTTGAAAAAAATCCCAACCCCATCACAACCCTAACCCCAAACCCAGGCCTAACCCTAGCCCTAACCCTAGCCCTAACCCTAACCCGAGAGTTTATTTTTTACGCCGTTCCTCGTGCGGTATAAGTGATTAGACGACTTTATTCTTCGGGTTGGTGTGATTACAGCAATAACAGAATCATATGGGGGTTTTATGACTGACAGCTGTCACACACTAAAAGACGCATTTTTCGTAAAATCTAGTTTTTGCATCGCCATATTTTGAGAGCTATAATTTTTCCAGATTTTGGCAGACAGTCATGTGATGGCTCGTTTTTTGCGGGATGAGTTGACGTTGTTATTGGTGCCATTTTCAGGCACGTGACATTTTTTGATCGCTTTCTATTCCGATTTTTGGGAGGCAGAATAAACAAAAACCAACAATTCAGGAATTATTTTTTTTGTTTTTTTTAATTCTGTTCCGCGTGTGGTAAAATTGATAAGGCAGCTTTATTCTTCGGGTCAGTACGTTTACAGCGGTACCACATTTATATAGTTTTTCTATGTTTTGCACTTTTACATAATAAAAGCAATTTTATAGAAAAAATTATTTTTTAGCATAGCTTTATTCTGAGAGCTATAACTTTTTTATTTTTCGGCTGATGGAGCAGTATGGCGGCTTGTTTTTTGCGGGACGAGATGACGTTTTCAGTGGTACCATTTTTATTTATATTTGTCTTTTTTATCGCGTGTTATTACATTTTTTGTTTGGCGGTATGGTGATAAAGCATTGTTTTTTGCTTCGTTTTTTTTTTTTTAACCATGTTCACTGAAAGGGTTAACTAGTGGGACAGTTTTATAGGTCAGGTTGTTCCGGACACGGCGATAGCAAATATGTGTACTTTTATTGTTTGTTTGTTTTTTATTATAATATTTATTGATGGGTACATTATATTTTTATTTTTGGTGGATTATTTTTTTTATTTTATTTTTTTATATTTTTGCAATTTTTTTTTCATTTTTTTTTCACTTTCTGATAGTTTTTATACTTTATTACTTTGTCCCACTATGGGACTTTCACTTTTTTTTTCTCTGATCGCCTGCATGGCACAGGAATGCAGCACCATCCCTGTGCCATGCAGGCTGTCAGCGCTGGACAGGGAGAAGATTGTTTGGAGATGCACTGCGCTGGAAGCCAGAAGAGGAGGTGAGTATCTGCGATCACCTCCCCTTGCCACCGCAATGCTGCGATCGACTTCGATCGCAGCATCGCGGGGGTTAATGTGCTGGAGCGGTGCGTAACCGCTCCCTGCATATAGTACCGGGTGTCAGCTGTGACAATCAGCTGACACCCGGCGGCGATCGCGCCCGCACAGCCTGTGTGCGCGCACGATCGCCATCACGTACTAATACGGGTCTGGCTCTTAAGTCCCAGGGCACAGACGCGCATTAGTACGTCAAATGTTGTTAAAGGGTTAATAAATCTCACTACAGACATTTCCAGAGTCCTCACCTCTCCAGTTCTGTCCTTCTATTATTTCCATAGATAAGAAGGATGTAATGTGACGTCATCAGAATCTCTCACCTCTCCAGTAAGCCGGAAGAGGATCTCTAGGGTGAGGTGTAATATCCTCTCCGCCATCTTGTCTCTGTCCATATCCATCTTTGATGGGTAAAATCAAGAAAATTCTCTTATATAGAAGATCTTCACTGACAGGATCCGATATTGTAGAGACCTGAATGAGAAGATGATGAGCAGATATAACATAAAAATCCTGGGTAATAATACAATTACTGGAGATAATAAGGGGAAACATATGAGGAGATTTATTATTTTACAGTGTTTAGTTTTCTTCTTTACATCTAGTAATAAAATCTATATATTTTAGGCCACAGACAACAAACAGTTTCTTCCTCGGAGTCTGCAGCTGAATACCTTTCTCACAAGATGGTGGTCTGATGGTTTTATGAGATGGTTGTTTGTTCTCGGCCCCGACCCTTTCACAACTCCTGTCTCCTAAATTAATCGTTAGAGAAACACATAATGAGAACCTGGCTTACACCTCTGGGGTTTCACAGATGCGGCATTGATAAATGTCCACCATGTAAATATGCCGAACACAAGAAATAGATTTAATCACATTAAATAAAACATTTCATTACACAATGTATCACCTGCAGCAGAGAATTTGTAGTATATTGTATTCAGTGTCTGGGATGTAATGTCAGATATGTCGGCTGCTCCTCCCGTAAATAAGGCAGAGAATTAATGAGCACATAGGAGACCCCACTAATCCCGCGGCCATTAACCCCTCCAACATTTCCACACATTTCCTAAGAGAACACACTGGTGACTGAAAGAACTTTCGGTTTTGTGGCATTGAAAGGGTAAATAGTTCAGGTGGAGGGGAGATGGCGGAGGGGCATTGCTGAACCGTGAAGCTTCCTGGACACTGAGGCCAAATCCATCGCACCGGAGGGTATAAAGAGAATATGTGGACGGTTATCACTACTATCTACATTACTGTGATAGTACTAGGAGATGAATAATGGCGTTGTGTGAGGACTTCTCTGGGCTTCTGTCCTTCATCCTGCTGTCGTCTGAATGGATCTAATGTGGACGGGAACCAGCTAAACCGCATTCTGTCCACAGCTGTTACCTCACTGTTTACACCACACAGAGACCCCAAAAGAGTCTCCGTGCTGAAGGGGTTAATGCCCCCTGCGCCCAGTAATGGGGAATCTCCACATACCTCCACCTGCAGATCCGCCACCACATATATGGCTGCTCTGTGCGCACAGGACCTGTGATGAGGTCACAGGAGGGGAGGAGTCAGGGGTCACATGATCAGGGGCCTCAGTGAATGCGCAGTGTGAACTGTGCGGCTCCTGTACAGTGATATCCGGAGTGAAGACGCTACATGGAGATGTCTCCGCAGTCAGTGACATTTCTGGCATTATGTATGTTTTTTGCCTATCCTTCTCTGAAATTTGACTACCCAATTCCTTCTCCCAACCCCAGTAAAGGGTAGAGGGTCATCGCTGGTGTCCATTTGTGTTGCTTTGTGTATGCAAGATAGAAGTTTAGTACAAGGACCTACTTGCGTGATTAAGGGTTCAAAAGGAGTGAGTTCATCTTTTATACTAGTAACATGTGAGAATTTATAAATGACCTGAGCTGGAAATAAGCCAGGCAGGATAGACTCCTAATTGGAAAGGAGCCACGAAGTTCTATAAAGGAAGGAAAAGAGCCTGATCCCATGAGAACGTGTCTCAATCTAACCCCATCAGATCAGTCCCAGATTAGAAATGAGTCCGTACCTGAAGCAGAGGGAAAATCTGGGTTGTCAAACAAGGGCATTAATGGACCCAACCTACGTGATATAGATGAAGAGATTAAGACTTGATCCCATGTTTTCAAAAAGTGTTGAATGGGTATTGATAATTGTTTAGTTTGTACATGTATTTAGTCAATTCAAGGTAGAGATGTGAGTATCCACGGATAGAGGTCCTCTTCCAGTTTCACCCATTGCTTATGTTCCACAGATGTGAACCAGTCCACTGCTCTCATAAGAATCAAAGATTGATGGTAATTTTTTTTAGAACGGGCATACTAGTACCCCCCTTTATTTTTGGAACATCACAATATTTTAAAACATATCCTAGACCTCGACGTTCCCCATACTACCTAATAGCGTTGTCGAGATGGGAGAAAAAGGTCTGAGGAACGCAGACAGGAACGGTCTGGAATATATAAAGAAGTTTTGGCAAAATGTCCATTTTATCACATAAATACAACCAAACCAGGACAAGGGTTTGGAGTTATAATTCATTACATTTTAAAGAGTTTGTTCAAGGACAGTGATATAATTTAAGCTATACAGATCATCCATGTTGCCTGGAATTTGTGTACTGAGGTACTTAGGTGTGTCTTTCTGCCACTTAAAGGGAAAGTTAAAAATTAGCTGTTGTCTTATGTTATTGCTTCTGATTTAGAGCAGTTGACTTTAAAATCGCTTACTTGACCAAATTCTTCGAATTCCTTTAGTATAGAAGGAAATGAGATAATTGGGTTTGAAAATAGAGCAACAAGTCATCTGCGTATAGAGCTAGTTTATAGTGATGTGAGCCTATAGCAACTCCACTAATATCTGGATTTTTTTGTAATGCTACCGCGAAATGTTCCATCACCAATGTGTATAGGAGAGGTGATAAGGGACACTCTTGCTTTGTCTCATTTTTAATAGAAAATGTGTCAGATAGAAGGCCGTTTACCCTATAGCTTTAGGGTCAGTGTAGAAGGATAGAATTTTAGATAACAAGAAAGAGCCTAACCCAATTTTTCGTAAGGTGCTCTTCAAGAAAGTCCAGTGCATTCTGTCAAACACTTTTTCAGCGTCCAAAGAAACAAGGCACATTGGGATCCCGTTTTTTTGCACGTGAAACTAACAACGTTTTATTGGTATTATCACGCACTTCTCTACCCTTAACGAAGCCAACCTGATCGTTGCTAACAATTGAGGGTAGGTAGTGGGAGAGCCATGGTGCAATTACGGTATATTAGAGAATATTTTCATGTATATATTAATTAATGAAATTGGATGAACATTAGGGCAGGCATTTAGTTCTTTTCCAGGCTTTGATAAAACTGTTGTGAGCCTCAAGTGATTGGGGGGCAAAAGGGGGAGTCTTGTGAGATATTATTGAACACTAATGGTAATAACAGAGGTTAAACATGTTATAAAATCTATTATTGAATCCATCTGGCCCAGGGCTCTTCCCGATAGGACAGGCCATTAAATCATTCCCTATCTGTTGTTCAGTGAAAGATTTGTCTAGTATCTCCTGCTCAGGGGTCTGTAAGGAAGGAACGGTAGTGTCCAAAATATATTTGTCAATTATTGTTTCAAGAAAATGTATATATTTTCCATGAATATTATGAAGTGAGCTATAACAGCAATGAAATGCGTCAGCTATGTCAGTGGGGTTAGGAATTTATAGCAGTCGTGCTCCTTTTGTTTTGGATACATACGGCTCTGGCAAAAATTAAGAGACCACTGCAAAATTTTCAGTTTCTCTGATTTTTCTCTTTATAGGTATATTATAGAGTAAAATGTACATTGTTGTTTTAGTCTATAAACTACTGACAACTTGTCTCCGAAATTCAAAGCTAAAAATTTTGTATTTATTTGCAGCAAATGATAAAGTGTCAAAATATTAAAAAGAAACAAGTGTTTTCAGACCTCAAATTACTCATGTTTTAAATGTGAAATCAATATTTGGTGGACTAACCATGATTTTTAATCACAGCTTTCATTCCTCTTGCCATGCTTTCCACCAGTCTTTCCAATAGAAAACTGTTCAGTGGTCTCTTAATCTTTGCCGGAGCAGTATGTCCTTTGCATCCGTGGATGTAACTTCCTTGTCAATGAGAGACCACATTTATCTGTGAATTCGTACGAGTACCTTCACATGCGATCTTGATATTTTGTATATGTTTGATCTATTAAAGATCTTCGCTCCTTTCTTTTTTTCAATCAGATAATTTTTATTTAACAAAAGAAAGACCAACATTTTGTTTTTGTCATATAAACTCTGTGAAAAAAAAATAAAAAGAAAGAAAACCAGTAAACAATACAACAACCGGTTTACAATGATATAAAACCCAATATTACTCTATAGTACAATGTTTTGGAATAGTAATTTTACATTTGCACATAAATATCTGAATACTTCCTGACGGCTTTTTTTTCCCTATTGCGACATCAAAAGGAAAAGAATATCTCTAAGAAGGGGCAATTGTGTGGACTGAGACAATTATTATTTGCGGACACCTTAGGTATCAGGATATAAATTCCTGGTTTACTGCAGGGATATGTACAAATGGTCCAGTATAGTATTTCTGAAGCAATACCTGGGGTAATTAACCATTGCTCCCATATGTGTATGGATTTCTTGAGAGCGTTCCTTTAATATAAGCTCCACTTTCCAAGCATAGAGTGTTTTTTATCCTGGATTTTAGTTCTGTTATCGTTGGGGGAGAATTGTCTATCCAATGTAGTGCCAACAACGTTCTGGCTTGGAATAATATTCCTGAGCTATCTATTGCCATATGGTAGTCAGGATCTACATCCTCTCTCAGGAGTCCTAGGATACAGATTTTAGGTTCCAACTGAACTTGTATCCCAAATACAGATAGTACAAGAGCGATCACTCCCTTCCAGTAGTCACCAATATTTACACATTCCCACATCATATGCATCAAGTGGGCGTCCTTTTGACCACATCTAGGACATGTGTCCTCCATTTGTATTTCAATTTTAAATAAAATACTTGGGGGTCTATATACTCTATGAATGAGAAGAATTCGGGACAATCTTTGTGACTCTGATAATGAAAGTTTCAGTGTCAAATCCAGTATTTCCCCCATTGCTCCTCAGATAAGGGACCCTCACCCCCCTCCCATGTCTTATCTATCAAAAGATAGTTATCCAAATGTAGGGCCAGTAATTGCCTATAAATAAGGGTTAATAGACCTTTTGTATCCAACGATGTAGTAATGGTGTCTATTGGGTGATGTCAATCAGTATGGCGTTTATTCTAGTTGTGTACTATATGCAAGATGTATTTGAAGATGTTGATAAAACACCCTATGCGGAAGGTTAAAACCTGCCTTTATTTGTTCAAAGCTCTTGAATAATCCATCCCTCAAGAGTTGTGACACCAAACATATACCCCTATCCTTCCACTCACTAACATTTTTTAGTTTATGTAGCTCTGGTAAGTTATAGCTGTGCCATAAAGGAGTATAATTTGTGTACTTTCCAATTCACAGAATATTTTTACCCCTATCCCGCGCCTTATATGTTAACTTTAGTGTACGACATTTTAAGTCATTTTCTCGAGGAGGCCCCATATCTAGTACCGAGAATGGAAGCTTCCACTTGGTTCCTTCCATAAGTAGGTGCCCTGAAATTACACAATATTTTCAAGTACCCCATCCATGAAACTACTTTAGCTCCCTTCTAGTGTTAAGCAGATCTACATATACCTGGAGAGAAGCAGATCATTTATGTTGTTTGTCAAGTAGATCAATCCGCTCAAGCAAATGGGAGACTAGCTGTTCTCTCCTTTTTTTTAGCCTTTATCTATGTTTTATTATTATCCCTCTGAGGACACATGTGAGTGCTTCCCATTTAAATGGTAAGGCAGTTTCATCATGCTCATATATTTGAAGGAGCCTATAGTCTCAAGAAGGTCTGAGACACAGAGCGAGTCTTTCAGCAGATTATCATTTAGGTTCCTACATCTGAATCCTTGGTGGAGTCCGGCATAGTCAGATTACAATATACAGGAGCATGATCTGACCATACAGCAGTTCCTACCTGACATGTAGGTTGCCATGTAGGCAAGTGACGGCTAATTAAGAAAAGGACTATATGGCTATGCATATTGTGTAAAGGAGAATAGTAGGTATAATCCTTTACGTCGGGATGTAGTATCCTCCATACATCGCCCGGTTGAGATCAAAGCACAATTAGCAAAACTTTTGTTTGTGTTTTAGATTGGTGACTCCAGCCCAGGGACGCGTCTAAAGAAGGATCCAAGACAAAATTAAAGTCACCTCCAATGATGATAAGGTCCTCCACAAAATATTTTAGTTTAAGTAATCACGGCATGCCTTAATTTGGTCACAATTAGGGAGATAGAAGTTTTCTAAAGTCAAAATTTTTAGTAGATGGAGATCTTAACAAACACGAACCTCCTCTCCGTGTCAGACAGTGTTTCTACAATAGTATGCGGCAGTGATCTGTGGCAGCTAATACTCAGGACCTTAGACTTCAAAACTGCATTTTTCTGGGACGCCAAGATGAATAATATCTATTAATAATCTGAGGTACAGTATATGATCGCCTCTAAAGTGTGACTACTGAAGAAAGAGAAAATGTACGTGCTGTTTATTCCTATGATAAAACACTTGAGCTCCTTTCTCTGGAACATTAAGTCCTCTGACATTCAATGAACAAGTTTTGAGTTGTGCCATATTATATGAAAAAAAGGGGGAATGGAAGAGAGAAAGGTTAAGAGAAAAGAGGAAGTATAGACGGTAGATAGTAACGTCTACCTCTCAGTGTCTAAGAAGTATAGATTATGAATATATCAAAACAGTAGGAAATTGCGAAACAAGCAGATCCCAATGCAAGTCCCTAACTGGGGGTTGTCTTTACAGGCGTAAGTCAAACTTTCAGTTCTAGGATTCCTATTAGGGGGAACCATGGAATATAAAGCAAGTAATGTAATACAGCCTGATATTACAGTAGTATCATGTGAACTCAACTTATATGCTGGTCTAAGATCTTATATGAACTTAGACATTCTATATAGCGGAAGAGTGGCTCCTAATGCTCTATTTAGATATATCTAATTATATGCTTAAAGAAATAAGTAAGCATCTGCAAACTGTCTCTCATCAGGGAGACAAGATTCATTTCAGGAGCTCATATGATTGGCAGGTTCCTCTCCCATCTGGCTGCATCACCATCAAGTTCCTGATCCATTGAACGCCTTCTGCGACCTGCTGGAACTCTCTGTGGCAATGGTGGAGCAGGTGGCCAGTCAGATATATGGAATGTCCAGGGCATCACAAATAGGTCTCATGTTGCTTGGATCTTTGAAAATATACAGCTGTAATGGGTACCCCCAGGAGTACATCAGGCCATTTTCCCGGATGGCATCAAGTAATGGTTTCAATACCCTTCTTTTAGCAAGTGTCATTCAGGATAGATATGTGAGCAATTATATGCGTTTTCCATTGAAATCACCAGGATCCAACTCCTCTGCTTTCCTCACAATGGCCTCTTTTACATTGAAAAAATGTATGCGACAGATAATGTCCCTTGGACACTCAGGATCTGGGCCATGATTGCCTATTGTACGGTGCGCCTTTTAAATTTCGACCTCCTTATCAATAGGATCACCAAGAATATTAGTGAATAATGATCGCAGTGTTGGCATAATCACTTGTGCATTGATGCTTTCAGGTATACCCCTTATCCAGATATTATTGTGATTTTCTTGATCATCAACCATATTAAACAGGTGGTTTATTTACTGGCTGTGAAGATCCAGTGTTAGTTTCTGAGCATCATGATGGCCTCTAACTTGGACGACATTATCCTCTAATCTCTGTACCTTGTCAGTAAGCTGTGACAGGATAGAAGTGAGGGGACGTATTTCAGTATTGGATGTGGTCTCCAGACTCTGAATATATTGCTCCATATCTTCTTTAGTAGGGATAGACGCAATCTGATATACAAATCAGTTATGTTGTTCCCCATATCAGAATAACCTGTGGCTGGGGGGTAAATGTCCCTGTGAAGCAAGCACTGCTCAGCATGGGGGCTTTGGTGAGAGTACAGGGAGATTTGTGGAGCTGTTTTCCTGTGAGGCCTACATTAAGAGAGAAGTTGGTGCAGGACTTACAGGCTGGAGCTGCCTGGCATCATGAGGGTTAAGACTGCTTCTTTTTCCATGCTGAGGTGAGGCAGTAATAGCTCCGGAGCAGGAAGATAAGACCTTCCATAAGAAACGCTGCATACCAGACATGCTGACATAGGTGGAGGACCTCAGATTAAACTCTGATCTCTTCTTTCTTTCCCATATCGGACAGCATGTTTGAGGCTGTAAATTGCTTATAATTCCCCCAGGAACACGGTCTGAAGAGAGTGCATTCAGTGTGTGCATTCTCTTGGTGCTATGTCCAGGCCATGTCCTTCCTGTTGATGTACAATACGTCTGAAGGTGGCGGTGATTGGGAGCAGGATTGTGTGATGTAACAATCTTGTGTGATGTAAAATCCTTACGGAAACGCGATGGAAAAAGCGCCAGAACAGGGAGTGCGTATGTGTGTTTTTATTTTAACAAGGCCAAACATAAGGAATGAGAAGGAGTTGTCCTAGTAGTGGACAACCCCTTTATGAAGATACAATTTTTGGTTAAAAATGAAAAAGGCTTCTCCCCTGTGTGATTTCACTGAAGTTTGTTAAGAGTTGATTTCCGTGTAAAACATTTCCCACATTAAGAACATGAAAATGGCTTCTCGTCTGTGTGAGTTCTCTGGTGACTAAGAAGTGATTTCTTCACAAAAAATTTCCCACATTCTGAATAGGAAAAAGGTTTCTCCCCTGTGTGAGTTCTCTGGTGCTTAACCAAATCTGATTTATCTTTAAAACATTTCCCACATTCTGAACAGGAAAAAGGTTTCTCCCCTGTGTGAGTTCTCTGGTGCTTAACCAAATCCGATTTCTGGATAAAACATTTCCCACATTCTGAACAGGAAAAAGGCTTCTCCCCTGTGTGAGTTCTCTGGTGATTAACCAAATCGGATTTATGGTTAAAACATTTCCCACATTCTGAACAGCAAAAAGGCTTCTCCCCTGTGTGAATTCGCTGGTGCTTAACCAAATCTGATTTCTGGTTAAAACATTTCCCACATTCTGAACAAAAAAAAGGCTTCTCCCCTGTGTGAGTTCTGTTGTGCTTAACCAAAACTGATTTATCTTTAAAACATTTCCCACATTCTGAACAGCAAAAAGGTTTCTCCCCTGTGTGAGTTCTCTGGTGCTTAACCAAATCTGATTTCAGGTTAAAACATTTCCCACATTCTGAACAGGAAAAAGGCTTTTCCCCTGTGTGAGTTCTCTGGTGATTAACCAAATCTGATTTCTGGTTAAAACATTTCCCACATTCTGAACAGCAAAAAGGCTTCTCCCCTGTGTGAATTCTCTGGTGCTTAACCAAATCTGATTTCCAGCTAAAACATTTTCCACATTCTGAACAGGAAAAAGGCTTCTCATGTGTGTGAGTTCTCTGGTGCTTAACCAAATCTGATTTCTGGTTAAAACATTTCCCACATTCTGAACAGGAAAAAGGCTTCTCCCCTGTGTGAGTTCTCTTGTGCTTAACCAAACCTGATTTCCGGCTACAACATTTTCCACATTCTGAACAGGAAAAAGGCTTCTCCCCTGTGTGAGTTCTCTTGTGCTTAACCAAATCTGATTTCCGGCTAAAGCATTTTCCACATTCTGAACAGGAAAAAGGCTTCTCCCCTGTGTGAGTTCTCTTGTGCTTAACCAAATCTGATTTCTGGTTAAAACATTTCCCACATTCTGAACAGGAAAAAGGCTTCTCCTCTGTGTGAGTTCTCTTGTGTTTAACCAAACCTGATTTCCGGCTAAAACATTTTCCACATTTTGAACAGGAAAAAGGCTTCTCCCCTGTGTGAGTTATCTGATGTCTGATTAAACTTGATTTCTCTGTAAAACAATTTCCACTTTCTGAACAAGAAAATGGCTTCTCCTCTGTGTGACTTCTCTGGTGATTAACAAGATTTGATTTCTGGTTAAAAAATTTCCCACAGTTGAAACAAAAAAATCTATTCTCCGCTGTGTAAATGCTTTGATGTTTAAGAAAAGACTTTTCGAGGGAAAAACTATTTCCATATTCTGAACATGAAAATGGCTTCTTTGCTTTAGGAGCAATTTGTTTTTTAATGCTTATTTTGTGACTTTGATTTTCCTTAGTAGTCGGTAATGAATCAGAAGACAGGTCCTGTTTCAAAGGATCAAATGACAGATCTTTGCTGGAAAAGGATGATGGTATATCTGGGTTAATGGCATTCACTTCAATTGTATCCTGTGGGATCTCAAGATCATCTGATTTAAAAATTGAAGATGTCAGCTGTTCCTCTGATCTCCTGGTACAGTCATCTGCTAAGAATAAAACCAATTATTATTTATGAATAACATATCCTTAAAATTTATATTGTTGAATATTTCTACTTAAACTCTCCGTAAAAATGTACTTTATGTAAAAGTATCATTATTTACCAAGAAAACATCACAGAAAAATCAGCTTTACCAACACCAAATCAGATAACAAATGCATTAGCATTTTAGTGTTGGTTGGGTGTACTGGGGTGTCTGTCCATGTGGGGTGCACTTATATAGTGCTGGGCAGCCTTCCTGATGTAATAGTATGGGCATCATCACTATCCTAAGCCAGACACTGTGCATCAAACCTACCTGTGTGACTGGCGTCCTATGCAAGCTTCATCTGTGTGCATCTTTAATACTAGGCAACCACACCCTCCATGAATTGGTACGATTATTGGTGTTAGTAAGGCTGTATCTTTTTCTGTGATTTTTTTTAAATTTTGCCCCATGTTAGCCATCATTATTCATCAAGACAATAACATTTCACAGTCTAATAGAAAACCTCATAGGATGAACCAGTAGAGCGTGGTGTCCAACTGTTAGTTCAGTCTGCCTCCAAAATATGGAATAAAAAGCCACCAAACAATGTTATGTAGGCAAAAATAATATCAATAAAAACTTCTACTCATCTCACAAAAAACAAGTCCCCACTCAGGTCCATCATCTGTCAATGGAAAACCAGAGGTTTCCACATTATTAGTGGCTCAAAGGCTTTTGAAAAGCAACATGGCTTCCATAAACCAATCCAGCAATATCTGCTCTCCCTAAATCAGATCTCCCCTCACTTCTGAGCCTTGCAGTGTGCCCAAAACACATTGTGCATCTATGTATCTGACATTACTATAGTGAGAAGAACCCACTTAATTGATGGTGTGTGTCTCCTGGAGCACAATCTGGGCACTATGTGTTGGGGAATGAAATTATAAATTTGTAATTTTCACTCTCCAACATCCACTGCGTGCTAATTTCCGGAAAGGGCCTGTGGAGTCAAAATAGTCACTACTCCTATAGATTAATTCACTGAGGGTTATAATTTCCAAAATGGAGTCACTTTATGGGGATTTCTACTGCTCTGGTTTTCTGCAATTTGGTCACATGGTGGGTCCCATCTCCTCTGGGATCTGCTCCTGTGACGTCTGCTTCTGTCACCAGAAGCCGCCTTATTCATCCTGCAGACGGCGCTGGTGATGGAGGAGACGTCAGAACCAGAAGCTCTGGGCGGCCAAGGCCCTGTCCAGCCACTAAGATTAGGTTGCCTGGGTCCTGTAGTCCCATCCAGTCTGGCAGTATGGGTGTGTGTGCTGTCCAGCTGGAGTAATCTGCTCCCTGCTTCAGCCATTTGGAGAGCACCACACCCTACTAAAGCTGGAAGGATATTGCCGGAAGCTGCCAGATACAGCCTTGTTCTCCTCTGGTTCAGTCCTCTGTGCTCAGCTCCCAGCTTGTGTATTTGTTTCCTGTTGTGACCTCGGCCCGTTTACTGACTACTCTTGTGTGATTTTGTATTTTCTCTGACCCCCTGGTTCTGACCCGGCTATCTGACTATTCTTCTTGCCATCTCACACCACAGAACATTAGGTAACACTGTGGCCCAAGCTTAGGGGGGTCTCTGTCTAAGTCCAAACACATGTAGAGGGGTTAAAGGATGATGAGCAAAGCAAACCCAGGGATCTGGAAAATGGAGTAGATAACGCCAAGCCAGTTTTGGTAGCCATCTTTTGAGCTGCCAGGTGACCATGAACAGTGTCCCCAATACATTGTGTCTGCAAACTATCCCAGCAAAATCTGCATTCAAATAGCTAAATGTCGCTCCTTCCCTTCTTAACCTGCCATGTGCCCAGACAGTAGTATACAACCGTATATAAGGTATTGTCGGATTCAATAGAAGGTGGAAAATAATTTCTAAGGTCCATTTGTTTCCTATTATCCTTTGTGAAGAATTCCAAAGTTATCACCATATAATCTGACACACGTCAGATTTAAAAAAGAGGCCCTGATAAGAACACAAAACTGGCTGCGGGAAGGGGTTAAATCAGAGTATTTTGGGAACTAACTACTATAGTCAAAACTGTGACTATAGACAATAACACATCTACTGAAATGATCAAACTCAACAGTCTCCATCAGTAAATAGTGAGTAACTAGTGGTGAAACCTCTCTGGGGTAATTAGAGTATGGGGCTCGGTGGCTCTTGGCAATCTAAACTATCGTAAGGGACAATATTTTCTGTCAGATGAGTTTCAAGAAGAAATATTAGACATTCAAAGAGAACTTTTTATAATAGTGCAGAGATGAGGAGTCTTAAATTTAGCTTAGAGATATATGGTGGCACAGGTGTAATGTTTTTTCTTGTTTAGTTTATTACAAGCCTGTTTGAAGTTAGTCGGTTTTAAAAGAAATTGAACAGTCAGGATAAAGGGAAACTCTGCTGTTATTGTACATAAATTCACACTTGGCCTCACTGCACATTTAATGTTGTAGATCATAAATGTGAAGTTTGGCCAGAAAGACTGGAAGTGGTCTTGTAGGGACCATATGAGGACATTCAGCAGCACAGAAGGGAAAGAAGGTAGATTCATCCAATAAGATATCAGGGTTCTAGGAAGCCAACAGCATCATTACCCTCCACTTTCTCTTACAGATCCATCATAATATTATTCTTCAAGTGATTTTCTGGCTTTGTGGTTTACAGATTTGGGCAGGTAGCGTCTCCTAATCACAGTGAGTAGGTGGATCCTCCAGGTTGTAAGTTCTATGGAAAAGGGTTTCAATGCCCAAAATCATTTGAACAGTTTTGGGTGGAAGAGAATGTTGTGGTTTAGAGGCAAAATGGTGATCACACGATTGTGATACAGCCGGACTACACAACCGATAAAGCAGCCACAGCCGGTGACTGAGAAGAATCTGTGACTTCTCTGCATTTAGTGGTCAGTACTCACCTGGGTAGCCATATGTAGGAATCTCCTCTTTACACCACTCATCACCCCTTACATATGCCTCTATAGCATTAATATGGGTGAGATCTTCACCCTGAAACAAATATTGTAAAAGTCACAAACAGATGAGAAGTCACATCTATGATCAACTCTAATCCTGCCATCTCCCCCGTTCTCATTACACAAGTATAAAACACATAATATTGGTGGATAAAACAAGACTGAACACAAGACCTTCACAGTCGTCTACACATCATAGGGGAGATCTCATGACACCTTCTCTCCATCTACCTGATGATCCTGAGGAACATTGGGATCTTCTTGTTTACAGTCCTGTGGAAGAAGAGGATGGGGACATCTGTCTGGTGTTGTCCTCTTATTGGATAGATCTGGAAGAAACACATACAGTCGCGGAATTTATTCTTTACATACAGATAATTATGGGCTGTGTGTATTTAGTCCTGTCTATTACCTGGTGATGTGAGGGGCTGGGGAACCTCCATCATGACGTCTTTGTACAAATCTTTGTGTCCTTCTAAATACTCCCACTCCTCCATGGAGAAATAGACAGCGACATCCTGACATCTTATAGGAACCTGACACATACAATGATACAGTCATCCCCCCGATCCTTTCATAGCATTACTGTATACAGTCCCAGCATTCGAAGCAGTGTCACCTCTCCAGTCAGCAGCTCAATCATCTCGTAGGTGAGTTCTACGATCTTCTGGTCATTGATGTCCTCATGTATAAAGGGGTGAGATGGAGGCCCTGTGATTGAGCTCAGGGGTCTTTCCCATCCCTCAGACACATGGACCTGACAGCGCTCACTAGAGGTCTTCACTAATATGTAATCCTGGTTATGGAGAGACACATTAATAAATCTCACTACAGACATTTCCAGAGTCCTCACCTCTCCAGTTCTGTCCATCTGTTATTCCCATATATAAGAATGATGCAATGTGACGTCATCAGAATCTCTCACCTCTCCAGTAAGACGAAAGAGGATCTCTAGGGTGAGGTTTAATATCCTCTCTGCCATCTTGTCTCTATCCATATCCATCTTTGATGGGTCCATAAGGAAAATTCTCTTAAATAGAAGATCTTCACTGAGAGGATCTGATATTGTGTAATAATACAATTACTGGAGATAATAAGGGGAAACATATGAGGAGATATATTATTTTACAGTATTTAGTTTTCTGCTTTACATCTAGTAATAAAACCTATATATTTTAGGCCACATACAACAAGCAGTTTCTTCCTTGGAGTCTGTAGCTGAACACGTTTCTCAAAGACTCATCTTCCATAAAGCTAATTCTCGTCTCATTTACCGACACTGCAATCGGCATTAGCAATACTTCTGGAGATATTCATTACACGTGACATGAGAAATAACTACTTCATGAGGAGGACGACGACGACATCATCTTCTACTACGGCTCTACAAACATATTTGGCCAGAGTTCTTCACTGACTACATCTCCGCCTGTTGTCTACATGAATGTTTCCCGTCTTCCCCGGATTGTAATCTTCTATCACGTTAGATCTCATGTCTGATTCACACACAGAAGTTTGAGGCTTTGATACATGGTAAGGTTTTTAATATTAAGCAGAGTAGGACTATCCTGAATGGGTTCATCTTGCCCATGGTGGGATAGCTTTCATGCTATTTTTGATCAAAAACAGTGCTACTAAGAACCCTATTTTATTTAAATGCACTTTTGGTTTTTATTTATTTATTTACAGCAGTGTTTATGATCATTTTTCTTCTTATAGGTTTTTTTCTGATTTATGGCCATAGCAAACATGCATTTATGTGTTGCATGGATACCAACTTAAACCAAGCTCAAATTCTGTGTTTTTTCACGGGCACCATAGTGGCCCTGTGGGCTGCTGCTATGGATGATACACCCCTAACTATCCAACTATCATATGGTAAAAATCTCATAGGTCCAATATTTATTAGTATCTGCACGAAGAATGGGGCTAAGTGAGTATTTATTAAAGGGAATCCACTCCACCGACTACCCCACGGCCAGCAAGCATCAGAATCTTCACTGAGTAAAAAGCCATTTCTCAGCAAACAGACCTCTAATATGAGGCATAAAGGTATGTATAGATTCACATTTCTATCACCTGTATGCCAATATTAGAGGTCAGATAAGTCCCAGGGGGTGACAGATTCCCTTTCATCAGCCGTGGGGTAATCATAAAACCAGATATGTATCAAGGTATTCTAAGGTGGTTAATGGTTGTGTAGTCAATGGGAGGCATGGGTCACAGAGATGGATAGTCTCTGTGATGTAACCCGGAGTGTTTCTCTAGGGCAGATAAGCACTAAGAGGATCGTTTGGTGCACCTGGTCCAGCTACCCACGTACCTCACCTCTGGGTGTGGTTAACAGCCTATAAAATGGAGGCTGTTGTTTGGCACATGGTCTGTGTATTTGGAGGGAGAAGGCCTTCTGTGTATGTTTGTCTTCAGACCAAGCCAGGACACTGGACACTACCCCAGCTTGTGAGCCACACAGGCCTGGCTGAGCAGAGACCTGCTAAGGACATTTACTTTGTTTGCCTGATCTAAAGGCTATTTTCTTTTCTGTCTGGCTTCTGGGTTTATGAAGCAATAAACCCACATGAACTTTTAAAGGAACATGCCTCCTGTTTTCCTCCTGTCACACCCAAGTGAGTAAAACCTCCACAATTAGTGTTAGACTTGCGGGCAGCATTCCCAGCTGAGACGTGTGACTGCTACAGGGTGGACTGCATGCCCTGGGTGAAGTCTGTCGCAAGCCAGCAAGCATCACCAGACAAAATGGAGGACCTGCTGAAACACCTGTTCCAGTCGCAGCAGCATCAACAGGAGACCAACAGGCTGTAGTTACAGCAGATCCAGCAGCACTAGCAGAAACAACATCAGCAGATGCAGCTTCTGGCAACCGCCATCCAGGACAGGACGAGCACTCCAACCCTAGGTCCGACTGATGACTCCCATGTCCGGAAGGCGGTATGACGGGCTTTGCAGAAAATGACCCTGGGGGATGACGTGGAGACCTTCCTGATGGTGTTTCAAAGGGTCATCGAGAGGGAGAAATTTCCACAAGAGCAGTGGGCAGAGGTACTGTCGCCATACTTGACTTGGAGAGCCCCAGAAGTACGCGTAGTAGGCGTACTATGATTTAGCTTTGCAGGATGCCAAAGAGTATGGCAAGCTAAAAACTGAGATTCTCACGCGCTTGGGGGTGACAATGACTATCAGGGCACAGCGGGTTCTTATCACCGGAACAAACCACCTCCATCCCAAATGTTTGACCTGCAGCACCTGGTCCAGAAGTGGCGCAGCCAGAGACCTCAATGCCTGCGCAGTTGGTAGAGTGGGTGGTGATGGACCGGTTTGTGCACTCCCTGCCGAGGCCCATACAGCCTTGGGTTGCCCAGGGTGATCCCCGGTATGCGGATGAACTGGTCGGACTGATCGAGAGATACCAGGGTGTTGAAGGTTCCTTGGGAAGGCAGCCCACTACATACTGGAATTCCCAACAGGGGGTGGAGGCCCAAAAGGTGGTGGGACTTCCAAGGTCCAAATGGAAGAGGGAGGTGGTGCCCAAGGTCCATACAGGTGATGTTGTTTGCTGGAGGTGCCACGGCCCAGGCCATATAGCCGCCCATTGTCCCCTGACCCTTGTGCCGATGGACTGCAGCATAGGACAACGTTGTTCATATTATGCTTATCCGGCCTGCAGTGTGAACTGTCCACCCAGCGAGGGGCCACAAGCATGTCACGTGAAGGTGAACAGATGGGAGGTAACGGCACTGCTAGACTCCGGGAGCCTGGTGACCCTTATGAGGGCCACCCTTCCTCTCCAAATTATCACAGGGAAAAAAGTCGGCGTTCAGTGCATTCATGGTGATGCTAAAGACTACCCTACGGGCCAGAGTGGACATTGAAATGGCCCACGGTACAGAGTCCCACGAGGTCGGCGTCGTTCAGGACTTGTTGCACCCTATTATTATAGGCTGGGACTTTTGCTTGTTTTGGGATCTGTGGGGGAAGGGTTCTGAGTTCGCTGGCTCAGATAAGAAAAAAATTAACCCTAATGAGGTATCACCACACCCAGAGTCAGACAGGTTTCCTTTTTGTGTCCTTGTGGGGGATGAGGAGGTAGTGCCTCCTGAGTCTGCCATTCCAGAGTTAGGGGTGACTAACGAGAATTTTAGTAGCAAAAGAATGAGGGGTCGCTCACTGTTTTGTAGTGGGTGCTCAGAAGAAAAAAGGTGTACACTCTGTATCAAGAAAACTTCGGCACTCCAATAGTTATGCTTGAAAAAATTATAAATTTTATTTACATATGCCCCTTGTTACACAGAACAGGGTATGAGCCCAAAGTAAAGGAAAACAGACCAACGTTTCGACCTTTAGGGCGGTCTTTCTCAGGGTCATCACTAGGTATAAACAAACGAATAATTAATGCAATAATCCATATACAATGAATTCCATTATGTAGTGTGTAAACAGCAGGAGGATGAAAAATGCATGGATATAATCGAATTAAAATATAATGTAAGCACCAAATTTTTCCATAAGATAGAAAATAATAGAAGAGGCTATGCTTTATGAGAAAATATTTCACATGGGTCAAATTACAAACTTATGGATATAAACCTCATGGGAGGCCAAAGAGTCTACCAATACATTAACTGGAACTAGTGGTACATAAAACAAAGTTCATATTACCAGTTTGAGAAAGCTGTCTCACTCGGAGTTTAGAGAGCTGGAGGTATCCTATGTAATATAAGAATAGGGATTATACTTATAAGGCAACGTAACAGGTCAGCAATGGCTAGTATACAGGTGTAAAAGACACCTATGGTCCCATTCACTCACTAGCGGTATCTTACCTGTGCCTGGGGTGAGAGTGGATAAGGCTGCACGTGATGTGGGGGAAGTATGGAGTGCTGATTATTTTTATATCCAGTGCCGTAATCTCATTGGTGATTCCGGTGGGATTCCGGTGGGGGCGCGTTCTGCGTCAGCAGAGTGTGCATCACTGGTGGTTTGAGGACCTTCAGGTCCTACAGGTCACATGTATTACGACTTCCTGTCACATGACTTGTGACTTCCGGGAGCCGTGATGCGTTCCACAGCCTCCGCTACACATGAATTACGACTTCCTGTCACATGACTTTTGACTTCCGGGAGCCGTGGAACGCATATGCGTTCCACAGCCTCCGCTACACATGAATTACGACTTCCTGTCACATGACTCGTGACTTCCGGGAGCAGTGGAACGCATAGGCGTTCCATAGCCTCCGCTACTACATAGCGTATTATTACAAGGGTGAAGAACTGAGTCACCAATGTGGTATGGGAGTGTGTGCACGGTGGTTAGAAGGAAAAGGGGACCTATCCACAGGGTGCCAAGGGAATAATCACAACATATAAATGGACGTGGAAAGTGCGGTCCTTAAAGAATGAGGAAGTGAAAATCCATTACTGATCAGGCATCCTGGAGTGCAGACCCTATATCCCAAAGGTCTCAATAGGGAATATGAAACATTGTTTTGATCATCAGTATTAATATGCATGAAATATACTATTAATAGATTCCGAGATCTCTTCCCTATATTGTCTATTTGTCCATACTGTATACGATCTGTCATATTTAAGACTTATTAGCCATATCGTTCATCTGTTTTCTCTTTTCTTCATGTTTAGGTCACTCATTAATCTCACCAGAGTCCCATCTCACTGCACTCCAGGATGCCTGATCAGCATATGCGTTCCACTGCTCCCGGAAGTCACGAGTCATGTGACAGGAAGTCGTAATTCATGTGTAGCGGAGGCTGTGGAACGCATATGCGTTCCACGGCTCCCGGAAGTCAAAAGTCATGTGACAGGAAGTCGTAATTCATGTGTAGCGGAGGCTGTGGAACGCATATGCGTTCCACGGCTCCCGGAAGTCACGAGTCATGTGACAGGAAGTCGTAATACATGTGACCTGTAGGACCTGAAGGTCCTCAAACCACCAGTGATGCACACTCTGCTGACGCAGAACGCGCCCCCACCGGAATCCCACCGGAATCACCAATGAGATTACGGCACTGGATATAAAAATAATCAGCACTCCATACTTCCCCCACATCACGTGCAGCCTTATCCACTCTCACCCCAGGCACAGGTAAGATACCGCTAGTGAGTGAATGGGACCATAGGTGTCTTTTACACCTGTATACTAGCCATTGCTGACCTGTTACGTTGCCTTATAAGTATAATCCCTATTCTTATATTACATAGGATACCTCCAGCTCTCTAAACTCCGAGTGAGACAGCTTTCTCAAACTGGTAATATGAACTTTGTTTTATGTACCACTAGTTCCAGTTAATGTATTGGTAGACTCTTTGGCCTCCCATGAGGTTTATATCCATAAGTTTGTAATTTGACCCATGTGAAATATTTTCTCATAAAGCATAGCCTCTTCTATTATTTTCTATCTTATGGAAAAATTTGGTGCTTACATTATATTTTAATTCGATTATATCCATGTGTGACACCCCAGGGATCTGGTTGCCACAGTAACGTAATGTTATGTCTGAGAGCAGGTGGGAGGTCCTTTAGTCAGGGATCCTGTGCATGCCACACCTCCTGCCCAGTCTTGGGAGGGGAAGAACTTCCCCTATATAAACCTGGGGCTGAGGCAGGGTGAGTGAGTAGAAGAAGAGAAGAAGTAGAGACAGCATAGGAAGAAACAGCAGTTACAAGGAGTCAGGGGCTGGCAGCTGCAGAGTTCGCCCTGACTAAGAAGACTTTTTACCGGACCCGGAGTCCGAGGCTGTGGGGACTAATTCCTGCCCAGCAGCAGAATCCGTCAGGCAGGGGATTTCAGGTCCTCTGGCCCAGAAGCCCGAAGGCACGGTCACACGCGTGGGACCAGCACCGCCATCGTGGAGCGGAAGCCATTAGAAGGCCCCGAGTCACCGGCCATACGGGTGAGCACCACACGGTACACTCAGGGACGTGGGCTACTTACATCAGCTCCTAGCAAGGTAGCCAGAAGAGTACAGTCAGTTTGGGAGGCCTACAACTACGCCTGGCCAGGGGAGATCCCATCTGCTCAAGGACTGACCAGGCCCCATCCGCTAGCAAGTACTCCGGGAGGGTCTTTTGTTGTTACCAGTAAAGACCCTGAACTACACCGTACCGTCTCTGAGTGGTTCCTGCTACCCCCATCATCCACGTCGGCTGCCCTGAGGCCATACCCCTCCCGTTGGGGGTTATACTATCACGCTGCACAATCCCACCATCGGCCTCAGCGGTCTGCCCTGCAGCAGCAGCCCCCTGGCTGCACTCAACGGGTGGCGTAGTCATCAACCATTTACTACTAATGGACTGCCGTCTAGTTTGACTCCCTGGGCACGGACCGGGTCACCGCCACGAGACTACAACCCTCCACAGATCCGGCTCCGGGTAAGCTCCCGCATGCGCAGCGCAGCGCGACACAGGCCCAGGGGCGCGTCAACTTTGGCGTAGTCGGCAGGATTTCGTGCCCGCAACCACCGGGTACTGCGTGCCTGAAAAGCAAAGACTGTTCAAACTTACCAGTGGTGAAGATTCCCGCTATCCGTGGAGGTTTCCCGCCATCCGGCGCCATCTTCTACCTTCTTCCCGCCATCCGAGAAGTTTTCCCGCCATCCGGCGCCATCTTCGACCTTCTTCCCGCCATCCGTGGAGTTTTCCCGCCATTGGACGCCATCTTGAGGACGCCGCGCGGGAAGAAGAGGGGCGTGGACTCCGAAAGCGCGCGAGAACTGAAGCCCCGCCTCACGTCCGGACGTTGCGTAAGGTCCTGGAAGGAGCCCAGCAGACGCCGACGTCACAGGAGCGCGACGGAAGGTCCTCAACCCTGACGATCCACTGCGGAGCCGCGGCCTACGGAAGAGGATCATCGCAAGGTAGGCCACGGTCCACTAGGGGGGAGGAAGATGTCGGATACGGAGGAGAGCTTCACTGCCTCAACCCCCGCCAGCGCTACCGCTGCTGCAGTTATGCCCTTCACCATGCCCTATATCCCGGGAGCAGCTTGGCTACCCCAGTACTCAGGGGAGTCACATACCCTGCATGACTTTAGAGAAAAGCTGGATAGCCTCTTCCAGGTGTACCCCCTCACAGAAGAGCAAAAAGTGAGCATCCTGGTGGCCCAACTAACCGGGGCAGCCAAAAGAGAAGTAAAATCTTGGCCACCTGGGAGGAGGACTGTCGCAGAGATACTAACCCGGCTGAGGGACACCTTCGATACCCGCACCTCAGCCGAGATCAAGCTTAGATTCTACGGGTGCAAGCAGCGAGCGCATGAGAGTATAAGGGACTATGCACTAAACCTACAAGAGGCCCTGAGGGCCATAAAGCAGACCGACCCTGATGGGGTGGGAAACGAGGACAGGCTGTTGACTGAACAATTTATAGAGGGTTTATATTGCAATGCCCACCGAACCCAGTTGCGGGCAATGGCCTTACAGGATCCCCATCTGGACTTTGCACAGTTCAAGGATAGAGCTATCCGGGTGCTCCGAGAACCAGCACCGGGTGGCGTTGTGACCCACAGGCGCCCAGCTATCACTTACCACCAGGAGGCGGCGCCCTTGTCGACAGGGCCTGTGGGAGCTCATGCGCAGGCTTTGGACAATGACCCGGCTCCAGACCTACACCATCAGGTCCAAGAGCTAGTTAAGAGCGTTGCTGCGCTAACCCGAACTGTGCAGTCTTTACAGGTTTCCACCCCAGGGAAGATCCAGCTGGCATCCGGACCGGAGGACATCCCGTGGCGTCGACCAAGGAGGACCCCACCGGCCAGAGGAAGACCCAGTGACCGATACAGCGAGGACGGACGACCCATCTGCCGCCGCTGCAATCAACCCGGACATATGGAAAGGTACTGTTCTTTAAACGGGCACAACCTGGGGTAGAGGGCCAACCCCCAGGAAAAAGATCACCAGGCCCATCGAACTGGCGCGACAGATATGTGGGAGGACGTCCAGTCTTGCCTGTGGTACTGGATGGCATTCCCATGAGTGCCCTACTGGATACCGGGTCACAGGTCACCACCATCCCGTACGTGCTCTTCAAGCAGTACTGGAATGACTCGGATATTACCCGCTACCCTGACGACGACTTGAGTATCATCGCCAGCAATGGCCAGCCCGTGCCACAGATCGGATTTAAAGAGGTGACCCTCAAAATCGGTAGAGTCGAACTGGCCGCACAGGGACTGATCATTGTAGATATTGATAAACATGAGAGTCACCCAAAAATAACTCTAGGAACTAACGTAATTGAAAATTGTCTTGCAGAGGTGATTTTCCTTTTACAGCAGGTTGCCAAGAACGCCAGCTCCGGCGAGCAGCGGGTGCTCCAGAAAGAGATCCGGGCACTGATGCAACGGCAACAAGTGGAACTCTCCGGCGGTGAGATTGGTAGCGTAAGAATGTGTGACCCTTTTCCTATTGCCATGCCCCCAAAAAGTGAAATGATGATTTGGTGCCGGGCAGCTATTGGTCTGAGAGGTAGAGATTACCAGGCAATGGTAGAACCAGTTTACTCAGACAGTAGGCCCACCATTTTGACAGCACGGGGGGTGGTCAATGTACGCCATGGGAGGGTGCCCGTTCGCATAATAAATATCGGGGAGAGGGAAGTGTACCTGCCCCGGTATGCCACGCTAGCCAAATTATATACCACTAATCAAAATTCTATACAATCTGTGGAACCCTTGCCTCCATCTCACCCGGAGGAAGGTAACGGCTCTAAGAAAGACATGGAGGACTGGTGTCAGCAACTACATCTGGGTACTGACTCCACTCCCTCACATCAGAAACAAGGAGTCTATCGGGTGGTTCAAGAGTATGAGAGAGTGTTTAGTAAACACCCGTTAGACTTCGGGCGAGTCAAGGGGGTAGAACACCGCATCCCCACGGGAGATCATCCTCCCATAAAAGAGAGGTATCGACCCGTACCCCCTGCACATTACCAACACGCCAAGGGGATGCTTAGAGACATGAAGGAGGCTGGGGTAATCCGGGATAGCTGTAGCCCCTGGGCAGCCCCACTAGTTTTAGTCAAAAAGAAAGACAACACCATGAGGATGTGTGTAGATTACCGGAAAATCAACCGTATCACACACAAGGATGCGTACCCCTTACCAAGGATAGAGGAGTCATTGGCTGCTTTAAGATCTGCTAACTTCTTCTCTACCTTGGATCTCACTAGCGGGTACTGGCAGGTTCCTGTAGCAGAGGCGGACCGGGAGAAGACCGCATTCACCACCCCGATGGGACTTAGCGAGTTCACCTGCATGCCGTTCGGACTCTGCAACGCCCCAGGAACCTTCCAACGATTAATGGAGTGCTGTCTGGGCCACAGAAACTTCGAGACGGTCCTGTTGTACCTGGACGATGTCATCGTATACTCCAAAACTTATGAGGACCACCTGAAACACCTGGCGGAGGTGTTCGAAGCTCTGGCGAGTTACGGCCTAAAGGTGAAACCCTCCAAGTGTCACCTCCTGAAACCAAAGGTGCAATACCTGGGACACGTGGTGAGCGCTGACGGAGTGGCTCCCGACCCCGATAAGATCACCGCAATTAAGGGATGGCCAAGCCCCTCCAGCGTAAAAGAAGTGCGGCAGTTCCTAGGGTTGGTAGGCTACTACCGAAGGTTTATTCCCGGTTTCACCAAAAAGGCAGCACCTATGCAGGACCTCCTGATAGGCCAGTCCCGGAAGGCCAAGAACCAGAAGCCGCCCTTCAAATGGGAAAAGCTAGAAGAAGAGTCCTTCCGCCAGCTGAAGATGGCCCTCACGGGGGATGAAATCTTGGCGTACCCGGACTATAGCCAGCCCTTCATCCTCTACACCGACGCCAGTAACATCGGGCTAGGAGCCGTACTGTCCCAGATTCAGCAGGGGAGAGAACGAGTAATCTCCTATGCCAGCCGAAAACTGCGACCCACCGAAAGGAACCCCGAAAATTACAGCTCATTTAAGCTAGAGTTCCTGGCCGTGGTATGGGCAGTCACCGAGCGCTTTAGGCATTACCTCGCTTCTTCCCGGTTCACCGTATACACGGATAACAACCCGTTGACACACCTGGACACGGCAAGACTCGGTGCCCTGGAGCAGAGGTGGATGGCCCGTCTGTCCAACTACGAGTTCACAATCAAATACCGGGCAGGACGCTCCAATACTAACGCGGACGCCCTGTCCAGGATGCCCAACCTGCCGGACGAAGGAGAAGATCCGGAGGGACTGGAAGAAGTTGAACTCCCTGCGTTCCACCGTCATGGGACTATCCAGTATTCCCACCGGGTAAGGGGTAAGCAGGCTGCTACGTTGAACCCCTTACCCCACTACAACTGGGCGGAAACGCAAGACAGCGACCCTGCCGTCCGACTGGTGAAGGAGATGCTGACTCGGCCGGAGGCTCGCCTTGAACCAGACGCTCCGGAGGAAGCCAAACAACTATGGGCGGAGAAGAGTCGACTATTCCTTTACAAGGGGAAGTTGTGCCGCAGAATGGTCAACTCCCGGACGCATGAACTACTCTGGCAAGTAGTGGTGCCCCGAAGAGACGCAGCCATGGTGATGGAGGCATACCACGACGGAGCTGGACACTTCGGGTGGAAAAAGCTGGAGTTCCTGCTGCGCGAGCGGTTCCACTGGGTAGGCATGAGGGGAACCATCGAGAAGTGGTGCAGAGACTGTGGCCCGTGCAATCTGAGAAGGAAGGACCGGGCCAGCCAGAAGACTCCCCTGCAGTCCATCGTCACCCGGCAACCGTTGGAACTGGTAGCCTTGGATCATGTAAAACTGACCCCAAGCAGAAGTGGCTACGTCTACGCGTTAACCATCGTGGATCATTACTCCCGGTTCTTGGTTGTCGTCCCCGTCAAGGACTTAACGGCTCAAACAGCAGCTAGGGCCTTCCAGCAGCACTTCTGCCGTCCACACGGGTACCCGGACCAAGTGCTGACGGACCAGGGACCTGCCTTTGAAGCGGAGGTCTTCCAGGAATTCTGCAATCTGTATGGCTGCCGGAAGATAAGGACGACACCCTACCATCCGCAAACTAATGGACTTTGTGAAAAAATGAACCAGGTGGTAATGGATCTTCTAAAAACATTGCCCCTGGAAGAACGCAGTCTGTGGCCTGAGAAGTTGCCCGATCTGGTGGACCTATACAACCACATCCCGGTAGGTTCCACCAACTGTACCCCGGCTTACCTAATGAGGGCGAGACCTGGTAAGTTACCTGTTGACCTGGAAATGGGAGTCCTGACACCTGAGGACACTTCACCAGAAACAGACTGGGACACAGAGAGGCAGCAGCAGTACCAGAGAGTACAGGAGAGCGTGGAGCGAAGTCTCTGTCAGGCTAGGGAAAGACAAGAGAAGACTTATAACCAGTATGCTCCCGCTGTTCCCCTGGTACCCGGAGAGCAGGTCTTGAAGAGGAAAAGACGGCTCCACAAGTTGGATGACCAGTGGGAGAAGGACCCGTACACCGTACTGCCCTCAAGCCACGAGAACCCGAAGGTCTGTACCATCAGTAAAGACGGAGGGGAAACCACAGCCATTGTATCCCGGGACCACCTGAAGAAGTGTCCCGAACAACTGAGGAACCCTGAAGAGGAACAAGAAGACCATCGACCCGTGGGAGAAAGGGAAGATATGGTTAGTACCGTGCTCGGGGACTTCCCTCGGTCTTGGACTCAAGTCAATGGTGCAGTTGTGGTACCCGTACTCACCTTCCTCCAACCATCATCCCAAGAACCTACGGAGCAACGGGTAGAGCTGGAAGAACAGCCGGTCCAGGAGGCAGAAGACTCCACACAAGTAGAACAGGAGAATCAACCCTCTGCTTATAGTGAGCCTGTCGTACCCCTAGTGAGACAAAGAGCCGGTAGACAGCTGCCCAGTTTACCCTTGACAGCTCCTACACCCTGTAGTTCAGGGCCAGACAGTCAGCTCCGTAGGTCCACTAGGGCCACTAGAGGCCAGTTACCCGCACGTTGGAGGATCTAAATGTTTAAGCTATTTTATAATGTTTACCTGTCTATAGTTGCTTGTGTGTAATTTTGTATTTCTAGTTGTCTTTAGGAATCCTTGGTGGATTTACCGGGAATCCTTGTATATAGTTGGAGCGTAACCCAGGATGGACTAAAGACTGTCAAGGACTCGGGGTAGAACAGACCCCTACCTGGTTACGTCTCCCTGTGTTGGTGAAATGGACACCTTGCTTTCTTCAGAGACTGCACCCGGTTGCGGACACGCCGTAACCATCTTTATGTGTTTTCTTATTGTATTATTAATGTTTTGCCTTGTTATGTTTTCTAAATGTGTTTAGTCCCGGAGTACTAAATTTTACTAGGGGGGAATGTGACACCCCAGGGGTCTGGTTGCCACAGTAACGTAATGTTATGTCTGAGAGCAGGTGGGAGGTCCTTTAGTCAGGGATCCTGTGCATGCCACACCTCCTGCCCAGTCTTGGGAGGGGAAGAACTTCCCCTATATAAACCTGGGGCTGAGGCAGGGTGAGTGAGTAGAAGAAGAGAAGAAGTAGAGACAGCATAGGAAGAAACAGCAGTTACAAGGAGTCAGGGGCTGGCAGCTGCAGAGTTCGCCCTGACTAAGAAGACTTTTTACCGGACCCGGAGTCCGAGGCTGTGGGGACTAATTCCTGCCCAGCAGCAGAATCCGTCAGGCAGGGGATTTCAGGTCCTCTGGCCCAGAAGCCCGAAGGCACGGTCACACGCGTGGGACCAGCACCGCCATCGTGGAGCGGAAGCCATTAGAAGGCCCCGAGTCACCGGCCATACGGGTGAGCACCACACGGTACACTCAGGGACGTGGGCTACTTACATCAGCTCCTAGCAAGGTAGCCAGAAGAGTACAGTCAGTTTGGGAGGCCTACAACTACGCCTGGCCAGGGGAGATCCCATCTGCTCAAGGACTGACCAGGCCCCATCCGCTAGCAAGTACTCCGGGAGGGTCTTTTGTTGTTACCAGTAAAGACCCTGAACTACACCGTACCGTCTCTGAGTGGTTCCTGCTACCCCCATCATCCACGTCGGCTGCCCTGAGGCCATACCCCTCCCGTTGGGGGTTATACTATCACGCTGCACAATCCCACCATCGGCCTCAGCGGTCTGCCCTGCAGCAGCAGCCCCCTGGCTGCACTCAACGGGTGGCGTAGTCATCAACCATTTACTACTAATGGACTGCCGTCTAGTTTGATTCCCTGGGCACGGACCGGGTCACCGCCACGAGACTACAACCCTCCACAGATCCGGCTCCGGGTAAGCTCCCACTAGTTCCAGTTAATGTATTGGTAGGGGGGAGGCTGTGTAGTATTATACATGCACACCGATGGAGTCTGCATAGGGCGGGTGCCAGTCACACAGATATGTGTGAAGCACAGTGCAAAAAAATGTGCAAAAAAGATGAAAAATAGTGTATAAGATAAATACACCACATGATAAATACCCCACCAGGCCTCTTTAGTGTTGGCTAGGTGAATTGGGGCATATGTCTCGTGGGCTTGCATGTATATAGTGCTTGGCAGCCCGTCTGATCTAATAGTATGGGCGTCATCAATAGGCTGCAAGCCAGACAATGTGCATCACACATATCTGTGTGACTGGCGCCCTATGCAGACTCCATTGGTGTGCATGTATAATACTACACAGCCACTCCCTCCATGAAATGGTAGGTTAGTGAGTGGCTGTCTGCATCAGTATTTTGCACATGTGCTGGCCCCACCTTTATCATTATGGCTTGCTGCATCCTGCAGTGCATTGGTAATCTAACCTGGTGTTGGTAAGGCATTATCTTTTAGGCTATGTGCCCACGATGCAGAAATGCTCCGGATTTTTTCCTGAGCGTTTCTGCATCTCCCTGGCAGAAAAAACGCATGCGGATTGTACGGAAGTGAAGCGTTCTTCACATGCATTTCCGCAAGCGGGTTGTCAAGCACTTTCCAAGCCATTTTAGCATCACTTGGAAAGTGCTTGACAACTTGGTCACACTATATAAATACATGCAACCGGCATGGATTTTTATAGGGTGACCGAAAGAATGGTAAAAAATAAAAAATAAATATATACTTAACTTCTGATGGCCCCCGGTGTCTTTATCCGATGCGTCCTGGCTTACCGGCAGCTCGCGGTAGACTAAAGGACCTGCCGACGTCAGCGGTCGCGTGACCCATCACATGACTAATTGACATCATGGCAGGTCCTTTTCAGACCATCGTGAGCTGCCGGCAAGCCGAAACGCATCGCTAAGGACACAGGGGGCCATCAGAAGGTAAGTATAATGTATATTTTTTATTTTATTCTTTTTTTTACAGGTTCTATGGTACCCGGGTCCGGAGGAGAGTCTCCTCTTCTCCAAACCCGGGTACCATCCGCACATTGAAACGCATGGATTCCGTATCTGCAGATGCTATGATGCGGATTCCATGCGTTCCAATGCAAGTCAATGGCGGCGAAAACGTCGCGCTAAAGCAAAATAATTGGTAGTGCTGCAGATTTTTCCGCAATGATAATCCGCAGCGGAAATTTCCGCAGCATGTGCACAGCACATGGGATTATCAATGGGGAACATGGCAGACCTTCTACCAAGTGTTTTTTAAGCGTTTCTGCAGTGGAATTGCCACTGCGGAAACGCTTAAAAAACGGATAGTGGGCATACAGCCATACTGTGATGTTTTTTGAAATTATGTCCAATGTTCACCATTTTTAATGTTTAGAGTTAGGACTCGCAAGTATGAGGACCCTTGACGTTTGGGTTGCGAGCTTGTGTATTTTGGCCAAAATATCGACCAATACCTCATGTGGTGTATTTATCTTCTACACTATTTTTCATCTTTTTTGCAGGATGCGGCCAGGCCTCTTTAGTGTTGGCTGGATGAATTGGGGCGTCTGTCTTGTGGGGGTGCACGTATATAGTGCTGGGCAGCCCACCTGATCTAATAGTATGGGCGTCATCAACAAGCTGCAAGCCAGAAACTGTGCATCGCACATATCTGTGTGACTGGCGCAGACTCCATCGGTGTGCATGTATAATACTACACAGCCACCCCCTCCATGAATTGGTAGGTTAGTGAGTGGCTGTCTGCATCAGTATTTTGCACATGTGCTGGCCCCGCCTTTATCATGGAGGCTTGCTGCATCTGGTGTTGGTAAGGCATTATCTTTTACAAAGGTTCTATTGGCCCGGATGTCACCGGGAAATATTTAAGTATTGCAGGTCTTGCCCTACGTGCCAGTTAACAGCCCCCACCTCTCACTTTTGAAGTCCCCTCGTGCCATTGCCCATTATTGAAGTGCCGTTGGAGAGAATTGCTATGGACTTGGTCAGTCCTTTTGTTGAATCTGCTCGTTAGCATCAATTTATATTGGTTATCCTGGACTATGCCACACGCTATCCTGAAGTGATTCCACTGAGAAACTCCTCCGCAAAGAATATATCCCGTGAGTTGGTCCACGTTTTTTCCCCAACAGGCTTACCAAAGGGAGATACTCACAGACCAGGAAATTCCCTCTATGAGTAAGGTGATGAGGGAGTTATGCAAAGCCCTCCAAATCTCCCAACTGAGGACTTCAGTATACCATCCTCAGACAGATAGCCTATTCGAAAGGTTTAACAAGACTCTGAAGAGTATACTGAGGAAGGACATAGAAAGGGACAGTAGAGACTGGGACTGTCTCCTACCGTATCTGTTTATTCTCCAACCGAAAGGTTTCACAGGTTTCTACAGGGTTCTCGCCATTCGAATTTCTGTATGGCCGACATTCGCGGGGTCTTCTGGGTGTCACAAAGGAAATCTGGGAAGCCGAATTCACCCCCCACAGGAGCGTCATCGAGCACGTTGCTCTGATGCAGGAGAGGATTGTGAAGGTGATGCCCATCGTAAAAGAACATCTCCTCCAGGCACAAGAAGCTTATGCCAGAGTCTACAACCGGTCAGCCAGAGTGAGGCAATTCAATTCGAGAGACCGGCGTCCTCATGCTAATTCCTACGGTGGAAAGTAAGTGCTTGGCCAAGTGGCAAGGGCCTTATACGATGGTGGAAAAAGTGGGTGAAGTGAACTACAAGGTTCGTCAACCGGGACGACGTAAGCCGTACCAGATATACCACATCAACCTCATCAAGTCGTGGCAAGACAGAGAGGCTGTGGAAGCTCCATGCTTGCTGGGCAAGCTAGAAGGTGACGTTGGAGGAGTCGCAATAGCGGAAACACTAACGAAGGCCAAGAAACAGCAGTGTCGGGAGTTGATGCAGAAGAACAGGGATCTGTTCTCGGAATTGTCGGGCTGCACAAGGGTCACAGAACACAAGGTTCTGACGGATCCACATGTGCGGGTGAACTTGAAGCCCTATCTGATACCTGAGGCCCAACGAGAGTTGATATCCAAAGAGGTAGCTTGTATGCTGAAGCTCAGTGTCATTGAAGAATCCAAGAGCAGTTGGTCGAGCCTGATCGTCTTGGTCCCAAATCCCAATGGTGAGTGGAGATTCTGCAACGACTATCGGAAGTTGAATGAGGTTTCCAAATTTGATGCATATCCAATGCCAGGCATCGTCGAGCTGATCAAGAGGCTTGGGCCAGCAAGGCACATAACCACCTTGGATCTGACGAAGGGATATTGGCAGATCCCCATGGCACAGGTAGCCAAAGAGAATACTGCGCCCGACGGATGCTTCCAGCATGCCCGGATGCCGTTTGGACTGCAGGGGGCCCCTGCAAAATTCCAGAGAGCTATGGATTGCATCCTTGCATCCCATAAGAAATATGCACAACATACCTGGACAATACTATCTTCAGTCCAGACTGGGAGAGTCATATGGAAAAGATTCAGGCTGTGTTTGATGCTCTGAGGAAGGTGGGGTTGGTTTTCAATAAACTCTAAGAAATGTGGCATGGGGAAATAAGAAGCCAAGTACTTCGGATATGTAGTGGGTAGAGTCGAGATAAAACCCCAAAATACTAAAGTAGAAGCAATCTAAAATTGGCTGAGACCGGTGTCGAAAAAGCAAGTCAGAGCCTTCCTGGGAATCATGGGATACTACAGGAAATTCATCCCAAACTTCGCCATGATGGCGGCACCCCTGACTGATCTCCTTAAAGGGACAAAATCAGCCAAGGCCAAGTGGACTGCAGAGGCGGAGACGTCCTTTCAAAAGATGAAACTGGCTCTGTGTAGGCAACTGGTCCTGGTTGCCCCGGACTTCAATAAAGAGTTTATACTCCAGACAGATGCCTCAAATATCGGGATAGCAGCAGTCCTTTCCCAGGAGATACACGGGGAGGAGCACCCTGTCCTCTACCTGAGTAGAAAGCTGTCCTCCAGTGAGAAAAATTATTCGGTCATAGAGAAGGAACGCTTTGCTATAAAGTGTGCAGTGGACACCTTACCGTACTATCTGTTAGGTCAAAAATTTAGATTATTATCCGACTATGCTCCACTCAGATGGATGAGGGAAAAAAGTGAAAAAATGCCAGAGTCAACCTCGAGTTTTTAGCCCTACAGGACTCCTACTTCCCTGTAGAACATAGAGCAGGGAAGCTACATGGTAATGCCGATTCTCTCTCGAGAATCCCCTGTCTGGCAGTAAAAGGTGTCAAGCCCACGGCCTTAGGCAGAGGGGGGGGGGGGGTATGTAAGGTGGCTAATGGTCGCGTAGTCGATGGGAGGTATGTGTCACAGAGATGGTTGGTCTCTGTGATGTAACCCGGAGGGTTTCTCTAGGGCACATAAGCACTAAGAGGATCGTTTGGTGCACCTGGGAGCCGGGTTACGGGTAGCTAGGAGAGAATGGGCGGGTCCAGCTACCCACATACCTCACCTCTGGGTGTGGTTAACAGCCTATAAAATGAAGGCTGGACAGAGGCTGGACAGACATCTGTCTGAGATGATCTAGTGAATCCTGCTTTGAGCAGGGGGTTGGACCAGATGACCCAGGAGGTCCCTTCCAACTCTACCATTCTATGATTCTATGATTCTAAGGCTGTTTGGCCCATGGTCTGTGTTTGGAGGTAGAAGGCCTCCTGTGTATGTTTGTCTTCAGACCAAGCCAGGACACTGGACGCTACCCCAGCTTGTGTGCCACACAGGCCTGGCTGAGCAGAGACCTGCTAAGGACATTTACTTTGTTTGCCTGATCTAAAGGCTGTTTGCTTTTCTGTTTGGCTTCTGGGTTTATGAAGTAATAAACCCACATGAAATTTTAAAGGAACATGCCTCCTGTATTCCTCCCATTGTGCCCCAGTGAGTAAAACCCCTACAATATGTATAAAGGAAAGGGTATGGTACTCAGAGAATGTTTCAATAATCCGCCTCAACGCATTTTCCCAACAGGTTCATTAGGAGGCTTGATAGAGGAATGATAATTCATGATGTTCAGCATAGTGTGCCTAATAGCCAGGTGTCCATGTTTAAATATCCCACTTCATCCAAAACCCCTCCCAGACTAGGAGGCTCATTCCCATTCCTAGAGGTGAATTGTCACAGGATATACAGAATAGAGTCTGTCTACAATAATATACTGCGCCTAAAACTACTTCTCATGAGCTAGAGGTTCGATAATGTCCATCACCTAGTGTACATGTCCGGAAGTGACGTGCTTTTTGCTAAAACACCAGATAAACTGATTGCCGCCGCGCAACTCATACCTGTGACTGCGCATGCCCGTAGTTATAATTCCACACCGGCGTGCATCTAAGATCATTGTCCACGATTGCGCATGCCCAGATGTCTGCGTTCCACACCGGAGCACATATGGTATTGGATTGCATTCCACCAACAGAAAAATCCTCTCTCTGAAATCAGTATCATGGGAGACTAAAAATAAGTATTGCACATCCTCCCATCATGCAATCGGCATGTGGATCTACTTTATCACTACAAAATATATGGGATGGTGGCCCACAGTATACTCCTAAATGGTCATATTTGACCACTATTGCATAATTAGAGATATAGAAAGATCACCACACTTGTTAGTTACTAAATAGTAAAATTGGGATATAACTGATAAGAAATAATTCTGATATAGAAGCTCAGATCTCTTGATGAAGTAAAACAATATGTGAACCTCGTTCACAGGGAACTGAGAAGCAATGGGTAGAGTATAAAATCCTAAAATGTAATCCGGAATGGGTCTGTATTCATACAAAACAGGCATAGGAAATTAGCTCATTCAGTCCCTTAGGGCCTAGGGAATTCAGTCTGGAAATCCACTCACTTTCCTTTTTGAGGATACATCTATTAAGATCACCACCTCTCACATTGGGTTTAACCACTTCAATGATGCAAAAGGAGATGTCTCTTCTTTCACCTCAATGTGCACTGTTCATGTGTCTCACTAATGGGGTGTCCTGATGTCACGCCAGGTGTGAGTGCAACGCAGAGAGTCACGCCAGGTGTGAGTGCAACACAGAGGAGAAAGGGAGACCAGATACTAGGGAAAAGGGGGAAGAGGTGACCTCCTAATCTGGACTAGCATCACCCTGTCTCTCCCTAACATCCCTATACAGCCTCCACAGCTGTCGCCCATCACATGCCTCGCCCAACTATCCCTGGCATAAGGCTATAGCTGGGGGTGGAAGGAGATGAGCACTAGTCAACCTCCGCTAGCATTCTAAAGACAAAAGGGGAAGACAACACAGGGGAATTACAACTTCGCTTTAGAAGAAACTCCAACAGGGCACACGGCCTCAAGACTCCAAAGAGGACGTGATGCTGCTTCAGCCAAGTTCCAAGTAGAAATGAGTATACCCGGCGACGCCAACATAGACACACCAGGTATACATACACCCAGACTAAATGGAGGTAGAATCTGGGTCCTAAACACAGCCTCCCATCTAGGCAGCTGTCTGCATTGCCAAATGTGGAGATCTCTTGCAAACCCCTGCAGGGCGACTGTCTGTCACCTCTGACACACCCGTGACACCCAACCATGGCGTATTTCGCCCAAATGCCCCCTCCACACTCCTCTTAGACTGCCTCTTGGTCGTGCATACATAATCTAGGAGGTAGGGGCATGTGGCCACATATGCAAGTCCTGAGGTTTTACAGTTGGAATAATCCCTCTGGAAAAAGGTTTCACCTGTACAGGAACTCGAGAAAGATTTACATGGTCTCATTCAATTACATGTACAACTTTCTACACATCTAAATAAACCACAGATTCTTCTATCTAGCCATGTCCCCTTGGGTGCAGGTGTTTTTAGAAACTATGCATTAAACGGTGCCTAATTGACCAACCCTTTCTGAAAGTTATTGTGGGAGTAGATCACACAGCACCCTCAGGTCCAGGTCGGCCACAAGTACATCCTAAAGTTTTCTGAGGATATTAAAGATATGGTCACTCTGATTTTGGTGGAGTCGGAGTTGGAGTCGGTATAAAATGGACCCACTCCGACGCCTAAAATATGTAATAAATTGGGTACAATAGTTCAATGCAGTTTGTGAGGAATATTTTTTCATAAGAATTTGGGAAAGTTATGAAATGTCCTATAAATGTCTTTCCTATTCCTGATCTAAGGGTCTAGACTTTAGCTGAGAAAAATGTGTCCTACTGTGAATTTATCACTTAAACATGAGCCATGTATGAGGGAGTCGGAGTCGTGAAGTCGGAGACGGTGTCATGGAAATTGAGGAGTAGGAGTCGAAGGTTTGGCTTACCGACTCCACAGCCCTGGCTCCCATCCCGTACTTTCTTGATTGGTACATCAAGGAAAGGCAACTGGTAATAATTAAACTCTGATATAAATCTAAGGCCCACTCTATGGATATTGAGTTCCCTGACAAATTCAAGAAATTGTTCACTCGTTCTTGACCAGATGATAAAACTGTTGTCTATATATCTATATCATGCCCCAATATATGGTTGCCACCACTTATAATCATCCCTGCGTATTTTGGTTTCCTCCCACCAGCCCAGGAATAGATTAGCAAATGAGGGGGCACAGGGGCTCCCCATCGCAGTACCCCTGAGCTCGGGTAAGTATTTCCTGTCAAAAGAAAGACGTTATGAGTAAGAATTAATTTTAGAAGATGGTCCATGAAGTCATTATGTCTGCTACACTCTATTGATCTCGATTTCTATAAACATCTTACTCCTCAGATATAATCCTCATGCGATATATTACTGTACAAAGCCTCGATATCTAGTAAGGCCTGCTCCCCTACATGCATGTATACATGCTCAAGGGTGTACATGTAGAGGAGCAGGCAGAGGGAAAACCAACTCCAGAGGGATTATTCCAACTGTAAAACCTCAGGACGTATTCCAACTGCAGGACCTCAGGCGATACTGTGGGAACATTATACTGTGTGAGGGTATCATCCATACAGCATAAGGGGCATAATGGGAGGCATTACACTGTGGGGGGCATCATACATACTGCATAAGGGGCATAACGGGTGCATTACACTGTGTGGGGCATCATACATACTGTATAAGGGCATAATGGGGGCAGTACACTGTGTGGGGCATCATACATACTGCCTAAGGGGCATAATGGGGGCATTACACTGTGTGGGGGCATCATACATCCTGCATAAGGGGCATAATGGAGGCATTACACTGTGGGGGGCATCATACATCCTGCATAAGGGGCATAATGGGGGCATTACACTGTGTGGGGGCGTCACACATCCTGCATAAGGGGCATAATGGGGGCCTTATACTGTGGGGGGCATCATACATCCTGCATAAGGGACATAATGGGGGCATTACACTGTGTGGGGCATCATACATCCTGCATAAGGGGCATAATGGGGGCATCATACATACTACATAAGGGGCATAATGGAGGCATTACACTGTGGGGGGCATCATACATCCTGCATAAGGGGCATAATGGGGGCATTACACTGTGTGGGGGCATCATACATCCTGCATAAGGGGCATAATGGGGGCATTAAACTGTGGGGGGCATCATACATCCTGCCTAAGGGGCATAATGGGGGCATTACACTGTGTGGGGGCATCATACATCCTGCATAAGGGGCATAATGGAGGCATTACACTGTGTAGGGCATCATACATCCTGCATAAGGGGCATAATGGGGGCATTACACTGTGTGGGGGCATCATACATCCTGCATAAGGGGCATAATGGGGGCATTACACTGTGTGGGGCATCATACATCCTGCATAAGGGGCATAATGGGGGCATTACACTGTGTGGGGGCATCATACATCCTGCATAAGGGGCATAATGGGGGCATTACACTGTGTGGAGCATCATACATACTGCATAAGAGGCATAATGGGGGCATTACACTGTGTGGGGCATCATACATACTGCATAAGGGGCATAATGGGGGCATTACACTGTGTGGCGGCATCATACATACTGCATAAGGGGCATAATGGAGGCATTACACTGTGGGGGGCATCATACATCCTGCATAAGGGGCATAATGGGGGCATTACACTGTGTGGGGGCATCATACATCCTGCATAAGGGGCATAATGGGGGCATTACACTGTGGGGGCATCATACATACTGCATAAGGGGCATAATGGGGGCATTACACTGTGTGGGGCATCATACATACTGTATAAGGGGCATAATGGTGGCATTACACGGTGGGGGGCATCATACATACTACATAAGGGACATAATGGGGGCATTACACTGTGGGGGGCATCATACATCCTGGATAAAGGGCATAATGGGGGCATTACACTGTGAGGGGGCATCATACATACTGCATAAGGGGCATAATGGGGGCATTACACTGTGTAGGGCATCATACATCCTGCATAAGGGGCATAATGGGGGCATTACACTGTGTGGGGGCATCATACATCCTGCATAAGGGGCATAATGGGGGCATCATACATCCTGCATAAGGGGCATAATGGGGGCATTACACTGTGTGGGGGCATCATACATCCTGCATAAGGGGCATCATACATCCTGCATAAGGGGCATAAAAGGGGCATTACACTATGTGTGGGCATCATACATACTGCATAAGGGGTATAATGGGGGCATCATACATACTGCATAAGGGGCATAATGGGGGAATTACACTGTGTGGGGCATCATACATACTGCATAAGGGGCATAATGGGGGCATTACACTGTGTGGGGGGCATCATACAGCCTGTATAAGGGGCATAATGGGGGCATTACACTGTGGGGGGCATCATACATCCTGCATAAGGGGCATAATGGGGGCATTACACTGTGTGGGGGGCATCATACATACTGCATAAGGGGTATAATGGGGGCATCATACATACTGCATAAGGGGCATAATGGGGGAATTACACTGTGTGGGGCATCATACATACTGCATAAGGGGCATAATGGGGGCATTACACTGTGTGGGGGGCATCATACAGCCTGCATAAGGGGCATAATGGGGGCATTACACTGTGGGGGCATCATACATCCTGCATAAGGGGCATAATGGGGGCATTACACTGTGGGGGGCATCATACATCCTGCATAAGGGGCATAATGGGGGCATTACACTGTGGGGCCAGTAAAGGGGTCCTGTACTATGAGAACAATACGTTTCCTCCCTTCCTGTCTCCATAGTTGGGTCGTATGTATCTATTACAGGAAACAGAACAAAAACCTTATGATTCTTATAAAGGAGCAACACTAGACCCCAAAAGAGTCTCGGTGCTGAAGGGGTTAATGCCCCCTGCGCCCAGTAATGGGGTCTCCACATACCTCCACCTGCAGAGCCGCCACCACATATATGGCTGCTCTGTGCGCACAGGAGCTGTGATGAGGTCACAGGAGGGGAGGAGTCAGGGGTCACATGATCAGGGGCCTCAGTGGATGCAGGACTCTGCTGTGCTGGTTGTCATGGTGCTGGATGAGCTGAAGTTTATGTGTGGGGTCAGGAGGGGGTTTACAGTGTAGATGTAGGAGAGCCGCGCGTGTACGAGGTGTACGGAGCGGAGCCGCGCGTGTACGAGGTGTACGGAGCGGAGCCGCGTGTGTACGAGGTGTACGGAGCGGAGCCGCGCGTGTACGAGGTGTACGGAGCGGAGCCGCGCGTGTACAAGGTGTACGGAGCGGAGACGCGCGTGTACGAGGTGTACGGAGCGGATCCACGCGTGTACGAGGTGTATGGAGCGGAGCCGCGCCGCGCACGTACAAGGTGTACGGAAAGGAACAGCGTGTGTACAGAGCGGAGCCGTGTGTGTGCGAGGTGTACGGAGCAGAGCCGTGTGTGTGTGAGGTGTACTGAGCGGAGCCGCGCGTGTACGAGGTGTATGGAGTGGAGCCGCGCATGTACAAGGTGTACGGAAAGGAACAGCGTGTGTACAGAGCGGAGCCGTGTGTGTGCGAGGTGTACTGAGCGGAGCTGTGCGTGTACGAGGTGTATGTATCTGTGCGCTGTAAGGTTTCTACCGGACAGGTCGTGAACAGGAGGCATGTGTCCCCGAAGTACCAAGCTTCGGTGATGTAGGACCTGGAGAAGCAGGCTCCAGCACACATAGTGCTGAGAGGGTGTTAATGGGCCTGGATTAAAGGGCTGGGTTTTACGAGCAGCTGAAAAAGCTGGGGGTGAGGAACAGCTGCTCACTTACCTCCAGTCCAGGTCTTGGAAGGCCTGATTTAAGACAGCTGCGCCTGTCTCAGTGTGCTGTGTGTTGTGCAAGGTGAGCAGACCTTTCATGTACTGCTCAGAGTCGGCTGGAGGCAGAGAAAAGTCTGGACCGGTTATTTTGAGTTTTATCTTGTTATACCTTTTGTGCCAGAAAAAGGCTGTTATGTTTTGTTTTCCTGGTTGGTTTATGGACATTTAATAAACCACCAGTTTGCTTTGGAACCTGAGGACTGCATTCCTGTGTGAACTTGCACCTACACGAGAGCTAATCTGTCACAAATTGGTGGAGAATGCGGGCACAAATCCCAAGGGGCAGTGTGACTTCTACAGGAAAACGTATATGTCCTGGGTGAAGGCCGCCAGCCAGCAAGGTTCGTCCGGCAGCATGGAGGAGCTGATAAAGCAACTGATGCAGGCAACTATGCATCAGCAGCAAGCTCAGCAGGAGACTAACAAATTGATAGTACAACAGTTCCAGCTTCAACAGCAATAGATGCAGCGGAGACAGCTGCAGGAACAGACGACGCTCCTGGCGGAGGCCCTCCGTGCCAGAGAAGTCGCACCACCTCCAGGCCAAAGCGACGAGACCCAGGTGAGGAAAACCTTGAGAGGGGCGTTGCAAAAGATGACTCCGGGGGATGACGTTGAGGCGTTCCTGGCCTTGTTTGAGAGGGTGGCGGACCGTGAGAGACTACCATCGGAGCAGTGGGCGGAGGATCTTGCACCATATCTGATCGGGGAACCACAGAAGGCGTATTTTGATCTGGCACTGCAGGACTCTAAAGGAGTATAGCAAGTTTAAAGCTGAGATCCTGGCCCGGCTGGGCATAACCCTGGCAGTCAGAGTACAACGAGTCCACCTCTGGGACTTCCACAGGGACAAACCTGCTTGGTCACAAATGTTTGATCTTCTGCACCTGGTACAGAAGTGGCTGCAGCTAGAGACTTGTTCCCCAGCCAGATGGTCGAGAGAGTGGTCATGGATCGGTTTATCCACTCTCTGCCAAAGCCAATTTAGTCCAGTGTTGCCCAGAGAGATCCCCAAAATGCAGACAACCTGGTGGGCCTAGTAGAGAGGTACCGGGCGGTAGAGGGTTCCTTGGGTGGTCAAGCAGTGGTTAGGTCACCTTTCTGGGGCTCCAAAAGAAGGGGATTAAATCTTCTTTACTGAGCGTTCGTCCAAAGTCCAAGAGGCAGATGAATCGCAGCTGGGGAATCAGTCCCAATCCATCCTCTGTTGAAGTTGTCATGCCCCTGGCCATCTAGCTGCTCGGTGGCCCAGGAACTCTGAGCCAATGGACTACAGCGTAGGCCGGCATTGCTCCTACTTTGCCTACCCTGCCTGTAGCGCGGTTCATCAACACGGCGAGAGCCCTCAGGCGTGCTCAGTGTCCGTGAACGGATGCAAGTGTCTCGACTGCTGGACTCAGGAAGTTTGGTAACCCTGATAAGCGCCAAACTCCCTCATTGGCTGGTTCCTGGGAAGGTGGTGGGTGTCCGGTGTATCCATGGGGACGCTAAAAAATGTCCTGTTGCCCGGGTGGATGTAAACGCGGACTGTGGCACCACAGCTCAGGAAGTGGGGGTCGTTAAAGACTTGTTGCACCTGACAATAATCGGACGGGACTGTGCATTATTCTGGGACGTGGGGGAAAGTGGTGACACCTGGTTGCTCAGATGACAGCCAGAACACCCCTGAAGAAACCTCGCCGCAGGCCGTAACCAAAGAGTTTCCCATGTGTGTTTGTGGGCGATGAGGATGGGGCAGCATCCCTTGACGCCAACATCCCTGAGCTGGAGGTGTCCGAGGGAAACTTTGGAACTGCCCAACTCAGGGATTTAACTCTTAAAGAGACATTTGATAATGTGTCTATACTTAACGTTGTTGCTGAAGAGCCGGGAGTGACACCAGATACCCATACTTTGCCGTCAATGGGGACTTGCTATACCAAGTCACCAAGGTGAGAGGGGAGCTCATCGAGCAGTTGCTGGTGCCGGGAACATACAATCGTAAGGTATTAGACATGGCCCATGCACATGTGTTAGGTGGTTGCCTGGGGGTAGAAAAAACACAGGAACGAATCCTCCAGAGGATCTTTTGACCCGATTGTCACCGAGCAATTGTAAATTATTGTAGGTTCTGTCCCACTTGCCAGCTGACCACTCCGGTGACACGCCTCCAGTGCCGTTACCTATCATTGAGGTGCCCTTTGATCGCATAGCCATGGATCTGCTGGGGCCCCTGGTAAAGTCCGCCAGATGGCATCAGTGTATCCTGGTGGTACTCGACTATGCGACATGGTATCCGAAGGCTGTGCCGCTACGTAACTCCTCCAAGTGTATAGCTCGGGAGTTGGTCCATTTTTTTTCTAGAACGGGGTTACCTAAGGAGATCCTAACGGATCAAGGGACCCCATTTATGTCAAAGGTGATGAGAGAGTAGTGCAAAACTCTGCAAATCACACAACTACGGACCTCAGTCTACCTTACACAGACGGATGGCTTGGTGGAAAGGTTCAACAAAACCTTGAAGGCCATGTTAAAGAAGGTCATAGAGAAGGACGGCCAAGACTGGGACTGCCTACTTCCATACTTTCTCTTCTCCATCAGAGAGGTACCACAGTCCTGTACTGGATTCTCCCCTTTTGAACTGTTGGATGGCTGACACCCCCAAGGACTCCTGGATGTGGCAAAGGAGACCTGGGAGGCGGAGTCTATACCCTGCAGGAGTGTAATCGAATACGTGGCCCAAATGCAAGAGAGAATTGCCAGGGTGATGCCAATCATGAAAGAGCACCTCCTCCTAGCACAAGAGGCGCAATCTAGGGTGTACAATAGATCGGCACGTGTGAGACACTTCAACCCTAGGGATCAGGTACTGGTACCTACAGTGGAGAGCAAATTCCTGGCGAAATGGCAGGGCCCCTACGAAATAGATGAAAAGGTTGGTGAGGTCAACTATAAACTCCACCAGCCAGAGAGAAGGAAGCCCTACCAGGTGTACCACGTCAACTTGATTAAGCCATAGCGAGATAGGGAACCCGTGGAAGCTTCGTGTTTAGTGGCTGAGCCTGACGCTGATGTGAAAGAGGTCAAGGTGGCAGAGTCACTGTCACGTGCCCAAAAGCAACAGTGCACAGAGTTGCTACAGCGAAATAAAGACCTGTTTTCGGAGTTGCCAGGACTCACTCAGGCTATAGAGCATGAAGTACTCACAGAGCCTCATGTTCGTGTCAACCTAAAACCATATCGGAGCCCAGAGGCCTGCAGAGAGGTGATCTCGAAAGAGGTGAAGCGGATCCTGAACCTGGGAGTCATTGAGGAGTCCAAGAGTGGCTGGTCCAGTCCTATAGTCTTAGTGCCGAAACCAGATGGAGAATCACGGTTTTGCAACGACTATAGGAAGCTGAACGAGGTCTTGAAGTTCGACGCCTACCCAATGCCTAGGTTAGCTGAGCTTATTGAAAGGCTAGGACCCGCTCGGTACATCACCACCCTGGACCTCACCAAAGGATATTGGCAAATTCCCCTGTCCAAAGAAGCCAAGGAGAAGATTGCCTTCTCGATGCCAGACGGATGTTATCAATACATCAGGATGGTGTTTGGGTTGCAGGGAGCTCCGGCCACCTTCCAGAGAGCCATGGACTGGATCTTAGCACCCTGCAAAAAGTATGCAGCGGCCTACCTAGATGACATCATCATATTCAGCCAGGACTGGGAAAGTATTCTTGGAAAAGTTCAAGCCATACTTGACGCCCTAAGGAAGGCGGGCTTTACCATCAACTCGAAGAAATGTGCCATGGAGATTGAGGAAGCAAAGTATCAGGGCTACGTGGTTGGTAGAGGGGAAATAAAACCACAAATAAATAAGGTCGAGGCAATCCTGAACTGGCCACAGTCCCTCTCGAAGAAGCAGGTCAGGGCATTTCTAGGCATCGTGGGCTACTATCGAAGATTTGTCCCTAACTTTGCCCTGATAGCAGATGGATCTGCTGAAAGGGACGAAGTCAGCTATGGCCAAGTGGTCCACGGAAGCTGAAGTGGCCTTCCAGGAATTGAGACTGGCCCTCTGTAAACAGCCAGTCTTGGTGGCGCTCAACTTCTCCAAAGAGTTTGTGGTTCAGATGGATGCATCGGATGTCGGGCTGGGAGCAGTCTTGTCCCAGGAGATTAACAGAGACGAACACCCTCTAATGTACCTCAGTCGGAAACTGTCCACATGCGACAAGAACTACTCTATAGTGGAAAAAGAATGTTTAGCCATCAAGTGGGCATTGGACACTCTCAGATATTGCCTGTGAGGTAGAAGGTTCAGGTTAGTGTCGGACCATGCCCCACTGCGGTGAATGCGAGAACAGAAGGGGAACAATGCCCGAGTAACTAGATGGTTCCTAGCCCTACAAGATTTTAGTTTCCAGGTAGAGCATAGGCCTGGGAAACAACATGGGAATGCTGATGCCCTGTCAAGGGTCTGTTGTATGGTGGCAGAAGGTGCCAAGGCCCCCGCTTTGGGCAGAAGAGGGGTATGTAAGGTTGCTACCGGACAGGTCGTGGACGGGAGGTATGTGTCCCCGAATTACCAAGCTTCGGTGATGTAGGACCCGAAAAAGCAGGCTCCAGCACCCATAGTGCTGAGAGGGAGTTAATGGGCCCGGATTAAAGGGCCGGGTTTTACGAGCAGCTGAAAAAGCTGGGGGAGGGGATCAGCTGCTCACTTACCTCCAGTCCAGGTCTTGGAAGGCCTGATTTAAGACAGCTGCGCCTGTCTCAGTGTGTTATGCAAGGTGAGCAGACCTTGCATGTGCTGCCCAGAGTCTTCTGGAGGCACAGAAAAGCACTACATTTAAACGTCTGAAGCCGTGCTGCATATGGACTGGTTATTTTGAGTTTTATCCTGTTATACCTTTTTGTGCCAAAAAAAGCCTGTTATGTTTTGTTTTCCTGGTTGGTTTATGGACATTTAATAAACCACCAGTTTGTTTTGGAACCTGCAGGCTGCATTCCTGTGTGAAACTGCGCCTACCCAATAGCTGATCCTTCACAGCATGTACAAGGGGTACGAAGCGGAGCCGTGCATGTACAAGGCGTACGCAGCAGAGCTTTACGTGTACGAGGTGTACAGAGTGGAGCCGTGCGTGTACGAGGTGTATGAAGTGGAGCCGTGTGTTGTGGTGTTTACAAGGCGTTCTTTATATTCCATTTAAAGCCTGGCAGTTGTGTGTTGTTCCAAACTATTCACACTTGGTGGCTCACCTACTGTACTCACCCATCCCTTGTAGATTGTGAGCCCTCGCCAGCAGGGTTCTCTCTCCTCCTGTACCAGTCGGTGATTAATTTTTGTTCAAATTATTGTACTCATTGTTTGCTATGTATACCCTTTTACACATGTAAAGCACCAAGGAATTAGTGGCTCTATAATAATAATTATACTCCGTTTAACCCCTTAAGGACCGAGCCACTTTGTAGGTTAGTGACCAGGCCATTTTTTTTCAATTCTGACCATTGTCACTTTATGAGGTAATAATTCTGGAACGCTTCAACGGATCCCCCTGATTCTGAGACTGTTTTTTTTTGTGACATGTACTTCACAACATTGGTAAAATTTCTTTGACATGACTTGCGTTGATTTGTGAAAAAAAAATGGAAATTTGGCGAAAATGTTGAAAATGTCACAATTTTCAAACTTTGAATTCCTATGCCTTTAAATCAGAGAGATATTTCACAAAAAATAGTTAATAAATAACATTTCCCACATGTCTACTTTATATCAGTACAAGTTTGGAACCAAATTTTTTTTTTATTAGGTAGCTATAAGGGTTAAAAGTTGACCAGCGATTTTTCATTTTTCCAACAAAATTTACAAAACCATTTTTTTAGGGACCACATCACATTTGAAGCGACTTTGAGGGGTCTATATGACAGAAAATACCCAAAAGTGACACCATTCTAAAAACTGCACCCCCCAAGGTCCTCAAAACAACATTCATGAAGTTTATAAGTCCTTCAGGGGCTTCACAGGAACTAATGGAATGTGAATGGAAAAAAATGAACATTTTATTTTTTTACCACAAAAATTTTCCTTTTGTCCAAAATTTTGCATTTTCACAAATCTAACATGAGAAAATGGACCATGCAATTTGTTGTGCAATTACTCCTGAATACGCTGGTATCTCATATGAGGTGGAAGACCATTCGACTTTTGCAACAAAAAATTGGCTGGAATCGGTAGTGGACGCCATGTTGCGTTTCAAGAGCCCCTGATGTGCCTAAGCAGTGGAAACCCCCACAAGTGACCCCATTTTGGAAACTAGACACCTCATGGAATTTATCAAGATATGTGGTGAGCACCTTGAACCCACAAGTGCTTCACAGAAGTTTATGACGTTGAGCTGAGAAAATAAAAAAATCTTATTTTTACCACAAAACTTCTGTTTTATGCCCAAATTTAGCATTTTCAGAATAATAAAAAGAGAAAATGCACCATACCATTTGTTGTGCAATTTCTCCTGAATACGCTGATACCTCATATGTGGTGGAAAGCTAGTGTTTGGGGGCTCGGAAGGAAAGGAACCCCATTCGACTTTTGGAATGCAAAATTGGCTGGAATCGTTATTGGAGGATGAGGTTGCTTTATTATTTTTCTTTTATTGCAGGAGATCGTTGGCTTCAGCTGGAATGGGCGTGATGGTAAGTATGGTTTAATTTAGAACAATAAAGAATTGTGTCTTTATTTCAATTAAAGGACTTTATTCTGGGTGTTTGTGTTTTTTTTTTAACTTTGACTATGGGGTTAGTAATGGGGGTGTCTTATAGACGCCTCTCCATTACTAACCTGGGCTTGATGTCAGCTGGCATTATAAGCTGACATCAACCCCAACCCTATTACCCCCTGCCACCGCACCAGGGCAGCGTGGAAGAGCGAGGCTAAGTGCCAGAATTGGCGCATCCTATGGATGCGCCATTTCTGGGGCGGCTGATGGCTGGTGTTTCTAGCCTGGGAGGGGGCCAATATTCATGGCTCCCTTCCTGGGCTATTAATATCAGCCCCCAGCTGTCTGCCTAGCCTTTGCTAGCTATTAAATTAGGGGGGACCCCACGTCATTTTTTTGGGGGGGGGTCCTCCATTTTAATAGCTAGTAAAGGCTAGGTATTCAGCTGGGGGCTGATATTAGTAGCCTGGGAAGCTCCGTGGGTATTACCCCCTTCCCAGGCTTCAAACATCTGCCCCAACTGTCTGCTTAACCTCCGCTAGAGACTAAAATTACAGGGAACCCCACGCCAATTTTTTTTAATAATAAATCCTTTATTTTAATACTAAATGACAAGTACAGTAACCAACACTATCACTGTACTTATTATATATGTGACTGACATGTTTCTATCTATCTAATCTATGTGTGAAGCTCTATTCTGTCTGTTATAAATTGTCGGGTACCGCTGCTGAATTGCCGGCCGGCTTTTTTAAAGAGACGGTGCATGAAAACACTATCATTTTTTTTGATAAATCCTTTACACTAAATGACAATTACAGTAAGCAACACTGGCACTGTACTTCGTATATATGTGGCTGACATGTTTCTATCTATCTAATCTATGTGTGATTCTCTATTCCTTCTATTCTAAATTGTCGGGTACAGATGCTGAATTGCCAGCCGGCTTTTTTAAAGAGACGGTGCATGAAAACACTATTATTTTTTTTAATAAATCCTTTGCAGTAAATGACAAGTACAGTAAGCAACACTGTCACAGTACTTCATATATATGTGACTGACATGTTTCTATCTATCTAATCTATGTGTGAAGCTCTATTCTGTCTGTTATAAATTGTCGGGTACCGCTGCTGAATTGCCAGCCGGCTTTTTTAAAGAGACGGTGCACGAAAACACTATTATATTTTTTAATAAATCCTTTACACTAAATGACAAGTACAGTAAGCAACACTGTCACTGTACTTCATATATATGTGACTGACATGTTTCTATCTATCTAATCTATGTGTGATGCTCTATTCCTTCATGTCTAAATTGTCGGGTACCGGTGTATGCCGCTGCTGAATTGCCGGCCGGCTTTTTTAAAGAAAGCGTCTTCTGAGCAGTTTGTGAGCTTTTGGACACCTTTGAAGGTGTTTTCTATGTGTTCCTATGTGTTTTTTTTGCCTGCCATTGGTTTTAACGGTGTTCGACGGTGTTCTAAGGCAGGGTTCCCCAACTCCAGTCCTCAAGGCCCAGCAACAGGTCATGTTTTCAGGATTTCCTTAGTATTACACAGGTGATAATTGCATCACCTGCACAGGCAATAATTCCATCACCTGTGCAATACTAAGGAAATCCTGAAAACATGACCTGTTGGTGGGCCTTGAGGACTGGAGTTGGGGAACCCTGTTCTAAGGTGTTCGACGAACAGTTCCTCGAACATCCCGGTGTTCGACGAACCGAACCGAACCCGAACACTACGGGGGTGGCTCAACACTAATCAGGAGTGCAGCAGGCAGAGTCTGTATCAGGAGTGCAGCAGGCAGAGTCTGTATCAGGAGTGCAGCAGGCAGAGTCTGTATCAGGAGTGCAGCAGGCAGAGTCTGTATCAGGAGTGCAGCAGGCAGAGTCTGTATCAGGAGTGCAGCAGGCAGAGTCTGTATCAGGAGTGCAGCAAGGACTAGTACGCAACCTTACACAACTTAGACTGCAGAACAGCAAGGTTCCACTAGAGCTAACTAAATAGATGGAGACCCAATCAGGATTCCCCACATTTAAAAAAAAATTAGTGGCAGACGCCAGCAAAGTGGCATCAATTTCACTACTGTAGAAATAGTGTAAATAAGACCCACGCCTCTTCCAGTACAGCCAACCACAAAGATGCAGACCTAACCAGGAGTGTTCACATTGCCCTCCCTAACACCACCGAAGTGGCAAAAATGTCATCAGACTACAAGTAGTTTAACGCAGACCCAAACCTGTCCCACTACAGCCACCCCAGGAGATGCAGACTCAATCGGAAGTATTTACATGTAAAAAATAGGGCCTAAGACCACCATTTCCATGGCCAACAGATTGGAGATGGTGGAGTTCAACCTCTTAGCTTTGTCATGTGTAGGATGAAAATCTTTTACGTGACCACAACAGCGGGATTGAGGGCTGAGAGAGGGCAGAGTATGGTGAAATAGACAAACCGATAGACCATGAGTGAGGTGCAGATGTTAAGGTGGATTGAGAAACGTGTGGTGTGCTCAGAGAAACAAACACAGCAGGTATGTCCGCTTCACTTACAGCTGACGGGCTGTCACTCAGCCTAACTGCAGCGGGTATACAGCTGGTTCTGTCGGACACCTGCGTGACACAATTTGGCACGGTAATAGAGGAGGAGGAAGAAGCAGCAGAGGTGTTTGATGGGGCGGCTGATGGTTGTTTATTGAAAATCAATTTCGAGTTTATCATGTTTGTGTACCCATTTGAGGAGAATAATATCTGCACCAAATGCTCAATTTCACTACAGTATAACTATAGAAATGCATGGAGACCAAAACCTCTTCCACTACAGTCAAGCCAATGGATGGAGACCCATTTTGGATTCCCCACATTTCCAAAAATTAGCGGCAGACGCCAGCAAAAGTGTAATCAATTTCACTACAGTAGAAAGAGTGTAAATGAGACCCAGATCTCTTCCAGTACAGACAACCCAAGAGATGGAGACTTAACCAGGAGTGTTCACATTGCCATAAATGAGGGCCTAAGAAACACCACCGAAGTGGCATCAATTTCACTAGAGTATAAGTATTGCAAAGGAGGCCTAAACCAGTTCCACTACAGCCAATACAATAGATGGAGACCCAATCAGGATTCCCCACATTTAAAAAAATTGTGGCAGACGCCAGCAAAGTGGCATCAATTTCACTACTGTACAAATAGTGTAAATAAGACCCACACCTCTTCCAGTACAGCCAACCCAGGAGATGGAGACCTAACCAGGAGTGTTCACATTGCCCTAAATGTGGGCCTAACACCACCGAAGTGGCATCAATGTCATCAGACTACATGTAGTTTAACACAGACCCAAACATGTCCCACTACAGCCAACCCAATGGATGAAGACACAATCAGAATTCTCCACATTTCCCAAAATTAGGGCCTAAAACCTGCAGCAGCAGCAAGAGCAGGCACAGAAGCCATATCACAGACTGCAATTTCAAGAGATCAATACAGCACACTCAAAACAACATCGCCTACTCTGTACAGTCTGCAATTGGGGTGCAAAAGACCTTGGAGATCCATGACTTGTTCATCTTGGTGAAAGTTAGGCAGTCTACACTTTCAGGGGACAGCCAGGTACACTTATCCGTCAAGACACTACAAGCAGCACTGAAGACAGGTTCAGAGAGAATGATGGCTGCCGGGCATGATAAAACTTCTAAGGTGTGAGAGGCGAGCTCAGGCCATTCATCCATTTTTGAAGACCAAAATGTAAAAGGGTCCAAACCCTCCCTGATGGTATTGATATTGAACTCTAGATACTCTTGCACCATCCTCTCCAGTCGTTCACCACGTGTCAGACTTGTACTCTGTTGTGCAAAAAGTATGTGAAAGGATTCACAGAAATTGCTTCTGCCACTTACTATGCTGCTACTAATGTTTTGGCATTGACGAACTGACGTGCTGGAGGTTGAAAGACTACAGCTGCGATACACACTGTGTGTCTCACTGTTATCTTGGGGAAAACCTCTATTAAGGTTGCTTAAAAGCTTGTTTCGATACCCCAACATAAGCGGGTCCCTCTCCAGAGCGGGAGGCATCTGGCAAAATTGACTCTTTTAACGTGGATCTAACACAGTGGCAATATTTAGTATTATTTTGAATCCTAACTATACGGGGATCATGTTGCAGATAGAGCATCAAAAAAGCACTCATAAGTCGGGCTCTTCCAGTAGATCCAAAGCCAGGCTGTATTGTGGGCTGCATAACGCTGATGCTTGTTTCCTCCATTCCCTCCTGCAAACCACATTCAAATGAGAGGGGGTGATTATCCTCTTCATCCTCTGAAAGCTGCTCACCCATCACCTCTTCCTCCTCCATTAGTTCCTCGGCTCTTGCACCTTCACTAACAGTTTTCCTGGTATCACCAAACCCCCTTGATCGCTATAATCCACCGTCACTTGGCATCCACCTGTGTGACGACAGTCTGGAAATTTGAGACATTGGTATCCCTTCCGCACCCTCCTCTTCTTCTGGGGCCACCACCTCCTGCCGCAGGTTATTCAAAGTTTGCTCCAGCATGTATATGACCGGAATAGTGAAGCTGATGATGGCATAGTCTGTGCTAACCAGTTTAGTAGCCATTTCAAAACCATGCAGAAGGGCGCAGAGGTCCTTAATCTGTTCCCACTGCTCAAACGTGATATGCTCCAAGTCCGTACTGCGTTGCCGCGAGCTATATGTCATGACATACTGCATCAGAGCTCGTTGCTGCTGGCATAGTCGCTGCAACATGTGCAGAGTGGAATTCCACCACGTCGGCACATCGCAGATCAACCTGTCAACTGGCACAGACAAACACCTCTGTATCGATGCAAGTCGATGACATGAGGGGTGCAAAAGGTGGAAGTGAGCACACAGCTTCTGTACTTTGTGAAGCAGCTCATCCAGGCCAGGATAGTGGCGGAGAAATCGCTGTACCACCAGGTTGAGGACGTCAGCCATGCAAGGCACGTGTGCGAGCTTGCCTCAGCCTAGGGCCGCTAACAGGTTCGCACCGTTATCGCACATGGCCTTCCCTGGCTCTAGATTCAGCGGAGACAGCCATTGCTCAAACTGAGCCTGGAGAGCTGCCCACAACTCTTCACCTGTATGCAGGGGCGGAACTACCGCCCGTGCAGCCGGTTCATTGAACGGGGGCCCCGAGGGAGAGGGGGCCCCTCCAGCCTTCAGCAGGGCCGCCATCAGGGCATGACTGCCCTGACTCTAGTATGGGGCCCGGCCGGTAGGGGCCCCCTCGGGGGCCCCCCTCTTGTGCGTCTCTCTCCTCATGGGGCCCCCGGCCCCATGCTATGCGCCGGGTCCGGGACATTTCAGCGCTGAGCTTCGCTGTTGCAGCAGCGCCTTCATGATTCCCCTGACTTCCGGTCATGTGACGGTGCCGTCACATGGCCGGAAGTCAGGAGAACCTGCTGTCAGCGATTTGGACGAGCGCCAGGATTCTGCAGGGATCGCATGGGGGTAAGTATAACAAGTTTTGTTTTTTTTTAAAATACAATTAACTAGGAGTGGAGAGATGGGAGAAGCACATGTGTATGTGTGTGTATGTGTGTGTATGTGTGTGTGGGGGGGGAGATGGGAGATGCACATGTGTGTGTGTGGGGGGGGGATGGGAGATGCACATGTGTGTGTGTGGGGGGGGGAGATGGGAGATGCACATGTGTGTGTGTGGGGGGGGGGAGATGGGAGATGCACATGTGTGTGGGGGGGAGATGGGAGATGCACATGTGTGTGGGGGGGGGAGATGCACGTGTGTGGGGGGGGAGATGGGAGATGCACATGTGTGTGGGGGGGGAGATGGGAGATGCACATGTATGTGGGGGGGGAGATGGGAGATGCACATGTGTGTGGGGGGGGAGATGGGAGATGCACATGTGTGTAGGGGGGGAGATGGGAGATGCACATGTGTGTGTGGGGGGGATGGGAGATGCACAAGTGTGTGGGGGGGGGGATGGGAGATGCACATGTGGGGGGGGATGGGAGATGCACATGTGGGGGGGGGGGATGGGAGATGCACATGTGTGTGGGGGGGAGATGGGAGATGCACGTGTGTGGGGGGGGGGAGATGGGAGATGCACATGTGTGGGGGAGATGGGAGATGCACATGTGTGGGGGAGAGATGGGAGATGCACATGTGTGGGGGGGGGAGATGGGAGATGCACATGTGGGGGGAGATGAGAGAGGTGCACATGTGGTGGAGGGGGATGAGAGAGGGGCACATGTGGGGGAGGGGGATGAGAGAGGGGCACATGTGGGGGAGGGGGATGAGAGAGGGGCACATGTGGGGGAGGGGGATGAGAGAGGGGCACATGTGGGGGGGAGGGGGTGAGAGAGGGGCACATGGAGGGGGATGAGAGCTGCACATGGGGGGGTTTGAGAGCTGCACATGGGGGAATTGGGAGTAGGGGGATAATGAGCTGCACATAACGAATGTGGGGTGGGGGAGAGTAAATGATAAATGATGATGGGGTGGGGAGAGCACGGACATGATATAATGAATTGGGGCAGGGGGTGCATGTAAATATTGAATGCGGGGAGCAGGAAGTATAGAGTAGGGGGCGTTGCGGATGCAGGAGTGTGACTGGTAACAAATTGGCGGAAAGAGTAGAGGTTCTAATTAAATTATATATTAAGTGCCTATTTACAGTTAATGGGGGCACAGTGGTGGATTACAATTTATATTTGGAATGGTAGGTTGCCTAATAACTAACCATATATTGATGGTGGATGCACGTCTGTATTCAGCTGCGTAATGTAGAAGTTGGGGAATGTGCTCTAGATAACTGTGTTATTTTATGCAGAGACGAGTCCTGGCTGGAAGACGTGATGGCGGTCTGTGCTGGATGAAGGAGAAAAGCGAAGATGAAGGACTTCACCTAGAGACGTCACCGGTGAGTCAGTCTATTACATGTACACTGTGTATAATGTCACTGGTGATCACTGTATTACCTGTACACTGACACTATATACAGAGCTCCTGTGTATAATGTCACTGGTGATCCCTGTATTACCTGTACACTGACACTATATACAGAGCTCCTGTGTATAATGTCACTGATGATCACTGTATTACCTGTACACTATATACAGAGCTCCTGTGTATAATGTCACTGTATTACCTGTACACTGACACTATATACAGAGCTCCTGTGTATAATTTCACTGGTGATCACTGTATTACCTGGACACTTACGTTATACATACCATGTATAGAGCTCCCGTGTATAATGACACTTATGGTAATATTAGTAATGTGGTGGTAATATTAGTAATGTAGTGGTAATATGTGGTCTGGTCATGGTGTTGCAGTTTTTCTCCCTTCTGTGTGGTATTATTCGGACACTATGTTGTGGTAATATGTGGTCTGGTCATGGTGTGGCGGTATTCCCTGTATGTGGTATTATTGGTCATTTAAAAAAAAAATGTATATGACACATTCCCTTAAAGAAAACTAAATAAAAATATATCTAAAAAGAGTATTGGATATTTTAAGAAAATTTTAATAGGTTAGAGTAGGGACCGCCCAGAAGAGTCTACCTTATCGTGGTGGCGGCTTTAAAAATCTTTTGGCCAAAACAAAAGCTGATGGCTATGTATGTGGCGCCGTCACATGGCCGAACGTCAGGAGAACCTGGTGGCAGCGACGTGGACGAGCGCCAGGATTCTGCAGGGATTGCATGGGGGTAAGTATAACAAGTTTTATTTTTTTTAAATACAATTAATTAACTAGGAGTGGGGGGAATCAGAGATGCACGGGGGGGATGAGAGATGCACATGGGGGGGGTGAGAGATGCACATGGGGGGGGTGAGAGATGCACATGGGGGGGGGTGAGAGATGCACATGGGGGGGTGAGAGATGCACATGGGGGGGTGAGAGATGCACATGGGGGGGGTGAGAGATGCACATGGGGGGATGAGAGATGCACATGGGGGGGATGAGAGATGCACATGGGGGGGATGAGAGATGCACATGGGGGGGATGAGAGATGCACGGGGGGTGAGAGCTGCACATGGGTGGGATGAGAGCTGCACATGGGGGGGTGAGAGATGCACATGGGGGGTTATGTTTACATAACTTTGTTGCCTTATGAAGGGCAGGGGGGGCCCCCCAAAATTTCTTGCACAGGGGCCCACTACAGTCTGTGTCCGCCCCTGCCTGTATGACTGCGATTTCCAAGGCATATTAATTTGAAGACTGCCTGATTATGGTGAGCCCTGACTGCGCATTATGGAGGTGGTGTGTATTCGCTCCGCACCCTTAGAATGTGTGTCTCGTTAAGGCAGAGGTTGAGTGTGCAGGTGGAGGCCCTAGAGGAGGTGGAGGACGCAGAAGCAGCGGAGGAAGTGGGAAATGCAGAGGTTTCTTCTGCAAGCCTTGGGGATTCCAAGATTTGTGGATCAGCCCCTTCCCCCACGGCCACCAGAGTCACCCAGTGCCCAGTCAGCGAGATGTAACGCCCTTGGCTATGCTTACTCGTCCTGGTGTCTGTGGTGAAATGCACCCTAGCACACGTAGATTTAGATAAGGAAGGATGCAGTGCTCCTCGTGCTTGCATCATTCCATGTCTGTGCCGTAGGGTGAAATGTAACCTCCTCGTCTTCCTCCTCCATCTCCTCTGATGAGCTACTCCGCTGCGTGACTCTGAGTTCACACCAAGTAGGATCTTCAACCTCGTCATCATCCAATGTGTTATCCCATTCCTCGCCCTCAGAGTGACCCCTCTCCTCTTGTTGCCCTGACAGCACAGTACAATCCGCATGAGCCTCAGGTATCTGAGTCTCATTGGGATCACCTCCCTCCCCTGTGGTTAACGTCTGGTGATGAGGTTCAGGAACCTGCTCGTACCCTACTTCGTCCTGCCCCAAATCCAAGCTAAAAAAAATTTGGGCATCGTTGCAGATGCTTTCCTCCCCTTGACTCTGTGACTGTTTGGAGTACACTTCTGATGCCCATGGTGTAGAATGGGTGAATAGTTCTACAGACTCGCCCATCTGTGGTTCGCTACAGCCAGTTGTGACGAGGGGAAAACATGAGTAATTGGGGAGCCACCTCTGAGGACTGTACTGCGTGTGATGTTGAGGTGGAGGAAGAGGAGGAGACGCCACTAGAAGCAGAGCTTGCCATCCACTGGAGCACCTGCTCTTTCTGGGCCTTATCAACAAGGCGTATCGCTGTGCGGCTGCCAAAGGACTAACATAAGTTGTCAGTTGTCTTTGGATAGGACCTGTTTGTGTTGGTTCACTAGTGCTTTCACTAACATTACCACATACCCCACGTACACCTTGAACACCAAGCCTATTCCCCCTTCTACCACGCCCTTTCTTTTTCCCACTCATGTTGGTCAGATACAGTGGTAGGAGCACGCAATTAACTAAAGAAAAATATGTTTTTTTTCCTGTGCAATAGCGCAGCACACACCTGAATTTCAGCGACACTAAATGACAAGGTAAGATATGGCCTGCCGTATAACATTACTAATACACAAAAGAAATTTGTTAGTGTGCATGAGGCTGATAAAACCGACAAGATATTCTCCAAACAATTTCAAACTGAGATGTCCCCTGCTGTATTACTTTAGGAACAGAAGACTTTTTTTTTAATGTGGATGAGGCCAGTATGACATAGAATATATGCTCCCAAATATTTCAAACGCAGATCTAGCCAGCTGTATATTTTTGGGTTGCTCTGCATAAGTTCTGCGTCCATCTGAATTTGACCGCCACTGACTTAGTAGCTGGCTTATAGCACTGTATGACTTTTGGCACAGGAAAAAATATTTTTTGGACTGGGCGTAGCAAGAGAAAAGTTCAACTCCACTAAAATAGTATCTGACACTAAAAAAACTTTAGTGCACACAGCTTTCAATATCCCAATAGCAGCAGAAAAAAACAGATTTTGTGTTCTGCAATAAGAAGCTCTGCAGACTGTGCAGAGCACGTTTTCAACCCCACTAAATGAAAAGGTGCACTGCGCTTGCTTGATCACATTAGCAAGTGCAAAACAAGATTGAAGGTATACTGAGACATGGAGCTCTATACCAGCGGTGCACAGCACTATTGTATGGCATGGGCCATCTGTTTCTGTCAGAATCTCAGTACTTGCACAAGAACACCAAAAATGTGCTGCACCAGCGGTTGCAGAGGTACACAGGCCAGGAATTATCTACACTATCTGACTACGATACAAGCGCCCATCTATCTAGCTAATATCTCTCATTACACAGGAGAACACTGAGCTGCGTCTGTCTCCAGCAGTGACATGGATATAATGGTGCTGAGGGAACATGGCCGCTTTTTATATTGAGAGGACATGTGATTTCTGCAGCCAATTGCAGAAGCCCTTATGTCTGGACAGTGTAGATGCTTCCTGCGCTATGATTGGCTGGCTGCGCTTTCCTCAGTTAAAGTTACCGCCCACAGGAAAAAAGAAAAAAAAGTGCGCCGCTGATCTGACCTGTTCTAAGCTCTCCACAGCACCCACTCACCAGACACATATCACCGCCCATCATACACTTGCACTATGCTAGCAAAACTGTTCAAAACGCCGTGGTTGCCCTGTATTCATGGTCCCGTGCAAATTCTTAAACTTTTCAGATTTTAAGAAAGTTTGCTCGCCTTTGTGATCACAAATCCGAATGTGCCATATTCGTGCCGAATTTGAAACTTTCGAACATTCGCCGAACAAATTCGCTCAACACTAGTGACGACCACAGTTTTACGCTGTGGCCTTTTAGTATAGTATTGTTCAGCGACCAAGTGTGAATAAGTTCAACAACACACAGCTGGCTGACTTTAAATAGAGTATATTTGGTATTCTCCACAAAATGTCTGTATTATTATGGCAGTAATATGGGATCAGGTGTGATGACCACGGTTTTAGGCTGGGGCCTTTTAGTATAGTATTGTTCAACCACCAAGTGTGAATAGGTTCAACAACACACAGCTGGCTGACTTTAAATCGAGTATATTTGGCACGCTCGACAAAATGTCTATTATTACGGCAGTAATATGGGATCAGGTGTGATGATGGAAAATTGTCTCTGCTTTACAATACAGCAATGTGAATAAAATAAAAAAAAAATGCCTGTATTCTGCTAACAAGCATATGGAGCAGCAAAATGGTGTACTGTATTGCTTTTTAAGCTACTAATCAGGATTAAGATAAAAAAAAAATTAGCCCTGGCCCCTGATATCTGGGGCCATGTCTACAGATATCTGTAACAGCAGGAGCAGACATAACGTGCAATGGACCCTATTGTGCTGTATACAGTGTCCACAAAACCTGCCTGCCTAACTCCTGCTATCACCACTGAATATATGCAGCTGGATTAGTCCTCAGAAGGACTGTTAGTTCAGATGGATCTCTATCTTGGTGTGGAATACCTATACCTAACTATTACACTGCCAATTCTGTCCTTCACACAGCAACACCTCTCCCTACTCTGCCTGTTTCCGGGTTAGACTGTGATGAGCATAGGGGCACCAGGTCTTATATATACCCTATGACGATATGCGGCCTGCCAATCACTGTAATGCCACAACCAAGATGGCAACGGCATTACAGTGAGTGGCAGACAATCCCTGCATGTTCACTGGCTCTCTTAAGAGTACCAGACATGCAGGGCAGGGACTCGAGCTCTCGCCCAAGCATCCTAAAAATACTCGCCAAGCATGTCGAGCAGTGAGATCCTCAGGCGAGTACCGAGCAGTGTCGAGCACGCTCGCTCATCACTACTTCTGATCTTTGGGCACCACCACATCCACATCCCCGTTCCTTAACGTCGCCCTTTCCCATATTAAATGCTTTATGAAAAAAAATCCCTGGCTTTATTTTTCACAAATACCCTCACAGATGTGTTATGTATAAAGTCCCTGTATGTAGCAATGTGTGGGTCATTTTTTTTAGCTTTATTAGACACGGCAACAGCAGACTCAGGAAAATTACTGGTAAATAGTTTAGTTTGCATAGCTCAGCAGGCTTTGCGCCAGTCGCACAACTGCTAGATAAATATACGCTATTTTAGCAATAGGCCAGGAATATTATTTAGCTGAAAAAATTGTTTAGTATATGCAGGTACTAAGGAATAATATTTTTCTCTAAAAGGAGCTGTTTTATCAATTATGGTACTGGATATGAAACCCTGCCTCTCTCCCTACTCCCATAATCTGTTCCTACATTATACACAATGCACAACCTACCAAAAAAGAGTGGAGTGACAGAGCCCAAAAAAGAGTCAGGTCAATATCATAATTATTCCAGATAAAAAATCAGTTTTACTGTGTATTAAAAATATGAAAAGGATGTCCCACAGACACTCCTAAATAGAGCACAACCAAAAAAATAGTAGGTCATAGGTGAAAACTACACAAAGGACAGAGAGACAACCATGTGAGTCCACAAATATGGGTACATGAAAAGAAGTGACAATATTATCAATCCAAGTATCAATAAATCCAGTTACCAAGTAATTGGACAACGTAACTTACAAGCGCAGGATACAATCATGCATATGTGTTATCCTGGCATCATAACAGTAAAGGTGCCCATAAGACATGTGTAACCTTCTATGATGTCCAGAAATATACTGACATTGCCTGGGAAGAGAAATTGACACTGACATAAAGATGAGTCATAACATACCCATAGTGCTGTATGGACCAGTGTCTCGCTGGGACCCCGACGCGTGTTTCGCGTGAGACTCTTCGGGGGGCGTTGTGCACAACGTTGTGCCAGGATAACACATATGCATGATTGTATACTGTGCTTGTAAGTTACATTAAACAACGAAAATATCCAGATCAATATATACTAAACATCTGGATAAAGAAGAGATACCAGCTGCATATAAAAGGTAGGTGGTGACAGATAAATTAATTACCTTATCTACCCATACCTTATCCACAACTCAACTAACACTCTATTCTCCCTCTTATCACCTAGACCAGTTCACGACGGTGAAAGATACACATCTATTTGCAAGGAAACTCATTTACAAAAAATTACATTACAAAACAGCGTTGCGTGACCTATTTCCTACCAGAGAAGAAAGGGAAGCATTGGAAACCCTGGAATCTCTGGAGGCAGAAAGTAATTCAGAGGTTAGTGACTTTCCCCATAATCTATGTAACAAATCTAAGAAATTTCCAGCCCTCAGCCTATGTCCTGCCATTGAGGTATTCACTAAGTTGGTCACTTTGGACATTGAGAATCTTTCCCAATGTACGCCTTGGAAATCTAACCTAAGTAAAATGGAAAAAATGACGCTAAAATATTTACAAAAATTGAAAGATGTTATTTTTAAACCTGCGGACAAATGGGTAAACCTCGTTGTCTGGCCAGTCAGCCTTTACAAAAAGCTAGCATATAAACTTCTGAATACCCCCTATTGTTATAAAAAAACTTTCTTATAATCCCCTATCCTTTTTCCAGGATGAGTTGGTGTCTATCCTCGAAGGGGCATTCAAACAGGGTGTGATACCAAAAGAGCTGTTGGATACGGTGCGCAAACTACAGCCTCGTTTGGCCACCTTTGACTTAATTCCAAAACATCACAAAAATCCGATTGATCCGCCAGGTAGGCCAATTGTTGCCGGTAATGGCAGTTTGTGTGAAATTATATCTAGTGTAGTTGATCACTACTTGAAGCTCTTGGTCTCTGGCCTGCCCTCCTACAAGATACCACGGCCGCCCTACAAAGATTGGATCACCTCTGCCTCGGTGACCATATAGTCATGGTCACTGCAGACGTAGAGACACTTTATACGTTCATTAAACATGAAGATGGTATTAGGGTGGTTTCGTGGTATCTGACGTCAAGTGGTCTCAAGCTGTCCCTGGCCGAGCTGCTCGTGGTCCTCCTGGAATTTGTCCTTCGACATGTGTTTATTTTCAAAAAGAACATCTACTTACAACAACAGGGCTCCGATATGGGGGCCTCCTGTTCCTTCTCCTACGCCAACCTTTTTTTGGGGGTGTGGGAGCGGGATATATTCCAGGGGGATACCACTGTTGAGATGGACTTGGTCCAGGGAAGGATGAGATACATTGATGATATATGGTTTGTGTGGGAGGCTACGGCCAGAGATTTGGAGAGGCTTATGACCAAGCTGGATGATAACAATTTGAATATTTGGCTAACATATAAATTCGAAAGAAGTCTGGACTTCTTGGATTTAAAAATCGGGGTATCTGAGAATGGTATTATAACTACTGACATATTTAGGAAACCAACTGCGACAAACTCGTTGTTACAGGCAGAATTGGCACACCCACCCTCCACCATAAGAGGAATTCCAATAGGTCAGTTCCTTAGGGCCAAGAGGATATGCTCTAATGAGAAAACATTTGAGGAACAAGCGACAGAATTGGCTAATCGGTTTGAAGAGGGGATATAGCCATAGGTTAATCAGACGGGGTTACAGGATAGCAGCACGAACCCCAAGAGATCAATTAATTTATGGCAATAAAAAAAACATCAACAAATCGGAGGAGGTACGATTTATTTCGGTATATAACAATCAGTGGCCTGAAGTGAGATCAATTTTACAGAAGCACTAGTAAGTTCTATTAACAGATCCGATCCTCCGTCAAATCCTCCCCCCAGCACCCTCAATGGTGGCGAAGCAAAGTCCAAACTTAAAAGATCTGTTGGTTCACAGTCACTATGATCCGGAGAGATGTAGAGATAAACAGGATAACAGGAAAGAGATTAATGTTTTTTTCCCGTGCGGGCTTTGTAAGGCGTGTGGATATTTGAAGAAGGCAAAGAAGTTTGATAGTTTTGGTGGCTCCAAAACATTTGAAATAAGGGCACATTTAAATTGTACCTCGAAGGGCGTAATTTATTATGCCCAATGTCCTTGTAAAAAGATATATGTCGACTTACTACTAAAGAATTAAAAATTTGAGTAAGAGAGCAAGTTAGGGACATTATCAAAGCCAAAACGGTGGAAGACCCTAGCACTCAAAACTTTACCACGCCATTTTTTACACCACCATCAATGCAGCCCAAGAGAATTCCGCATCATAGATATTGATCAAGTCACCATGGGAGCAAGAGGAGGGGACCTGGGGAGGATTTTAGCACAACTGGAGAGTAAGTGGATCTATCGACGGGGTACCCTAGCACCGGCAGGACTTAATGAAAGCTTTGGGTTCAGTACCTTCCTATAATAGAGGCTAATGGGTAGATGGGGGTTTCTTTTAATATCTTATGGTTTTATTGTAGATGTATTGGTGTTTTTAATTGTTTTTATTCATCCTTAGGAAAGCTTTTGCCTGGGTTGATGGGTCGTGCGGGATGTCTGTTTCCAGTGGCTGAGGGACCAGCTCAATTGTACGAGCAAGGCAGTTGCGTGTCTATCCGCGCGGATGACCCTACACGTGTGGGATAGAAGACTACAGTGACAATATAGTCGTCTATGTGAATTATTGTATCAATATGTTAGATGTGGGTTTTAAATGTATAGGGGTTATTTTATACTAATATATACACTGGGTATGGAAAGTATTCAGACCCCTTTAAATTTTTCCCTCTTTGTTTCATTGCAGCCATTTGGTAAATTCTAAAAAGTTCATTTTTTTTTCTCATTAACCCCTTAAGCCCCGCGGGTGGTTTGCACGTTAATGACCGGGCAAATTTTTACAATTCTGACCACTGTCACTTTATGAGGTAATTACTCTCGAACGCTTCAACGCATCCCCCTGATTCTGAGACTGTTTTTTCGTGACATATTGTACTTCATGATTGTGGAAAAATTTCTTCGATATCACTTGCGTTTATTTGTGAAAAAAACGGAAATTTGGCAAAAATTTTGAAAATTTTGCAATTTTCAAAATTTGAATTTTTAAGCCCTGAAATCAGAGCGATATGTCACACAAAAGAGTTAATAAATAACATTTCCCACATGTCTACTTTACATCAGCACAATTTTGGAACCAAAATTTTTTTTTGTTAGGGAGCTATAAGGGTTAAAAGTTGACCAGCGATTTCTCATTTTTCCAACAAAATTTACAAAACCATTTTTTTAGGGACCACATCACATTTGAAGTCACTTTGAGAGGTCTTTATGACAGAAAATACCCAAAAGTGACACCATTCTAAAAACTGCACCCCTCAAGGTGCTCAAAACCACATTCAAGAACTTTATTAACCCTTCAGGTGCTTCACAGGAATTTTTTGAATGTGGAAGAAAAAAATGAACATTTAACTTTTTTCACAAAAATGTTAATTTAGACCCAATTTTTTTTATTTTCACAGGGGTAACAAGAAAAAATGGACCCCAAAATTTGTTGTGCAATTTCCCCTGGGCACGCAGATACCCAATATTTGGGGAAAAAATACTGTTTGGGCGCACGGCAGGGCTCGGAAGGGAAGGAGCGCTATTTGACTTTTTGATTGTAAAATTTGCTTGAATAATTAGCGGACGCCATGTTGTGTTTGGAGAGCCCATGTGTGCCCAAACTTTGGAGCTCCCCCACAAGTGACCCCATTTTGGAAACTAGACCCCCCAAGGCACCTTTCTAGATGCATAGTGAGCACTTGGAACCCCCAGGTGCTTCACAAATTGATTCGTAACAATGAAAAAAAAAAACACTTTTTCATTTTTATGAATCAATTTGTGAAGCACCTGAGTGTTCCAAGTGCTCACAATGCATCTAGATAGGTGCCTTGGGGGGTCTAGTTTCCAAAATGGGGTCACTTGTGGGGGAGCTCCAATGTTTGGGCACACAGCGGCTCTCCAAACGCAACATGGTGTCGCTAACAATTTGAGCCGATTTTCCGTTAAATTTGTTAGAGGACACCATGTTGCATTTAGAGAGTCCCTGTGTGCCCAAACATTGGAGCTCCCCCACAAGTGACCCCATTTTGGAAACTAGACCCCCCAAGGAACCTATCTAGATGCATAGTGAGCACTTGGAACCCCCAGGTGCTTCACAAATTGATTCGTAACAATGAAAAAGTGAAAAAAAAAACACTTTTTCATTTTTATGAATCAATTTGTGAAGCACCTGGGGGTTCCAACTGCTCACTATGCATCTAGATAGGTGCCTTGGGGGGTCTAGTTTCCAAAATGGGGTCACTTGTGGGAGAGCTCCAATGTTTGGGCACACAGGGACTCTCTAAATGCAACATGGTATCCGCTAACAAATTGAATGGAAAATCGGCTCAAATTGTTAGCGGACGCCACATTGCGTTTGGAGAGCCCCTCTGTGCCCAAACTTTGGAGCTCCCCCACAAGTGACCCCATTTTGGAAACTAGACCCCCCAAGGCACCTTTCTAGATGCATAGTGAGCACTTGGAACCCCCAGGTGCTTCACAAATTGATTCGTAATAATGAAAAAGTGAAAAAAAAAACACTTTTTCATTTTTACGAATTAATTTGTGAAGCACCTAGGGGTTCCAAGTGCTCACTATGCATCTAGATAGGTGCCTTGGGGGGTCTAGTTTCCAAAATGGGGTCACTTGTGGAGGAGCTCCAATGTTTGGGCACACAGGGACTCTCCAAATGCAACATGATATCCGCTAACAATTTGAGCCGACAATTTGTTAGCGGATATCATGTTGCATTTGGAGAGTCCCTGTGTGCCCAAACATTGGAGCTCCCCCACAAGTGACCCCATTTTGGAAACTAGACCCCCCAAGGCACCTATCTAGATTCATACTGAGCACTTGGAACCCCAGGTGCTTCACAAATTGATTCATAAAAATGAAAAAGTGTTTTTTTTTTCACTTTTTCATTTTTACGAATCAATTTGTGAAGCACCTGGGGGTTCCAAGTGCTCACTATGCATCTAGAAAGGTGCCTTGGGGGGTCTAGTTTCCAAAATGGGGTCACTTGTGGGGGAGCTCCAAAGTTTGGGCACAGAGGGGCTCTCCAAACGCAATGTGGTGTCCGCTAACAATTTGAGCCGATTTTCCATTCAATTTGTTAGCGGATACCATGTTGCATTTAGAGAGTCCCTGTGTGCCCAAACATTGGAGCTCCCCCACAAGTGACCCCATTTTGGAAACTAGACCCCCCAAGGCACCTATCTAGATTCATAGTGAGCACTTGGAACCCCAGGTGCTTCACAAATTGATTCATAAAAATGAAAAAGTGTTTTTTTTTTCACTTTTTCATTTTTACGAATCAATTTGTGAAGCACCTGGGGGTTCTAAGTGCTCACTATGCATCTAGATAGGTGCCTTGGGGGGTCTAGTTTCCAAAATGGGGTCACTTGTGGGGGAGCTCCAATGTTTGGACACACAGGGGCTCTCCAAACGCAACATGGCGTCCGCTAACAATTTGAGCCGATTTTCCATTCAATTTGTTAGCGGACACCATGTCGCGTTTGGAGAGCCCGTGATGTGCCTAAACAGTGGAGCTCCCCCACAAGTGTCCCCATTTTGGAAACTATACCCCTCAAAGATTTTATTAAGGTGTATAGTGAACATTTTGAACCCAGAGGTACGGCACATTATTTGTTTACATTAGGTCATCATATTGAATAAGTTTTCATTATTCTTGAGCGCAAGTGCTCGTTACTTGAGTTTGCATCGGGTACTCAGGTATGCACCATGTACAACGTGTGCTCGAGTGACATGCTCGAGTCCCTGCTCCGCATGTTTCACGGTTATTAGACACCCAAAAAAAAACATGCGGGGATCGCTCGTGCATGGCAGGCAATCCCCGTAAAGTTTTTTGGCCGCGAAGCATATGGGGCAGAGACTCGAGCATGTCACTCAAATACCCACGATACTAAATGCATACCAGAGCACCTGATGCAAACTCAAGTAGCGAGCACTTGCTCTCAACACTAGTCGCCATATCGTCATCTTTTTTTCTTACTTTTGAAAAAAATCCCAACCCCAGCCCTAACCCTAGCACAACCCTAGCCCCAGCACAACCCTAGCCCCAGCACAACCCTAGCCCCAGCACAACCCTAGCCCCAGCACAACCCTAGCCCCAGCACAACCCTAGCCCCAAACCCAGCCCTAACCCTAGCCCAATCCTAACTCAAGAGTTTATTTTTGACGCTGTTCCTTGTGCGGTATAAGTGATTAGACGACTTTATTCTTCGGGTCGGTGTGATTACAGCAATGCCAGAATCATATGGGGTTTTTATGACTGACAGCTGTCACACACTAAAAGACGCATTTTTTGTAAAATCTAGTTTTTGCATCGCCATATTTTGAGAGCTATAATTTTTCCAGATTTTGGCAGACAGTCATGTGACGGCTCGTTTTTTGCGGGATGACTTGACGTTGTTATTGGTGCCATTTTCAGGCACGTGACATTTTTTGATCGCTTTCTATTCCGATTTTTGGGAGGCAGAATAAACAAAAACCAACAATTCAGGAATTGTTTTTTTTTTTTTTTTTTTTATTCTGTTCCGCGTGTGGTAAAATTGATGAGGCAGCTTTACTCTTCGGGTCAGTACGTTTACAGCGGTACCACATTTGTATCATTTTTCTATGTTTTGGCGCTTATACACAATAAAAGCTATTTTATAGAAAAAAATATTTTTTAGTATCGCTTTATTCTGAGAGCTATAACTTTTTTATTTTTCGGCTGATGGAGCTATATGGCGGCTTGTTTTTTGCAGGACGAGATGACGTTTTCAGCGGTATCATTTTTATTTATATGCGTCTTTTTGATCGCGTGTTATTCCACTTTTTGTTTGGCGGTATGGTGATAAAGCATTGTTTTTTGCTTGTTTTTTTTTTTTTTTTTTTTTTTTACCGTGTTCACTGAAGGGGTTAACTAGTGGGACAGTTTTATAGGTCAGGTTGTTCCGGACGTGGCGATACCAAATATGTGTACTTTTATTGTTTTTTTTTTATTTTTTTTATAATAATATTTATTGATGGGTACATTATATTTTTATTTTTGGTGTATTATTTTTTTTATTTTTTTATAATATTTTTGCACATTTTTTTTTTTTTTTTCCACTTTCACACAGTTTATATACTTTATTACTTTGTCCCACTCTGGGACTTTCACTTTTTTTTTTCTGATCGCCTGCATGGCACAGGAATGGAGCACCATCCCTATGCCATGAAGGCTGTCAGAAGTGCACAGTGTGAAGATTGCTTGGAGATGCACTGCGCATGTCCAAGCAATCTTCCTGCTCTCTGGTGACCCGGATGTTGTCATGACGACATTGGGTCGTCATGGCAACACCCGGGAAGCCTTTGCAGACTGCGCTGGAAGCCGGAAGAGGAGGTGAGTATCGCCGATCACCTCCCCTTGCCCCCGCAATGCCGCGATCGACTTCGATCGACTTCGATCGCAGCATCGCGGGGGTTAATGTGCTGGGAGCGGTGCGTGACCGCTCCCTGCACATAGTACCGGGTGTCAGCTGTGACAATCAGCTGACACCCGGCGGCGATCGCGCCCGCACAGCCTGTGTGCGCGCGCGATCGCGATGACGTACTAATACGGGTCTGGCTCTTAAGTCCCAGGGCACAGACGCGTATTAGTACGTCAGATGTTATTAAGGGGTTAAAGTCCACTCTGCACCCCATCTTGTCTGAAAAAAACAAATGTAGAAATTTTTGCAAATTTATTAAAAAAGAAAAACTGAAATATCACAGTCTGCAGTTTACCTGTATTCATAGGCCTGTTTTACATCATGACATACCTATCTATTACCTGTATGACCATCATAGTCACTGAAGCACTGGCACCTTAAACTTTGACATTTTAGGCTGTATTTTTTCATTAGGATAGTCTCTTCAGTATTGATTTAAATTAAGTTATGTTACCATCATGTGTATGATTCATGTCACTTAGTAACAAGTACATTGTATGAATACGTATATGGCATTATATTTCTAGTTTACTAGTGATGTTCATTTTTTTGGCCTTTTTTGGGGGTTAATTTTCCCTCCCAGCTCATGTATGTGTTGCTCCTTTATAGAGGTTGTTGCCCTGTCTTGTTAATTGGTTTTATCAATTTGATGAAATAAAATATATACCTTTTATAAGCAGCTGGTATCTCTTCTTTGTCCAGACGTTTAGTATATATTTGTTATGTTCTGCTACCAGAGCTAAGGAAAGAGAGGAGATCTGTCCCTACGATAGAACTCAGCTTTATCCCTACGATGTAACAGGGGACCTGATCCTGCGATCAGACCTGCTAAAGTCCTAAGCTAGTCTGTACGGAGACCTATAGATGTGGGGAAGGAATCCCTACAAGTACTAAGGACTGGGAGGAGAATGGACACCTCCTAACAGAAATAGTAGCAGACAGACGAACAAACAAAATATATAGAACACAGAGGTCCGTAGACCAAGCAAACTAACAGAGTTAGATACAGAGCACAGGCTAGCTAGAAAGTAGTTATACAATGAAGTCCAGCAAAGCCAGAAGGGCGGAGCAGGATTAAATAGGCCAACAAGGTCATGTGACCAGCAAAGGAAAAAACCTAAGAGCAAGGTTCTAACAATATTGATCTGGATATTTTGGTTGTTTATTCATGTTGAAGTGTCCAGGAATGGATTAACATAGGACATTTAATGTAATTAATTGTAAGTTACGTTGTCCATTTACTTGGTAACTGGAATAATTGATACTTGGATTGATAATATTGTCACTTCTTTTTATGTACCCATATTTGTGGACTCACATGGTTGTCTCTGTCCTTTTTGTAGTTTTCACCCATGACTTACTATTTTATTAGTTGTGCTCTATTTAGGAGTGTCCGTGGGACCTTCTTTTTATATTTTGGATACACAATAAAACATTATGATGTTGACCTGACTCTTTTTGGGGCTCAGTCACTCCACTCTTTTTGTAGGTTGTACATTATTGAGAGCGCCCACATATGAACTATGGTTTATCTATACCGCCATGTTCTTCGGTTTATATGCTTCTGACTATACACAATGCAACCTAGCAGAGATCTGCAGCATGTACTTGCAATGCTAACACCCTGCCTCCCTTTTCCTCTCCCTCGTATTAAATCTCACCCTACGCTATCTCAACCTAACAGAGAACTAATCTTCACTCTAAATAGCTCTTAAAAGAGCTTTTTGGACTCAGGAACTCTCCCTATACGCTGCTTTCACACTACGTTGATGTAATAAGCGCAAGATGGCGCCAGCAGGGCTTAAATATCCCCCTACGATGCTGTAAGGCCAGCCAATCACAGTAATGCCACAACAAAGATGGCAGCGGCATTACTGTGATTGGCAAGCAAGCCCAGCATGTTCATTGGCTGCAAATAAAGCGCCAAACATACTGGGCGGGTCACTCGAATATACCGAGGTGAATAGCTAATTACTCGCCGAATAGCCTGAATTGTGTACTATTCGTGCGAGTAACGAATAGTGGCGAATGTATTTACTCATCACTAGTAAAAGGACATAAATCCAAGTGACACATTCATTCCTGCTCCAAGTGTCAAAGGTTGTCATAACTCTGTCTCTCTGAGATTTGAAGTTACCTTTTAATACCAGTAATTTCATGTCCATGATCCTGTGATCAGGAATACAAAAATGTTTGGCCACAGGTAGATCTATTCTTTTTTTCTTTTATTGTGTGGCGATGAGAATTCATCCTTGTTCTAAGTTTTTGCCTTGTCTCCCCTACATACAGACCCCCAGTTAGACATTTGGTACATATAATTAAGTAACTACATTAGATGTGATGCAGCTGAAAGTACCTGGGATCTTGTGGTCTTGATGTGAGTTTGGAATCTTTATCTGGTCTGTGGTCATTATAAATGGACATGTTTTACATATACAGTTGGTGAGGATGAATTTTGTAAGTTTCACCACAAAGGTGAAACTATCCTCCCGGTTAGTTTGCTTTCCCTCCCAGTACCTTTTCATTCTAACAATGTTAGGTTTCTGGGAGATTATACTTGTTCCTTTTATTTTTGGTTCTCCTTAGCTTGCCTTCTTTGCCCTATATGAATGTGTTTTAGTTTCTCACTCAGGGTTTTCATATTTTACTTCATATTTTCCTTTCCCCTGGTTGACAGTATGTTGTGGCCTCCCCTCTGGTTCCTCAGGAGGTACGAGAAACTCCTAAATGGCCTATTAGAGAGTTAGGTCCGTGGCATTTTTAGTTGTGCAGCTAGGGCCTTTCTAGTCTGCACAGAGACTAGTTGGGTGTAGCTGCGGCATTCTCCTCTGTGTGGGTTCTCCGGTGGCTATCAAGATGCGCTTTCTGGTTAAAACATTTCCCACATTTTGAACATGAAAAATGCTTCTCCCCTGTGTGAGTTCTCTGATGTTCGATAAGCGTTGATTGCAATGTAAAACAGTTCTCACATTCTGAACATGAAAATGGCTTCTCCCCTAAGTGAGTTCTCTGATGGCTGATGAGATTTGATCGATTTGCAAAACATTTCCCACATTCTGAACATGAAAATGGCTTCTCCCCTGTATGAATTCTCTGATGTGCAATAAGATATGTTTTCTCTGTAAAGCAGTTCCCACATTCTGAACATGAAAATGGCTTCTCCCCTGTGTGAGTTCTCTGATGGCTGATAAGATTTGATTTCTTTATGAAACATTTCCCACATTCTGAACATGAAAATGGCTTCTCCCCTGTGTGAGTTCTCTGATGTGCAATAAGATTTGATTTCACTGTAAAGCAGTTTCCACATTCTGAACATGAAAATGGCTTCTCCCCTGTGTGAGTTCTCTGATGTGCAATAAGATCTGATTTCTGTGTAAAACATTTCCCACATTCTGAACAGGAAAATGGCTTCTCCCCTGTGTGAGTTCTCTGATGTGCAATAAGATCTGATTTCTTTGTAAAACATTTCCCACATTCTGAACAGGAAAATGGCTTTTCCCCTATGTGAGTTCTCACGTGAGTAACAAAATCTGATTTCTGATTAAAACATCTCCCACACTTGGAACAAGAAAATCTATTCTTCGCTTTGTGAATTTTTTCATGTTTAAGAAAAGACTTTTTGAGGGGAAAACTATTTCCATATTCAGAACATGAAAATGGCTTCTTTGCTTTAGGAGCAATTTGTTTTTTAATGCTTATTTTGTGACTTTGATTTTCCTTAATAGTTGGTAATGAGTCAGAAGACAGGATCTGTTTCATAGGATCAGATGACAGATCTTTGCTGTGAAGGGATGATGGTAAATCTGGAATAATGGCATTAACTTCAATTGTATCTTGTGGGATCTCAAAATTATCTGATTTGAAAATTGAAGATGTCAGCTGTTCCTTTGATCTCCTGGTACAGACATCTGCCAAAAATAAATCCAATTATTATTTTTTAATAAAAAAATCCTTGTAATTATATATTTTTGAACATTTCTACTTAAACTGTCCGTAAAAATGGGAAGTTATGCAAAAAAATGAATTATTCACCAAGACAATGACAGTTCACAGTCTAAAAGAAAACCTCATAGCATGAACCAGTGGAGCGTGGTGTTCAACTGTTTGTTCATTCTGCTTCCCATATATGGAATAAAAAGCCACCAAACAATGTCCCCACTCAGGTCCATCATCTGAAAAACAGAAGTTTCCACTTTATTAGTGGCTGAAAGGCTCTTGAAAAGCAACATGGCTTCCATAAACCAATCCAGCAATATCTTATCTCTCAACGTCAAATCTCCCCCTCGCTTCTGAGCCTTGCAGTGCGCCCAAACCACATTTATCATCCATGTATTTGGCATTACTATAGTGAGAAGAACCCACTTAATTTACAGTGTCTGTGTCTCCTGGGGCACAATCTGGGCACTATGTATTGAGTAATAAAATGATATATTTGTAATTTTCAATCTCCAACATCCATGCGTGCTAATTTCAGAAAAGTGGCTTTGGAGTCAAAATAGTCACTACTCCTATAGATTAATTCACTGGGGGTTATAATTTCCAAAATGGAGCCACTTTATGGTGATTTCTACTGCTCTCGTTTTCTGCCATTGTGTCATATAAGAGCTTCTGCAAGTGGTGTGTCCTATCTCCTCTGGTATCTCCTACTGTGACATCTGCTTCTGTCACCAGGAGCCACCTTTTTCCCTTCCCCCATGACAGCACCATACGAGAGAGTAGGATCTGCCCCTATTACCTGACAGGAAGTCCTGAGCACAAAATAAAAAGGAAACTCCCACTTCCTCCTTCTATGTGGTTTCCTGTCCTCAAGGATGTAGAAGCCTTTAGCTCACGGCTGGAGCAGCCGTAAATCATGGAAGACCAGTGAATCATGGAACACCATGCTGAGTTCTATAGCTACCTCTAGTGAGTGGCAATGAGCAGGGGCCCAGTTGGGCGCTGAAATGATAACATCAGCCTGGAAGAATCTAAATTTAATGATTCCGTACCTACCTACGTTTGTTTGGCCTAGGCCTCATGGCTTGTAAATTGAGCCTCATGGTTAGGCCTCATGGCTTGTGCATTGAGCCTCATGGCTTGTGTATTGAGCCTCACGGCTAGACCTCATGGCTTGCGCATTGAGCATCATGGCTAGGCCTCATGGCTTGCGTATTGAGCCTCACAGCTAAGCCTCATGGCTTGTGTATGAAGCCTCACGGTTAGGCCTCATGGCTTGTGTATTGAGCCTCATGGCTTGCGTATTGAACCCCACGGCTAGGCCTCATGGCTTGCGTATTGTGCCTCACGGTTAGGCCTCATGGCTTGTGTATTGAGCCTCATGGTTTGCGTATTGAACCCCACGGTTAGGCCTCATGGCTTGTGTATTGAGCCTCACGGCTAGGCCTCATGGCTTGTGTATTGAGCCTCACGGCTAGGCCTCATGGCTTGTGTATTGAGCCTCACGGCTAGGCCTCATGGCTTGTGTATTGAGCCTCACGGCTAGGCCTCATGGCTTGTGCATTGAGCCTCACGGCTAGGCCTCATGGCTTGTGCATTGAGCCTCACGGCTAGGCCTCATGGCTTGCGTATTAAGCCTCGCGGCTAGGCCTCATGGCTTGCATATTGAGCCTCGCGGCTAGGCCTCATGGCTTGCATATTGAGCCTCATGGCTTGCATATTGAGCCTCACGGCTAGTCAATGGAACCATATTACACTATGTATTCTTGCGATTAAAGTCATAAACTGGTAGACTCAACTAAGTGGCAAGTTGGTTAAATATCCAGTCAGTGCTCTCTTGGACTGGTAAGACTGCAACTCTGCAATAAACTTATAAAAGGAGGAATCAGTAGATGAGTTAAAATGTCCCCGTATCCGTGAGACTCCTGTGGTGAAGGAGAAGCATCTTAGCTAGTTTAGACGAATGCCTTCACACTGAGGTAAGACCGTTCTGATTATTACTCAAGCACAGGATGATACATACTTAAGGTACATGTTTAACGGGCCGGAATGCTAATACCTTAGCTTAAGACCATCTGAGATTTGACCAATACCATAAGAGATCTAGATCTCTTTCTGAATGAGTTGCTTCGGAAAAAAAAAAAGTGTATCAGAGGTGATGGTTATCACTCGGTTTACTTAGTTTCTTTGCTTGAAAACTAAACTATTTTGCATCTGAACTATTTTAATCTAACAATCTCCATGGTTGGATTATAAAGTTGCAGAATTAATGCTATTATAGGGGAATAGCGTAAATACGATCATTCCTGCATGAACGGTGGATTGTGACTTTTCTTTTGGAATAGCTCAGATCTGTCTCTTACCCTTTCTAGTTGTATTAGCTCTTGGTACTTGGCTAGATTGTGGTAGCCAGAAACTCCCCAGGATGGAAATCTCAAACTATAAGTGTCCGTTCGGCTTAAATACATTTCTTGGGGGGACTTAACATTACATCTTAAGGGATATAAAGTACTAAATATTTCTGCTGGTTTTGAGATCCCCATTTTGGCAATCTGGGATGCTCTATCTACTCTTGGTAGCATAGAGTTGGGTAGTTTTGAATAATTATGTGATCATTGACCCTAGAAAGGGTTTAGGGCCCAGATCTTGGGCTTAAGTGGGGCCTTCAATTGAAAATGCCAACAATATTAAAGTAGAAACCCTAGTCAAAGCCTGGTTAAGGTTACCAGGTTCCCTGAATCGATTAACTTCTGCTTCTATTACACGCTGTGTCCTAGTACCAGTTCTTATATACTTCAGTTGTTGGTTAGTTGATTTAATGAAAACAGAATATCTAATCAAATCTGTGAAAGATATTCAACCATGTATATAAGTGAAGTCTCTAAATATAGACCATTCTCTGGGAGATAAAGAGGAAAGAGTGTTGTAAAAATCCTTTTTACTCTTGTAGGTGCTTTTGGTTTAAGCTCCAAATCGATAGAGATTATGTTGATAGTGCTTCAAGAAGGAAGACTGAATGATATCTAAAAAATTCACAATCTGTTGAACTAGGATATTTCGGGGATCTTTCTTCAGGTGTAAGATCCTACATGGGTGCTCCCTCCCTATTGAAGGGCTCCATTGCTATTGTCTCTCGTATGGTGCTGTCATGGGGGAAGGGAAAAACGATAATCACTTACCGGTAATTTGATTTTCCTGAAACCCATGACAGCATCCTAATTTTCCCTCCCTCTGGCTTTTGGTTGATGGTTCTTAGTCTTCTCTTCTCACAATGAAGAATGTGCTTGAGTGAATGTATAAATAAAAATGATGATGAATTGGGTGACTCTTACTTGACTCCTGGAAACCACATTGAAGGAGGAAGTGAGAGTTGCCTTTTTATTTTGTGCTCAGGGCTTCCTGTCCAGTAATGGGCGGATCCTACTCTGTTGTATGGTGCTGTCATGGGTTTCAGGAAAATCAAATTACCGGTAAGTAATTACCGTTTATACATTCTGCAGGCAGTGCTAGTGATGGAAGAGACGTCGGGAGAAGAAGCTCTGGGCGGCGCAGGCTCTGTCCAGCCACTAATAGCCCCAGCCCCCTGAGGAAGCCAAACATGGTGAAAATTGTTGGGGTGGCTATGTATATATTTTCGGCAGCACTAGGGAACCTGTGTATGTCCTAATAAATAAAGTGATCAACTAATCTATGAACTGCAGACATAGAGGAAAACTATAATGAATTTAATGAGCTCATGATATCAGATGTATCCTAATACTATACAGTTTCTAGAGACTTAATATCATAGTAAGTGCACAGACAAAACTAGTGTAGTTTTAATTTACTTCTTTACCACATTTTAGTAAAACAGTAATAAAAGACATCTTTTATACACCCCTCAACCAGGGTTTTTTTTACCCTCTCGGTTATTTGTCAATACGCATATGACAGAAAATACCCAAAAGTGACACCATTCTAAAAACTGCACCCATTAAGGGGCTCAAAACCACATTCAAGAAGTTTAGTAACCCTTCAGGTGTTTCACAGGAATTAATGGAATGTGGAAGGAAATTTTTAGTTTCACAAAGTGTAACAGGAGAAAATGGATCCCAAAATGTGTTGTGCATTTTCTCTTGAGCATGCTGATACCCCACGTGGGGGAAAACAACTGTTTGGGTGCATGGCAGGGCTCAGAAGAAAAGGATCGCCATTTGACTTTTTAAATGTAAAATTTGTGGACGCCATGTCGCGATTGGAGAGCCCCTGATGTGCCTAAACAGTGGAAACACCCCACAAGTGACACCATTTTGGAACCTAGACCCCTCAAGGAACTTATCTAGAAGTATGGTGAGCACATTGAACCCCCATGTTCTTCACAGAAGTTTATAATGTTGAGCCGTGAAAATACAGAAAATCTAATTTTTCCCTCAAAAATGTTTTTTTGCCCCATTTTGAAGCTTTTTTTTTAAGCTTTTTTCACTGTTTTCAGAACATTAACAATAAGAACATGGAAGAGTCCAGGAGCCATTTGGTGAGCTGCATATCCTGCTACATGTTCACAGACTTGCCAGTGGAAAAGCCAAACTTCACATGCCAGAAATGCAAGCTTGTGTCCCTGTTGGAGGAAAAGTTGCGAAATCTAGAAGAGAGGTTAACTACCTTGAAAATCATTAAGGAAGGTGAAGAGTTCTTAGACAGAGCAGAATTATCTCTTCATGATTCAGAAAGAGAAGAAATTCGAACTGCACCTGACGAAACAGAGGAATGGAAGCATGTGACCCACAGAAGCAGAAGGATCGAGAGGCAGTCAGCACCCATACTGATCTGGAACCAGTACCAGGCTCTCACGCAGGAGAACCATGAAGAAATACAGCAAAATAAGACTTTGCCAGCAATGAATAACCTGGTAAGCCCTCAGAATCCTCCTGGATGGAGAAAGAAGAATGTTGTGAAGAAAAAACGGAGAGTGGTGGTCATGGGGGATTCCCTGTTAAGAGGAACAGAGGCCGCTATCTGCAGACCAGACATAACCTCAAGAGAAATGTGCTGTCTTCCAGGAGCAAAAATTAAAGATGTGTCTGACAGGATATCAAGACTCTTCAGACCTACAGATCACTACCCATTCCTGCTAATACATGTGGGGACAAATGACACCGCAAGAAAGGACCTGGAAACCATCTGCAGTGACTTTGAAGACTTAGGCAAGAAAGTGAAAGAATTGGGAGCGCAGGTGGTCTTCTCATCCATCCTCCCAGTGGATGGCCATGGAACAATGAGGTGGAATAAGATTCTACAGGTGAACAACTGGCTACTTCGATGGTGCCGTCAACAAGGATTTGGATTTCTGGATCACGGAATGAATTACCTATACGATGGACTACTTGCTAGAGATGGGGTGCACCTTACGAAGACTGGAAAACATGTATTTGGAAGTCGCCTTGCTACACTCATCAGAAGAGCTTTAAACTAGAACAATGTGGGAAGGGAAGCAAAAGGCCAGAAAAAGCCATACAGCTGACAAATACTATTGAGATCTCTGCTACTGGAAGTGGAAAGGAAGAACAAAGACAAAACAATTTAAATAATAAAAATATGGGAGGAAGAGAAACCAATCACAAACTAAAATGTTTTTATACAAATGCACAAAGCATGGGCAACAAACAAGGAGAATTGGAACTACTAATGCAGGAAAAGGAATATGATGTCATTGGAATCACTAAAACTTGGTGGGACGATACACATGATTGGAATAAAAGGCTAAAAGGATACAACTTGTTTGCAAGAAACAGACTTGATAAACGAGGAGGAGGTGTCGCATTGTATATTAGAAAAGCGTATATCTGCACAGAGATTGAAGCTTCAGAGACTGGGAGTTCTGTGGAAACTGTTTGGGTAAGAATACAAGGAGAGAACAACGGAAAGGACACCATTGTAGGCATTTACTACAGGCCACCTGGGCAAGCTGAAGATATGGATGAACTCTTTATGTTTCAAATGACCAAGTTCTCCAAAAAATATGACGTAGTGGTCATGGGAGATTTCAACTATCCAGACATTTGTTGGGAATCTCTCTCAAGTAAAACTAACAGGTCAAGCAAATTCTTATCCTCTCTTGCTGACAACTTTATCTTCCAAAAGGTAGGGGAGAAAACAAGGGGATCTGCTACTTTGGATCTAATCCTTATAAACAGGGAGGAAATGGTTGAGGAGGTAAAGGTGGCTGGGACCCTAGGAGGCAGCGATCATGCTATTATAGAATTTTGGATAACTAGAGGAGGAAGACATGTGAAGACTCAAACTTCAAGGTTAGATTTTAGAAAGGCAGATTTTAAGAGACTCATAAAGAGAATAGGAGGGATCCAATGGCTGGATGTCCTTAAGGACAAAAATGTCCAGGAAGGATGGGAAATTTTTAAAAATGAGATTCTCAAAGCACAATCGTTAACAATCCCGAAAAGTAGGAAGAATGGGAAGCATTTAAGGAAACCAGGATGGATGAACACAGAACTTAAACACATGCTAAAAAGAAAGAAAGAAATGTTTATTAAATGGAAAGAGGGAGGCATATCTAAAGAAGATTATAATGCAGTCTGCAGATCCTGCAGGGCACGCATCAGGTTAGCTAAAGCTGACAATGAATTAAGGCTTGCAAGAGATGTCAAAAGCAATAAAAAAGGATTTTGGGGGTATGTCAAAAGTAAAAGAAAAGTCAAAGATGCTATAGGATTTTTACAGGATGAAAATGGAGAAATGGTAAGAGAGGATGTTGAGAAGGCCGAACTTTTTAATTCCTATTTTGCATCTGTTTTCTCTCAGAAAGAAAATGTAACATCAACTGATCTTCACTGTCCTTTTAAAGGAATAGAGGAATCCAAGTTATCAGTAAACAGAAAGATTGTGAGGGAATATTTAGCTAACATAAATGAGTTCAAGTCTCCAGGTCCAGATGAATTACACCCCAGAGTACTGAAGGAGATTGTAGAAGAAATTTTAGAACCACTCTCCATAATCTTTGAAAATTCTTGGAGAACAGGAGAAGTCCCAGAAGACTGGAGAAGAGCAAATGTTGTTCCTATCTTCAAAAAGGGGAAGAAGGTGGACCCAGGGAACTATAGGCCGGTGAGTCTGACTTCTATACCAGGAAAGATCTTTGAACAAATTATTAAACATGTATGTAAGTACATGGATAAGAATGAAGTGATTAACCAGAGTCAGCACGGGTTTGTAACTAACAAGTCATGTCAGACTAACTTAATTTCCTTCTATGACAGAATCACTGACTGGGTGGATCAGGGAAATGCTGTAGATATAGTATATCTTGACTTCAGCAAAGCATTTGACAAAGTATCTCACACCATCCTTATTGAAAAAATGACCAAGTATGCAATGGACCAGGCAACTGTTAGGTGGATTCATAACTGGCTTAGTGATCGGACTCAAAGGGTGGTTGTAAATGGCTTCACATCCAGCTGGATGAATGTCTCAAGTGGGGTACCACAGGGCTCCGTCCTGGGACCTGTATTGTTCAACATCTTTATCAATGATTTAGATGAAGGAATTGAGGGTAAACTGATTAAATTTGCTGATGACACAAAGCTAGGAGGGATAGCTAATACTAGAGAAGAGAGAGAGAGGATTCAAAAAGACCTAAATAAACTGGAGCAAAGGGCAGCAACCAACAGAATGGTTTTTAACAGGGAAAAATGCAAAGTACTACATCTGGGCAATAAAAATGAAAAAAGCATATACAGAATGGGAGGAGTAGAGCTAAGCAACAGTACATGTGAAAAAGACTTAGGTATACTAATAGATCATAGACTGAACATGAGTCAACAGTGTGATGCAGCAGCAAAAAAGGCAAATACAATTCTGGGATGTATTAACAGAAGCATACAGTCTAGATCACGTGAAGTCATTATCGGTCTTTACTCCTCTTTGGTCAGACCTCATCTGGAATACTGTGTACAGTTTTGGGCACCACATTTTAAAAAAGACATAGACAAACTGGAGCAAGTTCAGAGAAGAGCGACCAGAATGGTGACTGGTCTGCAAACCATGTCCTATGAGGAACGGTTGCAGGATTTGGGAATGTTTAGCTTGCAAAAAAGAAGACTGAGAGGAGACTTAATAGCTGTCTACAAATATGTCAAGGGCTGTCACATTGTAGAAGGATCATCTTTATTCTGATTTGCACAAGGAAAGACTAGAAGCAATGGGATGAAACTAAATGGGAGGAGACACAGATTAGATATTAGAAAAAACTTTTTGACAGTTAGGGTGATTAATGAGTGGAACAGGCTGCCACGAGAGGTGGTGAGTTCCCCTTCAATGGACGTCTTCAAACAGAGGCTGGACAGACATCTGTCTGAGATGATCTAGTGAATCCTGCTTTGAGCAGGGGGTTGGACCAGATGACCCAGGAGGTCCCTTCCAACTCTACCATTCTATGATTCTATGATTCTATGAAACTAGATCCCTTAAGGAATTTATCTACCATATTATTTGGACTATAAAATGCATTTTTTAACAAGAAAAATTCTTGTTAAAAAGTGTGTGTGTCTTATAGTCCGAAGGTAGCTTCCTGTGATGGAGGAGAAAGCTGATACTGCATCCTCCCCAATCACAGAAAGAGCTGCTGTCTATTCTTCTGCTCTGCACTGATCTATGTGACCGGTGAAGAGCAGGAGAGGAAGTTTACCGACAGAACGGAGGCTGCAAGAGCTAAGCAACTGAAGGAACTTCTGCAACAGTAATTCCAAGACCTTTCAGGTCCGCGAGTGTCATGTCGCATTTGGAGATCCCTTGATTTGCCTAAACAGTGAAAAACTACCACAAGTGACCTCTTTTTGAAAACCTGACCCCTCAAGGAACTTATCTAGATGTGTGGTGAGCACATTGAAACCACAAGTGCTTCACAGAATTTTACAACGTTGATCTGTGAAAATGAAAAATATATATTTTTCCCACAAAAATGTTGTTTTAGCCCTAATTTTTTTCATTTTTACAAGGATAGCGGGATAAAATGGACCCCAAAATTTGTTGTGTAATTTCTCCTGAGTATGCCGATACCCCATATGTGGAAGAAAACTACTTTTGAGGCACAGTGCAAAGCTCAGAAGGGAAAAAGTGCCATATTGGAGGTCAGATTTTGCTGGGCTGGCTTGAGTGTGCCATATCCCATTGGCAGAGCCCCTGAGGTGCCAGAACAATAGAACCTCCCCCGTAAGAGACCCTATTTTACAAACTAAACCTCTCAATGAATTCATCTAGGGGTGCAGTGATCATATTGACACCACAGGGGGGTTACAGAATTTTATACTATTGGGCAGTGAAGAAAAAATAATATAATTTTTCCCACTAAAATCTTGTTTTAGCCCTTGATTTTACATTTTCACACTGGGAAATGGATAAAAATGGCACCAAAATTAATCCCACAAATTCTGCTCAATGTAGAAATACCCCACATGTGCACATGTGGCTGTACAGTACTGGTTAGCCACACAGAGACTCGGGAAGGACAGAGCACTATTTGCCTCCTAGAGCGCAGGACTCCATATACAAAGCCCCTAAGTGCTAGAAGAGCAGAATCCCCCCTCAAGTGACCCCATTTTGGAAAATAAACCCCTTTGGGATTTTATCTACAGGTGTAGTGTAGATGTTTTTCTTTTCCAGAAACAAGCAGCAGTGGATGTTGCAGAGTGAAAATTGCAAACTACCTTTGTAGTGCCTAGTACGTTGTAGTGACCAGTAAGTTGTAGTGCCTGTACATTGTGCCTAGCTCATACTTCTGGAGACATGCACCCGTTAATTAGGCCAACTTTCATCGCTACAGAAATGCCAAACATATGGACGCTAACCGCGATTTGGGCACACCGTGGTGCTCAGAAGGGATGGGAGCATTTGCATTTGGGAGAGCAGAATTTGCTAAATTTCTTTTGGGGAGCGAGAAGCCATTCTCACTATTCCAGAGCCTCTGTGCTACCAAAAAGTGCTTAGTCCCTCATTATAAACTATTGACAGTGAGACAACGTCGAACTAGTAGGAGACGCCCTCTAGTGGACGTGCTCATTATCAATGAATATAGGTGATACCATGGAAAAGATAATATAGTTTCTGTTACTGGTGACAAATTAATAAATTAGAACCAGTGATGAGCGAGTATGTTCTGTTAACCCTTTCAGCGAGCATGCTTGGGCGAGCACCGAGTATCTTCAGAGTGCTCGGTGATATGGTTGAATCACTCCCGTGTGCATGATTTGCAACTGTTTGACAGCTTTAATACATGTGAGAAATGCCTGCTAATCATGCACACGGGAGTGATTCAAACATAACTCCGAGCACTCTGAAGATACTAGGTGCTCGCCCGAGCATGCTCGTAAATCTCGAGTAACGAGCATGCTCGCTCATCACTAATTAGAACGTGTCAGTAAGAAGATAGATAGCATTCATCTTGAGACCCGTAGAAGCGCAAGGAAGCATGAAATGGCTGTCATCCACGATATGTTCCACATACTCCCCCGCTCTTAGGTTTTAAAGTGATGAAATAAAGACTGGTATTTTTACAGTCAGTGAGTGCTATCTATCCTCTTACTGACAGACGATTGCTCACTGTTTCCATTCAGATATGCGTCCGGCTTGTGTGGGATGAGGTGTCCTGACTGCTTTTGTAACATTGCTGCTTAAGGAGGCTCTGAAATACACAGGTGCCGGCTTTTTGTCTTTATCTCCAATAATAAATTAGAACGCTTTACATCAAGACCATATAAAGACCACACATTCATTGTAATTTTAAAATTGCACACATTTTCTTTTATTGTTATTGGTAAATATATATATTAATAGAGAATCTTGAGTTGAGGGATTATTTGCCTTACGGGAATTAGTTAATAAATTACTAATACCCTACAATGATTCTGAGAACAGTTGAGGTGTAGCTGTCAGATCAACTGACACCCGGCGGCCATCGTGCGTGCCCAGCTCCTGTGCACGCAGAATCAACTGGGCATATCTATACATCCAAGGTAGGTAAGTACTTACTGACCTGGATGTATGGATAAGTCCAATGTCGTGAAGGGGTTAAAGGGTGATGAGCAAGACAATCCTTCGGATATGGAAATTGGAGTAGATAGCACCAATCCTGTTTATGGTGGCCATCTTTTGAGCTGCCAGGTGACCATGAATAGTGCTCTCTATACATTGTGTCTGCAAACTATTCCAGCAAGATCTGCATTCAAATAGCTAAATGTCGCATCTTCCTTTCTTAACCTGCCATGTGCCCAGATAATAGTGTACAGCCGTATAGTGTCGGATTTGGCTGTGTAATGCGTTCCAACAGCAGGAAGACTGTGTTCTGAGTGGGTGGAGTGCGTTCCAGAACAGGGGAGTTTGCGTTCCACTGTGGGATGAGGGATGGAAGCCGTGCAGGACTATAGGACAAAAGAATAATAAGCCTGGAAATATGACAGGAGGTGAACAGGTGTAAGTGGATCAGCCTGTGAGCCGTGGAGGATGATGATCAGTGATTAAAATAAGGAGAAGCCGTTCTGCAACATAAAGAATACAAAATAAATACCATGATAATGAAAGAAAATTAATCTCCGTTAAATGACATGCAAATACTGCATCTCAAAACACATATACAGTTAGGTCCATATATATTTGGACAGAGACAACATTTTTCTAATTTTGGTTCTAGACATTACCACAATGAATTTTAAACAAAACAATTCAGATGCAGTTGAAGTTCAGACTTTCAGCTTTCATTTGAGGGTATCCACATTAAAATTGGATGAAAGGTTTAGGAGTTTCAGCTCCTTAACATGTGCCACCCTGTTTTTAAAGGGACCAAAAGTAATTGGACAATTGACTCCAAGGCTATTTCATGGACAGGTGTGGGCAATCTCTTCGTTAGGTCATTCTCAATTAAGCAGATAAAAGGCCTGGAGTTGATTTGATGTGTGGTGCTTGCATTTGGAAGGTTTTGCTGTGAAGTAAACATGCGGTCAAAGGAGCTCTCCATGCAGGTGAAACAAGCCATCCTTAAGCTGCAAAAACAGAAAAAAACCATCCGAGAAATTGCTACAATATTAGGAGTGGCAAAATCTACAGTTTGGCATATCCTGAGAAAGAAAGAAAGCACTGGTGAACTCATCAATGCAAAAATACCTGGGCGCCCACGGAAGACAACAGTGGTGGATGATCGCAGAATAATCTCCATGGTGAAGAGAAACCCCTTCACAACAGCCAACCAAGTGAACAACACTCTCCTGGAGGTAGGCGTATCAATATCCAAATCTACCATAAAGAGAAGACTGCATGAAAGTAAATACAGAGGGTTCACTGCACGGTGCAAGCCACTCATAAGCATCAAGAAGAAAAAGGCTAGACTGGACTTTGCTAAAAAACATCTAAAAAAGCCAGCACAGTTCTGGAAGAACATTCTTTGGACAGATGAAACCAAGATCAACCTCTACCAGAATGATGGAAAGAGAAAAGTATGGCGAAGGCGTGGTACAGCTCATGATCCAAAGCATACCACATAATCTGTAAAACACAGCGGAGGCAGTGTGATGGCTTGGGCATGCATGGCTGCCAGTGGCACTGGGTCACTAGTGTTTATTGATGATGTGACACAAGACAGAAGCAGCCGAATGAATTCTGATGTATTCAGAGCCATACTGTGTGCTCAGATCCAGCCAAATGCAGCCAAACTGATTGTCCATCTGTAGTATGAAACGACAACCAATGACCCAAAACATAAAGCCAAAGCAACCCAGGAGTTTATTAAAGCAAAGAAGTGGAATATTCTTGAATGGCCAAGTCAGTCACCTGATCTCAACCCAATTGAGCATGCATTTCACTTGTTAAAGACTAAACTTCAGACAGAATGGCCCACAAACAAACAGCAACTGAAAACCACCGCAGTGAAGGCCTGGCAGAGCATCAAAAAGGAGGAAACACAGCGTCTGGTGATGTCCATGAGTTCAAGACTTCAGGCAGTCATTGCCAACAAAGGGTTTTCAACCAAGTACTAGAAATGAACATTTTATTTACAATTACTTAATCTGTCCAATTACTTTTGGTCCCTTTAAAATCAGGGTGGTACATGTTAAGGAGCTGAAACTCCTAAACCCTTCATCCAATTTTAATGTGGATACCCTCAAATGAAAGCTGAAAGTCTGAACTTCAACTGCATCTGAATTGTTTTGTTCAAAATTCATTATGGTAATGTCTAGAACCAAAATTAGAAAAATGTTGTCTCTGTCCAAATATATATGGACCTAACTGTATGTACACTCCAACAGTGAAAAACTCAAGGTTAACAAGAACAATGTGGTACATCTTATGCAGTTCTCCCTAAAATTATCACAGGAATGACAATAAATCATAATCCCTATTGAGCCCCCTGGGGGTAAGAGTTTGAAGTTCATGGATCCAAAAGGCCTCCCTTATCTTCAGTAGGCGTACACAGCCACCTCCGCATGTAGGGGGAAGCACCTGTTCAATGACCTGGAACTTGAGTTGAGATACTTATTATACCGCTATTATGTGCTCTCTATTGTAATGTTTTGCATTTTCAGATGATTATGAATTTCAGAAATACCTTATGACAATTTGTTTCTAGTACTTTTTATGTTTTTGTCTGATATTTGTAGTTTTTATTTTTTTGTGCTTAAGCTGCAGTACACTCTGATGAAGGTCTTGAGGACCGAAACGTTTGTACCTGTGTTGGACTGCAATTAAATACTTTAAAATTATGCCTGTTTGATTGCCAAGTTTCATTTGCTATTTGAATGGTTTTGGACCCTACTTGCACACCTATTCCAGCAGTGCTGCGTTTTTCTACACTATTATCTACTCCAGTACGTAAGCACGCTGAAGTGTCATGTCCTCTTCCACGTTCTCGTATAATGCTGGGGAAACATCCAATATCATTGCTCAATCTAACCTATCATGTGATTTCTTAAAAGTTCCCCCGAAGGAGACGTGAGGACATAACTTAGAGCGAGAATTTCACCACTTCACCAGCATAGAGTTGCATTGTGCCACATTGACAGAATATTTCAGAGTACAAAGGATCCCAAGGGGATTGAGGGTTCCAATTTGTCCAACCCTGTTTAGCGATCAGTCTGAGTACTGCATAAAATGTTAACATATCCTTAATAAATGCTCTTTTGATCTTATGACCCTAACAGTTGACTACTTACAGAAGGCTATTCTATCGATCAAAGAACAGGTAAAAAATATTGAGACTCAACTTGCTGCTACTATCTCTACAGAAGAACTCAGCACTAGTGATGAGCGAGTATGTTCTGTTAACCCTTTCGCCGAGTATGCTCGGGCCGAGCTCCGAGTATTTACAGCTGCTCGGTGATATGTTTGAATCACTCCCGTGTGCATGATTTGCGACTGTTTGACAGTTTTAATACATGGGAGGAATGTCTATTTCTTACACATTCCTCACATGTAATAAAGCTGTCAAACAGTTGCAAATCATGCACACAGGAGCGATTCAAACATATTACCGAGCAGCTGTAAATACTCGGAGCTCGGCCCGAGCATACTCGGCGAAAGGGTTAACAGAACATACTCGCTCATCACTCTACAAAACAAAATCAAGACGAGCATCGACCAGCATCAACGAGATACGGAGAGCAAGAAAAGGAATAAGTTTGCGAGAGATACCGAAGATTACGAGCAAGACTGGGTCTATAGATGGCAAAACAGATAGACCTCAAGAAATTATGCTCCCAGATTTGCCAAATCCACTACAGATTCTTCTACCTCCAGTTCGGACACGGACAGGAGGGACCTTTTTACCACTTCTGCTCCTTTTTTAGGTCAACGAAAAAGATATTCCCGAAGCAGAAGACCAGAAGAGGTGGCCAACACAAGCGGAAAAGTGGACTCGTGGACGAGTGATCCGCTCCCAGGCACAGCATGGTTGGTGGTAAATATATCCTCTAGGACTTTGAGCATTGCACAACTTTCTGTACTACAGAAGGGGTTATCTTTTTGCCCCACTAACAAGTACAACACATTAAATCTTGATATGCAGTTAGTGTTTTTATCTCTCACTACGCCTTAGGACACACTTTGCCAATGACACACTAGGCAATACCTTTTTTATTTCCTCTACCCTCTCTGTCAATACCTCCATCACGGCTGCCAGTCTCGGCCTATGCCCCAAAAGTTCATACAGACCTCCACATGGCTTATATGCGCTCAAGACTTTCATTGGTTTCACGGCTAGTGCCTTTCAGGACTTGCATTCCAAGGTAGACAAAGGGCTGCTTCATTACCAGTCCAATATTTCTCCCCTTAACAGTCAGAGCTGCAGAAGCCTTCAGGAAGAGAGCAATCTTATCATCAAACCGGCAGACTAAGGGGGTGCAATAGTAGTGATGTATAAAGGGGATTATCTCCTGGAAGTCAATAGACAACTTAACGATAACTCCACATACCAACAACTACCCCATGACTCAACACATCAAGTCAGGACTGCAATAGCATCTGTGTTGGAACATTTTCTCTCCAGAGGAGTGATCGATAGTAAGGCATGTGATTTTCTCACTAAGCAACATCCCATCACACTTGTCTTTTATGTACTCTTCAAAATTCACAAAAGCCTTGACCATCCTCGCGGTCGTCCTATAGTAACCTCAACAGATTTGCTTCTTTCACCTTTATCAATTTTCTTAGACAAAATATTGACACCTTTGATTAAAAAAACAATCTCTCCTTTTTACTAGATACAGGAGCTTTTCTCAGTTTTATCACTGACCTAAAATGTGTCCCCCCTAAATGCATCTTGGTTTCTTTTGATGTCAACAGCCTCTATACATGTATTTCACACTCTGAAGGTATACGTGCTTTACTCAGTCTGTTTCTTGAGTCACAGACAGATCCCCTTATCATTGAACTTGGCATTGAACTCCTGATCTTAGTTCTTAACAAAAATGATTTCTTGTTTCAAGATGCTTACTTCCTACAGACTAAAGGGACAGCGATGGGCTCTGACATGACCCCCCTTATGCCAACTCTCATATGGCTACCTTCAAGGCCCAAATAGTGTACTCTAATCCATTCTTCCATACTCACTCCATCGCATGGAAACGTTACATCGATGACATTTTTTACATATGAGGGGTGTCCACAGGAATCTCTAAATGAATTGTATGACCTTTTGAACTCCTCCTGGACAGACCTGGGCTTTACCATGACTCACAGTTCTCATCAAATCAGTTTCCTGGATACCATGGTCCTCAAGGACCAACAAGGATTACTAACCACTGACATACACAAAACCTACCGATCAAAACGGTCTCTTACACTTTACGAGTAATCACTCTTTACAAATGAAACGGTCAATTCCAAAATCCCATTTCCAGCGGGTAAATAGGATAGTGAGTAATGATCAATTACACTCACAGAGGTTACCGGAAATGTGCCACAAATTTGAGGAAAGGGGCTATCCCCCTGAAATCCTACACCAACATAACACACCTTCAGCTCACACCCATCCTAAAACCATGAACCAGATTCTGTTTGTCCACACTTACCATCAGTTCGCATACATCTTGCACAAAGCCATCCTGAGACATTGAAACATTCTACAATCTGCTTATCCCCACATCCCAGAGTTCCAACAACCATTTTTTCCATGTTTCAAACAGGCACCCAATCTCAAGGATTGACTAGTTTGTGCCGACGTGGGCCTCACACATACCTGGGTTAAACAACATTTTTTACAAATTCCTAAGAGGGGGACCTTCCCCTGCTTGCAGTGCCACCAATGCAACAACATCCTACATAGGAACACCATTTACCATCCCCATACTGGTAAACAATACCCGGTCAAAGGGTATTTTACCTGTTACACCAACTTCATATTATACTTCATTAAATGCCCTTGTGGTCTGGCATACATTGGTGACACGATACAACCACAAGCATAAGTCCACAATTAGATGCAAGAATCTACTACACTCTTGCTACAACATTTTGTTACATTAGGCCATAACATATCTCAACTCAAGTTCCAGGTCATTGAACAGGTGCTTTCCCCTAGACGCGGAGGAGACCGTGCACGCCTACTGAAGATAAGGGAGGCCTTTTAGATCCATGAACTTCAAACCCTTACCCCCAGGGGGCTCAATAGGGAATATGTTTAATTGTCATTCCTGTGATAATTTTAGAGAGAACTGCATAAGTTGTACCACATTGTTGTCAGCCTTGAGTTTTTCACTGTTGGAGTGTACATATATGTGCTTTGAGATACAGTATTTGCATGTCATTTTAGAGAGATTAATTTTCTTTCATTATCATGGTACTAATTTTGCATTCTTTATGTTGTAGAACGGCTTCTCCTTATTTTAATCACTGATCATCATCCTCCACGGCCCACAGGCTGATCCACTTATACCTGTTCACCTCCTGTCATATTTCCAGGCTTATTATTCTTTTGTCCTATAGTCCTGCACGGCTTCCATCCTTCATCCCACAGTGGAACGCAAACTCCCCTGTTCTGGAACGCACTCCACCCACTCAGAACACAGTCTTCCTGCTGTTGGAACGCAGGACGCAGCCTCTGACATGCACGTTCTGCACCGTGGAACGCACGTTCGCGCTCAGTTTCTCCAGTCACGCCTCCTATGCCTTCAGGCAATTGATAGCAGCGTATGACACGGCGTCACTTCCTGACGTCACTGCTATCCAGACACCGCCTTCTAACACTTCAGTCCACTTCCAGGAATATTACACCAGCGGTTCACCCTGATTGGTCTCCTGGGACATTAGTTCCAGCCCTCTGACCACATATACTAGGCTTTCTCCTCCCTTGACATGGCGACCTTAGGAACCAGTGGCAGATACCATGTTCCACGCCTGTCATACTTCCTGCTCTCACTACTGGGTATGTTTCTACATATATCTGCTGGTCCCTATTGGATAATTCCCTATGGGGCTGATGTTCTTATGGCTGTTTGTCTCCCTAGATCCTGTCTTTCCACTGAGACACTGTGTCCTTCCTGCTTTTACCTTTAACTATATTCCTAGCAGTCTGGTAGGTCACACTTATTATACAGCCATTATGAGCACTCTATTGCAATGTTTTTGAATTTCAGAAATACCTTATGACAGTTTATTTCTAGTACCGTATTTTTTGGACTATAAGGCGCACTTTTTTCCTCCAAAATTTTGGAGGAAAGTGGGGGGTGCATCTTATAGTCCGATATACATAAAATACTGTGGCTGTGAGTGGTGGGGGATGTGGGGGAAGTGACAGTGACGGAGTAGCGGTGCACAGGAGGAAGCAGCCGCCTGCGGCAGCCTACACTGTGCCCACTACTAAAGAAAATTAATATTCACTGCTCCCCACGTCCATGGGCGTGGGGAGCAGTGAATATTCATTTTCCTTAATAACCGGCACACTGTGCCTGCAGCGCGGCTCCTGGTAAGTATGGCACCCTGTATGTATGGCCCCCTGTATGTATGGCCCCCTGTATGTATGGCCCCCCTCATCCCTGTATGTATGGCCCCCCTCATCCCTGTATGTATGGCCCCCCTCATCCCTGTATGCATGGCCCCCCTCATCCCTGTATGCATGGTCCCCTTCATCCCTGTATGTATGGCCCCCTTCAGCCCTGTATGTATGGCCCCCCTCATCCCTGTAGGCATAGCCCCCCTCATCCCTGTAGGCATGGCCCCCCCTCATCCCTGTAGGCATGGCCCCCCCTCATCCCTGTAGGCATGGCCCCCCCTCATCCCTGTAGGCATGGCCCCCCCTCATCCCTGTAGGCATGGCCCCCCTCATCCCTGTAGGTATGGCCCCCCTCATCCCTGTAGGTATGGCCCACCTCATCCCTCTATGCATAGCCCCCTTCATCCCTGTATGTATGGTCCCCTCATCCAGGTATGCTTGGCATCCCCTGATCCCCCTCACGCTGCACAGAAAAAAAAAAAAAACTTTCATACTCACCTCCTCTCTCCTCCAATGCAGTGTCCAGCTCTGTGGCGGAATAGTCACCGCTCCTCACGCTGGGACTCTGTGCGTGGGGAGCAGTGAGCATTCATTCTCCCTAATAGTGCGCACGCTGTAGCCGCAGCGCGGCTCCTGCTGCGCTCGGCTGTCAGCGTCCCCACTATTAAAGGCCATGAATATTCACCACGACTTAACAGGGCATCATGACCACATTTTTTGCTTACATTTTTTTTCTATTTTCCTCCTCTAAAACCTAGGTGCGTCTTACAGACCGAAAAATACGGTACTTTTTAAGCTTTTGTCTGATATATGTAGTTTTTAATTTTTTGGTCTTTATGCTGCAGTACACACTGATGAAGGTCTTGAGGACCAAAACAATTGTACCCGTGTTGGACTGCAATTAAATACATTAAAATTATGCCTGTTTGAGTGCCAAGTTTCATTTGCTATTTGAATGGACCCTACTTGTTCACCTATTCCAGCAGTGCTATTATCTGAGAAGAATCTGTGACTTCTCTGCATTTAGTGGTTACTACTCACCTGGGTAGTCATATGTAGGAATCTCCTCTTTACACTGCTCATCACCCCTCACATATATCTCTGTAGTATTAATATGGGTCAGATCTTCAACCTGAAACAAATATTGTAAAAGTCACAGACAGATGAAGAAGTCACATCTATGATCAGCTCTAATCCTGCCATCTCCACCGTCCTCATTACACAAGTATAAAACATATAATACTGGTGGATAAAACAAGACTGAACACAAGACCTTCACAGCCATCTACACATCATAGGGGAGACCTCAAGACATCTTCTCTCCATCTACCTGATGATCCTGAGGAATATTGGGATCTTCTTGTTTACAGTCATGTGGAAGAAGAGGACGGGGACATCTCTCTGGTGTTGTCCTCTTACTGGACAGATCTGGAGGAAACACATACAGGGACTGAATTAATTCTTTACATACAGATAATTATAGACTGTGTGTATTTAGTCCTGTCTATTACCTGGTGATGTGAGGGACTGGGGAATCTCCATCATGACGTCCTTGTACAGATCTTTGTGTCCTTCTAAATACTCCCACTCCTCCATGGAGAAATAGACAGCGACATCCCGACACCTTATAGGAACCTAACAGATACAACGATACATTCATCCCCCGATCCCTTCATAGCGTTACTGTATAATGTCCCAGCATTCCCAGCAGTGTCACCTCTCCAGTCAGCAGCTCAATAATCTTGTAGGTGAGTTCTAGGATCTTCTGGTCATTGATGTCCTCATGTATCAGGTGATGAGATGGAGGCCCTGTGATTGGGCTCAGGGGTCTTCCCCATCCCTCAGACACAGGGTCCTGACAGCGCTCACTAGAGGTCTTCTTCACTACTGTGTAATCCTGGTTATGGAGAGACACATTAATAAATCTCACTCCAGACATTTCCAGAGTCCTCACCTCTCCAGTTCTGTCCATCTGTTATTCCCATAGATAAGAATGATGTAATGTGACGTCATCAGAATCTCTCACCTCTCCAGTAAGCCGGAAGAGGATCTCTAGGGTGAGGTGTAATATCCTCTCCGCCATCTTGTCCCTGTCCATATCCATGCTTAATAGATGAATCAGAAAATTTTTCTTATTTAAAGGATCCGATATTGTAGAGACCTGAATGAGAAGAACATGAGCCGATGTAAATTCATAAAAATCCTGTGTAATAATAAAATCACTGGAGATAATAAGGGAAACATATGAGATTTACTATTTTATACTATTTAGTTTTCTTCTTTACATCTAGTAACGTTAGATCTCAGGTCTGATTCACACACAGAAGTTTGAGACATTTATAAAAGTTTGTTTGTAAGAACATCAAGATAGGAGGTATTTGATGCCAAACTCTCCATGTACAATGTATTTTTTTCTCTGGATATGATAGGAGTTTTTTAGCATTTTCATGTACCGGATTGGTGTATAAGACGACTTTTTAACCCCTGAAAATCTTCTCAAAAGTCAGAAGTCGTCTTATACGCCGGGTGTCATCGTATAGGGCGTATACTCCTATACTCCGAATGTTGGGGGTATATATATATATATATATATATATATATATATATATATATATATATATATATATATATATATATATATAATATGTGTGGTGTGTGGGGGGAGCGGCAGCGGTGGAGGAGCGGGGCACAGGAGGCAGCAGCCACCTGCTGCAGCCTACACTGTCCCCGCTGCTATTGAAAATGAATATTCAGTGCTCCCCATGCCCATGGGGAGCACTGAATGTTCATGCTCTTTAATAGCGGTACACAGTGTAGCCACGCTGCGGCTCCTGCTGCTGCCGGAATCGCCTGTGCCGGCTGTTAAAGGACATGAATATTCAACCTCTCTCTACGCCCATGGGTGTGGGGAGGGGGTGAATATTCATGCTCTTTAATAGTGGTACACAGTGTAGCTACGCTGCGGCTCCTGCTACTGCCGGAATCACCTGTGCCGGCTGTTAAAGGACATGAATATTCAACCTCTCTCTACGCCCATGGGTGTGGGGAGGGGGTGAATATTCATGCCCTTTAATGAGCGGGCACAGGAGACAGCCGGCAGCAGCAGGAGCCGCAGCGCGGCTCCTCTGTGTACCAGCTATGAAGGAGAGTGAAGTCACTGCTCCCTGCGCACACAGTCCCGGCGTGGGGAGCAGTGACTTCCGGCAGCTGAGCTCTCCTTGTGAGCCGCGAATCGTAGTGACGTCATGCGCAGCTCACATGGAGAGATCAGTGCAGGCAGACAGGATGCAGTGCTGGAGGAGAGAGAAGAAAGTTGAGTAGGAGTGTTTATTTTTTTTTATGTGCAGCATGATGGGGATTAGGGGGACCATGCATACCAGGACAAGGATGAGGGGTGCCATGCATACCGGGACAGGGATGAGGGGTGCCATGCATACCGGGACAGGGATGAGGGGTGCCATGCATACCGGGACAGGGATGAGGGGTGCCATGCATACCGGGACAGGGATGAGGGGTGCCATGCATACCGGGACAGGGATGAGGGGTGCCATGCATACCGGGACAGGGATGAGGGGTGCCATGCATACCGGGACAGGGATGAGGGATGCCATGCATACCGGGACAGGGATGAGGGGTGCCATGCATACCGGGACAGGGATGAGGGGTGCCATGCATACCAGGACAGGGATGAGGGGTGCCATGCATACCAGGACAGGGATGAGGGGTGCCATGCATACCAGGATGGAGGGGTTCCATGCATACCAGGATGGGGGATTGCCACGTATAAAAGGAAGGGGGGGGGGGGCATATATACCAGGATGGCGGATATTGTCAGAATTGGGGGACATTACCCCTATACTAGTGTCAGCAGAAGACCCCCTCCCCCTTAAAAGTACATCGTGAACACATTTTTTTATCTTTCCCCCATCTCTCATATCTTCCCCACCTGATCTATCTATCATAATAAACGACATCACTCTTTCCGCTGTACCGACAATCCGCTGCCTCGGAGTAACCCTTGACTCTGCCCTGTCCTTCAAACCCTACATCCAAGCTCTCGCCACCTCCTGTCGCCTCCAGCTCAAAAACATTTCCAGAATCCGTCCTTTCCTCAACTCTAACTCTACTAAACTGCTTGTGCATGCCCTCATCATCTCCTGCCTCGACTATTGCAACATCCTCCTCTGTGGCCTCCCTGCTAACACTCTCGCACCCCTCCAGTCCATCCTCAACTCCGCTGCACGACTCGTTCATCTCTCGCCTCGCTACTCCTCTGCTAAGCCCCTTTGCAAATCGCTTCACTGGCTCCTAATTGCCCAGCGCATCCAGTTCAAACTACTAACACTGACCTACAAAGCCATCCATAACCTCTCTCCTCCGTATATCTCTGAACTAATCTCCCGATATATTCCCTCACGTAACCTCCGGTCCTCCCACGACCTCCTTTTCTCCTCCACACTTATCCATTCCTCACGCAATCGCCTCCAAGATTTCTCCCGAATATCCCCCATCCTATGGAATTCTGTGCCTCAACACGTCCGATTATCCACCACATCCGGATCCTTCAGACGGAACCTGAAAACCAATCTCTTCAAGAAAGCTTACATCCTGCAATGACCCCGCTGCCTCCTCAACAACGCCGAAGCTACTACTACTGCAACCCCCCAACCTACTGTCTCCTCCCTATTCCCGTAGAATGTAAGCCCGCAAGGGCAGGGCCCTCTTCCCTCCGTACCAGTCTATCATTGTTACTTTGTTTACTGTAGTGATATTCTTATTTTGTATGTAACCCCCATGGAATCAATGGCGCTATATAAATTAATAATAATAATAATTTTTTGCTTACATTTTCTTCTATTTTCATCCTCTAAAACCTAGGCGAGTCTTATGGTCCGGTGCGTCTTATAGTCCAAAAAATACGGTATTTATGGTAATTTATAAGCCCTCCCTGTCTCCAAGACTATCAGGGCGGTAGCACATCCCTCTGGACCGCCCTTGTATCCTATTACTGGTACCTCCTTCTCTGCCTCTCTGATCTCGCTCCTGAGGACTGCAGTGATGAGGTGAGGGGGCGCCTCACCGGGAAAGTGTAAGTGAAGCAAGCTGCAGGCGTCCCCCTCACGTAGTCACTGTAGTCCTCAGGAGCGAGATCAGAGAGGCAGAGAAGGAGGTACCAGTAATGATACAAGGGCCAGAGGGATGTGCTACCGCTCTGATAGTCTTGGAAAAAACTGTAAAAATCACTGCACACGTAGAGAGGTATGGTATGCTTTAGGTGAAACTTTATTTAAAGGGTGATGCTTGAGGCGACTAGTGGACGTTTCGGCCAACACTTGGCCGAAACGTCCACTAGTCGCCGCAAGCATCACCCTTTAAATAAAGTTTCACCTAAAGCATACCATACCTCTCTACGTGTGCAGTGATTTTTACTGACGGAACCACTGGCTCCCTTCACTAGGACCGTGCCTTTCCACTTTGTTGAGTGCTAGCCTTCATCGTTTCCACTGATAGTCTTGGAGACAGGGAGGGCTGGACAGGCAGGGAGAGCTGACCAATCCAAGCAGGATTTGTATACAACAACCAGCCAATCGCCGGTAAGGTTCATCACTTTAAAATTACCATATTGAAATCAAATCTGATTTTTTTTTTTAATTTTTACCGTATTTGCGTTAGAAGAGGGGTAGTCTTATACGGCGAGTATATCCCAAATCCTTTATTTTAACTGGAAAAGTTGGGGTCATCTTATACACCCAGTCGTCTTATACTCCGGCAAATACGGTAGGTTTCCATATATTACATGACAAACACCCCCAAAAAATACAATTGGGGATGGAGGTAGTGTGCAGACATTATACAGTGTGTGGGTGGATGGTGGTACTAGGGGGAACAGTATACTGTGTGTGGGGGCCATGAAAGGGGCACTGTACTATGGGAGCAATACATGATTCCTTCACAAAAACACCCTAAATATAACATTTTCAAAACAACCCCACAATTTGTGAATCTTCAGGTAAATCGCTATCTAACCATTTGATTAGAGCTGATACTATTAAGCTAAAGTGTCTAAACAGACTTTCTTTCAAATCCATAAAGGGGCACTTTTCAGTGTTTGTCATTCCAGAACTGTGTGAGGATTATTAGAGGTGATAGTTTTCCCACCAATTAGAAGGGACACATGTGGATATTGGTGGTTTTTACTGGCTATATTTCTGGTGTGAATTACTCAGTAAAGTGCCCTTGTGTTAAGGGGTTGTCCACTACTTTATATGATCCCTCAATGTATTCCCCCAGGGAAGTGTTTCTCTAAATACTTTGTGGTGCCTTTTCTGCCTGTGAGCGGCGCTATCACTGGCCGCTCACAGGCATCACGTGACCTCCCGGTTCAGCCGGCTCTGACATCTGATGTCACGTCATGTTCCGGCTGCAGCAGGGGGTACTCACTTCTGTGTTCCACGGTGGATGCTGGGCTGTGGGCGGGGTTACCCTGCGCATCACACCCGGTATCCACCGCGCACTCTCCCTCTCCTCATTTACTGGGAAAGCACGCGGTGGATGCTGGGTGTGACGCACGGGGTAACCCCGCCCACAGCCCAGCATCCACTGCGGGGAGCGCGTCACTGATGTCACACCTCACATGACGTGACATCACGTCACGTCACGTGATGCCTCTGAGCGGCCAGCGATAGCGCCGCTCAGAGGCAGAAAAGGCACAGCAAGGTATTTGCAAAAACATTTCTGGGCCCCGGGGGGATAAGTTGGGGGGTTCATATAAAGTAGTGGACAATTTCTTTAAAGTGGACATTGGACAAACACCACGATCAATTACAATCAGACTGAAGGAACATGGCTCCTCTATTCGGCTCTATGAGTCTAGGATGAAATCCACTGCGGCCCCTGCAAGAAAAAGAATGAAGAAGAGCAGAAGTTTGTTGAGACCACCGTGGCCAGACATTTCTCGGAGATGGTGATAAAAGTTCTGATCTCCGATGGTCGGTGTTAGAAGAGATGACCGCAGCGGATTCACAATCACAACGCTGTAAACTTCTACAGAGACGTGTTCTGGATTTACTCCCTAGAATCACTTTCTCCCAAGGGGTTAAATGACGTCTGTAACGTCAACGTATTTCTATGAAGCTTCTTCTCTGAACTTTATTCCTCTGTTGTCTGTCGGGGAGTTGTTTTCTAAAAAAAAATATTTTTGTGTGTTTTTTTTCTTTTAGTTTACTGGGTTTGTAATGGGGGCGCTTCTCTAATACTAACTGTTACAATTGATAACAGCTGACAATACACAGCTGATGTAAACCCAAAAAATATTACCCCGGTTGCCAACATACCAGGGCAATTGGGAAGAGGCAGGCAAAGTGCCAAAATTTGTCGCATCTAATTGGATTTTCCAATTCTGGGGCTGCTGTGGACTGGTATTTTTAGGCTGGAAGGGGCCAATATCCATGGACCTTCCCAGCTGGATAATATCAGCCCAAAGCTGTTTTCTTTACCTTAGCTGGTCATCAAAAATAGGGGGGAACTCCACATCATTTTTTTAAATGTTAGACAGCCTCAACACATGCAGGGATTGCCTGTTTGTTAGGGAATCCTCACGTGTTGAAGCTGTTTAACAGCCGCAAATCATGCAGACACAGGGACTCGAACATAATATACGAGCGCTCCAATGATACTCAGTTGTGCTCGAGCGTGCTCGGTTAACCCCTTATCTAAAGACCATTCGCTGATCACTAGTTCTTGGCTCTTACCGAAAGACCCCCGCAATGCGATGCTCGGCCCACTGTCCTCAGAAAGTATAGTAGTTCAAGGAGAGTTGTTATAGGAGGGAGTGCTTAGATTAATGTCCACTCCCTCCCCCTAAATATTATAAAGTTGCACCCTTTAGTTCCTTATCGGAGCATGTTCCCTCATCACTACCGACAACAACAAGATGTGGCCGGCCAATCGCAGTAATGCCACTAGAAAACATGGCTACAGCACTACAGTGTATGGCAGGCAATGCCCGAATGTATACTGGCCGTATAACAGACACAAGACATGCGGGGGGCGGACTAGAACTCCCCCGATACTCGATCCAGTAATGGAGAGATAATCACCAGTATCTACATTACTGCGCTGGAGCTAGGAGAGGAATAATGGCGTTGTGTGAGGACTTCTCTGGGCTTCTGTCCTTCATCCTGCTGTCGTCTGAATGGATCTAATGTGGACGGGAACCAGCTAAGCCGCATTCTGTCCACAGCTGTTACCTCACTGTTCACACCACACAGAGACCCCAAAAGAGTCTCCGTGCTGAAGGGGTTAATGCCCCCTGCGCCCAGTAATGGGGTCTCCACATACCTCCACCTGCAGAGCGGCCACCACATATATGGCTGCTCTGTGCGCACAAGACCTGTGATGAGGTCACAGGAGGGGAGGAGTCAGGGGTCGCATGATCAGGGGCCTCAGTGGATGCAGGACTCTGCTGTGCTGGTTGTCATGGTGCTGGATGAGCTGAAGTTTATGTGTGGGGTCAGGAGGGGTTTACAGTGTGGATGTAGCAGAGCCGCGCGTGTACGAGGTGTACGGAGCAGAGCCGTGTGTGTACGAGGTGTACGGAGCGGAGCCGTGTGTGTACGAGGCGTACAGAGCGGAGCCGCGTGTGTACGAGGTGTACGGAGCGGAGCCGCGCGTGTACGAGGTGTACGGAGCAGAGCCGTGTGTACGAGGTGTACGAAGCGGAGCCGCATGTGTACGAGGTGAACGGAGCGGAGCCGCGCGTGTACGAGGTGTGCGGAGCAGAGCCGCGTGTGTACGAGGTGTACGGAGCAGAGCCGCGTGTACGAGGCGTACGGAGCAGAGCCGTGTGTGTACGAGGTGTACGGAGCAGAGCCGCGTGTGTACGTGGTGTACGGAGCGGAGCCGCATGTGTACGAGGTGTACGGAGCGGAGCCGCGCGTGTACGAGGTGTACGGAGCGGAGCCGCGTGTGTACAAGGCGTACGGAGCAGAGCCGCGCGTGTACGAGGCATACGGAGCGGAGCCACGTGTGTACGAGGCTTACGGAGCGGAGCCGCGTGTGTACGAGGTGTACGGAGCGTAGCCGCGCGTGTAAGAGGTGTACGGAGCGGAGCCGTGCGTGTACGAGGCGTACGGAGCGGAGCCGCGTGTGTACGAGGGGTACGGAGCGGAGCCGCGTGTGTACGAGGCGTACGGAGCGGAGCCGCGCGTGTACGAGGGGTACGGAGCGGAGCCGCGCGTGTACGAGGCGTACGGAGCGGAGCCGCGCGTGTACGAGGCGTACGGAGCGGAGCCGCGCGTGTACGAGGCGTACGGAGCGGAGCCACGCGTGTACGAGGCGTACGGAGCGGAGCCACGCGTGTACGGAGCGGTGTACACAGCGGAGCCATGTGTGTACAAGGTGTACGGAGCCGGGTATGTACGGCTGTATACTCCCAGGTTAGGACGGAGACACTGCGGCTCCTTATCAGACTGTAGAAGAACTGACACTGGACACTCGGTAAAACTGCGCTCGGACGTCTCCTGTTTCTCGCACAGATATTGATAACATAAGATGGAGTCAGACGAACCCTCCTACAAAACCTGATAAAGTCATTACTACAGGACTGGATGAGAAAGGGATTTATTCTACAAGAAATGCTGGGGCCACAAATGAGAGAATCCGGGCCCCGTGGCTGGATACTCCGGGCCCCCAGCGTGTTAGGAGCAGACGGGGTCTTTGTCCCTGGAGCTTCTCTGCTCGGTATAACGAGACTCTGATCTTGTTCTTATAAAGAGGGTTGGAGTAAAATAGAAGCTGCCTGAATATGAGGACCTTGTCTGATGTCTATGTCCTTGTGTACAAAGCTATGGAGATAGTGCTATTCTCTGTATAATAGATGTGATGTCGCTGGAGCCCTAATATTTCTGTACAGGGGTCTCTGTAGTACAGTGTCCATTTTAGGATATGATCAGATATCAAAATCAAACATCAGAATGATGTTTGAGGCTAAATACCCTGTCTGACAAGTGATTCTGAAAAGTGATTTTGACAAATGACTTTTACAACTGTAATAATAATGAAACTCATTGGGACTTATGCACAGACTGCAAGCAAGCCAAATTCAAATGATGTTTGATTTTGATGTGTGAGTCTGATGTGTGACTTTCTTCAAACTTCAGAATGAGAATCACAATGACTTTTAGTCACCCTGAGTATTTTCATGGTGAATCTCATAAGACAAGAAAAGCTGCCAGCTCCTATCACTTGCCTGGATAGCTCAATGGTAAGGCATCAGCCTCTGAAACTACAGTGTCATTGTTCAAATCCCACTAGGAATATTATTATTTTTAAACTATGTCTGTTTAGCACACAAACTACAGAAATTATGCAAATGTACAGTCACTTGGAAATAGATATGTAGTAAATTAGTGCCTCCCAATTTAGTTTGGCTATGTAATTTACCATGCAAATAGACAACATGTCTGAAACTCTTAGCACGTCAGGATGACAATCAAAATGTCAGATATTAAAAGTAAAACATCCCTGTAGTTTGTGTGCTAAACAGGCATAATTTAAAAAAAATAATAATAATATTTCTATTGGGATTTGATCTGTGACACTGTAGCATCAGAGGCTGATGCCTTACCATTGAGCTATCCAGGCAAGTGATAGCAACTGGAAGCTTTTTTGTCTTATGAGATCAACCATGAAAATACTCCGGGTGACTAAAAGTCATTGTGATTCTGATGTTTGAAGAAAGTCACACATCAGACTCACACATCAAAATCAAACATCATTTGAATTTGAATATACCACAAAAAGAACCAGACTTTGATATAAATCATGCTAACGCCCTTATTAAGCATTTTATTTAAAAAAACAGAGTGATTACACATGCCGCAATTTTTGTGAAAAAGTATAAATCCATTTATTTTACATATATGCTGACAAACAATTAAAAACAGTTATTTAACAGACAGTGAACCGTAGTAAATGATGAACTGATCAATTGGGGTGGTTTGCAGGTTTACAAGTGTATATCCTGAGTGGCATTAACATCAATCAAATCACATTGCAGTAAACAGTTTAACACCAGTCTTTTTTAGTAATCAGAAGGGCTTTATCTTCCCCTCTCCACGGGAGGTAGCAAACAGCAGGCAGAGAAAAAAAACAGTCACAGTTTAACAGCACATTATATACATATCTCAGTCTATGCCTCGAGTGCAATCATGAATGCAGGCTGCAAACTATCAGTGCTCATGTACCCAGTACACAGTTACCCTGTGCTGAAATCTCAAACCCCAGCTAGTGTCACCTCACTGAATCAAGCAAGAATATCTCATTTTGCGGTGTTGAATCATGTATTACATGCTATTACCGGTCAGAAAGGCTGTTAGGACCCACTTACCACGTGACCCCTGGCCCCAATGCACATTTCGCACTAGCTTCCTCAAGGGGGCGTGGCTATTTGAATTTGGCTTGCTTGCAGTCTGTGCATAAGTCCCAATGAGTTTCAATCAGGTTTGCACTTAAAATAATATAACTCTTAGGTCCTACTTCAACTGAGTTATTAGTTCAGTGGTTAGTGCACTGGTGTCTGGATACAGAATTTGGGGTTCAAGTCCCAACAGTGACTTTTTATTATTATTATTACAGTTGTAAAAGTCACTTAAAATCACTTGTCAGAATCACTTGTCAGACAGGGTATTTAGCCTCAAACTGACATCATTCTGATATCTGATCATGTCATAAAATGGACACTGTACATGTGTGTGATGTCGCTCCTCTCCTCCCTTTCTGGGTGTTTGTAACAGGATAAGGGAGGATGAAATTTAGGATCACAGTGTGGAGCCATTTTGTTGGTGACTGCCAGTGATACTGACAAGTATAGTGTCACCGAGGACGGCCGGCCGCGCCAATTCTGTTAGTGCTGCTCTCTGTATCATAAGCTGCGGTTAGATACTGTCGTTGTAGTCCTTCCAAGAATTTGGATTGAGATAATTATCTCCAAATCTGCCATTTTTGGTTCAAATTAAATAAATAAATACGATGCATCAGATAAATAAAATAGCACACAGCCAGTGTCTGAGTGTACAATTATTGTCTGCCTTCAGAACCCAAGCAACAAGTATTTTATTACACCCCCAGAAGAAAGGGGTGGCTAACATTGCCTAAGAAAGAAAGTATTTTAATTGGAAATAACAGTCCTTGAAAGCAGCTCTGTCCAATTTACTATACTTTTAAAAACAAAGGAAAGCTTAACACGAAGACAGCTCTATATTTCATACAATGCCGTGTTATCACTTTTATGAGTAACACTTATAAGACTAATATTAAAATATAAAATTATCAAATATATATATACGGTATTTTTCAGACCATAAGACACACTTTTTTCCCCCAATATTTGGGAGGAAAATTGGGGGTGCGTCTTATGGTCCGAACGTTACCTACGGTGGTGGTGAAGTGGGATTGCAGGGCCCTCCAGGATCGCGGTGGTTGTAGCAGCGGCAGCAGAGGTGAGGCAGAGCGGCTGGGGCCGGGACCTGTGCCCGGCCGGTACAGGGGCTGGGGCCAGTGTCGGGCTGTGAGCGTCATTGGGTGGCGAGGCAGTGCGGCCTGCGCAGGTTTCCGGTGTGCGCAGTCATCTTTCTAGAGCTGTGATCTACAGGAAAATGGCCGCCCGAGCCGGCGCATGCGCAGACCGTAGCTCTGGTGGCCATTTTCCTGTAGATCACAGCTCTAGGAAGATGGCCGCGCACACCGGAAACCTGTGCAGTCCGCACTGATTCGCCGCTCACTGCCCGGCACCTGCCGCAGCCCGGTACAGGCACCAGCCCGAGGTCCCGGCCTCAGCACGGTACAGGCCCCAGTCCAAGGCCCCGGGCTCAGTCCGCTACAGGCCCCAGCCCGAGGCCCCGGCCTCAGCCCCAGCCACAGGCCTCAGCCCCAGCAATCGGCCAGGCTGAGGGCCTCAGCCAGGCACAGGCTCCACAGCATCTGACCTCTTCTGCTGCAGCCGCCGACTTCCTGAGGGACCCTGCCTCCTGTGACCCTCGCTTCACTGCCCCCCAGGTAAGATACCATACCTATTTAGACTATAAGATGGACCCCCATCTTATAAAAAATATTTTTTTCTATTTTCCACCCCAAAATATAAGGGTGCATCTTATAGTCCAAAAAAATACGGTAGGTAGATTTAATTGTCTAAAATAATAATCAAATCAAAGTATAAATATTTACCATAACAATACGGAGTGTTACACACAGTGGGATTATTCACAGCACATGATACACTACACATATCTAGATATAGGGCTCAGTGTAGTGTATCACATGATGGGATTAGATACACCAGTCCGGGGCGTATTGCACACAATGATGGGATTAGATACACCGGTCCGGGGCTTATTGCACACAATGACGGGATTAAATACACCGGTCTGGGGAATATCGCACATTTTGTTGGTGACCGCCAGCGATACTGACAAGTACAGTGTCACTGAGGACAGCCGGCAGAGCTGATCCTGATAGATGGTGCTGCTCGCTGTATCATAAACTGGGGTTAGATATGTGGACTGTATCACATGCGCGATTAGATACGCTTAGAGTAACACATGCTGCTATTAGATACAGGACTAAGTGTAGTCCTGTATGGGATTAGATATTGAGCTCAGCAGAGTGTATCATACAGGATGGGATTAGATACAGTTTCTAATGTATGGAGCAGGGTCAAACCTTACACCACTGCTCCCATAGAAGTGAACGGAGCGGGGTCACACATTACATCACTACTCCCATAGAAGTGGACAGAGAGGGGTCACTATTGAGGGGTTTGTACTTTTCTAGGGGTACAACAACAGTTTCATGTACCATACCATCCACAGTCTGCTGGTATTGTGGAAAGGATGAATAGGACAATAAAATCCAGAATTGCCAAAATGTTATTGGACAAAGGTCATACTTGGGTGGATGCAGTACCTTTTGTACTGTTGAGTGTTTGAGGAACAACTTCCTCCACATCTCAGTTTACTCCTTTTGAACTAATGTCAGGAAGGAAAATGCCATTGATTTTCCCACATGAACCATTTTTGTCCACACCTCAAAAAGATGCTGTTGCAAGGTTCAAATGGTTGCAATTGTTGCAGGAAAACTTGAAAACCATTCTTCCACATCCTGCATCAAGAATGCAGAGGATGGAGCCACCATATGAATCCAAATTCAAAAAAGGGGCTCTAGTCATGATAACAACTTTCAGGAAGAATGGACCTTGGGAAAGTAACTGGGAAGGTCCATTTGAAATAATCGACACCATGGGATGAGTTATGATCCTAGTGCAACCAGCATCCAACATGGTTAAAACTACCCGCAGACAACAAAAATTGTGGGAACATGTTGATCAATGCAAATTGTATATTGCAAAATAATGATACTGCATTTCTTTTAGGAAGAAATGGATTCCAATAAGAGCTGGAATATGGAATACCATGTCCTTTATGGAAGGGATTCAACACCAATCCTTCAAGAAAAGAAAAAGTGTCCCAGGAAAAGCTATTATCTGATGGGAACCACATTTCTGCTACTTTGTACTGTTTCAATTGTAATCTACGCAGAAGACATTTTATATCATGGAACAAATACTAGTGAAGTGGATGGACATATCAAAGGAACTTTACATTCACGGAAACCAAGAGGATCAAGTCTACAAAATCTAATAGATGAAGACATACCGGACAATTCAGTAGATATTACTGGAAACATTTGCATGGGTTATGGTGTAAAATGCGGTATTGAGCTACACTTCATACACGTCACTTAATATTACATGCTACCATAGGACCTAAGTCTAAATTTACACAGTTGCAAGGAGATTATATACATAATAAGACAGGCACATGGGAATGCAATCCTACAGATGTGTTATACTGGAATATAGAGATAAGAGGTGAAGAGAAAGCTGTGTGGCCGGGTGATATTACTAATGATATGATCACAAAAGGGACAGTTAGAACATCCGAAACAGAGATTGTGTTAAAGACACAACTTTTGGGGAAAATTTTGGATCCTTCATTACTTTCTATTACAGAAGGAGATGAAGATTGGGTAAAAACATGGAATTTCCAGATAACCAGAGAATCAGTACAAGTATCTGTAGTTTTTACAGTAACAAGTACTATCGCTCCAGAAGTAAGGGTTGCACCACAAGCAATACATCGTCATGAAAATATGGCTCCTCTTTTATTGAAATGCAACACAAGGTTAGAGTTACCTCCCGAGTCTTTGTTAAAATGGACCAGAAACAAATTATTTTTGGGAAGTTTTTCAAATGGTCCAACAAATGTTATACACAGAGGTCAATATGGGAATGTGAGATGGTTGGATAAGAATTTAGTTTTTTCTCTAGATAATCCATCTCCTAAGGATTCTGGACTTTACCAGTGTTGCGTTTTAACTAAAAATAATTATAAACAATGTAAAGATGTAAATGTTTGGTCAGCAGTAGATAATGTATGTACACAGACAAGGTTTCAACCATCTACTCCTTTCCAAATCAATCGATTCCAATCTAAACCTCTATTAAGGGATGGAGTGTTGATGACTATGGTCTGGACTTTTAACATGTCTAGTTGGAAAATCTCATCCAGATATCCCCAGTGTCAATCACATCTCATTAACATGGAAATGGGAATAGAACAATGGTTTGGGAAAAGAATTTTAACACAGGTTAGAAGAGGTGGATATTAGAAGGTATTTTGGGGGGGATTAGGAACAGTGGGAAGTTTAATTAACACTATGAACATTCATACACTTAAATCAGATTTGGAAAATATTGGGTATATTGGAGGTAAAGGGGTAAAAATTCAGAAAAGTTTGCATCAACTCCTTGAGAAGATGATTTTGAACACGGCTGCTGTGTTGGGATCTTCAGTGTCACATCTACAAGATGCTACTTTAGCTCTAATAGAAAGTGAGCAGGAATCCCAAGTGGCCACAGCATGTCTAGAAATTCAGATTGAATATTCCACCAATCTGAAAATGATTGCACAAGCATTGCAAAGTGGAATTACCCTTTTAGGAATAATGAGAAATTTGCCTACAGAATATAATTTTGCGTTAAATCACACAGATTTGTGGGTAAATAAGTGGTTAGGATGTGAACAGAACATTTATGTAGGAACATCACTAATCCCAATATCAGGAAGAGAAGAAACCATGGTTCCTATTACTGTTCTGGGAATTCCTGTTAGTAATACACAATTGCTGTATTATCCATTACAGGACACAGATTTTGCATTTGATGGTACAAACACGGAACAATTCGACATTTCTTCATGCTTACATTTCGTTTCTAAGGTAATGTGTCTACCTGGACAGGATAAAGTCATTTATAACTCGTGTTTCCATAATCATACCTCATGTCATGCCAGAGTTGAGAATGTGCACACGATTCATGACTTGGTGACTCCAATAAGCTCGAACAAAATTTGTTTCCAGGTTATGTCCGAAAAAGAAGTTGTTTCTGCATTCTTCTCATCTTGTGTACATGCTGAAAATCTGGCAATAGGTTTATATTATATCGAGGGAAATGTGAAAACTATCTCCAAGAAGGAAGGAAGTATTAATATTACATCAATAGGGACAAGAAATCTGAAAATCTTTCCGATACAGTTCAATTTGTCACAAATAAATAATTTCCCTTGGGATATGTGGACAAATGAGATAAAGAAAGACAAAGGTTTGTTAACAAAACAACTAAAAGAAGCTGAGATTGTATTCAGACATGAACAAGGTCATTTAAGAGATATTGAACATGAGTGGACAAGTATGTCAGGCTCATCTTGGTGGAAAAATCTAGGAAGATCAGTAACAAGTTGGTCACAGTCTTCAGCAAAAATGGCAGCAGGTAATGTATTAACAAATCCAATCATAATCATATTTATTTTGGTCTTGCTGTGCATTTTTTTATCAGATTTTTATTATGTGTAAAATTAAGAAAATATACAAAAAAGATAAAGACAGAAATTAAAACGATGATACTTTAAGAGAAATGTTAAAATAAAAAAATATAACTTTTTGATTTTAATTTTTATTTTTAATTTAGAAGATTTTTGGGAACTCAGATGACATTCAATACAGGTGTTGATACAAGGTTTTCAGAATAAAGAATGAATGTGATACAAATGATGAGAGAATGAGTTTAGGATTGATTATGATATTTTTTAAATCATAATCGGGGGGACTGTAAAATATTAATTTCTTATGATAGAAAAATATACATAAGCTTTAACATGCTTAGGCTCTAACCATGCTTAGATTCAAATATAGAGAAAGACTGGAGTTATTCTGGGACCTTGGTAGAAACCTGTTAATTTTGTCAAACCTATAGGACTCTTGTCAATATGGGTTATTTGGGGATAACTAATGATCCTTAAAGGTCACTAGCCATATGTTTAAAATATACCAACAAGAGGTGATGTGCACGTAGCCAAAATGCATATGTCACAAGTTACTAGTTTTGTTCTAATATGATAGAAGCTACTAATATATCAGCAAGTCACCATATTGGGTTATGAAACTGTAAAAATATTCTCCAATGTATGTCTATGAGGCAAGATGGTATATAAGGAGAGCCGGACATGAATGGGGGAGATCACTCATTCCTCGAGTATCTCCAACACGGATCATGCTTCTATACTGGATACGTAAGAACCTATAATTGTTTCCTTTCTCTCTTCTAACCTGATACTTCTTTTTGTGTGCTATGAAATATATTTCTTCATTTTTGTAATCACTTTTGAATGAACATTAAATAAGCTTTTGTTTTATCCACACAATTCAAGATTGTTTTCCTCTCTATTCTCACAGTACCCTTACCTAAAGTAAGGAAGTGTTAGTTTTTCTAACACCAACCAACAACCTTTTCACACTGCTCTGGCTTCAAGAGTGGTATTACACAGCCCCCTAGAAATTGGGACAGGAAGGTAGTTTGACATGATGTGGGTGCCTGTTGTGCTCCCTCAGCAGGAGCAGTTTCATGTTGCCCACGGCTTTGGCGTGCATGTCCACTTCCCCCTCCCTTGCTACGCGCCTTGCCCATTTTAAATAGAGTTTAATATTTGTCACGTTGCCAAAAATGTCTGTATTATTATCGCAGTAATATAGGATCACGTCTGATGACCACGGTTTTATGCGGTGACCTGGGAGTCAGAGATGCTTCCAGGGGTCTTCCCCATGCTGTTTCCATGTCTTTTCAGCACTGTATGCATGTGTCTGATCATGTCTCACACACTACATAGCCTGATAAGGTTGTAAAATGTCATTTACCGGTGAATGTATTTTTCACACTTGAAAGTAATGCAAAAACGCATCAAAAACGCTTTGTGTGAACATAGCCCAAGGGTTCCTTAACATATTTCCCAGGAAAATCCATTTTGGTTTCGTTTTTGTTTGTTTTATTGTGAGTCTGTAAAAGTGGTGTAATACCTCTGACAACATTGTTGACAGCAGTGACCTGGGAGTCAGAAATGCTTCTAGGGGTCTTCCCCATGCTGTTCCCATTGACTTGGGCAATTTTTAGGCCCCCTGCAGGCGCTGGAAAAATGCTTGAGTTTCCCATAGACTTACATTGGGCTTGTTGCTCGGGTCCAGCACCAAAGCATTCCAATTTGCTCGACTCAAGCACCCGAGCATTTTAGTGCTCGCTCATCACTACTGTTTCATTTTAACTCCAGATTAGTGGCCTGCAGAGCTGAAATCATGAAGATTCACTGTCCAAATATTTCTGGACCTACCTGTATTCATATATGTACACTATATGGACAATTATTGCATATCTTGCCCCCACCCCACAAAACAAATCCCAAAATGTTCTCCTGCCCCTTTTCCTAACTCCCAATCCCAAAATAGACAAGGACATTCGGAGTTGCCAATCCTCCCTCTTTTGTAGACTAGTGGAGATAAAGCATCTTCAGCCTCGGCTCTTTACTTCCTACAGACAACATGGTGGGAAAATGAACCACTTTTTATAATCAGTTATTTTTTATCACATTTTTTTAAAGGTAAATTACAATAAAATGCCCCTAATCCCTTTTTCTCCGTCTCCCAATCCATAATGCTGGGGTAAGATTATCTCTACAGAGACCCCTGTACAGGAATATTAGGGCTCCAGTGACATCACATCTATTATACAGAAGAATAGCGCTATCTCCATAGCTCTGTACACAAGGACATAGAGATCAGACAAGGTCCTCATATTCAGGCAGCTTCTATTTTACTCAAACCCTCTTTATAAGAACAAGATAAGAGTCTCATTATACCGAGTAGAGAAGCTCCAGGGACAAATAATAATAATAATTTTTATTTATATAGCGCCAACATATTCTGCAGCACTTTACAATTAAGCGGGGACATGTACAGGCAATAAATTCAATACAAGGTGAGACAGTTTAACAGTTACATCAGCAAGCTTACATTCTACAAGGAAATGGGGGGACACAATAGGTAGAAAGTGCTTGTTATTTCAGGTCTGGCAATTATAATAGGTCGGGATTATCATATAAGGCTGTATGATCCGGTCATCAGCTTGTATGTTCAAGTGCAATACTCAAATACCGAGTGCTGTTATCGTGTGCATGGAGGGTGTAGAGACAGATGAACAGTGGGGGGCAGATTCTGAATAGTATTTAGGAGGGAACAGGGGAAAGTTAGTTTACTGAGTATTTGAGGTGGTAGGCTTGTTTAAAGAGATGGGTTTTTAAAGCGCGCTTGAAGACATCGGGGCTAGGCATCAATCGGATCGTCTGGGGTAGAGCATTCCAGAGAACTGGCGCAGCACGAGAGAAGTCTTGGAGACGGAGGTGCGAGGTTCGGATTATGGGGGATGTTAGTCTTAGGTCATTTGTGGAACGAAGGGAACGTGTAGGATGATAGACTGAGATGAAAGAGGAGATATAAGGTGGTGCAGAACTGTGGAGAGCTTTGTGGGTGAGAGCAATGAGTTTATATCCGAAATACGACCCTGGCTGTCGCATTCAGGACAGATTGGAGAGGGGAAATTTTGGTAAGAGGGATACCGATCAGGAGAGAGTTGCAGTAGTCCAGACGAGAGTGAACAAGAGCGACAGTAAGAGTTTTAACAGTTTCAAAAGTGAGAAAAGATCGGATTCTGGAGATGTTTTTAAGATGCAGGTGACAAGAGCGAGTGAGTGATCAGATATAGGGAGTAAAGGAAAGGTTAGTGTCGAATATGACCCCAAGGCAGCAGGCGTGCTGCTTGAGAGTTATGGTTGAACCCTCCAAGGTAATTTCGATGTTAGGTAGAGTTAGGTTAGTAGAGGGGGGAAACACAAGACCCCGTCTGCTCCTAACACGCTGGGGGCCAGGAGTATCCAGCCACAGGGCCCGGATTCTCTCATTTGTGGCCCCAGCGTTTCTTGTAGAATAAATCCCTTTCTCATCCAGTCCTGTAGTAATGACTTTGTTATCAGGTTTTGTAGGAGGGTTCGTCTGACTCCATCTTATGTTATCAATATCTGTGCGAGAAGCAAGAGCGCAGTTTTACCGAGTGTCCAGTGTCAGTTCTTCTACAGTCTGATAAAGAGCAGCGGTGTCTCAGCCTGAACCTGGCAGTATACAGCTGTATACAGTGTACATACAGGGCTCTGTACACACACGGCTCTGTACACACACGGCTCCGCTCCATACGCCTCATACACACACAGCTCAGCTCCGTACACCTCGTACACGCGCGGCTCCTCTCCACACGCCTCTCGTACACACACGATTCCGCTCCGCACGCCTCGTACACACAAGGCTCCGCTCCGCACACCTCGTACACACACGGCTCGGGTCCGTACACCTTGTACACGCATGACTCCGCTCCGTACGCCTCGTACACATGGCTCCACCTTGTACACACGGCTCCGCTCCATACGCCTCGTACACACACGGCTCCGCTACACACGCCTCGTACACACGGCTCCGCTCCGCACACCTCGTACACACGGCTCCGCACACCTCGTACACACGGCTCCGCTCCGCACGCCTCGTACACACGGCTCCGCTCCGCACGCCTCGTACACACACGGCTCTGCTCCATACACCTCGTACACACGCGGCTCTGCTCCGTACACCTCGTACACACGCGGCTCTGCTCCGTACACCTCGTACACACGCGGCTCTGCTTCGTACACCTCGTACACACGCGGCTCTGCTCCGTACACCACGTACACACGCGGCTCCGCTCCGTACGCCTCGTACACACGTCTCCGCTCCGCACACCTCGTACACACGTCTCCGCTCCGCACGCCTCGTACACACATGGCTCTGCTCCGTACACCTCGTACACACGCGGCTCCGCTCCGTACACCTCGTACACACGCGGCTCCGCTCCGTACGCCTCGTACACACGCGGCTCCGCTCCGTACGCCTCGTACACACGCGGCTCCACTCTGTACACCTCGTACACACGCGGCTCTGCTCCGTACGCCTCGTACACACGCGGCTCCGCTCCGTACGCCTCGTACACACACGGCTCTGCTCCGTACACCTCGTACACACACGGCTCTGCTCCGTACACCTCGTACACACGCGGCTCTGCTCCGTACACCTCGTACACACGCGGCTCTGCTACATCCACACTGTAAACCCCTCCTGACCCCACACATAAACTTCAGCTCATCCAGCACCATGACAACCAGCACAGCAGAGTCCTGCATCCACTGAGGCCCCTGATCATGTGACCCCTGACTCCTCCCCTCCTGTGACCTCATCACTGCTCCTGTGCGCACAGAGCAGCCATATATGTAGTGGCGGCTCTGCAGGTGGAGGTATGTGGAGACCCCCATTACTGGGCCCAGGGGGCATTAACCCCTTCAGCACGGAGACTCTTTTGGGGTCTTGTGTTGCCCCTTTATAAGAATCATAAGGTTTTTGTTCTGTTCCCTGTAATAGATACATTCGACCCAACTATGGAGACAGGAAGGAGGAAACGTATTGTTCTCATAGTACAGGACCCCTTTACTGGCCCCACAGTGTAATGCCCCCATTATGCCCCTTATGCAGGATGTATGATGCCCCCACACAGTGTAATGCCACCATTATGCCCCTTATGCAGGATGTATGATGCCCCCACACAGTGTGATGCCCCCATTATGCCCCTTATACGGTATGTATGATGCCCCCACACAGTGTAATGCCCCCATTATGCCCCTTATACAGTATGTATGATGCCCCCACACAGTGTAATGCCCCCATTATGCCCCTTATACGGTATGTATGATGCCCCCACACAGTGTAATGCCCCCATTATGCCCCTTATACAGTATGTATGATGCCCCCACACAGTGTAATGCCCCCATTATGCCCCTTATTATTATTATTATTATTATTATAGCACCATTCATTCCATGGCACTTTACATGTGAAAGGGGTATACAAAGCACAAGCAATTACAATAATCTTGAACAAAACGTGACAGCGACTGGTACAGGAGGAGAGAGGACCCTGCCCGTGAGGTCTCACAGTCTACAAGCGATGGGTGAGGATACAGTAGGTGAGGGTAGTGCTGGTCGTGCAGCGGTATTTGTGGAGTGGTGGTTACTGCAGGTGGTAGGCTTGTCGGAAGAGGTGGGTCTTCAGGCTCTTTTTGAAGGTTTCCATGGTCGACGAGAGTCTGATGTGTTGGGGTAGAGAGTTCCAGAATAGGGGGGGAAGCACGGGAGAAATCTTGTATACGGTTGTGGGAGGAGGAGATAAGAGGGGAGTAGAGAAGGAGATCTTGTGAGGATCGGAGGTTGCGTGCGGGTATGTACCGGGAAACTAGGTCAGAGATATATGGAGGAGACAGGTTGTGAATGGCTTTGTATGTCATGGTTAGGGTTTTGAACTGGAGTCTCTGGGCAATGGGGAGCCAGTGAAGAGATTGACAGAGAGAAGAGGCCGGGGAATAGCGGGGGGACAGGTGGATTAGTCGGGCAGCAGAGTTTAGGATGGATTGGAGGGGTGCGAGAGTGTTGGAAGGGAGGCCACAGAGCAGGAGGTTGCATTAGTCAAGGCCGAAGATGATGAGGGCGTGCACTAGTGTTTTTGCAGATTCATGGTTGAGGCATGTGCGGATCCGGGAGATATTTTTGAGTTGGAGTCGGCAGGAAGTGGAAAAGGCTTGGATATGTTGTTCCTATGAAGGAGAGTTCAGAGTCCAGGGTTACCCCAAGGCAGAGTTGATGGACTGGGGAGAGTGGGCAGCCATTGACTATGATGGATAGGTCAGTTGGGGGGTTTGAATGAGATGGCGGAAAGATGATGAATTCTGTTTTGTCCATGTTAAGTTTTAGAAATCTAGCAGAGAAGAAGGATGAAATAGCAGACAGACATTGTGGGATTTTGGTTAGTAAGGAGGTGATATCGGGTCCAGAGAGGTAGATCTGTGTGTTGTCAGCATAGAGGTGATAATAAAAGCCATGAGACTCTATGAGCTGTCCCAGGCCGAAGGTGTAGATGGAGAAGAGCAGGAGTCTTAGAACTGAACCTTGGGGGACACCGACAGATAGGGGGCGAGATGAGGAGGTGGTCTGTGAGTGAGAGTCACTGAATGTCCTGTCTGTTAGGTATGAGGAGATCCAGGATAGGGCCAAGTCTGTGATGCCGAGAGATGAGAGATGTAATGCACACGCCCAGGCTGAGCGGCGTGTGCGTGTGATTGTAGTGATTCCACTGGACCGTGCCGGAGAGTGAATGCCTGGAGGGGCGTAACTAGGTATTCACCCGATCCGACCAGGGTCGCACGACGGCATACGACGCCAGTGCACCAAGGAGGAACCGAGCAGAGGGACCAGGTGCTACTTCAGGACAAGCCCCGGACACGGCTGTTGACCCACACAGGGGAATACAGGAACAGACTGGTAGGCTGGCACACAGACTGGTGGGTATAGGCTGGCTCAACTGGGATGCAGGCAGGCGGGTATGCAGGCAGGGGGGTACAGGCAAGCACAGCTAGAGTGCAGACAGGGAGGCACTAGCAGGTAGGAACACAGGCGGAATAGGACCCAGTACACACTGGGACTCAGGAACAATACAGGCAGAGGGGTACAGGCAAGCACAGCTAGAGTGCAGACAGGGAGGCACTAGCAGGTAGGGACACTGGCAGGATAGGACCCAGTACACATTAGGACTCAGGAACAGAACCACAGATGTGGCGGACAAACACAGCAGAGTGAGGCCGCCCAGAGAGGTGAGCGAGACTGCCAGAGCAGTAAGCAAGAGTAAAGCAGGACGAGGCCGCCTGGAGCGGTGAGCAAGAGTGGAGCAAGACTGCCGGAGCAGTGAGCAAAAGGGTCAGAGCGGAGCAAGGCTGCCGGAGCAGTGAGCAAAAGGGTCAGAGCGGAGCAAGGCTGCCGGAGCAGCGAGCAAAGGAGCCAGAGCAGGCTAGAACCGCCAGAGCGGTGAGCAAAGGAGTCAGAGCAGGCTAGAACCGCTGGAGCGGTGAGCATAGGAGTCAGAGCAGGCTAGAACTGCCGGAGCGGTGAGCAAAGGAGTCAGAGCAGGGGGGACAGGGCTCTGTTCACACGGAACAGACAGGAAGAGAAAGGCAGAGCCAGATACCCACAGGGTACTTGCAGTGAAGTAGCGAGTGGACCACAAACTCACAAACAGGAGTACAGAGACAACAAGCAGGAGTTAGGTACGAGTTCAGACTCTGCAGAAAAAGGAAGGGAACGGACATAGAGGCAAAACAGGTAAAGGATAGGAGAGAGTTCAGACTGGAACTGAGTGTACGGAGGAGACCGACACTGCAGCGGGATACAGGAGCGGGTCTGGGAATACTGCCCCCAGAGAGGCGGGACAAACAGGCAAGGAGCGTGTTCAGACAGGACAGACAAGATACAGGAGCAGGTCTAGGTAATCGGCCCCTAGAAGGCGGGAGGAACAGGCTAGGAGCGTGTTCAGACAGGACAGACAAGATACAGGAGCGGGTCTAGGTAATCGGCCCCTAGAAGGCGGGAGGAACAGGCTAGGAGCGTGTTCAGACAGGCCTGGAAATACAGCCTCCAGGATAGGCAGACAAGAGAACACAGAACGGGACCTGGCACCTTCAGAGTGCAAGCACACACTGAATGAAACACTATGCTCAGGCAGGGATTGATTGGAGCAGCTGAGCTATATACCAGGTGACAGACAGCAATAGGCTGAGGACGCACAAGGGGTGTGACCCACAGCAGGTACAAAAAGCAGGAAGTGATCGGGCGCCGCCCTTAAGCAGCAGAAACAGACACAAACAGACAGCATGGAGGGAAGCCAGAGAGACATTCTGGACTGGAGATCAAGTGCGCGCTCTTGCACAGTGGGAGATGGACCGCCATGCAAGGACGCCGCCAGGTATGTTACAGTACCCCCCCCCTTACGCCCCCTCTTCTTCAGGCCTGCCAGAATCTTCCGCAGGGAATTCGAGGACCAGTCGTTCACTTCAAGGAGATCACTTCCACTGTCCACAGGAAAAACTGATCCCATCTGGTTAGCTAGGATGCTACCTCCTATCCAGCCATCCTCAGCAACAGACGAAATGGGTGGAGTACCAGGAACAGCACACAAGGAAGTCTCTCTCCACATATTTTCAGGTGGCACCCCAGAGGGTACAGGAGACAACTGGAAGTCCTTCACCGGGTTGGAGGGGGACAGAGACTTGGGGGTAATCTCTGCTTCGAGGTACATCTTGTCAAGCTCACAGGAAGAAATAGACGGGTTATCAGGTACATAATGAGGAAAAGTCACTGTCTCTTTGTTATCTGGTGGTACCCCGGAGGATTCAGGAAATAACTGGAGGTCCTCCGCTGGGTCAGAAGAGTGCAGAGGCTCAGAGAAAACATCTGCTTCAGAGTACACTGGGTCGGACTCACTGGACGAAGCAGGCGAGGTATCGGGTACCGAGTATAGGAAAGTCTCTGTCCATTCACCACCAGGTGGCACCCCGAAGGGTTCTGGAGACAACTGAAGGTCCTCCGCCTGGTCAGAGGGGTGTAGAGACTCATGGGTAACCTCTGCTTCAGAGTACACTAGGTCGGACTCACTGGACGAAGCAAGCGAGGTATCAGATCCAGGATATAGGAGAGTCTCTGTCCATTCACCACCAGGTGGCACCCCGAAGGGTTCTGGAGACAACTGGAGGTCCTCCGCCTGGTCGGAGGGGTGTAGAGACTCGGGAGTAACCTCTGCTTCGGAGTACACTAGGTTGGACTCAGTGGACGAAGCGAGCGAGGTATCAGGTACAGAGTATAGGAGAGTCTCTGTCCTTTCGCTACCAGGTAGCACCCCGAAGGGTTCTGGAGACAACTGGAGGTCCTCCGCCTGGTCGGAGTGGTGTAGAGACTCGGGAGTAACCTCTGCTTCGGAGTACACTAGGTTGGACTCACTGGACGAAGCGAGCGAGGTATCAGGTGCAGAGTATAGGAGAGTCTCTGTCCTTTCGCTACCAGGCAGCACCCCGAAGGGTTCTGGAGACAACTGGAGGTCCTCCACCTGGTTGGAGGGGTGTAGAGACTCGGTGGTAACTACCACTTTGGGGTACCCATTGTCAGGCTCACAGGACGAAGCGGACAAAGTATCGAGTACCGGGTGTAGAGAAGTCTCTCTCCATTTGTCAGCGAGTGGTATCCCGGAGGATTCAGGAGGCAACAGGGGATCCTCCGCCAGGTAGTAGAGGTGCACAGACTCTGAGGTAACCACAGCTTTGGAGCATCCTTGGACATGCACACCGGTTAAAGTGGGTGAAGCATCTGATGCCGGGTGCAGGAAGTTCTCCTGTGTGGAGTCTGGATGGGCAGAAGTCTCTTCGGGCAGGAGAACTGGTGCACTACCCACGCACATTACCCGTTGGGGCTTCTCCGGGATACAGGGAGATGAAGCTTCAGTAGGGACTTCAAGGTTGGGGTCAGGAGGTCTCAGGGAGGACAGACCCTGGCGTGACGGCTTGCCTCTACGTCTAGCACGTCTGGACTGCCTCTTGAGGTTGGGAGAAATATTCCGGAAAGCGTAGTCACCCTGTGAGGATTCTGGGTGGGCAGTAGTCTCATTGGGCTGGAGGACTATTGCGCTACCCACACACATTACCCATCGGGGCTGCTCCGGGATATTGGGAAGTGAAGCTTCAGCAGGAGCCTCCGGGTTAGGATCATTGAAGACCATTAGAAAGGCCACCAGGAAGGCCATTAGGTCCAGGAGGATCGGATCCTGTGTTTCAAATAGGGGGTTGATCCATTCCAAGGCATCACCCGCTAGGTAAGACATAATGAATGCCACCTTAACCCGATCGGTGGGAAAACATAGAGGGTAGAACTTGAAGTGTAGCATGCATTGCTCCACAAATGCACGACTTTGTCTTGGATCCCCATAGTAACGTGGCGGATCCGCAGGAACGAGAGCAGATAGATCCATCTGGACAGGTGCGTAATTCGCCTGGAACTCAGCTAAGAAAAAAAAAATTATTTATTTATTTTAATGCATGTATTCGCTGGAAAACTTCTCAGAGAGCGAAGGCCGTGGGGCTCAACGGGAACCATGGCCTGAGCATGCTGTAATGCACACGCCCGGGCTGAGCGGCGTGTGCGTGTGATTGTAGTGATTCCACTGGACCGTGCCGGAGAGTGAATGCCTGGAGGGGCGTAACTAGGTATTCACCCGATCCGACCAGGGTCGCACGATGGCATACGACGCCAGTGCACCAAGGAGGAACCGAGCAGAGGGACCAGGTGCTACTCCAGGACAGACCCCGGACACGGCTGTTGACCCACACAGGGGAATACAGGAACAGACTGGTAGGCTGGCACACAGACTGGTGGGTATAGGCTGGCTCGACTGGGATGCAGGCAGGCGGGTATGCAGGCAGGGGGGTACAGGCAAGCACAGCTAGAGTGCAGACAGGGAGGCACTAGCAGGTAGGAACACAGGCGGGATAGGACCCAGTACACACTGGGACTCAGGAACAATACAGGCAGAGGGGTACAGGCAAGCACAGCTAGAGTGCAGACAGGGAGGCACTAGCAGGTAGGGACACTGGCGGGATAGGACCCAGTACACATTGGGACTCAGGAACAGAACCACAGATGTGGCGGACAAACACAGCAGAGGGAGGCCGCCCAGAGAGGTGAGCGAGACTGCCGGAGCAGTGAGCAAGAGTAAAGCAGGACGAGGCCGCCTGGAGCGGTGAGCAAGAGTGGAGCAAGACTGCCGGAGCAGTGAGCAAAAGGGTCAGAGCGGAGCAAGGCTGCCGGAGCAGCGAGCAAAGGAGCCAGAGCAGGCTAGAACCGCCGGAGCGGTGAGCAAAGGAGTCAGAGCAGGCTAGAACCGCCGGAGCGGTGAGCAAAGGAGTCAGAGCAGGGGGGACAGGGCTCTGTTCACACGGAACAGACAGGAAGAGAAAGGCAGAGCCAGATACCCACAGGGTACTTGCAGTGAAGTAGCGAGTGGACCACAAATTCACAAACGGGAGTACAGAGACAACAAGCAGGAGTTAGGTACGAGTTCAGACTCTGCAGAAAAAGGAAGGGAACGGACATAGAGGCAAAACAGGTAAAGGATAGGAGAGAGTTCAGACTGGAACTGAGTGTACGGAGGAGACCGACACTGCAGCGGGATATAGGAGCGGGTCTGGGAATACTGCCCCCAGAGAGGCGGGACGAACAGGCAAGGAGCGTGTTCAGACAGGACAGACAAGATACAGGAGCGGGTCTAGGTAATCGGCCCCTAGAAGGCGGGAGGAACAGGCTAGGAGCGTGTTCAGACAGGCCTGGAAATACAGCCTCCAGGATAGGCAGACAAGAGAACACAGAACGGGACCTGGCACCTTCAGAGTGCAAGCACACACTGAATGAAACACTATGCTCAGGCAGGGATTGATTGGAGCAGCTGAGCTATATACCAGGTGACAGACAGCAATAGGCTGAGGACGCACAAGGGGTGTGACCCACAGCAGGTACAAAAAGCAGGAAGTGATCGGGCGCCGCCCTTAAGCAGCAGAAACAGACACAAACAGACAGAATGGAGGGAAGCCAGAGAGACATTCTGGACTGGAGATCAAGTGCGCGCTCTTGCACAGTGGGAGATGGACCACCATGCAAGGACGCCGCCAGGTATGTTACAAGAGAGTTTGTAGTAAGAGGGAATGGTCCACTGTGTCGAAGGCAGATGACAGGTCTAGGAGGAGGAGGACAGAGTAGTGTCGCTTAGATTTGGCGGTTAGTAGGTTGTTGGTGACTTTGGTCAGTGCAGTTTCAGTAGAATGGTGCGGTCGGAAACCAGATTGTAGGCGGCCGAAGAGGGAGCAGGAGGAGAGGTGGGAGGACAGCTCAGAATGGACATGTTGTTCCAGTAGTTTTGAGGCATAGGGGAGAGGTGATATGGGGCAATAGCTAGACAGAGAGGATGGGTCAAGGGAGGGCTACTTGAGGATTGGTGTGATTGAGGCATGTTTGAAGCATGAGGGGAAGACACCAGTTGTTAGTGACAGGTTGAAGAGGTGGGCTAGGGCTGGGATGAAGATAGTGGTAAGGTTTGGGATGAGGTGGGACGGGATTGGGTTAAGTTTACAGGTGGTGAGGTGTGATTTAGAGAGTAAAGAGGAAAGTTGATCTTCGGTAATGGTGGAGAATGTGGTTTTGGAGGAGGAGGGTTGAGTAGGTGTGGGAAGGGGCTCTGGGGGCTTTAGGCAAAAGCTTTGTCTGATGGTGTCAATCTTCTGTTTGAAGAATGAGGCAAAGTCTTCGGCTGAAATAAGAGGAGAGGGAGGAGGCACTGGGGGACGGAGGAGAGAATTGAAGGTGTTGAATAGTTGTTTGGGGTTTTGAGACAGGGAGGATATGAGAGATGAGAAGTATGTTTGTTTTGCTGCAGTGAGTGTGGACTTGAAGGTAGTGAGGGACTGTTTGAATGCGATGAAGTGCTCATTGGAGTGGGACCTTTTCCATCTACGCTCAGCAACCCTGGAGGCCCGTCGCAGTCCTTTAGTTAGGCTGGTGTGCCAGGGTTGTCTGTTGATTGTGCGAGCTTTGGTATGTGTGAGGGAGACTACTGAATAGAGAGCTGCAGCTGTTGTGGTGTTGTATAAAGTGGCATCAACATCTGCATCATGTAAGGACCTAATGTCTGTGAGAGGGAGGAGGGATTCAGAGAGTGAATGTAGGTCAAAGTGTTTAAAATTTCTGCGAGGGTATGCAAGTTTGTGGAGTGGGGATTGTTGCCCTGGAGAGGAGAGGCTAGAGAATGTAAGTAGGTTGTGGTCAGAGAGAGGGAGAAGTGAGTTAGAGAGGTTAGATAGGGAACAGAGGCGGGTGAAGATGAGGTCCAGTGTGTGTCCGTCTTTGTGGGTGGGTGTGGAAGACCACTGAGTAAGACCGAAGGAGGAAGTGAGGGATAGAAGCTTAGAGGCAGCTGAGAGGGAAGTGTCAATGGGGATGTTGAAGTCGCCCATGAGGATAGTGGGGATGTCAACGGAGAGGAAATGAAGTAGCCAAGTGGTGAAGTGGTCAAAGAAAGTGGTGGCTGATCCTGGGGGGCGGTAGATGACAGCCAGTTGGAGGGGGAGTAGATGCGCACGCAGTGCACTTCAAAAGAGGGGAGAGTAATTGAGGGTGGCAGTGGGATATGGGTGAAGGAGCAGTTATCTGAGAGGAGGAAACCTATTCCTCCACCGTGCTTGCCGGTGGGGCGGGGGGTATGGGAGAGGTGGAATCCGCCGTACGAAAGTGCAGCAGGAGAGGCCGTGTCGGAGGGGGTGAGCCAGGTTTCAGTGATGCCGAGGAAGGAAAGCTTGTTAGTGATGAAGAGGTTGTGAATGTAGGAAAGTTTGTTGCAGACGGAGCGGGCGTTCCATAGAGCTCCTGTTACGGGGGCTGGGCAGATGGGTATAAGGTTAGAAGGGTTATGAGAGTTTGGGATAGATCGTAGGTATGAGGTGGAAGTGGCTGTGGGGATGTGGTGAGGAGGGCCGGGATGTGGAGAGATGTCGCCGGCAGTGAGGAGGACCAGAGAAAGCGTTAGTAGGTGGGAGCAGGAGAGGGCATGAGGTGGCTGTCTGTGTTTTTAGACAAAGGATTGTATGTTGAGGAATAGCTCTGAGGAGGAGGTGAGATGGGTGGGGAGAATGAAGGGAGAGATGAAGAGTTCATTACTAGGTGTAGGGATTAGGGGTGGTTGGAAAAGGTGAAGGATTAAGGGGGTGAGAGTGAAAACAAAACACAAACATTGTTTACTGTGACTTAGTATCCAGTTACCTTCAGTTCACTTCAGGTTCAATTCAGAACTAATTCATATTTCTCACACTTAAGCAATGGCCACACTTAAGGTAATGGACACAGACTCCTGGCCCACAATATATTTGTAACAGAATGCATTCAGCTGTGAACCAGAGGGGAGTGGTCTGTGCTCATCTTGATCAACTGATTAAGGCTGAACCAGATGCTGGATACTCAAAGGCTAAGTAAACAAGGTCATAAATGAAAGTGGGGGGTAGCTGGTGTAACTTGAAGAACATACCATTAGTAAATAGGAGCAGAGAGGTACAGAGAAGGCTGCATGGAAATCAGGATGGAAAAGTTGGGTCACGTACCATTATGCTGGATGTATGATGCCCCCACACAGAGTAATGTTCCTACAGTACCACCATCCCCCCACACACAGTATAATGTTCCCACAGTACCGGCTGAGGTCCTGAAGTTGGAATAAGTCCTGAGGTTTTACAGTTGGAATACTCCTTCCGGACAGTGGTTCTCCCTTTGCCTGCTCCCCTACATGTATACCCTCGAGCATGTATACAGGCATGTAGGGGAGCAAGCCTTACTAGATATCAAGGCTTTGTACAGTAATATACTGCATGAGGATGATATTAGAGGAGTAAGACGTTTATTGAAATCAAGATCAATAGAGTGTAGCAGACATAATGACTTCATGGACGATCTTCTAAAATTCACTCTTACTCGTAACGTCTTTCTTTTTGACAGGAAGTACTTACCCGAGCTCAGGGGTACTGCAATGGGGAGCCCCTGTACCCCCTCATCTGATAACTTATTCCTGGGCTGGTGGGAGGAAACCACAATATTCAGGGATGATCATAAGTGGTGGCAATCATATATTGGGGCATGGGATAGATATATTGACAACATTTTTATCATCTGGTCAAGGACGAGTGAACAATTTCTTGAGTTTGTCAGGGAACTCAATATCTATAGAGTGGGGCCTTAGATTTATATCAGTTTAATTATTACCAGTTGCCTTTCCTGGATATACTAATCCAGAAAGTACGGGATGTGAGCCAGGGTTGTGAAGTCGGTAAGCCAAACCTTCGACTCCTACTCCTCAATTTTCATGACACCGACTTCCTCATACATGGCTCATAAATTTACAGTAGGACACATTTTTCTCAGCTAAAAGTCTAGACCCTTAGATCAGGAATAGGACAGACATTTATAGGACATTTCATAACTTTCCCAAATTCTTATGAAAAAATATTCCTCACAAACTACATTGTACTACTGTACCCAATTTATTTATTTTAGGAGTCGGTCCATTTTATGCCGACTCCGACTCCATCAAAATGGGCACCGAATCCACGACTTCGACTCCACAGCCCTGGATGGGACCCTAGGGACACTCATCTACCATAAACTATTAAAGTGGAATAGCAACCACCCCATCCTCCTAAAAAAAAAAAAACAAGCAATATCCAAGGGCCAATTTTTACAGTTGAGAAGAAACTGCTCTAATGTCACAGATATTAATAAAGAGGCAATAGACATAAACACCAGATTCAAGGAAAAAGGTACCCACAGTACATTTTGGATTCCGCACTATTGTTTACAGAAAAACAGGATAGACAGACATTCCTCCATACCTAACCAAGAGACCAAGAAAAAGATGGGATAACACAAGTAATAGAAACTTGTGACAATCAGTGACCTTATCTTTAATATCTTCAGAAAACACTAGGATGTACTTGCGGCCAACCTGGACCTGAGGGTGCTGTGGGATCTACTCCCACAATAACTTTCAGAAAGGGTTGGTCAATTAGGGACCGTTTAGTGCATAGTTTCTATAAAAACCTGCACCCTAGGGGACATGGCTAGATAGAAGAATCTGTGGTTTCTTTAGATGTGTAGAAAGTTGTACATGTAATTGGATGACACCATCTAAATCTTTCTCAAGTTCCTCTACAGATGAAACCTTTTTCCAGAGGGATTATTCCAACTGTAAAACCTCAGGACTTGTATATGTGGCCACATGCACCTTCCTCCTAGATTATGTATGCACGACCAATAGGCAGTCTAGGAGGAGTGTGGGGTGGCATTTGGGCGAAATACGCCATGGTCGGGACACCCCATTAGTGAGACACATGAACAGTGCACATTGAGGTGAAACAAGAGACATCTCCTTTTGCATCGTTGAGGTGGTTAAACCCAATGTGAGAGGGGGTGATCTCAATAGATGTATCCTCATAAAGGAAAGTGAGTGGATTTCCAAACTGGATTCACGAGAGCCCCTAAGGGACTGAATAAGCAGATTTACTATGCTTGTTTTGTATGAATACAGCCCCAATCTGGATTACATTTTTGGATTTTATACTCTACCCATTGCTATTCAGTTCTCTGTGAATGAGGTTCACATATTGTTTTACTTCATCAAGAGATCTGAGCTTCTATATCAGAATTATTTCTTATCAGTTATATCCCACTTATACTGTTTAGTAACTAACAAGTGTGGTGATCCTTGTGTATCTCTAATTATGCAATAGGGGTCAAATATGACCATCTAGGAATATACTGTGGGCCACCATCCCATATTTTTTTGTAGTGATAAAGTAGATCTACATGCCTATTGCATGATGGGAGGATGTGCAATACTTGTTTTTAGTCTCCCATGAAACTGATCTCAGAGAGGATTTTTCTGTTGGTGGAATGCAATCCAATACCATATGCGCTCCAGCGTGGAACGCAGACATCTGGCCATGCGCATTTGTCGACAATGATCCTAGATGTGCTCTGTCGTGGAATGATAACTGCGGGCACGCGCAGTCACAGGTACGAGTGACGCGGAGGCAATCAATTTATCTGGCGTTTCAGCGTAAAGCACGTCACTTCCGGACATGCACACTAGGAGATGGACATTATCGAACCTCTTGCTCATGAGAAGTAGCGTAGGCGCGGTACAGTATATCCTGTGACAATTCACCTCTAGGAATGGGAATGGGTCTCCTAATCTGGGGTTTTGGATGAAATGTGATATTTAAACATGGACACCTGGCTATTAGGCACACTATGCTGAACATCATGAATTATCATCCCTGTATCAAGCCTCCTAATGAACCTGTTGGGGAAACGCTTTGAGGCGGATTATTGAAACATTCTCTGAGTACCATACCCTTTCCTTTATACATATTGTAGGGGTTTTACTTTCTTGGGCACAACGGGAGGAAAACAGGAGGCATGTTCCTTTAAAAGTTCATGTGGGTTTATTGCTTCATAAATCCAGAAGCCAAACAGAAAAACAAATAGCCTTTAGATCAGGCAAACAAAGTAAATGTCCTTAGCATGTCTCTGCTCAGCCAGGCTTGTGCGGCACACAGCTGGGGTAGCGTCCAGTGTCCTGGCTTGGTCTGAAGACAAACATACACAGGAGGCCGTCTACCTCCAAACACACAGACCATGTGCCAAACAACAGCCTTCATTTTATAGGCTATTAACCACACCCAGAGGTGAGGTATGTTGGTAGCTGGACCCGCCCACCTTACATATCTACCCTAAAGCCATGGGGCTTGGCATCTTCTACTGCCAGACAGGGGATTCTCGAGAGGGCATGGGCATTACCATGTAGCTTCCATGCTCTATGTTCTACATGGAAGTAGAAGTCCTGTAGGGCTAAAAAACAGAGGTTGACCCCTCATCCATCCGAGTGGGGCATAGTCGGATGCTAATCTAAATTTTCGACCTAACAGATAGTACCGTAAAGTGTCCACCGCCCACTTTATGGCCAAGCATTCCTTCTCTATGACCGAATAATTTTTCTCGCAGGAGGACAGCTTTCTACTCAGAGGACAGGGTACTCCTCCCCGTGTATCTCCTGGGAAAGGACTGCTCCTAAACCGACATCTGAGGCATCTGTCTGGAGTATAAACTCTTTCTTGAAGTCCGGGGCAACCAGGACCGGTTGCCTACACAGAGCCAGTTTCATCTCTTGAAAGGCCGTCTCCGCCTCTGCAGTCCACTTGGCCATGGCTGATTTTGTCCCTTTAAGGAGGTCCGTCTGGGGTGCGGCCATCATGGTGAAGTTTGGGATGAATTTCCTGTAGTATCCCACGATTCCCAGGAAGGCTCTGTCTTGCTTTTTCGACAGCAGTCTATGCCAATTTTGGATTGCTTCTACTTTAGTAATTTGGGGTTTTATCTCGCCTCTACCCACTACATATCCGAGGTACTTGGCTTCTTCTTTCCCCATGCCACATTTCTTCTGGTTTATTGAAAACCCCACCTTCCTCAGAGCATCAAACACAGTCTGGATTCTTTCCAGATGACTCTCCCAGTCTGGACTGAAGATAATAATATCGTCCAGGTATGTTGCGCCATATTTCTTATGGGATGCAAGGATGCGATCCATGGCTCTCTGGAAGGTTGCAGGGGCCCCCTGCAGTCAAAACGGCATCTGGACATACTGGAAGCATCCGTCAAGTGTAGAAAACGCAGTCTTCTCTTTGGCTACCTATGCCATAGGGATCTGCCAATATTGGTCTGGTAGCGCACCGCTCCTTGGTGCCCCTGTGTTTCCCTTCTAATATTGTTCTTCTACCAGCTGGAGTTACATTATCGCCATCTGGATATTTTTTTAAAAAAATTCTAAATAAAAGACATTTGTTTTTACCATTGGAGTCTGTGGAGCTGGATCATCCTCATTTCTATTACCTGTCTACTGAGCGCAAGCAGCAGCGCTGATCACGGATCCTGGAGACACCCAGCTGGTTCATGGAGGTGAGCTGGTTTTTTCTTTTCCCTTTCCATCTGCCAATATCTCTTCGTCATATCCAAGGTGGTTATGTGCCTTGCTGGCCCAAGCCTCTCGATCAGCTGATCAACGCGTGGCATGGGATATGCGTCAAATTTGGAGACCTCATTCAACTTCCGATAGTCATTTCAGAATCTCCACTCACCATCGGGATTTGGGACCAAGACGATCGGGCTTGACCAATCGCTCTTGGATTCTTCAATGACACCGAGCTTCAGCATACAAGCTACCTCTTTGGAGATCAACTCTCGTCGGGCCTCAGGTATCTGATAGGGCTTCAAGTTTACCCGCACATGAGGCTCCGTCAGAAACTCGTGTTCTATGACACTTGTGCGTCCCGGCAATTCCGAGAACAGATCCCTGTTCTTCTGTATCAACTCCCGACACTGTTGTTTCTGGGCCTTCGTTAGCGTTTCCGCTATTGCGACTCTTCCAACGTCACCTTCTGGCTTGCCCAGCAAGCATGGAGCTTCCACAGCCTCTCTATCTTGCCACGGCTTGATGAGGTTGACGTGGTATATCTGGTACGCCTTACATCGTCCCGGTTGATGAACCTTGTAGTTCACTTCACCCACTTTTTCCACCACTTCATACGGCCCTTGCCACTAGGCCAAGAACTTGCTTTCCATCGTAGGAATTAGCACGAGGACTCGGTCTCCTGGATTGAATTGCCTCACTCTGGCTAACTGGTTGTAGACTCTGGCATGAGCTTCTTGTGCCTGGAGGAGATGTTCTTTTACAATGGGCATCACCTTCGCAATCCTCTCCTGCATCAGAGCAACGTGCTCGATGACTCTCTTGTGGGGCGTGACCTCGGCTTCCCAGGTTTCCTTTGTGACATCCAGGTAACCCCGCGAATGTAGGCCATACAGGAGTTTGAATGGCGGGAACCCCGTAGAGGCCTGTGAAACCTCTCGGTTAGAGAACAACCGATAAGGTAGGAGACAGTCCCAGTCTCTTCCATCCCCTTCTATGGCCTTCCTCAGCATACTCTTCAGATTCTTGTTAAACCTTTCGACTAGGCCATCTGTCTGAGGATGGTATACTGAAGTCCTCAGTTGGGAGATTTGAAGGGCTTTGCATAACTCCCTCATCACCTTACTCATAGAGGGAGTTCCCTGGTCGGTGAGTATCTCCCTTTTGGTAAGCCTGTTCATGAAAAGACATGGACCAACTCACGGGCTAGACTCTTTGCGGATGAGTTTCTCAGTGGAATCGCTTCAGGATAGCGTGTGGCATAGACCAGGATAACCAATATATATATTGATGCCCACGAGCAGATTCAACCAGGGGACCGACCAAGTCCATAGCAATTCTTTCAAACTGCACTTCAATAATGGGCAATGGCACGAGGGGACTTTGAAAGTGAGAGGTGGGGGCGGTTAACTGGCACGTAGGACAAGACCTGCAATAGACCTGCAATACTTAAATATTTCCCGGTGACATCCAGGCCAATAGAACCTTTGCATGATCTGTTCCTGTATTTTTTCCACTCCCAGATGTCCCCCCAAGACATGTGAATGGACCATGTCCAACACCTTCCGTCTAAACGGGCCCAGCACTATTAACTGCTCTGCACGCTCCTCCCTCACTTTCTTGACCTGGTACAACAACTCCCCACTCATCATAAAATGGGGAAACCTTGTGTTACCCTCAGCTCCTGTGCAACCCCATTTATAACAGTGACATTATTAAAGGCTTCCTTCAGAGCTAGGTCCCTATGTTTGGCAGACCCAAAATTCTCGCTGGTCACCCCTAACTCCGGAATGGCAGACACAGGGGGCACCACCTCCTCATCCCCCACAAGGACACAAAAGGGAAACCTGTCTGACTCTGGGTGTGGTGATACCTCATTAGGATTAACTGTTTTCTTATCTGAGCCAGCGAACCCAGAACCCTTCCCCCACAGATCCCAAAGCATACAAAAGTCCCAGCCTATAATAATAGGGTGCAACAAGTCCAGAATGATGCCGACCTCGTGAGACTCCGTACCGTGGGCCGTTTCAATGTCCACTCTGGCCATGGGTTGTCCTTAGCATCACTATGAATGCACCGAACGCCGACTTTTTTCCCTCCCCGAGTCTAGTAGTGCTGTTACCTCCCATCCATTCACCTTCACGGGACATGCTTGTGGCCCCTCGCTGGGTGGACAGTTCACACTGCTGGCTGGATAAACTTAATATGAACAACTGTGTCCTATACTGCAGTCCATCGGCTCAAGGGTCAGGGGACAACAGGTGGCTATATGGCCTGGACCGTGGCACCTCCAGCAAACAACATCACCCTTAAGGACCTTGGGCACCACCTCCCTCGTCCCTTTGGACCTTGTCACCCTGGGCAACCCAAGGCTGTATGGGCCTCGGCAGGGAGTGCACAAACCGGTCCATCACCATCCACTCTACCATCTGCGCAGGCATTGAGGACTCCAGCTGCAGTCACTTCTGGACCAGGTGCAACAGGTCAAACATTTGGGAGCGAGGTGGTTTGTTCCGGTGATACGAACCAGCTGTTCCCTGATAGTCATTGTCACCCCCAAGCGCGCGAGAATCTCAGTTTTTAGCTTGCCATACTCTTTGGCATCCTGCAAAGCTAAATCATAGTACACCTTTTGGGTGTACTATGCAAAGCTAAATAGGACGTACTATGCAAAGCTAAATAGGGTGTCCTGCAAAGCAAAATCATAGTAAGCCTACTAGGCGTAGTTCTGGGGCTCTCCCGTCAAGTATGGCGCCAGTACCTTTGTCCACTGCTCTTGCGGAAATTCCTCCCTCTCGGCGACCCTTTCAAACACCGTCAGGAAGGCCTCAACGTCTTCCCCCGGGGTCATTTTCTGCAAAGCCCGTTATACCGCCTTCCGGACATGGGAGTCATCAGTCGGACCTGGGGTTGGAGCACTCATCATGCCCTGGATGGCGGTTGCCAGAAGCTGCATCTGCTGCCATTGTTCCTGCTAGTGCTGCTGGATCTGCTGTAACAGCCTGTTGGGGATGCTTGCTGGCTTGCGACAGACTTCACCCAGGGCATGCAGTCCATCCTGTAGCAGTCACGCGTCTCTGCTGGGAACATTGCTCGCACCTCTAACACCAATTGTAGAGGTTTTACTCACTTGGGTGGCGATGGGAGGAAAACAGGAGGCATGTTCCTTTAAAAGTTCATGTGGGTTTATTGCTTCATAAACCCAGAAGCCAAACAGAAAAGAAAATAGCCTTTAGATCAGGCAAACAAAGTAAATGTCCTTAGCAGGTCTCTGCTCAGTCAGGCTTGTGTGGTACACAAGCTGGGGTAGCGTCTAGTGTCCTGGCTTGGTCTGAAGACAAACATACACAGGAGGCCTTCTCTGTCCAAACACACAAACCATGTGCCAAACAACAGCCTCCATTTTATAGGCTGTTAACCACACCCAGAGGTGAGGTATGTGGGTAGCTGGACCTGCCCATTCTCTCCTAGCTACCCGTAACCCATCTCCCAGGTGCACCAAACGATCCTCTTAGTGCTTATGTGCCCTAGAGAAACACTCCGAGTTACATCACAGAGACCAGCCATCTCTGTGACACATATCTCCCATCGACTACGCAACCATTAGCCACCTTACAATACTTTGATACATATCTGGTTTTATGATTACCCCATGGCCGATTAAAGGGAATCTATCACCCCCTGGGACTTATCTGACCTCTAATATTGGCATACAAGTAATAGAAATGTGAATCTATACATACAGTACAGACCAAAAGTTTGGACACACCTTCTCATTTAAAGATTTTTCTGTATTTTCATAACTATGAAAATTGTACATTCACATTGAAGGCATCAAAACTATGAATTAACACATGTAGAATTATATACTTAACAAAAAAAGTGTGAAACAACTGAAATATGTCTTATATTCTAGGTTCTTCAAAGTAGCCACCTTTTGCTTTGATGACTGGTTTGCACACTCTTGGCATTCTCTTGATGAGCTTAAAGAGGTAGTCACCGGAAATGGTTTTCACTTCACAGGTGTGCCCTGTCAGGTTTAATAAGTGGGATTTCTTGCCTTATAAATGGAGTTGGGACCATCAATTGTGTTGTGCAGAAGTCTGGTGGATACACAGCTGATATTCCTACTGAATAGACTGTTAGCTGCTTTTTTCTTGCCATAATACAAATTCTAAGTAAAGAAAAACGAGTGGCCATCATTACTTTAAGAAATGAAGGTCAGTCAGTGCGAAAAATTTGGAAAACTTTGAAAGTGTCCCCAAGTGCAGTTGCAAAAACCATCAAGTGCTACAAAGAAACTGGCTCACATGAGGACTGCCCCAGGAAAGGAAGACCAAGAGTCACCTCTGCTTCTGAGGATAAGTTTATCCGAGTCACCAGCCTCAGAAATCGCAGGTTAACAGCAGCTCAGATTAGAGACCAGGTCAATGCCACACAGAGTTCTAGCAGCAGACACAACTCTTCAACAACTGTTAAGAGGAGACTTTGTGCAGCAGGCCTTCATGGTAAAATAGCTGCTAGGAAACCACTGCTAAGGACAGGCAACAAGCAGAAGAGACTTGTTTGGGCTAAAGAACACAAGGAATGGACATTAGACCAGTGGAAATCTGTGCTTTGGTCTGATGAGTCCAAATTTGAGATCTTTGGTTCCAACCACCGTGTCTTTGTGTGGCGCAGAAAAGGTGAACCCGACGCTGGTGACACTGTTGGGGATTTATTCAAAATTGAAGGAATACTGAACCAGCATGGCTACCACAGCATCTTGCAGCGGCATGCTGTTCCATCCGGTTTGTTTTTAGTAGGACCATCATTTATTTTTCAACAGGACAATGACCCCAAACACACCTCTAGGCTGTGTAAGGGCTATTTGACCAAGAAGGAGAGTGATGGGGTGCTACGCCAGATGACCTGGCCTCCACAGTCACCAGACCTGAACCCAATCGAGATGGTTTGGGGTGAGCTGGACCGCAGAGTGAAGGCAAAAGGGCCAACAAGTGCTAAGCATCTCTGGGAACTCCTTCAAGATTGTTGGCAGACCATTTCCGATGACTACCTCTTGAAGCTCATCAAGAGAATGCCAAGAGTGTGCAAAGAAGTCATCAAAGCAAAAGGTGGCTACTTTTAAGAACCTAGAATATAAGACATATTTTCAGTTGTTTCACACTTTTTTGCTAAGTACCGTATATTCCGGCGTATAAGACGACTTTTGAAGACTGAAAAATCTTCTGTCTAGTCTGGGGTCGTCTTATACGCCGGTAATGCTTTTGAACTTTCAGAAATTGACATGCGGGGATACTCTGCGGGTGTTAATAAGCTGCCGTGGCCGTATCCCTGCCATGTCGGAGTTAATATAAGGTGGAGGGAGTTAAAATACGGCGGCGGTACGTCCAGACAGTCAGCGCTTCTGTGCTGAAACTGACACATCGCTGCGTATTCCCAGCTCCGGACACAGCGCAGGGCTTCTGTGCTGACAGCTTTCACTTGTCACAGAAGTGGTGCGCTGTGTCCGGAGCAGGGAAGTTCGCATCGCTTCTGTGACAATATATAAAAAGCCGGCAATTCAGCAGCGGCATAAGCCGGCACCCGACAATTTAGAATAGAAAGAATAGAGCTTCACACATAGATTAGATAGATAGAAACATGTCAGTCACATATATATGAAGTACAGTGACAGTGTTGATTACTGTACTTGTCATTTAGTATTAAAATAAAGGATTTATTATTAAAAAAATTGGCGTGGGGTTCCCCTTAATTTTAGGCTCTAGCGGAGGTTAAGCAGACGACTGGGGCAGATGTTTGAAGCCTGGGAAGGGGGTAATACCCACAGAGCTTCCCAGGCTACTAATATCAGCCCCCAGCTGAATACCTAGTCTTTACTAGCTATTAAAATGGGGAACCCCCCCAAAAAAATGACGTGGGGTCCCCCCTAATTTAATAGCTAGCAAAGGCTAGGCAGACAGCTGGGGGCTGATATTAATAGCCCAGGAAGGGAGCCATGAATATTGGCCCCCTCCCAGGCTAGAAACACCAGCCGTCAGCCGCCCCAGAAATGGCGCATTCATAGGATGCGCCAATTCTGGCACTTAGCCTCGCTCTTCCACGCTGCCCTGGTGCGGTGGCAGGGGGTAATAGGGCTGGGGTTGATGTCAGCTTATAATGCCAGCTGACATCAAGCCCAGGTTAGTAATGGAGAGGCGTCTATAAGACACCCCCATTACTAACCCCATAGTCAAAGTTAAAAAAAACACAAACACCCAGAATAAAGTCCTTTAATTGAAATAAAGACACAATCCTTTATTGTTCTAAATTAAACCTTACTTACCATCACGCCCATTCCAGCTGAAGCCAACGATCTCCTGCAATAAAAGAAAAATAATAAACCAACCTCATCCTTACCTTTCCATGGTTCCCACGACAGCTCCAGCTCTGCTACATCGAGATGACAGGCTGGACCGCAGCAGAACGCTGCCATCCAGCCTCTCATCCCGCAGACACTGAGAAGCGCAGGCATGCTTGCGCTCCTCAGTGTCTCTCTGTGACGGCATCCAGATGAGCCGACAATGAACTCAGCTCACCTCCTGGACGTCCGTCACTGACAGCGTGGGAAACTTCTACTGCGCATGCGGGGAGCAGGAGAATTTTCCCACGCTGTCAGTGACGTGCATGAGGTGAGCCGAGTTCATTGGACATGATCTCGGCTCATCTGGATGCCGTCACAGTCAGACACTGAGGAGCACAAGTATGCCTGCGCTTCTCAGTGTCTGCAGGATGACAGGCTGGATGGCGGCGTTCTGCTGCGGTCCAGCCTGTCATGTGAATGTAGCAGAGCTGGACCGGTCCTGGGAACCATGGAAAGGTAAGGATGAGGTTGCTTTATTATTTTACTTTTATTGCAGGAGATCGTTGGCTTCAGCTGGAATGGGCGTGATGGTAAGTATGGTTTAATTTAGAACATTAAAAAATTGTGTCTTTATTTCAATTAAAGGACTTTATTCTGGGTGTTGTGTTTTTTTTAATTACTTTACTAGAAATTCATGGCGGTCATGTCTAATATTGGCGTGACCCCATGAATTTCGGGCTTAGGGCCAGCTGATAATGCCAAGCTGGCCCTAACCCCTTTATTACCCAGTGAGCCACCGCACCAGGGCCCTGGATGAGTTGGGTACAGCGCCAGAAGATGGCGCTTCTATGAACGCGCCATTTTCCGGGGTGGCTGCGGACTGCAATTTGCAGCAGGGGGGGCCCAGAAAGCTTGGGCCTCCCTGCGCTGCAGATTCCAGCCCCCAGCTGCCTAGTTGTACCTGGCTGGACACAAAAATAGGGCGAAGCCCCACGTATTTTTTTTTTTTATTATTTCATGAAATAATTAAAAAAAAAAGGGCTTCCCTATATTGTTGTGTCCGGCCAGGTACAAATAGGCAGCTGGTGGTTGGGGGCAGCCCGTTCCTGCCTGCTGTACCTGGCTGGACACAAAAATATGGCGAAGCCCCACGTCAACATTTTTGGGAAAAATTAATTACAAAATTAATAATTTAGGGACTGCATCTTTATTAACCCCTGAATTGTCATTTAGTGTTAAAATAAAGGATTTTTTAAAAAGAAAATTGGCGTGGGATCCACCATCATTATAGTCTCTAGCGGAGGTTAAGCAGACGGCTGGGGCAGATGTTTGAAGTCTGGGAAGGGGGTAATACCCACGGAGCTTCCCAGGCTACTAATATCAGCCCCCAGCTGAATACCTAGCCTTTACTAGCTATTAGAATGGGGGACCCCCCCAAAAAATGACGTGGGGTCCCCCCTATTTTAATATGTTTATGAGTGACAGTTTTCCTGCTATATACCTGCATGTCATAAGAATTTAAATTAAAAAAGGACCATGTTAAATTCAAATCTGTTTTTTTTTAATTTTTACCGGTGTTTGGTATGCGTTGGAAAAGGGGTAGTCTTATACGGTGAATATATCCTAAACTCTATATTTTAACAGGAAAGTAGGGGGGTCGTCTTATACACCAGGTCGTCTTATACGCCGGAATATACGGTATATAATTCCACATGTGTTAATTCATAGTTTTGATGCCTTCAGTGTGAATGTACAATTTTCATAGTCATGAAAATACAGAAAAATCTATAAATGAGAAGGTGTGTCCAAACTTTTGGTCTGTACTGTACCTGAATGCCTCATATTAGAGGTCTGTTTGCTGTGAAATGGCTTTTTATTCAGTGAAGATTCTGATGCTTGCTGGCCGTGGGGTAGTCGGTGGAGTGGATTCCCTTTAATAAATACTCACTTAGCCCCATTCTTCATGCAGATACTAATAAATCCAGGACCTACGAGATTTTTACCATATGATAGTTGGATAGTTAGGGGTGTATCATCCATATCAGCAGCCCACAGGGCCACTATGGTGCCCGTGAAAAAACACAGAATTTGAGCTTGGTATAAGTTGGTATCCATGCAGCACATAAATGCATGTTTACTATGGCCATAAATCAGAAAAAAAACTATAAGAAGAAAAATGATCATAAACCCTGCTGTAAATAAATAAAAAGCAAAAGTGCATTTAAATAAAATAGGGTTCTTAGCAACACTGTTTTTGATCAAAAATAGCATGAAAGCTACCATGGCAAGGTGAACCTATTCGGAATAGTCCTACTCTGTATAATATTAAAAACCTTGCCGTGTATCAAAGCCTCAAACTTCTGTGTGTGAATTAGACATGAGATCTAACGTGATAGAAGATTACAGTCCGGGGAAGACGGTAAACATTCATATAGACGGCTGGTGGAGATGTAGTCAGTGAAGAAATCTGGCTAAATATGTTTCTAGAGCCGTAGTAGAAGATGAAGATGTCATCCTCATCATGAAGTAGTTATTTCTCATGTTACGTGTAATGAATATCTCCTGCAGTATTGCTAATGCCGATTGTAGTGTCGGTAAATGAGACGAGAATTAGCGTTATGGAAGATGAGTCTTTGAGAAACGTGTTCAGCTACAGACTCCAAGGAAGAAACTGCTTGTTGTCTGTGGCCTAAAATATATCGGTTTTATTACTAGATGTAAAGCAGAAAACTAAATACTGTAAAATAATATATCTCCTCATATGTTTCCCCTTATTATCTCCAGTAATTGTATTATCACACAGGATTTTTATGACGTTACATCTGCTCATCTTCTTCTCATTCAGGTCCCTACAATATCGGATCCTCTCAGTGAAGATCTTCTATTTAAGAGAATTTTCCTTATGAACCCATGAAAGATGGATATGGATAGAGACAAGATGGCGGAGAGGATATTACACCTCACCCTAGAGATCCTCTTCCGGCTTACTGGAGAGGTGAGAGATTCTGATGACGTCACATTACATCATTCTTATCTATGGGAATAACAGATGGGCAGAACTGGAGAGGTGAGGACTCTGAAAATGTCTGTACTGAGATTTATTAATGTCTCTCTCCATAACCAGGATTACACAGTAGTGAAGAAGACCTCTAGTGAGCGCTGTCAGGTCCATGTGTCTGAGGGATGGGAAAGACCCCTCAGCCCAAACTCAGGGCCTTCATCTCACCCCCTGATACATGAGGACATCAATGACCAGAAGATCCTAGATCTCACCTACAAAATGATTGAGCTGCTGACTGGAGAGGTGACACTGCTGGGAATGCTGGGACATTATACAATAGCACTATGAAGGGATCGGGGGATGACTGTATCATTGTATGTGTCAGGTTCCCATAAGGTGTCAGGTTGTCGCTGTCTATTTCTCCATGGAGGAGTGGGAGTATTTAGAAGGACACAAAGATCTGTACAAGGACGTCATGATGGAGGTTCCCCAGCCCCTCACATCACCAGGTAATAGACAGGACTAAATACACACGGCCTATAATTATCTGTATGTAAAGAATGAATTCAGTCCCTGTATGTGTTTCCTCCAGATCTATCCAGTAAGAGGACAACACCAGAGAGATGTCCCCGTCCTCTTCTTCCACAGGACTGTAAACAAGAAGATCCCAATGTTCCTCAGGATCATCAGGTAGATGCAGAGAAGATGTCATGAGATCTCCTCTATGATGTGTAGACGGCTGTGAAGGTCTTGTGTTCAGTCTTGTTTTATCCACCAGTATTATATGCGGTGGAGATGGCAGGATTAGAGCTGATCATAGATGTGACTTCTCCATCTGTCTGTGACTTTTACAATATTTGTTTCAGGGTGAAGATCTGACCCATATTAATACTACAGAGACATATGTAAAGGGTGATGAGTGGTGTAAAGAGGAGATTCCTACATATCACTACCCAGGTGAGTACTGACCACTAAATGCAGAGAAGTCACAGATTCTTCTCAGTCACCAGCTGTGGCCGCTTTATCGGTTGTGTAGTCCGGCCGTATCACAATCGTGTGATCACCATTTTGCCTCTAGACCACAACATTCTCCCCCACCCAAAACTGTTCAAATGATTTTGGGCATTGAAACCCTTTTCCATAGAACTTACAACCTGGAGGATCTACCTACTCCCTGTGATTAGGAGACGTTACCTGCCCAGATCTGTAAACCACAAAGCCAGAAAATCACTTGAAGAAAAATATTATGATGGTCCTGTAAGAGAAAGCGGAGGGTAATGATGGTGTTGGCTTCCTAGAACCCTGATATCTTATTGGATGAATCTTCCTTCTCTCCCTTCTGTGCTGCTGAAGGTGCTCATATGGTCCCTACAAGACCAGGTCCACTCTTTCTGGCCAAACTTCACTTTTATGATCGACAACATTAAATGTGCAGTGACGGCCAAGTGTGAATTTCTGTACAATAACAACAGAGTTTCCCTTTATCCTGACTTTTCAATTTCTGTTAAAACTGACTAACTTCAAACCAGATTGTGATAAACTAAACAAAAAAAAATTACTCCTGTGCCATGATATATCTTTAATAGTGATGAGCGAGAATGCTCGTTACTCGAGCTTTACGGGCATGCTCAGGTGTTTTCCCGAGTATCTTCAGCTGTGCTCGGGCGTTATGTTTTCGTCACTCAGTGCTCATGATTTGTGACTGTTTGACAGCTTGAATACATGTTAAGAATGACTGTTTCTTAGGCATTCCTCACATGTATTAAAGCTGTCAAACTGTCGCAAATCATGAGCACTGAGTGATGAAAACATAATGCCCGAGCACCGCTGAAGATACTCGGTGAGCACCCGAGCATGCTCGCCGAAAGGGTTAACAGAACATACTCGCTCATCACTAATCTTTAAGCTAAATTTAAGACGCCTCATCTCTGCACTATTATAAAAGTTCTCTTTGAAGTCTAATATTTCTTCTTGAAACTCATCTGACAGAAAATATTGTCCCTTACGATAGTTTAGATTGCCAAGAGCCACTGAGCCCCATACTCTAATTACCCCAGAGAGGTTTCACCACTAGTTACTCACTACTTACTGATGGAGACTGTTGAGTTTGATCATTTCAGTAGATGTGTTATTGCCTATACTCACAGTTTTTGACTATAGTAGTTAGTGCCCAAAATACTCTGATTTAACCCCTTCCTGCAGCCAGTTTTGTGTTCCTATCTGGGCCCATTCTTCAAATCTGACGTGTGTCACTTTATATGGTGATAACTTTGGAATTCTTCACAAATGATAATGGGAAACAAATGGACCTTACAAATAATATTCCAACTTCTCTTGAATCCGACAATCCCCTATATACGGTTGTACACTACTGTCTGGGCACATGGCAGGTTAAGAAGGGAAGGAGCGACATTTAGCTATTTGAATGCAGATTTTGCTGGAATAGTTCGCAGACACAATGTATTGGGGGCGCTGTTCATGGTCACCTGGCAGCTCAAAAGATGGCTACCAGAAACAGGCTTGGCGCTATATACTCAATTTTCCAGATCCCAGGGTTTGCCTTGCTCATCATCCTTTAACCCCTCTACATGGATCTGGAGTTACACAGAGACCCCCTAGGCTTGGGCCACGGTGTTACCTGCTGTTCTGTGGTGTGAGATGGGAAGAAGAATAGTCAGGTAGCCGGGTCAGAACCAAGAGGATAGAGAAAATACAAAATCAGAAGACACAAGAGTAGTCAGTAAACGGGCCGAGGTCTCAACAGGAATCAAATACACAAGCCGGGAGCTGAGCACAGAGGACTGAACCAGAGGAGAACAAGGCTGTATCTGGCAGCTTCCGGCAATATGCTTCCAGCTTTAGTAGGGTACGGTGCTTTCCAATTGGCTGAAGCAGGGAGCAGATTACTCCAGCTGGACAGCACACACCCATACTGCCAGACTGGATGGTACTACTGGTCCCAGGCTCCCTAATCTTAGTGGCTGCGAAGAGCCTGCGCCGCCCAGAACTTCTGGTTCTGACGTCTCCTCCATCACCAGCGCCACCTGCAGGATGAATAAGGCGGCTCCTGGTGAGAGAAGCAGACGTCGCAGGAGCAGATCCCAGAGGAGATGGGACCCACCATTTACAGAAGCCCTAATGTGACCAAATTGCAGAAAACCAGAGCAGTAGAAATCCCCATAAAGTGACTCCATTTTGGAAATTATAACCCTCAGTGAAATAATCTATAGGAGTACTGACTATTTTGACTCCACAGTCACTTTCTGGAAATTAGCGCGCAGTGGATGATGGAGAGTGAAAATTACAAATATATAATTTCATTACCCAACACATAGTGCCCAGATTGTGCTCCAGGAGACACACACCGTAAATTAAGTGGGTTCTTCTCAGTATAGTAATGCCAAATACATGAATGCTAAATGTGTTTTGGGCGCACTGCAAGGCTCAGAAGTGAGGGGGAGATTAGACTTTGGGAGATCGGATATTGCTGGATTGGGTTATGGAAGCCATGTTGCTTTTCAAAAGCCTTTGAGCCACTAATAATGTGGAAACCTCTGGTTTTCCATTGACAGATGATGGACCTGAGTGGGGACTTGTTTTTTGTGAGATGAGTAGAAGTTTTTATTGGTATTATTTCACCTACATAACATTGTTTGGTGGCTTTTTATTCCATATTTGGGAGGCAGAATTAACAAACAGTTGGACACCACGCTCCACTGCTTCATCCTATGAGGTTTTCTATTAGACTGTGAACTGTTATTGTCTTGGTGAATAATGATGGCTAACATAGGGCAAAATTTAAAAAAAATCACAGAAAAACATACAGCCTTACCAACACAAATCATATAAGAAATGCACTAGCAGGATGCCACAGACCCCCATGATAAAGGTGGGGGCAGCGCAGGTGCAAAATACTGATGGAGCAACCACTCACAAACCGAACAATTCATGGAGAGGATGGTTGCCTAGTATTAAAGATGCACACAGATGAAGCTTGCATAGGACGCCAGTCACACAGGTAAGTGTGATGCACAGTGTCTGGCTTAGGATAGTGATGATGCCCATACTATTAGATCAGGGCGGCTGTCCAGCACTATATAAGTGCACCCCACATGCACAGACACCTCAGTACACCCAACCAACACGAAAATGCTAGTGCATTTGTTATCTGATTTGGTGTTGGTAAGGCTGATTTTTTTCTGTGATATGTTTTCTTGGTAAATAATGATACTCTGTTGCCTCATTGGGGGACACACAGGACCTTGGGTGTTATGCTGCTGTCCACTAGGAGGCGACACTATGCATAATCTGGAAAAGATTAACCGTGGCTCCTCCTCTGCAGTATACACCCCTGAACGGCATCAGCCTTCTCCAGTTTTTGCTTAGCGTCGCATAGGAGGCACACCTAAAACCTTTACTCTGTTTTCACTGATGGGATTACAGATGAAGAAAAGTGGGTCTAGTGCGAGACTCCCGGCATGGCTCCTTCCTCGGCCCCTTGTTACAGGGTGCACGGTTGAAGTCGAAATGGCTATTCCCCATATCGCTCCTTCCCCAGCCCCTCGTGTGCTGGTTCGAAGACGAGACCCCCCTCCTTCCCCAGTTCCTTTCGGTTTCTGGGTTGAGGTCGAGGCGAGGATATAGCCCCCTGATAGTGACAGCCCCTGGGGGTATTAGGTTGAAACGCCTCAGGTAGGGCCTGTACAGGTACCAAGGACCCCAGCCGTGCTGCGGGTTCCTGTCGGGGCCGGGGGAGCGCAGGCAGGCATGATACAACAGAGGCACAGGCCTTCCTGCGCCCTGTTTCTGCGGCAGCACAAGTTCTATGGTGCCTCAGGGGGACTCTTCACAGGTTCACAGGGCCCCACCCCCTTTCGCTGCTACCCCACCGCTACCCTGCCTTTAAATCCGGGGAGGTCCGGTTCAGATCCGGCCCCCTCCCGGACTTCCGCGCCGGCCTGGAGTCCCTTTGGGCATCAGGCACCTAATTTAGGCTGCGGCTTCGGCCTAGCCGAAGCCACCACCTCCTCTCCCCGGCCCGCCCCCCCGATGACAAATATTACACTTTACAGTGTCATAGAGGGGGCGGATCGAGACTGAAAGGGCGCGATTTTACACAGTTCTGCCGCCCTTTCAGCTCTCCGCCCCCCTTCTTTCTTAACTTTACTCCGGCGACCATTATCTGCTGCAGAATAAGGGACATAGCCAGTCTCTGGGGGGCACAGGACTGCGGATCTTCGGCGCTGGACCTAGGGGCACACTGGTGGGATAAGATCACAGCTGGAGTTCTTCCTCGGCTGTGAGTCCATTATTCCTTATAGGCTCCTCTGCATAGCCTCCCCTGTAGGGCCCTCTGCATAGCCACCCCAGTGCACTATGCTGGGCTCAAGGTCCAAGAGAACCAGGCAGGACTGCTATTATGCACTCTGTACAGCCTGCAGCAATACTCTCCCCAGCGGCAGCATGTATCCGCACTGCCAGGACTGCATCCAGGCTACTGTGCCAGAGCCCCAAGAAGCCCCTGCCAATGCTTCGGTGTCTAATGCCATGCTGGAATGGGTCACTCAGATATCGCAATCTATGACACAGTCTATAGATAACCTAACTTCCACATTGCTTCAGGCTCTGCAAAGTCATGCCTCGGCTATGAACGCTACCCAGCAAAGGGAAAGCTCGACTCAGGGACATGTCGACCCGGGAACATCCACGTCTAGGTCAGGACACAAGCGGACCCACAGGTCACGTTCATCTGCGTCATCCCATAGCACACGGTCATCCCCTTCTAGGGAGACATACCATAGTTCCAGATCATCTAGACCGTCCCCTACCAGGGACATACAATACAGTTCTCCGCAGGGATCCCCGACCAGAGAAGGCCTCCACCCTGGTTCACCCAGCAGGAGACACCTTAGCGATACACAGGATTCGGAAGGCATCTGTGATTCCGACTCAGACAAGGAAACTGAAGGGTCCCTGATCCCAGTTCCCCCTAGCAATACAGCGCTAGTTCAGGTATTAATCTCGTCCATCCATCAGGTGCTGGACATTTCTGATCCGCCCCCAGAGGCACCACAACAAGATTTTATTTGAAGGAGTTCTGAAGCCGCCTAAGGTCTTTTTTGACCACCCAGAGTTTGTCGATCCTTAAAAAGCAGTTCTCACAGCCTGAGAAGAAGTTTACCAATCGCAAATATCTGGAAGCGCGGTACCCCTTCCCACAGGAGACCACCAAGGAATGGACAGATCCACCCAAAGTGGATCCCCCAGTCTCTAGGCTAGCAGCACAGTCACTCCTTTCACTGCCAGATAGCTCAATCCTCAGGGACGCAGCAGACCGGCAGGTAGAACGCATGGCTCGTTAAATTTTCGAGGCCGCAGGGGCCTCCCTGGCTCCCGCGTTCGCTTCAGTTTGGGTTGCCAAGGCCATCCTGGCTTGGGCCCAAAATTTACAAGCTGGCCTCCCAGTATCTGTTCCTGAGCTGTCGGACCAAGCGGTTCAAATAGCAGTTGTAGCAGATTACATGCTTCATGCAGCTCTGGATTATGCAAGGGGTGCAGCGGGGATAGCATCAAACGCCATCGCGATTCGGCGTATCCTCTGGCTGCGGTAATGGAAAGCAGACGCAGCCTCAAAGAAGTCCCTTACGCACCTCCTGTACCACAGTGGTCGACTTTTTGGTGAACAGTTGGATACGATGATATCCAACGCCACCGGGAGTAAGAGTACCTCTCCTCCCCCAACTGAAACCCAAACGCACTTACAATAAGCATAACCAAACTCGATTCCGATCCTTTCGGAACTCTTCGGGCTGGTCCGCCTCACGGCCAGCACAAAATAACAACCGCCTCCCACGCAGGTACAACTCGCGGCCGATGCAAAAGTCGGACAAGACCTGGCAGTCAAAAGCAGGCCAGTCAAGGTCCAAAGGAGGAAAACCTCAGACCTTCTCCTCATCATGACTCACGGACTCCAGAAGACACCTCACCTGTAGGTGACTGACTTTTGCTCTCTCATCAAGTATGGCTGCCTGTTACAGAAGACAGGTGGGTCAGGGAACTAGTGTCTTCGGGATACAAGATAGAGTTCACTTCCAACCCATCAAACAGACTCTTTATTTCTGTTCCCCCAAAACCGCCACACAAGGCTCGTGCCTTCCGCCAAGCGGTCTTCTCGCTTCTTCAAGCTGCAGTCATAGTACCGGTCCCCGCGGCCGAGCGCTTCCGAGGGTTCTACTCCAATTTATTCGTAGTCCCCAATAAAGGAGGCGGCATACGGCCCATACTGGACCTAAAGCAGCTCAACAAATATGTACGGGTACGTCACTTCCGCATGAAGTCCCTTCGGTCCATCATTGCGTCTATGGAAAAGGGAGAATTTCTCGCCTCCATAGACATACAAGACGCATACCTGCATATACCAATTGCGCCCGCCCATCAGAGATTTCTCAGGCTCGCAATCGACCAGGACCACTACCAGTTCGTGGCTCTCCCGTTCGGACTCGCCACGGCTCCCAGAGTGTTTACCAAAGTCAAGGCAGCCACCATGGACGTCCTGCACTCCAGAGGCATAGTAGTCGTTCCATACCTGGACGATCTCCATATCAAGGCTCCCACCTCCAAGGACTGCGAGCTCAGTGTCTCAATCACAATCGACACTCTGAGTTGCCTGGGCTGGTTAGTCAACCTACAAAAGTCATCACCAACCCCGAGTCAGTCTCTGACCTTCCTGGGAATGCTATTCAGTACCTTAAGGGGTCTAGTGCTCCTTTTCAAGGACAAGGCACTGCCTCTCTGTCTAGGAGTTCGACCCTCCTCAGCAAACCCCCTTGATCTCTCCGGTTTGCCATGAGAGTCCTTGGCAGGATGGTGGCGGCAATAGAAGCGGTCCCATTTGCCCAGCTTCACCTCAGGCCTCTCCAACTAGCCATCCTCAAGTCATGGGACAGGAACCCTCTTTCTCTCGACAGGGAGTTCCAGCTGACGTCGTCAACCAGGAGGTCCCTCCACTGGTGGCTCAACCCAACCTCACTAACAAAGGGGAAATCCTTTCTCACTGGTCAATGGAAGGTTCTGACCACCGAAGCGAGCCTGACGGGTTGGGGTGCGGTACACCTACACCACAGAGCACAGGGCAAGTGGTCCCCAGCGGAAGCGACCATGCCCATCAACATCTTGTAAATTCGTGCCATCCTCCTGGCATTGAGAGCCTTCCATCACTTACTGGCAGCCTCTCACATCAGAATACAGTCGGACAATGCCACGGCAGTGGCATATGTGAATCACCAAGGGGGGACCCGCAGTGCCAAGGCGATGCGAGAAGTGACACACATTCTCCACTGGGCGGAAGACACAGGTTCGGCTCTCTCTGCGGTCCACATTCCGGGTGTGGACAACTGGGAAGCAGACTTCCTCAGCCGGCAAGGAATGGACTCAGGAGAGTGGTCTCTCCATCCCGAAGTTTTTTGACAGATCTGCCATCGCTGGGGGACTCCAGACGTGGACCTAATGGCATCCCACTTCAATGCCAAGGTCTCCAACTTCATGGCCAGAACACACAATCCGCAGGCGCTAGGAGCGGACGCCCTGGTTCAGGACTGGACTCAGTTCCAGTTCCTGTACATTTTTCCACCTCTTACCCTGATATCCAGAGTGGTGAGGAAGATCAAGCAAGAGGGAATTCCAACCATCCTAATCACACCGGACTGGCCCAGACGTACATGGTACGCCGACATCATACAGCTCACAGCAGACGTCCCCTGGCGTCTCCCTGACCACCCCGATCTTCTGTCACAAGGCCCGTTCTACCACCAGAACTCAGAGGCCCTCAATTTGACGGCTTGGCCATTGAGACCTGGGTTCTAACCCAGTCAGGGTTCTCGCCGGAAGTCATTGGAACCATGTTCAGGGCACAGAAGCCAACCTCTGCTAAGATTTATTACTGTACCTGGAAAGCCTTCTTTACCTGGTGCGAATCTCTCGTGGCCAAATCCCATTCCCTTATTCCCTCCCCAGGGTACTTGGGTTTCTCCAATCATGTCTGGAGGCCAGACTGTCCCTGGCCTCCCTTAAGAGCCAGGTGTCAGCTCTCTCAGTGCTTTCTCAGAGGTGCATCGCTAACAAGCCGCAAGTAAGGACATTTCTTCAGGGGGTTTCCCAATTGGTTCCCCCCTACAGACGACCACTAGAAACGTGGGACCTCAACCTGGTGCTGACAGCATTGCAGGAAACACCTTTTGAACCCCTTAGGGAAGTCCCACTCCGCCTTCTATCCCAGAAAGTGGTTTTCCTGGTGGCAATCACCTCGCTACGCAGGGTGTCTGAACTGAGAGCACTCTCCTGCAGACGGCCTCCCTGGCTTTTCACCAGGACAAGGTAGTCCTCCGTACGGTCCCATCCTTCCTCCCGAAGGTTGTATCCAACTTCCACCTCAATGAGAAAATTTCACTGCCATCCTTCTGTCCGGTCCCGGTTCATAGAGTGGAGAAGGCTCTGCATACGCTTGACCTTGTCAGGGCATTGCGTATCTATGTGTCTAGGACTGCGCCCTTCCGGAAGTCTGATTCTCTTTTCCTTCTTCTGGAAGGCGGCAGCAAGGGTCTGCCAGCTTCCAAAGCTACCCTTGCCAGGTGGATCAAATCCACCATACAAGAGACCTACCGCCTCAAAAATTTTCCTCTTCCAGCAGGTATTATGGCACACGTGCGGTAGGGGCCTCCTGGGCCATTCGGCACCAGGCTTCGGCACAACAAGTGTGTAAGGCAGCCACCTGGACTAGCCTACACACGTTTACCAAACACTACAGGGTTCATACCCAGTCCTCAGCAGATGCGAGCCTGGGCAGATGTGTTCTGCAGGCGGCGCCCGTCTACACAATATTCGTCCATTGCTTCCCACCCAGGGACTGCTTTGGGACGTCCCAAGGTCCTGTGTCCCCCAATGAGGCGACAGAGTAAAGTAGATTTTTGTGTACTCACCGTAAAATCTCTTAGCCTCTAATTGGGGGACACAGCTCCCACCCTATTGTCCGTTCCGGGCCGTTGTTATGTTGAGTTCTCATATTGTTTTTCCCTTGAGCTCGTACATAGTTGCCTTCTTATAGGCATGGTTATGTTATCCATGTTACGTTCCTCCTACTGCTTTTGCACAAACTGGAGAAGGCTGATGCCGTCCAGGGGTGTATGCTGCAGAGGAGGAGCCACGGTTAATCTTTTTCAGATTATGCATAGTGGACAGCACATAACACCCAAGGTCCTGTGTCCCCCAATTAGAGGCTAAGAGAAAGAGATTTTACGGTGAGTACACAAAAATCTCCTTTTTACATAAAGTACATTTTTACGGAGAGTTTAATTAGAAATGTTCAAAAATATAAAATTCAAGGATTTTTTTATTAAAAAGATAATAATTGGTTTTATTCTTGGCAGATGACTGTACCAGGAGATCAGAGGGACAGCTGACATCTTTAATTTTTAAATCAGATGATCTTGAGATCACACAAGATACAATTGAAGTGAATGCCATTACTCCAGATATACCATCATCCCTTCACAGCAAAGATCTGTCATCTGATCATTTGAAACAGGTTCTGTCTTCTGATTCATTACCGACTACTAAGGAAAATCAAAGTCACAAAATAAGCATTAAAAACAAATTGCTCCTAAAGCAAAGAAGCCATTTTCATGTTCAGAATATGGAAATAGTTTTTCCCTCGAAAAAGTTTTTTCTTAAATATCAAAGCATTCACACAGCAAAGAATAGATTTTTTTGTTTCAAGTGTGGGAAATTTTTTAACCAGAAATCAAATCTTGTTAATCACCAGAGAATTCACACAGGGGAGAAGCCATTTTCTTGTTCAGAAAGTGGAAAATGTTTTACAGAGAAATCGAGTTTTATCAGACATCAGAGAACTCACACAGGGGAGAAGCCTTTTTCTTGCTCAGAATGTGGAAAATGTTTTAGCCGGAAAACAGATTTGGTTGAGCACCAGAGAACTCACACAGGGGAGAAGCCTTTTTTCTGTTAAGACATGAGATGCCACTTGATAGAAGATTACAGTCCGGGGAAGACGGGAAACATTCATATAAACAACCGGTGGAGATGTAGTCAGTAAAGAACTCTGGTTAAATATGTTTCAAGAGCCGCAGTAGAAGATAAAGATGTCGTCCTCCTCATGAAGTAGTTATTTCTCATGTCACGTGTAATGAATATCTCCTGCAGTATTGCTAATGCCGATTGTAGTGTCGGTAAATGAGACGAGAATTAGCTTTATGGAAGATGAGTCTATGAGAAACGTGTTCAGCTGCAGACTCCAAGGAAGAAACTGCTTGCTGTCTGTGGCCTAAACTATATAGGTTTTATTACTAGATGTAAAGAAGAAAACTAAATACTGTAAAATAATAAATCTCCTCATATGTTTCCCCGTATTATCTCCAGTAATTGTATTATTACACAGGATTTTTATGATGTTACATCGGCTCATCATCTTCTCATTCAGGTCCCTACAATATCAGATCCTCTCAGTGAAGATCTATTAAAGAGAATTTTCCTTATGGACCCATCAAAGATGGATATGGACAGAGACAAGATGGCAGAGAGGATATTACACCTCACCCTAGAGATCCTCTTCCGGCTTACTGGAGAGGTGAGAGGTTCTGATGACGTCACATTACATCATTCTTATCTATGGGAATAACAGATGGACAGAACTGGAGAGGTGAGGACTCTGGAAATGTCTGGAGGGAGATTTATTAATGTGTCTCTCCATAACCAGGATTACACAGTAGTGAAGAAGACCTCTAGTGAGCGCTGTCAGGACCCTGTGTCTGAGGGATGGGGAAGACCCCTGAGCCAAATCACGGGGCCTCCAAGACACCCCCTGATACATGAGGACATCAATGACCAGAAGATCCTAGAACTCACCTACAAGATGATTGAGCTGCTGAATGGAGAGGTGACACTGCTGGGAATGCTGGGACATTATGCAGTAACACTATGAAGGGATCGGGGGGATGACTGTATCATTGTATGTGTCAGGTTCCTATAAGATGTCAGGATGTCGCTGTCTATTTCTCCATTGAGGAGTGGGAGTATTTAGAAGGACACAAAGATCTGTACAAGGACGTCATGATGGAGGTTCCCCAGCCCCTCACATCACCAGGTAATAGACAGGACTAAATACACACTGCCTATAATTATCTGTATGTAAAGAATGAATTCAGTCCCTGTATGTGTTTCCTCCAGATCTATCCAGTAAGAGGACAACACCAGAGAGATGTCCCCGTCCTCTTCTTCCACAGGACTGTAAACAAGAAGATCCCAATGTTCCTCAGGATCATCAGGTAGATGGAGAGAAGGTGTCATGAGATCTCCCCTATGATGTGTAGAAATCTGTGAAGGTCTTGTGTTCAGTCTTGTTTTATCCACCAGTATTATATATTTTATACTTGTGTAATGAGTACGTTGGAGATGGCAGGATTAGAGCCGATCATAGATGGGACTTCTCATCTGTTTGTGACTTTTACAATATTTGTTTCAGGGTGAAGATCTGACCCATATTAATACTACAGAGACATATGTGAGGGGTGATGAGCGGTGTAAAGAGGAGATTCCTACATATGACTACCCAGGTGAGTAGTGACCACTAAATGCAGAGAAGTCACAGATTATTCTCAGTCACCGGCTGTGGCTGCTTTATCAGTGGTGTAGTCCGGCCATATCACAATCGTGTGATCACCATTTTGCCGCTAGATCACAACATTCTCCTCCACCCAAAACTGTTCAAATGATTTTGGGCATTTAAAACCCTTTTCCATAGAACTTACAACCTGGAAGATCAACCTACCCCCTGGGATTAGGAGACGCTGACCGTTACCTGCCCAGATCTGTAAACCACAAAGCCAGAAAATCACTTGAAGAAAAATATTATGATGAAAGTGGAGGGTAATGATGCTGTTGGCTTCCTAGATCCCTGATATCTTATTGGATGAATCTACCTTCTCTCCCTTCTGTGCTGCTGAATGTGCTCATATGGTTCCTACAAGACCAGGTCCAGTCTTTCTGGCCGAACGTCACTTTTATGATCGACAGCATTAAATGTGCAGTGAGGAACAAGTGTGAATTTCTGTACAATAACAGCAGAGTTTCCCTTTATCCTGACTTTTCAATTTCTTTTAAAATCGACTAACTTCAAACCAGATTGTGATAAACTATACAGAAAACATTACACCTGTGCCATGATATATCTCTAAGCTAAATATAAGACACCTCAGCTCTGCACTATTATAAAAAGTTCTCTTTGAACATCTAATATTTCTTCTTGAAACTCATCTGACAGAAAATATTTTCCCTTACGATAGTTTAGATTCCCAAGAGCCACCGAGCCCCATACTCCAATTACCCCAGAGAGGTTTCACCACTAGTTACTCACTACTTACTGATGGAGACTGTTGAGTTTGATCATTTCAGTAGATGTGTTATTGCCTATACTCACAGTTTTTGACTTCAGTAATCCTCTGCTTTAACCCCTTCCTGCAGCCAGTTTTGTGTTCCTAATCAGACCCATTTTTCAAATCTGACGTGTGTCACTTTATATGGTGATAACTTTGGAATTCTTCACAAAGGATAATAGGAAACAAATGGACCTTACAAACTTCCAACTACTCTTGAATCCGACAATACTCTATATACGGTTGTACCCTACTGTCTGGGCACATGGCAGGTTAAGAAGGGAAGGAGTGCCATTTAGCTATTTGAATGCAGATCTTGCTGGAATAGTTTGCAGACACAATGTATTGGGGACACTGTTCATTGTCACCTGGCAGCTCAAAAGATGGCCACCACAAACAGGCTTGGCACTATCTACTCCATTTTCCAGATCCCAGGGTTTGCCTTGCTCATCATCCTTTAACCCCTCTACATGTATTTGGACTTAGACAGAGACCCCCTACGATTGGGCCACAGTGTTACCTAATGTTCTGTGGTGTGAGATGGAAAGAAGAATAGTCAGGTAGCCGGGTCAGAACATGGAGGTCAGAGAAAATACAAAATCACACAAAAGTAGTCAGTAAACGGGCCGAGGTCACAACAGGACACAAATACACAAACCGGGAGCTGAGCACAGAGGACTGAACCAGAGGAGAACAAGGCTGTATCTGGCAGCTCCCAGCAATATGCTTCCAGCTTTAGTAGGGTGTGGTGCTTTCCAAATGGCTGAAGCAGGGAGCAGATTACTCCAGCTGGACAGCACACACACCCATACTGCCAGACTGGATGGTACTACTGGTCCCAGCAACCCTAATCTTAGTGGCTGGACAGAGCCTGCGCCGCCCAGAGCTTCTGGTTCTGACGTCTCCTCCATCACCAGCGCCACCTGCAGGATGAATAAGGCGGCTCCTGGTGAGAGAAGCAGACGTCGCAGGAGCAGATCCCAGAGGAGATGGGACACACCATTTTCAGAAGTCCTAATGTGACCATATTGCAGAAAACCAGAGCAGTAGAAATCCCCATAAAGTGACTCCATTTTGGAAATTTTAACCCTCAGTGAAATAATCTATAGGAGTAGTGACTATTTTGATTCCCCAGGCACTTTCCGGAAATTAGCACGCAGTGGATGTTGGAGAGTAAAAATGACAAATATATAATTTCATTACCCAACACATAGTGCCCAGATTGTGCTCCAGGAGACACACACCATCAATTAAGTGGGTTCTTCTCACTATGGTAATGCCAAATACACGGAGGCTAAATGTGGTTTAGGCGCACTGCAAGGCTCAGAAGAGGGGGGGAGATCTGACTTTGGGAGATCGGATATTGCTGGATTGGTTTATTGAAGCCATGTTGCTTTTCAAAAGCCCTTGAGCCACTAATAATGTGGAAACCTCTGGTTTTCCATTGACAGATGATGGACCTGAGTGGGGACTTGTTTTTTGTGAGATGAGTAGAAGTTTTTATTGATATTATTTCACCTACATAACATTGTTTGGTGGCTTTTTATTCCATATTTGGGAGGCAGAATGAACAAACAGTTGGACACTACGATCCACTGGTTCATCCTATGAGGTTTTCTATTAGATTGTGAACTGTTATTGTCTTGGTGAATAATGACGGCTAACATAGGGCAAAATTTAAAAAAAATCACAGAAAAAGATACAGCCTTACCAACACCAAATCATATAACAAATGCACTAGCTGGATGCCGCAGACCCCCATGATAAAGGTGGGGGCAGCGCAGGTGCAAAATACTGATGGAGCAACCACTCACAAACCTACCAATTCATGGAGGGTGTGGTTGCCTTGTATTAAAGATGCACACAGATGAAGCTTGCATAGGACGCCAGTCACACGGGTAGGTTTGATGCACAGTGTCTGGCTTAGGATAGTGATGATGCCCATACTATTAGATCAGGGCGGCTGCCCAGCACTATATAAGTGCACCCCACATGGACAGACACCCCAGTACACCCAACCAACACTAAAATGCTAATGCATTTGTTATCTGATTTGGTGTTGGTAAGGCTGATTTTTTTCTGTGATATGTTTTCTTGGTAAATAATGATACTTACCAAGTACATTTTTACATAGAGTTTAATTAGGAATATTCAACAATATAAATTTTAAGGATATGTTATTCATAAATAATAATTGGTTTTATTCTTGGCAGATGACTGTACCAGGAGATCAGAGGGACAGCTGACATCTTCAATTTTTAAATCAGATCATCTTGAGATCCCACAGGATACAATTGAAGTGAATGCCATTATTCCAGATTTACCATCATCCCTTCACAGCAAAGATCTGTCATCTGATCATTTGAAACAGGTCCTGTCTTCTGATTCATTACCGACTACTAAGGAAGATCAAAGTCACAAAATAAGCATTAAAGAACAAACTGCTCCTAAAGCAGAGAAGCCATTTTCATGTTCAGAATATGGAAATAGTTTTTCCCTCGAAAAGTCTTTTCTTAAACATCAAAGCATTCACACAGCAGAGAATAGATTTTTTTGTTTCAAGTGTGGGAAATTTTTTAACCAGAAATCAGATCTTCTTAATCACCAGCGAAGTCACACAGGGGAGAAGCCATTTTCTTGTTCAGAAAGTGGAAAATGTTTTACAGAGAAATCAAGTTTAATCAAATATCAGAGAACTCACACAGGGGAGAAGCCTTTTTCCTGTTCAGAATGTGGGAAGTGTTTTAACGATGAATCAAATTTTGTTAAGCACCAAAGAACTCACACAGGGGAGAAGCCTTTTTCCTGTTCAGAATGTGGAAAATGTTTTAGCCAGAAATCAGATTTGGTTAATCACCAGAGAACTCACACAGTGGAGATGCTTTTTTCCTGTTCAGAATGTGGAAAATGTTTTAGCCGGAAAATAGATTTGGTTGAGCACCAGAGAATTCACACAGGGGAGAAGCCTTTTTTCTGTTCAGAATGTGGAAAATGTTTTAGCTGGAAATCAGCTTTTCTTAAGCACCAGAGAATTCACACAGGGGAGAAGCCTTTTTCCTGTTCAGAATGTGGAAAATGTTTTAGCCAGAAATCAATTTTGGTTGAGCACAAGAGAAATCATACAGGGGAGAAGCCTTTTTCCTGTTCAGAATGTGGGAAATGTTTTAGCCGGAAATCAGATGTTGTTATACACCAGAGAAATCACACAGGGGAGAAGCCTTTTTTCTGTTCAGAATGTGGAAAATGTTTTAGCTGGAAATCAGCTTTTCTTAAGCACCAGAGAATTCAAACAGGGGAGAAACCTTTTTCCTGTTCAGAATGTGGGAAATGTTTTAGCCGGAAATCAGATTTGGTTAAGCACCAGAGAACTCACACAGGGGAGAAGCCTTTTTCCTGTTCAGAATGTGGAAAATGTTTTAGCCGGAAATCAGATTTGGTTAAGCACCAGAGAATTCACACAGGGGAGAAGCCTTTTTTCTGTTCAGAATGTGGAAAATGTTTTAGCTGGAAATCAGCTTTTCTTAAGCACCAGAGAATTCACACAGGGGAGAAGCCTTTTTCCTGTTCAGAATGTGGGAAATGTTTTAGCCGGAAATCAGATTTGGTTAAGCACCAGAGAATTCACACAGGGGAGAAGCCTTTTGTCTGTTCAGAATGTGGAAAATGTTTTAGCTGGAAATCAGCTTTTCTTAAGCACCAGAGAATTCACACAGGGGAGAAGCCTTTTTCCTGTTCAGAATGTGGGAAATGTTTTAGCCGGAAATCAGATTTGGTTAAGCACCAGAGAATTCACACAGGGGAGATGCTTTTTTCCTGTTCAGAATGTGTAAAATGTTTTAGCCGGAAAATAGATTTGGTTGAGCACCAGAGAATTCACACAGGGGAGAAGCCTTTTTTCTGTTCAGAATGTGGAAAATGTTTTAGCCGGAAATCAGATTTGGTTAAGCACCAGAGAATTCACACAGGGGAGAAGCCTTTTTTCTGTTCAGAATGTGGAAAATGTTTTAGCTGGAAATCAGCTTTTCTTAAGCACCAGAGAATTCACACAGGGGAGAAGCCTTTTTCCTGTTCAGAATGTGGGAAATGTTTTAGCCGGAAATCAGATTTGGTTAAGCACCAGAGAATTCACACAGGGGAGAAGCCTTTTTTCTGTTCAGAATGTGGAAAATGTTTTAGCTGGAAATCAGCTTTTCTTAAGCACCAGAGAATTCACACAGGGGAGAAGCCTTTTTCCTGTTCAGAATGTGGGAAATGTTTTAGCCGGAAATCAGATTTGGTTAGGCACCAGAGAATTCACACAGGGCAGAAGCCTTTTTTCTGTTCAGAATGTGGAAAATGTTTTAGCTGGAAATCAGCTTTTCTTAAGCACCAGAGAATTCACACAGGGGAGAAGCCTTTTTCCTGTTCAGAATGTGGGAAATGTTTTGTGAAGAAATCATCATTTCTTAGTCACCAGAGAACTCACACAGACGAGAAGCCATTTTCATGTTCTTAATGTGGGAAATGTTTTACACGGAAATCAACTCTTAAACTTCAGAGAAGTCACACTGAGGAGAAGCCTTTTTCATTTTTAACCAAAAATTGCATCTTCATAAAGGGGTTGTCCACTACTAGGACAACTCCTCATTCCTCATGTTTGGCCTTGTTAAAATAAATACACTCATACGCACTTCCTGTTCTGGCGCTGTTCCATCGGTGTCACAAATCGCGTTTCCGTAAGGATGTTACATCACACAATCCTGCTCCCCATCATGGCCTGGACATAGCACCAAGAGAACGCACACACTGAGAGTATTCTCTTCAGACCGTGTTCCTGGGGGAATTATAAGCAATTTACAGCCTCAAACATGACGTCCGATATGGAAAAGAAAGAAGAGATCAGAGGTTAATCTGAGGTCCTCCACCTCCGTCAGCATGTCTCGTATGCAGCGTTTCTTATGGAAGGTCTTATCTTCCTGCTCTGGAGCTATTACTGCCTCACCTCAGCGTGGAAAAAGAAGCAGTCTTAACCCTCATGATGCCAGACAGCTCCAGCCTGTAAGTCCTGCACCAACTTCTCTCAATGTAGGCCTCACAAGAAAACAGCTCCACAAATCTCCCTGTACTCTCACCAAAGCCCCCATGCTGAGCAGTGCTTGCTTCACAGGGACATTTACCCCCCAGCCACAGGTTATTCTGATATGGGGAACAACATAACTTATTTGTATATCAGATTGCGTCTATCCCTACTAAAGAAGATATAGAGCAATATATTCAGAGGCTGGAGACCACATACAATACTGAAATACGTCCCCTCACTTCTATCCTGTCACAGCTTACTGACAAGGTACAGAGATTAGAGGATAATGTCGTCCAAGTTAGAGGCCATCATAATGCTCAGAAACTAACACTGGATCTTCACAGACAGTAAATAAACCATCTGTTTAATATGGTTGATGAGCAATAAATTCACAATAATATCTGGATAAGGGGTATACCTGAAAGCATCAATGCACAAGTGATTATGCCAACACTGCGATCATTATTCAATAATATTCTTGGTGATCCTATTGATAAGGAGGTGGAGATTTATAAGGCGCACTGTACAATAGGCAATCATGGCCCAGATCCTGAGAGTCCAAGGGACATTATCTGTCGCATACATTTTTTCAATGTAAAAGAGGCCATTGTGAGGAAAGCAGAGGAGTTGGATCCTGGTGATTTCAATGGAAAACGCATATAATTGCTCACATATCTATCCTGAATGACACTTGCTAAAAGAAGGGTATTGAAACCACTACTTGATGCCATCCGGGAAAATGGCCTGATGTACTCCTGGGGGTACCCATTCCAGCTGTATATTTTCAAAGATCCAAGCAACATGAGATCTATTTGTGATGCCCTGGACATTCCATATATCTGACTGGCCACCTGCTCCACCATTGCCACAGAGAGTTCCAGCACGTCACAGAAGGTGTTCAATGGATCAGGAACTTGATGGTGATGCAGCCAGATGGGAAAGGAACCTGCCAATCATATGAGCTCCTGAAATGAATCTTGTCTTCCCTGATGAGAGACAGTTTGCAGATGCTTACTTCTTTGAGCATATAATTAGATATATCTAAATAGAGCATTAGGTGCCACTCTTCCACTATATAGAATGTCTAAGTTCATATAAGATCTTAGACTGGCATATAAGTTGAGTTCACATGATACTACTGTAATATCAGGCTGTATTACTTTACTTGCTTTATATTCCATGGCTCCACCTAATAGGAATCCTAGAACTGAAAGTTTGACTTAGGCTATGTGCCCACGTTGCGGAAATCAAGCAGAAAATTTCTGCTTCATTTCTGCATGTCCTCTCCCGGAAAAACGCATGCGGAATTTCGCAAGTGTTTATCGTGCGTTTTCTACATGCGGAATTGCCTTGCGTTTTTTATTGCATTGCGAAGGCAATTCCGCATGCAGAAACGCAAAAATTAATTGACATGCTGTGGATTTTTGTGCGCATCAAAAACGCTGCAGAAAAATCCGCAGCATGGGCATAGAACTTGCAGATTCTCATTGGGGACCATAGGGTGCAGCTTAACAAGCGTTTTACAAGCGTTTACGCTGCAGAAATTCTGCAGCATATAAGCTTGTAAAACGCTACGTGGGCACATACCCTTATGCCTGTAAAAACAACCCCCAGTTAGGGACTTGCATTGGGATCTGCTTGTTTCGCAATTTCCTACTGTTTTGATATATTCATAATCTATACTTCTTAGACACTGAGAGGTAGACGTTACTATCTACCATCTATACTTCCTCTTTTCTCTTAACCTTTCTCTCTTCCATTCCTCCTTTTTTTCATATAATATGGCACAACTCAAAACTTGTTCATTGAATGTCAGAGGACTTAATGTTCCAGAGAAAGGAGCTCAAGTGTTTTATCGTAGCCATAAACAGCACGTACATTTTCTCTTTCTTCAGGAGTCACACTTTAGAGGCGATCATATACTGTACCTCAGATTACTAACAGATATTATTCATCTTGGCGTTCCAGAAAAATGCAGTTTTGAAGTCTAAGGTGCTGAGTATAGGCCGCCACAGATCACTGCCGCGTACTATTGTAGAAACACTGTCTGACACGGAGAGGAGGTTCGTGTTTGTTAAGATCTCCATCTACTCCAAAATGATGACTTTGGCGAACTGCTATCTCCCTAATTGTGACCAAATTAAGACATGTCGTTATTACTTAAACAAACTAAAATATTTTGCGGAGGACCTTATCATTGGAGGTGACTTTAATTTTGTCTTGGATCCTTCTTTAGACGCGTCCCTGGGCTGGAGTCACCAATCTAAAACACAAACAAAAGCTTTGCTAATTGTGCTTTGGTCTCAACTGGTCGATGTATGGAGGATACTACATCCAGACATAAAGGATTTTACCTATTATTCTCCTTTGCACAATATGCATAGCCATATAGTCCTTTTCTTAATTAGCCGTCACTTGCCTACATGGCAACCTACATCTCAGGTAGGAACTGCTGTATTTTCAGATCATGCTCCTGTATATTGTAACTAGCTATTGAACCCGTTCTATGCCCGGGTGGCGAGCATTTTTATTGGTATATGGTCTCCCATGCTGGTATGTGCTGCCCCCCTCCTGGTATTTCTGCTGCCCCCATCTTGTCCCCACCATCCCATCCTGGTATGCATGGCACCCCTCATCCCCATCCTGATATGCATGGCACCCCTCATCCCCATCCTGGTATGCATGACACCCCTCATTCCCAATCCTGGTATGCATGGCACCCCTCACCCCCAATCCTGGTATGCATGGCACCCCTCATCCCCAATCCTTGTATGCATGGCACCCCTCATTCCCAATCTTGGTATGCATGGCACCCCTCATCCCCAATCCTGGTATGCATGGCACCCCTCATCCCCAATCTTGGTATGCATGGCACCTCTCATTCCAAATCTGGTATACATTGCACCCCTCATCCCAATCCTGGTATGTATGGCACTACTACTCCCCCAATCCTGGTATGCATGGCACCCCATCCCTCATCCTGGTATGCATGGTACCCCTCATCCCTATCCTAGTATGTATGGCACCCCTCATCCCCCAATCCTGGTATGTATGGCCTCCTCATCCCCCAATCCTGGTATGCATGGCACCCCTGATTCCAATCCTGGTATGTATGTTACCCAATCCCTCATCCTGGTATGCATGGCACCACTCATCCCCCAATCCTGGTATGCATGACACCCCATCCCTCATCCTGGTATGCATGGTGCCCCTCATTCCTATCCTGGTATGCTTGGTACCCCTCATCCCTATTCTGGTATGTATGGTACCTCTCATCCTGGTATGCATGGCACCCCATCCCTCATCCTGGTATACATGGCACCCCTCATCCCAATTCTGGTATGTATGACCTCATCCCAGAAACCTGGTATGCATGGCACCCAATCCCTTATCCTGGTATGCAATTCACGCTTCATCCCCAATCCTGGTATATATGGCTCCCTCATCCCTATCCTGGTATGCATGGCACCCCATCCCCTATCCTGGTACGTATGGCAACCCTCATCCCTATACTGGTATGCATGGTACCCCTCATCCCTATTCTGGTATGCATGGTACCCTTCATCCTGGTATGCATGACACCCCATCCCTCATCCTGGTATACATGGCACCCCTCATCCCAATTCTGGTATGTATGGATTCCTCATCCCAGAAACCTGGTATGCATGGCACGCCTCATCCCCAATCATGGTATATATGGCTTCCTCATCCCTATCCTGGTATGCATGGCACCCCATCCCCTATCCTGGTATGTATGGCACCCCTCATCCCTATACTGGTATGCATGGCACCCCTCATCCCTATACTGGTATGCATGGTACCCCTCATCCTTATTCTGGTATGCATGGTACCCTTCATCCTAGTATGCATGGTACCCCCCGCATTCCTATCCTGGTATGTATGGTACCCCTCATCCCTATCCTGGTATTCATGGTTCCCCATCCCTATCCTGGTATTCATGATACCCCGCATTCCTATCCTGGTATGCATTGCACTCCATCCCTCATTCTGGTATGCATGGTACCCCGCATTCCTGTCCTGGTATGTAGGGTACCCCTCGTCCCTATCCTAGTATTCATGGTACCTGTTAAATAATTAATAGTGGATATTCATTTTATTCTCAAATTTTGAGTTCTATGCATCAGCCATCGTGTCTAGTTGACATGCGCTATTTGTGTGTATATTTTTAGTTTACTACCATATGTAGAACAGGTGTGCCATACGACTGGCTATAAAAGCCCATGGTACAGAAAAGGGGGGCTCTCTTGCTCTTCCCACTCCACAAGACACAAGAATCTTCATGCTGAGAAGCAGCTGACGTAGGCCTGGACACGTGCTGGACAAAGACGTGATTTACCAGCCAGGATCCAAGGAAAGATGGGTGAATCTTAACAATTAAGCTAATTATGGACAAATGGACAATTACTTTTTAACTAATTATTGTATGTACCTGCTGCAATCTGATTCTATTTAATGGACAATCCAAGAATAAATAGATACATTTTTTTATAAGAATATCGTGATATTGATACTTTGAGAAGTCCTCAGTAGAAAAAATAATACAGAAAGAGTATTATTTTACAATGGTGAGCCAGCCAGTCCTGTTTTTTCGTTTTTTTTTAAAAGTGAATTTCCTTTTTTGAACAAAGGGGGGTATTCCTGACGAGTTGAACAGCTGTTGTTCATGTGTCAGTAAATTCACTAATTTGTCACAAGAAGCAGAAAGGAACCTACAGACTGAGGACTAACAGGAAGCAGAGGTACTAACAAGGAACAGAATCACACAGGAAAAGAATCAGACGAACTGAAGACAGGACGTGCTGATAAAGAGAAGCTAAGGAATCTTAAGGTAAGCAAAATATGGATATAATTTCTTCTTTTGCTAAACAAAGTAATATTAATTTCAAAATTAATGTAGGAAATGACTTAGACGTTTTGTGGCTCAGTTTATACAAAGAATGTGAATTGCAGAATTTACAGTTAACTTCTAAATTGGTAAATAGAGACAAACAGAAATTGCGGAATATTCTACATCTTGTACATGTATTTCATAATTTTGTACTTGAAAGTTCTAAGCAGGAAAATAGTGTAGAAATAGTGTCAGATAGTGACAATGATTCTGACTGTAATGTGGAAAATGAACAAGAAGTAAGACACGTGTCTGTAACTGAAGGTGACCTTGGGTCTGACCAAGTGACGGACATACAGAAACCTGACATGGGAGGAGACATGACTGATATACGAGAAACCGACATACTAGGTGATGTGGGAGGAGACGTGAGTGACGTAGGAGGAACGGACGTACAAGAGCCACTAAAAATATCAGAGAATTCAGGAATTACCCAGGCTCAACTACAAATTAAAATGAGGAAAAATTTGCTGAAATTATACAAAATCATGCCAAAATATGATGTCAAAATCCATGCCTGTAGAAATTCAGAGACATTTGAGAGCTTTTCTGATAAGTTTGATTTATCCAATGAGGAGAGGAATCAATTATTTAAAATATGGATTCCTGTGACATTGTCCAGATGTTACTCTCCTAATGGATGGGAAAATGATTCGGACAGGTAAAAATATTTGATTTACTGTGTCACAAAGGATTTTCCCAACATAGAAGATCTGCAGAAACTAAGGATTGGTAGGAAGGAATGTACATATACATTCATGTCCATATTTGAACGGTTGTACAAAGCTCTCATCAAAAATGGAAAAGTACAACAAATGATAACAACTTTTGTACAAAAATTCAAATTCCTAGATCCAGTTTCCCAAGTTATGGCATCACAAAAAAATTCATTATTTGAATGTGCTCAGTTGCTGGATTTTGTTAGAAAACATGAAAATCGTGAAAAGAAAATAAATCAAGTTAAATTTATAAAACCAGAAAAGGTAAATTCTTACCAAAAGCCAATATCAAACTCTCCTAGACTGAGTCATCCCCAAAGTGAACTCTATCGAATACGCAGGAGATTTCATATCTGTTATAAGCCATATCAGCCAGTGCAAAGGTCCATCTCTTCACAGAAAGAGTTAAAAATGCAAAGCTATGACTTTTCCCTAAGAAAGAAAATGGCCGAAATAGACGGACAGAGTCAGGTGAGACGACCAGGTGAGAGTGACGTCATGGAATGTGGACAGAAGGACAGGCAGTTCTCTGAGGTTTTGAAGGATAGAAAAATGTCTTTCCTAAATAGGGCGTTCCTGGAGATATTTGAGAGAGACAGAAGATTTGGTTTAGGGAGTGGCTAAGAAAAAACTGTAATTATAATGTAGCATAGAAGTGTTACAATGTCTTAATATTTATTTATAATCTTATACAGTAAAATTGTAGTTACATAGTTTCTAATAGTTCATATATATATGAGTCCTGAGGAGATAATTTGCATATTCCCACTGCATTTTGGGGTAAGTGAAGAGTCTCCGCGAGCTCAAAGAACACTGGATTTTGGCTGTTGGAGCTGAAAAGAGGACATCGGTAAACCAGGGGAGGAGTCCTGAGGAGATAATTTGCATATTCCCACTGCATTTTGGGGTAAGTGAAGAGTCTCCGCGAGCTCAAAGAACACTGGATTTTGGCTGTTGGAGCTGAAAAGAGGACATCGGTAAACCAGGGGAGGAGTCCTGAGGAGATAATTTGCATATTCCCACTGCATTTTGGGGTAAGTGAAGAGTCTCCGCGAGCTCAAAGAACACTGGATTTTGGCTGTTGGAGCTGAAAAGAGGACATCGGTAAACCAGGGGAGGAGTCCTGAGGAGATAATTTGCATATTCCCACTGCATTTTGGGGTAAGTGAACAGTCTCCGCGAGCTCAAAGAACACTGGATTTTGGCTGTTGGAGCTGAAAAGAGGACATCGGTAAACCAGGGGAGGAGTCCTGAGGAGATAATTTGCATATTCCCACTGCATTTTGGGGTAAGTGAAGAGTCTCCGCGAGCTCAAAGAACACTGGATTTTGGCTGTTGGAGCTGAAAAGAGGACATCGGTAAACCGCGCGCCTGCCGGTTGTGCGCATTTTGAAGCTTTTTTTTAAATGCAAGCTTGTGTCCCTGTTGGAGGAAAAGTTGCGAAATCTAGAAGAGAGGTTAACTACCTTGAAAATCATTAAGGAAGGTGAAGAGTTCTTAGACAGAGCAGAATTATCTCTTCATGATTCAGAAAGAGAAGAAATTCGAACTGCACCTGACGAAACAGAGGAATGGAAGCATGTGACCCACAGAAGCAGGAGGATCGAGAGGCAGTCAGCACCCATACTGCTCAGGAACCAGTACCAGGCTCTCACACAGGAGAACCATGAAGAAATACAGCAAGATAAGACTTTGCCAGCAATGAATAACCTTGTAAGCCCTCAGAATCCTCCTGGATGGAGAAAGAAGAATGTTGTGAAGAAAAAACGGAGAGTGGTGGTCATGGGGGATTCCCTGTTAAGAGGAACAGAGGCCGCTATCTGCAGACCAGACATAACCTCAAGAGAAATGTGCTGTCTTCCAGGAGCAAAAATTAAAGATGTGTCTGACAGGATATCAAGACTCTTCAGACCTACAGATCACTACCCATTCCTGCTAATACATGTGGGGACAAATGACACCGCAAGAAAGGACCTGGAAACCATCTGCAGTGACTTTGAAGACTTAGGCAAGAAAGTGAAAGAATTGGGAGCGCAGGTGGTCTTCTCATCCATCCTCCCAGTGGATGGCCATGGAACAATGAGGTGGAATAAGATTCTACAGGTGAACAACTGGCTACGTCGATGGTGCCGTCAACAAGGATTTGGATTTCTGGATCACGGAATGAATTACCTATACGATGGACTACTTGCTAGAGATGGGGTGCACCTTACGAAGACTGGAAAACATGTATTTGGAAGTCGCCTTGCTACACTCATCAGAAGAGCTTTAAACTAGAACAATGTGGGAAGGGAAGCAAAAGGCCAGAAAAAGCCATACAGCTGACAAATACTATTGAGATCTCTGCTACTGGAAGTGGAAAAGAAGAACAAAGACAAAAAAATCTAAATAATAAAAATATGGGAGGAAGAGAAACCAATCACAAACTAAAATGTTTTTATACAAATGCACAAAGCATGGGCAACAAACAAGGAGAATTGGAACTACTAATGCAGGAAAAGGAATATGATGTCATTGGAATCACTGAAACTTGGTGGGACGATACACATGATTGGAATAAAAGGCTAAAAGGATACAACTTATTTGCAAGAAACAGACTTGATAAGCGAGGAGGAGGTGTTGCATTGTATGTTAGAAAAGCGTATATCTGCACAGAGATTGAAGCTTCAGAGACTGGGAGTTCTGTGGAAACTGTTTGGGTAAGAATACAAGGAGAGAACAACGGAAAGGACACCATTGTAGGCATTTACTACAGGCCACCTGGGCAAGCTGAAGATATGGATGAACTCTTTATGTATCAAATGACCAAGTTCTCCAAAAAATATGACGTAGTGGTCATGGGAGATTTCAACTATCCAGACATTTATTGGGAATCTCTCTCAAGTAAAACTAACAGGTCAAGCAAATTCTTATCCTCTCTTGCTGACAACTTTATCTTCCAAAAGGTAGGGGAGAAAACAAGGGGATCTGCTACTTTGGATCTAATCCTTATAAACAGGGAGGAAATGGTTGAGGAGGTAAAGGTGGCTGGGACCCTAGGAGGCAGCGATCATGCTATTATAGAATTTTGGATAACTAGAGGAGGAAGACATGTGAAGACTCAAACTTCAAGGTTAGATTTTAGAAAGGCAGATTTTAAGAAACTCAGAAAGAGAATAGGAGGGATCCAATGGCTGGATGTCCTTAAGGACAAAAATGTCCAGGAAGGATGGGAAATTTTTAAAAATGAGATTCTCAAAGCACAATCGTTAACAATCCCGAAAAGTAGGAAGAATGGGAAGCATTTAAGGAAACCAGGATGGATGAACACAGAACTTAAACACATGCTAAAAAGAAAGAAAGAAATGTTTATTAAATGGAAAGAGGGAGGCATATCTAAAGAAGATTATAATGCAGTCTGCAGATCCTGTAGGGCACGTATCAGGTTAGCTAAAGCTGACAATGAATTAAGGCTTGCAAGAGATGTCAAAAGCAATAAAAAAGGATTTTGGGGGTATGTCAAAAGTAAAAGAAAAGTCAAAGATGCTATAGGATTTTTACAGGATGAAAATGGAGAAATGGTAAGAGAGGATGTTGAGAAGGCCGAACTTTTTAATTCCTATTTTGCATCTGTTTTCTCTCAGAAAGAAAATGTAACATCAACTGATCTTCACTGTCCTTTTAAAGGAATAGAGGAATCCAAGTTATCAGTAAACAGAAAGATTGTGAGGGAATATTTAGCTAACATAAATGAGTTCAAGTCTCCAGGTCCAGATGAATTACACCCCAGAGTACTGAAGGAGATTGTAGAAGAAATTTTAGAACCACTCTCCATAATCTTTGAAAATTCTTGGAGAACAGGAGAAGTCCCAGAAGACTGGAGAAGAGCAAATGTTGTTCCTATCTTCAAAAAGGGGAAGAAGGTGGACCCAGGGAACTATAGGCCGGTGAGTCTGACTTCTATACCAGGAAAGATCTTTGAACAAATTATTAACCACATGTATGTAAGTACATGGATAAGAATGAAGTGATTAACCAGAGTCAGCATGGGTTTGTAACTAACAAGTCATGTCAGACTAACTTAATTTCCTTCTATGACAGAATCACTGACTGGGTGGATCAGGGAAATGCTGTAGATATAGTATATCTTGACTTCAGCAAAGCATTTGACAAAGTATCTCACATCATCCTTATTGAAAAAATGACCAAGTATGCAATGGACCAGGCAACTGTTAGGTGGATTCATAACTGGCTTAGTGATCGGACTCAAAGGGTGGTTGTAAATGGCTTCACATCCAGCTGGATGAATGTCTCAAGTGGGGTACCACAGGGCTCCGTCCTGGGACCTGTATTGTTCAACATCTTTATCAATGATTTAGATGAAGGAATTGAGGGTAAACTGATTAAATTTGCTGATGACACAAAGCTAGGAGGGATAGCTAATACTAGAGAAGAGAGAGAGAGGATTCAAAAAGACCTAAATAAACTGGAGCAGTGGGCAGCAACCAACAGAATGGTTTTTAACAGGGAAAAATGCAAAGTACTACATCTGGGCAATAAAAATGAAAAAAGCATATACAGAATGGGAGGAATAGAGCTAAGCAACAGTACATGTGAAAAAGACTTAGGTATACTAATAGATCATAGACTGAACATGAGTCAACAGTGTGATGCAGCAGCAAAAAAGGCAAATACAATTCTGGGATGTATTAACAGAAGCATACAGTCTAGATCACGTGAAGTCATTATCGGTCTTTACTCCTCTTTGGTCAGACCTCATCTGGAATACTGTGTACAGTTTTGGGCACCACATTTTAAAAAAGACATAGACAAACTGGAGCAAGTTCAGAGAAGAGCGACCAGAATGGTGACTGGTCTGCAAACCATGTCCTATGAGGAACGGTTGCAGGATTTGGGAATGTTTAGCTTGCAAAAAAGAAGACTGAGAGGAGACTTAATAGCTGTCTACAAATATGTCAAGGGCTGTCACATTGTAGAAGGATCATCTTTATTCTCATTTGCACAAGGAAAGACTAGAAGCAATGGGATGAAACTAAATGGGAGGAGACACAGATTAGATATTAGAAAAAACTTTTTGACAGTTAGGGTGATTAATGAGTGGAACAGGCTGCCACGAGAGGTGGTGAGTTCCCCTTCAATGGACGTCTTCAAACAGAGGCTGGACAGACATCTGTCTGAGATGATCTAGTGAATCCTGCTTTGAGCAGGGGGTTGGACCAGATGACCCAGGAGGTCCCTTCCAACTCTACCATTCTATGATTCTATGATATATATATACACTTGTCTAAGTAGAGATTGTGTATAATTGTATATATATATATTTATAAAAAAATATATATATATATATATATTAATTAATAAATTAGAACTTCAAATATAAATTTAAGTAACAATATTTTGAATTACATTAGAACCAACCAATATATGTATAAGATATTTAAATAATTCTGTTTCTGTATGAATTTGATATTTTATTTTACTTTCTTATATTTCCTTAGAGGTTTCATTTCAAAGCAGGATTTGATCAAACAACTCTAAAATGGATTTATTTCTTTATTCACACAGGAAGTGGAAAAATTGCATGATTTTATGTGTATAACATTTTAAAATAATAACTAGTTAATTATTATGTGTAACATTAATTAATTAATATTTTCTGTGCATGAAGTGTTCGTTATAACAAGTAGCTTTACAGCTTGACGTGTGACAGCTGCGGCCTTTGAACTTTGAGCTAATAGTGTAGATCCCATTCATTCTATTTCCAGCTGATGTAACTTAAGACCGGGCAGCCAGTGAAAAAAGAATCTAAGTCAAGAGTGTGTCTGAAATTCCAGTGACTTACTCTCATATTATATAATATGTATTTGGGGAATATTCAAAGAATATTAAGATATTTAATTGATATGACAATGCGCATTAATAAATTGGGATACAACAATTTTGGGTTAAATATATATATATATATAAAGCTTCTTATGTGGAATGTTTGAGTTGAACAGATCTGTGAATGTCAGAGTGAAGGTGACAGATGAGTAAATCAGCAGCTGCTAAGTGTGATTGATGTGACAGAGGCCTCGTATGTTTGTATGTTTGGAAAAAAAAAGAACGTTTCTTTATGTGAAGGTACAAAAATATATTTAATTCTGAGAAAAATTATAATACATAATTAGGTATTATCTACATAATATCTATATTTCTTTAATAATTATTATTTCTTGATTTAACTAATAGTGGATAAGGGCAACCACACATCAAAATGGTTTACAAAGCAAATTTATATTTAGAATAATTTTCCACATGATAATATTCTTGAATAACTAAGATATTATTTTTAATGGTTACCTAAATAGGTACACACCTCTCTTTAGACAAATCTATGCTACTCATCGATATGAAATTTATGCACAATATTTCTAGAAGAATAATTATTTTTAATTTGGTTCTGATATATACATAAATTTTATAAAATAATATTTTTTGGTATTAAGGGGGAAAATGTGTTTTTGATCCTGATTACATAATCACTTTTGATCAATACTTATTTTTTACACATTTTAATAAAGAAGAAACAATAATAAGGTACAATGATATAATTAAGAAGGGTGTTACATGCAAAGTTGCATAGTTTAATATTTTTTGGTGATACAAGGTTATGACAAATATGAAATCATCCAGATAATGGAGATATAAGGGTATTTTTTATGGAGAATATAATTACTCTGCATTTGTCATTAAAATTTAAAGGCCTTATTTTTACTTTTATTCTTATTTTTACTCTTAATTTTATTTTTCATTTTTAAAATTTTATTCTTACTTTATACTTCTTATTTTTCTATTTTTTCATTTTTTAATTCTCATTTGATTTTATTTCAGTTCAATATCTCAATTGAGAAAACATATTAATATTTAATAAAGTAATGTCTAATACAAGAGTATTTCTTCATTAAATATATATTGTTAAAGGAAAAAATGTTTACATTTTCTGAGTAAACACAACAATTCATTCATTCATTTATTCATTCATTCATTCATTCATTCATTCATATATTTATTCATTTTAGTTCAGGAGTATACATTCTTTGGTATTATTGGTTTAATAAAGATATAAACACTTGTTGTTTCAAACCACACTGACACCTATGGGTTGGAAAAGGTAATTACACCTATGACATAAAAATATTTTATCCCATGGAGAATTTGATTGAATTACTATCTATTATTGTCTATTATTCCAAACATAATTTATTTTATATTTTGATAATAATTAGATGGATATTAGTGATTGCTATGGTACGCTGTGATATTATAGGTTAGGAAATTGCCAGATTTGGTACCAGATTAGGGAATGAAGACTTCAATCAAGACATCGCAATTATGAATTCTATCTTAATAAAGACTTTTCATATTTATAAATCAAAGAGATTCTCAAAAGTTACAAGAAGAAACAGCCGATATCCGGAAGTCTCAGAAGGTCACAGGTGTGAATGCTGAGTGATCATAGACTGTGTCCATTACATACAATACAATTCACACCACTGATCACCGGGACGGCAGAGGACGAGGATCCTACATTCACCACTGACCACCAGGACCGCAGAGGACGAGGATCCTACATTCACCGCTGACCACCAGGACCGCAGAGGACGATGATCCTACATTCACCGCTGACCACCAGGACCGCAGAGGACGATGATCCTACATTCACCGCTGACCACCAGGACCGCAGAGGACGATGATCCTACATTCACCACTGACCACCAGGACCGCAGAGGACGATGATCCTACATTCACCGCTGACCACCAGGACCGCAGAGGACGATGATCCTACATTCACCGCTGACCACCAGGACCGCAGAGGACGATGATCCTACATTCACCGCAGACCACCAGGACCGCAGAGGACGATGATCCTACATTCACCACTGACCACCAGGACCGCAGAGGACGATGATCCTACATTCACCGCTGACCACCAGGACCGCAGAGGACGATGATCCTACATTCACCGCTGACCACCAGGACCGCAGAGGACGAGGATCCTACATTCACCGCAGACCACCAGGACCGCAGAGGACGATGATCCTACATTCACCACTGACCACCAGGACCGCAGAGGACGATGATCCTACATTCACCACTGACCACCAGGACCGCAGAGGACGATGATCCTACATTCACCGCTGACCACCAGGACCGCAGAGGACGAGGATCCTACATTCACCGCAGACCACCAGGACCGCAGAGGACGATGATCCTACATTCACCGCAGACCACCAGGACCGCAGAGGACGATGATCCTACATTCACCACTGACCACCAGGACCGCAGAGGACGATGATCCTACATTCACCGCTGACCACCAGGACCGCAGAGGACGATGATCCTACATTCACCGCTGACCACCAGGACCGCAGAGGACGAGGATCCTACATTCACCGCAGACCACCAGGACCGCAGAGGACGATGATCCTACATTCACCACTGACCACCAGGACCGCAGAGGACGATGATCCTACATTCACCACTGACCACCAGGACCGCAGAGGACGATGATCCTACATTCACCGCTGACCACCAGGACCGCAGAGGACGAGGATCCTACATTCACCGCAGACCACCAGGACCGCAGAGGACGATGATCCTACATTCACCACTGACCACCAGGACCGCAGAGGACGATGATCCTACATTCACCACTGACCACCAGGACCGCAGAGGACGATGATCCTACATTCACCGCTGACCACCAGGACCGCAGAGGACGAGGATCCTACATTCACCGCAGACCACCAGGACCGCAGAGGACGATGATCCTACATTCACCGCTGACCACCAGGACCGCAGAGGACGATGATCCTACATTCACCGCTGACCACCAGGACCGCAGAGGACGAGGATCCTACATTCACCGCAGACCACCAGGACCGCAGAGGACGATGATCCTACATTCACCACTGACCACCAGGACCGCAGAGGACGATGATCCTACATTCACCACTGACCACCAGGACCGCAGAGGACGATGATCCTACATTCACCGCTGACCACCAGGACCGCAGAGGACGAGGATCCTACATTCACCGCAGACCACCAGGACCGCAGAGGACGATGATCCTACATTCACCACTGACCACCAGGACCGCAGAGGACGATGATCCTACATTCACCGCTGACCACCAGGACCGCAGAGGACGACGATCCTACATTCACCACTGACCACCAGGACCACAGAGGACGATGATCCTACATTCACCACTGACCACCAGGACCGCAGAGGACGAGGATCCTACATTCACCACTGACCACCAGGACCGCAGAGGACGATGATCCTACATTCACCACTGACCACCAGGACCGCAGAGGACGAGGATCCTACATTCACCACTGACCACCAGGACCGCAGAGGACGATGATCCTACATTCACCACTGACCACCAGGACCGCAGAGGACGATGATCCTACATTCACCACTGACCACCAGGACCGCAGAGGACGAGGATCCTACATTCACCACTGACCACCAGGACCGCAGAGGACGATGATCCTACATTCACCACTGACCACCAGGACCGCAGAGGATGATGATCCTACATTCACCACTGACCACCAAGACCGCAGAGGACGATGATCCTACATTCACCACTGACCACCAGGACCGCAGAGGACGAGGATCCTACATTCACCACTGACCACCAGGACCGCAGAGGACGAGGATCCTACATTCACCACTGACCACCAGGACCACAGAGGACGAGGATCCTACATTCAACACTGACCACCAGGACCGCAGAGGACGACGATCCTACATTCACTACTGACCACCAGGACCACAGAGGATGATGATCCTACATTCACCACTGACCACCAGGACCGCAGAGGACGATGATCCTACATTCACCGCTGACCACCAGGACCGCAGAGGATGATGATCCTACATTCACCGCTGACCACCAGGACCGCAGAGGACGATGATTCTACATTCACCACTGACCACCAGGACCGCAGAGGACGATGATCCTACATTCACCGCTGACCACCAGGACCGCAGAGGACGATGATCCTACATTCACCGCTGACCACCAGGAAAGCAGAGGACGAGGATCCTACATTCACCACTGACCACCAGGACCGCAGAGGACGATGATCCTACATTCACCACTGACCACCAGGACCGCAGAGGATGATGATCCTACATTCACCGCTGACCACCAGGACCGCAGAGGACGATGATCCTACATTCACCGCTGACCACCAGGACCGCAGAGGACGATGATCCTACATTCACCGCTGACCACCAGGAAAGCAGAGGACGAGGATCCTACATTCACCACTGACCACCAGGACCGCAGAGGACGATGATCCTATATGTACTGGGTTGTGTTCAAGTTTCATCACGTACCAGTGGTTTCTCATCACCTGCAAAGCTTCAATGAAAGCTGGTGAACAGGTAATACCTGGCATATGTGTCCTGTACATAAAGGACTGAGTACTGGTTATGGTGCTATATAAAGCAGGGAAGTGCCAAGTTAACCCTTGCTTTACTGACCAAAGACGTCACATCTGTTCCAAAAGTGACACGAGACCAGTGCGGACGACACGGAAGATTCCAGAACTATCCAACGTAAGTCCAGGTGACACTGCACAGATATTAAAGCTACATTTCATCCATGGATTTTGTTTTCTTATCAGTTGACACATGATCTTTCTAATAAAGAGAACAGTTTATGGACTGAACAATGATGAATACAATTATGGACTGTACAATATCTACACGCTATCATTTATTTCAAAGGAGTTTTCATCTAAAGACTGAGTTATAAAAGAACCAAGAAGAAGACGAGACGACGACCCGATGACATCAGACGATGACGATGGGACCCGCGATTGCTTCGATTTAGATATAGGGAAGTATAATTATACATATTAAATGAATATTAGTCACGGCTTACCATAACATGAATTCACATCATTATATAACAATAATCCGATATTAATATTATTATTATTATTATTATTATGGAAATTAAATGATATTGCCAAGGAAGAAGGAAAGAAACAATGACTGTTATCCTAATGATGAACCTATCTTCTTTTGAGGATTTTCAGTCCTTTTTATCCTCAAAAAGGGGGAATGTTAAATGGTTAATTATGGAAATTCATTTGGAATGTTAATTAATAATGGATATTCATTTTATCCTTAAGTTTGAGTTCTATACAAGGATTGCATCAGCCATCGTGTCTAGTTGACATGCGCTATTTGTGTGTGTATTTTTGGTTCACTACCATATGTAGAACAGGTGTCCATACGACCGGCTATAAAAGCCATGGTACAGAAAGGGGGGCGCTCTTGTTCTTCCCACCCCACAAGAAGAATCTTCATGCTGAGAAGCAGATGACATGTAGGCCCGGACACGTGCTGGACAAAGACATGATTTACCAGCCAGGATCCAAGGAAAGATGGGTGAATCTCAACAATTAAGCTAATTATGGACAAATGGACAATTACTTTATAACTAATTATTGTATGTACCTGCTGCAATCTGATTCTTTTTAATGGACAATCCAAGAACAAATAGATACATTTTTTTTATAAGAAAATCTTGATATTGATACTTTGCGAAGTCCTCAGTAGAAAATAAATAGTACAGAAAAGAGTATTATTTTACAGAGATGGGCACCTGGACTCCCGTTAAGAAGACATGTTGTCAACCTCTAGATCCCTTACATGCCTGCACTTTTCGGCTTGCTGCTGCTGCTGGCTGTCCAGCAGCAGACTGAAGGTGGCTGCTGCAGTGCGCAGATATATAAAGGCTCAGAGCCTATTGTGACACACGCAGCAGTGTTCCATTGCCACATTCCATCTACTGCAGGCAGGATACCTGGCTGGCTGAACAGCATTGAGAAGCTCACAGAGACCGCTATAAGCAACACTTTAAAAGAGCGCCACCGACCAATCAACCAAACTTTTTTGGGTTATTTTTTATAGTCTGCAGGCATGAAATTAAAGAAGTTGCGGCAATTGATTGCGGCCTACGGTGCCACCCTCGGATCCTGAAAAGTCCATTTGTGGAGATGGGCACCTGGACTCCCGCTAAGAAGACATGTTGTCAACCTCTAGATCACTTACATGCCTGCACTTTTCGGCTTGCTGCTGATGCTGCTGGCTGTCAAGCAGCAGACTGAAGGTGGCTGCTGCCGTGCGCAGGTATATAAAGGCTCAGAGCCTATTGTGACACGCGCAGCAGTGTTCCATTGCCACATTCCATCTACTGCAGGCAGGATACGTGGCTGGCTGAACAGCATTGAGAAGCTCACAGAGACTGCTATAAGCAACACTTTAAAAGAACGTCACAGACCAATCAACCAAACTTTTTTGGGTTATTTTTTATAGTCTGCAGGCATGAAATTAAAGAAGTTGCGGCAATTGGTTGCAGCCTACAGTGCCACCCTCGGATCCTGAAAAGTCCATTTGTGGAGATGGGCACCTGGACTCCCGTTAAGAAGACATGTTGTCAACCTCTAGATCCCTTACATGCCTGCACTTTTCGGCTTGCTGCTGCTGCTGGCTGTCCAGCAGCAGACTGAAGGTGGCTGCTGCCGTGCGCAGGTATATAAAGGCTCAGAGCCTATTGTGACACGCGCAGCAGTGTTCCATTGCCACATTCCATCTACTGCAGGCAGGATACCTGGCTGGCTGAACAGCATTGAGAAGCTCACAGAGACCGCTATAAGCAACACTTTAAAAGAACGCCACAGACCAATCAACCAAACTTTTTTGGGTTATTTTTTATAATCTGCAGGCATGAAATTAAAGAAGTTGCTCCAATTGGTCGCGGCCTACGGTGCCACCCTCGGATCCTGAAAAGTCCATTTGTGGAGATGGGCACCTGGACTCCCAAGAAGACATGTTGTCAACCTCTAGATCCCTTACATGCCTGCACTTTTCGGCTTGCGGCTGCTGCTGCTGCTGGCTGTCCAGCAGCAGACTGAAGGTGGGTGTTGCCGTGCGCAGGTATATAAAGGCTCAGAGCCTATTGTGACACGCGCAGCAGTGTTCCATTGCCACATTCCATCTACTGCAGGCAGGATACCTGGCTGGCTGAACAGCATTGAGAAGCTCACAGAGACCGCTATAAGCAACACTTTAAAAGAACGCCACAGACCAATCAACCAAACTTTTTTGGGTTATTTTTTATAGTCTGCAGGCATGAAATTAAAGAAGTTGCGGCAATTGGTTCCGTCCTACGGTGCCGCCCTCGGATCCTGAATAGTCCATTTGTGGAGATGGGCAACCGGACTCCCGTTAAGAAAACATGTTGTCAACCTCTAGATCCCTTACATGCCTGCACTTTTCGGATTGCTGCTGCTGCTGGCTGTCCAGCAGCAGACTGAAGGTGGCTGCTGCCGTGCGCAGGTAAATAAAGGCTCAGAGCCTATTGTGACACGCGCAGCAGTGTTCCATTGCCACATTCCATCTAGTGCAGGCAGGATACCTGGCTGGCTGAACAGCATTGAGAAGCTCACAGAGACCGCTATAAGCAACACTTTAAAATAGCAACACAGACCAATCAACCAAACTTTTTTGCGTTATTTTTTATAGTCTGCAGGCATGAAATTAAAGATGTTGCGGCAGTTGGTTGCAGCCTACGGTGCCACCCTCGGATCCTGAAAAGTCCATTTGTGGAGATGGGCACCTGGACTCCCGTTAAGAAGACATGTTGTCAACCTCTAGATCCCTTACATGCCTGCACTTTTCGGCTTGCTGCTGCTGGCTGTCCAGCAGCAGACTGAAGGTGGCTGCTGCCGTGCGCAGGTATATAAAGGCTCAGAGCCTATTGTGACACGCGCAGCAGTGTTCCATTGCCACATTCCATCTACTGCAGGCAGGATACCTGGCTGGCTGAACAGCATTGAGAAGCTCACAGAGACCGCTATAAGCAACACTTTAAAAGAACGCCACAGACCAATCAACCAAACTTTTTTGGGTTATTTTTTATAGTCTGCAGGCATGAAATTAAAGAAGTTGCTCCAATTGGTCGCGGACTAAGGTGCCACCCTCGGATCCTGAAAAGTCCATTTGTGGAGATGGGCACCGGGACTCCCGTTAAGAAGACATGTTGTCAACCTCTAGATCCCTTACATGCCTGCACTTTTTGGCTTGCTGCTGCTGCTGGCTGTCCAGCAGCAGACTGAAGGTGGCTGCTGCTGTGCGCAGGTATATAAAGGCTCAGAGCCTATTGTGACACGCGCAGCAGTGTTCCATTGCCACATTCCATCTACTGCAGGCAGGATACCTGGCTGGCTGAACAGCATTGAGAAGCTCACAGAGACCGCTATAAGGAACACTTTAAAAGAACGCCACAGACCAATCAACCAAACTTTTTTGGGTTATTTTTTATAGTCAGCAGGCATGAAATTAAATAAGTTGCGGCAATTGGTTGCGGCCTACGGTGCCACCCTCGGATCCTGAAAATTCCATTTGTGGAGATGGGCACCTGGATACCTGTTAAGAAGACATGTTGTCAACCTATAGATTCCTTACATGCCTGCACTTTTCGGCTTGCTGCTGCTGCTGCTGGCTGTCCAGCAGCAGACTGAAGGTGGCTGCTGCCATGCGCAGGTATATAAAAGCTCAGAGCCTATTGTGACACGCGCAGCAGTGTTCCATTGCCACATTCCATCTACTGCAGGCAGGATACCTGGCTAGCTGAACAGCATTGAGAAGCTCACAGAGACCGCTATAAGCAACACTTTAAAAGAACGCCACAGACCAATCAACCAAACTTTTTTGGGTTATTTTTTATAGTCTGCAGGCATGAAATTAAATAAGTTGCTCCAATTGGTTGCGGCCTACGGTGCCACCCTCGGATCCTGAAAAGTCCATTTGTGGAGATGGGCACCTGGACTCCCGTTAAGAAGACATGTTGTCAACCTCTAGATCCCTTACATGCCTGCACTTTTCGGCTTGCGGCTGCTGCTGCTGCTGGCTGTCCAGCAGCAGACTGAAGGTGGGTGCTGCCGTGCGCAGGTATATAAAGGCTCAGAGCCTATTGTGACACGCGCAGCAGTGTTCCATTGCCACATTCCATCTACTGCAGGCAGGATACCTGGCTGGCTGAACAGCATTGAGAAGCTCACAGAGACCGCTATAAGCAACACTTTAAAAGAGCGCCACCGACCAATCAACCAAACTTTTTTGGGTTATTTTTTATAGTCTGCAGGCATGAAATTAAAGAAGTTGCGGCAATTGGTTGCGGCCTACGGTGCCACCCTCGGATCCTGAAAAGTCCATTTGTGGAGATGGGCACCTGGACTCCCGTTAAGAAGACATGTTGTCAACCTCTAGATCCCTTACATGCCTGCACTTTTTGGCTTGCTGCTGCTGCTGGCTGTCCAGCAGCAGACTGAAGGTGGCTGCTGCCGTGCGCAGGTATATAAAGTCTCAGAGCCTATTGTGACACGCGCAGCAGTGTTCCATTGCCAAATTCCATCTACTGCAGGCAGGATACCTGGCTGGCTGAACAGCATTGAGAAGCTCACAGAGACCGCTATAAGCAACACTTTAAAAGAACGCCACAGACCAATCAACCAAACTTTTTTGGGTTATTTTTATAGTCTGCAGGCATGAAATTAAAGAAGTTGCGGCAATTGGTTCCGTCCTACGGTGCCGCCCTCGGATCCTGAATAGTCCATTTGTGGAGATGGGCAACCGGACTCCCGTTAAGAAAACATGTTGTCAACCTCTAGATCCCTTACATGCCTGCACTTTTCGGATTGCTGCTGCTGCTGGCTGTCCAGCAGCAGACTGAAGGTGGCTGCAGCCGTGCGCAGGTATATAAAGGCTCAGAGCCTATTGTGACACGCGCAGCAGTGTTCCATTGCCACATTCCATCTAGTGCAGGCAGGATACCTGGCTGGCTGAACAGCATTGAGAAGCTCACAGAGACCGCTATAAGCAACACTTTAAAAGAACGCCACAGACCAATCAACCAAACTTTTTTGCGTTATTTTTTTATAGTCTGCAGGCATGAAATTAAAGATGTTGCGGCAGTTGGTTGCAGCCTACGGTGCCACCCTCGGATCCTGAAAATTCCATTTGTGGAGATGGGCACCTGGAATCCCGTTAAGAAGACATGTTGTCAACCTTTAGATCCCTTACATGCCTGCACTTTTCGGCTTGCTGCTGCTGGCTGTCCAGCAGCAGACTGAAGGTGGCTGCTGCCGTGCGCAGGTATATAAAGGCTCAGAGCCTATTGTGACACGCGCAGCAGTGTTCCATTGTCACATTCCATCTACTGCAGGCAGGATACCTTGCTGGCTGAACAGCATTGAGAAGCTCACAGAGACCGCTATAAGCAACACTTTAAAAGAACGCCACAGACCAATCAACCAAACTTTTTTGGGTTATTTTTTATAGTCTGCAGGCATGAAATTAAATAAGTTGCTCCAATTGGTCGCGGCCTACGGTGCCACCCTCGGTTCCTGAAAAGTCCATTTGTGGAGATGGGCACCTGGACTCCCGTTAAGAAGACATGTTGTCAACCTCTAGATCCCTTACATGCCTGCACTTTTCGGCTTGCTGCTGGCTGTCCAGCAACAGACTGAAGGTGACTGCTGCCGTGCGCAGGTATATAAAGGCTCAGAGCCTATTGTGACACGCGCAGCAGTGTTCCATTGCCACATTCCATCTAATGCAGGCAGGATACTTCGCTGGCTGAGCAGCATTGAGAAGCTCACAGAAACCGCTATAAGCAACACTTTAAAAGAACGCCACAGACCAATCAACCAAACTTTTTTGGGTTATTTTTTATAGTCTGCAGGCATGAAATTAAAGAAGTTGCAGCAATTGGTTGCGGCCTACGGTGCCACCCTCGGATCCTGAAAAGTCCATTTTTGGAGATGGGCACCTGGACTCCCGTTAAGAAGACATGTTGTCAACCTCTAGATCCCTTACATGCCTGCACTTTTCGGCTTGCTGCTGATGCTGGCTGTCCAGCAGCAGACTGAAGGTGGCTGCTACCGTGCGCAGGTATATAAAGGCTCAGAGCCTATTGTGACACGCGCAGCAGTGTTCAATTGCCACATTCCATCTACTGCAGGCAGGATACCTGGCTGGCTGAACAGCATTGAGAAGCTCACAGAGACCGCTATAAGCAACACTTTAAAAGAACGCCACAGACCAATCAACCAAACTTTTTTGGGTTATTTTTTATAGTCTGCAGGCATGAAATTAAAGAAGTTGCTCCAATTGGTCGCGGCCTACGGTGCCACCCTCGGATCCTGAAAAGTCCATTTTTGGAGATGGGCACCTGGACTCCCGTTAAGAAGACATGTTGTCAACCTCTAGATCCCTTACATGCCTGCACTTTTCGGCTTGCTGCTGCTGCTGGCTGTCCAGCAGCAGACTGAAGGTGGCTGCTGCCGTGCGCAGGTATATAAAGGCTCAGAGCCTATTGTGACACGCGCAGCAGTGTTCCATTGCCACATTCCATCTACTGCAGGCAGGATACCTTGCTGGCTGAACAGCATTGAGAAGCTCACAGAGACCGCTACAAGCAACACTTTAAAATAACGCCACAGACCAATCAACCAAACTTTTTTGGGTTATCTTTTATAGTCTGCAGGCATGAAATTAAAGAAGTTGCGGCAATTGGTTGCGGCCTACGGTGCCACCCTCGGATCCTGAAAAGTCCATTTGTGGAGATGGCACCTGGACTCCCGTTAAGAAGACATGTTGTCAACCTCTAGATCCCTTACATGCCTGCACTTTTCGGCTTGCTGCTACTGCTGCTGGCTGTCCAGCAGCAGACTGAAGGTGGCTGCTGCCGTGCGCAGGTATATAAAGGCTCAGAGCCTATTCTGACACGCGCAGCAGTGTTCCATTGCCACATTCCATCTACTGCAGGCAGGATACCTGGCTGGCTGAACAGCATTGAGAAGCTCACAGAGACCGCTATAAGCAACACTTTAAAAGAACGCCACAGACCAATCAACCAAACTTTTTTGGGTTATTTTTTATAATCTGCAGGCATGAAATTAAAGAAGTTGCTCCAATTGGTCGCGGCCTACGGTGCCACCCTCGGATCCTGAAAAGTCCATTTTTGGAGATGGGCACCTGGACTCCCGTTAAGAAGACATGTTGTCAACCTCTAGATCCTTTACATGCCTGCACTTTTCGGCTTGCTGCTGCTGCTGGCTGTCCAGCAGCAGACTGAAGGTGGCTGCTGCCGTGCGCAGGTATATAAAGGCTCAGAGCCTATTGTGACACGCGCAGCAGTGTTCCATTGCCACATTCCATCTACTGCAGGCAGGATACCTGGCTGGCTGAACAGCATTGAGAAGCTCACAGAGACCGCTATACGCAACACTTTAAAAGAACGCCACAGACCAATCAACCAAACTTTTTTGGGTTATTTTTTATAGTCTGCAGGCATGAAATTAAAGAAGTTGCGGCAATTGGTTGCGGCCTACGGTGCCACCCTCGGATCCTGAAAAGTCCATTTGTGGAGATGGGCACCTGGACTCCCGTTAAGAAGACATATTGTCAACCTCTAGATCCCTTACATGCCTGCACTTTTCGGCTTGCTGCTGCTGCTGCTGGCTGTCCAGCAGCAGACTGAAGGTGGCTGCTGCCGTGCGCAGGTATATAAAGGCTCAGAGCCTATTGTGACACGCGCAGCAGTGTTCCATTGCCACATTCCATCTACTGCAGGCAGGATACCTGGCTGGCTGAACAGCATTGAGAAGCTCACAGCGACCGCTACAAGCAACACTTTAAAAGAACGCCACAGACCAATCAACCAAACTTTTTTGGGATATTCTTTATAGTCTGCAGGCATGAAATTAAAGAAGTTGCGGCAATTGGTTGCGGCCTACGGTGCCACCCTCGGATCCTGAAAAGTCCATTTGTGGAGATGGGCACCTGGACTCCCGTTAAGAAGACATGTTGTCAACCTCTAGATCCTTTACATGCCTGCACTTTTCGGCTTGCTGCTGCTGCTGGCTGTCCAGCAGCAGACTGAAGGTGGCTGCTGCCGTGCGCAGGTATATAAAGGCTCAGAGCCTATTGTGACACGCGCAGCAGTGTTCCATTGCCACATTCCATCTACTGCAGGCAGGATACCTGGCTGGCTGAACAGCATTGAGAAGCTCACAGAGACCGCTATAAGCAACACTTTAAAAGAACGCCACAGACCAATCAACCAAACTTTTTTGGGTTATTTTTTATAGTCTGCAGGCATGAAATTAAAGAAGTTGCGGCAATTGGTTCCGTCCTACGGTGCCGCCCTCGGATCCTGAATAGTCCATTTGTGGAGATGGGCAACCGGACTCCCGTTAAGAAAACATGTTGTCAACCTCTAGATCCCTTACATGCCTGCACTTTTCGGATTGCTGCTGCTGCTGGCTGTCCAGCAGCAGACTGAAGGTGGCTGCAGCCGTGCGCAGGTATATAAAGGCTCAGAGCCTATTGTGACACGCGCAGCAGTGTTCCATTGCCACATTCCATCTACTGCAGGCAGGATACCTGGCTGGCTGAACAGCATTGAGAAGCTCACAGAGACCGCTATAAGCAACACTTTAAAAGAACGCCACCGACCAATCAACCAAACTTTTTTGCGTTATTTTTTATAGTCTGCAGGCATGAAATTAAAGATGTTGCGGCAGTTGGTTGCAGCCTACGGTGCCACCCTCGGATCCTGAAAATTCCATTTGTGGAGATGGGCACCTGGAATCCCGTTAAGAAGACATGTTGTCAACCTCTAGATCCCTTACATGCCTGCACTTTTCGGCTTGCTGCTGCTGGCTGTCCAGCAGCAGACTGAAGGTGGCTGCTGCAGTGCGCAGGTATATAAAGGCTCAGAGCCTATTCTGACACGTGCAGCAGTGTTCCATTGTCACATTCCATCTACTGCAGGCAGGATACCTGGCTGGCTGAACAGCATTGAGAAGCTCACAGAGACCGCTATAAGCAACACTTTAAAAGAACGCCACAGACCAATCAACCAAACTTTTTTGGGTTATTTTTTATAGTCTGCAGGCATGAAATTAAAGAAGTTGCGGCAATTGGTTCTGTCCTACGGTGCCGCCCTCGGATCCTGAATAGTCCATTTGTGGAGATGGGCAACCGGACTCCCGTTAAGAAAACATGTTGTCAACCTCTAGATCCCTTACATGCCTGCACTTTTCGGATTGCTGCTGCTGCTGGCTGTCCAGCAGCAGACTGAAGGTGGCTGCAGCCGTGCGCAGGTATATAAAGGCTCAGAGCCTATTGTGACACGCGCAGCAGTGTTCCATTGCCACATTCCATCTAGTGCAGGCAGGATACCTGGCTGGCTGAACAGCATTGAGAAGCTCACAGAGACCGCTATAAGCAACACTTTAAAAGAACGCCACAGACCAATCAACCAAACTTTTTTGCGTTATTTTTTATAGTCTGCAGGCATGAAATTAAAGAAGTTGCGGCAATTGATTGCGGCCTACGGTGCCACCCTCGGATCCTGAAAAGTCCATTTGTGGAGATGGGCACCTGGACTCCCGCTAAGAAGACATGTTGTCAACCTCTAGATCACTTACATGCCTGCACTTTTCGGCTTGCTGCTGATGCTGCTGGCTGTCAAGCAGCAGACTGAAGGTGGCTGCTGCCGTGCGCAGGTATATAAAGGCTCAGAGCCTATTGTGACACGCGCAGCAGTGTTCCATTACCACATTCCATCTACTGCAGGCAGGATACGTGGCTGGCTGAACAGCATTGAGAAGCTCACAGAGACTGCTATAAGCAACACTTTAAAAGAACGTCACAGACCAATCAACCAAACTTTTTTGGGTTATTTTTTATAGTCTGCAGGCATGAAATTAAAGAAGTTGCGGCAATTGGTTGCAGCCTACAGTGCCACCCTCGGATCCTGAAAAGTCCATTTGTGGAGATGGGCACCTGGACTCCCGTTAAGAAGACATGTTGTCAACCTCTAGATCCCTTACATGCCTGCACTTTTCGGCTTGCTGCTGCTGCTGGCTGTCCAGCAGCAGACTGAAGGTGGCTGCTGCCGTGCGCAGGTATATAAAGGCTCAGAGCCTATTGTGACACGCGCAGCAGTGTTCCATTGCCACATTCCATCTACTGCAGGCAGGATACCTGGCTGGCTGAACAGCATTGAGAAGCTCACAGAGACCGCTATAAGCAACACTTTAAAAGAACGCCACAGACCAATCAACCAAACTTTTTTGGGTTATTTTTTATAATCTGCAGGCATGAAATTAAAGAAGTTGCTCCAATTGGTCGCGGCCTACGGTGCCACCCTCGGATCCTGAAAAGTCCATTTGTGGAGATGGGCACCTGGACTCCCAAGAAGACATGTTGTCAACCTCTAGATCCCTTACATGCCTGCACTTTTCGGCTTGCGGCTGCTGCTGCTGCTGGCTGTCCAGCAGCAGACTGAAGGTGGGTGCTGCCGTGCGCAGGTATATAAAGGCTCAGAGCCTATTGTGACACGCGCAGCAGTGTTCCATTGCCACATTCCATCTACTGCAGGCAGGATACCTGGCTGGCTGAACAGCATTGAGAAGCTCACAGAGACCGCTATAAGCAACACTTTAAAAGAACGCCACAGACCAATCAACCAAACTTTTTTGGGTTATTTTTTATAGTCTGCAGGCATGAAATTAAAGAAGTTGCGGCAATTGGTTCCGTCCTACGGTGCCGCCCTCGGATCCTGAATAGTCCATTTGTGGAGATGGGCAACCGGACTCCCGTTAAGAAAACATGTTGTCAACCTCTAGATCCCTTACATGCCTGCACTTTTCGGATTGCTGCTGCTGCTGGCTGTCCAGCAGCAGACTGAAGGTGGCTGCTGCCGTGCGCAGGTAAATAAAGGCTCAGAGCCTATTGTGACACGCGCAGCAGTGTTCCATTGCCACATTCCATCTACTGCAGGCAGGATACCTGGCTGGCTGAACAGCATTGAGAAGCTCACAGAGACCGCTATAAGCAACACTTTAAAATAGCAACACAGACCAATCAACCAAACTTTTTTGCGTTATTTTTTATAGTCTGCAGGCATGAAATTAAAGATGTTGCGGCAGTTGGTTGCAGCCTACGGTGCCACCCTCGGATCCTGAAAAGTCCATTTGTGGAGATGGGCACCTGGACTCCCGTTAAGAAGACATGTTGTCAACCTCTAGATCCCTTACATGCCTGCACTTTTCGGCTTGCTGCTGCTGGCTGTCCAGCAGCAGACTGAAGGTGGCTGCTGCCGTGCGCAGGTATATAAAGGCTCAGAGCCTATTGTGACACGCGCAGCAGTGTTCCATTGCCACATTCCATCTACTGCAGGCAGGATACCTGGCTGGCTGAACAGCATTGAGAAGCTCACAGAGACCGCTATAAGCAACACTTTAAAAGAACGCCACAGACCAATCAACCAAACTTTTTTGGGTTATTTTTTATAGTCTGCAGGCATGAAATTAAAGAAGTTGCTCCAATTGGTCGCGGACTAAGGTGCCACCCTCGGATCCTGAAAAGTCCATTTGTGGAGATGGGCACCGGGACTCCCGTTAAGAAGACATGTTGTCAACCTCTAGATCCCTTACATGCCTGCACTTTTTGGCTTGCTGCTGCTGCTGGCTGTCCAGCAGCAGACTGAAGGTGGCTGCTGCTGTGCGCAGGTATATAAAGGCTCAGAGCCTATTGTGACACGCGCAGCAGTGTTCCATTGCCACATTCCATCTACTGCAGGCAGGATACCTGGCTGGCTGAACAGCATTGAGAAGCTCACAGAGACCGCTATAAGGAACACTTTAAAAGAACGCCACAGACCAATCAACCAAACTTTTTTGGGTTATTTTTTATAGTCAGCAGGCATGAAATTAAATAAGTTGCGGCAATTGGTTGCGGCCTACGGTGCCACCCTCGGATCCTGAAAATTCCATTTGTGGAGATGGGCACCTGGATACCTGTTAAGAAGACATGTTGTCAACCTATAGATTCCTTACATGCCTGCACTTTTCGGCTTGCTGCTGCTGCTGCTGGCTGTCCAGCAGCAGACTGAAGGTGGCTGCTGCCATGCGCAGGTATATAAAAGCTCAGAGCCTATTGTGACACGCGCAGCAGTGTTCCATTGCCACATTCCATCTACTGCAGGCAGGATACCTGGCTAGCTGAACAGCATTGAGAAGCTCACAGAGACCGCTATAAGCAACACTTTAAAAGAACGCCACAGACCAATCAACCAAACTTTTTTGGGTTATTTTTTATAGTCTGCAGGCATGAAATTAAATAAGTTGCTCCAATTGGTTGCGGCCTACGGTGCCACCCTCGGATCCTGAAAAGTCCATTTGTGGAGATGGGCACCTGGACTCCCGTTAAGAAGACATGTTGTCAACCTCTAGATCCCTTACATGCCTGCACTTTTCGGCTTGCGGCTGCTGCTGCTGCTGGCTGTCCAGCAGCAGACTGAAGGTGGGTGCTGCCGTGCGCAGGTATATAAAGGCTCAGAGCCTATTGTGACACGCGCAGCAGTGTTCCATTGCCACATTCCATCTACTGCAGGCAGGATACCTGGCTGGCTGAACAGCATTGAGAAGCTCACAGAGACCGCTATAAGCAACACTTTAAAAGAGCGCCACCGACCAATCAACCAAACTTTTTTGGGTTATTTTTTATAGTCTGCAGGCATGAAATTAAAGAAGTTGCGGCAATTGGTTGCGGCCTACGGTGCCACCCTCGGATCCTGAAAAGTCCATTTGTGGAGATGGGCACCTGGACTCCCGTTAAGAAGACATGTTGTCAACCTCTAGATCCCTTACATGCCTGCACTTTTTGGCTTGCTGCTGCTGCTGGCTGTCCAGCAGCAGACTGAAGGTGGCTGCTGCCGTGCGCAGGTATATAAAGTCTCAGAGCCTATTGTGACACGCGCAGCAGTGTTCCATTGCCAAATTCCATCTACTGCAGGCAGGATACCTGGCTGGCTGAACAGCATTGAGAAGCTCACAGAGACCGCTATAAGCAACACTTTAAAAGAACGCCACAGACCAATCAACCAAACTTTTTTGGGTTATTTTTATAGTCTGCAGGCATGAAATTAAAGAAGTTGCGGCAATTGGTTCCGTCCTACGGTGCCGCCCTCGGATCCTGAATAGTCCATTTGTGGAGATGGGCAACCGGACTCCCGTTAAGAAAACATGTTGTCAACCTCTAGATCCCTTACATGCCTGCACTTTTCGGATTGCTGCTGCTGCTGGCTGTCCAGCAGCAGACTGAAGGTGGCTGCAGCCGTGCGCAGGTATATAAAGGCTCAGAGCCTATTGTGACACGCGCAGCAGTGTTCCATTGCCACATTCCATCTAGTGCAGGCAGGATACCTGGCTGGCTGAACAGCATTGAGAAGCTCACAGAGACCGCTATAAGCAACACTTTAAAAGAACGCCACAGACCAATCAACCAAACTTTTTTGCGTTATTTTTTTATAGTCTGCAGGCATGAAATTAAAGATGTTGCGGCAGTTGGTTGCAGCCTACGGTGCCACCCTCGGATCCTGAAAATTCCATTTGTGGAGATGGGCACCTGGAATCCCGTTAAGAAGACATGTTGTCAACCTTTAGATCCCTTACATGCCTGCACTTTTCGGCTTGCTGCTGCTGGCTGTCCAGCAGCAGACTGAAGGTGGCTGCTGCCGTGCGCAGGTATATAAAGGCTCAGAGCCTATTGTGACACGCGCAGCAGTGTTCCATTGTCACATTCCATCTACTGCAGGCAGGATACCTTGCTGGCTGAACAGCATTGAGAAGCTCACAGAGACCGCTATAAGCAACACTTTAAAAGAACGCCACAGACCAATCAACCAAACTTTTTTGGGTTATTTTTTATAGTCTGCAGGCATGAAATTAAATAAGTTGCTCCAATTGGTCGCGGCCTACGGTGCCACCCTCGGTTCCTGAAAAGTCCATTTGTGGAGATGGGCACCTGGACTCCCGTTAAGAAGACATGTTGTCAACCTCTAGATCCCTTACATGCCTGCACTTTTCGGCTTGCTGCTGGCTGTCCAGCAACAGACTGAAGGTGACTGCTGCCGTGCGCAGGTATATAAAGGCTCAGAGCCTATTGTGACACGCGCAGCAGTGTTCCATTGCCACATTCCATCTAATGCAGGCAGGATACTTCGCTGGCTGAGCAGCATTGAGAAGCTCACAGAAACCGCTATAAGCAACACTTTAAAAGAACGCCACAGACCAATCAACCAAACTTTTTTGGGTTATTTTTTATAGTCTGCAGGCATGAAATTAAAGAAGTTGCAGCAATTGGTTGCGGCCTACGGTGCCACCCTCGGATCCTGAAAAGTCCATTTTTGGAGATGGGCACCTGGACTCCCGTTAAGAAGACATGTTGTCAACCTCTAGATCCCTTACATGCCTGCACTTTTCGGCTTGCTGCTGATGCTGGCTGTCCAGCAGCAGACTGAAGGTGGCTGCTACCGTGCGCAGGTATATAAAGGCTCAGAGCCTATTGTGACACGCGCAGCAGTGTTCAATTGCCACATTCCATCTACTGCAGGCAGGATACCTGGCTGGCTGAACAGCATTGAGAAGCTCACAGAGACCGCTATAAGCAACACTTTAAAAGAGCGCCACAGACCAATCAACCAAACTTTTTTGGGTTATTTTTTATAGTTTGCAGGCATGAAATTAAAGAAGTTGCTCCAATTGGTCGCGGCCTACGGTGCCACCCTCGGATCCTGAAAAGTCCATTTTTGGAGATGGGCACCTGGACTCCCGTTAAGAAGACATGTTGTCAACCTCTAGATCCCTTACATGCCTGCACTTTTCGGCTTGCTGCTGCTGCTGGCTGTCCAGCAGCAGACTGAAGGTGGCTGCTGCCGTGCGCAGGTATATAAAGGCTCAGAGCCTATTGTGACACGCGCAGCAGTGTTCCATTGCCACATTCCATCTACTGCAGGCAGGATACCTTGCTGGCTGAACAGCATTGAGAAGCTCACAGAGACCGCTACAAGCAACACTTTAAAATAACGCCACAGACCAATCAACCAAACTTTTTTGGGTTATCTTTTATAGTCTGCAGGCATGAAATTAAAGAAGTTGCGGCAATTGGTTGCGGCCTACGGTGCCACCCTCGGATCCTGAAAAGTCCATTTGTGGAGATGGCACCTGGACTCCCGTTAAGAAGACATGTTGTCAACCTCTAGATCCCTTACATGCCTGCACTTTTCGGCTTGCTGCTACTGCTGCTGGCTGTCCAGCAGCAGACTGAAGGTGGCTGCTGCCGTGCGCAGGTATATAAAGGCTCAGAGCCTATTCTGACACGCGCAGCAGTGTTCCATTGCCACATTCCATCTACTGCAGGCAGGATACCTGGCTGGCTGAACAGCATTGAGAAGCTCACAGAGACCGCTATAAGCAACACTTTAAAAGAACGCCACAGACCAATCAACCAAACTTTTTTGGGTTATTTTTTATAATCTGCAGGCATGAAATTAAAGAAGTTGCTCCAATTGGTCGCGGCCTACGGTGCCACCCTCGGATCCTGAAAAGTCCATTTTTGGAGATGGGCACCTGGACTCCCGTTAAGAAGACATGTTGTCAACCTCTAGATCCTTTACATGCCTGCACTTTTCGGCTTGCTGCTGCTGCTGGCTGTCCAGCAGCAGACTGAAGGTGGCTGCTGCCGTGCGCAGGTATATAAAGGCTCAGAGCCTATTGTGACACGCGCAGCAGTGTTCCATTGCCACATTCCATCTACTGCAGGCAGGATACCTGGCTGGCTGAACAGCATTGAGAAGCTCACAGAGACCGCTATACGCAACACTTTAAAAGAACGCCACAGACCAATCAACCAAACTTTTTTGGGTTATTTTTTATAGTCTGCAGGCATGAAATTAAAGAAGTTGCGGCAATTGGTTGCGGCCTACGGTGCCACCCTCGGATCCTGAAAAGTCCATTTGTGGAGATGGGCACCTGGACTCCCGTTAAGAAGACATATTGTCAACCTCTAGATCCCTTACATGCCTGCACTTTTCGGCTTGCTGCTGCTGCTGCTGGCTGTCCAGCAGCAGACTGAAGGTGGCTGCTGCCGTGCGCAGGTATATAAAGGCTCAGAGCCTATTGTGACACGCGCAGCAGTGTTCCATTGCCACATTCCATCTACTGCAGGCAGGATACCTGGCTGGCTGAACAGCATTGAGAAGCTCACAGCGACCGCTACAAGCAACACTTTAAAAGAACGCCACAGACCAATCAACCAAACTTTTTTGGGATATTCTTTATAGTCTGCAGGCATGAAATTAAAGAAGTTGCGGCAATTGGTTGCGGCCTACGGTGCCACCCTCGGATCCTGAAAAGTCCATTTGTGGAGATGGGCACCTGGACTCCCGTTAAGAAGACATGTTGTCAACCTCTAGATCCTTTACATGCCTGCACTTTTCGGCTTGCTGCTGCTGCTGGCTGTCCAGCAGCAGACTGAAGGTGGCTGCTGCCGTGCGCAGGTATATAAAGGCTCAGAGCCTATTGTGACACGCGCAGCAGTGTTCCATTGCCACATTCCATCTACTGCAGGCAGGATACCTGGCTGGCTGAACAGCATTGAGAAGCTCACAGAGACCGCTATAAGCAACACTTTAAAAGAACGCCACAGACCAATCAACCAAACTTTTTTGGGTTATTTTTTATAGTCTGCAGGCATGAAATTAAAGAAGTTGCGGCAATTGGTTCCGTCCTACGGTGCCGCCCTCGGATCCTGAATAGTCCATTTGTGGAGATGGGCAACCGGACTCCCGTTAAGAAAACATGTTGTCAACCTCTAGATCCCTTACATGCCTGCACTTTTCGGATTGCTGCTGCTGCTGGCTGTCCAGCAGCAGACTGAAGGTGGCTGCAGCCGTGCGCAGGTATATAAAGGCTCAGAGCCTATTGTGACACGCGCAGCAGTGTTCCATTGCCACATTCCATCTACTGCAGGCAGGATACCTGGCTGGCTGAACAGCATTGAGAAGCTCACAGAGACCGCTATAAGCAACACTTTAAAAGAACGCCACCGACCAATCAACCAAACTTTTTTGCGTTATTTTTTATAGTCTGCAGGCATGAAATTAAAGATGTTGCGGCAGTTGGTTGCAGCCTACGGTGCCACCCTCGGATCCTGAAAATTCCATTTGTGGAGATGGGCACCTGGAATCCCGTTAAGAAGACATGTTGTCAACCTCTAGATCCCTTACATGCCTGCACTTTTCGGCTTGCTGCTGCTGGCTGTCCAGCAGCAGACTGAAGGTGGCTGCTGCAGTGCGCAGGTATATAAAGGCTCAGAGCCTATTCTGACACGTGCAGCAGTGTTCCATTGTCACATTCCATCTACTGCAGGCAGGATACCTGGCTGGCTGAACAGCATTGAGAAGCTCACAGAGACCGCTATAAGCAACACTTTAAAAGAACGCCACAGACCAATCAACCAAACTTTTTTGGGTTATTTTTTATAGTCTGCAGGCATGAAATTAAAGAAGTTGCGGCAATTGGTTCTGTCCTACGGTGCCGCCCTCGGATCCTGAATAGTCCATTTGTGGAGATGGGCAACCGGACTCCCGTTAAGAAAACATGTTGTCAACCTCTAGATCCCTTACATGCCTGCACTTTTCGGATTGCTGCTGCTGCTGGCTGTCCAGCAGCAGACTGAAGGTGGCTGCAGCCGTGCGCAGGTATATAAAGGCTCAGAGCCTATTGTGACACGCGCAGCAGTGTTCCATTGCCACATTCCATCTAGTGCAGGCAGGATACCTGGCTGGCTGAACAGCATTGAGAAGCTCACAGAGACCGCTATAAGCAACACTTTAAAAGAACGCCACAGACCAATCAACCAAACTTTTTTGCGTTATTTTTTATAGTCTGCAGGCATGAAATTAAAGATGTTGCGGCAGTTGGTTGCAGCCTACGGTGCCACCCTCGGATCCTGAAAATTCCATTTGTGGAGATGGGCACCTGGAATCCCGTTAAGAAGACATGTTGTCAACCTTTAGATCCCTTACATGCCTGCACTTTTCGGCTTGCTGCTGCTGGCTGTCCAGCAGCAGACTGAAGGTGGCTGCTGCCGTGCGCAGGTATATAAAGGCTCAGAGCCTATTGTGACACGCGCAGCAGTGTTCCATTGTCACATTCCATCTACTGCAGGCAGGATACCTTGCTGGCTGAACAGCATTGAGAAGCTCACAGAGACCGCTATAAGCAACACTTTAAAAGAACGCCACAGACCAATCAACCAAACTTTTTTGGGTTATTTTTTATAGTCTGCAGGCATGAAATTAAATAAGTTGCTCCAATTGGTCGCGGCCTACGGTGCCACCCTCGGTTCCTGAAAAGTCCATTTGTGGAGATGGGCACCTGGACTCCCGTTAAGAAGACATGTTGTCAACCTCTAGATCCCTTACATGCCTGCACTTTTCGGCTTGCTGCTGCTGCTGGCTGTCCAGCAGCAGACTGAAGGTGGCTGCTGCCGTGCGCAGATATATAAAGGCTCAGAGCCTATTGTGACACGCGCAGCAGAGTTCCATTGCCACATTCCATCTACTGCAGGCAGGATACCTGGCTGGCTGAACAACATTGAGAAGATCACAGAGACCGCTATAAGCAACACTTTAAAAGAACGTCACAGACTAATCAACCAAACTTTTTGGGGTTATTTTTTATAGTCTGCAGGCATGAAATTTAAGAATTTGCGGCAATTAGTTGCGGCCTACGATGCCACCCTCGGATCCTGAAAAGTCCATTTGTGGAGATGGGCACCTGGACTCCCGTTAAGAAAACATGTTGTCAACCTCTAGATCCCTTACATGCCTGCACTTTTCGGCTTGCTGCTGGCTGTCCAGCAACAGACTGAAGGTGACTGCTGCCGTGCGCAGGTATATAAAGGCTCAGAGCCTATTGTGACACGCGCAGCAGTGTTCCATTGCCACATTCCATCTAATGCAGGCAGGATACTTCGCTGGCTGAGCAGCATTGAGAAGCTCACAGAAACCGCTATAAGCAACACTTTAAAAGAACGCCACAGACCAATCAACCAAACTTTTTTGGGTTATTTTTTATAGTCTGCAGGCATGAAATTAAAGAAGTTGCAGCAATTGGTTGCGGCCTACGGTGCCACCCTCGGATCCTGAAAAGTCCATTTGTGGAGATGGGCACCTGGACTCCCGTTAAGAAGACATGTTGTCAACCTCTAGATCCCTTACATGCCTGCACTTTTCGGCTTGCTGCTGATGCTGGCTGTCCAGCAGCAGACTGAAGGTGGCTGCTGCCGTGCGCAGGTATATAAAAGCTCAGAGCCTATTGTGACACGCGCAGCAGAGTTCCATTGCCACATTCCATCTACTGCAGGCAGGATACCTGGCTGGCTGAACAGCATTGAGAAGCTCACAGAGACCGCTATAAGCAACACTTTAAAAGAACGCCACAGACCAATCAACCAAAGTTTTTTGGGTTATTTTTTATAGTCTGCAGGCATGAAATTAAATAAGTTGCTCCAATTGTTCGAGGCCTACGGTGCCACCCTCGGATCCTGAAAAGTCCATTTGTGGAGATGGGCACCTGGACTCCCAAGAAGACATGTTGTCAACCTCTAGATCCCTTACATGCCTGCACTTTTCGGATTGCTGCTGCTGCTGGCTGTCCAGAAGCAGACTGAAGGTGGCTGCTGCCGTGCGCAGGTATATAAAGGCTCAGAGCCTATTGTGACACGCGCAGCAGTGTTCATTTGCCACATTCCATCTACTGCAGGCAGGATACCTGGCTGGCTGAACAGCATTGAGAAGCTCACAGAGACCGCTATAAGCAACACTTTAAAAGAGCGACACAGACCAATCAACCAAACTTTTTTGCGTTATTTTTTATAGTCTGCAGGCATGAAATTAAATATGTTGCGGCAGTTGGTTGCAGCCTACGGTGCCACCCTCGGATCCTGAAAAGTCCATTTGTGGAGATGGGCACCTGGACTCCCGTTAAGAAGACATGTTGTCAACCTCTAGATCCCTTACATGCCTGCACTTTTCGGCTTGCTGCTGCTGGCTGTCCAGCAGCAGACTGAAGGTGGCTGCTGCCGTGCGCAGGTATATAAAGGCTCATAGCCTATTGTGACACGCGCAGCAGTGTTCCATTGTCACATTCCATCTACTGCAGGCAGGATACCTGGCTGGCTGAACAGCATTGAAAAGCTCACAGAGACCGCTATAAGCAACACTTTAAAAGAACGCCACAGACCAATCAACCAAACTTTTTTGGGTTATTTTTTATAGTCTGCAGGCATGAAATTAAAGAAGTTGCTCCAATTGGTCGCGGCCTACGGTGCCACCCTCGGTTCCTGAAAAGTCCATTTGTGGAGATGGGCACCTGGACTCCCGTTAAGAAGACATGTTGTCAACCTCTAGATCCCTTACATGCCTGCACTTTTCGGCTTGCTGCTGCTGCTGGCTGTCCAGCAGCAGACTGAAGGTGGCTGCTGCCGTGCGCAGATATATAAAGGCTCAGAGCCTATTGTGACAAGCGCAGCAGTGTTCCATTGCCACATTCCATCTACTGCAGGCAGGATACCTGGCTGGCTGAACAGCATTGAGAAGATCACAGAGACCACTATAAGCAACACTTTAAAAGAACGCCACAGACCAATCAACCAAACTTTTTGGGGTTATTTTTTATAGTCTGCAGGCATGAAATTAAAGAATATGCGGCAATTAGTTACGGCCTACTGTGCCACCCTCGGATTCTGAAAAGTCCATTTGTGGAGATGGGCACCTGGACTCCCGTTAAGAAAACATGTTGTCAACCTCTAGATCCCTTACATGCCTGCACTTTTTGGCTTGCTGCTGGCTGTCCAGCAGCAGACTGAAGTTGACTGCTGCCGTGCGCAGGTATATAAAGGCTCAGAGCCTATTGTGACACGCGCAGCAGTGTTCCATTGCCACATTCCATCTACTGCAGGCAGGATACTTCGCTGGCTGAGCAGCATTGAGAAGCTCACAGAAACCGCTATAAGCAACACTTTAAAAGAACGCCACAGACCAATCAACCAAACTTTTTTGGGTTATTTTTTATAGTCTGCAGGCATGAAATTAAAGACGTTGTGGCAATTGGTTGCGGCCTATGGTGCCACCATCGGATCCTGAAAAGTCCATTTGTGGAGATGGGCACCTGGACTCCCGTTAAGAAGACATGTTGTCAACCTCTAGATCCTTTACATGCCTGCACTTTTCGGCTTGCTGCCGCTGCTGGCTGTCCAGCAGCAGACTGAAGGTGGCTGCTGCCGTGCGCAGGTATATAAAGGCTCAGAGCCTATTGTGACACGCGCAGCAGTGTTCCATTGCCACATTCCATCTACTGCAGGCAGGATACCTGGCTGGCTGAACAGCATTGAGAAGCTCACAGAGACCGCTAAAAGCAACACTTTAAAAGAACGCCACAGACCAATCAACCAAAGTTTTTTGGGTTATTTTTTATAGTCTGCAGGCATGAAATTAAATAAGTTGCTCCAATTGTTCGAGGCCTACGGTGCCACCCTCGGATCCTGAAAAGTCCATTTGTGGAGATGGGCACCTGGACTCCCAAGAAGACATGTTGTCAACCTCTAGATCCCTTACATGCCTGCACTTTTCGGATTGCTGCTGCTGCTGGCTGTCCAGAAGCAGACTGAAGGTGGCTGCTGCCGTGCGCAGGTATATAAAGGCTCAGAGCCTATTGTGACACGCGCAGCAGTGTTCCATTGCCACATTCCATCTAGTGCAGGCAGGATACCTGGCTGGCTGAACAGCATTGAGAAGCTCACAGAGACCGCTATAAGCAACACTTTAAAAGAGCGACACAGACCAATCAACCAAACTTTTTTGCGTTATTTTTTATAGTCTGCAGGCATGAAATTAAAGATGTTGCGGCAGTTGGTTGCAGCCTACGGTGCCACCCTCGGATCCTGAAAAGTCCATTTGTGGAGATGGGCACCTGGACTCCCGTTAAGAAGACATGTTGTCAACCTCTAGATCCCTTACATGCCTGCACTTTTCGGCTTGCTGCTGCTGGCTGTCCAGCAGCAGACTGAAGGTGGCTGCTGCCGTGCGCAGGTATATAAAGGCTCATAGCCTATTGTGACACGCGCAGCAGTGTTCCATTGTCACATTCCATCTACTGCAGGCAGGATACCTGGCTGGCTGAACAGCATTGAAAAGCTCACAGAGACCGCTATAAGCAACACTTTAAAAGAACGCCACAGACCAATCAACCAAACTTTTTTGGGTTATTTTTTATAGTCTGCAGGCATGAAATTAAAGAAGTTGCTCCAATTGGTCGCGGCCTACGGTGCCACCCTCGGTTCCTGAAAAGTCCATTTGTGGAGATGGGCACCTGGACTCCCGTTAACAAGACATGTTGTCAACCTCTAGATCCCTTACATGCCTGCACTTTTCGGCTTGCTGCTGCTGCTGGCTGTCCAGCAGCAGACTGAAGGTGGCTGCTGCCGTGCGCAGATATATAAAGGCTCAGAGCCTATTGTGACAAGCGCAGCAGTGTTCCATTGCCACATTCCATCTACTGCAGGCAGGATACCTGGCTGGCTGAACAGCATTGAGAAGATCACAGAGACCACTATAAGCAACACTTTAAAAGAACGCCACAGACCAATCAACCAAACTTTTTGGGGTTATTTTTTATAGTCTGCAGGCATGAAATTAAAGAATATGCGGCAATTAGTTACGACCTACTGTGCCACCCTCGGATTCTGAAAAGTCCATTTGTGGAGATGGGCACCTGGACTCCCGTTAAGAAAACATGTTGTCAATCTCTAGATCCCTTACATGCCTGCACTTTTTGGCTTGCTGCTGGCTGTCCAGCAGCAGACTGAAGTTGACTGCTGCCGTGCGCAGGTATATAAAGGCTCAGAGCCTATTGTGACACGCGCAGCAGTGTTCCATTGCCACATTCCATCTACTGCAGGCAGGATACTTCGCTGGCTGAGCAGCATTGAGAAGCTCACAGAAACCGCTATAAGCAACACTTTAAAAGAACGCCACAGACCAATCAACCAAACTTTTTTGGGTTATTTTTTATAGTCTGCAGGCATGAAATTAAAGACGTTGTGGCAATTGGTTGCGGCCTATGGTGCCACCATCGGATCCTGAAAAGTCCATTTGTGGAGATGGGCACCTGGACTCCCGTTAAGAAGACATGTTGTCAACCTCTAGATCCTTTACATGCCTGCACTTTTCGGCTTGCTGCCGCTGCTGGCTGTCCAGCAGCAGACTGAAGGTGGCTGCTGCCGTGCGCAGGTATATAAAGGCTCAGAGCCTATTGTGACACGCGCAGCAGTGTTCCATTGCCACATTCCATCTACTGCAGGCAGGATACCTGGCTGGCTGAACAGCATTGAGAAGCTCACAGAGACCGCTAAAAGCAACACTTTAAAAGAACGCCACAGACCAATCAACCAAACTTTTTTGGGATATTCTTTATAGTCTGCAGGCATGAAATTAAAGAAGTTGCGGCAATTGGTTGCGGCCTACGGTGCCACCCTCGGATCCTGAAAAGTCCATTTGTGGAGATGGGCACCTGGACTCCCGTTAAGAAGACATGTTGTCAACCTCTAGATCCCTTACATGCCTGCACTTTTCGGCTTGCTGCTACTGCTGCTGGCTGTCCAGCAGCAGACTGAAGGTGGCTGCTGCCGTGCGCAGGTATATAAAGGCTCAGAGCCTATTGTGACACGCGCAGCAGTGTTCCATTGCCACATTCCATCTACTGCAGGCAGGATACCTTGCTGGCTGAACAGCATTGAGAAGCTCACAGAGACCGCTACAAGCAACACTTTAAAAGAACGCCACAGACCAATCAACCAAACTTTTTTGGGTTATTTTTTATAGTCTGCAGGCATGAAATTAAAGAAGTTGCGGCAATTGGTTGCGGCCTACGGTGCCACCCTCGGATCCTGAAAAGTCCATTTGTGGAGATGGGCACCTGGACTCCCGTTAAGAAGACATGTTGTCAACCTCTAGATCCCTTACATGCCTGCACTTTTCGGCTTGCTGCTGCTGCTGGCTGTCCAGCAGCAGACTGAAGGTGGCTGCTGCCTGCGCAGGTATATAAAGGCTCAGAGCCTATTGTGACACGCGCAGCAGTGTTCCATTGCCACATTCCATCTACTGCAGGCAGGATACCTGGCTGGCTGAACAGCATTGAGAAGCTCACAGAGACCGCTATAAGCAACACTTTAAAAGAACGCCACAGACCAATCAACCAAACTTTTTTGGGTTATTTTTTATAGTTTGCAGGCATGAAATTAAAGAAGTTGCGGCAATTGGTTGCGGCCTACGGTGCCACCCTCGTATCCTGAAAAGTCCATTTGTGGAGATGGGCACCTGGACTCCCGTTATGAAGACATGTTGTCAACCTCTAGATCCCTTACATGCCTGTACTTTTCGGCTTGCTGCCGCTGCTGGCTGTCCAGCAGCAGACTGAAGGTGGCTGCTGCCGTGCGCAGGTATATAAAGGCTCAGAGCCTATTGCGACACGCGCAGCAGTGTTCCATTGCCACATTCCATCTACTGCAGGCAGGATACCTGGCTGGCTGAACAGCATTGAGAAGCTCACAGAGACCGCTATAAGCAACACTTTAAAAGAACGCCACAGACCAATCAACCAAACTTTTTTGGGTTATTTTTTATAGTCTGCAGGCATGAAATTAAAGAAGTTGCGGCAATTGGATGCGGCCTACGGTGCCACCCTCGGATCCTGAAAAGTCCATTTGTGGAGATGGGCACCTGGACTCCCGTTAAGAAGACATGTTGTCAACCTCTAGATCCCTTACATGCCTGCACTTTTCGGCTTGCTGCTGCTGCTGGCTGTCCAGCAGAAGACTGAAGGTGACTACTGCCGTGCGCAGGTATATAAAGGCTCAGAGCCTATTGTGACACGCGCAGCAGTGTTCCATTGCCACATTCCATCTACTGCAGGCAGGATACCTGGCTGGCTGAACAACATTGAGAAGCTCACAGAGACCGCTACAAGCAACACTTTAAAAGAACGCCACAGACCAATCAACCAAACTTTTTTGGGTTATTTTTTATAGTCTGCAGGCATGAAATTAAAGAAGTTGCGGCAATTGGTTGCGGCCTACGGTGCCACCCTCGGATCCTGAAAAGTCCATTTGTGGAGATGGGCACCTGGACTACCGTTAAGAAGACATGTTGTCAACCTCTAGATCCCTTACATGCCTGCACTTTTCGGCTTGCTGCTGCTGCTGGCTGTCCAGCAGCAGACTGAAGGTGGTTGCTGCCGTGCGCAGGTATATAAAGGCTCAGAGAATATTGTGACACGTGCAGCAGTGTTCCATTGCCACATTCCATCTACTGAAGGCCGGATACCTGGCTGGCTGAACAGCATTGCGAAGCTCACATAGACCGCTATAAGCAACACTTTAAAAGAACGCCACAGACCAATCAACCAAAATTTTGGGGTTATTTTTTATAGTCTGCAGGCATAAAATTAAAGAAATTCCAGCAATTGGTTGCGGCCTACGGTGCCACCCTCGGATCCTGAAAAGTCCATTTATGGAGATGGGCACCTGGACTCCCGTTAAGAAGACATGTTGTCAACCTCTAGATCCCTTACATGCCTGCACTTTTCGGCTTGCTGCTGCTGGCTGTCCAGCAGCAGACTGAAGGTGGCTGCTGCCGTGCGCAGGTGTATAAAGGCTCAGAGCCTATTGTGACACGCGCAGCAGTGTTCCATTGCCACATTCCATCTACTGCAGGCAGAATACCTGGCTGGCTGAACAGCATTGAGAAGCTCACAGAGACCGCTATAAGCAACACTGTAAAAGAACGCCACAGACCAATCAACCAAACTTTTTGGGGTTATTTTTTATAGTCTGCAGGCATGAAATTAAAGAATATGCGGCAATTAGTTACGGCCTACGGTGCCACCCTCGGATTCTGAAAAGTCCATTTGTGGAGATGGGCACCTGGACTCCCGTTAAGAAAACATGTTGTCAACCTCTAGATCCCTTACATGCCTGCACTTTTCGGCTTGCTGCTGGCTGTCCAGCAGCAGACTGAAGTTGACTGCTGCCGTGCGCAGGTATATAAAGGCTCAGAGCCTATTGTGACACGTGCAGCAGTGTTCCATTGCCACATTCCATCTACTGCATGCAGGATACCTGGCTGGCTGAACAGCATTGAGAAGCTCACAGAAACCGCTATAAGCAACACTTTAAAAGAACGCCACAGACCAATCAACCAAACTTTTTTGGGTTATTTTTTATAGTCTGCAGGCATGAAATTAAAGACGTTGTGGCAATTGGTTGCGGCCTACGGTGCCACCATCGGATCCTGAAAAGTCCATTTGTGGAGATGGGCACCTGGACTCCCGTTAAGAAGACATGTTGTCAACCTCTAGATCCTTTACATGCCTGCACTTTTCGGCTTGCTGCTGCTGCTGGCTGTCCAGCAGCAGACTGAAGGTGGCTGCTGCCGTGCGCAGGTATATAAAGGCTCAGAGCCTATTGTGACACGCGCAGCAGTGTTCTATTGCCACATTCCATCTACTGCAGGCAGGATACCTGGCTGGCTGAACAGCATTGAGAAGCTCACAGAGACCGCTATAAGCAACACTTTAAAAGAACGCCACAGACCAATCAACCAAACTTTTTTGGGATATTCTTTATAGTCTGCAGGCATGAAATTAAAGAAGTTGCGGCAATTGGTTGCGGCCTACGGTGCCACCCTCGGATCCTGAAAAGTCCATTTGTGGAGATGGGCACCTGGACTCCCGTTAAGAAGACATGTTGTCAACCTCTAGATCCCTTACCTGCCTGCACTTTTCGGCTTGCTGCTGCTGCTGCTGGCTGTCCAGCAGCAGACTGAAGGTGGCTGCTGCCGTGCGCAGGTATATAAAGGCTCAGAGCCTATTGTGACACGCGCAACAGTGTTCCATTGCCACATTCGATCTACTGCAGGCAGGATACCTTGCTGGCTGAACAGCATTGAGAAGCTCACAGAGACCGCTACAAGCAACACTTTAAAAGAACGCCACAGACCAATCAACCAAACTTTTTTGGGTTATTTTTTATAGTCTGCAGGCATGAAATTAAAGAAGTTGCGGCAATTGATTGCGGCCTACGGTGCCACCCTCGGATCCTGAAAAGTCCATTTGTGGAGATGGGCACCTGGACTCCCGTTAAGAAGACATGTTGTCAACCTCTAGATCCCTTACATGCCTGCACTTTTCGGCTTGCTGCTGCTGCTGCTGGCTGTCCAGCAGCAGACTGAAGGTGGCTGCTGCCTGCGCAGGTATATAAAGGCTCAGAGCCTATTGTGACACGCGCAGCAGTGTTCCATTGCCACATTCCATCTACTGCAGGCAGGATACCTGGCTGGCTGAACAGCATTGAGAAGCTCACAGAGACCGCTATAAGCAACACTTTAAAAGAACGCCATAGACCAATCAACCAAAGTTTTTTGGGTTATTTTTTATAGTCTGCAGGCATGAAATTAAATAAGTTGCTCCAATTGTTCGAGGCCTACGGTGCCACCCTCGGATCCTGAAAAGTCCATTTGTGGAGATGGGCACCTGGACTCCCAAGAAGACATGTTGTCAACCTCTAGATCCCTTACATGCCTGCACTTTTCGGATTGCTGCTGCTGCTGGCTGTCCAGAAGCAGACTGAAGGTGGCTGCTGCCGTGCGCAGGTATATAAAGGCTCAGAGCCTATTGTGACACGCGCAGCAGTGTTCATTTGCCACATTCCATCTACTGCAGGCAGGATACCTGGCTGGCTGAACAGCATTGAGAAGCTCACAGAGACCGCTATAAGCAACACTTTAAAAGAGCGACACAGACCAATCAACCAAACTTTTTTGCGTTATTTTTTATAGTCTGCAGGCATGAAATTAAATATGTTGCGGCAGTTGGTTGCAGCCTACGGTGCCACCCTCGGATCCTGAAAAGTCCATTTGTGGAGATGGGCACCTGGACTCCCGTTAAGAAGACATGTTGTCAACCTCTAGATCCCTTACATGCCTGCACTTTTCGGCTTGCTGCTGCTGGCTGTCCAGCAGCAGACTGAAGGTGGCTGCTGCCGTGCGCAGGTATATAAAGGCTCATAGCCTATTGTGACACGCGCAGCAGTGTTCCATTGTCACATTCCATCTACTGCAGGCAGGATACCTGGCTGGCTGAACAGCATTGAGAAGCTCACAGAGACCGCTATAAGCAACACTTTAAAAGAACGCCACAGACCAATCAACCAAACTTTTTTGGGTTATTTTTTACACTGTGTTCAAAATTATTATGCAAATAATATTTTCTCAGATTTTCCCAAATTACCTATATGAATTGCAGTCATTGTAATTTTCCAGTCAAATAACTATTAGAGTACAATTGAAAGGTTTTTGCACAAACTGCCTATGATAACAGTATATATTTTTAAAAAAATAAAAAACTCAAACTGCAGTCAAAATGCATGTTCCAAATTATTATGCACAGCAGAGTTTTCAACCTTTTCATTTTAATAAAGAACAAAAAAATGGTCATTTTTGAAATTATAAGCATTAGCAGGTTATTACAAACTGAAATCAAACAGTTTTCAACTCAAAACTTTATTCTAGGTGATGTTAGATTTGCACATAGGACCGCTTTTTCGAAAGGAGATTCTGAACTCTCGTCCATTGAATTTGTCAGGTTTTGGATGGTTTCTGCTTCCAATTGTTTTGCATGAGGACAGAATACCCTCCAAGAGCTGTTGCTTAGATGTGAACTGCCTCCCGCCATCATAGACACTCCTTTTGATGATGCTCCAGAGGTACTCAATGGGGTTGAGGTCAGGGGAGCATGGGGGCCACACCATATGTTTGTCCCCTTTTATGCCCATAGCAGCCAGAGATGCAGATGTGTTATGTGCAGCATGAGACGGGGCATTATCATGCATGAAAATGATCTTGCTGCGGAATGCACGGTTCTTCTTCTTGAACCATGGAAGGAAGTGCTGTTTGAGAAACTCAACATACATTATGGAGTTCATCTTTACCCCTTCAGGGATCCTAAAAGGGCCGACAATCTCTCTCCTCATGATTCCAGACAAAACATTACTCCACCTCCTCCTTGTTGGCGCCGTAGCCGTGTTTGCATGGGGTGTCCATCAACCAGCTATCCTCCACTCCATCCATCTGGACCATCGAGATCATTTCATGCATGATAATGCCCCGTCTCATGCTACACATAACACATCTGCATCTCTGGCTGCTATGGGCATAAAAGGGGACAAACTTATGGTGTGGCCCCCATGTTCCCCTGACCTCAACCCCATTGAGAACCTCTGGAGCATCATCAAAAGGAGTGTCTATGATGGCGGGAGGCAGTTCACATCTAAGCAACAGCTCTGTGAGGGTATTCTGTCCTCATGCAAAACAATTGGAAGCAGAAACCATCCAAAACCTGACAAATTCAATGGAGGAGAGAGTTCAGAAGCTCCTTTCGAACAAGGGGTCTTATGTGCAAATGTAACATCACCTAGAATAAAGTTATGAGTTGAAAACTGTTTGATTTCAGTTTGTAATAACCTGCTAATGCTTAGAATTTCAAAAATGACCATTTTTTTGTTCTTTATTAAAATGAAAAGGTTGAAAACTCTGCTGTGCATAATAATTTGGAACATGCATTTTGAGTGCAGTTTGAGTTTTTTTTGTTTTTTTTAAATATACTGTTATCATAGGCAGTTTGTACAAAAACCTTTCAATTGTACTCTAATAGTTATTTGACTGGAAAATTACAATGACTGCAATTCATATAGGTAATTTGGGAAAATCTGAGAAAATATTATTTGCATAATAATTTGGAACACAGTGTATATGTACAATTTTAATATGATCAATAAAAATATGTAAATATATTATATATATACACACACTGCTCAAAAAATAAAGGGAACACTTAAACAACACAATGTAACTCCAAGTCAATAACACTTCTGTGAAATCTACCTGTCCAGTTATGAAGCAACACGGATTGTGAATAGTGTTGAGCCACCCCCGTAGTGTTCGAGTTCGGTTCGGTTCGTCGAACACCCGTGTGTTCGCCGAACTGTTCGTCGAACTGTTCGTCGAACACCTTCGAACACCGTTAAAACCAATGGCAGGCAAACAAAAACACATAGAAACACATAGAAAACACCTTCAAAGGTGTCCAAAAGCTGACAAACTGCTCAGAAGACACAACTAACACATGGAAAAGTGACAAGTACATATAGTCATGCGAAAATAAAAGAGGTGGAGGAGTAAAAGGAGGGGGAGACACAGATATAGGCATGTCATGCCCTTCTAAAATCCAAAAAGTGAGAAGCCGACACCGCCAGTCCGCTCCTGCCCGTGCCACCTCCGTGTCGCCGGGTTTGTGCCAGAGCCGCGGTGAACCCTGATGGCCAGCCCCCCTCTCCCAATACTGGTGCCTGTCCGCTGGTGGGTCGAGCGAGCCCCCTGTGGTGGAGGCAGCTCTAAGCTTTTTAATTTAAATTGTCTCTCTAATTTGAATGAATACACTTTAAATCCATTTACAAGGATCTATTGGAGGGCAAGTCTCATGCCAGCAGCCGCGTAATTCCAGCTCCAGTAGCGTCCACTAAAGCTGCTGCAGTTAAAAAGCTTTTATAAGGATCGAGCTCGGCTGTCCACCGCAAGGCATCCTACTGCCAGTCCCAGCCCCTATGCCTTGGGGTGCCTCCTGATGCTCTTCACTGAGTATCCCGTGGTCCCGAAGCATTTCCTTTGAAAAAATGAAGTGTCCAAACTACAGGTGGTGTAGCTTGCTTAACAGCCGGGATAATCCGCTGACTAGCAGACACTGCTACTAGGCACAAAGTATTTCCTGGGCTAGATGCAGTTAAAAATTTGTAATTAGATACTCTCGTTGGATGCTGAGAAAGCATTCCATAGAGTCTCCTGGCACGCCATATATGATTCTCTTAAAAAGCTTGGGGTAGGGGTCTAGGGGACCCTTTTATAGCCAAAATCACGGCCCTGTATCGCAATACGTCACCTAGGCTGAAGATAAATGGAACTGTAGCACCCTGAGGGCTCGGTTGCTACAGAGGTATTGCACCTCACTCAGAGGTGTGATATCTCACTCTCAGGTAAGGATGTAGTGTGGATCAGGACCCGACACCTGCATGCATTACACCACATTGCCGTGGGGCAGGGCGACCAATATGCCCCTGAGATGGGCACGACAGTCCCTGTCCCTGGCTGGAGTGGGGGGAGGGAACACTGAGGAAGGGGAACCCTGTAGTGCAGGAGCAGGGAGGAAGCAGTTCCTGGGTGCATTGAGAAGGGAGTATAAAAGGTGGGCACCATCTTAGTTCAGTGCAGAGAAGTCTGAGCAGAAGTGGCAGGGAGCAGGGGCTCTGCATGAGCTCTGCTCCGGAGGCGGGCCTAGTAACAGAGGCCCAGGCCTGGAAGAGGGAGAAGGAAGGAAGAGGAGCGGAGAAGGCTCCAGGAACGAGGAACGAAGGGATCTCAGGGGTGCGGACGGGCGAGTCGCCACCGCACGCCAGAATCCACCTGCGTGGAGGGGTCAGGCCAAAGGGGGAGACCGGTCCCCGAAACTAGTGGAGGCAGGAAACGACCCTCAGCTAGAAACAGGAGGCTGTGACATTTTATGTGGTGCAGCCCCTCGCTACACCCGCTAGGAAGGCACCACATAGGGTCAGGGAAACTGGCGCCAAGTTTACCAAGAGGAGGCCCGAGGCAGCCGGACAGAAGTGTTGGTAAGAAAGGCCAGACAAAGGACACACAAAGGGGGTCCTGTGAAGCACTCCAAAGTTATCTGGGAGTTGTCTGAGCCCCTCACCTGGTGAGCACAGTACGACGTGGGCAGCCGTTACCTGCAGACGTGGTCTGGATAATAAGAACTGTGAGTAAAGGCCCTGGACTGCATCACTGACTCCGTGTCATTACTGCTGCTGCCCTGCACCATCACCCCCATCCTCCGCATACACTGCCCTGAGGCTATACTCCTCCCGTGGGGAGTTATGCTACGCTCTGCTGCACCCACAATACCAGCCTCAGCGGTCTGCCCTGGAGCGGCGGTTCACTCTGACCGCAATCCACGGGTGGCGTAGTCGGACATTTAAACATCAAAACCACATAAATAGTTCCGCCACTGGTTTGACCACCCTGAGCCACGGAATCGGGTCGCCGCCACGAAGACTACAACCACCAGCATCCACCAAAAAGGGTCTGGCTCCGGGTGTCCCAAGGCCCAGGGGGTGCGTCAGAACATTTTCATCACCTTTCACAATCACCAATGGGACAAGGCAGGGATGTACTCTGTCCCCTCTCTTATACATCCTAGTGATGGAGCACCTGCTCTCATCAATTCGCCATAACCCCAATATTAGGTGGATTGAGGTGGGAGGCACCGAGTACAAGTGCTCTCTATTTGCTGATGATGTCCTAGTATATATCACTCAATCACATATATCCATCCATGCTGTTATGGCTGAAATAGATCACTTTGTTACATGGTAAAATTTTAAAATCAATGCAGCGAAGTCTGAGGCCCTCGATGTCTCCCTCCCTAAATCCATATAGGATTCCATCCAGTCCAACTTTCCCTTTGCCTGGCCCTCACAGGGTATCAAATACTTAGGAATTCCTATTCATAGAGACCTCTCCCATCTATGTTATCTTAATTTTGGGCCCTTTATTGAACAACTCCATACAGACCACGGTTGGCAAGTTAGAACTGTAAGATTCACTACGTGAACCACTGGTGTTTTGTGGAAAAGCACATGTACACCGCGTTCCAAATTATTATGCAAAAAGTGTTTAGGAGTGATAAGGGAAGAATTTGTTTGTTTGTCAGTTAAACTCATTGATGGTGATGTGTGTCAGGGCTCTTTATATCACTGTAAGCAATTGCAGACACCTGTGCTAATTAGTTTGGCAGGTGTGTCCAATGAAAGGCAAGACTACTTAAGAAGGCTCTCTCACATTATTAAGCAGCCTACATTTTCTGCCAAAATGGGAAAGAAAAAGGATGTGTCGGCTGCTGAGAAGCAACAAATTGTGGAGTGTTTAGGTCAAGGCATGACTACAATCAACATTGTGCGATGATCAGGATGAAGTGTCTTGGCAATCAAGAAGTATGTAGCTGATTCACAGTACACACGTGTGCGTGCTGATAAGGGCAAATTGAGGACTCTTTCCTACAGGCAATTACGTCAGGTTAAAAGAGCAGCGGCAAGAAAGCCTTGTCATAGCAACAGACAAGTTTTTGAAGCTGCTGGTGCCTCCAACGTCCCCCGAACAAGAAGATGCAGGGTCCTTCAGAGGTTTGCAGCTGTGCATACGCCATCCTGTCGACCTCCTCTATCCACTTCACACAAGCAGAAACGGCTCCAGTGGGCCAAACATTACATGAAGACTGATTTCAAAACTGTTTTGTTCACGGATGAGTGCCGTGCAGCGCTCGATGGTCCAGATGGATGGAGTGGAGGATGGCTGGTTGATGGACACCCCACGCAAACACGGCTACAGCGCCAACAAGGAGGAGGTGGAGTAATGTTTTGGGCTGGAATCATGGGGAGAGAGATTGTCGGCCCCTTTAGGATCCCTGAAGGCGCTAAAGATGAACTCCATAATGTATGTGGATTTTCTCAAACAGCACTTCCTGCCATGGTTCAAGAAGAAGAACCGTGTATTTCACAGCAAGATCATTTTTCTGCATGATAATGCACCATCTCATGCTGCACATAAAACATCTGCATCTCTGGCTGATATGGGCATAAAAGGGGACAAACTTATGGTGTGACCCCCATGCTCCCCTGCCCTCTACCCCATTCAGAACCTTTTGGAGCATCATTAAAAGGAGTGTCTATGATGGCGGGAGGCAGTTCACATCTAAGCAACAGCTCTGGGAGGGTATTCTGTCCTCATGCAAAACAATTGAAGCAGAAACCATCCAAAACCTGACAAATTCAATGGACGAGAGAGTTCAGAAGCTCCTTTCGAACAAGGGGTCCTATGTGAAAATGTAACATCACCTACCTGGGCTCCTGCACCTTCCTCACTAGTTTGGCTGCTACCATGCGCCCTGGTAAAACCATCTCCCCCACCCTCACATGCCTGCCGCCTTGGTGCTGCCGACCGTCTGGACCTTGCAGATGTTAGCCCTTCCGCATACAACTCCTCCTCCTCTACTTCCTCCACCTCCTCTTGTGCCACCACCTGACTCCGAATTCTGTTTAACATGTGCTCCAGCATGTAATTCACCGGAATAGTCATGCTGATAATGGCATCGTCAGCACTAAACATCTTCGTCGCCATTTCAAAACTGTGCAGAAGGGTGCATAGGTCCCTGATCTGAGACCACTCCTCCAGCGTGATTTGCCCCACCTCTGAATCTCGTTGGCCCAGGCTATACGTCAGAACGTATTGCACCAGGGCTTGTCGGTGCTGCCACAGTCGCTGCAACATGTGCAGAGTTGAATTCCACCGGGTAGGCACATCGCATTTTAGCCGGTGAAGTGGCAGGCCCAACGACTTCTGTAGAGATGTAAGTCGCTGAGCTGCGGGATGCGAACGGCGGAAGTGAGCACACAGCGACCGTGCCCTCTGCAGAAGGCCATCTAGTCTGGGATAGTGGGCTAAAAATTGCTGGACAACCAGGTTCAACACGTGAGCCATACAAGGCACGTGTGTGACATTGCCCCGGCGAAGGGCCGCACCCAGGTTTGCAGCATTGTCGCACACGGCCTTCCCTGGTTTCAGGTCCAGTGGAGACAACCATTCATGAAATTGGTTCTCCAGAGCTGACCACAACTCCTCAGCTGTGTGACTCACATTTCCCAGACATTTCAATGTAAAAACCGCCTGATGACGTTGAACCCTACTGCCAGCATAGTAAGGAGGTATGCAGGATCCCTTCTGCGCAGTTAGAAAGCTTGTGGCATGACCAGACAGGCTTTGGGTGCAGGTGGAAGACCGAGAGGAGGTTGAGGAGGCAGAAGCAGTGGAGGAACTTTGACATAAAGAGGATTGACGCACAACTCGTGGGGACGGCAAGACTTGGACAGCAGCCCCTTGTCCTGCTGTCACCATAGTTACCCAGTGCCCAGTCAGCGACATGTAACGCCCCTGTCCATGCCTACTCGTCCAAGTGTCTGTGGTGAAATGCACCCTGTCACACACAGAGTTTCTCAAAGAAGCGGTGATGTTGTGACATGCTGGTGGAGCGCAGGCACACCTTTCTTTGAGAAGTAGTGCCGACTGGGCATCTGGTACTGGGGCACTGCGACGGACATAAGGTCTCGAAAATCCTCTGTGTCCACCAGGCGGAAAGGCAGCATTTCTGTAGCCAAGAGCTTGCAGATGGTGAAATTCAACCTCTTAGCTTTCTCATGGCTAGGAGGAAATGGTCTTTTACTTGTCCACATCTGAGGGACCGAGGGCTTGCTATTGTGCTTAGACGGGGTTGATAAGGGTGTCCCCGGCAAACTGCCGGTCTGTGAGGAAGATGCAGGCGGACATGTTAGGTTGCCTTGATCCAAAGGTGGTGCTATCGATGTTGGACAGCGCTCAACACCAGCTGGTGTTACCACCTCCAAAGAAAATGATGACCTGCCAATCACGCTGGCTGTTGCGGGTAAAGAGGTGGCAGGTCTGCGCCCCAAAACAGGTGTGACTGCTGTCCCCTCAGTCACAGAGGATGAAGAGGCCGCGGATGCACAAGATATGGCAGACGGTGGTTGGCCCGGCCGGCTAGGCCGCATTGTAGCACACTGAGCTTCCCACTGCAACTTATGCTTCATGTCCATGTGCCGGTTCATGCATGAAGTACTCAAACTATGTATTTTTTGGCCTCTACTTAGCTTTTGCTGACAAATGTTACAGATAACACGAGTTGGGTCATCTTTATCGATCTGAAAAAATGCCCAGGCTATGCAAGGCTTAGCACCCATGCGACCTGAAGAGCCACCACGACTTGTGGTGAGAGGCAGAGTTGTGTTTGAGGATGCAGTTGTTGACGTGCTTCCAGTACTACGTCTCTGTCCAGGAAGGCGCAACCTGACCTCGTCGTCACTAGCATCTTCCTCCACCTCCTCTGCTGACCTCATCTCTTGGCTGACTGTGGGTTGACAGTAAGTGGGATCTCCAACCTCATCATCATCACCCTGTGTGTTATCACACCCGTCGTCCTCAGAGCCAGCCTGTTCCTGCCCTGACAAAAAACTAAAGTTGTCGCTCCAATCAGGTATTTGAGTCTTATCATCGTCTTCCTCATTGTCTCCACCAACAGGAGTTACAGTTTGGGAATGAGGGTCTACATTATGGTCAGAACCTTCTGCGTCTGGTCCTGGATCCGACTCATAAAGATTCTGGGCATCAGTGCAGATCATTTCCTCGTCTGGATTCACAGAAGCGCTGGAGTCGACCTCTGATTCCCAGGCTATAGTATGAGTAAACAGCTCTGCAGACTCAACCATCTGTTCTACCTCATACTCAGACGGGCAGCTGGAGATTTGGGAGCTGTGAGGAAGCAAGTGCGATTTGGGTGACACCTTTGAGGACTGGAGTATTTGTGATGTTGAAGTTGATGTGGAGGAGAGCCCACTTAAAGGAGCACTTGATATCCGTTGAAGCACCTGCTGTTTTTGTGCCTCATCTGGAATTTGTAGCGATTGGCGTGGCCGTAAGAAAGTGATCTTATCACATTGTCCGCTAAAAGAAGTAGACATTTTAGTTTGGCTGGAAGATGGTCTTTCTTCTGCAGATGTTACTGTTGCTTTAACACCTACCCCACGGACACAACCTTTTTTCCCCTTCCCAACACGCCTATTCCCCTTTCCACCAGCAGCAGGCCTTTTTCCACTCATTTTGGTGGTTAACTAATTCACAACTCTGGAGTTGTTTGCACAAAAAAACAATGGATGGTAACCGAGCAGAGCTGAGTGGCCAAACTGTGGTATTAGGCCAAAACTATTGGCTGGGTTAGAAGCAGAAAAAAATTATATTCAATTTGCAACCTGATGGAGGTCAGTATAGATGGACTAATACAACAAGTCCCACACACAGCTAGAAGCCCAATATTTTTTCAGAGGTAGATGCAGAAAAAAATATATTCAGTTTGCAACCTGATGGAGGTCAGTATAGATGGACTAATACAACAAGTCCCACACACAGCTAGAAGCCCAAATATTTTTTCAGAGGTACTGTAGATGCAGATAAAAATTATTTTTAATTTGCAACCTGATGGAGGTCAGTATAGATGGACTAATAGAGAAAATCCGACACACTGCTAGAAGGCCAAATATTTTTTCAGAGCTAGATGCAGAAAAAAATTAGATTCAGTTTGCAACCTGATGGAGGTCAGTATAGATGGACTAATAGAGAAAGTCCAACATACTGCTAGAAGGCCAAATATTTTTTCAGAGCTAGATGCATACAAAAAATTATTTTGAATTTGCAACCTGATGGAGGTCAGTATAGGTGGACTAATAGAACAAGTCCCACACACTGCTAGAAGGTCAAATATTTTTTCAGAGCTAGATGCAGAAAAAAATTATATTCAGTTTGCAACCTGATGGAGGTCTGTATAGATGGATTAATAGAACAAGACCCACACACAGCTAGAAGCCCAATATTTTTTCAGAGGTAGATGCAGAAAAAAATATATTCAGTTTGCAACCTGATGGAGGTCAGTATAGATGGACTAACAGAGAAAGTCCCACACACTACTAGAAGGCCAAATATTTTTTCAGAGCTAGATGCAGAAAAAAATTATATTTAGTTTGCAACCTGATGGAGGTCTGTATAGATGGATTAATAGAACAAGACCCACACACAGCTAGAAGCCCAATATTTTTTCAGAGGTAGATGCAGAAAAAAATATATTCAGTTTGCAACCTGATGGAGGTCAGTATAGATGGACTAATACAACAAGTCCCACACACAGCTAGAAGCCCAAATATTTTTTCAGGGGTACTGTAGAAGCAGATAAAAATTATTTTGAATTTGCAACCTGATGGAGGTCAGTATAGATGGACTAATAGAGAAAGTCCGACACACTGCTAGAAGGCCAAATATTTTTGCAGAGCTAGATGCAGAAAAAAATTAGATTCAGTTTGCAACCTGATGGAGGTCAGTATAGATGGACTAATAGAGAAAGTCCCACACACAGCTAGAAGCCCAAATATTTTTTCAGAGGTACTGTAGAAGCAGATAAAAATTATTTTGAATTTGCAACCTGATGGAGGTCAGTATAGATGGACTAATAGAGAAAGTCCGACACACTGCTAGAAGGCCAAATATTTTTTCAGAGCTAGATGCAGAAAAAAATTAGATTCAGTTTGCAACCTGATGGAGGTCAGTATAGATGGACTAATAGAGAAAGTCCCACACACTGCTAGAAGGCCAAATATTTTTTCAGAGCTAGATGCATACAAAAAATTATTTTGAATTTGCAACCTGATGGAGGTCAGTATAGGTGGACTAATAGAACAAGTCCCACACACTGCTAGAAGGCCAAATATTTTTTCAGAGCTAGATGCAGAAAAAAATTATATTCAGTTTGCAACCTGATGGAGGTCAGTATAGATGGACTAATACAACAAGTCCCACACACAGCTAGAAGCCCAATATTTTTTCAGAGGTAGATGCAGAAAAAAATATATTCAGTTTGCAACCTGATGGAGGTCAGTATAGATGGACTAATACAACAAGTCCCACACACAGCTAGAAGCCCAAACATTTTTTCAGAGGTACTGTAGATGCAGATAAAAATTATTTTTAATTTGCAACCTGATGGAGGTCAGTATAGATGGACTAATAGAGAAAGTCCGACACACTACTAGAAGGCCAAATATTTTTTCAGAGCTAGATGCAGAAAAAAATTATATTCAGTTTGCAACCTGATGGAGGTCAGTATAGATGGATTAATAGAACAAGACCCACACACAGCTAGAAGCCCAATATTTTTTCAGAGGCAGATGCAGAAAAAAATATATTCAGTTTGCAACCTGATGGAGGTCAGTATAGATGGACTAACAGAGAAAGTCCCACACACTACTAGAAGGCCAAATATTTTTTCAGAGCTAGATGCAGAAAAAAATTATATTCAGTTTGCAACCTGATGGAGGTCTGTATAGATGGATTAATAGAACAAGACCCACACACAGCTAGAAGCCCAATATTTTTTCAGAGGTAGATGCAGAAAAAAATATATTCAGTTTGCAACCTGATGGAGGTCAGTATAGATGGACTAATACAACAAGTCCCACACACAGCTAGAAGCCCAAATATTTTTTCAGAGGTAGATGCAGATAAAAATTATTTTGAATTTGCAACCTGATGGAGGTCAGTATAGATGGACTAATAGAGAAAGTCCGACACACTGCTAGAAGGCCAAATATTTTTTCAGAGCTAGATGCAGAAAAAAATTAGATTCAGTTTGCAACCTGATGGAGGTCAGTATAGATGGACTAATAGAATGATGCTATGCCCAAAAGATTTTACTTCACTAGGTGCAGTAAAAAAATTGGTATTCTATACACAGGTGGTATATCTTGCAACACAGATAGGCTACTCCACTGACTAACACACTCTGCAATAGGCCAAAAAGGATTAGCTTTGCTAGATTCAGCCAAATGCTGTGAAAAAAACTTGCACAGCACTGGCACAGACCTGCCTGGCAAAAACTGATAGGAACTGATGTAACCTAGTCCTGAAAAGGACTCCAATTACAATTAGTCTTTACTCCCACAATCTATCTATTTAAGAGCACAGACCTGCCTGATAAAAGTCGTAGGAAATGCTGTAACCTAGTCCTTAAAAGGACTGCAATCACAACTATTCCCTACTCCCAAGCTATCTGTAGATTTGTGCGAAAATTGGCTTGAAATTAACAAGGTATAGCGCACACAGCAACAGCGGTGCCGTCTAACACGCAGCTGCAGCAGTGAGAAAATGGTGGCGACGGGGAAAATGGCTTGGTCTTATAGGGCAAGGACATGTGACATACACTGCCAATGACACATGCCCTTGCTTGTGTGAAAAAAAGCACTTCGCTCCGTGTGTGCGCTGCTGATAGGCTGACAGATTGCACCTCCCCACTGTAAATGCGGGAAAGAGAAAAAAAAATGGAGATCTTCATTGTTCCTGCAGAGATCCATCCCCTGCCCCTCCCCCCACCCCGCTGTACACTCAAACTGCGTATTAACATTAATTTTCATCATTACTGAGAAAAAATCCAGTTATGATTTTGGTGCACGAACAGTTATCGAACATAACCTCGAACAGCCGAATTTTTCTCAAATTGTTCGTGTTCGCCGAACGGCTCGAACACCGCCCAAAACAGCTCGAATTTGAGATTGGCGAACAGTTCGAGTAGAACAACGCTCATCTCTACCCCTGACCTCTGTATGATAATATTCCTCTGCCGTCCGGCCACAGTGACTGCACAGCATTATCATGTAATATGGAGTCCCATCACTTACATTATATTTATTTCTCTTCTCATAGGTTCCATCTTCCGCCGGATCTTATCATCTTGCCGGCGTGGATTATGCAGGGCTGCTCGCGCATTTGCATGCTGTCACTGTTGCCCTAAAACCATCTAAAAGACGGGACACCTAAGCATCCAGCGTCCTGAAGTCCAGCAGATCCATCATCACTGCTGGAGCTGTATAGAAGGACCTTCACCATCTACCTGTGGCCTTCTGACTGGTCAACCTGGACAAGTTTCAGTAACGCCTCTGTCATCGGGCTCCGCGGTATTCATACTGCTCGTCTGACTTGTCATTTACTGATCACCTGGTATCTGACCTCGGCTATCTTCCTGACTTTGATTTAGTCTATTGATAATGTTCACGATTTTATTCATCCCATTATTAATTAAAAAAAAGTAAAATCTGTTACTCTTGCTCTGATTCCTTTTTGTCTTGAATTCACAAATACTTGTAACTCACTAATTGCTCTTCTTCTCACTAAATGTATTTCTCATTATCCTTAATGCAGCAGTCAGTCTCATATTTCTGTCCAGCAGTTACACTGGTGCCTCCACCCTGTACCAGTCATTACACTCATCCACAAACCTCTCCACACTGCTGCACAGCCCTGCATCTCTACCATATCTACACTCCAATGAGCTAAGATTAACATCCTCCATAATCAGGACCTCCCACTCTCATGTCCAAGACATTTTCTCTGCTGCACCAGCTCTCAGGAGTGCACTACTGCAGGCAATCATGTTCATTTCCGCTATCATAGATTTTAAGTGTGCAGTAGAAACAGATTATTTGTGGCAGGACTATCAAATCACCTCACTATTCTAAGTTTTTCCTACAGCACTCAGTAGCACTTAATATTTGTACATATACAGATAATGGTTGGTGACTGGTTCATGCAGCCTTAATTCCACAAAGATAGAAATAAAAGGTCAACATGTTTCATACATCCAAACCATCCTTAATCATGGCAGAAAAACATAATTTTAAGTTCCCACTATGAATATTTGGTGAGATATCACAGCTGTGTATTTTCACAGCACAAAGAACGCATCTTACAGATCAGCAAATCACAGTGTGCTGACGCTTAGTGTTGTAGTTTTGAACAACACCATTCATTTTATCATATAATGTGTTGAAAAATGAGAAAAAATGCCAGCTTTGGGTTCCTTCATTTTACAGTGTGTATTGTGTTGTAAAAACAAACTGACAAAATGATTCAGAGTCAGTAGTACGATTACTGTGATACCAAACTTATAAGGTTTATATACAGTACAGACCAAAAGTTTGGACACACCTTCTCATTTAAAGATTTTTCTGTATGTTCATGACTTTGAAAATTGTACATTCACACTGAAGGCATCAAAACTATGAATTAACACATGTGGAATTATATACTTAACAAAAAAGTGTGAAACAACTGAAAATATGCCTTATATTCTAGGTTCTTCAAAGTAGCCACCTTTTGCTTTGATGACTGCTTTGCACACTCTTGGCATTCTCTTGCTGAGCTTCAAGAGGTAGTCACCGGAAATGTTTTTCACTTCACAGGTGTGCCCTGTCAGGTTTATTAAGTGGGATTTCTTGCCTTATAAATGGGGTTGGGACCATCAGTTGTGTTGTGCAGAAGTCTGGTGGATACACAGCTGATAGTCCTACTGAATAGACTGTTAGAATTTGTATTATGGCAAGAAAAAAGCAGCTAAGTAAAGGAAAACGAGTGGCCATCATTACTTTAAGAAATGAAGGTCAGTCAGTGCGAAAAATTGGGCATACTTTGAAAGTGTCCCCAAGTGCAGTTGCAAAAACCATCAAGCGGTACAAAGAAACTGGCTCACATGAGGACCGCCCCAGGAAAGGAAGACCAAGAGTCACTTCTGCTTCTGAGGATAAGTTTATCCGAGTCACCAGCCTCAGAAATCGCAGGTTAACAGCAACTCAGATTAGAGACCAGGTCAATGCCACACAGAGTTCTAGCAGCAGACACATCTCTTCAACAACTGTTAAGAGGAGACTTTGTGCAGCAGGCCTTCATGGTAAAATAGCTGCTAGGAAACCACTGCTAAGGACAGGCAACAAGCAGAAGAGACTTTTTTTGGGCTAAAGAACACAAGGAATGGACATTAGACCAGTGGAAATCTGTGCTTTGGTCTGATGAGTCCAAATTTGAGATCTTTGGTTCCAACCACCGTATCTTTGTGCGACGCAGAAAATGTGAACGGATGGACTCTACATGCCTGGTTCCAACTGTGAAGCATGGAGGAGGAGGTGTGATGGTGTGGGGGTGCTTTGCTGGTGACACTGTTAGGGATTTATTTAAAATTGAAGGCATACTAAACCAGCATGGCTACCACAGCATCTTGCAGCGGCATGCTATTCCATCCGGTTTGCGTTTAGTTGGACCATCATTTATTTTTCAACAGTACAATGACCCCAAACACACCTCCAGGCTGTGTAAGGGCTATTTGACCAAGAAGGAGAGTGATGGGGTGCTACGCCAGATGACCTGGCCTCCACAGTCACCAGACCTGAACCCAATCGAGATGGTTTGGGGTGAGCTGGACCGCAGAGTGAAGGCAAAAGGGCCAACAAGTGCTAAGCATCTCTGTGTACTCCTTCAGGATTGTTAGAAGACCATTTCCGGTGACTACCTCTTGAAGCTCATCAAGAGAATGCCAAGAGTGTGCAAAGCAGTCATCAAAGCAAAAGGTGGCTACTTTGAAGAACCTAGAATATAAGACATATTTTCAGTTGTTTCACAATTTTTTGTTAAGTATATGATTCCACATGTGTTAATTCATAGTTTTGATGCCTTCAGTGTGAATGTACAATTTTCATAATCATGAAAATATAGAAAAATCTTTAAATGAGAAGGTGTGTCCAAACTTTTGGTCTGTACTGTATATATATATATATATATATATATATATATATATATATATATATTTACATATATATATATATATATATATATATATATATATATATATATATATATATATATATATACAGTGTTTAGCATAAATCAGTACACCCAAATAGATTTGTCAGCAAAATATACTACTAAATACTCTCGCAAATTTGAGCCATTGAATGCAAACAAGATTTGGTATTTTGCAGACCCCAAAAAAGTAATTTTCTTAACAAACTCATTCAAGATCATGTTTCAAAAGTGAGAACATCCCAGTAACAGTCTTAAGAGAAAAGCTAAGTTTAGACAACAAAATTCTAATTAACAAGAACTGAACCACAGGTAAGTGTAATTATTCATTAAACAGATGTCCAGCAGACAGGTGTCTGTAAAAGGAAGTTACTTAATAAAGAAAACTCCTTCCCATTTCATGCTATCAGCAATGGCACCACATAGAAGGGAAATGTCACAAAACCTGAGAAAGAAAATAATTTCTTTGCAATAAATGTGAAGTCTACAAGAAGATCAGCAAAACTTTACTTATCAGTCAGAATACTGTAGCAAAAGTGATGCAAAACTATAACAAAGATGGAACTGCAACCATCTTACAGAGACGTCCAGGCCGACTATGGAAGTTAACACCTAAACAAAAGCGTCCTCTGATGAGAAGGGTAAGTGGCACCACATAGAAGAGAAATGTCACAAGACATTTCTGAGAAAGAAAATAATTTCTTTACAAAAAATGTGAAGTCTACAAGAAGATCAGCAAAGCTTTTCTTATCAGTCAGATGGAAGTTAACATCTAAACAAAAGCATCTTCTGATGAGAAGAAAATCGACAGGCAAATTCATTGCTATTAGCTGAAGAAGTAGAAAGCCAAACCAGGGTGAGTGTTTTCCATGACACGACACGGTGTACACTGCAAATGAATGGCATTCATGAGTGTCCTCCACAAAGGAAGCCTCTCTCCCTTAAAGCCCATGAACAATAAAAGTCCGTCTACAATTTGCCAGGGTCCATGCTTAAAACTATGAGGACTACCGGGACTCTATACTGTGTATGTGCATCTTATGTGTATGTCCGTATTTTATGTTTGTGTGCACTATGGATATGCATACGTTAAAATGTGTATAGAGTATTAGCATGTGCAAATTTTATATGTGTGCCTAATATAAATATACATGGAAATGTATATGTAGGTGGTGCCTGATGGAGGGTGGGGGGCCCAGATCAGAAGTCCTGATTAAGGGCCCTTCACTGTCATTGTCTGCCCCTTATATAAACAGTAAAATCCTCTTTAATAACTGGACTTCCATTGGGGTGGACTTCTCATAGATGGCCAGTATGCATACTATATTGTGAATCTGGGCATCTCTCACAGAAAATCTGATCTGGATATGAGGGTGGTCTTCTATAAGCGGTGATGTTTTGGAGAGATTTAGGGAAAAGTCCCAATGCTTATCCATCAATCTGGTAATTTGAGTAAAATATTTGTGTTGATAACTGATCACAAAGTCACAAAATATGTAAGATTCTGCATAACCTGGCTCATTTTTCAAAAAGTTATGCTCAATTTTTTTAGCACTAATTTTTTTGCTTTTTTGTAGACTTACACTAACTTAGTATATTGTGTGAGAATTAAATGAATTATGAATTAGTTGGCGCATTTTACCACACTCTGGGGGTCCCTGACAGTCCTTCTTTATCTGCCCTGTAGTGATGCCAATGTAAACTTCCAAGTGACCGCGCAGTCAATCACTGTCACGAATGCAGGACAACCTATGATTAGCTAATTTTTGGGAAATCCTTATAACAAAAGGGGATTGAAAATATTTACAATTATTTTAAAAGCATTAAAAAAAAAACAGACCCAATACTTATAATTAGTTTGTTGAAAGTAGTCTAATTAAAGGGAGCTGAAAGGATTAGAGATTATGAACCCGATTCACCAGTGTTTTTGCCAGAAAACTGGCATAAAGCTCTTGAAAAGTTGCAAAGTTTTGTGACTTTTCCCATTTTCACATAATTTTAACTTCTTTAAAGCCCAAGACGTACTGATACGTATCTGCGCCCTGGGACTTAAGAGCCTGATACATATTAGTACATCTTTGCGATCGCGCCCGCACACAGGCTGTGCGGGCGTGATCGCCGCCGGGTGTCAACTGATTGTCACAGCTGACACCCGGTGCTATGTGCTGGGAGAGGTCCCGCACATTAACCCCCGCAATGCTGCGATCGAAGTCGTTCGCAGCATTGCGGGGGCAAGGGGAGGTGATCGGGATAGTCACCTCTCCTGCCGGCGTCCAGCAATGTGTGCCGCGGCTTCCCGGATGTTGCTGACTCACCCCCTGGGCCATGTGCAAGGGATACCCGGAGCCGGATCTCGATGGGGGTAGTAGTCCTTGTGGCGGTGACCCGGTCCGTGCCCAGGGTGTCAAACTAAGTGGCAGTCTATGGCAGTAGATGTTAATTTGATCGACTACGCCACCCGTTGAGTGCGGCTTTGAAGCCGCCGCTGCAGAGCAGTCCGCTGAGGCCGGTGGTATATGTGCAGCAGTGATGGTATAACCCCCAACGGGAGGGGTATGTCCTCAGGGCAGCAGGTGTGGATGATGGGTATAGTTATGTTGTAGAAAGGAGAGTCAGAGACTTGCGGTGCAGTTTCAGGGTTTTTACTCACGGTTGTTCTCTCAGTCACTCTGGCCTTGAGTGACCACCCGAGCCGTGCTGCGTCCACCAGGTCCTGGACTCGGCTAACCCCCAGGCAGTTCTGGAGCGTGGTCCTGAGCTCCCTTCTCTCTCTCTGTCTCTGGCCGTTCCCACCAGGGATCCACCTTTGGCCGGCTCCCTCGGGTCTCTTAGTGGTCAAACCTCCTCTGGGTTCCCTGACCCTATGCTTGGTGTGCCTTTCTGGTGGATTTGGTGAGGGTCGTGGCAAATCTTGACCACGACCTCCGGTTCCTGGCTGAGGATAAGTGGCCTCCACCAGTTCGGGATCCGGTACCCGTGTCCGCCAACCCTTCACCCTTTCTGGTCTGTTTCTGGGTTCTTGGGGTTCCCTCTGTCTTTCTCTCTGGGTCCTTCTTTCTCCTCTCTCCTCTGCAGGCTTGGCTCTGGAGCTGGGCCCAGCCGGAGCCACAGCTCCCTGTCAGCCCTCCTGGCTGAGCTCCTCTGCTCTGCTTCTCCTCCTCTCTGAACTGAACTCTGATCTAAGATGGTGCCCACCATATATACTCCCTCTATGTGTGAGCCCAGGTGACTAGCACCCAATGAGCTCCTAGCTTTACCCAGACTACTCCCCCTATCTGCCCCTACACTACTGGGATGTTCCACCCCCCTCCCACTCCAGCCAGGGACAGACGCTGTCGTACCTGCACATATACTTGGTGGGAGTACCGTAGTTCTGTCCCCCGGAAATGGGATGTATGTAGTGCATGCAGCCTACTGAGCTCAGTTCCACACTCCATCCTTACCCGGGAGTGGAATACCACACCTCTGGAGTGAGGTGCAATACCCCTGTAGCAGCCGAATCCTCAGGGTGCTACATTCCCCCCTGGTAAATCACAGCACGTCCTCGGGCTGTAAAAGAATAAAATATCCAAAAACATACAATTTTTTTTCAAAACATCATAAACATATAAAACACTATATATATATCAGCAGCATAATACTCTTCATATAAAACTTTTCATAAAAAACATTTTTGACCTCTGGCCACTTGTGCAAATTGTGACCAGGTAAGTGCCACAGTCTCTGGTAGAAAAAACAGTTTCCTATAAAACCGGTAGGGGGCACTTTAGGAAGCGCAACTATTTACAAGGGATATGGCCGCTCTCAGTCCTCGGCCAGTGGGGAAAAGGAATGGCTGTTCACAGTCCTCAGCCTGTGGGGAGATGGGACACACTGGAACAGTTCACTGGTCCCAACGGGGACTATATTTTAACTAGCAGCAGTACTTATAACAGTTCTCATACCCCGACGGGTAACTATATACAGTTCTTTTTTTTTTTTTTTTTTTTTTTTACCGTACTCTAATAACGGCGTCCTCCTGATGCTTCCTCCCTGTATTCTTCAGACCCGTCCGGGTCCTCTTGCTCCTCCCGACACCTCAGCTCTTTCTCTGTCAGTCGGTGTACATGAAGGGCATAGGGTCCTTTGGCACATTGGTGCCGGGTGAAGGTAACCTCATCACCCAGGTAAAGATCACGACCTCTGTGTCCCTCCGGTAGGTGGGACTCGACATCTCTTCTGGTCACGAAGACGTCGCCGGGGGTGTGATGATCTCTGATGAAGCCCCAACCGTGCTACAGTTGGAATTTGATTACAGTCCCGGTGGCACGGGGACCGTGGGCTGCACGGGGGTTCCTTCGGGTCCGGCTCTTTTGTTCTGCACTCTTTACTTGCAGCCGCTCCTCGCGGACCCGTCTCTCTCTCCGTTCTCGCTCAAAGACTTCCAACTGCTGGCGGCAGCACTCTGCACGCTCCGCTGCAGCCGCCCGGGTCTCTTTAGTGAACCCGATGAGGTCTCCTCCTGCGGGGTCCCACTCAAACTGCGCCTCCTCTAACGAGAGCGGGGTCATCTTGACGGGCGCCGGAACCGGGATTAGGGGCTCATCCAGGGGTCTTTCTTTCCGGAGTCGGGGATGGTGGTACTCCGGTGGCCATGCAAAGGGCTGCCCATCCGGGCAAGTGTGTTGGGCAAGCAAGTCTTCACCCAGGTGCGGCACAGTGGAAGTTGAGGGCGCGGTGGTGGCAGCGGCGCCCGGGATCACTAGGCCTTGCGACCAGGCTTGGGGTACCCTGAAGGTAAAGGGCACCGTGAAGACGGCGGCGCCCGGGGGCACTCGGCCTTGCGACCAGGCCGGTGGCGTCTCCTGCTTGGCCGCGCTCAGGGTTGAGGCGCGTGACGTCACAGGGGGCGTGGTCGCGGCTCCTGCTTGGGGCCTAGTCTGGAGCGGTAGCGGTGCGGCAACGGGCACGATCAGTGGGACTTCGGGCTCTGCGACGGGGAGCGGGGGTAGGCTTACGGTGGCTGGGCTCGGGGTAGTAACGTCCCCTTTACTTGCCTCCGTCTCTTCAGCTCCCTCTGCGGCGTCGTCTCCGGCCTCCGTCCCTTCTGCATCCTCTTCAGGGGCAGGCGTGCTCCTCGTTGCGGGTGGTGTGCTCCGCTGGCGGGTTCCAGCCTGCTGGGCCATCTCCCTGCTCCACTCCATCAGCGTTTCTCGCTGCACCTGGGCCATCCTCCGTGCGAGGCCCTCCAGCGCGGTCTGTGCACGCTCCCGGTCTCGGGGGAGCTGTGCCAGGATCTCCACCAGGTCTTGTGGAGTGGTAGCTTGCATCAGGCTCCTGACCACAGGGTCGGTGCTGCCTGCCTCTCCCTCCATCTCCGGGTACGGCTCCTCCAGACTCCTCCAAGCTGCTCCCATCTTCTCTGTTTTGTTCTGTCTCCGCCCCCATTCAGGGCGGTCCTGGGGCAACTTGGTGATTGTCAGTTCCAGGGGCCGACCCCCCACGCTGATGGACATCTCAATCATTGCAGTCTCTGCTGGTGGGGGCGGTCTTCGTTTTTGGCGCCATTCTTGGTCCTGGCCCACGATGGGAGGTGGCCTCTTGCCACCCTCTGGCATGCCCATAATGGCGTCCGCTCTGCCAGGGCGGGAAATCTTCTCACATGGCGGGAACCGCTTCCCAATGGCGGGAAACTCTGTGGATGGCGGGAAAAGACTGCAGATGGCGGGCAAACGGCGGGAAACGATCCGAGATGGCGTCCGATGGCGGGGACCCTCCGGAACTGGCGGGAGACTTCTTTTTACGGTACAGATAAACTTTTCTTCAGGCACGCAGTACCCGGTGGTTGCGGGCACGTTATCCTGCCGACTACGCCAAAGTTGACGCACCCCCTGGGCCATGTGCAAGGGATACCCGGAGCCGGATCTCGATGGGGGTAGTAGTCCTTGTGGCGGTGACCCGGTCCGTGCCCAGGGTGTCAAACTAAGTGGCAGTCTATGGCAGTAGATGTTAATTTGATCGACTACGCCACCCGTTGAGTGCGGCTTTGAAGCCGCCGCTGCAGAGCAGTCCGCTGAGGCCGGTGGTATATGTGCAGCAGTGATGGTATAACCCCCAACGGGAGGGGTATGGCCTCAGGGCAGCAGGTGTGGATGATGGGTGTAGTTATGTTGTAGAAAGGAGAGTCAGAGACTTGAGGTGCAGTTTCAGGGTTTTTACTCACGGTTGTTCTCTCAGTCACTCTGGCCTTGAGTGACCACCCGAGCCGTGCTGCGTCCACCAGGTCCTGGACTCGGCTAACCCCCAGGCAGTTCTGGAGCATGGTCCTGAGCTCCCTTCTCTCTCTCTGTCTCTGGCCGTTCCCACCAGGGATCCACCTTTGGCCGGCTCCCTCGGGTCTCTTAGTGGTCAAACCTCCTCTGGGTTCCCTGACCCTATGCTTGGTGTGCCTTTCTGGTGGATTTGGTGAGGGTCGTGGCAAATCTTGACCACGACCTCCGGTTCCTGGCTGAGGATAAGTGGCCTCCACCAGTTCGGGTTCCGGTACCCGTGTCCGCCAACCCTTCACCCTTTCTGGTCTGTTTCTGGGTTCTTGGGGTTCCCTCTGTCTTTCTCTCTGGGTCCTTCTTTCTCCTCTCTCCTCTGCAGGCTTGGCTCTGGAGCTGGGCCCAGCCGGAGCCACAGCTCCCTTTCAGCCCTCCTGGCTGAGCTCCTCTGCTCTGCTTCTCCTCCTCTCTGAACTGAACTCTGATCTAAGATGGTGCCCACCATATATACTCCCTCTATGTGTGAGCCCAGGTGACTAGCACCCAATGAGCTCCTAGCTTTACCCAGACTACTCCCCCTATCTGCCCCTACACTACTGGGATGTTCCACCCCCCTCCCACTCCAGCCAGGGACAGACGCTGTCGTACCTGCACATATACTTGGTGGGAGTACCGTAGTTCTGTCCCCCGGAAATGGGATGTATGTGACGCGCCCCTGGGCCTGTGTCGCGCTGCGTTGCGCATGCGGGAGCTTACCCGGAGCCGGATCTGTTGAGGGTTGTAGTCTCGTGGCGGTGACCCGGTCCGTGCCCAGGGAGTCAGACTAAGTGGCGCTGTATCAGCGGTAGATGTAGGACGACTACGCCACCCGTTGAATGCAGCTATGGAGCTGCCGCTGCAGGGCAGACCGCTGAGGCCGGTGGTAGGATAGTGCAGCGTAGATGGTATAACCCCCAACGGGAGGGGTATGGCCTCAGGGCAGCCGACGTGGATGATGGGGGTAGCAGGAACCACTCAGAGACGATGCGGTGTAGTTCAGGGTCTTTACTGGTGACAAAGATAGACCCTCCCGGAGTACTGGCTAGCGATTGGGGCCTGGTCAGTCCTTGAGCAGATGGGATCTCCCCTGGCCAGGCGGAGTTGTAGGCCTCCCAAACTAACTGTACTCTTCTGGCTACCTTGCTAGAGGCGGGTATAAGTAGCCCACGTCCCTGAGTGTACCGTGTGGTGCTCACCCGTATGGCCGGTGACTCGGGGCCTTCTAGTAGCTTCCGCTCCACGACGGCGGTGCTGGTCCCATGCGTGTGACCGTGCCTTCGGGTTTCTTGGCCAGAGGACCTGAAATCCCCTGCCTGACGGATTCTGCTGCTGGGTAGGAGTTAGTCCCCACAGCCTCGGACTCCGGGTCCGGTAAGAAATCTTCTCAGTCAGGGCGAGCTCTGCAGCTGCCAGCCCCTGACTCTTTGTAACACTGCTCCCACAGAGCTCCTGTTGTTTCTTCCTATATTTGCTTCTTTTCTCTGTCTCTACTTCTTCTCTACTCACTAACCCTGCCTCAGCCCTAGGTTTATATAGGGGAAGTTCTTCCCCTCCCAGGACTGGGCAGGAGGTGTGGCATGCATAGGATCCCTGACCAAGAGACCTCCCACCTGCTCTCAGACGTAATATCTCTATCACTGTGGCAACCAGACCCCTGGGGTGTCACATTCCCCCCTAGTGAAATTTAGTACTCCGGGACTAAACATATTTTTGGAAAAACATAACAAGGTATAACAATAACAATACAATAAAGAAACACATAAAAGTGGTCACGGCATGTCCGTAACCGGGTGCAGTCTTTGAAGAAAGCAAGGTGTCCATTTCACCAAAACAGGGAGACGTAACCAGGTAGGGGTCTGTTCTGCCCCGAGTCCTTAACAGTCTTTAGTCCGTCCTGGGTTATGCTCCAACTATGTACACAGGATTCCCGGTAAATCCACCAAAGACTCCTATAAACAACTAGAAACACATAATTATACACAAGCAACAAGAAAAACAGGTAACCACAAATAAAACAACTTATACATTTCAAATCCTCCAACGTGCGGGTAACTGGCCTCTAGTGGCCCTAGTGGACCTACGGAGCTGACTGTCTAGCCCTGAACTACAGGGTGTAGGAGCTGTCAAGGGTAAACTGGGCAGCTGTCTACCGGCTCTTTGGCTCACTAGGGGTACGGCAGGCTCACTATAAGCAGAGGGTTGATCCTCCTGTTCTGCTTGTGTGGAGTCTTCTGCCTCCTGGACCGGCTGCTCTTCCAGCTCTACCTGTCGCTCCGTAGGTGCTTGGGATGCTAGTTGGAGGAAGGTGAGTACGGGTACCACAACTGCGCCATTGACTTGAGTCCAAGACCGAGGGAAGTCTCCGAGCACAGTACTAACCATGTCTTCCCTTTCCTCTACGGGTCGAGGGTCTTCTTGTTCCTCTTCAGGGTTCCGTAGCTGTTCGGGACACTTCTTCAGGTGATCCCGGGATACAATGGTTGTGGTTTCACCTCCGTCTTTACTGATGGTACAGACCTTTGGGTTGTCGTGGCTTGAGGGCAGTACGGTGTACGGGTCCTTCTCCCACTGGTCGTCCAACTTGTGGAGCCGTCTTTTTCTCTTCAAGACCTGTTCTCCGGGTACCAGGGGAACAGCGGGAGCATACTGGTTGTAAGTTTTCTCTTGTCTTTCCCTAGCCTGACAGAGACTTCGCTCCACGCTCTCCTGTACTCTCCGGTACTGCTGCTGCCTCTCTGTGTCCCAGTCTGCTTCTGGTGAAGTGTCCTCGGGTGTCAGGACTCCCATTTCCAGGTCAACAGGTAACTTACCAGGTCTCGCCCTCATTAGGTAAGCCGGGGTACAGTTGGTGGAACCTACCGGGATGTGGTTGTATAGGTCCACCAGATCGGGCAGCTTCTCAGGCCACAGACCGCGTTCTTCCAGGGGCAACGTTTTCAGAAGATCCATTACCACCTGGTTCATTTTCTCACAAAGTCCATTAGTTTGCGGATGATAGGGTGTCGTCCTTATCTTCCGGCAGCCATACAGAGTGCAGAATTCTTGGAAGACCTCCGCTTCAAAGGCAGGTCCCTGGTCTGTCAACACTTGGTCCGGGTACCCGTGTGGACGGCAGAAATGCTGCTGGAAGGCTCTAGCTGCTGTTCGAGCTGTTAAGTCCTTGACGGGGACGACAACCAAGAACCGGGAGTAGTGATCCACGATGGTTAGTGCGTAGACGTAGCCACTTCTGCTTGGGGTCAGTTTTACATGATCCAAGGCTACCAGTTCCAACGGCTGCCGGGTGACGATGGACTGCAGGGGAGTCTTCTGGCTGGCACGGTCCTTCCTTCTTAGGTTGCACGGGCCACAGTCCCTGCACCACCTCTCGATGGTTCCCCTCATGCCTACCCAGTGGAACCGCTCGCGCAGCAGGAACTCCAGCTTCTTCCATCCGAAGTGTCCAGCCCCGTCGTGGTATGCCTCCATCACCATGGCTGCGTCTCTTCGTGGCACCACTACTTGCCAGATTAGTTCATGCGTCCGGGAGTTAACCATTCTGCGGCACAACTTCCCCTTGTAAAGGAACAATCTACTCTTTTCTGCCCACAGTTGCTTGGCTTCCTCCGGAGCGTCTGGGTCAAGGCGAGCCTCTGGCCGAGTCAGCATCTCCTTCACCAGCCGGACGGCAGGGTCACTGTCCTGCGTTTCCGCCCAGTTGTAGTGAGGTAAGGGGTTAAGCGTAGCGCCTTGCTTGCTCCTTACCCGATGGGAATACTGGATAGTCCCATGACGGTGAAACGCGGGGAGTTCGACTTCTTCCAGTCCCTCTGGATCTTCTCCTACGTCCGGTAGGTTTGGCATCCTGGACAGGGCGTCCGCGTTGGTATTGGAGCGTCCTGCCCGGTATTTGATGGTGAACTCGTAGTTGGACAGGCGGGCCATCCATCTCTGCTCTAGGGCACCGAGTCTTGCCGTGTCCAGGTGTGTCAACGGGTTGTTATCCGTGTACACGACGAACCGGGAAGAAGCGAGGTAGTGCTTAAAGCGTTCGGTGACTGCCCACACCACTGCCAGGAACTCTAGCTTAAATGAGCTGTAATTCTCAGGGTTTCTTTCGGTGGGTCGCAGTTTTCGGCTGGCGTAAGCGATTACTCGCTCTTTCCCCTGCTGGATCTGGGACAGCACGGCTCCTAGCCCGATGTTACTTGCGTCGGTGTAGAGGATAAAGGGCTGGCTGTAATCCGTGTACGCCAGGATTTCATCCCCCGTGAGGGCCATCTTCAGCTGGCGAAAGTACTCTTCTTCCAACTTCTCCCATCTGAAGGGCGGCTTCTGGTTCTTGGCCTTCCGGGACTGGCCTATCAGGAGGTCTTGCATAGGAGCTGCCTTTTTGGTGAAACCGGTGATGAACCTGCGGTAGTAGCCTACCAACCCGAGGAACTGCCGCACTTCCTTTACACTGGAGGGACTTGGCCATTCCTTAATTGCGGTGATCTTATCAGGGTCGGGAGCCACTCCGTCAGCGCTCACCACGTGTCCCAGGTACTGCACCTTTGGTTTCAGGAGGTGACACTTGGAGGGTTTCACCTTTAGGCCGTAGCTTGCCAGAGCTTCGAACACTTCCGCCAGGTGTTTCAGGTGGTCCTCATAAGTCTTAGAATATACGATGACATCGTCCAGGTACAACAGGACCGTCTCGAAGTTTCTGTGGCCCAGACAGCACTCCATTAATCGTTGGAAGGTTCCTGGTGCGTTGCAGAGTCCGAACGGCATACAGGTAAACTCGCTAAGTCCCATCGGGGTGGTGAATGCGGTCTTCTCCCGGTCCGCCTCTGCTACAGGAACCTGCCAGTACCCACTAGTGAGATCCAAGGTAGAGAAGAAGTTAGCAGATCTTAAAGCAGCCAAAGACTCCTCTATCCTTGGTAAGGGGTACGCATCCTTGTGTGTGATACGGTTGATTTTCCGGTAATCTACACACATCCTCATGGTGTTGTCTTTCTTTTTGACTAAGACTAGTGGAGCTGCCCAGGGGCTACAGCTATCCCTGATCACCCCAGCCTCCTTCATGTCTCTAAGCATCCCCTTGGCGTGTTGGTAGTGTGCAGGGGGTACGGGTCGATACCTCTCTTTTATGGGAGGATGGTCTCCCGTGGGGATGTGGTGTTCTACCCCCTTAACTCGCCCGAAGTCTAACGGGTGTTTACTAAACACTCTCTCGTACTCTTGAACCACCCGATAGACTCCCTGTTTCTGGTGTGAGGGAGTGGAGTCAGTACCCAAATGTAGTTGCTGACACCAGTCCTCCATTGTTTTCTTAGAGCCGTTACCTTCCTCCGGGTGAGATGGAGGCAAGGGTTCCACAGATTGTATAGCATTTTGGTTAATGGTATATAATTTGGCTAGCGTGGCATACCGGGGCAGGTACACTTCCCTCTTCCCGATATTGATTATGCGAACGGGCACCCTCCCATGGCGTACATTAACCACCCCCCGTGCTGTCAAGATGGTGGGCCTACTGTCTGAGTAAACTGGTTCTACCATTGCCTGGTAATCTCTACCTCTCAGACCAATAGCTGCCCGGCACCAAATCATCATTTCACTTTTTGGGGGCATGGCAATAGGGAAAGGGTCACACATTCTCACGCTACCAATCTCACCGCCGGAGAGTTCCACCTGTTGCCGTCGCATCAGTGCCCGGATCTCTTTTTGGAGCACTCGCTGCTCGCCGGAGCTGGCGTTCTTGGCAACCTGCTGTAAAAGGAAAATCACCTCTGCAAGACAATTTTCAATTACATTAGTTCCTAGAGTTATCTTTGGGTGACTCTCGTGTTTGTCAATGTCTACAATGATCAGTCCCTGTGCTGCCAGTTCAACTCTACCAATTTTAATGGTCACCTCTTTAAATCCGATCTGTGGCACGGGCTGACCATTGCTGGCGATGATACTCAAATCGTCGTCAGGGTAGCGGGTGATATCCGAGTCATTCCAGTACTGCTTGAAGAGCACGTACGGGATGGTGGTGACCTGTGACCCGGTGTCCAGTAGGGCACTCATAGGAATGCCATCCAGTACCACGGGTAAGACTGGACGTCCTCCCACATATTTGTCGCGCCAGTTCGATGGGCCTGATGATCTTTTTCCTAGGGGTTGGCCCTCTACCCTAGGTTGTGCCAGTTTAAAGGACAGTACCTTGCCATATGTCCGGGTTGATTGCAGCGGCGGCAGATGGGTCGCCCGTCCTCGTTGTATCGGTCGCTGGGTCTTCCTCTGGCCGGTGGGGTCATCCTTGGTCGACGCCACGGGATGTCCTCCGGTCCGGATGCCAGCTGGATCTTCCCTGGAGTGGAAACCTGTAAAGACTGCACAGTTCGGGTTAGCGCAGCAACGCTTTTAGCTAGCTCTTGGACCTGATGGTGCAGGTCTGGAGCCGAGTCATTGTTCAAAGCCTGCGCATCAGCTCCCACAGGCCCTGCCGACAAGGGCGCCGCCTCCTGGTGGTAAGTGGTAGTGGGGCGTCTGTGGGTCACAACGCCACCTGGTGCCGGTTCTCGGAGCACCCGGATGGCTCTGTCCTTGAACTGTGCAAATCCCAGATGAGGGTCCTGTAAGGCCATTGCCCGCAACTGGGTTCGGTGGGCATTGCAATATAAACCCTCTATAAATTGTTCAGTTAACAGCCTGTCCTCGTCTCCCACGCCGTCAGGGTCGGTCTGCTTAATGGCTCTCAGGGCTTCTTGTAGGTTTAATGCATAGTCCCTTATACTCTCATGTGCCCGCTGTTTGCACCCGTAGAATCTGAGCTTGATCTCGGCTGAGGTGCGGGTATCAAAGGTGTCCCTCAGCCGGGTTAGTATCCCTGCGACAGTCCTCCCCCCAGGTGGCCAGGACTTTACCTCCCTTTGGGCTGCCCCGGTTAATTGGGCCACCAGGATGCTCACTTTTTGCTCTTCTGTGAGGGGGTACACCTGGAAGAGGCTATCCAGTTTTTCTCTAAAGTCCTGCAGGGTATGTGACTCCCCTGAGTACTGGGGTAGCCAGGCTGCCCCCGGGATATAGGGCATGGTGAAAGGCATGACCGCAACAGCGGTGGCGCTGGCGGGGGTTGGAGCGGTGAAGCTCTCCTCCGTATCCGACATCCTTCTCCCCCCTAGTGGACCGTGGCCTACCTTGCGATGATCCTCTTCCGTAGGCCGCGGCTCCGCAGTGGATCGTCAGGGTTGAGGACCTTCCGTCGCGCTCCTGTGACGTCGGCGTCTGCTGGGCTCCTTCCAGGACCTTACGCAGCATCCGGACGTGAGGCGGGGCTTCAGTTCTCGCGCGCTTTCGGAGTCCACGCCCCTCTTCTTCCCGCGCGGCGTCTTCAAGATGGCGGCCAACGGCGGGAAAACTCCACGGATGGCGGGAAGAAGGCTGAAGATGGCGCCGGATGGCGGGAAAACCTCACGGATGGCGGGAAGAAGGCTGAAGATGGCGCCGGACGGCGGGAATCTTCACGGATGGCGGGAAGAAGGCTGAAGATGGCGCCGGATGGCGGGAAAACTTCACGGATGGTAAGTTTTAAAAGTCTCTTTTTCAGGCACGCAGTACCCGGTGGTTGCGGGCACGAAATCCTGCCGACTACGCCAAAAGTTGACGCGCCCCTGGGCCTGTGTCGCGCTGCGTTGCGCATGCGGGAGCTTACCCGGAGCCGGATCTGTTGAGGGTTGTAGTCTCGTGGCGGTGACCCGGTCCGTGCCCAGGGAGTCAGACTAAGTGGCGCTGTATCAGCGGTAGATGTAGGACGACTACGCCACCCGTTGAATGCAGCTATGGAGCTGCCGCTGCAGGGCAGACCGCTGAGGCCGGTGGTAGGATAGTGCAGCGTAGATGGTATAACCCCCAACGGGAGGGGTATGGCCTCAGGGCAGCCGACGTGGATGATGGGGGTAGCAGGAACCACTCAGAGACGATGCGGTGTAGTTCAGGGTCTTTACTGGTGACAAAGATAGACCCTCCCGGAGTACTGGCTAGCGATTGGGGCCTGGTCAGTCCTTGAGCAGATGGGATCTCCCCTGGCCAGGCGGAGTTGTAGGCCTCCCAAACTAACTGTACTCTTCTGGCTACCTTGCTAGAGGCGGGTATAAGTAGCCCACGTCCCTGAGTGTACCGTGTGGTGCTCACCCGTATGGCCGGTGACTCGGGGCCTTCTAGTAGCTTCCGCTCCACGACGGCGGTGCTGGTCCCATGCGTGTGACCGTGCCTTCGGGTTTCTTGGCCAGAGGACCTGAAATCCCCTGCCTGACGGATTCTGCTGCTGGGTAGGAGTTAGTCCCCACAGCCTCGGACTCCGGGTCCGGTAAGAAATCTTCTCAGTCAGGGCGAGCTCTGCAGCTGCCAGCCCCTGACTCTTTGTAACACTGCTCCCACAGAGCTCCTGTTGTTTCTTCCTATATTTGCTTCTTTTCTCTGTCTCTACTTCTTCTCTACTCACTAACCCTGCCTCAGCCCTAGGTTTATATAGGGGAAGTTCTTCCCCTCCCAGGACTGGGCAGGAGGTGTGGCATGCATAGGATCCCTGACCAAGAGACCTCCCACCTGCTCTCAGACGTAATATCTCTATCACTGTGGCAACCAGACCCCTGGGGTGTCACATATGTAGTGCATGCAGCCTACTGAGCTCAGTTCCACACTCCATCCTTACCCGGGAGTGGAATACCACACCTCTGGAGTGAGGTGCAATACCCCTGTAGCAGCCGAATCCTCAGGGTGCTACATTGCCATGATGACCTGATTCACTGAGGGGTGCAGTTTTAAGAATGGTGTCACTTTTGGGTATTTTCAGTCATAAAGACCCCTCAAAGTGACTTCAAATGTGATGTGGTCCCTAATAAAATGGTTTTGTAAATTTTGTTGGAAAAATGAGAAATCGCTGGTCAATTTTAACCCTTATAGCTCCCTAATAAAAATAAATTTGGGTTCCAAAATTATGCTGATGTAAAGTAGACATATGGGAAATGTTATTTATTAACTTTTTTTGTGTGACATATCTCTCCGATTTAAGGGCATAAAAATTCAAATTTTGAAAATTGCAAAATTTTCAAAATTTTCGCCAAATATCTGTTTTTTTCACAAATAAACACAAGTGATATCGAAGAAATTTTACCACAATCATAAAGTACAATATGTCATGAAAAAATATTCTCAGAACCAGGGGGATCCGTTGAAGCGTTCCAGAGTAATTACCTCATAAAGTGACAGTGGTCAGAATTGTAAAAATTGGCCTTCTCATTAACGTGCAAACCACTTTGGGTTGTAAAGGGGTTAAGGACTCTACCTGCATATACAGTCATGGCGGAAAGTGCTGGCACCCTTGAAATTGTTTCCGAAAATTACACATGTTTTATTACCCGCATGTTTATTTCCTTTGTGTTTATTGGAACAACACAAAAAAACTGAGAAAAAAAAGGCAAATTGGACATAATTTCACACAAAACTCCAAAAATGGGCCGGAATACATATATATATTTTTGATGGGACAACACTGAAGATGCGACACTTTGATACAATGTACAGTAGTCAGTGTACAGCTTGTTTAACTGTAAATTTGGTGTGCCTGCAAAATAACTCAACACACAGCCATTAATGTCTATACCGCTGGCAACAAAAGTGAGTACACCCCTAAGTGTGTTCTCAGCTGATGTTATTTGTTGGTTTTTCTTTGCATCCCGAACAATTTTCTTGGCAGTTGTGGCTGAAATTTTTGTTGGTCTACCTGACTGTGGTTTGGTTTTTACAGAGCATCTGATTTTCCATTTGTTAATCACAGTGTGAACACTGCAGACTGGCATTATCAATTCCTGGGATATCTTTTTGTATCCCTTTCCTGTGTTATACTCTTTTTGCCTCCCTTTCCTGTGTTATACAGTTCAACTACCTTTTCCCGTAGATCCGTTGATAATTCTTTTGCTTTCCCCATCTCAAAATCCAGAAACGTCAGTGGCTGGATCCCAGAAACTCACTCAGCTTTATGCACACACACTGATTACAAGCAAACAGGTCATAGGTGAGGATGTTACCTTTAGTAGCCATTCAAACCCATTTGTGTCAAATTCTGTGCATGTTATCAGGCCAAAATCACCAGGGTATGTGAACTTTTTGATCAGGATTATTTGGATGTTTTTGGTTGTCATTAGTGATGAGTGAGCACTAAAATGCTCGAGTACTCGTTGCTCGGGTCGAGCAAATTGAAATACTCGGGTGCTCAACCCGAGCAATTAGCCCAATATAAGTCTAGGGGAAACTTGAGCATTTTTCAGGTGGCTCCCCACGGCGGTCTGCAGAGGGCCTAAAAATTGCCCAAATCGATGGGAACTGTGCTCAAATGACATGGGAACAGCATGGGGAAGACCCCTGGAAGCATCTCTGACTCCCAGATCACTGCTGTCAACAACGTCGTCAGAGTATTACGCCACTTTTACGGCGTAAGGAACATCCTTTCCAGGGTGATGACTTGTATATAAGGCAAAATAAATAAACAAAAACAAAAATACTCCTACACACCTTGGGCTATGTTCACACGTAGCATTTTTGACACGTTTTTGCACTTTTGCATTGCTTTCAACCAAGACAAATGCATTCACCAGGAAATGTCATTTTAACATTTTACAACCTTATCTGGCCATGTGGTGTGTGACACATCATCAGACACATGCATACAGTTCTGAAAAGACATGGGAACAGCAAGGGGAAGACCTCTGGAAACATCTCTGACTCCCAGGTCACTGCCTAAATGTGTGCCCATCATAAGTGATCCTTGGCACATGCGAAGATGCCTCCCGCCATGCACCTGTCGTTGCAGACTTGCAACAATCACCGTCCACGTCCTTGTCCCACTGCAGTGTTCAGTTGTCCCTACCCCATTCCTTGGAATGCAAGCACAAGAATGCCGGCAGCCACCCACCCACAGGCTGCAATACTATACTGCCAAATTTTTGACAGCTGCTTGCACTTAAAATATGGCCTTTTTGGCTCGTGGAGGTGGAAGCTTTTCATAACCTCATGCCGGCGGCGGCCGGGTGTCCATACTCGGTCCCCATCCGCCACTATATTTCCCGGTATCGCCTCTGCCTTCCACAAGCACGGGTCCCATAACATTACCCGTGCCCTCCCCAGTGCACTTACTGGGAAGGACCGCCTAACCACAAACACGTGGACAGGTGAATGTGGCCAGGGACGGTATGGAGCCAGTCCACAACTTCTTTTGCTAAGAGTTGTATTTAGCTCGGTGAAAGGACTGGCATAGAGGGAAACCGTATCTACCCTGCGTGTCATTTCTCCCAGAAAATCCTGTAATTGAGCTTGTTGCAGAAGCAATGGCAGCCCATCCAACATCAACTCGCACTTGTCGGTGGTGCTTTGACACACACACATCTTTCTTTGCGCATTTAATTTCTTGAATACAGAGTTGGAAAATGGCCTGATCCGTAATGCGTTTTGAGAAATAACATGCATAAGCATGGCCGATCCGCATTAAAAAAGCAGCCATAGAGTGTCCGGGAACCTTCCCCCACACTTTTCTTAGCCAGGGCTGCTTTTCGGCAGGGTTGGACGGGCCCACCAGAGAACCGGAGGCTCCTCCGGCGGGCCCTGGCTTCTCCTTCAGGAGAGTTCATAGTGCCGAGGTGAGGCCATGATGATGATAGAGGCCATCATCTGCTTAGTTTTCTGTTACTTGGAATGCAATTGCAAGTATGCAGCCAGCCACCCACCCACCCACAGGCCGCAACACTAAACTGACAGATTTCTGGGCAGCTCTTTGCACTTGAAATATGGCCTTTTAAGCTTGTGGAGGTGGAAGCTTTTCACAACCTCATGCAGGCGGCGGCAGGGTGTCCATACTCGGTCCCCAGCCGCCACTATTTTTCCCGGTATCGCCTTCGCCTTCCACAAGCACGGGTCCCACAACATTACCCATGCCCTACCCAGTGCACTTACTAAGAAGGACTGCCTAACCACAAACACGTGGACAGGTGAATGTGGCCAGGAACGGTACGGAGCCAGTCCACAACTTTTTTTGATAAGAGTTGTATTTAGCTCAGTGAAAGGACTGGCATAGAGGGAAACCGTATCTACCCTGCGTGTCATTTCTCCCAGGAAGTCCTCTAAAGCTGCTTGCACTTGAAATGTGGCCTGAACATTACTGCTGGTACTTTTCTGCGGGAATTTTCTTGCCTCCTACCAGCCTGGAATATTTCCAGCAAACTATGGTACAACACCATGGTATTAGCACTGCCCCCAGTACCAGTAGCAAAGCCATCCTCAATTTCCTTCTCTGGAATTTTATTTGGTAGACTGAGTGGCTGCCCAAATACATTTTCTCACAAAGGAGCTGATGATAGAGTGGCAGTAGGTTCAAGTTTCTTCAGCCTGTTAGATATTAGAGGGTGAACGGCAGCACATTGGATCAGTGGTTAGCACTGAAGTCTTGCAGCACTGGGATCCTGGGTTCAAATTCCAGCAAGGACAACATCTGCAAGAAATTTGTATGTTCTCCCCATGTTTGCGTGTGTTTCCTCCTCAGTAAAAATAGAGAGTCCTGGAATCTTCCCACACACTTTTCTTAGCCAGGACTGCTTCTCGGCAGGGTTGGGCAGTCCCACCAGAGAATTCTCTGGTGTGCCTTGGCTTCTACCTCAAGAGAGTTCATGATAGCGCTAACTTTGCAGCTGCTATGGGGCTCTTGAGCAGGTGAGAAAGGTTAGCCCTCAGAAACAAATCCTCTGGTGGGCACAATGTTTTTCAATCTGAAACAGCTTCTCAGTGGGAGTTGTATTTCACCACAGCCATATTCTTTAGCTCTGTGAAAGGACTGGCATAGAGGGACACCGTATCTTCCCCGGTTGTCATTTCTCCGTCACCAGGTTCCGCCCATTGTAACACACGACCATGCCTGGCTGTATGTTCAGCGGTGAGAGCCACAGATCAAGCTGCTGTGTTACAGCTTTCAACAACTATGCAGTGCTGGGCGGTTTGTCAATTAAGCATTAAGCATGTTATCTTCAGCACAGCCTGTTGCTGTTTGGCCAAGGCAGTGCTGCAGTGCTGTCAGCTTGTGACTGATGTGGTCATTTCGGAGATGGAGGAGGAGGTGCATGAGCTGAACAATGTGATTACATTGAGGTTAAATTGGTGATGCTGTTTTTTGTACTAAAGAAAGATCCTATTGTTAACCTAATACCCCTTTGAAGAGACATAGAGGAGGGTCTCAGTAAAAAAAATGTTCCCATTATAAAGGACCGGGTCTTCTATAGTGGTAATGCCCATGCATTGACTGCAAGGGTGGCCAAAATTTTTGAAAAAAAACACTAGCAATTTAAAGACACAAAGAGCATGGCCACAGTAACAAGGTACGACATGTTCCCATTAGAAAGCAGAGGGTCTGCTATACAGTTATAGGGTATGCAGGGAATCCAAAGGCTGACAAATTTTAGGAAAAACCCCACTAAGAATTTAAGAACACACAGAGCAGGGCCACAGTAACAAGATATGACATGTTCCCATTAGAAATGATAGGGTCGGCTATACTGTTATAGGGTATGCAGTGAGTCCAACGGCTGACAGATTTTAGGAAAATCCCCACTAAGAATTTAAAGACACACAGAGCAGGGCCACAGTAACAAGATATGACATGTTCCCATTAGAAAGGAGAGGTTCTGCTATACAGTTATAGGGTATGCAGTGAGTCCAACGGCTGACCAAGTTTAGGAAAAAACCCACTAAGAATTTAAAGACACATAGACCAGGCCACAGTAATGACAAATTCCCATTAGAAAGGAGAGAGTCTCCCATAGTGTTGGACTATGCAGTGACTGCAAGGGCTGCCAAAAATTTGGAGGCACTTCAATGGCCCTTGGAAGAGACGTGGAGGAGCGCATCATAAAAATTTTTTACCATTAGAAAGGAGCGGGCCTCCTATACTTGTAATGCCATGCACTAAGTGTATGGGCTGACAAACATTTACTCCTGGGGGGTATACATGAACATACTGTATAAATATTTTTTTTTACGGGCATCATAAAAATGTAGCGCCCCGAGGGCTCGGCCGCTACAGGGGTATTGCACCTCTGCCAGAGGTGTGATATTCCACTCCCAGGTAAGGATGGAGTATGGACCAGGGTTCAGTTAGCTGCATACAGCACACTCACCCCATTTCCGAGGGACAGCTCAACGGTGCTCCCATTAGACAGAAATGCAGGCACGACAGACCATGTCCCTGGCTGGAGTGGGGAGGGGGTAGGAATATCCAGTGATGTAGGAGCAGATAGGGGTTGGTTCCTGAGAGTAGATAGGAGCCCATTGGTTGCTGGTCACCTGGGCTCATGTTCTAGAGGGAGGTATAAAAGGTGGGCACCATCTTAGAACAGTGTTCAGTCAGAGAGAAGAAGTGACGGAGTGAAAGCCTCTGCAAGGGGCTCTGCTCCATAGGCGGGCCTAGCCTCTGAGGCCCAGCCAGCACAGAAAGAAGAGAAGAAGAGAAGTTCAGTGAGTGGAGTAAGAAAAGGTGTTCAGCCAGTGAGGGCTGACAGGGAGCTGTGGCTCAGTCTGGGCCCAGCTCCACGAGGCAGGCCTAGGGTGAAGGCCAGGAACAGAAAGGACAAAGAACAGAAAGGAACAAGAACAGAAAGGAACAGAAAAGAAAGAGAGACAGAGAAACAGAAGGGCTCAGGAACAAGACGGCAGAAGGGACCCTAAGAACCCACGAGAATACAGGGTGAAGGGTCAGGCAGATTAAGGGTACCGGATCCCAAGTTGGTGGAGGAGAAACAGCCCTCAGCCAAAGACCGGAGGTCGTGATCATTTCTTGGTGCGACACCTCATCAAACCTGCTAGGAAGGCACCATATAGGACAGCGGTGAACGGGAACCACGTTTACCCGCACAAGTCCGCGGCAGCTGGACAAAAGTGGGTCACTGGTGAGACAGGCCAGAGAAAGGATTGAAGGGGGTCCTGTGCCATGCTCCTGAACTGCCTGGGGTTGACCGAGCCCCTCACCTGGGGAACGCAGCATGGCTCGGGCGGTCATTGCTGACAGAAGTGACCCGGAGTACATGAACTGTGAGTAAAAGACATTGGACTGCAGTACATTGTCTGTGTACTCTTTCGCTCCTCCAGCACTAATGGCACTGGGACTCTCTGCACCATCACCCCCACCATCCACTACACTGCCCTGGGGCTGCACTCTTCCCGTGGGGAGTCACACTACCTCAGCTGCATACATCATCAGCCCCAGCGGTCTGCCTTGCAGCGGCGGTTCATAATAACCGCAATCCACGGGTGGCGTAGTCGGACATCACTTAGGACTGCTAAAGGATTACCACTTGTCTGACTACCCTGAGCCACGGAACCGGGTCGCCACTACTACCCCCACCGTCTCCCTATTGCCTGGCTCCGAGTGCCCCACGGCCCAGGGGCGAGTCAAACACCCTTTAAAAAATTATGTGTGTGTTGCATCATGGACCATGGTCACCCTGGTGATATGGTGGTGGAGGATGAGGAGAAGGAGGAGGACAAGAGCAAATAGCCAAAATCAGGAAGCGTATACCCATGTGTGGGTGTGAAAAGGTGCATGGGAATACACCTTCCAAGAAAAGACACTGGATTTGAGTTTATGTTACGCTGCTATCATTCGGTGGTGTTGAGAAGTCTGGCCCAATCCAGCCCTTGTTCATTTTTATAAGAGTCAGCCTGTCAGCATTTTCAGTTGACAGGAGGATGCGCTTATCAGTTATAATTCCACCAGCGGCACTAAAAACCCGATCTGATAAAACGCTGGCGGCAGGGCAGGCCAGGACCTCCAAGGCATAGAGAGCCAGTTCATTCCACATATCTAGCTTGGATACCCAATATTTATAAGGCACAGAGGAATCACGGAGGACGTTGGTACGGTACGGCAAGGTACTCCCTCAGCATCTTCCCAAACTTTGCACTCCTTGTGAGAGTACCCTGCGCCTCAGGGCCTGTGCGATGGGAGGGTCTGAGAAAACTCTCCCAGAACTTTGACAGTGTTCCCCTGCCTCTGCTGGATTGAAGTTGTGTCTCTCTCGCCTGTACTCCTTGGTTGTCGAACGAAGTGTGCCCTCTGCCTCCAGCGTTTTCAGATGGGAATTTTTTTAATAGTTCCACAACAAGGGCCTTCTGGTACTGCCTCATTTTTGTACACCTGTCCGCCTCAGGAATAAGAGATATAAAGTTCTCCTTGTAGAGTGGGTCTAGAAGTGTCACCAACCAGTAATCACCTAAAATTTTGAGAATGCGAGGGTCATAGGAAAGGCAACATAACATAAACACAGACTACTAACAGGCAAGACTTCCGTGTCCTCACCAAGAGGATGACTGACCATGCTCTCCTCCTCCTCCTCTCTGTCCTCTGGCCATCCACGCTGAACAGACGGTATGACAGCTGTGCAGATAGCACCGTCTATAGTGCATGAAACTAGTTCCTGTCCTTCCTCCTCCTCCTCTTCCTCATTGTCACCCAATCCACGTTGGGATGAGATGAGGCTGGGCTGTGTGTAATCACCCTGTTAGGTTAATTGCTCCATCTTATCGTGCTTCGCCTGCAATGCATCATCTTCGATTGTGAGCAGAGAGCGTTTCAGAAGACAGAGAATCGGGATGGTTAGGCTAATTATGGCGTCATCGCCGCTCACCATCTTGGTGGAGTCCTCAAAGTTTTGGAGGATGGTACATATGTCTGATATCCACGTCCACTACTGAGGTCTTATGTGTGGAGTCTGAACTGAATACCGATAGCCTTTTTGATGCTGGTACTCATCAACTGCCCTCTTCTGCTCACAAATCCTTCCCAACATCTGCAATGTAGAGTTCCAACGTGTGGGGACATCACACACCAGTCTGTGAGCCAGAAGCTGCAAACGCTGCTGAAACACTGCAAGGGCGGCGGAAGCTGTAGCTGACTTTCTAAAATGGGCACACAGGCGGCATACTTTAACAAGCAGATCCGGCAGCTCCAGGTAGGATTTGAGTAACCGCTGAACCACGACGTTAAGCACATGGGCCAGGCATGGTACGTGTGTGAGCTCGCCTTGCCTCAGAGACGCCACCAGGTTCCGGCCATTGTCACACACGACCATGCCTGGCTGTAGGTTCAGCGGTTTGAGCCACAGATCTGCCTGCTCTTTCAGAGCTGTCCATAACTCTTCAGCATTGTGTGTTTTTTCACCTAAGCATATTAGCTTCAGCACAGCCTGTTGCCGCTTGGCCGAGGCAGTGCTGCAGTGCTTCCAGCTTGAGACTGATGTGGTCATTTCGGAGATGGAGGCTGAGGAGGAGGAGGAGGCTAAGGAGCATGAGGTGCAGGAGCTGTAGACCGTGGGGGCAACCCTGATTGACCTAAGGCCTGCAATCCTTGGCGTCGGGAGGACGTGTTCCGTCCCAAGGTCCGACTGGGTCCCGGCTTCCACTATGTTAACTCAGTGTGCCATCAGCGAGATGTACCGTCCCTGACCACAAGCACTTGTCCACGTGTCCGTGGTTAGGTGGACTTTACCGGTAACTGCATTGTTGAGGGCACGGCTAATGTTTTGGGACACGTGCTTGTGTAATGTGGGGACGGCACACTGGGAGAAATAGTGGCGGCTGGGGACAGAGTACCGAGGGACGGCCGCCACCATCAGGTTGCGGAATGCTTCTGTCTCCACAAGCCTAAAAGGCAACATTTCGAGCCAAGCAGTCATGAATTGTGAGAATTTAGTAGTGTGGCCTGTGGGACGTTGGCTGCATATTTGCGCTTGCATTCCAAGGACTGGAGTATGAACAACTGAATGCTGCACTGGGACAAGGACATGTACGTGCTTCCTGATGCTGCTACTTGAGAGTGTGCAATGACAGGTGCAGGGCAGGAGGCATCTTTGCATGCACTATGGACAGGGGATTGGCTTGCATGCACAACAGCAGAAGAAGCAATGGTGCCACCTGTAGACACTGTTCCTGGACCCTGGTGTTCGGCCCACAAAGTCGAGTGCTTTGCTGCCATGTGCCTGATCATGCTGGTGGTGGTCAGGCTGGTCGTTTTGCCACCCCTGCTGATGCTGGTCTGGCTCGTGATGCAAATGGCCTTTTTGGAGCTATCGGCAGAGTCTTTAAAAAACAACCAGACTCGGGAAGACCTAACAGTTGTAGTGGCAACTTCCTTCGTGTTGGTGTTACGGGGAACGGTAGCCTGCTTTCTGTCTGCGGCCACCACACTGCTTCTTCCTGCCTGTTGGGGTGCTCTGCCTCCCTCCCCCTGTGTGCTGCTGTCCTTGCTGTGCATGTCCTCCTGCCAGGTTTGGTCAGTTACTATATCATCCACCACCTCGTCTCCCACTTCTGCACCCTGGTACTATTCCTGACTTTCTGCCAATTGTGTCTCATCATCGTCCACCTCTTGTGACAGTTTCCCACCGTCGCCTTCATGTGACCGTGGATGCTCAAATATTTGGGCATCGCTACACGTGATCTCCTCTTGCCCCGCTTCAAGTGGACCGGGCGAGAGGCCCGAATCTATAAATGGAAAAGTGAACAGCTCTTCAGATTGTCAAAGTGTGGGATCAGTTGTCTCTGGGTACTCGGCATGGTGGGAGGAAGGAGGATCAGGGTGAGGAATATGCGGTCCAGACTCACGGCTACTGAGACTTTACCGTGTGGAAGACAGGGTGGTGGTGGTGGTGGCTAAGTGACTGGAAGCATTATCCGCTATCCAACCAACAACCTTTTGACACTGATCTGGGTTCAATAGTGGTGTGCTGCGGTCCCCTAGAAATTGGGACAGGAAGGTCAGGCGAAAAGATGTGGGTGTTTGTTGTGGTACAATTTCGGCTTGCCCACGGCCTTGTCCTCGGCCCCTGCATGTACCATTACCATCACGTCCAGTTCCCCGTCCCTTGCCACGTGCCTTCCCATTTTAAATGGAGGATAGTATCTTCCACGCTCACTACAAATGACTGAGTTTGAAGCGAAGTTATATGTGATCGGTGTGATGGAGAAAACAGAGTTTTAAATACCTGGCCTGTAGGTAAGTAGTGTGAACAGCAAACTGCTGTGAATTGCTTCACTGACACACTGAAAAAATGGAGGCCAGAAATGGCAGTATTCTCTGACAACGTATATGTGATCCGTGTGACGGAGAAAATACAGTTTTAAATAGCTGGATTTCTAGCGCTCTAATATGGAAAGGACCTGGCTGTATTCTGCAGTGCCAACAAGCAAATGGCGCAGAAAAACGGTGTTCTCTGGATTGCTTTATAAGCAAATAATGAGGATTAAGATCCAAAGAAAAGTATTCCTCGCCCCTGAGACCTGGGCCTTTGTATAGAAATATCTAACAGCAGCAGAAGGCAGAATTGGAATGGAGCCTCTTGTGCTATATGCACTGCAGTCTGCTATATACACTGCCTGCCTGCCTATATACACTGCCTGCCTGATATCTCTGCAGATGGATTAGTCCTCAGAAGGACTGTTTGTTGAGATGGATATGTGTAATGTGCGGTTTTTCTCACTACACTACCTAATACACAATCAAATCTCTCCCTAACGCAGCAGCAGCTCTCCCTACACTGTCTGATCCGGAGTGACTGTGATGAGCATGGCGGCGCCAGGTCAGATATAGACCTGATGACGCTGTGCGGCCAGCCAATCACTGTAATGCCCACAACCAACATGGCTATGGCATTACAGTGCATGGCAGGCAATCCCTGCATGTTCATTGGCTCTGTAAAGAGCGCCAAACATGCAGGGAGGGGACCCGACTTCCCGCCCGACCAACCCGGAAATACTCGGTGAGCGCAGAACATCTTGAGCAGTGAGATACTCGGGCAAGCACCGAGCAGTAGCGAGCATGCTCGCTCATCACTAGTTGTCATTAAGATTTAAAAAGAGAAAACACAGAAATGTGACGGTAAATGGCTTCACCCAACCAATAACCATGAATGGAGAAAAAGTGTTTTTGTTATCATTCATTTTCTCTGAAACAAGGCCAAGAAAGCAAAAATTCTGCCGGGGTATGTAAACTTTTGAGCAGAACTGTATATGCGCCAGCCCCAGTGTCTCCTATTCTATATACTCCAGCCCCAGTGTCTCCTATTCTATATACTCCAGCTTCTTCTGTGATGTATATGCTCTAGCCCCAATGTATCCTGTGATGAATATACGCCAGCCCCAGTGTCTCCTATTCTATATACTCCAGCCCCAGTGTCTCCTATTCTATATACTCCAGCTTCTTCTGTGATGTATATGCTCTAGCCCCAATGTATCCTGTGATGAATATACGCCAGCCCCAGTGTCTCCTATTCTATATACTCCAGCTCCAGTGTCTCCTATTCTATGTACTCCAGCTTCTTCTGTGATGTATATGCTCTAGCCCCAATGTATCCTGTGATGAATATACGCCAGCCCCAGTGTCTCCTATTCTATATACTCCAGCTCCAGTGTCTTCTGTGACGTAGCTAATATAGCCCTAATGTCTCTTATGCAGAGGCGTCGCATGATAAAGCAGTAAGACACAAGCTCCCTGCCCTATCACTGTCTCTTTCATATGCCACAGATCGCCATAGGCCTGTGGTTAACGAGATGTCAGCATACTCACGCAGGTGGCTCGGTGACATCATTGCATCGCTCTGCTCTGCAGTCCCGCCATGGAAGAGAAGACAGAGGCCGTGATGTAGGGAATCAGGATTAAGTGAGAATAAACTTTATTTTATTAAATGATCGGGCAGTGGAGCCATCCTACTATATATCTGGAGTAGTGGGTCCATCATACTACACATGGAGTAGTGGGGCCATTATACTATATGTATGTGGGGCAGTGGGACCATCATAGTATATACAGGTGCATCTCACTAAATTAGAATATCTTCAAAAAGTTAATTTATTCCAGTTCTTCAATACTGTTTCAGTATGTTCCACAATCATGAGGAAGACTGCTGACTTGACAGATGTCCAGAAGGCAGTCATTGACACACTCCACAAGGTCCTAGAGTTCCTATTTTCATTTGGAAATCAAGGTCCCAGAGTCTGGAGGAAGAGTGGAGAGTCCACAATCCAAGCTGCTTGAGGTCTAGTGTGAAGGCTCCACAATCAGTGATGGTTTGGGGGGCCATGTCATCTGCTGGTGTAGGTCCACTGTGTTTTATCAAGACCAAAGTCAGCACAGCCGTCTACCAGGACATTTTACAGCACTTCATGCTTCCCTCTGCCGACAAGCTTTTTGGAGATGGAAATGTCATTCTCCAGCAGGACTTGGCCCCTGTCCACACGGCCAAAAGTACCAATACCTGGTTTACACACAACAGTATCACTGTGCTTGATTGGCAGCAAACTCGCCTGACCTTAACCCCATAGAGAATCTATTATAGAGAATCTATGGGGTATTGTCAAGAGGAAGATGAGAGACACCAGACCCAACAATGCAGATGAGCTGAAAGACAGCTTTTTGTATTGAAGAACTGAAATAAATTAACTTTTTGATGATATTCTAATTTAGTGAGATGCACCTGTATATGGAGCAGTGGGACCATCATGCTATATATATGGAGGAGTGGGGGCATCATACTAAATATAGAGCAGTGTGTGTGTGTCACCCCAGGCCTGGATGCCACAAGCAATAATCTGTGTCTGAAAGCAGGAGGGAGGTCCCCTGGTTAGGGACAATTAGCATACAGCACCTCCTGTCCCAGGCCAGCAGGGGGAGCTGGCTGCCCCTATAAAAGCTGGAACTGGGGACAGGGTTAGAGAGAAATGGACGACCCAGCTCAGGAGTGAGACTACTCCCAGAGAAGGAGGGACAGTTCAGCTGTAGCTGAGGAGTCCGTGAGGCAGAGGAGAAACTGCAAGCCAGGGACAGAGGCGACGAGAGCCAGTCCTGGAAGAGAACCAATCTACCGGGCATTGGGGTCCGAGGCTGTCAGGGTTACAAGCCCAGCAGCAGAGAACCAACCTGCGAGGGATTTCAGGTCCCTTGGCCTAAGAAGCCTGGAGGCTCCGCCACACAGAGGGACCAGTACATCGAGGAGCAAGCAACAGGTACCCAAGGCCTGAGTTGCAAGCCATACAGGAGAGAAGTACACGGCCAGCTCAGGGACGTGGGCTATTACACCACGAAAAGGGGGATAGTCAGAAAGAGCATAGAGAGAACGGTAGGCCTACACACTCACCCTGACCAGTGGGGCTCGCCCGAATGCTCTCAGACACCCAGGCCCATTCCTAACCGGTACTGTTGGGTCATTAATAATATCTACAATAAAGACCCTGAACTGTTTGAAGTGGACTCTGAACTCTTACTATTGCGGCCTGCACTATCACCCCCAACATCCACCTACACTGCCCTGAGGCTACACTCTTCCCGTGGGGAGTTATCCTACCCCTGTGCTGCACACCAACACCAGCCTCAGCGGTCTGCCTTGCAGCGGCGGTTATCTCCAACCACAATCCACGGGTGGCGTAGTCGGTGTTAGAACCTTGCTGTTAGGTTTTTTTTTCCTTTGCTGGTCACATGACCTTGTTGGCCTATTTAGTCCTGCTCCGCCCTTCTGGCTTTGCTGGACTTCATTGTATATCTACTTTCTAGCTAGCCTGTGCTCTGTATCTACTCTGTTAGTTTGCTTGGTCAACGGACCTCTATGTTCTATCTATTTTGTTTGTTCGTCTGTCTGCTACTATTTCTGTTAGGAGGTGTCCCATATTCCTCCCAGTCCTTAGTACTTGTAGGGATTCCCTCCCCACATCTATAGGTCTCCGTACAGACTAGATTAGGACTTTAGCAGGTCTGATCGCAGGATCAGGTTCCCTGTTACATCGTAGGGATTCAGCTGAGTCCTATAGTAGGGACAGATCTCCTCTCTTTCCTTAGCTTTGGTAGCAGAACATAACAGTAAGTCCAGCCAGCAAATTCTCTAAGGAAAGATTTTTCTGTTCCATCATGGTGTCGGTTCAGGATTTGGCTCATCGCCTGCAGGGACTCTCTCTGGAGGTGGCCGAGCTCCGTCAGCACGTGAGTAACTGTCCTGGAGCACATTTCTTGGAGCCTAAGGTATGTTTGCCGGATTTATTTTTTGGTGAACACCGAGAATTTTTTTCATTTAAAAATGCTTGCTTATTGTATTTTCGTTTGAGACCTAAGTCCTCTGGGGATGAATCCCAGCGCGTAGGGTTCATAATGTCACTTTTGCGCAAAGAGCCTCAGGAGTGGGCCTTTTCTTTGCAACCTAGTGATTCATGCTTCAGATCAGTGGATAGTTTTTTTTCTGCTTTGGGACTATTATATGATGATCCTGACCGTGTCGCATCAGCTGAGACTGAGTTGAGACGTTTAAAACAAGGATCGGGTAATGTGGAAAAATATTGTACACATTTTCGTCGTTGGTCCACTCAAACAGGGTGGAACGATTCTGCTCTGAAAAGTCTATTTCTTGCTGGGCTCAGTGAAAGGGTTAAAGACCTGCTAATTGCTTATCCTACACCTGAGGATTTGCAACAGGCTATGCAATTAGCTATACGGGTGGATAGAAGACTGCGTGCTAGGGTTAATGAGAGCAAATCCTCTGCTATGTCAGTTTCTGGTTATGATAATGTGTGTATTAACAGTGGTGAACCGATGGAGATTGGATCGGTGGCACCTCGCTCTCAAGAAAAAGACCGTCGTTTTTCGGAAGGCTTGTGTTTCTATTGCGGAAAATCTGGTCATTTGATTAAAGGCTGTGAGCTTCGTATGAAGAAAGAAAAAAAAATGGTCAGTCACGCCCGTATTGCCTGTTTAAATTCCAAGGGTGTATTTTTAGCTGCTTCCACGATTGCTCAGAAAAAATTGATGGAATTTCGGGTGTTTGTTGATTGCGGGTCTACACTGAATGTAATTGATGGGGGATTCGTGGAAAAACTCAATTTAAAACCTGAACCTTTATCATCCCCCATTGCTGTGGTTTCTGTGGATGGCTCCCCTTTGAAGAATATTACTCTCAAGGTCAGTGAATTTCCTCTCACTATTAATGGTGTTCACCATGAGAAATTGGATTTGGTAGTGTTGAATAACTTGCCTTCTCCAGTAATATTGGGTTTGCCCTGGTTAAAATTTCACAATCCTGTACTGGATTGGTCTACCAGTGAAATTAAATCCTGGAGCCATAAATGTTATGACAAGTGTTGTAACGGGCGTATTGCAGCTTTGGATAGGGGAGAATTGCCTGTTCCTATTCAGGATTTTTGGAGAGTTTTTTCTGAGAAAGAATCGCAGGTTTTGCCTCCCCATAGAGACTATGATTGTTCTATTGAATTTGTCCCTGGAGCGACTCTTCCTAAGAGTCGTTTATTTAACCTTACTATTCCTGAGAGGAAGGCTTTGGAGGAATACATACAGACAAGCTTGGCCGCCGGTCACATTAGGCCCTCTAAGTCTCCTGTGGCGGTTGGATTTTTTTTTGTAAAAAAAAAGGACGGCGGTTTACGTCCTTGTCTGGATTTTCGTGAGATTAACAAAATTACGGTACGCAATCCTTACCCACTGCCATTGATTCCTGATCTGTTTAACCAGTTATTGGGGGCCAAGTGGTTCTCTAAAATTGACCTTAAGGGGGCATACAATCTGTTGCGCATGAAGGAGGGTGATGAATGGAAGACTGCTTTTAACACTCCTGTGGGTCATTTTGAGAATCTGGTTATGCCTTTTGGTCTTACTAATGCTCCTGCATTTTTTCAGAATCTGATTAATGACATCCTTAGACCTTTGATCGGTAAAAATGTGGTTGTGTATTTGGATGACATTTTGATTTATTCGCCAGATCTGGAGTCTCATTGGCGGAGCGTGCGTGAGGTATTACAGTTATTAATGGACAATTCGCTTTTTGCTAAGCTGGAGAAATGTGAGTTCGCTGTACAGAGAATTAGTTTTTTGGGCTACATTATCTCCAGCAAAGGTTTTGAGATGGATCCGGTTAAGGTTCAGGCTGTGCAGGAATGGCCTAGGCCTATTGGTTTGAAATCGATACAGAGGTTTTTGGGTTTCGCCAATTACTATAGAAAGTTCATAAAAAATTTTTCTAGTATTGTCAAACCTCTGACTGATCTCACCAGGAAAGGTGCTGATGCGGTTCAGTGGTCTTCTGAGGCCATTGAAGCTTTTGTGTATCTCAAGGAGAGGTTCACCTCTGCTCCCATCCTTATGCAGCCTGATGTTACTAGGCCGTTTTTGGTTGAGGTTGATGCTTCCTCTGTGGGGGTTGGCGCAGTATTGTCTCAGGATAACGGGGATGGATTACATCCCTGTGCCTTTTTTTCAAAAAAATTTTCGGAGACTGAATTGAATTACGATATTGGTAATCGGGAATTATTGGCTATTAAACTCGCATTTGAACACTGGCGCCACTTCTTGGAAGGTGCGGAATTTCCCGTTCAGGTTCTTACGGATCATAAAAATCTGATATATCTTGATGCTGCCAAGCGCCTGAATGCCCGTCAGGCTAGGTGGGCACTGTTTTTCTCGCGGTTTAATTTCTCCGTTACTTACATCCCTGGTACTAAGAATGTTAAGGCGGATGCCTTGTCTCGCAGTTTTTCTCCCATAGTCGGTGCTGAGAAAGAGGAAAACATTTTACAAGAAGGTGTTGTGATAGCTGCTTTAGACTCCGTTTTGGAAGATGAGATTCTTAAAGCTCAGGAGAATGCCCCATCTAACACTCCTCATGGGAGGTTGTTTGTGCCTGGGACCTTTAGGAGAGATTTGTTTGTTGAGTGTCACGAATCTCGGTTGGCAGGTCATCCCGGAATCTCTGAGACCAAGAGACTGGTGGGTCGCAGTTTTTGGTGGCCTGGATGGCAGAAGGAAGTCATTAAGTGGGTGCGCCAATGTACTATATGTGCTAGATCTAAGTCCTCACATACTCCTGCTGCGGGGTTGCTTTGTCCTTTGGAGGTCCCCAGTGCTCCTTGGACACATTTGGCTATGGACTTTATAACTGACCTTCCCCCCTCTGAGGGTTTTACTGTCATCTGGGTGGTCGTGGACCGTTTTAGCAAGATGTGTCACTTGGTTCCCTTCGTCAAACTGCCCTGCGCTAAAACTCTCGCTAAGGCCTTTGTCAAGGAAATTGTCAGACTTCATGGCGTTCCTACTGACATTGTTTCTGATAGGGGTCCTCAGTTCGTGGCTCGTTTTTGGCGTGCCTTTTGTGACAGGTTGGGAATTCATTTGTCGTTTTCGTCCGGATATCATCCTGAATCTAATGGCCAGACAGAAAGGAAAAACCAGGATGTTGAGCAGTTCTTGCGTTGTTTTGTGGCAGACAATCAAGAGGGGTGGTCTGAGTTTCTGCCACTTGCCGAATTTGCTCTGAACAATCATACATCTTCTTCTGCTGGTTGTTCGCCTTTTTTTTGTTGTTCTGGGAGACATCCGTCGTTTGGGTCGTTCTCCAAGTTGGGATCTGCCGTGCCTGAGGAGGAGAATTTTTCCGGTAATTTGGAAAGAGTTTGGACGGATGTGCGTGGTAATCTTCAGGAGGCCAACAGAAAATCTAAAGACTACTTTGATAGGAAACGACAGGAGGTTTTGTTCGCTGTTGGTGACATGGTTTGGTTGTCCTCTAGGAATCTGCGGTTGAGGATTCCTTCTAAGAAATTGGGTCCCAAGTTTGTAGGGCCCTTTAAGGTGCTTCAGGTTGTCAACCAATCTGCTGTTAGGTTGGAGGTTCCTACCTCCTGGAGAATTAATCCGGTCTTTCATGTCTCTCTGTTAAAAAAAGCTGTTGTGTCGGATGGTGACGCCTCTGCCTCTGTTCCTCCGGTGGTGGAGGACGGGGAATATGAAATTTCTCGCATCCTTGACTCTAGACGGTATAGAGGTAGTTTGCAGTATCTTGTGGCCTGGAAAGGTTTCGGACCCGAGGATAACTCTTGGGTGAGGTCAGATGATGTTTCCGCGTCCAGACTTATCAGAGCGTTTCACAGGAGATTTCCTGATAAGCCTGGTCCTAGGGGATCCGGAGGATCCTCTTAGAAGGGGGGGTACTGTTAGAACCTTGCTGTTAGGTTTTTTTTTCCTTTGCTGGTCACATGACCTTGTTGGCCTATTTAGTCCTGCTCCGCCCTTCTGGCTTTGCTGGACTTCATTGTATATCTACTTTCTAGCTAGCCTGTGCTCTGTATCTACTCTGTTAGTTTGCTTGGTCTACGGACCTCTATGTTCTATCTATTTTGTTTGTTCGTCTGTCTGCTACTATTTCTGTTAGGAGGTGTCCCATATTCCTCCCAGTCCTTAGTACTTGTAGGGATTCCCTCCCCACATCTATAGGTCTCCGTACAGACTAGATTAGGACTTTAGCAGGTCTGATCGCAGGATCAGGTTCCCTGTTACATCGTAGGGATTCAGCTGAGTCCTATAGTAGGGACAGATCTCCTCTCTTTCCTTAGCTTTGGTAGCAGAACATAACAGTCGGACATTCAAAACACTGATAAATAGACTGCCCCATTTGGTCTGACCACCCTGAGCCACGGGATCGGGTTGCCACTACTACCCCCATCAGCACCGTACACTAGAAGGCCCGGTTCCGTGTACCCCACGGCCCAGGGGGCGAGTCAGCTTTGGCGTAGTCGGCAGAATTGTGACCAACCCGCCACAAACGGGTATTGCGTGCCTGGAAAAGACTCTATACATATCTTAGTGAAGTTTCCCGCCATTCGGGGCCATTTCCCGCCAATCGGTGCCGTTTCCCGCCATCGGGCGCCATCTTCGGGACGCTGCGCGGGAAGAAGAGGGGCGTGGACGTCCAAAAACGCGCGAGACCTGAAGCCCCGCCCTACGCTGAGACGCTGCGCAAGGTCCTGGAAGGAGATCCAGCGGATGCCGACGTCATCACCGAGCAACGCAAGGTCCTCGCCCAGAGCATCGTGAGCGGAGCCGCGGCCTACAGAAGAGGATCGCCAGAAGGTAGGCCCGGACAGCTCCCCCAGCAGTGGTCGCCGCTACTTCTTCATCGGCCGGGCCAGCACTGCAGCAGTTAACTTCCCTGTGCTGGCCCGGCCGCGTCACTGCTAGGAGACATGGCCCTGTGCGCGGCTGTGTCTCCTAGCTGTGACGTCACGCAGTGCGCCCCGGCCTGCAGTGCTGCACCGGAAAAGAGAGAGAGCAGGCAGGAGGTATTGAGCCGGGGGATGGTGAGTGTGTGTGTGTGTGGGTAGATGTGTGTGTGGGCAGGTGTGTGTGTGTTTGTGGGCAGGTGTCTGTGGGGGCAGTTGTCTGTGTGGGCAGGTGTGTGTGTGTATATGTGTGTGTGTGTGTGTGTGGGCAGGTGTGTGTGTGTTTGTGGGCAGGTGTCTGTGGGGGCAGGTGTCTGTGTGGGCAGGTGTGTGTGTGTATATGTGTGTGTGTGTATATGTGTGTGTGTGTGTGGGGGCAGGTGTCTGTGTGGGCAGGTGTGTGTGTGTGTGGGCAGGTGTGTGTGTGTGGGCAGGTGTGTGTGTGGGCAGGTGTGTGTATATGGGTGTGTGTGTGTGTTTGTGGGCAGGTGTCTGTGTGGGCAGGTATGTGTGTGTGTGTGGGCAGGTGTGTGTGTGTGTGTGTGGGCAGGTGTGTGTGTGGCTGGGCAGGTGTTTGTGTGTGTGTGTGGGCAGGTGTGTATGTGTGTGTGTGTGTGGGCAGGTGTGTTTGTGTGTGGGCAGGTGTGTGTGTGTGTGTGTGGGCAGGTGTGTGTGTGTGTGGGCAGGTGTGTATGTGTGTGGGCAGGTGTGTGTGTGGGGGGGGGCAGGTGTGTGTGTGTGTGTGTGTCTGTGTGGGCAGGTGTGTGTTTGTGTGTGTCTGTGTGGGCAGGTGTGTGTATGTGTACATGTGTGTGTGTGTGTGTGTGTGGGCAGGTTAGAAAGTCTTGCCCTGTTGAACACTACACCTGACTTGAGGCCACCACCTCTTGGTTGTCCAATGTTCTTGCTTCTCTAGGGCTCTTCTCAGATATTCATTATACCAGCTCCCCAGAATACCAAAGTTAGGGTGGTTGACCGCGAGCCCTGGTGGTGGTTATAACTGCGGCCACCAAGGGGCAATACTCCATAACAACAATCCCCTGAGGTGGTGTAGGATGTAAGGACCTATTCACACTACATTCAGCGCTGCATTCAGGTCTTTACACAAGGCTTACAACTGAATCCCTGAAATTCAGGATTGTGCTGTCTGAAATGAGACATCTGAAAGCAGAGCAAATGGAGCCTAAAGATTCAGACTTTAGCCTCGGTTTGCCTTTGTTCAAATCAATGGCTATGTCAAGGCACATCTGAATGCCATTTTTCAGGGATTTAGATAGAAGCCTGGAAAGAGGAGCATTTTAATTGTTTTTAACTTAAAAAAAAAATACACACACAAATTATACACACACACACACTATACATACACACTATACATACACACACATTATACACACACACACACACTATACATACACACACACACACACACTATACATACACACACACTATACATACACACACATTATACACACACACACTATACATACACACACACAAATGTGTGTGTGGGCAGGTGTGTGTGTGTGGGCAGGTGTGTGTGTGTGTGGGCAGGTGTGTGTGTGATGTCTGTCTGTTTGTGTGTGTGGGCAGATGTCATTGTGTGATGTCTGTTTGTATGTATTTTTGTGTTTCAAATGTGTTTATACGTGTCTGTATATGTTTGTGTGTGTGTATGACTGCATGTGGCTTCCTGCTGAGTATAGTTGGCGGCGTGCGGCCTCCTGATGTCTCTGGGGGGGCTCCGTGCGGCCTCCTGCTGTGTATAGATGGCTACGTGCGGCTCCCCGCTGTGTATAGATGGCTACGTGCGGCCCCCCGCTGTTTATAGACGGCGCCGTGCGCCCCCCCACTGTGTATAGATGGCTACGTGCGCCCCCCGCTGTGTATAGATGGCTACGTGCGCCCCCCCGCTGAGTATAGATGTCGCCGTGCGGCCTCCTGCTGTGTCTAGATGGCTACGTGCTGTCTCCCGCTGAGTATAGATGGCGCTGTGCGACCTCCTGCTGTCTCTGGGGGTAGCGCCGTGCGGCATCTATACTCAGCAGGAGGCCGCATGTAGCCATCTATACACGTATACTCAGCAGGAGGCCGCACGTAGCCATCTATACGGTGCCATCTATACACAGCGGGAGGCCGCACGGCGCCATCTATACACAGCGGGAGGCCGCACGGCGCCATCTATACACAGCGGGAGGCCGCACGGCGCCATCTATACACAGCGGGGAGCCGCAAGTGGCCATCTATACACAGCAGGAGGCCGCACGGAGCCCCCCCAGAGACATCAGGAGGCCGCACGCAGCCAACTATACTCAGCAGGAGGCCGCATGCAGCTTAGTGTTGCTTTGATAAAATCATTGATTTGTCAGAAGGTAATTATCACTAGATGACTAGTAAGTTCTGTAGGACCCCACCCCCATCACTGATCAGTAGATTTCTGTGTACACTGAGCATGGGCAGAAAGCTGCCAATCAGTGGTGTGGGTGGGGCTATACAGAGCGCAGCATTCAGAGAGCTGCTAGATCTGCAACAGATAAAACGGTGATTTTCTAAAAATGACAACAAGCAGCTGAAAAAGTGACACATCGCTGGAATCAGGGTATCTGCCCCAATATTGTGCTGCTCTCAGATGAGGCAGCACAATTAATATTATGCCAAATTAATTTCCCATGAACTATCACATGATCTATCACAGGGGATCATGTGACATGTCACGTGATAAATCAGGTGTGTGGAGGGGGCCCGCGCCTTCTAAACTGCCCGGGGCCGTTGCTACTCTTAATCCACCCCTGCCTATATCCCCGGAGTGGCCTGGCTGCCCCAGTATGCCGGCGAGTCGCATACCTTGGGCGACTTTAAAGAAAGGCTGTATAGCCTGTTCAAAGTTTATCCCCTGACAGAAGAGCAGAAAGTAAGCATACTGATAGGGCAGTTAACTGGTGCGGCCCAGCGGGAGGTAAAGTCTTGGACAGCTGAGGAGAAAAGGACTGTAAGGGGGGTTCTGACCCGTCTACGGGACACCTTTGATACCCGTACCTCAGCAGAAATCAAAATGCGGTTCTATGTATGTAAGCAGCGAGCTCAAGATAGCATCCGAGATTATGCCCTAAATTTACAGGAAGCAAGCTGACCCTGGCAGCGTGCAGGATACAGATAAACTATTGACTGACCAGTTCATAGAAGGTCTGCTGTCCAGCGCCCACAGAACCCAGCTGCGCCTCATGGCCCTACAGAACCCCGATTTGACTTTTGCACAGTTCAAAGATAGGGCCATCCGGGAGCTCCAAGAACCTGCACCGGGTGGCGCTGTAGCTTCCCGGCGCCCTGCCATCCCTTACCATCAGGGGGCGGCGCCCTATCCCGCAGACCTTGTGGGGGCTGATGCTCAGGCCCTAAATCCATCCCCGCCTGCAAACCTGCACCATCAGGTCCAATAACTAACAAAGAGTGTTGCTGCATTGACCAGGACCGTACAGTCATTACAGATGGACCCGTCAGGACCAATCAAGCTGGCTTCCAGTCCGGAGGATGTCCCGTGGCGTCGACGGAGGAGGATCCCGTCGTTCAGAGGGAGGCCCGCCGATCATTACACTGAGGATGGACAGCCGATTTGCCGCCGTTGCAGCCAGCCGGGACATGTAGCCAGGTACTGTACTTTAAATGGGTCCGACCTGGGGCAAAGGGCCAACCCCCAGGCATAAGGTCATCAGGCCCATCTAATTGGCGTGATAAGTACATAGGGGACGCCCGGTTTTACCCGTAGTGCTGGACAGTATCCCCATGAGTGCACTGCTGGACACTGGGTCCCAAGTGACTACCATCCCCTATGTACTTTTCAAGCAGTACTGGAGTGACACTGATATAATTCGTTATCCAGACGATGACTTGAGCATCATCGCCAGCAATGGTCAACCCGTGCCGCAGGTGGGGTTCAGAGAGATGACCATTAAGATTGGTAAACTTGAACTGCCGGCACAGGGAGTGATCATTGTGGACATTGACCGTCGAGAAAGTCACCCTAAAATAACCTTGGGTACTAATGTGATTGAAAATTGTCTTTCAGAAGCAATTGTAATTTTGCAGCAGGTGGCGATGAACGCGAGCTCCAGCCAACAGAGGGTCCTCCAGAAGGAGATAAGAGCCCTGATGAGATGGCAACAGGTAGAACTGTCTGGTGGTGAGATCAGTAGCGTGAGGATGAGCGACCCGTTCCCCATTGCCATGCCCCCCAAAAGTGAAATGATCTGGTGTCGGACTGCAATCGGGTTAAGAGGGAGAGACTACCAAGCCATGGTAGAACCCGTGTACTCAGACAGCAGGCCCACCATTTTGACAGCCCGGGGGGTGGTCGATGTCCGCCATGGAAGGGTGCCCGTCTGGATCTTAAACATTGGGGAAAGGGAAGTACACTTGCCCCGGTACACTACACTAGCCAAATTGTATACTGTTGAACACAATGCTGTCAGGGCCATGGAACCCTTGCCTCCATCTCCCCAAGCGGAGGGTAATGGTTCCCAGAAACCCAAGGAGGACTGGTGCCAGAAACTCCACGTGGGTGCTGACTCCACTCCCTTGCACCAAAAACAAGGAGTCTACCGGGTGGTTCAAGAGTACGAGAGAATCTTTAGTAAGCACCCGCTAGACTTCGGCAGAGTGAAAGGGGTAGAACACCACATCCCCACGGGGAGCCACCCACCAATAAAAGAAAGATACAGACCTGTACCACCCCGCACACTATCAGAACGCAAAGGGCATGCTGAGAGAAATGAAGGAAGCCGGGGTCATTAGAGATAGTTGTAGCCCCTGGGCAGCCCCCTTGGTTCTGGTAAAAAAGAAAGACTGTACTATGAAAATGTGCATGGACTATAGAGAAGTCAATCGTACCACCCATAAAGACGCATACCCGTTGCCTAGAATAGAGGAGTCTTTGGTCGCACTAAAATCAGCTAATTTCTTCTCTACTTTGGACCTTACTAGTGGGTACTGGCAGGTTCCTGTGGCAGAGGCTGATAAGGAGAAGACCGCCTTCACCACCCCGATGGGATTAAGTGAATTCAACTATATGCCGTTCGGGCTCTGCAACGCACCCGGGACCTTCCAGAGGCTGATGGAATGCTGTCTAGGGCACCGAAACTTTGGGACGGTCCTACTTTACCTGGACGACGTGATTGTCTATTCGAAGACTTACGAGGACCATCTAAAGCACCTGGCCGAGGTGTTCGAGGCCCTGGCAGGCTTTGGCATGACAGTGAAACCCTCCAAGTGCCATCTGTTAAAGCCGAAGGTACAGTACCTGGGACACGTGGTGAGTGCAGAAGGAGTAGCCCCCGACCCTGACAAAATCATGGCAATAAAGAACTGGCCAAGCCCCTCTAACATAAAAGAAGTGAGGCAGTTCGTCGGGTTGGTAGGCTACTACCGAAGGTTCATCCCCAGGTTCACCAAGATGGCAGCCCCTATGCAGGACCTCCTTATAGGACAATCTAAGACCAGAAGCCAAAAGCCACCCTTCAAGTGGGACAAGCCGGAAGAGGAGTCCTTCCGCCAGCTGAAGATGGCCCTCACGGGGGATGAGATCCTGGCCTACCCTGATTATGGCCAGCCTTTTATCCTCCACACAGACGCCAGTAATGTGGGGCTGGGAGCCGTAATGTCAGAGAACCAACAGGGCAGAGAAAGGGTGATCGCGTACGCCAGCCGGAAGCTGAGGCCCACCGAGAGAAACCCGGAGAATTACAGCTCATTTAAGCTGGAGTCCTTGGCAGTGGTGTGGGCTGTAACAGAACGTTTCAAGCATTACCTGGACTCTGTGAAGTTCACTGTGTACACGGACAACAATCCGTAGACACATCTGGACAATGCGAGACTTGGTGCCCTAGAGCAGCGGTGGATGGCCCGGCTAGCAAACTATGACTTCACCATCAAGTACCGGGCAGGCCGAGCCAATACCAATGCAGATGCCCTATTGAGAATGCCCCACTTGCCCGATGAGGGAGAAGATCCAGATGAGTTGGAGGAAATAGAGCTCCCTGCATTCCACCAGTACGGGGCCACTCAGTACTCCCACCGTGTAAGAGACAAAGACTTGACCACTGTCATGTTCAATCCCTTACCTCACCACGGCTGGGCTGAAACGCAAGATAGTGACCCTGCAATTCGCCTGGTGAAAGACCTGTTGACCCAGGCAGACGCTAGCCCTGGCTCGGACGCTCCAGAGGAAGCCAAGCAGTTATGGAAGGAGAAAAGCAGGCTATTCCTCTACGAAGGTAAGCTGTGCAGAAGGCTTGTCAACCACCGGACGCACGAGCTGACCTGGCAGGTAGTGGTCCCGAGACGAGATGCAGCAATGGTCCTGGAGGCCTACCATGACAGAGCGGGACACTTCGGGTGGAAGAAACTGGAGTTCCTACTGAGAGAGCGGTTCTACTGGGTCGGAATGAGAGGGGCCATAGAGAAGTGGTGCAGGGACTGCGGCCCATGTAACCTCAGAAGGAAGGACGGTACCAGCCAGAAGACACCCTTGATGCCCATCATCACCAGGCAGCCTCTTGAGCTGGTAGCTCTGGACCATGTGAAACTGGCTCCAAGCCGGTCGGGCTACGTCTATGCCCTGACAATAGTGGACCACTATCCCCGGTTCCTGGTGGTGGTTCCTGTTACAGACTTGACAGCCCAAACAGCGGCCAGAGCCTTCCAACAACACTTCTGCCTTCCACATGGGTATCCGGAACAGGTCTTGACAGATCAAGGTCCAGGGTTTGAGGCTGAAATCTTCCAGGAGTTCTGCAACCTCTACGGCTGTAAGAAGATTCGGACAACGTCTTACCACCCACAAACCAACGGGCTATGTGAGAAAATGAATAATATTGTCATTGATCTCCTCAAAATGTTGCCCCTGGAAGAATGCAGCCTGTGGCCGGAGAAGCTGCCAGACCTGATAGACTTATGCGACCATATCCCGGTGAATGCTACAAATTGCACCCCGGCTTACCTGATGAGGGCAAGACCAGGTAAGCTGCCGATAGACCTGGAGATGGGAGTCCTGACCCCCGAGGACACCTCCCCAGACGCGGACTGGGATACGGAACGGCGGCTACAGTACAAGAAGGTACAGGAGAGTGTGGAGAGGAGTCTGGCTCAAGCGAGAGAAAAGCAAGACAGGCTCTTCAACCAACACGCCCCTGCTGGTCCCCTGGAACCTGGTGAGCAGGTCCTGAAGCGGAAGAGAAGGCTTCACAAGCTAGATGACCAGTGGGAAAGCGACCCGTACACAGTACTGCAGTCCAACCACAACAACCCGAAGGTATGTGTGATTACCAAGAATGGAGGAGAAACCACTAGCACAGTCTCCAGAGACCACCTAAAAAAGTGCCCCAAGCAACTACAGAGTGCAGGAGAAGATCAAGATGACCTTGAACCCGCAGAAGACAAGAAAGAAATGATCAGCACAGTTCTTGGAGAGTTCCCCCGGTCCTGGACTCGGATAAATGATGCAATAGTGGTACCCGTCCTACACTTCCTTCAACCAACCCAGCAGGAACCTACAGGAGAGCAGGAGGAATCAGAAGACCAAGCAGCCCTAGAGGCAGAAGAACCCATGCCAGCAGCCCAGGAGAGTCAACCCTCTGCTGACAGTGAGCCTGCCATACCTGCGGTAAGCCAAAGGACCCGCAGATAGCTGCCTGCACTGCCTGTAAACCCAGCTAGTAGCTGTACCCTGAATGCTAGTGGGGAAAGTCAGGTTAGACCACCACCAGACAGTGGGTTACGCAGGTCAACCCGGAGCACTAGGGGGCAAATACCAGCTCGCTGGAAGATCTAAATGCTGCATATTGTAAATGTTTTATGTTTGTTGCCTGGTTGCTAATTATGTTTTTCCAGTCTTTCTAGTTCATGGACTAACAGGTTATGGACGCTGAATAACCGGAACTGTCTTGTAGATAGTTGCACTTGGTGCCCTCTTTCGAAGATGGCCACGGAAGAAAAATCTGTCCGGTGTGGCCTCCTTGTGGCCCAAAGTAGAGAGCTCAGCCTTGTCGCCAAGCCCAAGGTGAGGAACTTGGGGTTTATGGAAACAGGTCCCCACACCGTGGAAAACTTCACACCTTGTTGGGTGACATGGACACCCGGTCACGGAAGCGCCGTGACCTCAAGGACAAAATATACTTGTATATATGTTATGTTGTCATTTATACCCTGTATTTGTGTTTCCTGTTTAGTCCGGAGTACTAAATTTTACTAGGGGAGAATGTGTCACCCCAGGCCTGGATGCCACAAACAATAATCTGTGTCTGAGAGCAGGAGGGAGGTCCCCTGATTAGGGACAATTAGCATACAGCACCTCCTCTCCCAGGCCAGCAGGGGGAGCTGGCTGCCCCTATAAAAGCTGGAACTGGGGGCAGGGTTAGAGAAAACTGGAAGACCTAGCTCAGGAGTGAGACTAGTCCCAGAGAAGGAGGGACAGTTCAGCTGTAGCTGAGGAGTCTGTGAGGCAGAGGAGAAACTGCAAGCCAGGGACAGAGGTGACGAGAGCCGGTCATGGATGAGAACCAATCTATCGGGCATTGGGGTCCGGGGCTGTCAGGGTTACAAGCCCAGCAGCAGAGAACCAACCTGCGAGGGATTTCAGGTCCCTTGGCCTAAGAAGCCTGGAGCCTCCGCCACACAGAGGGACCAGTACAGCGAGGAGCAAGCAACAGGTACCCAAGGCCCTAGTCGCATGCCATACAGGCGAGAAGTACATGGCCAGCTCAGGGACGTGGGCTATTACACCACGAAAAGGGGGATAGTCAGAAAGAGCATAGAGAGAACGGTAGGCCTACACACTCACCCTGACCAGTGGGGCTCGCCCGAATGCTCTCAGACACCCAGGCCCATTCCTAACCGGTACTGTTGGGTCATTAATAATATCTACAATAAAGACCCTGAACTGTTTGAAGCGGACTCTGAACTCTTACTATTGCGGCCTGCACTATCACCCCCAACATCCACCTACACTGCCCTGAGGCTACACTCTTCCCGTGGGGAGTTATCCTACACCTGTGCTGCACACCAACACCAGCCTCAGCAGTCTGCCTCGCAGCGGCGGTTATCCCTGACCGCAATCCACGGGTGGCGTAGTCGGATATTCAAAACACTGATAAATAGACTGCCACCATTTGGTCTGACCACCCTGAGCCACGGGATTGTGTTGCCACTACTACCCCCATCAGCACCGTACACTAGAAGGCCCGGTTCCGTGTACCCCACGGCCCAGGGGGCGAGTCATGTGCATCAAATTATACATACACATATGGGGCAGTGGGGCTTCATACTATATACAGGTGCTTCTCACAAAATTAGAATATCATCAAAAGTTAGTTTATTTCAGTTCTTCAATACAAAAAGTGAAACTCCTATATTATATAGAGTCATTACACACAGAGTGATCTATTATATAGAGTCATTACACAGAGGGATCTATTATATAGAGTCATTACACACAGAGGGATCTATTATATAGAGTCATTACACAGAGGGATCTATTATATAGAGTCATTACACACAGAGGGATCTATTATATAGAGTCATTATACACAGAGGGATCTATTATATAGAGTCATTACACACAGAGGGATCTATTATATAGAGTCATTACACACAGAGTGATCTATTATATAGAGTCATTACACTGAGGGATCTATTATATAGAGTCATTACACACAGAGGGATCTATTATATACAATCATTACACACAGAGGGATCTATTATATAGAGTCATTACACACAGAGGGATCTATTATATAGAGTCATTACACACAGAGGGATCTATTATATAGAGTCATTACACACAGAGGGATCTATTATATGGAGTCATTACACCCAGAGGGATCTATTATATAGAGTCATTACACACAGAGGGATATATTATATAGAGTCATTACACACAGAGGGATCGATTTTAAGTGTTTATTTCTGTTAATGTTGATGATTATGGCTTACAGCCATAAAACACAAACACAAACGTCATTATCTCAGTAAATTAGAATACTTCATAACAACAGCTTGAAAAATGCTTTTAAAATCCGAAAAGTTGGCCTACTGAAATGTATGTTTAGTAAATGCCCTCAATACTTGTTCGGACTCCTCGTGCATCAATTACTGCATCAATGCGGCAATGTGGCATGGAGGGATCAGCCTGTGGCACTGCTGAGGTGTTATGGAAGCCCAGGTGGCTTTGATAGCAGCCTTCAGCTCATCTGTATTGTGGGGTCTGGGGTCTCATCTTCCTCTTGACAATACCCCATAGATTCTCTATAATAGATTCTCTATGGGGTAAAGGTCAGGCGAGTTTGCTGCCAATCAAGCACAGTGATACTGTTGTGTGTAAACCAGGTATTGGTACTTTTGGCAGTGTGGACAGGGGCCAAGTCCTGCTGGAGAATGACATTTCCATCTCCTTAAAGCTTGTGGGCAGAGAGAAGCATGAAGTGCTGTAAAATGTCCTGGTAGACGGCTGCGCTGACTTTGGTCTTGATAAAACACAGTGGACCTCCACCAGCAGATGACATGGCCCCCCCCAAACCATCACTGATTGTGGAGACTTCACACTAGACCTCCAGACTCTGGGACCTTGATTTCCAAATGAAATGCAAAATTTACTTTTCATCTGAAAACAACACCTTGGGCCACTGAGCATCAGTCCAGGTCTTTTTCTCTTTGGCCCAGGTAAGACGCTTCTGGCGTTGTCTATTGGTCATGAGGGGCTTGACACAAGCAATGCGACACTTGTAGCCCATGTCCTGGATACGTCTGTGTGTGGTGGCTCTTGAAGCAATGACTCCAGCAGCAGTCCACTCCTTGTGAATCTCCCACAAATTTTTGAATGGCCTTTTCTTAGCAATCCTTTCAAGGCTGCGGTTATCCCAGTTGCTTGTGCACCTTTTTCTACCACACTTTTTCCTTCCACGTCCATTAATATGCTCGGATACAGCACTCTGTGAACAGCTGCTTCTTTAGCAATGACCTTTTGTGGCTTACCCTCCTTGAGGAGTGTGTCAATAACTGCCTTCTGGACATCTGTCAAGTCAGCAGTCTTGCCCATGATTGTGGAGCCTACTGAAACTGACTAAAGGACCTTTTTAAATGCTTAGGAAGCCTTTGCAGGTGTTTCTTGTTAATTCTAATTTACTGAGATAATGACTTTTGTGTTTTCATTGGCTGTAAGCCATAATCATCAACATTAGCAGAAATAAACACTTAAAACAGATCACTCTGTTTGTAATGACTCTGTATAATATATGAGTTTCACTTTTTGGATTTAAGAACTGAAATTAATTCACTTTTTGATGATATTCTAATTTTCTGAGAAGCACCTGTATGTAGTAGTGCGGCAATTATACTATATACAGTCAGGAGTATAAGTACTTGATACACTGACAATTTCGAAAGTTTTTCCACCTACAAAGAATGAAGAGGTCTGTTTTGTTCTACTTAACTGCTGCAACTTGGACCTTTAACAGGATTTATATTTCACCTATGAGAAAGCATACTATGTGTATTTGGCAGATTAACTCAGGCATGTTTATGATAAACTGAATACCTGGATTGGAGTCCTATTTGTATACAGAATATTGACTATTAATGCTGGCAGAGTAAGTCTTAGGCTATATTCACACTAGGTGTTTTTTTTCTGCAGCAAAACATAATCTCTTGGCGGGAAAGAAGTAGCGTCAAAAACGCAGGTTTTGGTGTGTTTTTTTGCAGTGGTTCTTGGTGCATTTTTGGTGCGTTTTTCAGGATCCCAAAGTTCAGCTTTGCTTCCACCATAGACACATGAAAACAGGTCACCATTGCAAGACATATGTTCATGAAAAAGTACACATTACAAATGTAACGGGGGGGTGGGGGGTGAATTGGTCTGGAATGGTTTATCTAAGACCCTGGCAGTGCATTGAATTTGTAGGACACTATTTACTTTCACATTATGGTTTGCCATTGAGTTGCTCAGGCATTGTTCATTTTCATACCTCACTGGGCCACACGTGTTGTTCAATCTCACACCTAGCTCAACCAATGTTTACTTTGTAGGCATCACTAATTTAATTAAACTGTAATAATCCAAGCTGATATCTCAGGTGACCAAGACACGATGGTTTAAACTTGGGAAAATCACAAGAATAAATGTGTGTCACATACTTGCTTTTTTCACTAAAAACGCAGCAAAATGTTCACACTAGGCTTTTTTTCAGCATTTTTTTCCACCACCCTTTTTTTAATGGGTGAAAAACGCTGAAACAAGTGACATACTCTATTGCAAAAAGCCATGGAAAGCACAAAATACTGAGGACAAATAAGCAAGCTTTGTGCATGAGATTTCGGAAATCTCATAGACTTTGTTGGTACTGTAAAACGCAGCTGAAAATTTGCATAAAAAAGCCCGCTAAAAAAAGTCTAGTGTGAATATAGCCTTGTATAACAGTTCGCCAATGAGTTAGGATATATGACCACGATGCAGAAATGCTGCGGATTTTTCCTAAGCGTTTCTGCATCTCCCTGGGTTGTCAAGCGCTTTGCCAAGTGATTTTAGCATCACTTGGAAAAGTGCTTGACAACTTGGTCACACTATATAATTCCATGCAACCGGCATGGATGTATATAGTGTGACCAAGTTACAATGCTGCAAATGCAGCATCAATAATGAAAAAAAAGAATAATAATGGTGAAAAATAAAAAAAAAACATTATACTCATCTTCCGATGGTCCTCGATCTCCTTCTCCGGTGCGTCCGGTGTCTTCGGCGGATCACGGTGCTGTAAAAGGACCTTCCATTACGTCATTTAGTCATGTGACAGGTCACGCGACCGCCGATGTCAGCGGTCGCGTGACCTGTCACATGACTAAATGGCGTCATGGAAGGTCCTTTTACCACCGCGAGCAGCCGAAGAGCCAGCAGCACCGCCGGGAGCAGACAGGGGCCATCAGAAGGTAAGTATATGTTTATTTTTTATTTTAATTCTATTTTAACTACAGGTACTATGGTACCCGGGTCTGGAGGAGAGTCTCTTCATCTCCAGACCCGGGTACCATCCACGCATTGAGTCGCATAATATCCACATGTGTATTTGTAGTCATGCGGATGTTATGCGTTCCAATGCAAGTCAATGGCGGCTAAATCGCAGCGACTCTGCAGAATTAAAGGACGTGCTGCGGATTTCTCCGCAATGATAATCCGCAGCGGAAATCTCCGCGGCATGTGCACAGCACATGCGGATTATCATTTGGGACCATTGCAGACCTATCACCAAGCGTTTTTTAAGTGTTTCCGCGGCTGAAGTTACGCTGCAGAAACGCCTAAAAAACGCATAGTGGGCACACAGCCTTAAAAGTTGTATGGTGAAGAAAAACACGTGAAATAATAAATGCGAAATATACAATATTTCCCATAATATGACTGAGGATGTCTTTAGGGTGTATTCACTGTTTTTTCTTCTGCAGCAAAAATGCTGTGTTTTACAGTACCATCTTAGTGAATGACATTTCTGAAATCTCATTCACATGCTGTTTTTTTTGCATTTTTTTTAAATCTGCAGCTTGTCAAGTCTTTCAGAGGTTTTGCAGCATTTTTCACCCATTCAAATGAATGGAAAAAAAACACAAGTAAAAACACCTGAATTTTAAGCAGCGTTTTTCCTGCCTCCTTTGATTTTTGGGATAGAAAAAAAATTCTGCCAAAATCCAACTTGTGAACACACCTTTATCCTGGTTGTGTTCTAATTGGATATAAAATAGAACGGTCATGATAACATGGGTAGTTAATTGTATGGTGTTTTCACTTTATATAATACCAGGCCGCATTCTATTTGCGCAGAGCTGCTCCGTGAAGATTCTATCACAAGATTCCGTGATGACATCACAGGTGATGGTGACATCACTGCTCACAGTCGCTATATATACAATGCACATAGGCTCACCCGTGCCTTTCTTGGCTCTATAGTGACTGATAGCACTTGCAGTTTTTCACTATGGCTGGAATTGTTTTGGACATTCCTCAGGTAAAAGCACTATTGTTGATCCTTATGATCAATTGTCCTAACAGTGTGCTTCTACCACCCGATGGCGTCCTCAGCTTCACTCACCGGCTGGTGATGGAGCTAGTAAAGGATTGCCTGACCAAACACCGACAACGTCGTCTAACGTCAGACTATCTGACGGATTTACTTCAGAACATCAGGACATTACTACACCAGGTAAGTGGCGGACACTCTGCACAGAACATCTCAATATTAATAGATAATAATGGAGGGATAGAAGCTTTTTCTTCTAATATATCGTATTTTGCAGACCATAAGACGCACCAAAAATTTTTGGGAAGTAAATAGGAAAAACATTTATTATAATAAAATGGGGGTCTGTCTTATAGTCCGAATTTTCGGTTGCTTACTGAGGGGGGTGGTGGCAATGGAGCGAGGTCACAGGAGGCAGAGTCGCTGCTGCAGGAAGTCGGAAGTAGGAGTGGGGCGCTGCTGCGGGCCCCAAGCTGGGAGGAGCGGGGTGTCCAGAAGGTGCGAGGCTGCGGGCCCTGGGCTTCAAGGAAATGTTAGCGGTAATTCAGGAGGGGAGGCCCTGCTCTGCTTATTGATTTCTCTGCAGTGGGCTTCAAGAAGTAGGCTGCTGGAGATGGCCAATACGCAGATTGAGATCTCAGCTCCTCATTGAGCCGAGATCTAAATCTGCACATGCACTGCCTCCAGCGGCCATTTGCCTGAAGCCCACAGCCAGAAAATCAATGGGCAGAGCGGGGACTCCCCTCCTAAATCACCCCTAACATTTCCTTGAAGCCCAGGGCCCGCAGCCTCGCACCTCCTGGATACCCCGCTCCTCCCAGCTCGGGGCCCGCAGCAGCGCCCCACTTCTACTGCCGGCTTCCTACAGCAGTGACCCTACCTCCTGTGACCTCACTCCACCACAGCCACCCCCCTGGTAAGCTACATTCAGACAATTATTATTATTAATAATCTGTCTGATATGCTGGGGTGGAGAGTTCCAGAGTAGGGGGGATGCACGGGAGAAATCTTGTATGCGATTGTGGGAAGAGCAGATAAGAGGGGAGTAGAGAAGAAGATCTTGTGAGGATCGGAGGTTGCGTGCAGGTAAGTACCGGGAGACTAGGTCACAGATATATGGAGGAGACAGGTTGTGGGTGGCTTTGCATGCCAAGGTTAGGGTCTTGAACTGGAGTCTCTGGGTAATGTGGAGCCAGTGAAGGGATTGGCGGAGCGAGGGGAAAAGCCAGGGAATAGCGGGGGGACAGGTGGATTAGTCAGACAGCAGAGTTTAGGATAGATTGGAGGGGTGCGAGAGTATTAGAAAGGAGGTCAAACATTTTGGAAAAAAAGGCATCTTATAGTCCAAAAAATACGGTAAAACACAACGAGTCCCCAAATACAGTATGTAGTCATTGTATCTGCAGACAGAGAACCGATGTCACATACAATTTCCGCCTCCATTCTGACCGCTCTCATCTCAAAATTCTCCTTTCCATTTTTCCTTCTTTATAGGCTGAAGAAAGATCTCAGACTGAAGATTTGGCTGTCTTTAAAGAACTGGCCGAAAAAGTCCTGTCTATACTAGAACGCTCATTGGAACGCCCGGTAAGGATCAATATTAATAGACGTATCTTAATCCACCGTATCTGAGGAGACTTTCTGAGAAAAGGTCTGAAGATGGCGCGGGATTTGTATCGTTACAATTGGTGCATCTGTAAATGTTGGTTTAGTCCTTCATGATTTTTGTATTTGGTGATTTAGTGAAATCTTCCACATATTAATTATATATATTATATCTATCAGGAAACAACAGGAGGCGATGCCAAATATGGGCAAAATGTGACCCCGAAAATCCCTGACCCTAATAGGAGTCAGCCGGAGCTGAACAGCGATCTGATTACAGGTGAGCAATCACCCGACCTTCTACAAGGAATGTCCAGATATTACAGAGGACGGAGGATAATGTTAGATTTACTCTCTACTCTGTGTAATGGGAACCTGGCAGCACATTGTTACATATAGAAGTAGTGGTGTGACGGTATAGGCCATTGTCCCCTAATAATAATTGTTTGTAGAAATCCAATGTGCCAGTCAGGAGAAATGTAAAGTAGACACCATATACAAATCAGAATGGAAGTGCGCTGGGGGCGTGAAAGAAGAAATCCAAGTGCAGTGACACGCCCCCAGTGCACTTCCAGGCTAATTTGCAAATCTCTCCTATGTTTCAGCTCTCTTACCATCACTCGTATGTGCAGCGTGGGTGGGGGGTTCCTCATTCATGTGATGGAGCGTCCATTCTGCAGTGCTATAGCAAGTAACATGAAATAAATTTAAATTGCATTACTGCTCTAGAAAATGGGAAAAAACTAAGATACTGAGCACATAATTTGGCCAATTCATGAATGCCCAGCAGTCAATGACAAGGAGATCTTTTTGTTGGAATCCTCTCCTAATGTGAATCCTCTCCTAGGCTGAAGCCTACATTTATATGGGTAGGTAGGATCCTGTTGTAATTAAAACCACCCCGGGCTGATGGGTGGAGATAGGTTCCCAGCAATAAAGGTCGCCTTGCCGTGACTGCTGGGCATGCACCGAGCAAAAGAAGGTCGCCTTGCCGTGGCTGCTAGGCATGCACCCAGAAAAAGAAGATCGCCTTGTCGTGACTGCTGGGCATGCACCCAGCAAAAGAAGGTCGTCTTGCCGTGACTGCTGGGCATGCACCCAGCAAAAAAAAAGGTCACCTTGCCGTGGCTACTTGGCATGCACCCCGAAAAAGAAGGTCGCCTTGCCGTGGCTGCTGGCCATGCATGAATTGGCCAAATTATGCGCTAAGTATCTTCCTTTTATCCTATTTTCTACAGCAGTAATGCAATTCAAATTTCATTTATTTCATGTTTACATGCTATAACGTTACAGAGTGCAACTTTGTTAGTTATGTATTTGGATGGCTACTCTTAGTATGCACCTGTTCACACCCATTTTCTTTTCGGAAGTGATGGTCAGTCTTTTGTTATTTATGAAGGGGTTCCTCCATCATTTACATTACATTTATCTATGGATTCCCCGTATATTCTCATATTTAGAATCCCCATATAACGAGTATTAATCCCATTTACAGACATCTTGTCATTTCTCCGTTATATTGCTGTATTATCTATGTAGGAATAATATCCTCTAATACATTTCATTTCTTCATCATTATTTTAGAAACAACTGAGCTGTCGAATCCTAACAATGGAATTAGTGAGATCCCGGAGATCCAAGAATCCGTAAGTATCATAGAGGGGGATGCGTGTGTGTCATCAGATCATGGGGTGTGAATGACTCGTCCAGTATTATCCCCCATACAACCATGGGACGTCTCTATTCTAAGTGTAGATGACCCTATGGTGTTAATTACATTTGAATTACAGGGAATCTGTCACCAGGTTTATGCTATTTGGTCTGAGAGAAGCATGATGCAGGGACAGAGACCCTGATTCCATGTGTTGATTACTTTACTCGGTGGAGCAGTTGTGATAAAATCACTATTTTTTTCTGCTGCAGAGCTCTGAATGCTGAGTCTTTCTGTGTACACTGTGCATAGGCAGAAAGCTGCTAATCAGTGGTGGAGGCAGGGGTACAGAGCAATATGACTACCTGGCTAGACAGATAGTCTTCTAGTGATAATCTACTGATTTTATTGAAACAGCCACACACAGCCTAGTAAGTAACACATCACTGGAATCAGGGTCTCTGCCCCTACATCATGGTGCTTTCAGAATACATAGCAAACACCTGGTGACAGATTACCTGTAAGTCCTCCTCTGTGTGATCTCCCACATTATCCAGAATGTTATAGTAATGTATGATGACTGTTGCAGGGCGGCTCCAGGATTTCGTGGGCCCTGGGCGAAAGAGTCTCAGTGGCCCCTTTAACACATACCACGATTCATGATGCACACATACAGCAGATAAATATATATATATATATATATATATATATATATATATATATATATAGTACAAGCCCGAAGATTTCACTTCTTACATTACATGAGCGATATCTATTGTAAATTCCACAATAACTCAGAAAGCGGCAAATCCTCACAGCTCACAGTGCAGACCGGACAGTAGTGTCCTCCACACAGTATAATGGCACCACATAGTCCTCTATACTGTATTATGAGCTCCATATATTGCTCCATATAGAATAATGGATCCCATAAAATGCTCCACGCAGGCTGTGCCCCCATATAATGCCCCATGCAGGCTGTGACCCCACACATAATGCCCCATGCAGGCTGTGCCCCCCACATAATGCCCCATGCAGGCTTTGACCCCCCACATAATGCCCCATGCAGGCTGTGCCCCCCCCACATAATGACCCATGCAGGATGTCCCCCTCCCACATAATGGCCCATGCAGGATGTCAACCCCCATATAATTCCCCATGCAGAATGTCCCTCCCACATAATGCCCCATGCAGGCTGTGCCCCCCACATAATGCCCCATGCAGGCTGTGCCCCCCCATATAATGGCCCATGCAGGATGTCACCCCCCATATAATTCCCCTTGCAGGATGTCCCCTCCACATAATGCCCCATGCAGGATGTCCCACCCCACATAATGCCCCATGCAGGATGTCCCCCACACATAATGCCCCATGCAGGATATCCCCCCCACATAATGCCCCATGCAGGATGTCACCCCCCATATAATGGCCCATGCAGGATGTCCCCCCCACATAATGCTCCATGCAGGATGTCCCACCCCACATAATGGCCCATACAGGATGTCACCCCCCATATAATGCCCCATGCAGGATGTCACCCCCCCCCATATAATGCCCCATGCAGGATGTCCCCCCAACACATACGGCCCCATGTAGGATGTCACCTCTCAACCCATATATTGCCCCATGCAGGATGTCACCTCTCACCCCATATAATGCCCCATGCAGGATGTCACTTCTCCCCCCATATAATACCCCATGCAGGATGTCACTCCCCCCATATAATGCCCCATGCAGGATGTCACCCCCCATATAATGCCCCATGCAGAATGTCACCTCTCACCCCATATAAAGCCCTATGCTGGATGTCACTTCCCCCCCCCACATAATGACCCATGCAGGATGTCACTTCTCCCCCTCATATAATACCCCATGCAGGATGTCACCCCCCTATATAATGCCCCATGCAGGATGTCCCCCCCATATAATGCCTCATGTAGGATGTCACCTCTCACCCCATATAATGCCCCATGCAGGATGTCACTCCCCCCATATAATGCCCCATGCAGGATGTCACTTCTCCCCCCCCATATAATACCCCACGCAGGATGTCCCTACCTCCCCCCATATAATGCCCCATGCAGGATGTCACTTCTCCCCCCATATAATGCCCCATACCTCCATACATAAAAAAAAAAAATCAAATGCTCACCTCACTGCTCACCAGCTGTGGAGAGGTAAGTATTGTGCCGGCCGTGGTCCTGGGCAAGCATTGGGGGGGAGCTAGGCCCTCTAGCTGGCGCTGGCACCACTCTCCTCTGCTCACCGGTCCCATAGCGCGCCAGGGTGCCCGACAGCAAGTGGGCCCCTCGCCTACTCAGGGCCCCGGCACTTGCCTGGGTGTGCAGGGTGCTAGCGCCAGGTCTGCCGAGCGTCCGGTTTGTATCCTCCCAACATCATATCAGTGTAAATCATCTGGGACATAATATGGGGGGAGAAGTTTTTGCATCTGTAACTTTTTTCCAGCATCTTCAATAAATCAGTATTATTTCTTATTCTTTTATAGAGCGTGATGGATTCATTGGTTCCGGCGAGAAAGCCGCATATGAGCGACTATGAAACTTCCAAACTCATCAGCAGTGGAAATTTTGGGTGAGATTTCTGTTGCCATAATCCACATTTCTCAGGGTTCCCTATGACAATGCTTCTGCCCCTGCACTCTGCCATTCAGTGTTATCATAGGGAAATTATGTGATCTGTAGCAAATCAAACTGTAAGGAAAGCGATTTAAATAATATAATTACATATAATATAATATATAATAATATAATATTATTACATTCGCCTGTGCTAGACCCTCATCTGTTCTTATGCTGCCTCCTCCACCTGAGCTTTTCTGCTCTCCACTCTGATCTTTGTTTTGATGGGGGGGCTCCATTATGAAGCTGATCAGAGAAGTTGGCTACACATGGTCACATGAAGGGTGACACCATATTGACGTCAATGACATCTACACCCTCCACCATGACCATGTGGGCCCAATCACTGGCCTCAGCAGCAGAAGAGAGCCCTGGAGCACATTCATTTTGGACCAATTTTATTTGCACTAAATTGTATTTGGTCAGTTATAGCGAATCTGCCCAAAGAGAATTTCGATAGATTCTCGTATCTATAATGTGACCTGGGTGATGGCTCCGGCAGAAGTGGCATTGTGGAGACCTCCCATAGGTGATCTATGTAGTGCTATTTTATGTATTTTAGATGTGGATTTATAGTGGCGGCCAGACTTCTAGTATTAAACATATGCAAATTGTCTCTTCAGAGAGGAAGCAAACTAGAACTCCACCTATAGGAAGTAGCAATCCTAAAAGTCAATATCGACCCTTTAACAAGCCTTGTCACATGACTTAGGATAATAGCCAAAACCAAAATCTCAATTTGCAGGAACTGTGTTCTGGGGTACTGCCCCTCTTCAGTGCAAAGTGTGAGATATGGTTTGACTGGGTGAGAGGTGTCTGACCGGTATCCAAGGGGTTGACGTTTCTCCTTGCGGACATGAGGAGACTTTTAAGCCGCAATGCTCCTCTGGGAAATAGGATTGCTACTTCCTATAGGTGGCACTAGGGTGCTAGTTCTCTTCCTCTCTGAAAAGAGACAATTTGCATATTTCCCAGAAGAGCATTGCAGCTTAAAAGTCTCCTCACCTTGACATGCTTAACATGGCTTTTTCGGCAAGGAGAAACGTTACCGCTTGGATCCCGGTCAGATGCCTCTCACCCAGCCAAACCATATCTCACACTTTGCACTGATGAGTGCTTGTACCCCAAAACATAGTGTCCGAAAATTGAGATTTTGGTTATGGCTATTATTACATGTCATGTGATAAGGCTCGTTAAAGGGTCGATATTGACTTTTAGGATTACTACTTCCTATAAGGGGCACTAGAGTTCTAGTTCTCTTCCTCTCTGAAGAGACAAATTGCATATTTCCCAGAGGATCATTGAGGCTTAAAAGTCTCCTCACCTTGACAAGCTTAACATGTCACTCTCCGCAAGGAGAAATGTTACCCCTTGGATACCAGTATTAAACATATAATGATTTCTATAGATGGATTATTAATAAGGATTTATTATAACCGATGGATTCTCCTTCTCTCCAGGGCCGTCTACTTAGTGCATCATAAAGACTCACACCAGACCTTTGCTATGAAGAAAATGGCTAAGCGGAACCTAAATACTGCACAGAGATTGGAATGGGCCTTTTTGGAGAGGGACATCTTAACATTTGCTGATTGTCCCTTTGTGGTCTCCATGCTCTGCTCCTTTCCAACTAGATCTCACCTGTGTATGGTCATGGAGTATGTAGGAGGTAAGACACATCTATTGTATTATATTCAGCCCATGTCTGCTTTCATCTTATCACTGCTCATATCATTAGGACATTGTTGGTTACTTCCCCACAGAGCATTTACTATAGGTTATCTATTACCAAGATGCTCGTAAATTCATTGATCTTGGTGCAGGGGCGCTATGGGGCTCATCAGTCGGAGGGGGTCTGTCGACACTCGGCAGTGGGCAGCATCCCTCCACCTGTCATCACAATTTCAGCGGTATTTGCTTCTTCAAGGAGGTGGGGCTGGTGGGGGCAAAAATACTGAGTAGGTGGCTAGTAGGGGCCAAAATACTGAAAGGGGGCCGTATGACTAGATATGGGGGGACTGTGAATGCTGAGTGGAGGTCATCATATTAAGTGGGGTGCTGTGGGGGTCCTCACTCTATATGGAGGCCCCCATTCTGTGTGGGGACATCATACTGAGTGGGGAGTTATGCAGACCATTATATTGTGTGAGGGACTGGGGGAACCATTATTCTGAGTGGGAGGGTTGCTGTGGGTGCCATCACACCGCGTAGGGGGTTGTGGCTGGCCTCCTTCTAAGTGGTGGCCTCCTTAGGAGGATTCACTGTGGAGATACCATACTCATTGGGTGTGGGTGTGGGCATTTTTGGGAGCATCATACTCTAAAATGGCCATAAAAGTTGTATTGCTGGTGAGAACACCAAGCTGCTTCAACAGGGATATAAATATATTTCTTTTTTATTTTTTAGGGTGGGGGGCAATTACAACTTTTGATATGGGGTCTTGTGATTTCTATGTACACCACTATCTGTGTGATCTCCCCAGGATGTTTCCGCTCACTGCTCATTATACATCATGGTTATCTGCTCGTGGTATATCATGGTTATCTTCTGTATAAACCCCTCACCGGTCATATTTCCTTTCTTCTATAGGTGGAGACTGTGGGACCCTTCTAAGCACCAGGGGTCCTTTCTCTGTCCCCATGGCCCGCTTGTACTTTGCAGAGGCGGTACTTGCCGTGGAATACCTGCATAGTTACGGTGTGGTGCACAGAGACCTGAAGCCGGAAAAGTAAGTGCCCCCGTAGTATAATAAAGTGGGGAAAGTTGTCATTTATTATCATTCAGTCTGTGAGGCTAAAACCATCTTCTCTTTTGCAGCCTCCTGATTACATCTACTGGACATATTAAAGTTACCGATTTTGGGATTCAAAACTTGGTCTAATGATACCGAAAACCAACACCTACAAGGAATTAGCAGTGGACATCTCCAGAGAGTTCCAGGACCGTGAGGTCAGCATCACCTACAAGAACTTAGCTTGTTATTTGCAAATCTCATCACACTATTGTCTCTTCTCTACGTTCTTCCTTTCTAGAGAACTTTTCCACTAATATTTTATCTTCTGCATTGTGTTTTAACGATGATATCTTGTCATAATAATTGTTTCATCGATTCTCATCTCTATGTTCTGTTGGTTTCCAGTTCTGTGGCACCCCATGTTACATAGCCCCAGAGATCATCCTGAAAGAAGGCTATGGAAGACCTGTTGACTGGTGGTCATTGGGGATCATCCTGTATAAATTCCTGCTGGGATGTGTACCATTTGATGCTGATTCCCTCACTGAGCTTTATAAAAGGGTTGTCATTGGTGAGTAGAATAATCCGATCATTGCGTTGATTGGTTACATTTGTTTAGTTATTTCCTTTGCTTTATGTTACAGTCCAGTAAAGAGGTTTTATTTTCTGTAATTTTCTATGTAACAGGAGAACTAATTTGGAATTGTGATCGCGCTCCACCCCTGGATGCTCAGAATCTCATCACTGAGCTGCTCAGAAGAAATCCTGTGCGTAGACTTGGGACAGGTAACAGATATACTAGTATTAATATTCCCTTATTAGACCAAGGACATATCGCTCATGTCCATGAAGATCAGCATTTCTCTATCAGCTCATCTACTGTATTTCTAGTTCGCCACACTAAGACTTTCAGTTTATTTCCTTCATGTCGGTTCAGTTTTGTTATTAGTTCAGATTACGATAAACTGTTCAGATATGGAGCCATCCCTGACTATGTCCGCATCACTTTTGTTTTTCTTTTTCTAGGAGGAGCATTTGAGATCAAGGTTCATCCATTCCTGAGTGACTTGGACTTTGACAACATTCTGAGCCAGGAGCTGGAGTATGTTCCTCAGCTTGTTTCAGACGCAGACACCAGCTTATTTATCAGTAAGTAGAAGGAGACGTCATCTATACTAAGCGACTGTTTGTCTCATCTTCCCTAATATGTGATCATCTGTTCCCATCAATATTAGTGATAAATAGTGACTGTGTTATACTGACAACCTCTAATAATACTTCATTACCTATTTCTTGTAGATCATTCTGATATAAACAAACATCTGGTCTCAAAGGATGAGGAAGGCACAAGTGAGAACAATGAGAGCCTTGACTTCCAAAATTTTACGTCATCTTCTGAAAAGCTTTGTAAAGTAAGTATGTGATTAATAAATCCAAAATATGTAAAAAAAAAATAAAAAAAACTCTAAAAGTACATAAAAAAAATATTTTATATCTTATTTTTATCCGTATTTAGCTCTGTACCATCGCTACCAGGATGGTGAACAATGAGGATCCCAATGCCCCTCCAGAGTATACACAAGAAACCAACACAAACATCTCAGAAATGTGAGTAGATTAGAAATGGTCATTACTGGGAGTTCCAGGCTGATCTATGTACACAACACCAAATATAGGACATAAATAACAGAATGTCAAATGCAGCATTCACCGCTTCATGGTTAACGGTCATTGTACTTTTGGCTTCAGAAAATGCAGAAGATAACAGCCCATAATTGTGGCATGTCATGCATTTTTAGCACTGCCTACTCTGTAGGAGAGCTGTAGTATTACTTGCCAGCCATTCTTGGTAGTTGTGTTCTGATCCATGGAAGGTAGTTTGGAGCAGAAAACCTTCCCCACTATGACAGTCATATGTCCTATTAGGCCTTATAGTCAGTGTTCTTATAGTGAGACAACCCATTTTATACTGTGTTTACTTACGATTTACATGTTTTTCTTCTTCAAACAGGCAGAAAGAATCTGTTCCTGTATGTAATACAGACGATGCTGTTACCATCTTGCCACCCTCGTCCCCATTGCCAGGTATGTACATGTCTACAGCACCAACAATGTGAATGTTGACTTCAAGGCTCAAATATTTCCACATGGTTTTTCTGGTCTACTATGTTATCCATGTTTCATGGATCTCAGCTATATTGACCATGGGTTCGTACTGTATCCCTATTTCCCTAATTTTGTACAGGAGTTTTTTTTCATGTATTCTGTATATTACGTTGTATCATCTAGTAACCTAGTGAGATATAGCGACTGTGTTATACTGACACCCTCTAACAATCCTTCCTTACCTATGTCTTGTAGATCACTCTGATGAAAACAACCATCTGATCTTAGAGGATAAGGAGGGCACAAGTGAGGACGATGAGAACTTTATCTTCCGAATATTTGCATCATCATCTTCTGAGAGGCTTTCTAAAGTAAGTATGTGATCGATAAATCCAAAATATGTGCAAAAAAAGGATCTATAAAATTAAAAAGTATGTATATTTAATAACTTATTGTTATCCACATTTAGCACTCTACCACCACTAACGGGATGGTGAACAACGAGGATCCCAAGGCCCCTCCAGAGTGTACACCAGAATCCAACACAAACATCTCAGAAATGTGAGTAGATTATGGGGTCATTACTGGGAGCTCCAGGCTGATATATGTGCACAACACCAAATATAGGACATAAATACCATAATATCAAATGCAGCATCCACCGCCCCATGGTTATGGGTCATTGTGCTTTCAGCTTTCGGAATTGTTGGAGATAACAGCCCATAATTGTGGCCGGTCATGCACTTTTAGTGCTGCCCTCACTGTAGGAGAGATGTAGTATGAAATGCCGGCCATTCTTGGTAGTTGTTTTCCTCTCAGCTCTCTATAAAAGGTAGTCTTGAGCAGAAGACCTTCCCCACTATGACAGTCATATGTCCTACTAGGCCTCATAGTCGGTGTTCTTCTAGTGAGACAACCCCTTTTATACGGAGTTTACTTGAGATTTACATGTTTTTCTTCTTCAAACAGGCAGAAAGTATCTGTTCCTGTATGTAATACAGACAATGCTGTTACCATCTTGCCACCCTCGTCCCCATTGCCAGGTATGTACATGTCTACAGCACCAGCAATGTGAATGTTGACTTCAAGGCTCAAATATTCCCACATGGTTTTATACAATACTATAGGTCTCTTATGTTATCCATATTATGACAAAGCAGATCCTATAAGAATATATTGTTACTGATTTTTTTTTTAATTTTTCATCAGAATTTCCATCTCATGAAGAAAGAAAATCGGCAATAAATCTGAGTATGGAGCAACAAAACTCAGAAAATGGAAAAAATGGGAAAAAGAGACGAGGTAAGTGTGAGAATCAACTCCATGTTGTGTGATGTCAGTGAGAATAATTCATGTGGAGTAGATGTCATCTGTCAGTGATGGGATTGTCACATGTATGATTGCTGACAATGACCCCTGACCTCTGTATGATAATATTCCTCTGCCGTCCGGCCACAGTGACTGCATGTAATATGGAGTCCCATCACTTACATTATATTTATTTCTCTTCTCATAGGTTCCATCTTCCGCCGGATCTTATCATCCTGCCGGCGTGGATTATCCAGGGCTGCTCGCGCATTTGCATGCTGTCACTGTTGCCCTAAAACCATCTAAAAGACGGGACACCTAAGCATCCAGCGTCCTGAAGTCCAGCAGATCCATCATCACTGCTGGAGCTGTATAGAAGGACCTTCACCATCTACCTGTGGCCTTCTGACTGGTCAACCTGGACAAGTTTCAGTAACGCCTCTGTCATCGGGCTCCGCGGTATTCATACTGCTCGTCTGACTTGTCATTTACTGATCACCTGGTATCTGACCTCGGCTATCTTCCTGACTTTGATTTAGCCTATTGATAATGTTCACGATTTTATTCATCCCATTATTAATTGAAAAAATGTAAAATCTGTTACTGTTGCTCTGATTCCTTTTTGTCTTGAATTCACAAATACTTGTAACTCACTAATTGCTCTTCTTCTCACTAAATGTATTTCTCATTATCCTTAATGCAGCAGTCAGTCTCATATTTCTGTCCAGCAGTTACACTGGTGCCTCCACCCTGTACCAGTCATTGCACTCATCCACAAACCTCTCCACACTGCTGCACAGTCCTGCATCTCTACCATATCTACACTCCAATGAGCTAATATTAACATCCTCCATAATCAGGACCTCCCACTCTCATGTCCAAGACATTTTCTCTGCTGCACCAGCTCTCAGGAGTGGACTACTGCAGGCAATCAGGTTCATTCCCACTATCAGAGATTTTAAGTGTGCAGTAGAAACAGATTATTTGTGGCAGGACTATCAAATCACCTCACTATTCTAAGTTTTTCCTACAGCACTCAGTAGCACTTAATATTTATACATATACAGATAATGGTTGGTGACTGGTTCATGCAGCCTTAATTCCACAAAGATAGAAATAAAAGGTCAACATGTTTCATACATCCAAACCATCCTTAATCATGGCAGAAAAACATAATTTTAAGTTCCCACTATGAATATTTGGTGAGATATCACAGCTGTGTATTTTCACAGCACAAAGAACGCATCTTACAGATCAGCAAATCACAGTGTGCTGACGCTTAGTGTTGTAGTTTTGAACAACACCATCCATTTTATCATATAATGTGTTGAAAAATGAGAAAAAATGCCAGGTTTGGGTTCCTTCATTTTACAGTGTGTATTGTGTTGTAAAAACAAACTGACAAAATGATTCAGAGTCAGTAGTACGATTACTGTGATACCAAACTTATAAGGTTTATATATATATATATATATATATACACACAGTGTTTAGCATAAATCAGTACACAGAATAGATTTGTCATCAAACCTGTAGTTTCCTTTCAGAATCATCATTTTATATGGGATACCATACTACAAAATACTCTCGCAAATTTGAGCCATTGAATGCAAACAGGATTTGGTATTTTGCAGACCCCAAAAAAGTAATTTTCTTAACAAACTCATTCAAGATCATGTTTCAAAAATGAGAACATCCCAGTAACAGTCTTAAGAGAAAAGCTAAGTTTAGACAACAAAATTCTAATTAACAAGAACTGAACCACAGGTAAGTGTAATTATTCATTAAACAGATGTCCAGCAGACAGGTGTCTGTAAAAGGAAGTTACTTAATAAAGAAAACTCCTTCCCATTTCATGCTATCAGCAATGGCACCACATAGAAGGGAAATGTCACACAACCTGAGAAAGAAAATAATTTCTTTGCAATAAATGTGAAGTCTACAAGAAGATCAGCAAAACTTTACTTATCAGTCAGAATACTGTAGCAAAAGTGATGGAAAACTATAACAAAGATGGAACTGCAACCATCTTACAGAGACGTCCAGGCCGACTATGGAAGTTAACACCTAAACAAAAGCGTCCTCTGATGAGAAGGGTAAGTGGCACCACATAGAAGAGAAATGTCACAAGACATTTCTGAGAAAGAAAATAATTTCTTTACAAAAAATGTGAAGTCTACAAGAAGATCAGCAAAGCTTTTCTTATCAGTCAGATGGAAGTTAACACCTAAACAAAAGCATCATCTGATGAGAAGAAAATCGACAGGCAAATTCATTGCTATTAGCTGAAGAAGTAGAAAGCCAAACTAGGGTGAGTGTTTTCCATGACACGACACGGTGTACACTGCAAATGAATGGCATTCATGAGTGTCCTCCACAAAGGAAGCCTCTCTCCCTTAAAGCCCATGAACAATAAAAGTCCGTCTACAATTTGCCAGGGTCCATGCTTAAAACTATGAGGACTACCGGGACTCTATACTGTGTATGTGCATCTTATGTGTATGTCCGTATTTTATGTTTGTGTGCACTATGTATATGCATACGTTAAAATGTGTATAGAGTATTAGCATGTGCAAATTTTATATGTGTGCCTAATATAAATATACATGGAAATGTATATGTAGGTGGTGCCTGATGGAGGGTGGGGGGCCCAGATCAGAAGTCCTGATTAAGGGCCCTTCACTGTCATTGTCTGCCCCTTATATAAACAGTAAAATCTCCTTTAATAACTGGACTTCCATTGGGGTGGACTTCTCATAGATGGCCAGTATGCATACTATATTGTGAATCTGGGCATCTCTCACAGAAAATCTGATCTGGATATGAGGGTGGTCTTCTATAAGCGGTGATGTTTTGGAGAGATTTAGGGAAAAGTCCCAATGCTTATCCATCGATCTGGTAATTTGAGTAAAATATTTGTGTTGATAACTGATCACAAAGTCACAAAATATGTAAGATTTGGCATAACCTGGTTCATTTTTCAAAAGTTATGCTCAATTTTTTTAGCACCAAGTTTTGTTGCTTTTTTGTAGACTTACACTAACTTAGTATATTGTGTGAGAATTAAATGAATTATGAATTAGTTGGCGCATTTTACCACACTCTGGGGGTCCCTGACAGTCCTTCTTTATCTGCCCTGTAGTGATGCCAATGTAAACTTCCAAGTGACCGCGCAGTCAATCACTGTCACGAATGCAGGACAACCTATGATTAGCTAATTTTTGGGAAATCCTTATAACAAAAGGGGATTGAAAATATTTACAATTATTTTAAAAGCATTAAAAAAAAAACAGACCCAATACTTATAATTAGTTTGTTGAAAGTAGTCTAATTAAAGGGAGCTGAAAGGATTAGAGATTATGAACCCGATTCACCAGTGTTTTTGCCAGAAAACTGGCATAAAGCTCTTGAAAAGTTGCAAAGTTTTGTGACTTTTCCCATTTTCACATAATTTTAACTTCTTTAAAGCCCAAGACGTACTGATACGTATCTGCGCCCTGGGACTTAAGAGCCTGATACGTATTAGTACATCTTTGCGATCGCGCCCGCACACAGGCTGTGCGGGCGTGATCGCCGCCGGGTGTCAACTGATTGTCACAGCTGACACCCGGTGCTATGTGCTGGGAGAGGTCCCGCACATTAACCCCCGCAATGCTGCGATCGAAGTCGTTCGCAGCATTGCGGGGGCAAGGGGAGGTGATCGGGATAGTCACCTCTCCTGCCGGCGTCCAGCAATGTGTGCCGCGGCTTCCCGGATGTTGCCATGATGACCCGATTCACTGAGGGGTGCAGTTTTAAGAATGGTGTCACTTTTGGGTATTTTCAGTCATAAAGACCCCTCAAAGTGACTTCAAATGTGATGTGGTCCCTAATAAAATGGTTTTGTAAATTTTGTTGGAAAAATGAGAAATCGCTGGTCAATTTTAACCCTTATAGCTCCCTAATAAAAATAAATTTGGGTTCCAAAATTGTGCTGATGTAAAGTAGACATATGGGAAATGTTATTTATTAACTTTTTTTGTGTGACATATGTCTCCGATTTAAGGGCATAAAAATTCAAATTTTGAAAATTGCAAAATTTTCAAAATTTTCGCCAAATATCTGTTTTTTTCACAAATAAACACAAGTGATATCGAAGAAATGTTACCACAATCATAAAGTACAATATGTCATGAAAAAATATTCTCAGAACCAGGGGGATCCGTTGAAGCGTTCCAGAGTAATTACCTCATAAAGTGACAGTGGTCAGAATTGTAAAAATTGGCCTGGTCATTAACGTGCAAACCACTTTGGGTTGTAAAGGGGTTAAGGACTCTACCTGCATATACAGTCATGGCGGAAAGTGCTGGCACCCTTGAAATTGTTTCAGAAAATTTCACATGTTTTATTACACGCATGTTTATTTCCTTTGTGTTTATTGGAACAACACAAAAAAACTGAGAAAAAAAAGGCAAATTGGACATAATTTCACACAAAACTCCAAAAATGGGCCGGAATACATATATATATTTTTGATGGGACAACACTGAAGATGCGACACTTTGATACAATGTACTGTAGTCAGTGTACAGCTTGTTTAACTGTAAATTTGGTGTGCCTGCAAAATAACTCAACACACAGCCATTAATGTCTAAACCGCTGGCAACAAAAGTGAGTACACCCCTAAGTGTGTTCTCAGCTGATGTTATTTGTTGGTTTTTCTTTGCATCCCGAACAATTTTCTTGGCAGTTGTGGCTGAAATTTTTGTTGGTCTACCTGACTGTGGTTTGGTTTTTACAGAGCATCTGATTTTCCATTTGTTAATCACAGTTTGAACACTGCAGACTGTCATTATCAATTCCTGGGATATCTTTTTGTATCCCTTGCCTGTGTTATACTCTTTTTGCCTCCCTTTCCTGTGTTATACAGTTCAACTACCTTTTCCCGTAGATCCGTTGATAATTCTTTTGCTTTCCCCATCTCAAAATCCAGAAACGTCAGTGGCTGGATCCCAGAAACTCACTCAGCTTTATGCACACACACTGATTACAAGCAAACAGGTCATAGGTGAGGATGTTACCTTTAGTAGCCATTCAAACCCATTTGTGTCAAATTCTGTGCATGTTATCAGGCCAAAATCACCAGGGTATGTGAACTTTTTGATCAGGATTATTTGGATGTTTTTGGTTGTCATTAGTGATGAGCGAGCACTAAAATGCTCGAGTACTCGTTGCTCGGGTCGAGCAAATTGAAATACTCGGGTGCTCAACCCGAGCAATGAGCCCAATATAAGTCTAGGGGAAACTTGAGCATTTTTCAGGTGGCTCCCCACGGCGGTCTGCAGAGGGCCTAAAAATTGCCCAAATCGATGGGAACTGTGCTCAAATGACATGGGAACAGCATGGGGAAGACCCCTGGAAGCATCTCTGACTCCCAGATCACTGCTGTCAACAACGTCGTCAGAGTATTACGCCACTTTTACGGCGTAAGGAACATCCTTTCCAGGGTGATGACTTGTATATAAGGCAAAATAAATAAACAAAAACAAAAATACTCCTACACACCTTGGGCTATGTTTACACGTAGCATTTTTGACACGTTTTTGCACTTTTGCATTGCTTTCAACCAAGACAAATGCATTCACCAGGAAATGTAATTTTAACATTTTACAACCTTATCTGGCCATGTGGTGTGTGACACATCATCAGACACATGCATACAGTGCTGAAAAGACATGGGAACAGCAAGGGGAAGACCTCTGGAAACATCTCTGACTCCCAGGTCACTGCCTAAATGTGTGCCCATCATAAGTGATCCTTGGCACATGCGAAGATGCCTCCCGCCATGCACCTGTCGTTGCAGACTTGCAACAATCACCGTCCACGTCCTTGTCCCACTGCAGTGTTCAGTTGTCCCTACCCCATTCCTTGGAATGCAAGCACAAGAATGCCGGCAGCCACCCACCCACAGGCTGCAATACTATACTGCCAAATTTTTGACAGCTGCTTGCACTTGAAATGTGGCCTTTTAGGCTCGTGGAGGCGGAAGCTTTTCATAACCTCATGCCGGCGGCGGCCGGGTGTCCATACTCGGTCCCCAGCCGCCACTATATTTCCCGGTATCGCCTCCGCCTTCCACAAGCACGGGTCCCATAACATTACCCGTGCCCTCCCCAGTGCACTTACTGGGAAGGACCGCCTAACCACAAACACGTTGACAGGTGAATGTGGCCAGGGACGGTACGGAGCCAGTCCACAACTTTTTTTGCTAAGAGTTGTATTTAGCTCGGTGAAAGGACTGGTATAGAGGGAAACCGTATCTACCCTGCGTGTCATTTCTCCCAGAAAATCCTGTAATTGAGCTTGTTGCAGAAGCAATGGCAGCCCATCCAGCATCAACTCGCACTTGTCAATGGTGCTTTGACACACACACATCTTTCTTTGCGCATTTAATTTCTTGAATACAGAGTTGGAAAATGGCCTGATCCGTAATGCGTTTTGAGAAATAACATGCATAAGCATGGCCGATCCGCATTAAAAAAGCAGCCATAGATTGTCCAGGAACCTTCCCCCACACTTTTCTTAGCCAGGGCTGCTTTTCGGCAGGGTTGGACGGGCCCACCAGAGAACCGGAGACTTCTCCAGCGGGCCCTGGCTTCTCCTTCAGGAGAGTTCATAGTGCCGAGGTGAGGCCATGATGATGATAGAGGCCATCATCTGCTTAGTTTTCTGTTACTTGGAATGCAATTGCAAGTATGCAGCCAGCCACCCACCCACCCACAGGCCGCAACACTAAACTGACAGATTTCTGGGCAGCTCTTTGCACTTGAAATATGGCCTTTTAAGCTTGTGGAGATGGAAGCTTTTCACAACCTCATGCAGGCGGCGGCTGGGTGTCCATACTCGGTCCCCAGCCGCCAGTATTTTTCCCGGTATCGCCTTCGCCTTCCACAAGCACGGGTCCCACAACATTACCCATGCCCTACCCAGTGCACTTACTAAGAAGGACTGCCTAACCACAAACACGTGGACAGGTGAATGTGGCCAGGGACGGTACGGAGCCAGTCCACAACTTTTTTTGATAAGAGTTGTATTTAGCTCAGTGAAAGGACTGGCATAGAGGGAAACCGTATCTACCCTGCGTGTCATTTCTCCCAGGAAGTCCTCTAAAGCTGCTTGCACTTGAAATGTGGCCTGAACATTACTGCTGGTACTTTTCTGTGGGAATTTTCTTGCCTCCTACCAGACTGGAATATTTCCAGCAAACTATGGTACAACACCATGGTATTAGCACTGCCCCCAATACCAGTAGCGAAGCCATCCTCAATTTCCTTCTCTGGAATTTTATTTGGTAGACTGAATGGCTGCCCAAATACATTTTCTCACAAAGGAGCTGATGATAGAGTGGCAGTAGGTTCAAGTTTCTCCAGCCTGTTAGATATTAGAGGGTGAACGGCAGCACATTGGATCAGTGGTTAGCACTGAAGTCTTGCAGCACTGGGATCCTGGGTTCAAATCCCAGCAAGGACAACATCTGCATGAAATTTGTATGTTCTCCCCATGTTTGGGTGTGTTTCCTCCTCAGTAAAAATAGAGTGTCCTGGAATCTTCCCACACACTTTTCTTAACCAGGACTGCTTCTCGGCTGGGTTGGACAGTCCCACCAGAGAATTCTCTGGTGTGCCTTGGCTTCTACCTCAGGAGAGTTCATGATAGCGCTAACTTTGCAGCTGCTATGGGGCTCTTGAGCGGGTGAGAAAGGTTAGCCCTCAGAAACAAATCCTCTGGTGGGCACAATGTTTTTCAATCTGAAACAGCTTCTCAGTGGGAGTTGTATTTCACCACAGCCATATTCTTTAGCTCTGTGAAAGGACTGGCATAGAGGGAAACCATATCTACCCCGGTTGTCATTTCTCCGTCACCAGTTTCCGCCCATTGTAACACACGACCATGCCTGGCTGTATGTTCAGCGGTGAGAGCCACAGATCAAGCTGCTGTGTTACAGCTTTCAACAACTATGCAGCGCTGGGCGGTTTGTCAATTAAGCATTAAGCATGTTATCTTCAGCACAGCCTGTTGCTGTTTGGCCAAGGCAGTGCTGCAGTGCTGTCTGCTTGTGACTGATGTGGTCATTTCGGAGATGGAGGAGGAGGTGCATGAGCTGAACAATGTGATTACATTGAGGTTAAATTGGTCATGCTGTTTTTTATACTAAAGAAAGATCCTATTGTTATGTTTTTTATGTTATTTTTTATGACAAATGCATTCATCGGGAAATGTCATTTTAACATTTTACAACCTCATCTGGCAATGTGGTGTCATCAGATACATCCTGTTTTATTTATGATGGAGGGACTCTGAAAGTCATAAAGCCTATTTTTAAAGTAACATCAGACGGCCCTTACTATTCTTAAAAGGCCAGCAGTCGGCCCTAGCTATTGTTAGAGAGCCATCAGAGGGCTATGCTTTGTTGTTCCCATTATTAACAAGTGGGTCTCCTATACTGTTATTGTGCATCCAGTGACTGCAAGGGTTGTCAAAAATTTGGACGCAACCTAATACCCCTTTGAAGAGACATAGAGGAGGGTCTCAGTAAAAAAAATGTTCCCATTATAAAGGAGTGGGTATTCTATAGTGTTTATGCCCATGCTGTGACTGCAAGGGTGGCCAAAATTTTTGAAAAAAAACACTAACAATTTAAAGACACAAAGAGCAGGGCCACAGTAACAAGGTACGACATGCTCCCATTTGAAAGGACAGGGTCTGCTATACAGTTATAGGGTATGCAGTGAGTCCAACAGCTGACCAATTTTAGGAAAAAACCCACTAAGAATTTAAAGACACATAGAGCAGGGCCACAGTAACGACAAATTCCCATTAGAAATGATAGGGTCGGCTATACTGTTATAGGGTATGCAGTGAGTCCAATGGCTGACAGATTTTAGGAAAAACCCCACTAAGAATTTAAGGACACACAGAGCAGGGCCACAGTAACAAGGTACGACATGTTCCCATTAGAAAGTAGAGGGTCTGCTATACAGTTATAGGGTATGCAGTGAATCCAACGGCTGACAAATTTTAATGAAAAACCCCAATAAGAATTTAAAGACACACAGAGCAGGGCCACAGTAACAAGGTGCGACATGCTCCCATTAGAAAGGACAGGGTCTGCTATACAGTTATAGGGTATGCAGTGAGTCCAACAGCTGACCAATTTTAGGAAAAAACCCACTAAGAATTTAAAGACACATAGAGCAGGGCCACAGTAACGGCAAATTCCCATTAGAAATGATAGGGTCCAACGGCTGACAGATTTTAGGAAAATCCCCACTAAGAATTTAAAGACACACAGAGCAGGGCCACAGTAACAAGATATGACATGTTCCCATTAGAAAGGAGAGGGTCTGCTATACAGTTATAGGGTATGCAGTGAGTCCAATGGCTGACCAAGTTTAGGAAAAAACCCACTAAGAATTTAAAGACACATAGACCAGGCCACAGAAATGACAAATTCCCATTAGAAAGGAGAGAGTCTCCCATAGTGTTGGACTATGCAGTGACTGCAAGGGCTGCCAAAAATTTGGAGGCACTTCAATGGCCCTTGGAAGAGACGTGGAGGAGCGCATCATAAAAAAATTTTACCATTAGAAAGGAACGGGCCTCCTATACTTGTAATGCCATGCACTAAGTGTATGGGCTGACAAACATTTACTCCTGGGGGGTATACATGAACATACTGTATAAAAATTTTTTTTTATGGGCATCATAAAAATGTAGCGCCCCGAGGGCTCGGCCGCTACAGGGGTATTGCACCTCTGCCAGAGGTGTGATATTCCACTCCCGGGTAAGGATGGAGTATGGACCAGGGTTCAGTTAGCACACTCACCCCATTTCCGAGGGACAGATCCCATTAGACAGAAATGCAGGCACAACAGACCATGTCCCTGGCTGGAGTGGGGAGGGGGTAGGAATACCCAGTGATGTAGGAGCAGATAGGGGTTGGTTCCTGAGCGTAGATAGGAGCCCATTGGTTGCTGGTCACCTGGGCTCATGTTCTAGAGGGAGGTATAAAAGGTGGGCACCATCTTAGAACAGTGTTCAGTCAGAGAGAAGAAGTGACGGAGTGGGGGCCTCTGCAAGGGGCTCTTCTCCGTAGGCAGGCCTAGCCTCTGAGGCCCAGCCAGCACAGAGAGAAGAGAAGAAGAGAAGTTCAGTGAGTGGAGTAAGAGAAGGAGTTCAGCCAGAGAGGGCTGACAGGGAGCTGTGGCTCAGTCTGGGCCCAGCTCCACGAGGCAGGCCTAGGGTGAAGGCCAGGAACAGAAAGGACAAAGAACAGAAAGGAACAAGAACAGAAAGGAACAGAAGAGAAAGAGAGAAACAGAAGGGCTCAGGAACAAGACGGCAGAAGGGACCCTAAGAACCCACGAGAATACAGGGTGAAGGGTCAGGCAGATTAAGGGTACCGGATCCCAAGTTGGTGGAGGAGAAACAGCCCTCAGCCAAAGACTGGAGGTCGTGATCATTTATTGGTACGACACCTCATCAAACCTGCTAGGAAGGCACCATATAGGACAGCGGGGAACGGGAACCACGTTTACCCGCACAAGTCCGCGGCAGCTGGACAAAAGTGGGTCACTGGTGAGGCAGGCCTGAGAAAGGATTGAAGGGGGTCCTGTGCCATGCTCCTGAACTGCCTGGGGTTGACCGAGCCCCTCATCTTGTGGACGCAGCACGGCTCGGGCGGTCATTGCTGACAGAAGTGACCCGGAGTACATGAACTGTGAGTAAAAGACATTGGACTGCAGTACGTTGTCTGTGTACTCTTTCGCTCCTCCAGCACTAACGGCACTGGGACTCTCTGCACCATCACCCCCACCATCCACTACACTGCCCTGGGGCTGCACTCTTCCCGTGGGGAGTCACACTACCTCAGCTGCATACATCATCAGCCCCAGCGGTCTGCCTTGCAGCGGCAGTTCATAATAACCACAATCCACGGGTGGCGTAGTCGGACATCACTTAGGACTGCTAAAGGACTACCACTGGTCTGACCACCCTGAGCCACGGAACCGGGACGCCACTACTACCCCCACCGTCTCCCTATTGCCCGGCTCTGAGTGCCCCACGGCCCAGGGGCGAGTCAAACACCCTTTAAAAAAATTATGTGGGTGTTGCATCATGGACCACGGTCACCCTGGTGATATGGTAGTGGAGGATGAGGAGAAGGAGAAGGACAAGAGCAAATAGCCAAAATCAGGAAGCGTATACCCATGTGTGGGTGTGAAAAGGTGCATGGGAATACACCTCCCAAGAAAAGACACTGGATTTGAGTTTATGTTACTCTGCTATCATTCGGTGGTGTTGAGAAGTCTGGCCCAATCCAGCCCTTGTTCATTTTTATAAGAGTCAGCCTGTCAGCATTTTCAGTTGACAGGAGGATGCGCTTATCAGTTATAATTCCACCAGCGGCACTAAAAACCCGATCTGATAAAACGCTGGCGGCAGGGCAGGCCAGGACCTCCAAGGCATAGAGAGCCAGTTCATTCCACATATCTAGCTTGGATACCCAATATTTATAAGGCACAGAGGAATCACAGAGGACGTTGGTACGGTACGGCAAGGTACTCCCTCAGCATCTTCCCAAACTTTGCACTCCTTGTGAGAGTACCCTGCGCCTCAGGGCCTGTGCAATGGGAGGGTCTGAGAAAACTCTCCCAGAATTTTGACAGTGTTCCCCTGCCTCTGCTGGATTGAAGTTGTGTCTCTCTCGCCTGTACTTCTTGGTTGTCGAACGAAGTGTGCCCTCTGCCTCCAGCGTTTTCAGATGGGAATTTTTTTAATAGTTCCGCAACAAGGGCCTTCTGGTACTGCCTCATTTTTGTACACCTGTCCGCCTCAGGAATAAGAGATATAAAGTTCTCCTTGTAGAGTGGGTCTAAAAGTGTCACCAACCAGTAATGACCTAAAATTTTGAGAATGCGAGGGTCATGGGAAAGGCAGCATAACATAAACTCAGCCATGCGTGCCAGACTACTAACAGGCAAGACTTCCGTGTCCTCACCAAGAGGATGACTGACCATGCTCTCCTCCTCCTCCTCTCTGTCCTCTGGCCATCCACGCTGAACAGACGGTATGACAGCTGTGCAGATAGCACCGTCTATAGTGCATGAAACTAGTTCCTGTCCTTCCTCCTCCTCCTCTTCCTCATTGTCACCCAATCCACGTTGGCATGAGATGAGGCTTGGCTGTGTGTAATCACCCTGTATGGTTAATTGCTCCATCTTATCGTGCTCCGCCTGCAATGCATCATCTTTGATTGTGAGCAGAGAGCGTTTCAGAAGACAGAGAAGCGGGATGGTGAGGCTAATTATGGCGTCATCGCCGCTCACCATCTTGGTGGAGTCCTCAAAGTTTTGGAGGATGGTACATATGTCTGACATCCACGTCCACTACTGAGGTCTTATGTGTGGAGTCTGAACTGAACACCGATAGCCTTTTTGATGCTGGTACTCAACAACTGCCCTCTTCTGCTCACAAATCCTTCCCAACATCTGCAATGTAGAGTTCCAACGTGTGGGGACATCACCAGTCTGTGAGCCAGAAGATGCAAATGCTGCTGAAACACTGCAAGGGCGGCGGAAGCTGTAGCTGACTTTCTAAAATGGGCACACAGGCGGCATACTTTAACAAGCAGATCTGGCAGCTCCGGGTAGGATTTGAGTAACCGCTGAACCACGAGGTTAAGCACATGGGCCAGGCATGGTACGTGTGTGAGCTCGCCTCGCCTCAGAGCTGCCACCAGGTTCCGGCCATTGTCACACACGACCATGCCTGGCTGTAGGTTCAGTGGTTTGAGCCACAGATCTGCCTGCTCTTTCAGAGCTGTCCATAACTCTTCAGCATTGTGTGTTTTTTCACCTAAGCATATTAGTTTCAGCACAGCCTGTTGCCTCTTGGCCGAGGCAGTGCTGCAGTGCTTCCAGCTTGTGACTGATGCGGAGATGGAGGCTGAGGAGGAGGAGGAGGAGGCTGAGGAGCATGAGGTGCAGGAGCTGTAGACCGTGGGGGCAACCCTGATTGACCTAGGGCCTGCAATCCTTGGCGTCGGGAGGACGTGTTCCGTCCCAAGGTCCGACTGGGTCCCGGCTTCCACTATGTTAACCCAGTGTGCTATCAGCGAGATGTACCGTCCCTGCCCACAAGCACTTGTCCACGTGTCCGTGGTTAGGTGGACTTTACCGGTAACTGCGTTGCTGAGGTCACGGCTAATGTTTTGGAACACGTGCTTGTGTAGGGGGACGGCACACTGGGAGAAATAGTGGCGGCTGGGGACAGAGTACCGAGGGACGGCCGCCACCATCAGGTTGCGGAATGCTTCTGTCTCCACAAGCCTAAAAGGCAACATTTCGAGCCAAGCAGTCGTGAATTGTGAGAATTTAGTAGTGTGGCCTGTGGGACGTTGGCTGCATATTTGCGCTTGCATTCCAAGGACTGGAGTATGAACAACTGAACGCTGCGCTGGGAAAAGGACATGGACGTGCTTCCTGATGCTGCTACTTGAGAGTGTGCAATGACAGGTGCAGGGCAGGAGGAATCTTTGCATGCACTATGGACAGGGGATTGGCTTGCATGCACAACAGCAGAAGAAGCAATGGTGCCACCTGTAGACACTGTTCCTGGACCCTGGTGTTTGGCCCACAAAGTCGAGTGCTTTGCTGCCATGTGCCTGATCATGCTGGTGGTGGTCAGGCTGGTCGTTTTGACACCCCTGCTGATGCTGGTCTGGCTCGTGATGCAAATGGCCTTTTTGGAGCTATCAGCAGAGTCTTTAAAAAAGAACCAGACTCGGGAAGACCTAACAGTTGTAGTGGCAACTTCCTTCGTGTTGGTGTTACGGGAAACGGTAGCCTGCCTTCTGTCTGCGGCCACCACACTGCTTCTTCCTGCCTGTTGGGGTGCTCTGCCTCCCTCCCCCTGTGTGCTGCTGTCCTTGCTCTGCATGTCCTCCTGCCAGGTTGGGTCAGTTACTATATCATCCACCACCTCGTCTCCCACTTCTGCACCCTGGTACTATTCCTGACTTTCTGCCAATTGTGTCTCATCATCGTCCACCTCTTGTGACAGTTTCCCACCGGCGCCTTCGTGTGACCGTGGCTGCTCAAATATTTGGGCATCGCTACACGTGATCTCCTCTTTCCCCGCTTCAAGTGGACCGGGCGAGAGGCCCGAATCCATAAATGGAAAAGTGAATAGCTCTTCAGATTGTCCAAGTGTGGGATAAGTTGTCTCTGGGTACTCGGCATGGTGGGAGGAAGGAGGATCAGGGTGAGGAATATGCAGTCCAGACTCACGGCTACTGAGACTTGACCGTGTGGAAGACAGGGTGGTGGTGGTGGTGGCTAAGTGACTGGAAGCATTATCCGCTATCCAACCAACAACCTTTTGACACTGATCTGGGTTCAATAGTGGTGTGCTGCGGTCCCCTAGAAATTGGGACAGGAAGGTCAGGCGAGAAGATGTGGGTGTTTGTTGTGGTACAATTTCGGCTTGCCCACGGCCTTGTCCTCGGCCTCTGCATGTACCATTACCATCACGTCCAGTTCCCCGTCCCTTGCCACGTGCCTTGCCCATTTTAAATGGAGGATAGCATCTTCCACGCTCACTACAAATGACTGAGTTTGAAGCGAAGTTATATGTGATCGGTGTGATGGAGAAAACAGAGTTTTAAATACCTGGCCTGTAAGTAAGTAGTGTGAACAGCAAACTGCTGTGAATAGCTTCACTGACACACTGAAAAAATGGAGGCCAGAAATGGCAGTATTTTCTGACAACGTATATGTGATCCGTGTGACGGAGAAAACACAGTTTTAAATAGCTGGATTTCTAGCGCTCTAACATGGAAAGGACCTGGCTGTATTCTGCAGTGCCAACAAGCAAATGGCGCAGAAAAACGGTGTTCTCTGGATTGCTTTATAAGCAAATAATGAGGATTAAGATCCAAAGAAAAGTATTCCTGGCCCCTGAGACCTGGGCCTTTGTATAGAAATATCTAACAGCAGCAGAAGGCAGAATTGGAATGGAGCCTCTTGTGCTATATGCACTGCAGTCTGCTATATACACTGCCTGCCTGCCTATATACACTGCCTGCCTGATATCTCTGCAGATGGATTAGTCCTCAGAAGGACTGTTTGTTGAGATGGATATGTGTAATGTGCGGTTTTTCTCACTACACTACCTAATACACAATCAAATCTCTCCCTAACGCAGCAGCTCTCCCTACACTGTCTGATCCGGAGTGACTGTGATGAGCATGGCGGCGCCAGGTCAGATATAGACCTGATGACGCTGTGCGCCAGCCAATCACTGTAATGCCCACAACCAACATGACTATGGCATTACAGTGCATGGCAGGCAATCCCTGCATGTTCATTGGCTCTGTAAAGAGCGCCAAACATGCAGGGAGGGGACCCGACTTCCCGCCCGACCAACCCGGAAATACTCGGTGAGCGCAGAGCATCTCGAGCAGTGAGATACTCGGGCAAGCACCGAGCAGTAGCGAGCATGCTCGCTCATCACTAGTTGTCATTAAGATTTAAAAAGAGAAAACACAGAAATGTGACAGTAAATGGCTTCACCCAACCAATAACCATGAGTGGAGAAAAAGTGTTTTTGTTATCATTCATTTTCTCTGAAACAAGGCCAAGAAAGGAAAAATTCTGCTGGGGTATGTAAACTTTTGAGCAGAACTGTATATGCGCCAGCCCCAGTGTCTCCTATTCTATATACTCCAGCCCCAGTGTCTCCTATTCTATATACTCCAGCTTCTTCTGTGATGTATATGCTCTAGCCCCAATGTATCCTGTGATGAATATACGCCAGCCCCAGTGTCTCCTATTCTATATACTCCAGCCCCAGTGTCTCCTATTCTATATACTCCAGTCCCAGTGTCTCCTATTCTATATACACCAGCCCCAGTGTCTCCTATTCTGTATACTCCAGCCCCAGTGTCTCCTATTCTATATACTCCAGCCCCAGTGTCTCCTATTCTATATACTCCAGCTTCTTCTGTGATGTATATGCTCTAGCCCCAATGTATCCTGTGATGAATATACGCCAGCCCCAGTGTCTCCTATTCTATATACTCCAGCTCCAGTGTCTTCTGTGACGTAGCTAATGTAGCCCTAATGTCTCTTATGCAGAGGCGTCGCATGATAAAGCAGTGAGACACATGCTCCCTGCCCTATCACTATCTCTTTCATATGCCACAGATCGCCATAGGCCTGCAGTTAACGAGATGTCAGCATACTCACGCAGGTGGCTCGGTGACATCATTGCATCGCTCTGCTCTGCAGTCCCGCCATGGAAGAGGAGACAGAGGCCGTGATGTAGGGAATCAGGATTAAGTGAGAATAAACTTTATTTTTTTAAATGATCGGGCAGTGGAGCCATCCTACTATATATCTGGAGTAGTGGGTCCATCATACTACATATGGAGTAGTGGGGCCATTATACTATATGTATGTGGGGCAGTGGGACCATCATAGTATATACAGGTGCATCTCACTATATTAGAATATCTTCAAAAAGTTAATTTATTCCAGTTCTTCAATACTGTTTCAGTATGCTCCACAATCATGAGGAAGACTGCTGACTTGACAGATGTCCAGAAGGCAGTCATTGACACACTCCACAAGGTCCTAGAGTTCCAATTTTCATTTGGAAATCAAGGTCCCAGAGTCTGGAGGAAGAGTGGAGAGTCCACAATCCAAGCTGCTTGAGGTCTAGTGTGAAGGCTCCACAATCAGTGATGGTTTGGGGGGCCATGTCATCTGCTGGTGTAGGTCCACTGTGTTTTATCAAGACCAAAGTCAGCACAGCCGGCTACCAGGACATTTTACAGCACTTCATGCTTCCCTCTGCCCACAAGCTTTTTGGAGATGGAAATGTCATTCTCCAGCAGGACTTGGCCCCTGTCCACACGGCCAAAAGGTTTACACACAACAGTATCACTGTGCTTGATTGGCAGCAAACTCGCCTGACCTTAACCCCATAGAGAATCTATTATAGAGAATCTATGGGGTATTGTCAAGAGGAAGATGAGAGACACCAGACCCAACAATGCAGATGAGCTGAAAGACAGCTTTTTGTATTGAAGAACTGAAATAACTTAACTTTTTGATGATATTCTAATTTAGTGAGATGCACCTGTATATGGAGCAGTGGGACCATCATGCTATATATATGGAGGAGTGGGGGCATCATACTAAATATAGAGCAGTGTGTGTGTGTCACCCCAGGCCTGGATGCCACAAACAATAATCTGTTTCTGAAAGCAGGAGGGAGGTCCCCTGGTAAGGGACAATTAGCATACAGCACCTCCTGTCCCAGGCCAGCAGGGGGAGCTGGCTGCCCCTATAAAAGCTGGAACTGGGGGCAGGGTTAGAGAGAACTGGAAGACCTAGCTCAGGAGTGAGACTAGTCCCAGAGAAGGAGGGACAGTTCAGCTGTAGCTGAGGAGTCCGTGAGGCAGAGGAGAAACTGCAAGCCAGAGACAGAGGCGACGAGAGCCGGTCCTGGCAGAGAACCAATCTACCGGACATTGGGGTCCGAGGCTGTCAGGGTTACAAGCCCAGCAGCAGAGAACCAACCTGCGAGGGATTTCAGGTCCCTTGGCCTAAGAAGCCTGGAGGCTCAGCCACACAGAGGGACCAGTACATCGAGGAGCAAGCAACAGGTACCCAAGGCCTGAGTCGCAAGCCATACAGGAGAGAAGTACACGGCCAGCTCAGGGACGTGGGCTATTACACCACGAAAAGGGGGATAGTCAGAAAGAGCATAGAGAGAACGGTAGGCCTACACACTCACCCTGACCAGTGGGGCTCGCCCGAATGCTCTCAGACACCCAGGCCCATTCCTAACCGGTACTGTTGGGTCATTAATAATATCTACAATAAAGACCCTTAACTGTTTGAAGCAGACTCTGAACTCTTACTATTGCGGCCTGCACTATCACCCCCAACATCCACCTACACTGCCCTGAGGCTACACTCTTCCCGTGGGGAGTTATCCTACCCCTGTGCTGCACACCAACACCAGCCTCAGCGGTCTGCCTTGCAGCGGCGGTTATCTCCAACCGCAATCCACGGGTGGCGTAGTCGGACATTGAAAACACTGATAAATAGACTGCCACCATTTGGTCTGACCACCCTGAGCCACGGGATCGGGTAGCCACTACTACCCCCATCAGCACCGTACACTAGAAGGCCTGGTTCCGTGTACCCCACGGCCCAGGGGCCGAGTCAGCTTTGGCGTAGTAGGCAGAATTGTGACCAACCCACCACAAACGGGTATTGCGTGCCTGGAAAAGACTCTATACATATCTGAGTGAAGTTTCCCGCCATTCGGGGCCATTTTCCGCCAATGGGAGCCGTTTCCCGCCATCGGGCGCCATCTTCGGGACGCCGCGCGGGAAGAAGAGGGGCGTGGACATCCAAAAACGCGCGAGACCTGAAGCCCCGCCCAACGCTGAGACGCTGCTCAAGGTCCTGGAAGGAGATCCAGCGGATGCCGACGTCATCACCGAGCAACGCAAGGTCCTCGCCCAGAGCATCGCGAGCGGAGCTGCGGCCTACAGAAGAGGATCGCCAGAAGGTAGGCCACGGTTAACTAGGGGGGAGGAAGATGTCGGACGCGGAGGGACCCTCTACCACCAGCGTAGCCGCTGCAGCTGTGATGCCGTTTTCCATGCCCTATATCCATAGGCGGATTATAATGAGGGCAATCCGGGGGACCGCCCAGGGCCCCGAGCCTGCAGGGGGCCTGCGGCTCCAGGCGGGGTGTCTAATGCCGGATTGCCCTCATTATATGTGCGGGCCGCCGCGGCACATAGCGGTAGCAGTGGCGGGAGGGGGGGGCCCGGACCGCTCCCCCAGCAGCGGCCGCTGCTACTTCTTCATCGGCCGGGCCAGCACTGCAGCAGTTAACTTCCCTGTGCTGGCCCGGCCGCGTCACTGCTAGGAGACATGGCCCTGTGCGCGGCTGTATCACCTAGCTGTGACGTCACGCAGTGCGCCCCGGCCTGCAGTGCTGCACCGGAAAAGAGAGAGAGCAGGCAGGAGGAATTGAGCCGGGGGATGGTGAGTGTGTGTGTGTGGGCAGATGTGTGTGTGGGCAGGTGTGTGTGTGTTTGTGGGCAGGTGTTTGTGGGGGAAGGTGTCTGTGTGGGCAGGTGTGTGTGTGTATATGTGTGAGTGTGTGTGTGTGTGTGTAATGTAGTGTAGTGTAGTGTGTGTATATGTGTGTGTGTGTGTGTAGTGTAGTGTGAGTGTAGTGTAGTGTAGTGTAGTGTAGTGTAGTGTAATGTAGTGTAATGTAGTGTAGTGTAGTGTAGTGTAGTGTAGTGTATTGTAGTGTAGTGTAGTGTAGTGTGAGTGTAGTGTAGTGTAGTGTGAGTGTAGTGTGAGTGTAGTGTAGTGTAGTGTGAGTGTAGTGTAGTGTAGTGTGAGTGTAGTGTAGTGTAGTGTAGTGTAGTGTAGTGTAGTGTAATGTAGTGTAATGTAATGTAGTGTATTGTAGTGTAGTGTAGTGTATTGTAGTGTAGTGTAGTGTAGTGTAGTGTAGTGTAATGTAGTGTATTGTAGTGTAGTGTAGTGTATTGTAGTGTAGTGTAGTGTGAGTGTAGTGTAGTGTAGTGTGAGTGTAGTGTAATGTAGTGTAGTGTAGTGTAGGTGTAATGTACTGTAGTGTAGTGTGTGTAGTGTAGTGTAGTGTAGTGTAGTGTAATGTAGTGTAATGTAGTGTAGTGTAAGTGTAGTGTAGTGTAGGGTAGTGTGTGTAGTGTAGTGTAGTGTAGTGTAGTGTAGTGCAGTGTAGTGTAGTGTAGTGCAGTGTAGTGTAGTGTAGTGTAGTGTAGTGCAGTGTAGTGTAGTGTAGTGTAGTGTAGTGTAGTGTAGTGTAGTGCAGTGCAGTGCAGTGTAGTGTAGTGTAGTGCAGTGCAGTGTAGTGTAGTGTAGTGTAGTGTAGTGCAGTGTAGTGTAGTGTAGTGTAGTGTAATGTAGTGTAGTGCAGTGCAGTGCAGTGTAGTGTAGTGTAATGTAGTGTAGTGTAGTGTAATGTAGTGTAGTGTAGTGCAGTGCAGTGCAGTGTAGTGTAGTGTAATGTAGTGTAGTGTAGTGCAGTGTAGTGTAGAGTAGTGCAGTGCAGTGCAGTGTAGTGTAGTGTAGTGCAGTGCAGTGTAGTGTAGTGCAGTGTAATGTAGTGTAGTGTAGTGCAGTGCAGTGCAGTGTAGTGTAGTGTAGTGTAATGTAGTGTAGTGCAGTGCAGTGTAGTGTAGTGTAGTGTAGTGTAATGTAGTGTAGTGCAGTGCAGTGCAGTGTAGTGTAGTGTAGTGTAATGTAGTGTAGTGTAGTGCAGTGTAGTGTAGTGTAGTGTAGTGTAGTGCAGTGTAGTGTAGTGCAGTGTAGTGTAGTGTAGTGTAGTGTAGTGTAGTGTAGTGCAGTGCAGTGTAGTGTAGTGTAGTGTAGTGCAGTGCAGTGTAGTGTAGCGTAGTGTAGTGTAGTGCAGTGCAGTGTAGTGTAGTGTAATGTAGTGTAGTGCAGTGCAGTGTAGTGTAGTGTAATGTAGTGTAGTGTAGTGTAATGTAGTGTAGTGTAGTGCAGTGCAGTGTAGTGTAGTGTAGTGTAGTGCAGTGCAGTGCAGTGTAGTGTAGTGTAATGTAGTGTAGTGTAGTGCAGTGCAGTGCAGTGTAGTGTAGTGTAGTGCAGTGTAGTGTAGTGTAGTGTAGTGTAGTGTAGTGTAGTGCAGTGCAGTGCAGTGCAGTGCAGTGTAGTGTAGTGTAGTGCAGTGTAGTGTAGTGTAGTGTAGTGTAGTGCAGTGCAGTGCAGTGTAGTGTAGTGTAGTGTAGTGTAGTGTAATGTAGTGTAGTGTAGTGTAGTGTAGTGTAGTGTAGTGTACTGTAGTGTAATGTAGTGTAGTGTAGTGTAGTGTAGTGTAATGTAGTGTGGTGTAGTGTAGTGTAGTGTAGTGTAGTGTAGTGTAGTGTAGTGCAGTGCAGTGCAGTGTAGTGTAGTGTAGTGTAGTGTAGTGTAATGTAGTGTAGTGTAGTGCAGTGCAGTGTAGTGTAGTGTAGTGTAGTGTAGTGTAGTGTAGTGTAGTGCAGTGCAGTGCAGTGTAGTGTAGTGTAGTGTAGTGTAGTGTAATGTAGTGTAGTGTAGTGCAGTGCAGTGTAGTGTAGTGTAGTGTAGTGTAGTGTAGTGTGAGTGTAGTGTAGTGTAGTGTAATGTAGTGTAGTGTAGTGTAGTGTAGTGTAGTGTAATGTAGTGTAGTGTAGTGTAGTGTGAGTGTAGTGTAGTGTAGTGTAATGTAGTGTAGTGTAGTGTAGTGTAGTGTAGTGTAGTGCAGTGTAGTGTAGTGTAGTGTGAGTGTAGTGTAATGTAGTGTAGTGTAGGTGTAGTGTAGTGTAGTGTGTGTAGTGTAGTGTAGTGTAATGTAGTGTAGTGTAGTGCAGTGTAGTGTAGTGTAGTGTAGTGTAATGTAGTGTAGTGTAGTGCAGTGCAGTGTAGTGTAGTGTAGTGTAGTGTAGTGCAGTGTAGTGTAGTGTAGTGTAGTGTAATGTAGTGTAGTGTAGTGCAGTGCAGTGTAGTGTAGTGTAATGTAGTGTAGTGTAGTGCAGTGCAGTGTAGTGTAGTGTAGTGTAGTGTAGTGTAATGTAGTGTAGTGTAGTATAGTGCAGTGTAGTGTAGTGTAGTGTAATGTAGTGTAGTGTAGTGCAGTGCAGTGTAGTGTAGTGTAGTGTAGTGTAATGTTGTGTAGTGTAGTGCAGTGCAGTGTAGTGTAGTGTAGTGTAGTGTAGTGTAGTGTAATGTAGTGTAGTGTAGTGCAGTGCAGTGCAGTGTAGTGTAGTGTAATGTAGTGTAGTGTAGTGCAGTGTAGTGTAGTGTAGTGTAGTGTAGTGTAATGTAGTGTAGTGTAGTGTAGTGTAGTGTAATGTAGTGTAGTGTAGTGTGAGAGTAGTGTAGTGTAGTGTAATGTAGTGTAGTGCAGTGTAGTGTAGTGTAGTGTAGTGTAGTGTAGTGTGAGTGTAGTGTAGTGTAATGTAGTGTAGTGTAGTGTAGTGTGAGTGTAGTGTAGTGTGAGTGTAGTGTAGTGTAATGTAGTGTAGTGTAGTGTAGTGTAGTGCAGTGCAGTGTAGTGTAATGTAGTGTAGTGTGAGTGTAGTGTAGTGTAGTGTAGTGTAGTGTAGTGTAATGTAGTGTAGTGTAGTGTAGTGTAGTGTAGTGTAATGTAGTGTAGTGTGAGTGTAGTGTAGTGTAGTGTAGTGTAGTGTAATGTAGTGTAGTGTGAGTGTAGTGTAGTGTAATGTAGTGTAGTGTAGTGTAGTGTGAGTGTAGTGTAGTGTGAGTGTAGTGTAGTGTAATGTAGTGTAGTGTAGTGTAGTGTAGTGCAGTGCAGTGTAGTGTAATGTAGTGTAGTGTGAGTGTAGTGTAGTGTAGTGTAGTGTAGTGTAGTGTAATGTAGTGTAGTGTAGTGTAGTGTAGTGTAGTGTAATGTAGTGTAGTGTGAGTGTAGTGTAGTGTAGTGTAGTGTAGTGTAGTGTAATGTAGTGTAGTGTGAGTGTAGTGTAGTGTAGTGTAGTGTAGTGTAGTGTAATGTAGTGTAGTGTAGTGTAATGTAGTGTAGTGTAGTGTGAGTGTAGTGTAGTGTAGTGTAGTGTAGTGTAATGTAGTGTAGTGTAGTGTAGTGCAGTGCAGTGTAGTGTAGTGTATTGTAGTGTAGTGTAATGTAGTGTAGTGTACTGTAGTGTAGTGTAGTGTAGTGTAGTGTAGTGTAATGTAGTGTAGTGTAGTGTAGTGTAGTGTAGTGTAATGTAGTGTAGTGTAGTGTAGTGTAATGTAGTGTAGTGTAGTGTAGTGTAGTGTAGTGTAATGTAGTGTAGTGTAATGTAATGTAGTATAGTGTAGTGTAATGTAGTGTATTGTAGTGTAGTGTAGTGTAGTGTAGTGTAATGTAGTGTAGTGTAGTGTAGTGTAGTGTAGTGTAGTGTAGTGTAATGTAGTGTAGTGTAGTGTAGTGTAGTGTAGTGTAATGTAGTGTAATGTAGTGTAATGTAGTGTAGTGTAGTGTAGTGTAGTGTAGTGTAATGTAGTGTAGTGTAGTGTAGTGTAGTGTAGTGTAGTGTAATGTAGTGTAGTGTAGTGTAGTGTAGTGTAGTGTAGTGTAGTGTAATGTAGTGTAGTGTAGTGTAGTGTAGTGTAGTGTAATGTAGTGTAGTGTAGTGTAGTGTAGTGTAGTGTAGTGTAGTGTAGTGTAGTGTAGTGTGAGTGTAGTGTAGTGTAATGTAGTGTAGTGTAGTGTAATGTAGTGTAGTGTAGTGTAGTGTAGTGTAGTGTAATGTAGTGTAGTGTAATGTAATGTAGTATAGTGTAGTGTAATGTAGTGTATTGTAGTGTAGTGTAGTGTAGTGTAGTGTAATGTAGTGTAGTGTAGTGTAGTGTAGTGTAGTGTAGTGTAGTGTAATGTACGTGTAGTGTAGTAGTGTACGTGTAATGTAGTGTAGTGTAGTGTAGAGTGTAGTTAGTGTAGGTAGTGTAGTGTAGTGTAGTGTTATTAATGTAGTTGTGTAGTGTAGTGTAGTGTAGTGTATGTAGTAGTGTAGTGTAGTGAAGTGTATGTAGTGTAGTGTAGTGTTTGTAGTGTAGTGTAGTGTAATGTAGTTGTAGTGTAGTGGAGTGTGTGATATGTGTAGTGTAGTGTAGTGAGTGTAGTGTATGTGTGTATGAGTGTAGTGTAGTGTGTGTAATGTATGTTGTAGTGTAGTGTAGTGTAGTGTAGTTGTGTAGAGTAGTGTAGTGTAGTGTAGTGATATTGAGTAATGTAGTGTAGTGTAGTGTAGTGTATGGCTAGTAGTATGAAGTAGTGTATGTGGATTAGTGTATTATAGTATGTATTATTTAGTGTATACTATACACCACACTACCACCCCACCATGAGAGTCACACCCAACACATAAGCAGCTTTAGTATAAAGATCTCCACATGGGGGGGCTTCTTTAAGTGAGATGGAGGTATGGCAGGAGACCACTTGTCTCTGCCGAATGTCTGCGCAGGGCCTGTGCGGCTAGCAGTTTTACTGGCCCATTGTGATTGGCCCCTTAGCAGGTTTATTGCATGTATCCGGCAGTTTGTCATATTAGTAAGTCTTTAAAACCTTTCAGAAATTACAGGACATAGTTGGGGTTTGTTCACACTGAGTTTTTGAGGAGTCTTTGGAGCAGAAACGGAGTGGAAATTCACCTCAAAAATGTAAAACTTCTCAAAAACTTGGAGGTTCAGTTTCTGCTTTGAAAGCGTCAAAAAGACTCCTTGTACTCACAGCCTTAGTATGATTGAGAAAAAGCCATGTCCATCAAGTTCTATGGAGTGATTGGTAAGGGGTGTAGATCCATCCAGAATGTCTGATCCAATGCTTTACTAGAGCCGAAAGCTGGAAAATCTGGGTTATGTTAATAAAAAATAAACCTTAGAAACAAAGTTTTCTGCCCTTTTCTTTCTAGTGTCATGCATGTGGTTTTCTTCTGTAGAATACACTAGATGTACGAGTATACAAGTATTCCATGTCACCTCTGTGAAGTTACTGAGCATTCACATCACTTTGTAGAAAGCACCATGTCCATGTACCTGAACATCGCTGGTTGTACGGGGATCAGAGCCAAAAAAGGGGAAAAAAGGGCCCGATTTGTAATGTGTTTTTAAGTCACTTTTCTTTTTATGTCTTTTAGTATTCCTACATATTTTTGCGCCTGATTCTTATAAATTGTGCGTGTGGTTTCATGAATTTGGGTGGATTTAGCACAAGTCTCATATGTTCGACTGCAATGTCGCAAAAAAACGGAGTAAAAATGACAGCCGTCTATAGAATAATTTGGGGTGGGGGCCTAGTACATTTCTGCAGAAGGGTCTAGGCTATTTTTGCTGTCACTTGAGAGCTTGAGGAAGGTGAGTGGTTTTTGCTCCTTTCATGTGGTGTTGGTGCAGTGTGTCGGCCATTGTTGCTGTGGTTTTGTGCTTGTGGGGCGGCGTGGCCTGGAGTCATGGGGACTCGGTCTGGCAGCATGGGTGCTGTGAGGCACCGGGCCGCCCGCCCTGCTGGTGCATTGTCGCTGCGGCGGTGGGTGGCGCACGGCTCCGCTCCCGTTCAGGCAGGAAATGTTAGGACCCACTATGAGGTTTGCCGTGACGTGGCAGTGGGCTTCATACAGTCTGATCATTACATCAAATGGAGTTTTTGGAGGTGCGCTCCATGCTCCTTTTTTTTACATTTCTGTAAAGACTTTGTAACATTTTAAATAAACCCAGGAGAAGACATAAAATAGACTTTACAAAAGGGGCAAATTAAAACCGTATAAGGCCGAAATGAGAAACAGCCAAAAACACAGAAAACCACACAAAAATGTGCAAATGAAAACATGGATTGGGCCCAAAGTTTATTATTATAGAGGGATTGATACCTTTAGTTATAAAAAGGGACTGAAAATGGGAGTCGCATCACAGCTCAATACAACCTACTTTATATTTCACCAAATACATTAATGTAATTATAGCGGAGCATGGTATGGATGGTGTATATAAACATGCAGACAAGATGGCGGTATATTATCGTACCTATAGCGGTGCATGGTATGGATGGTGTATATGAACATGCAGACAACATGGCGGTATATTATCGTACCTATAGCGGTGCATGGTATGGATGGTGTATATGAACATGCAGACAACATGGCGGTATATTATCGTACCTATAGCGGTGCATAGTATGGATGGTGTATATAAACATGCAGACAACATGGCGGTATATTATCGTACCTATAGCGGGTGCATGGTATGGATGGTGTATATGAACATGCAGACAACATGGCGGTATATTATTATACCTATAGCGGTGCATGGTATGGATGGTGTATATAAACATGCAGATAAGATGGCGGTATATTATCGTACCTATAGCGGTGCATAGTATGGATGGTGTATATAAACATGCAGACAAGATGGCGGTATATTATCGTACCTATAGCGGGTGCATGGTATGGATGGTGTATATGAACATGCAGACAACATGGCGGTATATTATTATACCTATAGCGGTGCATGGTATGGATGGTGTATATAAACATGCAGACAAGATGGCGGTATATTATCATACCTATAGCGGTGCATGGTATGGATGGTGTATATAAACATGCAGACAAGATGGCGGTATATTATCGTACCTATAGCGGTGCATGGTATGGATGGTGTATATAAACATGCAGACAAGATGGCGGTATATTATCGTACATATAGCGGGTGCATGGTATGGATGGTGTATATGAACATGCAGACAACATGGCGGTATATTATTATACCTATAGCGGTGCATGGTATGGATGGTGTATATAAACATGCAGACAAGATGGCGGTATATTATCATACCTATAGCGGTGCATGGTATGGATGGTGTATATAAACATGCAGACAAGATGGCGGTATATTATCGTACCTATAGCGGTGCATGGTATGGATGGTGTATATAAACATGCAGACAAGATGGCGGTATATTATCGTACCTATAGCGGTGCATAGTATGGATGGTGTATATAAACATGCAGACAAGATGGCGGTATATTATCGTACCTATAGCGGGTGCATGGTATGGATGGTGTATATGAACATGCAGACAACATGGCGGTATATTATTATACCTATAGCGGTGCATGGTATGGATGGTGTATATAAACATGCAGACAACATGGCGGTATATTATCATACCTATATCGGTGCATAGTATGGATGGTGTATATAAACATGCAGACAACATGGCGGTATATTATCGTACATATAGCGGTGCATAGTATGGATGGTGTATATGAACATGCAGACAACATGGCGGTATATTATCGTACATATAGCGGTGCATGGTATGGTATGGATGGTGTATATAAACATGCAGACAAGATGGCGGTATATTATCATACCTATAGCGGTGCATGGTATGGATGGTGTATATAAACATGCAGACAACATGGCGGTATATTATCGTACATATAGCGGTGCATAGTATGGATGGTGTATATGAACATGCAGACAACATGGCAGTATATTATTATACCTATAGCGGTGCATAGTATGGATGGTGTATATGAACATGCAGACAACATGGCAGTATATTATCGTACCTATAGTGGTGCATGGTATGGATGGTGTATATAAACATGCAGACAAGATGGCGGTATATTATCGTACCTATAGCGGTGCATAGTATGGATGGTGTATATGAACATGCAGACAACATGGCAGTATATTATCGTACCTATAGTGGTGCATGGTATGGATGGTGTATATGAACATACAGACAACATGACGGTATATTATCGTACCTATAGCGGTGCATAGTATGGATGGTGTATATGAACATACAGACAACATGACGGTATATTATCGTACCTATAGCGGTGCATAGTATGGATGGTGTATATGAACATGCAGACAAGATGGCGGCATATTATCGTACCTATAGCGGTGCACAGTATGGATGGTGTATATGAACATGCAGACAACATGACGGTATATTATCGTACCTATAGCGGTGCATAGTATGGATGGTGTATATAAACATGCAGACAACATGGCGGTATATTATCGTACCTATAGTGGTGCACAGTATGGATGGTGTATATGAACATGCAGACAACATGGCGGTATATTATCGTACCTATAGCGGTGCATGGTATGGTATGGATGGTGTATATAAACATGCAGACAACATGGCGGTATATTATCGTACCTATAGCGGTGCATGGTATGGTATGGATGGTGTATATAAACATGCAGACAAGATGGCGGTATATTATCGTACCTATAGTGGTGCATGGTATGGATGGTGTATATGAACATGCAGACAACATGGCGGTATATTATCGTACCTATAGCGGTGCATAGTATGGATGGTGTATATGAACATGCAGACAACATGGCGGTATATTATCGTACCTATAGTGGTGCATAGTATGGATGGTGTATATGAACATGCAGACAATATGGCGGTATATTATCGTACCTATAGTGGTGCATAGTATGGATGGTGTATATGAACATGCAGACAACATGGCGGTATATTATCGTACCTATAGCGGTGCATGGTATGGTATGGATGGTGTATATAAACATGCAGACAACATGGCTGTATATTATCGTACCTATAGCGGTGCATGGTATGGTATGGATGGTGTATATGAACATGCAGACAACATGGCGGTATATTATCGTACCTATAGTGGTGCATGGTATGGATGGTGTATATGAACATGCAGACAACATGGCGGTATATTATCGTACCTATAGCGGTGCATAGTATGGATGGTGTATATGAACATGCAGACAACATGGCGGTATATTATCGTACCTATAGTGGTGCATAGTATGGATGGTGTATATGAACATGCAGACAACATGGCGGTATATTATCGTACCTATAACGGTGCATGGTATGGCATGGATGGTGTATATGTATATGCAGACAAAATGGCGGTATATTATCGTACCTATAGCGGTGCATAGTATGGATGGTGTATATGAACATGCAGACAACATGGCGGTATATTATCGTACCTATAGCGGTGCATAGTATGGATGGTGTATATGAACATGCAGACAACATGGCGGTATATTATCGTACCTATAGCGGTGCATAGTATGGATGGTGTATATAAACATGTAGACAACATGGCGGTATATTATCGTACCTATAGCGGTGCACAGTATGGATGGTGTATATGAACATGTAGACAACATGGCGGTATATTATCGTACCTATAGCGGTGCATAGTATGGATGGTGTATATAAACATGCAGACAACATGGCGGTATATTATCGTACCTATAGTGGTGCATAGTATGGATGGTGTATATGAACATGCAGACAATATGGCGGTATATTATCGTACCTATAGTGGTGCATAGTATGGATGGTGTATATGAACATGCAGACAACATGGCGGTATATTATCGTACCTATAGCGGTGCATGGTATGGTATGGATGGTGTATATAAACATGCAGACAACATGGCTGTATATTATCGTACCTATAGCGGTGCATGGTATGGTATGGATGGTGTATATAAACATGCAGACAACATGGCGGTATATTATCGTACCTATAGTGGTGCATGGTATGGATGGTGTATATGAACATGCAGACAACATGGCGGTATATTATCGTACCTATAGTGGTGCATGGTATGGATGGTGTATATGAACATGCAGACAACATGGCGGTATATTATCGTACCTATAGCGGTGCATAGTATGGATGGTGTATATGAACATGCAGACAACATGGCGGTATATTATCGTACCTATAGTGGTGCATAGTATGGATGGTGTATATGAACATGCAGACAACATGGCGGTATATTATCGTACCTATAGCGGTGCATAGTATGGATGGTGTATATGAACATGCAGACAACATGGCGGTATATTATCGTACCTATAGCGGTGCATAGTATGGATGGTGTATATGAACATGCAGACAACATGGCGGTATATTATCGTACCTATAGCGGTGCATAGTATGGATGGTGTATATGAACATGCAGACAACATGGCGGTATATTATCGTACCTATAGCGGTGCATAGTATGGATGGTGTATATAAACATGCAGACAACATGGCGGTATATTATCGTACCTATAGCGGTGCACAGTATGGATGGTGTATATGAACATGTAGACAACATGGCGGTATATTATCGTACCTATAGCGGTGCATGGTATGGATGGTGTATATGAACATGCAGACAACATGGCGGTATATTATCGTACCTATAGCGGTGCATAGTATGGATCGTGTATATGAACATGCAGACAACATGGCGGTATATTATCGTACCTATAGCGGTGCGTGGTATGGTATGGATGGTGTATATAAACATGCAGACAAGATGGCGGTATATTATTATACCTATAGTGGTGCATGGTATGGATGGTGTATATAAACATGCAGACAAGATGGCGGTATATTATCGTACCTATAGTGGTGCATAGTATGGATGGTGTATATAAACATGCAGACAACATGGCGGTATATTATCGTACCTATAGCGGTGCATAGTATGGATGGTGTATATGAACATGCAGACAACATGGCGGTATATTATCGTACCTATAGCGGTGCACAGTATGGATGGTGTATATGAACATGCAGACAACATGGCGGTATATTATCGTACCTATAGCCGTGCACAGTATGGATGGTGTATATGAACATGCAGACAACATGGCGGTATATTATCGTACCTATAGCGGTGCACAGTATGGATGGTGTATATGAACATGCAGACAACATGGCGGTAGATTATCGTACCTATAGCGGTGCATGGTATGGATGGTGTATATGAACATGCAGACAACATGGCGGTATATTATCGTACCTATAGCGGTGCATGGTATGGATGGTGTATATAAACATGCAGACAACATGGCGGTATATTATCGTACCTATAGCGGTGCACAGTATGGATGGTGTATATGAACATGCAGACAACATGGCGGTATATTATCGTACCTATAGCGGTGCATAGTATAGATGGTGTATATGAACATGCAGACAACATGGCGGTATATTATCGTACCTATAGCGGTGCATGGTATGGATGGTGTATATAAACATGCAGACAACATGGTGGTATATTATTGTACCTATAGCGGTGCACAGTATGGATGGTGTATATGAACATGCAGACAACATGGCGGTATATTATCGTACCTATAGCGGTGCATAGTATGGATGGTGTATATGAACATGCAGACAACATGGCGGTATATTATCGTACCTATAGCAGTGCACAGTATGGATGGTGTATATGAACATGCAGACAACATGGCGGTATATTATCGTACCTATAGCGGTGCATGGTATGGATGCTGTATATAAACATGCAGACAACATGGCGGTATATTATCGTACCTATAGCGGTGCATAGTATGGATGGTGTATATGAACATGCAGACAACATGGCGGTATATTATCGTACCTATAGCGGTGCATGGTATGGATGGTGTATATGAACATGCAGACAACATGGCGGTATATTATCGTACCTATAGTGGTGCATAGTATGGATGGTGTATATAAACATGCAGACAACATGGCGGTATATTATCGTACCTATAGCGGTGCATAGTATGGATGGTGTATATGAACATGCAGACAACATGGCGGTATATTATCGTACCTATAGCGGTGCATGGTATGGATGGTGTATATGAACATGCAGATAACATGGCGGTATATTATCGCACCTTTAGCGGTGCATGGTATGGATGGTATATATGAACATGCAGATAACATGGCGGTATATTATCGTACCTATAGCGGTGCATAGTATGGATGGTGTATATGAACATGCAGACAACATGGCGGTATATTATCGTACCTATAGCGGTGCATAGTATGGATGGTGTATATAAACATGCAGACAACATGGCGGTATATTATCGCACCTATAGCGGTGCATGGTATGGATGGTGTATATGAACATACAGACAACATGGCGGTATATTATCGTACCTATAGCGGTGCATGGTATGGATGGTGTATATGAACATACAGACAACATGGCGGTATATTATCGTACCTATAGCGGTGCATAGTATGGATGGTGTATATGAACATGCAGACAACATGGCGGTATATTATCGTACCTATAGCGGTGCATGGTCCTGGCTGTGCAGGGATATGGACTGTTGCAGCTTCTCTACTGTGGCAGCACTGAGAGATAGGAGACAAATCGTCAGTGATGTGAATGGCTTCTAGAGACATAAGTGAAACATGACAGGACTCGGCTCTGCACAGATGCACAATATGATCTAGAGAGCAATTACAATGCCACCTTGGGCCATGTAGCCGGTGTCAGTCACTCTCTTTGTCTTTCCTAGGCTTCTTCGTGCAGTCGTTGTATAGGTGCACTATAGGTGCATCAGTGACTGCCAGTCATACTGAGATAACACAGGAGGACATACAATACAAGAGGGCTGTATCCAGCACCAGATCGGAAGAAAATCATTGTAAAAACAACCATTTATTGAAAAGTTTTTATAACTGACGCACTTCAGACTCTGCGCTCTTAATCCTAGTATGGCGTAGTTCTCCAGCGCTAGGTCGTGGTTAAATAATGAAGGTATAGGATATGATGTAGACAGATCATTAGTTCTCTGAACTGAATATATAGACATTTGTTTCTCCAATCAATGATTTATTTAGTTAATATCCATTAAATCAGTTCCAGCATGCATGCCTTCTGGTTCTCTGATCTTTAATGTGAGGAGCCATGAAGCCTCTATGTTTTCTACTGCGTGATCCCTCGCCTCCTCTCTTGGGTGGAGGAACTTTCTCAGCCGCATTAACCCCGAGGCTTCTGACATCACCATTGTGCTGATGTGGAGAGGCACCGGATACCCTATACCTTCATTATTTCCCCCCCACCTAGCGCTGGAGAGCTAGAACATACTAGGAGAACACATGGTGTGAAGCGCGGCAGTCGTGCATGCCTCGGAGAAATGCTTTTTTTATTAGATGAATTCTTTGTAACATTTTTTTCAATAAATGGTTTTTACAATGATTTTCTTCGGACCTGGTGCTGGGTGCACCCCTCTTGTAGCCATTTTGCCCTGCTGGGGGGAGTATGCACAATCAGCAGGGGAGCTGGATTAACCTCTTCTTTCCTCTCTAGGAGGACATACAATGTGGAGTCCATGGCTTCCCGCTCATCAGTACAAGCCGTGTCCGCTGCTCCACCAGATCCAGACCGCAGATAACATTCGCTCTATGGATCCAAGGCTGACCAGCCCAGATACTGAATCATTAATGGCAGCAATTCCCTATATACAGACATATCTTAGGGAACTGCTATTCATGCAATTCCCCAGTATAAGGCGCACCACTATTAAACCAATACCACAGCACTTACTCTTCTCTTTTCCATGAACAGAGTTAAAAAATCATCTATTTCTGTTTTTCCCTCAAGGAAATTTTGGGCAAAATTGTCAGCCTCCTCTTCAGCTTGGTGGGCAGCGACCTTTAACCTGGCCTGTAGTGCGCTGAGACCGCAGCTCTGCGAGGGGGGAAGGAGCAGGACGTTACACCTCATCCCATATGGCACAGGGACTCACCTATTTTACTAGCGGCAGTAGGTTTCCCCAGCAAATGGAGCTCATTTACAGATCGTCCATTGCAGCCAATCATAATGCAGCTTTCATTCCTCAAACTGTTCCTAAAAAATGAAAGCCAAGCTCTGGTTGGCTGCTGTGAAAGCATCTGGTCATGTACCATTCACATGCTATAACCTCACAGTACTAATCATCAGGATTAAATACAAGTCTGGACAATTGGACCTATCGTCTGTCTAGAAAAGATCAGCTGATATAAAAATGTGTATTATATGGAAAACTGGGCGAGATGATGCTGAAAACATTGTATAGGACTATAGTGGCAATCTGGGAACATGTAGCGACTAGTGATGAGCGAGCGTGCTCGTTTAACCCTTTAAACGAGCACACTCGGGTACTCGCTGAGTAGTTTTGTCGTGTTCAGCATTTCCGTTGCAGCCGGGGCGGCTGCATGTATCGCGGCTGTTACACAGCTGTGACACATGCAGGGATTGCCTGTTTGTTAGCCAGTCTCTGCATGTGTCACAGCTGTGTAACAGCCGAGACACATGCAGCTGCTGTGGCTGCAACCGATATGCACAGCACGCCGAAACTACTTGGCGAGTACCCGAGCGTGCTCGTTTAAAGGGTTAAACGAGCACGCTCGCTCATCACTAGTAGCGACATCATACATATAGTAATATTTCAATATTCAGCCAATTCTTGCATGGCCCCCTTACAGTGCACGCCGTCCATATCCCCCCGCACTGTAAACCTTTCAGAACGTTCCCTTTGTTCTACTGAACAATAATGTAATTTGTGGCTTCAGCAGCTTTCTGCAGATTAGAAGTCCAGTTTCCACAGGACACATAAAGGGCTTTTATTACCCTGTAACTTATCAAAGAGATCTACTGACAGCACAGTTCTGCAATTAAAGGGAATGTGTCATCAGAAAATGACCAGGACTTTATGTTAAAGGTAACCTGTCAGCTCCCCCGAGATCACAAACCGTCACCATGTATTTATTTCTCACTTTATACCCGTCCTAACAAACCCCTTTTAGTGGCTTTCTGATTTCTGCATTTGGCGAAAATCTATTTTATAATTGTGGTGGCAATTTGCTAATTAGAGGGTGACTAGTGGTGGGGCGCGTTGCAATGCCCCCACAAATATTCACCTACTTATTATCACGGCCGCAGTTATAAAAATGTTAGAAATCAGTAAGCCGCTATTAATGGGCTCTTTACACAGGGTACAAAAAGATGAATAAATCCATGGTGGCGCTTCGGGAGGCATGAGAAAGCTGACAGGTTCTCTTTACATGTTATTTTTAACTACTGAGTTTTTTTTCGATTTTCCATAACACAATCTAGATAAAAAAAAAATGCAAACTGGCCATTAATCCTAATACTAGACTCAAACTTCTTATTCTGTTCACAAGGCTTTGCATCAGTCTCATGATCATCACAGACAGGATAATAATGAAAGGTAACAATCAATATAGAATAGAATCCACCATTCACAAGAGGTGATATCACTGTCCCGCAGGCGCCATCTTCTCTAGCCCCGTATCCGCCACATTACCTCGCTCAGCTCATGCTGTCTTTGCTGGTTTTCATTTGAGTCAGAAGCTCATACTGGAAGAGAAGAAAAACACAAGGAAATGAGGATGAATTCACGCGGGCCGCATTTGCTGCAGCTTTTACGGCCAGATCAGAGCAGGTTTATAAGGTAAGTGGATGAGACTTTACAAATCTCATCCGCAAACTGTAAAGATTGCCCATATAGAAAAATGAGAACGCCAAAGATGTTCCAAATCCCGGCATGTCATTGTGGGGTGAAAATACAGCAGATTATCAATGTGAATTTCACCAACTTCAATATAGCAAGGGTGAGATCGTCAGAATTCCTTAGCACAATCCACAAATGAACCAAACCTACCGTAAAGACTGCGCCTGCCATGTCAGCCCCATCCACAGTGGCTTACCTTATCTAATAATGCTTGTCGCTTTGACTCCAGAATTGGCTCAATTTGAAGATTCTTTTCTGGATTAAAAAAATTAAAAAAAATTCTATATTAATATACACATACAGAGGATGAAATAAGTATTGAACATGTCACCAATTGTCTAAGTAAATATATTACTAAAGGTGCTATTGACATGAAATTCTCACCAGATGTCGGTAACAACCCATCCAGTCCACACAGGCAAAGAAATCAAATCATAGATGTCCATGAATTATGTGTAATAATGAGAAATGACACAGGAAAAAGGTACTGAACACATGAAGAGAGAGAGAGGCAAAAAGCCATGGAAAGTCATGACACCAGCTGAAATCTATCAGTAATTAGAAACCCATCCTGCCACTTAGTGAAAAATAATATTAGGTGGTTCAACTGATGGCCTATAAAAAGGTGTCTCGTTAGCAAGATGCCACACAAGAAACACATCATGATGGGTAAAACCAGTGAGCGGTCTCAAGACCTCCGTAACCTAATTGTTGCAAAACATACTGACGGTATTGGTTACAGAAGAATTTCTAAATTACTGAAGGCTCCAGTGAGCACTGCTGGGGCCATAATCCAGAAATGTAAAGAACATAATTTCATAATAAACCAGCCACGACCAGGTGCTCCCCGCAAGATTTCAAACAGAGGAGTGAAAATAATTATCAAAAGAGTTGTCCATGACCAAGGACCACCTGTGGAGAGTTACAGAAAGACCAGGAATCAGCAATTGTTTCAAAGAAAACTATAAGTGATGCACTCAACCTCCATGGTCTGTATGCACGCTTAGCACGCAAGACTCCATTGCTGAACAAAAAGCATGTTGACGCGTGTTTAACGTTTGCTCAACAATATTTAGACAAGCCTGTGAAATACTGGGAGAATATAGTCTGGTCAGATGAGACCAAAATTGAACTCTTTGGATGTCATAATACACACCATGTTTGGAGGCCAAAAGACACTGCATATCACCCCCAAAACACCATACTAACAGTGAAGTTTGGAGGTGGGAACATCATGGTGTTGGGCTGTTTTTCAGCATACGGCAATCTTCATATTAATGAAGGAAGGAGGAATGGATAAATGTACGAGACATTCTTGATAAAAATCGGCTGCAATCTACCAGGATGATGATGAAACAAGGGTGGACATTTCAGCAAGACAATGATCCCAAACACACAGCCAAGGAAACGCTCAATTGTTTTCAGAGAGAGATAATTAAAGCTGCTAAAATGGCCCACCCAATCACCTGACCTAAATCCAACAGAATATTTATAGAAGGAACTGAAGCTCAGAGTTCATAGAAGGAGCCCAAGGGATCTTCAGGATTTGTAGCGTGTTTGTGTGGAAGAATGGGACAAAATCACACCTGAGCAATGCATGCGACTAGTTTCTCCATACAGGATGAATCTTGAAGCTGTCATCACCAACAAAGGCTTGTGTACGAAGTATTAAATACATTTCAGTAAGCATAGTCAATACTTTTTCCCCGTGTAATTTCTCATTATTACACATAACTTAATTTATGGACATCTATTGTTTGATTTCTTTGCCTATGTGGATTGAATGGTCTGTTACTGATATCTGGGGAGAATTTCATGCCTATAGCACCTTTAGTAACATAGTTACTTAGAAAATTGGTGAAGTGTGAGTATTTCACCCGCTGTGTATATCCAGTGGGGAAAATAAGTATTTGATACACTGCCGATTTTGCAAGTTTTCCCACCTACAAAGAATGGAGAGGTCTGTATTTTTTTTTTATCGTAGGTATACTTCAACTGTGAGAGACAGAAGAAGAATCCAGAAAATCACATTGTATGATTTTTACATAATTAATCAGCATTTTATTGATTGAAATAAGTATGTGATACAATAGAAAAACAGAACGTAATATTTGGTACAGAAACCTTTGTTTGCAATTACAGAGGTCAGAAGTTTCCTGTAGTTCTTGACCAAGTTTGCACACACCGCAGCAGGGACTTTGGCCCACTCCTCCATACAGATCTTCTCCAGATCTTTCAGGTTTCGGGGCTGTCGCTGGGCAACATTGGAGTTTCAGCTCCCTCTAAAGATTTTCTACTGGGTTCAGGTCTGGAGACAGGTTAGGCTACTCCAGGACCTTGAAATGCTTCTAACAGAGACACTCCTTAGTTTCCTTGGCTATGTGTTTCGGGTCATTGTCATGGTGGAAGACCCAGGCACGTCCCATCTTCAATGCTCTTACTCAAGGATAGAAGTTGTTGGACAAAATCTCGCGATACATGACCCCATCCATCCTCCCTTCAATATGGTGCAGTCATCCTGTCCCCTTTGCAGAAAAGCACCCCCAAAGTATGACATTTTCCCCACCATGCTTCACGGTTGGGACAGTGTTCTTGGGGTTGTACTCATCCTCCTTCTTTCTCACGGCGAGTGGAGTTGATACCAAAAAGTTCTATTTTGGTCTCATCTGACCACAAGACCTTCTCCCATGCCAGATTGTCATTGGCAAACTTGAAATGGGCCTGGACATGTGCTTTTGTTTGAGACTGTGGTCCCAGCTCTCTTCAGGTTATTGACCAGGTCTTCCTGTGTAGTGATGGGCTGATTCCTGACCTTTCTCAGAATCATGCTTACCCCACAAGGCGAGATCTTGCATGGAGCCTTACACCGAGGAGAATTGACAGTCATCTTGTGTTTCTTCCATTTTCTAATAATTGTGCCAACAGTTGTTGACTTCTCACCAAGCTCCTTGTCTACTGCCTTGTAGCCCATGCCAGCCTTGTGCAGGTCTACAATTTTGTCCCTGGTGTCCTTAGACAGCTCTTTGATCTTGGCCATGGTGGAGAGGTTGGAGTGTGATTGATTGAGCATGTGGACAGGTGTCTTTTATACAGGTTTATATGGTGCAATTAATAAAAGGTAATCAGTGCAGAGTAGGAGGGCTTCTTAAAGAAACACTAACAGGTCTGTAAGAGCCAGAATTCTTGCTGGTTGGTAGGAAATCAAATACTAATTCCATGCAATAAAATGCAATTTAATGATTTGAAAATCAAACAATGTGGTTTTCTGGTTTTTATTTTTAGATTCTGTATCTCACAGTTGAAGTGGATATACGATAAAAATTACAGACCTCTCCATTCTATGTAGGTGGGAAAACTTGCAAAATCGGCAGTGTATCAAATACTATTTTTACCACCATGTATATGTACAGTACAGACCAAAAGTTTGGACACACCTTCTCATTTAAAGATTTTTCTGTATTTTCATGACAATGAAAATTGTACATTCACACTGAAGGCATCAAAACTATGAATTAACACATGTGGAATTATATACTTAACAAAAAAGTGTGAAACAACTGAAAATAAGTCTTATATTCTAGGTTCTTCAAAGTAGCCACCTTTTGCTTTGATGACTGCTTTGCACACTCTTGGCATTCTCTTGATGAGCTTCAAGAGGTAGTCACCAGAAATGGTCTTCCAACAAACTTGAAGGAGTTCCCAGAGATGCTTAGCACTTGTTAGCCCTTTTGCCTTCACTCTGCGGTTCTGCTCACCCCAAACCATCTCGATTGGGTTCAGGTCTGGTGACTGTGAAGGCCAGGTCATCTGGCGTAGCACCCCATCACTCTCCTCATTGGTCAAATAGCCCTTACACAGCCTGGAGGTGTGTTTGGGGTCATTGTCCTGTTGAAAAATAAATGATGGTCCAACTAAACGCAAACCGGATGGAATAGCATGCCGCTGCAAAATGCTGTGGTAGCCATGCTGGTTCAGTATGCCTTCAATTTTGAATAAATCCCCAACAGTGTCACCAGCAAAGCACCCCCACACCATCACACCTCCTCCTCCATGCTTCACGGTGGGAACCAGGCATGTAGAGTCCATCCGTTCACCTTTTCTGCGTCGCACAAAGACATGGTGGTTGGAACCAAAGATCTCAAATTTGGACCAAAGCACAGATTTCCACTGGTCTACTGTCCATTCCTTGTGTTCTTTAGTCCAAATGTGACACCCCAGGGGTCTGGTTGCCACAGTAATAGAGATATTATGTCTGAGAGCAAGTGGGAGGTTTCTCTGGTCAGGAGCCCTAAGCATGCAACACTGCCCGCCCAGACCTGGGAGGGGAGGAATCTGCCCTTATAAACTGGGTCTGGGGTGGGATTAAGTCAGACAGAGCCTGCAGAACAAGCAGAGCAGTCAGAGCCTGGAGTAAAGTTCCAGACACAGGAAAAGATACATCAGGAGCTCTGTAGGAGCAGAGGCAGAAGGCCAGGGGCTGTGAGCAGAGATATAGCTCGGCCTGGCTGAAGTTACTAAAACCGGACACAGGAGTCCGAGGCTGTGGGGACTGATATATACCCAGCAGCAGAAACCAGCTGGCAGGGGATTCCAGGTCCTCTGGCCATAGAAGCCCGGAGGCTCAGTCACAAAGAAGGGACCAGCGCCGCCATCCAGGAGCGGAGGCTAACAGAAGGCCCCAAGTCACCAGCCATACGGGTGAGCACCACACGGTATACTCAGGAACGTGGGCTACTTGTAACCGCTGACAGCAAGGTAGCCAGGAAGAGTGCAGATAAACGGGGAGGCCTACAACTCCACCTGGCCAGGGGAACTCCTGCTTGCTCGCAGACTGACCAGGCCCCTTATACTAGCCAGTACTCCCGGGAGGGTCTGCCTTGTACCATCAGTAAAGACCCTGAACTGCACCTCACGTCTCTGTGATTCCTTGCCGCACCAGCACCATTAGCACTGGGACCCTCACACCATCACTCCCATCATCTCTCACATTAGCTGCCCTGAGGCAATACTTCTCCCGTGGGGAGTTATCCCATACTCGGCTGCGCAAACAACATCAGCCTCAGCGGTCGGCAGCGCAGCGGCGGTCCCCACTGACCGCAATCCACGGGTGGCGTAGTCAGACATTTGCTATACATTAAGACTGCCACTGGTTTGACCACCCTGGGCACAGACCGGGTCACCGCCACACAGAGACTACAACCCCCAGCATTCTACAACAGCGATCCGGCTCCGGGTATCCCCCTGCATAGCACTGGCCCAGGGGGCGCGTCAACTTTGGCGTAGTCGGCAGGATTTCGTGCCCGCAACCACCGGGTACTGCGTGCCTGAAAAAGAGACTTTTATACTTACCTGTGGTGAAGTTTCCCGCCGTCCGGAGTCGTTTCCCGCCATCCGGAGCCGATTCCCGCCATCAGACGCCATCTTGGACCGTTTCCCGTCGTCTTCTGCCTTCTTCCCGCCATCCGCAGCTGCTTCCCGCCTTCGGACGCCATCTTCGGGACGCCGCACGGGAAGAAGAGGGGCGTGGACGCCAAAAGCGCGCGAGATCCGAAGCTTCGCACCACGCTCCGCCCCACGCTCTGACGCTGAGCAAGGTCCTGGAAGGGAGGAAGAGCGACGCTGACGTCATCGGAGCGCGACGCCAGGTCCTCAACCCCGACGATCGACTGCGGAGCCGCGACCTATGGAAGAAGAGCATCGCAAGGTAGGCCACGGTCCACTAGGGGGGAGGAGGATGCCGGATACCGAGGGGAGCTCCACTGCCACAGCCACCGCCAGCGCAACCGCTGCAGCAGTCATGCCATTCACCATGCCCTATATCCCGGGGGCAACCTGGCTACCCCAGTACTCAGGGGAGTCACATACTCTAAATGACTTTAGAGAAAGACTGGATAGCCTCTTCCAGGTATACCCCCTCACAGAAGAGCAAAAAGTGAGCATCCTGGTGGCCCAATTAATCGGGGCAGCCCAAAGGGAGGTAAAGTCCTGGCCACCTGGGAGGAAGAGGACTGTCAGAGAAATACTAGCCCGGCTGAAAGACACATTTGATACCCGCACCTCAGCCGAAATAAAGCTCAGATTTTATGGGTGTAAACAGCGGGCACATGAGAGTATAAGAGACTATGCTCTAAACCTACAAGAGGCCCTGAGAGCCATTAAGCAGGCAGACCCTGACAGCGTGGGAAATGAAGATAAGCTGTTGACTGAAAAATTTATTGAGGGTCTACTGTGCAATGCCCACCGAACCCAGTTGCGGGCAATGGCCTTACAGGACCCTGACCTGGACTTTGCACAGTTCAAGGACAGAGCCATCCGGGTGCTCCGAGAACCGGCACCAGGTGGCGCTGTGACCCACAGGCGCCTTGCTATCACTTACCACCAGGAGACGGCGCCCTTGTCTGCAGGGCCTGTGGGAGCTGATGCGCAGGCTTTAAACAGTGACCCAGCTACAGACCTGCACCATCAGGTCCAAGAGCTGACTAAGAGCGTTGCCGCGCTATCCAGAACTGTGCAGTCTTTACAGGTCTCTTCTCCAGGAAAGATCCAGCTGGCATCCGGACCGGAGGACGTCCCGTGGCGCCGACTGAGGAGGACCCCACCGGCCAGAGGAAGACCCAGCGACAGATACAACGAGGACGGACGACCCATCTGCCGCCGCTGCAATCAACCCGGACATGTGGCAAGGTACTGTCATTTAAACGGGCACAACCTGGGGTAGAGGGCCAACCCCCAGGCATAAGACCATCAGGCCCATCAAACTGGCGTGATAAATACGTAGGGGGACGTCCAATCTTGCCTGTGGTACTGGATGGCATTCCTATGAGTGCCCTACTAGACACTGGGTCACAGGTGACCACCATCCCGTACGTGCTCTTTAAACAGTACTGGAATGACTCGGACATAACCCGCTACCCAGATGACGACCTGAGTATCATCGCCAGCAATGGTCAGCCCGTGCCGCAGGTGGGATTCAAAGAGGTGACCATTAAGATCGGTAAAGTCGAACTGGCGGCACAAGGACTGATTATAGTGGACATAGACCGTCATGAGAGTCACCCTAGAATAACCTTGGGAACTAATGTGATTGAAAATTGTCTTTCAGAGGTGATTCTCATTTTACAGCAGGTTGCCAAGAACGCCAGTTCCAGCCAGCAGCGTGTGCTCCAAAAAGAGATCCGGGCACTGATGAAGCGGTAACAGGTGGAACTATCTGGTGGTGAGATAGGTAGCGTGAGAATGTGTGACCCGTTCCCTATTGCCATGCCCCCAAAAAGTGAGATGATGATTTGGTGCCGGGCAGCTATTGGTCTAAGAGGTAGAGACTACCAAGCAATGGTAGAACCCGTCTACTCAGACAGTAGGCCCACCATTTTGACAGCACGGGGGGTGGTCGATGTACGCCATGGGAGGGTGCCCGTTCGCATCATAAATATCGGGGAGAGAGAAGTACACCTGCCCCGGTATGCCTCGCTAGCCAAATTGTTCACCATCAACCAGAACTCTGTACAGGCCGTGGAACCCTTGCCTCCATCTCAACCAGAGGAAGGTAACGGCTCTAAGAAACCAATGGAGGACTGGTGTCAGCAACTGCATTTGGGTACTGACTCCACTCCCTCACACCAGAAACAGGGAGTCTATCGGGTGGTTCGAGAGTACGAGAGAGTGTTTAGTAAACACCCGCTAGACTTCGGGCGAGTAAAGGGGGTAGAACACCACATCCCCACGGGAGACCATCCTCCCATAAAGGAGAGATACCGACCCGTACCCCCGTCACACTACCAACACGCCAAGGGGATGCTTAGAGACATGAAGGAGGCTGGGGTAATCAGGGACAGCTGTAGCCCCTGGGCAGCTCCACTAGTCTTAGTGAAAAAGAAAGACAACACCATGAGAATGTGTGTAGACTACAGGAAGGTCAACCGTATCACACACAAAGATGCGTACCCGTTACCAAGGATAGAAGAGTCCTTAGCTGCATTAAAATCTGCTAACTTCTTCTCTACTTTGGATCTCACTAGCGGGTACTGGCAGGTTCCTGTAGCAGAGGCGGACCGGGAGAAGACCGCATTCACCACCCCGATGGGTCTCAGCGAATTTAACTGTATGCCGTTCGGGCTCTGCAACGCACCAGGAACCTTCCAACGGTTGATGGAATGCTGTCTGGGACACCGGAACTTCGAGACGGTCCTGTTATACCTGGACGATGTCATCGTCTATTCCAAGACCTACGAGGACCACCTGAAACACCTGGCAGAAGTGTTCGAAGCTCTGGCAAACTACGGCCTAAAGGTGAAACCCTCCAAGTGTCACCTCCTGAAACCAAAGGTGCAATACCTGGGACACTTGGTGAGTGCTGACGGAGTGGCTCCTGACCCTGATAAGATCACCGTGATTAAGGACTGGCCAAGACCCTCCAGCATAAAGGAAGTGCGGCAGTTCCTCGGGTTGGTAGGCTACTACCGAAGATTCATTCCCGGTTTCACCAAAATGGCAGCCCCTATGCAGGACCTCCTGATAGGTCAATCTCGGAAAGCCAAAAACCAGAAGCCGCCCTTTAGGTGGGAAAAGCTGGAAGAGGAGTCCTTCTGCCAGCTGAAGATGGCCCTCACGGGGGATGAAATCCTGGCATATCCAGACTACAGCCAGCCCTTTATCCTCCACACGGACGCAAGCAACATCGGGCTAGGAGCCGTACTGTCCCAGATCCAGCAAGGGAAAGAACGGGTAATCGCTTACGCCAGCCGAAAGCTACGGCCCACGGAGAGGAACCCTGAGAATTATAGCTCATTCAAGCTGGAGTTCCTGGCAGTAGTGTGGGCAGTGACCGAACGTTTCAAGCATTACCTTGCCTCCTCCAAATTCACCGTGTACACGGATAACAACCCGTTGACACACCTGGACACTGCAAGGCTCGGTGCCCTGGAACAGAGATGGATGGCCCGTCTGTCCAACTTTGAATTCACCATCAAATACCGGGCAGGACGCTCAAATGCCAACGCGGATGCCCTGTCTAGAATGCCGAACTTACCGGACGTAGGGGAAGATCCAGAAGATCTGGAAGAAGTTGAGCTCCCTGCGTTCCACCGTCATGGGATTACCCTGTATTCCCACCGTGTGAAGGACAGGCGCTCCGTGACGTTCAATCCCTTGCCCCACTACAACTGGGCGGAGACGCAAGACAGTGATCCCGCAGTCCATTTGGTGAAGGAAATGCTGACCCAGGCCGATGCCCGTCTTGACCCAGATGCTCCGGAGGAGACCAAGCAACTGTGGAAGGAGAAAAGTAAGCTGTTCCTCTACAGGGAGAAGCTGTGCCGGAGAATGGTTAACTCTCGAACACATGAGTTGACCTGGCAGATAGTGGTCCCAAGACGAGACGCAGCTATGGTTCTGGAGGCATACCACAACGGAGCAGGGCATTTCGGATGGAAGAAGCTGGAGTTCTTGTTGCGTGAACGGTTCTACTGGGTAGGCATGAGAGGAGCCATCGAGAGGTGGTGCAGAGACTGTGGCCCGTGCCACCTGAGAAGAAAAGACCGAGCCAGCCAGAAGACTCCCCTGCAGCCCATCATCACCAGACAGCCACTGGAACTGGTAGCCCTGGACCATGTGAAACTGGCTCCAAGCAGATCTGGGTATGTGTACGCCCTCACAATCGTAGATCATTACTCCCGGTTCCTGGTGGTGGTCCCGGTCAAGGACTTAACGGCTCAAACAGCAGCTAGAGCCTTCCAGCAGCACTTCTGCCGTCCACACGGGTACCCGGACCAAGTGTTGACAGACCAAGGACCAGCCTTCGAAGCGGAGGTCTTCCAGGAGTTCTGCAACCTGTATGGCTGCAAGAAGATAAGAACAACGCCCTATCACCCTCAAACCAATGGACTCTGCGAGAAGATGAACCAGGTGGTGATAGATCTGCTAAAAACATTGCCCCTGGAAGAACGCAGTCTGTGGCCTGAGAAACTGCCCGATCTGGTGGACCTGTATAACCACATCCCTGTAGGTTCCACCAACGGTACCCCGGCTTACCTAATGAGAGCAAGACCTGGTAAGCTGCCTATTGACCTGGATATGGGAGTCCTGACGCCTGAGGACACCTCGCCAGAGGCAGACTGGGATACAGAACGGCAGCAGCAGTATCGGAAAGTACAGGAGAGCGTCGAGCGAAGTCTGTCTCAAGCTAGAGAAAGGCAAGAGAAGGCTTATAACCAGTATGCTCCCGCTGTTCCCCTGGTACCTGGAGAGCAGGTCTTGAAGAGGAAGAGGCGGCTCCACAAGTTGGACGACCAGTGGGAGAAGGACCCGTACACCGTACTGCCATCAAGCCATGAGAACCCAAAAATCTGCGTAATCAGTAAGGATGGAGGAGAAACCACAGCCATTGTCTCCAGAGACCACCTGAAAAAGTGTCCCGAGCAGCTGCAAAGCCCTGAAGATCAAGGAAACCCTCAACCCGCAGAGGAAAGGGAAGAAATGATCAGTACCGTACTCGGAGACTTCCCCCGGTCTTGGACACAAGTAAACGGCGCTGTCGTTGTACCCGTCCTCACCTTTCTCCAGCCAGCCCCGCAAGTGCCTACAGAGGAACCGGTAGAGCTGGAAGAGCAGCCGGCCCAAGAGGCAGAAGAGTCCACACCAGCAGTACAGGAGGATCAACCCTCTGCTAGTAGTGAGCCTGCCGTGCCCCTAGTGAGCCAAAGAGTGCGCAGACAGCTGCCCAGCTTACCCATAACACCTCCTACACCCTGTAGTGCAGAACCAGTTAGTGAGCTCCGTAGGTCCACTAGAGTCACTAGAGGTCAGATGCCCGCTCGCTGGAGAATCTAAACTAATGCACTGTGAATTTATCTGTTAACTGTTTATGGTTTATGTTTGTTGCCTGTTATTAATTATGTTTCTCAGTTACCCTGCAGATTTTTATGGACTAACAGGTTATGGATGCTGGATAACCGGAACAGTTTTGTAGATAGTTGCACCTTGGTGCCTCTTGCGAAGACGGCTGCGGAAGAGAAAACCTGTCTGGCGTGGCCTCCTTACGGCCCAAAGTAGTTAGTCTACCCTTGCAGCCACGCCCAAGGACAACGCAAGGGGTTTGCTTTGGACAGGTCCCCTACTTCGCTTAAAGCTTCACCTTGGGTGATATGGACACCCGGTTGCGGACACACCGTGACCTTTAAAGAAATAAAGCTTCTTGTAAATATGTTATCGTATTATTGTTTATACCCTGTTATTATGTTTTAAAAATGTGTTTAGTCCCGGAGTACTAAAATTTACTAGGGGGAATGTGACACCCCAGGGGTCTGGTTGCCACAGTAATAGAGATATTATGTCTGAGAGCAAGTGGGAGGTTTCTCTGGTCAGGAGCCCTAAGCATGCAACACTGCCCGCCCAGACCTGGGAGGGGAGGAATCTGCCCTTATAAACTGGGTCTGGGGCGGGATTAAGTCAGACAGAGCCTGCAGAACAAGCAGAGCAGTCAGAGCCTGGAGTAAAGTTCCAGACACAGGAAAAGATACATCAGGAGCTCTGTAGGAGCAGAGGCAGAAGGCCAGGGGCTGTGAGCAGAGATATAGCTCGCCCTGGCTGAAGTTACTAAAACCGGACACAGGAGTCCGAGGCTGTGGGGACTGATATATACCCAGCAGCAGAAACCAGCCGGCAGGGGATTCCAGGTCCTCTGGCCATAGAAGCCCGGAGGCTTGCTCGCAGACTGACCAGGCCCCTTATACTAGCCAGTACTCCCGGGAGGGTCTGCCTTGTACCATCAGTAAAGACCCTGAACTGCACCTCACGTCTCTGTGATTCCTTGCCGCACCAGCACCATTAGCACTGGGACCCTCACACCATCTCTCCCATCATCTCTCACATTAGCTGCCCTGAGGCAATAGTTCTCCCGTGGGGAGTTATCCCATACTCGGCTGCGCAAACAACATCAGCCTCAGCGGTCGGCAGCGCAGCGGCGGTCCCCACTGACCGCAATCCACGGGTGGCGTAGTCGGACATTTGCTATACATTAAGACTGCCACTGGTTTGACCACCCTGGGCACGGACCGGGTCACCGCCACACGGAGACTACAACCCCCAGCATTCTACAACAGCGATCCGGCTCCGGGTATCCCCCTACACAGCACTGGCCCAGGGGGCGCGTCACAAACAAGTCTCTTCTGCTTGTTGCCTGGCCTTAGCAGTGGTTTCCTAGCAGCTATTTTACCATGAAGGCCTGCTGCACAAAGTCTCCTCTTAACAGTTGGTGTAGAGATGTGTCTGCTGCTAGAACTCTGTGTGGCATTGACCTGGTCTCTAATCTGAGCTGCGCTTAACCTGCGATTTCTGAGGCTGGTGACTCGGATAATCTTATCCTCAGAAGCAGAGGTGACTCTTAGTCTTCCTTTTCTGGGGCGGTCCTCATGTGAGCCAGTTTCTTTGTAGCGCTTGATGGTTTTTGCAACTGCACTTGGGGACACTTTCAAAGTTTGCCCAATTTTTTGCACTGACTGATCTTCATTTCTTAAAGTAATGATGGCCACTCGTTTTTCTACACTTAGCTGCTTCTTTCTTGCCATAATACAAATTCTAGCAGTCTATTCAGTAGGACTATCAGCTGTGTATCCACTTGACTTCTGTACAACTCAACTGATGGTCCCAACCACAATCATAAGGCAAGAAATCCCACTTATTAAACCTGACAGGGCACACCTGTGAAGTGAAAACCATTTCCGGTGGCTACCTCTTGAAGCTCATCAAGAGAATGCCAAGAGTGTGCAAAGCAGTCATCAAAGCAAAAGGTGGCTACTTTGAAGAACCTAGAATATGACATATTTTCAGTTGTTTCACACTTTTTTGTTAAGTATATAATTCCACATGTGTTAATTCATAGTTTTGATGCCTTCAGTGTGAATGTACAATTTTCATAGTTATGAAAATACAGAAAAATCGTTAAATGAGAAGGTGTGTCCAAACTTTTGGTCTGTACTGTATGTCTATCTATCTATCTATATTTTTTTTCCCAAGAACCAGAAAAACTCTTCATTCCTCAAAACCGTATTCAACTACCATCCACCAAATCGTACTTGCCAGCTCCTCGATATTTTTCACTAGCTCCTCTTTATCAGATATAATCTGTTTTAGTTGTGGAAGATTTACAAACTGCTCCAGAAGAACATCCTCTTGCTCCATCATATCGGTGAGCTGTGACACGCTGAAGTAGAAAAAAAGAGAAACGGGCGTCGAAGACTTTCATGGAAATGTTACAACAGGGTACAGAGAAGCTAGTGTGCAGAATAAGCCCCCACAGACTTATCTATAGGGGTGGCCCTGGAGAATACTAGGATGGATGTCATTTTATCATTAGAACTAATATAGAATTCAGAATTTTTTTTTTGACAAATAAAAATTAAACTTTTTATTTTTTTTATTTTAGTTGTAAAAATACAAACCTCAAATCTGACAGCTCAGGAAACGTTTCAGGGAGATCAGGCATCTTATATGTAAAGCCGTTCACACCCACCTAAGAAATATATACAGGTACTGGTGAGAGACTACAGAAACAGAAATGTTCGGTGCCTAGGTTACCGGCCACTGCTGCTGTCTATCAGTGGTGGCCAGTCTCCTAGGCAAGGAAAGCAGTTTGCTATACAGCTTGCAAGTGCAGCTCTGAAGTTGGCCGGATCCCTGGATTCAGTACGTCTGTGCTCCTCCGACGCTGCAAAGTCAAAGTGGTCTCTGCCGACAGCAGAGGAAAGTGCATAGTTCAGACCAGCGGCGCGACCATGCCGCTGGTTGAAACTGTCCATCTTCAGGAGAGCACTGCCCCCAGCAAGGAGGTAGCCAGCAAGACAGAGGAGCAGTGTGCTCCTGATGAAACAAGATTAGACAAGCTCTTAAAGGGCTTTTCTGATCCGACATGACACTGACTGCAGACTTGTGAATTCTCAGATAGTGTGCACTGCTGTCTGCAAGTACGCGCTATGCATAGTCCCAGCCAGAATCCAACTACAGTTCAAGGCCTCGCACAATACACTTGCATTGAGCGCGCTGGAAACAGTGTAGCCAGATTGTGGCCGGAAGTACGCATATTGTATACTTGTGGCCACCTGACCGCCTTTCCCGGTGTGGACACCACAGAATCCTCACTGTGTGCAGTGTGCTCTATGTGAGGATTCACAAGTCTGCAGTCATACACAGTGACTGCAGACTTGTCGTTTTAGACCAGACAACCCCTTTACAGAAACATCTTCCCTGCCCACCTATTAAAGTTTAATTGACATTTTTTGGCTTTTTCTGATCACGGCTGCGCACTTACTTCAGACGTGGGGACAGGCACCGGCAGATCTGTAATTAGGCCGTATGCGGGGGCGGCAGTTTTGGCAGAGTTGTATGTGGAAGGAACAGGTTCAGATACTGGCACTGATCTATTGTTATCTTGTGTAGGGAAAGGTGGAAACAAAGAAAAGCCAGAAAGAGGGTGCGGAGGCCTCCCTGCGGGATTGCTGTACAGGCGGAAAGACAAGAAAGGGTTTCCCTCATTAGATTAGTATTCTCCCAAGCACCATCGTAATGAAATAGGACATACAATATCTGTAGGTAGATGCTGTGTCGCCAACATGCCAGCAGATAGATCAGCCTATTATGTGCTGTAATTCTGCAGCTCTGAACATACTGTGTACGGACAGATACACACTATTAACACACAGTTACCCTGCAATCCTATTAGTATACCAGAGATGTTAATCTGCAGATAAGGTTACTGACAGGCTTCATGAGGACACAATGTAGCCCGTGCTCCACATGGGCTGCCAGATGATCACCTCTCCTCTACTGCTAGTGTAGCCGCCATGCAAGGTGCACAATGGGAGAGAACTGTCCGGGCCCTGCTTACCGGCAGCAGCAACATACAGCACATCCACGGACAGAAAATGTACAAGAGAAGTAAGAGGAGCCGTCTGGATGGTATATAGCACCCTGTAATGCTGGGTTTAGTCATTATACCCATTCTGCCCATCAGCAGCATCATATCCATAGGCAGTCACTTCTGGAGGTGTTTAGACAGGCGAGCCGCACTTCTGTCCGCACAGAACGATGGTTAATATGATAGAATCTCAGCAGCACACGATCTGATCACACAGGGCGATGATGTGCTGCCAATAACGCTACAGCTTAAGCAGTCTTGAAAATGACCGCCCCATCGCACCAGCTTTGTGCTCCAAGTCTCTTCTATTCACCGCCACAGATTTCTGATAAATTGACATCACTGTGACTCCAACTTGTCACTACAACTGAAGACTTCTTTGGTCTCTGAAGTGTAAATGATTGTGAACACACCGCCATTTCCACAGCTCCCATAGCGTTAGCCTATGTTCACATGTGCAGTAATCATCAGTTAGGATGGATCCAGCAGCGATCCATTCACACACAAAAAAAAAAATAATTGACACAACTTTTTTGTCCACCTGAAAAGAAACTCATTTCAACTCGGTCCATTTTCTTAACACTGACGTCTATGGAAAACGGATCCGTTTATTAGCCATCTGTTTTCTTCCTTTTGAAACTGATCCAGTAAATAGAACAATTAACCTTTTGCAAAATGAAAAAAAAATGGATGGCTAATTAACAAATCAGTTTCCCATAGGGTTCAATGTTACAAAATGGATCAAATTGAAATAAGTTTTTTTTTTTTTTGCCACATAAAAAAAGTTGGGCCTGCACAACTGTTCTGTTATCAGATTGCGGCTGGATACGGACTATGTTCACACATCCAGTAATCATGTTAGAACGCTCTAATGGATGATTACTGACGTGTGAACATAGTCTCATGTGCATCGGCATCATGCAGAGTTTCCCCGACACACCGTGTCTGCAAATTGAGAATCTGGTTTGGCTTTTATCCTAAGTCATATGGCAAGGCTCGTTAAAGGGTCGATATTGACTTTTAGGATTACTTCCAAAAGGTGGCGCTAAAGTTCTAATCCTCTTCCTCTCTGAAGAGACAATTTGCATATTTAATTGCCCAGAGGAGCATGCACGGCTTATACGTCTCCTCACTCTGACATGCCAGGCTTGGCTTGGCATTCTCCACAAGGAGAAACGCTAGCCCTTAGACCCCAACCACTCGGTACAAAACTCTCAGCATTGGTGTACAGTGGGTATTCCCATCAAACAATATGGAAAGGAGGGGACCCATAATTTGTAAAGTCTGAATTTTGATAATGTTAAAAGTCTAAAGGAGAGAAAAAGAAATGTTCAGGTACAAGTTAAGGTACAACTCTACAAAGAAACCTGCAGTCAAAATTAGAACTTACTGTCATTTGCTACATGGAACCACAAATTCAGCCGCAATGTGAGGGTAAACAATCGTTCAGATGAGCAGAAATAAGTGCTAAAAGCGGATGTGCCATCTTATCAAGTAGAAGTGCACCGCTCCCCAGCCTCCTCGCTGCCCGATTTATGGGGAGCAGTGCGCTCCTGCTTGATTGACAGCTTGGTGCAGCGGCATGTGTTGTGCGGCTTGTCCGAACTATGCGCTCTCTGGTGCTGCAAGCAGAGATCATTTTGCCTTTGCAGCATCTGGGAAGCAGCGGCACTGAAGCCGGCAGTGCGCTCCAGCCATCCAGCCAGCTTCGGGCAGTGCTTACAAGCTCTACTGGGAAGGACTTGTATTTTGCCACCGCAGAAGCAGAAAAGAATAAAATTAAATATACTTCCATTGTTGAGAATGGAAAGGATTTTTAATAACAAGTAAATTACTAAATTGCTTGATTTTACAAGAATTTTGCAATTTCACCACTTTAAGAATATTGGAATAACCCTTTAAACTTAGATGATATTTCACCATAACAATGGAAGGATCTGAGATCTCAGGACAATATAATTACTTACTAGGGGAAAGAGCCAGAGGTTGGGGCCAGGGTTGGAGGGCTTTTCCAAAACTCTTCTAGTAAATTCTGGACTATTTTCCCAAGATCTGAGTGCATAGTAAACTTAAAAAGGAGAAAATTGTTAAGATGTTAACAGCTGTAAACTCTCATCAGAAAGAATCATGTGGCTAATGCCATAATAACACCTAACATGATCAGAGATTCCTGGCTTTACCCTGTGTTCCAAATTATTATGCAAATAATATTTTCTCAGATTTTCCCAAATTACCTATATGAATTGCAGTCATTGTAATTTTCCAGTCAAATAACTATTAGAGTACAATTGAAAGGTTTTTGTACAAATTGCCTATGATAACAGTATATTTTTTAAAAAATAAAAAACTCAAACTGCACTCAAAATGCATGTTCCAAATTATTATGCACAGCAGAGTTTTCAACCTTTTCATTTTAATAAAGAACAAAAAAATGGTCATTTTTGAAATTATAAGCATTAGCAGGTTATTACACACTGAAATCAAACAGTTTTCAACTCAAAACTTTATTCTAGGTGATGTCACATTTGCACATAGGACCGCTTGTTCGAAAGGAGCTTCTGAACTCTCTCGTCCATTGAATTTGTCAGGTTTTGGATGGTTTCTGCTTCAATTGTTTTGCATGAGGACAGAATACCCTCCCAGAGCTGTTGCTTGGATGTGAACTGCCTCCCGCCATCATAGACACTCCTTTTGATGATGCTCCAGAGGTTCTCAATGGGGTTGAGGTCAAGGGAGCATGGGGGCCACACCATAAGTTTGTCCCCTTTTATGCCCATAGCAGCCAGAGATGCAGATGTGTTATGTGCAGCATGAGACGGGGCATTATCATGCATGAAACGATCTCGATGGTCCAGATGGATGGAGTGGAGGATGGCTGGTTGATGGACACCCCATGCAAACACGGCTACGGCGCTAACAAGGAGGAGGTGGAGTAATGTTTTGGGCTGGAATCATGGGGAGAGGGATTGTCGGCCCTTTTAGGATCCCTGAAGGGGTAAAGATGAACTCCATAATGTATGTTGAGTTTCTCAAACAGCACTTCCTTCCATGGTTCAAGAAGAAGAACCGTGCATTCCGCAGCAAGATCATTTTCATGCATGATAATGCCCCGTCTCATGCTGCACATAACACATCTGCATCTCTGGCTGCTATGGGCATAAAAGAGGACAAACTTATGGTGTGACCCCCATGCTCCCCTGACCTCAACCCCATTGAGAACCTCTGGAGCATCATCAAAAGGAGTGTCTATGATGGCGGGAGGCAGCTCACATCTAAGCAACAGCTCTGGGAGGGTATTCTGTCCTCATGCAAAACAATTGAAGCAGAAACCATCCAAAACCTGACAAATTCAATGGACGAGAGAGTTCAGAAGCTTCTTTCGAACAAGCGGTCCTATGTGCAAATGTAACATCACCTAGAATAAAGTTTTGAGTTGAAAACTGTTTGATTTCAGTGTGTAATAACCTGCTAATGCTTATAATTTCAAAAATGACCATTTTTTTGTTCTTTATTAAAAAGAAAAGGTTGAAAACTCTGCTGTGCATAATAATTTGAAACATGCATTTTGAGTGCAGTTTGAGGTTTTTTTTGTTGTTTTTTTTAAATATACTGTTATCATAGGCAGTTTGTACAAAAACCTTTCAGTTGTACTCTAATAGTTATTGACTGGAAAATTACAATGACTGCAATTCATATAGGTAATTTGGGAAAATCTGAGAAAATATTATTTGCATAATAATTTGGAACACAGTGTATACAGACCACAAAGTATGGCAGTATCAGCGATCAAGCAGACAAGGGCTGGAGAGAGCAGGAGAGACGCTAGAAAGACGCTCGAGAGAGAGAGCAGGAGAGACGCTCGAGAGAGAGAGCAGGAGAGACGCTCAAGATCAGGAGAGACGCTCGAGAGAGAGAGAGAGCAGGAGAGACGCTCGAGAGAGAGAGAGCAGGAGAGACGCTCAAGATCAGGAGAGACGCTCGAGAGAGAGAGCAGGAGAGACGCTCGAGAGAGAGAGAGCAGGAGAGACGCTCGAGAGAGAGAGCAGGAGAGACGCTCGAGAGAGAGAGCAGGAGAGACGCTCAAGATCAGGAGAGACGCTCGAGAGAGAGAGCAGGAGAGACGCTCGAGAGAGAGAGAGAGCAGGAGAGACGCTCGAGAGAGAGAGCAGGAGAGACGCTCGAGAGAGAGAGCAGGAGAGACGCTCGAGAGAGAGAGCAGGAGAGACGCTCGAGAGAGAGAGAGCAGGAGAGACGCTCGAGAGAGAGAGCAGGAGAGACGCTCGAGAGAGAGAGAGCAGGAGAGACGCTCGAGAGAGAGAGAGCAGGAGAGACGCTCGAGAGAGAGAGAGCAGGAGAGACGCTCGAGAGAGAGAGCAGGAGAGACGCTCGAGAGAGATCAGGAGAGAAGCTCGAGAGAGAGAGAGCAGGAGAGACGCTCGAGAGAGAGAGAGAGCAGGGGAGACGCTCGAGAGAGAGAGCAGGAGAGACGCTCGAGAGAGAGAGCAGGAGAGACGCTCGAGAGAGAGAGCAGGAGAGACGCTCAAGATCAGGAGAGACGCTCGAGAGAGAGAGAGCAGGAGAGACGCTCAAGATCAGGAGAGACGCTCGAGAGAGAGAGAGCAGGAGAGACGCTCGAGAGAGAGAGCAGGAGAGACGCTCGAAAGAGAGCAGGAGAGATGCTCGAGAGAGAGAGAGAGCAGGAGAGACGCTCGAGAGAGAGAGAGAGCAGGAGAGACGCTCGAGAGAGAGCAGGAGAAAAGCTCGAGAGAGAGAGAGCAGGAGAGACGCTCGAGAGAGAGAGCAGGAGAGACGCTCGAGAGAGAGAGCAGGAGAGACGCTCGAGAGAGAGAGCAGGAGAGACGCTTGAGAGAGAGAGCAGGAGAGACGCTCGAGAGAGAGAGCAGGAGAGACGCTCGAGAGAGAGAGAGCAGGAGAGACGCTCGAGAGAGAGAGAGCAGGAGAGAAGCTCGAGAGAGAGCAGGAGAGACGCTCGAGAGAGAGAGAGCAAGAGAGATGCTCGAGAGAGAGAGAGCAGGAGAGACGCTCGAGAGAGAGAGAGCAGGAGAGACGCTAGAGAGAGAGAGACGCTCGAGAGAGAGAGCAGGAGAGAAGCTCGAGAGAGAGAGCAGGAGAGACGCTCGAGAGAGAGCAGGAGAGACGCTCGAGAGAGAGAGCAGGAGAGACGCTCGAGAGAGAGAGCAGGAGAGACGCTCGAGAGAGAGAGCAGGAGAGACGCTCGAGAGAGAGAGCAGGAGAGACGCTCGAGAGAGAGAGAGCAGGAGAGACGCTCGAGAGAAAGAGCAGGAGACAAGCTAGAGAGAGAGAGCAGGAGAGACGCTCGAGAGAGAGAGCAGGAGAGACGCTCGAGAGAGAGAGCAGGAGAGAAGCTCGAGAGAGAGCAGGAGAGAAGCTCGAGAGAGAGAGCAGGAGAGACGCTCGATAGAAAGCAGGAGCAACTGTCAATCACTTCATCACTATATTACTCAGTAATGATACCTATAGCATATTACTCAGGGTGACAACATGGCAGGTCACAGAGTTACTTTCATGATCTAGATTTGCTAAATTGGAGACATATCATGATACAGAGCCCATGTCCATGACTTATGTCAGCTCCAAAGTGAAATATGTATTGAAAAAATAAAAAAAAATTATATATATACACACACACATATACATACACTGCTCAAAAAAATAAAGGGAACACTCAAATAACACATCCTAGATCTGAATGAATGAAATATTCTCATTGAATACTTTGTTCTGTACAAAGCTGAATGTGCTGACAACAAAATCACACAAAAATCATCAATGGAAATCAAATTTATTAACTAATGGAGGCCTGGATTTGGAGCCACCCCCAAAATTAAAGTGGAAAAACACACTACAGGCTGATCCAACTTTGATGTAATGTCCTTAAAACAAGTCAAAATGAGGTTCAGTATTGTGTGTGGCCTCCACGTGCCTGTATGACCTCCCTACAACGCCTGGGCATGCTCCTGATGAGGTTGCGGATGGTCTCCTGTGCGATCTCCTCCCAGACCTGGACTAAAGCATCCGCCAACTCCTGGACAGTCTGTGGTGCAACGTGACGTTGGTGGATGGAGCGAGACATGATGTCCCAGATGTGCTTAATCGGATTCAGGTCTGGGGAACAGGCGGGCCAGTCCATAGCTTCAATGCCTTCATCTTGCAGGAACTGCTGACACACTCCAGCCACATGAGGTCTGGCATTGTCCTGCATTAGGAGGAACCCAGGGCCAACCGCACCAGCATATGGTCTCACAAAGGGTCTGAGGATCTCATCTCTGTACCTAATGGCAGTCAGGCTACCTCAGGCGAGCACATGGATGGCTGTGCGGTCCTCCAAAGAAATGCCACTCCACACCATTACTGACCCACTGCCAAACCGGTCATGCTGAAGGATGTTGCAGGCAGCAGATCGCTCTCCGCGGCGTCTCCAGACTCTGTCATGTCTGTCACATGTGCTCAGTGTGAACCTGCTTTCATCTGTGAAGAGCACAGGTGGCCAGTGGCGACTTTGCCAATCCTGGTGTTCTGTGGCAAATGCCAAGCGTCCTGCACAATGTTGGGATGTGATCACAACCCCCATCTGTGGACGTTGGGCCTTCATACCACCCTCATGGAGTCGGTTTCTAACCGTTTGTGCAGACACATGAACATTTGTGGCCTGCTGGAGGTCATTTTGCAGGGCTCTGTCAGTGCTCCCCCTGTTCCTCCTTGCACAAAGGCGGAGGTAGCGGTACTGCTGCTAGGTTGTTGCCCTCCTACGGCCCCCTCCTTCTCTCCTGGTGTACTGGCCTGTCTCCTGGTAGCACCTCCAGCCTCTGGACACTACGCTGACAGACACAGCAAACCTTCTTGCCACAGCTCGCACTGATGTGCCATCCTGGATGAGCTGCACTACCTGAGCAACTTCTGTGGGTTGTAGAGTCCGTCTCATGCTACCACGAGTGTGAAAGCATAACCAACATTCAAAAGTGACCAAAACATCTGCCAGAAAGCATTGGTACTGAGATGTGGTCTGTGGTCCCCACCTGCAGAATCAATCCTTTGAGGGTGTCTTGATAATTGCCAATAATTTCCATCTATTGTCTATTCCATTTGCACAACAGCATGTGAAATTGATTGTCAATCAGTGTCGTTTCCTAAGTGGACAGTTTGATCTACTTGGAGTTATATTCTGTTGTTTAAGTGTTCCCTTTATTTTTTTGAGCAGTGTATATATACAGTACACACCTTCTCATTTAAAGATTTATCTGTATTTTCATGACTAAGAAAATTGTACATTCACACTGAAGGCATCAAAACTATGAATTAACACATGTGGAATTACATACTTAACAAAAAAGTGTGAAACAACTGAAAATATGTCTTATATTCTAGGTTCTTCAAAGTAGCCACCTTTTGCTTTGATGGCTGCTTTGCACACTCTTGGCATTCTCTTGATGAGCTTCAAGAGGTAGTCACCGGAAATGGTTTTCACTTCACAGGTGTGCCCAGTCAGGTTTAATAAGTGGGATTTCTTGCCTTATAAATGGGGTTGGGACCATCAGTTGTGTTGTGCAGAAGTCTGGTGGATACACAGCTGATAGTCCTACTGAATAGACTGTTAGAATTTGTATTATGGCAAGAAAAAAGCATCTAAGTAAATAAAAACGAGTGGCCATCATTACTTTAAGAAATGAAGATCAGTCAATGCGAAAAATTGGGAAAACTTTGAAAGTGTCCCCAAGTGCAGTTGCAAAAACCATCAAGCGCTACAAAGAAACTGTCTCACATGAGGACTGCCCCAGGAAAGGAAGACCAAGAGTCACCTCTGCTTCTGAGGATAAGTTTATCCGAGTCACCAGCCTCAGAAATCGCAGGTTAACAGCGATTAGACTTGTTTGGGCTAAAGAACACAAGGAATGGACATTAGACCAGTGGAAATCTGTGCTTTGGTCTGATGAGTCCAAATTTGAGATCTTTGGTTCCAACCACCGTGTCTTTGTGCGACGCAGAAAAGGTGAACGGATGGACTCTACATGCCTGGTTCACACAGTGAAGCATGGAGGAGGAGGAGGAGTGATGGTGTGGGGGTGCTTTGCTGGTGACACTGTTGGAGATTTATTCAAAATTGAAGGCATACTGAACCAGCATGGCTACCACAGCATCTTGCAGCGGCATGCTATTCCATCCGGTTTGCGTTTAGTTGGACCATCATTTATTTTTCAAAAGGACAATGACCCCAAACACACCTCCAGGCTGTGTAAGGGCTATTTGACCAAGAAGGCGAGTCATGGGGTGCTACGCCAGATGACCTGGCCTCCACAGTCACCAGACCTGAACCCAATCGAGATGGTTTGGGGTGAGCTGGACCTCAGAATGAAGGCAAAAGGGCCAACAAGTGCTAAGCATCTCCGGGAACTCCTTCAAGATTGTTGGAAGACCATTTCCGGTGACTACCACTTGAAACGCATCAAGAGAATGCCAAGAGTGTGCAAAGCAGTCATCAAAGCAAAAGGTGGCTACTTTGAAGAACCTAGAATATAAGACATATTTTCAGTTGTTTCACACTTTTTTGTTAAGTATATAATTCCACATGTGTTAATTCATAGTTTTGATGCCTTCAGTGTGAATGTACAATTTTCAAAGTCATGAAAATACATAAAAAGTCTTTAAATGAGAAGGTGTGTCCAAACTTTTGGTCCGTACTGTACATACACACACACATATATATATATACATACACGCACGCAGTAGGGAAAATAAGTATTTGATACACTGCCGATTTTGCAAGTTTTCCCACCTACAAAGAATGGAGAGGTCTGTCATTTTTATCATAGGTACACTTCAACTGTGAGAGACAGAATCTAAAAATAAAATCCAAAAAAAAATCACATTGTATGATTTTTAAATAATTAAATCGCATTTCATTGCATGAAATAAGTATTTGATCACCTACCAACCAGCAAGAAATCTGGCTCTCACAGACCTGTTAGTTTTTCTTTCAGAAGCCCTCCTACTCTGCACTCCTCACCTGTATTTTTTGTACCTGTTTGAACTCGTTACCTGTATAAAAGACACCTGTCCACACACTCAATCAATCACACTCCAACCTATCCACCATGGTTAAGACCAAAGAGCTATCTAAGGACACCAGGGACAAAATTGTAGACCTGCTCCAGGCTGGGATTGGCTACAGGACAATATGCAAGCAGCTTCGTGAGAAGGCAACAACTGTTGGCACAATTATTAGAAAACGGAAGAAACACAAGATGACTGTCAATCTTCCTCAGTCTGGAGCTCCATGCAAGATCTCGACCCGTGGGATAAGGATGATTCTGAGTCCCCTGCTCACGCCAGCACATGTCCAGGCCAGTTTGAAGTTTGCCAATTACCATCTGGGTGATCCAGAGGAGGCATGGGAGAGGGTCATGTGGTCAGATGAGACCAAAATAGGACTTTTTGGTATCAACTCCACTTGCCGTGTTTGGAGAAAGAAGAAGGGTGAGTACAACCCCAAGAACACCGTCCCAACTGAGAAGCATGCTGGGGGAAACCTTATACTTTGGGGGTGCTTTTCTGCAAAGGGGACAGGACAACTGCACCCAGCAACAGTCCCGAAACTTGAAAGATCTGGAGAAGATCTGTATGGAGGAGTGGTCCAAAATTCCTGCTGCAGTGTCTGCAAACTTGGTCAAGAACTACAGGAAACGTCTGACCTCTGTAATTGCAAACAAAGGTTTCCGTACCAAATATTAAGATCTGTTTTTCTATTGTATCAAATAATTAATTTGCATAATTGCATGAAATAAGTATGTAAAAATTATAAAATGTTATTTTCTGTTTTTTATTTTTAGATTCTGTCTCTCACAGGTGAAGTGTACCTACGATAAAAATTACAGCCCTCTCCATTCTTTGTAGGTGGGAAAACTTGCAAAATCGTCAGTGTATCCAATACTTATTTTCCCCACTGTATATACTTTGTTACTAAAAAAGAAAAAAACCCACCGGTCTTCTATGTGAACATAACAAAGACTATAACTAAAAATCTTATATATTAAAAAAAAAAACTAAAACAAGGTTGACCACATTTTCTTATGGCATTTTTATCTGAAACTTCCTTGGAAAATTCACTGGAAATATCAGAAATGTCTGAAGTGGGGACCTCAATGTAAGACCCCCACCCATTAGATGTAAGGTGGCTCCCAAACCTCACGTGTCGATGCAGCACAGCCATCTGCAGCCACATTTTACGTAGAGCACACGCAGAACTGGGTCATTAACACATACATTAATCCTTTCATTTCGTTCTCCTTTGCTGAAGATGTGTTTGACAAAGACCTCATCTACCAAAATAAAGAGGTGTATTCCCTATGAACTAACAATACCGTGGCATCTCTTCTTCCCAGGTCCTCTGCATTGTGCCAATCTTCTGGAAATGTGTGGATACATTGACAACTGGCCACTGCCAGGCCCCTGGTCGTAGTGATTATGCCTACTGTCCAAACTGATTAGACATGGACAAGGAGTAAGGTAACACCCCATTGTCAATTAGATGTAAGGCTATGTTCATGACGCGCCCCTGGGCCTGTGTCGCGCTGCGGTGCGCACGCGGGAGCTTACCCGGAGCCGGATCCGTGGACGGTTGTAGTCTCGTGGCGGTGACCCGGTCCGTGCCCAGGGAGTCAAACTGGACGGCAGTCTACTAGTAGTAAATAGTTGATGACTACGCCACCCGTTGAGTGCAGCCAGGGAGCTGCTGCTGCGGGGCAGACCGCTGAGGCCGATGGTAGGATTATGCAGCGTGATAGTATAACCCCCAACGGGAGGGGTATGGTCTCAGGGCAGCCGACGTGGATGATGGGGGTAGCAGGAACCACTCAGAGACGGTACGGTGTAGTTCAGGGTCTTTACTGGTAACAACGATAGACCCTCCCGGAGTACTTGCTAGCGAACGGGGCCTGGTCAGTCCTTGAACAGATGGGATCTCCCCTGGCCAGGCGTAGTTGTAGGCCTCCCAAACTGACTGTACTCTTCTGGCTACCTTGCTAGAAGCTGATGTAAGTAGCCCACGTCCCTGAGTGTACCGTGTGGTGCTCACCCGTATGGCCGGTGACTCGGGGCCTTCTAATGGCTTCCGCTCCACGATGGCGGTGCTGGTCCCACGCGTGTGACCGTGCCTTCGGGCTTCTGGGCCAGAGGACCTGAAATCCCCTGCCTGACGGATTCTGCTGCTGGGTAGGAGTTAGTCCCCACAGCCTCGGACTCCGGGTCCGGAAAGAAGTCTTCTTAGTCAGGGCGAGCTCTGCAGCTGCCAGCCCCTGACTCCTTGTAACTCTGCTGTTTCCTATGCTGCTTCTTGTCTCTACTCCACTTGTCTGACTCACCCTGCCTCAGCCCCGGGTTTATACAGGGGAAGTTCTTCCCCTCCCAAGACTGGGCAGGAGGTGTGGCATGCACAGGATCCCTGACCAAAGGACCTCCCACCTGCTCTCAGACATAACATTACATTACTGTGGAAAACCAGACCCCAGGGGTGCCACATTCACACTAGGCGTTTTTTCACTGCACATTACTTTCAATGGGTGAAATACACTGAAAGAAGTGACGTGCTCTATTCAGCAAAAAACAATGCAAATCACAAAATACTGATCATACAAAAACCAGGGTGTGAGCAGGAGATTTCTGAAATCTCATAGACTTTGCTTGTACTGTAAAACACAGCTGAAAATTTGCATTAAAAAAACGCTGAAAAAAACGCAATGTGTGAACATAGCCCTCAAAGGCACTGCACAGTGGTCTGAAACACAAATTCTGCACATTTGTGATTTTATAGGGTTTATAAGATTACTAAAACAGATGTGTCAGGAGACCACACAGATCCACTTTATAAAAAAACAAAAACACCTCAGTCATTGAAAGGTTAAATTACAACATTCCTAAGTCCAGTGCTCAAAATCTCCCAAGTCTCCTTACATTATGTAGTAAAGGACAGGTGACATTGGGGCCTTGCTTGTCCACCAGGTGATGTCTTATCGGTGGAAAGACTGTGATGAGAGGTTTGTCTTGAGGAAATTGTGGCGGAAGTAAACTGCAATAAAAACAAAGTATTAGAGCAAGACGCGGGATACATGACTGCAGCCTACAGAAACGTGACAGGTCCGGGGAAAATACCCAACACCCTCATCTCATCTCAATGGAAAATCCATTTAGGTGGCACGTAGCGTAAGGCATAAAGGGACGTCAGCACCTTGACATATGATCGTAATGGTGTTATAAGAGATCTGATGAGTCCATCATGACAAATCTAGTGTGGAAAACATATGCAGATCCGTCTGGAAGTGCACTGGGGCGTATCACTGCACTTAGACAGCTCCTTTCAAGTGCACGGACACGCCCCTCTGCACTCCCACACCAATCTGCAGACACTCCATTTCCTTTTGACTGGCACATCGGAGCTCTGCAAAAAAAAAAAGGATAATTTTTCTGGGGAGGGACAATCGACGATACTGTTCTACCACTACTTCCATATGTAAAAGGAAGCTGAGAGGACCCTATAAGCCTCCATATTGATTTAAAGTGATTTCTTATTAGTAGCAATTAAACAACTTGCATTAATACACATCATCTATAGTGACGTCATGAGCCGCCAAGCAACATCATTTAATGGCTCCAGTGCTACAAGACATGACTATGGATGACAAGTCATTGTAGGGTACCGATTACACGCGGTGGGGTCTATCAACAGCATGGGACAACGATATTCTAGAAGTACCTAATATGGTCTGCTTTCTTTAAGGGGTTGCCCACTACCTTGATATTGATCACTTACCCATTGGATAGGTCATTAATATGGAATCAGTGGGGGCCATCTTCACAAGTGAATAGGAGCATGCGGCTCCCTCTCTGGGGGGCTGTCAGAACCCCATCGATTTGATATTGATACCCAATGCTGATGTTATCAATATCAAAGTAGAGGACAATCCCTTTAATTCCCATTAGGTTCACATTTAATAACCCCAACAAATGCAACGTAATCTCTCAACTAAGACAATAGCACCCCGTGTCACTTACATATTGATGCTGATGGTGAAGTTCTTAAAGGTGATTGGCAGTCTGTACTCCACATCTTTCTGAATTTCAGTAATACTGGAAAGATAAAAAAAAGAAAACATTAATGATGACAATTCTACAAACTGCTGTGTCCCAAAAGAAAACACAACAGGTGGATATGTGTAAACCTAACCGATGCTCCAGTATTGTGGGTGCTGGAGCGTGCAGTCTCACAAGACACGATTTGTCTACCGTCTTGAATTGGAGGTGCCCCAGCCCCCAATAGTGATCTAGGTCTGATTCGGCAGAACAGCATGAGGTCCGGCAAATCTGACCGCTTTATGGATACAACATGCTCCATATTACGACCACAAGAAAAAAGCCAAATAAAGAAGTGTGAGAACAGGACGGCGATGGGTGTACGGAGGATGGCAGAGAGATGACTGCAGAACGCAGCATAAAGCACTCAGACATTAATCATCCCTGACAAAACATAATACAAGTCCTGCTTCATGCTGGGTACGCTTCTCAGGTAACCCTATACTGAAGGACTTGTACTGTTCATAGACCTAACATACAACACATTACATACAAGTTATCCCGCATCAAGAGACACATGACATAAAATAATAACCATCCTAGACATCAAGTTCCCCTTTGAGAGGTCACAAGGTAATATCCGATGGCTCTAAAATGGAATCTGCCACCAGGTTTTGCTATCCCATCTGCATGATGTAAGGGCAGAAACCTGATTCCAGAAATGTGTCCCTTATTTCGCTGCAGTTTTGATAAATTTTAGTTTTATCTACTGCAGATCTAGCAGTGCTCTGAATGCTGAGCTCCGTATAACCGGCTGCACCACTGATTGGCAGCTTTCTGTGTACACTGTGCATAGGCAGAAGGCTGCTATACAGACCTTGTGAAAAATGAGAAAAGAGAAAGGGAGAAAAAGCGCGCCATGTACCACCTGAGGAAGATAGTTCACTATCGAAACGCTTTGTGGAAAGGGCTCATTAAATTTATTTTTTAGTCCTAAAATTTTTTTCACTTCTAGTGTTCATTCTTTTAGCGCCCTATAGACCGCTTTTTTATTTAATTTGGACCACTCCTGAAGAATGAGGGATACCTGGTTGCAGGTTTACTAGTCTTCTAGTCAAAACACCAGCAAGCAGCCCAGAAAGTGACACATCGCTGGAATCAGGGTCTCTGTCTCTACATCATGCTGCTCTCGGAATATATGGCAAAAACCTAGTGACAGATTCCCTTTAAGCTCTCATCTCTAGTGATCAGGACCCTAGAATTTTCTTCTGAGGTGGGTTTCCCTTTAGCTCTGCACCTACCTAGCGTCACTGCATGGCTGCAGAAATAAAAAAATAAATAAATTAAAAAAAAAATCTTTCTGAATTGTGAAGAGAAGGAGCAGTTGTGGAGTGTCTATATAATAGATGTAGAGAAGTGGGATGACGGCGGCCTGTGCTGAGCATTGCCCGGCTGATCGGGTGATGACTGATGGGTCACATGAATGAGTTATTACAGCAGAAACCGCACCCGTCCTGATAACTATTCCTGCAAGGAACCGGCCGTCCCTAACCATGCAGCTACATAATAGAGATGCAAAGAAACAAGGAGAAAGAAAGGATGCAATGACCGGGATCACCAAGGAATAGCAAAAATATAGAATTTTATTAAAGACTAAACATACAAGACATGTTAAAAAAAACACTAAAAAGCAACAATTGCCCCAATGAATAACAAAACCATTGCAAGGTACTGATATGGTTAATCCTCACATATATATGCCCAACTAGTCACAGAAAATCTCAATATATGACTACAGACTGCCCACCACAATATAATAAAGAGCAAGGTAGCAGCAAAGTATCTATTCACAAAGGCATTAATATCCAAATAAGCCTATAAAAATAGTGCCCATTATATAACCCCACAATGAACCCTGCTGCTGACACAATCGCCCCAAATGTGAAACAATACAATTGGATTGCTAAAAGAGCAAGCGAACGCTGTTAGGTCGGGCAGTAGAAAAAAATGATGTAAATACACCTGAACCATCAGGCAACCTACAGAAATGTGCATGGAGGATGTTGTTTTTACATAAGAGTTATGTATACAGAAAAGCTATATGTCCTATACAGGAAAAGTGTGGGATGAGGAGCTTACAAGACCACTAAAGTAAGACATTCACAAGCTCCTTCTGTATACTCCCTGGTGCCGGGGGTCCGACCCCACTGATCTTACACTGAGAATGTATGGAACTCCTGTAATGTCACCCTTCTTTTCTACAATGTAATCAAGGCATATTTATATGTCTGAACAAGACTTGTATCGACCCATAAAAGAAAAGAGCCGCAGCTCCACCATACTGAATCCCTGCACAGCGACGCTATCAGCCGTGCAGGGACACAACGCAGCTGCCGTCACTTATATAATGGCCGAATGTGCAGGGGAAAGCCACAACGGACCTCATTGTTCTGAAGGCTGCAGCGTATCCGAGCTATATGTGATACTACTCTGACATAGGGAAAGGGACAAAAACCCTTCAAATAGCAGGGAGTGACGTCTGATTAATATTTAGATTTGTATTGAACATAAAAGCACAATCTTAGGACCATTACATACATTACCAGACTACTTTATAGATGATCAATTGCCAGCACAAGTTATATTACGCCCAAAATATCTCTGCAGCACCACCAAATTGCTGTATGAAAAATATGAGGAGTTATAGAAGTGTGCGCCCACATATTATCTGTACAGGTCCATATATCAGCCACTATTATGTGAAATATGTCATAAAATACACTATTATACATTATTAATGTTCTGTCCCTTTAAAATTCTGTCACCATGGTAACGACAGTCATACTCAGCCAATAGGATTGCTCGGTTTGAATTTGAAAAAACAAAAACCTCCTATGTGGTCAGTTTGTTCCATCTCATCTGAGTGTGAAGACAGACACCTGCGATCAGCGAGAGATTCTAGGTATAAGACGAGATATAATATAATGGACGGAGCCACATCCCATCACACGCACTCAGCGACCACAACTGACAGGAATCAGCCCATTTACCAGAGGAGAAGTCATTATTCCCCAACACATGATACGCTGAGACACCAGTGGGGGGCGCCACACTCATCACAGCTCCCATCTGGAAGGATCCAGCCATCACTTCTAATGGGGGTCACTGCCCTTTTTTGGTGATTGCTGGAGTTTCCCGCGGTCGGACCCCACTGATCTATCAGTCATCACCGAGCCCAGGGTTAAGGGGATGACTTGTTCCATCTGATAATTCCCCTTTAATGAAGCTCAGATACAGAACAGTAAATATCCTACACATTTCCCAATTTGCCCTTTCCCCAGCAGAGCCCCCGAATTATCTATAGCCAATGTTTCTAAGACCAAAGAAATATCAGCCAATCCCCAAACCCTCTGCTGACGCCTCCTGAGGTTTTATAGATTGTGGAGACATTTCTACAAGAGAAGATATCAGCGGACACCATGGGGATGGAGTATTCTGCCAGCGTTGGAGCAGGTAGTATCCATCACTCACTCACCGTTCTCTATACTCTTGTTACATGGCTTTCTGGGGCTTTCATTAAACAGACTCATCTGTGGGGACATTTTCTTTCCTTTAATGCATATACTTGGTGGTAAATATTTTTCTGAGTTTTATTGAAAATTGTGCACAGTTTGCCTCCTGTACCCTCTGTGCTGTACTGTCTATTGCTGGCTGCAGAACTAGTTAACTGAGAATCCATCAGTGAGCTCCTTCTGACAGTCTTAACATACATACGTCCTCTTTGTACGCTGAGGATTGCTCCTAATATCTGGTTGTGTTTTCTGCAGATTACATCAGTCCTGAGGAACAGCTGAGGAGACTGGCATATTGTGTGAAGTTTCTCCCTTCTCCCCTCTACAAGAAGGAGGTCAGTGAGACGACTCAGGGCAACGCTACGGCCTCTTCTATAAGGTAGCTGTGTATTCGGATCTTCCTTGTAGCCTCCTAACTTCATCTCTTCTCTTCCAGCGCCTTATGCCGACCAACCCCATTGCCCAAAGAAGATGCATCGAAGAGTATAAAGCCAGGGAGAAAAGGAAGAGGGAAGAAAGGCGCAAGGAACTAAAAGAACGGCGCAAGTACCTGGATGAAGAGGAAGACGAGGAAGAAGAGAAGGAAGAAGAGGAGAAAGCAGCAAAGAAGATAAAGCTGGACATCATGGATTTAAGACAGAAGACACTAAAAGAACTGTGCGCCTACCTGGATGAAGAGGAAGAAGAGGAAGAAGAGAAAGAAGAGAAAGAAGAGAAAGCAAAGAAGATGAAACTCCACATCAAGATCCCTAGGGGGGAAGTGACGGCCAAAGGCCAGAAAAGAAGACAACCGATCCCAACAACAAGAAGGAAGAAGGAGAACCAGACCAACTTCCGCCAGTACATCAACCGGTATTTCAGAGGAAAGAGGAACATCATGTGGACCATCCTGCTGGAACCTCTCTGCCGATAACATCACATACGGCAATACCGGCTGGTAAGTATCAGACCACCAAATAACAGCAGGATAGTGTAATATAGTGGTAGTGTATCAGTATTAGTGTAATAAGAGTAATAATACTAGTGATAATAGTAAGAAAGAAATAAAATAGTAATAAAATAACAGTAGTAATAGTAGTAGGTAGAATAGCAGTGTGATCCAGGGTCCTAGGACTGATCGCCTTTTCTCGGGGTCAAGAAGGAATTTTTCCCCTGTGACACAAAATGGCTGAAGGTGTCCAGGGGTTTTTGCCTTCTTCTGGATCAATACTGTAGTTATAGGGTAGTATTAGTAGTGATAGGAGAGAATAATAATAATGTAAAAATATAGCAGGTTATTAATAATAAGAAGAATATTAAATAGCTATATTTATAAAAATAAAAACATAAATTAAAACAACTCCAGTAGTACAATAAGTAATATATTAATTATACAACTAATAATAACATTATTAGGTTTGATCCAGGGTCCTAGGACTGATCGCCTTTTCTCGGGGTCAAGAAGGAATTTTTCCCCAGTGACACAAATTGGCTGAAGGTGTCCTGGGGTTTTTGCCTTCTTCTGGATCAACACTCTAGGTATAGGGTAGTATTAGTAGTGATAGGAAAGTAGAATAATACTGTAATAAGATAGCAGGATGTTAATAATAGTAAGAATATAAAAATAATTATAGTGTTGTCTTGATTATTTTAAGTAGTTATAGAAAAGTTAGAATATCAAAGTAATAAGATAGCAGGACATAAATAATATATAATCTATAAAAAGTACAAAAACCTAAATTAAAATACTAATAACTACAGTAGCAGTACAATTAGTTGTATAATTTTAATAAGAATTATTAATAACTAGTAATAACATTATTAGATTTGATCCAGGGTCCTAGGACTGATCGCCTTTTCTCGGGGTCAAGAAGGAATTTTTCCCCTGTGACACAAATTGGCTGAAGGTGTCCTGGGGTTTTTGCCTTCTTCTGGATCAACACTAAGTATAGGGATTTTAGTAATACCATTATCATAAACACAAGAGTAATAAAAAATTATAAAACTAATTAAAAAAATGAATTAGAACAGGTACTATTGATTGCATTAGTACAGTAATAATAAACATTAAAAATGGTGGTCCCAGTTAGTAAGTTAGTGTAGTGTTAGTGTAGGGACCCATCTGAAGAGGTCGCCTTGACGTTGGCAGATGGGCTCGCACAATTTGCTCAAAGTGTGCGCTAAGAACCTCATATTTCTATGTACAGGAGATCTAGCAGTAATACCATTCAGGAGATAGGTATTTGTGTACACAGATTTTGTTATATACTTTTGTGCCGCACACAGGGCAGGTATACAGGTACAGGACGCTCATATGTAGTGAGAGTGTTGCAGTAATATTATAACTGGGCCTTAAGGGTAAAATGTTGATAACTACAGGTCCTGGAAACACATCAGAAACTAGAACCTGTAAGTAACTGGTTCCCAGCTAGTGATTAATATGTAAAGGGCAGTCTGGTACCAGGACCCGCGTTATAGGACACATTATCATCAGGCAGGTGCAGTCAGGGCTCTTACAAGATGTGCGGCAGTCGTGTGGCGGTATAACACAGTCCCGCTCCTGCCTCAGGCGCCAGCAGTGGAGCCAACCCTGATCCTGGCAGCTTAACCCCTTATATGACACAGTCAGTGGCTTTCACAGCATTTAGGCACTTAAGACCGGAGAGGGAGGCGCGATCATGGTGCCGATGAGTTTCTATGGCAGCCGAGATCTAACAATGGACCCCATGACGGCCATCTTACTGCTCTTATTAGACCCCGGCTGAGGAGAGGTCTATGAGGACACCGGTCAGAGTTATGTCGCCTGCTCTGCAGCTATTAGAAATATCTAGGGCTGATTAGTTTGCTATCTGTAAATCGGATCTAGCCCTGCCCCCCCCAGCAGCACTGGGCTACCACTGGTGTGATCAGGGCTATTGGGCTCCTAGATTGGGCAGAGGAGCTCAGTCTTCAGCAGGAGCTGGCTGAGGAGAGCGGAGCGACTTGCATGGGACTGCTGCACAAGAGCAGCTCACAAGGTGGAGATTTATCCGGAGACGCGGTACCCGGGCTGTGATCTGCTTTGCAGGCTGCATAGTCGCTGCCTCCTAGGACCCGAACTTCACTCCTAACAGGCACAGCAGAGCTCGGACAGCTGCAAGTGCCGGAGAGTGGCTGATTAGTGACTGCTGTGTCTCCTGCACTCAGATAAGAGCGGTACAGAGCGGGGGCTCAGTAATGGTGAATACGGGAAGTGTCCACCCCTCACATACCCTATATGTGGCCCCCAGAGGTAAAGTCTTCCCTGTACCCAGCGCCTCCTCCCGCCTTCACTGCTGGCGTGCGCCATTGCTTAGAGGGGATGTCTGAAGATAACAAGTTACATACATAGTAACATAGTTTTTAAGGTTGAAGGAAGACTAAGTCCATCTAGTTCAACCCATAGCCTAACATGTTGATCCAGAGGAAGGCAAAAAAAAACCCTGTGGCAAACACTAAGCTCCACATTGGGGAAAAAAATTCCTTCCCGACTCCATACGACAATCAGACTAGTTCCCTGGATCAACGCCCTATCATGGAATCTAGTTTTTGTAACCTGTAATATTATACTTTTCAAGAAAGCCATCCATGCCCTTATTAAATTTTAACAGTGAATCACTCATTACAACATCATGCGGCAGAGAGTTCCATAGTCTCACTGCTCTTACAGTAAAGAATCCCCATCTGTGATTATGATTAAACCTTCTTTCCTCCAGAGGTAGAAGATGCCCCCTTGTCCCCGTCTCAGGCCTCAGAGTAGAAAGATCAGTAGACAGGTCTTTGTACTGTCCCCTCATATACTTGTACATAGTAATAAGATCACCCCTAAGCCTTCTTTTTTCCACAGTAAATAACCCCAAGTGTAATAACCTGTCTTGGTATTGCAGACCCCCCAGTCCTCTAATAACCTTGGTTGCTCTTCTCTGCACCCGCTCTAGTTCAGCTATGTCTTTCTTATACACCGGAGACCAGAACTGTACACAGTATTCTAAGTGTGGTCGCACTAATGACTTGTATAGAGGTAAAATTATCTTCTCCTCATGAGCATCTATGCTTCTTTCAACGCATCCCATTATTTTATTTGCCATTGCAGCAACTGCCTGACACTGGCCACTAAACATGAGCTTGTCGTCCACCAATACACCCAGGTCTTTTTCAGTGACAGATTTATCCAGTGTTTTACAATTAAGCATATAATTATACATTTTATTTCCTCTGCCCAAGTGCATTACCTTACATTTATCCCCATTAAAGCTCATTTGCCATTTATCAGCCCAAGCTTCTAGTTTACATAGATCCTCCTGTAATATAAAATTGTCCTCCTCAGTATTGATTACCCTGCAGAGTTTAGTGTCATCTGCAAATATTGAAATATTACTCTGTATGCCCCCTACAAGGTCATTAATAAATATGTTAAAAAGAAGGGGGCCCAATACTGACCCCTGTGGTACCCCACTGTTAAATGAGACCCAGTCTGAGTGTTTTCCATTAATAACCACCCTTTGTTTCCTATCACTGAGCCAATTCTTAACCGACATACATATATTTTCCCCTATCCCCATTGTTCTCATTTTATGTATCAATCTTTTGTGTGGAACCGTATCAAAAGCTTTTGAAATGTCCATATACACAACATCCACTGCATTTCCTCGGTCCAGTCCAGAACTTGCCTCCTCATAAAAGCTGATCAGATTAGTCTGACAGGAACGGTCCCTTGTAAACCCATGTTGATATTGGGTCATGAGGTTATTCTTCTTCAGATACTCTATTATAGCATCTCTTAGGAAACCCTCCAGGATTTTACCCACAGTAGAGGTTAAGCTTACCGGCCTATAATTTCCAAGTTCGGTTTTTGTCCCCTTTTTGAATATTGGCACCACATTTGCTATACGCCAGTCCTGTGGTACAGACCCTGTTATTATGGAATCTTTAAAGATTAAAAATAATGGTCTATCTATGACATTACTTAATTCCTGCAGTACTCGCGGGTGTATCCCATCCGGGCCTGGGGATTTGTCAACTTTAGTTATCACTTATCCACAGGCTCAGTGATCACTTACTGATCGTGGGGTCTGACCACTGCGAACCATCGTCTGATCGGGAAGGAACGGAAAGTCAGGGAACAACTGCAGCTCCATTCATTCTCTATGGGGCTCTGGAAAAAGCCGAGCTCAGCGCTTGGATGCCACATAGGGAATGAATGGAGCAGATCCTGGAGTAATAACATGTCCTCCTCAGCTTTCTGTCTGTGTAAGTGGCTCAGCCCTCGTCTCCCCTTCTGTTCCCGACTTCTGTTTTGTTCCCTGTGGACTTTCTCTCAGTCCTCTGCAGCCATTATGTGTGTAGACAACTTCAAAAAGAAAAAGTAGCAGAACATCAGTCATCTAATAATCCACGATATTCAGGGGGGAAAACAAAACGGTGATGTTCTTACACAGTCGCCTCCTCCTGAGCTGATGAAGATGTCGGTGGCAGCACATTGCGGTTTGTGTTCTCTGCCTGAATATCGCGGATTATGTGACGTCCCGCAGCTTCTCATCATCCATGTTGGGCTGTTGGACGACGTGTGGACGCTCGGCTTGTTGGATTCTTGTGTTACTACCAGCACTGACTTTATATTGTGACTCTTGTGCCGATTCCCATTTCTAATTGCAGCGTGTTATACCAGCACGTGACGGCTGCCACAATCACGTGACGGCTGCCACAATCACATGACGGCTGCCACAATCACGTGACGGCTGCTACAATCATGCGACGACTGTAGCGTCGGCGTCCCTGCCTCCTGCTAGGCAGGGACGCCGTTCCCCTCACCTCTCCTCTCCGTGCCCGGCGTCTTCCTCCCGCTCTGCTGGCAGCGCACGCTGCTTCCCCGTCAATGCGCTTAGGGTGCGAGCGCGCGCGCTCCCTCTCTCTTAAAGGGGCCGCGCGCGCCGTCCTAAGGAGTCCCCGGCCAATGGCCGGAGGACCTCACCATATATAAGGCACCTCCTCACAAAATGGAGGTGCCCGAGCTCTGTTGTTGCAAAGCCTTTCAACTCTGCTTCAGCCCACAGGTCCCGTTGCCTGATACCTGCCTGATATCTGCCTGATTTCTGTCTACCTGCTTGCAATCCTGTGGTCCGACAGTCTGCCTACCAGCACCTGCCAGTCTGTCTATGGATCAGTCCGCCTGCGGACCAGGAACTACCTGCCAAATACCTGCCTGCCTGTCCAGAGACTCTTACCCGCTCACCTGGGAGCGCTCACCTGGGAGCGCTCACCTGCTACCCGCCTGCTAACCTACCTGGAGGCTTAGCCGTCACTTGCTGTGACCACCTGCCTGTCCAGAGACTCTCACCCGCTCACCTGGGATCGCTCTCCTGCTACCTGCCTGCTAGCCTACCTGGAGGCTTAGCAGTCACTTGCTGTGACCACCTGCCTGTCCAGAGACTCTTACTCGCTCACCTGGGAGCGCTCACCTGCTACCTGCCTGCTAGCCTACCTGGAGGCTTAGCCGTCACTTGCTGTGACCACCTGCCTGTCCAGAGACTCTTACTCGCTCACCTGGGAGCGCTCACCTGCTACCTGCCTGCTAGCCTACCTGGAGGCTCTGCCGTCACTTGCCGTGACCCCCTGCCTGCCTAGAGACTCTTACCCTGTTGTCACTTGCCCTGACCAACCGCCTGTCAAGAGACTGTCCCCGTCACTTGCCGTGACCACCCGCCTGTCAAGAGACTGTCCCCGTCACTTGCTGTGACCGCCCTGCCCTTCTACCCTGAGACTGTCCTTGTCACTTGCAGTGTCTACCTACCCGCCTTCCCTGGGAGCCACCCGCTTCCTTACAAGGACTGCCCTTTGTATAGTAGCTCAGAGGTTTCACCTCCCACACCGGTTACAGTTTGCTCGGGCCATGGAACCCGGTGGCACCCAAGCTCCCTCGCTCTCGGACCTATGTCATGAACTTTCCCGTCAGAGGTCCCAACAGGAGTCCATCCTGAGTCACCTGCGTAGTGTTAACTCTCGCCTGGACACACTGACTGTCTCATCGGGAGCTGCTTCCACTCGCACACTTACTACCCCGGCACCGCCGCTGCCCATCAATACCATGGCTAAATCCTCTATGGGAGAGAGGAGATTCCCTGGTGTTCAACCTGCCAGCCTTTCTCACGGCTTTCCGGAAAGTCTACGACGAACCAGGACGGAAGACCTCATCCGCCTCATCTCTGCTACGCCTCCGTCAAGGAAGTCTCACCGTGGGCCAATATGCCATAAGGTTCCGTACCCTTGCTTCGGAGCTTGCCTGGGATAACGACGCCCTGGTATCCGTCTTCTGGGAGGGTCTGTCCGGCCGTATTAAAGATGAACTCGCCGGTCGGGACATTCCTACCACTCTCGACGACTTAATAACACTCGCCACCCGGATTGACATCCGGTTCCAGGAGCGCACCAAAGAGGTCACCCGTGAGAGGAGGTTTCCACGCCTTGCCCCTACCTTTCAGAAACCCGTCACTTCCTCCGTTCCTCCGTTACAGGCGCACTCACCCGAGCCTATGCAGGTCGACCAGACCAAGATGGTCAAAACCCGTCAAGAATTACGCCGTGCCGAGGGGAGCTGCTTCTACTGTGGCAGTACGGAGCACCGGATCCGTTCCTGCCCGGAGAGGTCGGGAAACGCCTGTGTCTAGGATCGCTCACAGAGGTCGTCCTAGACAAGAGTAAACCCTCTCCATCTCTGATGCTGTCGGTCTCTATCATCTGCGGGGAGAACAGTTTCTGTGAACTAGCTCAACTTGACTCTGGAGCTGCCGGAAATCTCATTTCTCTATCCCTGGTAGAGAAATACCACATTCCCACCAAACCCCTGGCTGTACCCTTATCTGTCGCCTCCGTGGATGGGGGTCTCTTACCGCATCCCATTCAACTCATCACCGAATCCATAACTCTGCAGGTGGGAATGCTGCACTCTGAGAGCATCTTCTTCCATGTTCTGCCTGGACTCTCTCACGCCCTCTTGCAAGGCCTACCTTGGCTCCAGAAACATGCACCCGTGCTTGATTGGCAGACCGGAGAAGTCCTTCGCTGCGAACAGGACTGCCATAAGACTTGCTTAGTTCCCGTTCTTCCTGCCTGTCCTTCTCCTACCCCAGCCAATCTACCCGGCCTACAGGTTCCCTATTGGTCTTAAGCGGATGTCTTTAATAAAAGAGAAGCAGAGACATTACCCCCTCATAGACCATACGATTGCCCAATCGACCTGATACCCGGCGCTACTCCTCCCCGTGGGCGTATTTACCCTTTGTCTGCTGCTGAGACCCGGTCCATGTCTGAATATATTGAGGAGAATCTGGCCCGGGGATTTATCCGGAAATCTACCTCCCCGGCGGGAGCATGCTTCTTCTTCGTCAAAAAGAAAGACGGCTCACTCCGTCTAGACATTAGAAACGTATCGTCACATTTAATGTCGGAGGTGTAGATCACTTTAAGAGAACTTCCGTCCCGTCCTGTAATGAGCCATGTGAGCTCCTTGTCTGATCAGGATAACAGAGGGGTGGAATGTATTTGTACCCCGGAAAGATTAGTTGTTGGTTTCTCGGGTTTGGGCTTTGGACGCTGTAGGCCTCGTCTTTACAATGTACTGCCTCCTCTCTGTTTACAGCCTGGGAAGACACATGATAAGTTCAGGTAATATGATCTGTAGGAAAAAAATGGGTGAAGCCGGACTGCGGGACTAAGTTTAGATCAAGTGCGTCAGTAACCTTTATCTCACCAAACAGGTCACAGTCGTTCACGTTCATTTCAGATCTCACATGTACAAATACACATGAATGAGCACGGTCATGCACTGCGGACTTGTGGACTGAGGCCACGGCCCCACTATCAGTATTCGGTCAGTATTTTTTCTCAGGAGTGGGAGCCAAAACCAGGAGTGGGTGATAAATGCAGAATTGGTGACTTGTTTCTATTAGACCGTTTCTCTGATTGTTCCTCACCTGGTTTTGGCTCCCACTCCTGAGAAAAAATACTGACCGAATACTGATAGATAGTGTGGCCAATCATCAGCGTCAGGCCACAGCCCCACTAACAAGTCCACCGGTGCTCATATAAAGCCTTTTCAAAAGGGCCGATACAAAGTGCACCAAGATGGTTGCTTATTGTCGGCAGCACGTCCTGTTTACATGGGCAGATGAGATGACTATAAACAATCCAATCAGGCGATGGATGAGTCTTTTTCTAAATAATACATTGTTCCTGGTTAATAATATTTTTTTAGGACTTGGACCTCCTAAAATTAGGACTTTAAAAATCCTAAATATTTTCACCGTGATAGTGATGCTCATAGTCAGTCTCCTCTCATATGCCACAGCAATTCCAACAGTAAAGCCTTGTCCCATACACAAGAGTACTTCAGCCGAGTGTCTCTGTGTTCTCTATAAGAGAACCGCAGTCCTACATCTTTGGTAATAAGTTATCTCCAGGGAAACAGAAGGATCAATAGTTCAAAATCGGACATGTCGGACACTTTAGAGGTATTCTCATCTCCAAAATGCTATCCCAATATGTAGTAGGTGTAATAATATTAGCAAATACCTACAATTATAAATGTAGGATAGTTCTTCTGATTAGCTATGTCACTTACCCCATGTGCAGGGCATTGCAGTAGCTTAGGTATTCATTGTTACGACCACTATGTGTGGTCGTAACCATAGATGCCTAAGCTACTGCAATGCCTTGCACATGGGGTAAGCAACATTGCTAATCAGAAGGACTATACTACATTTCTAATTGGAGGTATTTGCTAATATTATTATTACACCTACTACATATTGGGATAGGATCTTGGAGATAGGAATACCCCTTTAACTTCCCCAACAATCAGTTGTCTGGGCCCCCATACACATTTGAGTTTCAGCTGAATCTGTCAATATCGGTGGGATAGGTCAACATTAGTCTAATATGTATGGTGGGCCTTCAGTTAGATATTTTGGTTCTAATCCAGCTAAATATACCAGTAGAGTTTATACAATGGGCTCTGTGCTGCTTTATAATGGTCACCCCAGAGTTTGAAGCCCCCGTACATCCCAGTATACCACACAATAGAACATTTGCTGCATTTTACAACAGTTTGGCTTTTGTAGATCCTTATTTCCATAAAGAACGGATGCAGTCAAATATCCCAGAATACTAAGAATTATTCAGGAATGGTTCCTTGAATAGTCAGGTATTTTCTTTTTTTCCTCGATGTCCTGGAAAGAGGTGAAGGCTCAGCAGGAGAAGCTCCGAGATGATCATTCCATCATTATGTGTCATTGTCGAGTCTTCAGATGTGGTCCTCTCCCCGCGTGGGGTTTTCCTTTTAGGAGGAAGCTTTAGATTTACCACGTCAGTGTTCTGCATTGTTACTTATTCTTATGTTATGTGAATGTTTTATACACGAGAACATTGACCACTGAGCCTTTATTATAGAATTCTCGGTAAAGCTACTGAATATAGCCTAATGATAATATACAATCACGTTTGTTGTACTTGCGGAATTTTATTCTAGTGGTTTCCTGCTTCCTGACTAATTGTGATTTAGATTAAATACTATCTGACCGCGGTCACTTGTGAGGTCCGAGTACTATCTACGTCTTATACGAGTGTTGATTATGTTAAGGAATATATCAGCTAGAAATTTCTGTAATTATTAAAACCAGACATTTATATTCTTTTTTATCAATAGGTTTTTAATTTCTGATTGTCAAGATTTTTCTAATTGTATTCTCTCTAAATGATCAGGCGGCAATATTACCTGAGCTGATAAGCCTTACAGTGGATATATGGACCACTTTAGACTGTGGATGTTCACTGGGTTATAGGCATGCTCTCTGACCTGTGCAGAGGTCATTGTGCAGAGAGGGGGGAGAAGGTCAGCTGAGACCATCACCTTTTGTGAATGGTGGATCCTGTATTATCTATATGACAAGATGTTACCTTTTATTTTAATCCTGTCTGTGATGATAATAAGATGGCTGCTGAGAATCTCTACAGAACAGGCAGGGTAAGCCAATGCTGAGACTTAATATGCATTTACACTGAAAGATTATAAACGAGAGCTGCTGAGAAGTGGAGTGTAAATAGGCTATAGGGTAAAACGAGAAAAAGACGGATTTTGGTAAGACCTTACCTGTAAAATCCTTTTCAGCGAAGGAAGGAAGGGAGACACAGATCCATTACTAGTGGGGGTAGGCGGAACCCCACAGGATAGTTCACCTCAGATTTAGAAAAAGTGACAACCGGCCCCTCCAGCTTAGGCTCCTCCTACTCCCATGTTCTCCAGTCCGTACACAAGCTAAGGAAGAGCAGACAACACCAGGGGAACAACACAACACCTTCTGAAAATTCAGAAATGTGAGAGAACAGGTTATGTATATAACAGCATGAAAACACACAGTCCCAGGCACTACTTACTGGACCTGACAACTGCGATGAGCTGGCAATGCTGGAACAGAGCCCTAGTGCGCCAACCCCAGACCAGATGACCGCCATCAGGAGGGAGTCGCGCCGCATCTAGAAAAAACATAATACACTTCTGCCATGGGAGGGTGCTGTGTCTCCCTTCCTTCCTTCGCTGAAAAGGATTTTACAGGTAAGGTCTTACCAAAATCCATCTTTCAGCAGCAGAAGGGAAGGAAGGGAGACACAGATCCATTACTAGTGGGACGTCCCAAAGCAGTCCAAAACTCATGGGTGGGAAACAGTGGCAGAATCGCCAACACCCCAACAACTTAGGCAAGTGCGCAACAAGCGCCGAACAAAAAATAAAGAGATAACCTAAACCACCGCCGCCTGCAGGACCCTGCATCACAAGGCCGCATTGGCGGAAGCACTCACGTCCACTTTATAAAATTTAGTAAAAGTGTGAACGGAGCACCAGGTAGCCGCCCGGCAGAGCTGCGCTGCCGAAGCCCCCTGACGAAAAGCCCACGACGAACCAACAGCTCTCGTGGAATGAGCTTGAACCTTAACCGGACAAGGCTCGCCCTTGAGCCGGTACGCCTCCAGGATAGCCGAACATATCCACCGAGCTATAGTGTCCTTGGAAGCCCGCTGACCACGGCGACGACCAGCAGGAATCACAAACAGAGAATCCGATTTTCGAAACCCTTGCGTGATTGAAAGATAGAACTTCAATGCCCGCACCAAATCCAATGAGTGCAAGGCCCACTCCTTCGGACTCTTTGGTTTCGGACAGAGGGAAGGCAACAGGATGTCCTGATTGAGGTGGAAAACGCGACACCACTTTAGGTAAAAAATCTCCACGGGTACGAAGCGCCACACGATCCGAGTGGAATTCCAGAAAAGGGGGCGAGCAAGACAGTGCCGCCAACTCCGAAACCCTTCTTAAAGAGGTGACCGCCACCAGGAAGGCCACCTTCCAAGAAAGCAAGTAAAGCGTAGCTGAATCCATAGGCTTAAACGGCCCATGCTGAAGAGCCTCCAAAACTAAATTGAGCCGCCAAGGAGCCACAACCGCCCTCCGAGGCGGAAACTGACGTGAAACCCCGCGAAAAAATGAACGCACATCCCTGCGTGAGGCAATAGCCTTCCGAAAAAGCCCGGATAGTGCAGAGACCTGACCCCGCAAGGTACTAACTGCTAGATCCTTGACCAGACCACATTGCAGAAAGGCCAAGAAGTTGGGAATGGAAAAAACTCTCGGGTTCCTTGACGATCCAGAACACCATGAATAGAAGGCCTCCCAAGTTCTGTGATAAATCCTAGTCGTAGCTGGACCTCTGGCCGCCCGCAAGGTGGCAATGAACTCGGCCGAAAACCCACGACGGGTCAAGATTTCGGTCTCAAGAGCCACGCCGTCAAACGAAGTGACTTCAGGTCCGGATGACGAATGGGCCCTTGGGTTAACAGGTCCGGGCGAAGAGGCAGTGGAAACGGAGGCGCCGCCAGAAGAGACACCAGCGTTGAATACCACACCCTCCGCGGCCAATCCGGCGCCACCAAAATCGCCGATACTCGTTCGAGATTGATCCGCCTGATCACCAGAGGAAGTAAGGATACCGGCGGAAACACATAGATCAGCTCGAACTGGTCCCACGGGGCCACTAGAGCATCTACCGCCACAGCCTCCGGGTCCCTGTACCTGGACATGAATGTCGGAATCCTGGCGTTCAGCCTGGATGCCATCAAGTCCACTTGGGGAGTCCCCCAACGGGAGCACAGCAGAGCAAAAACCTCCGGATGAAGACTCCATTCTCCGGGATCTACTGAGGAAGTCCGCCGAGATATTCAGCACACCCGGGATGTGAAACGTGGAGATGACTGGAACCCTGGACTCGGCCCAAACCAGGATCCGAGAGACCTCCATCATGAGTCTGGAACTCCTCGTCCCGCCCTGATGGTTGATATATGCGACAGCTGTCGCATTGTCGGTCTGAATCCGGACCGGCAGACCGCTCAAAGGGACCGTCCAATGTCGGAGGCAGAGAAATATTGCTCTCAACTCCAGAATGTTGATTGGCAGAGACGACTCCTCTGACGACCAGACCCCCTGAACCCAGAGGTCGTTCCAAACCCCCCCCCCAGCCAGTCAGGCTGGCATCGGTGGTAATCACCGACCACCGTGGGAGAAGAAGGGATTTCCCCAGGGATTGAGCCTCCAGATGTAACCACCATCCAAGAGACTCTCGCACCCTGCGGGAGATGACGACACAGCGATCCAGCGAAGTCGGCGATCGGTCTCAATGGGTCAGAATAAGATCTTGGAGATCCCGGGAATGAAATTGTGCAAACGGCACCGCTTCCATTGCCGCCACCATCAGACCCAGAAGGCGCATGCACTTCCGAAGGGACATCGCCCTCACCAACCTCATAGCCTGGACGTGGTGACGAAGGTTCGCTTGTTTGTCCGGAGGGAGGGACACCACTGCCCGTACGGTGTCGAAATGTATCCCCAAGAACAGGATTGACTGCGACGGCTCCAATGACGACTTCTTCCAATTGACCAGCCACCCGAAGTCCTCCAGGTGCTGAAGGGAGAGATCGCGAGCTGTCACTGCCTCCTCCGCTGTGGGCGCCACAATTAACAGGTCGTCCAGGTAAGGGAGAATCGTAACTCCTTGCTTTCGAAGGAGCGCCATGAGCGGCGCCAGAACCTTTGTAAAAACCCTGGGCGCCGAGACCAACCCGAATGGTAGGGCCACAAATTGGTAATGGGCCTGCCCTACGGCGAAACGCAGGAAGCGCTGGTGAGCCCTGCCGACAGGGACATGCAAATAGGCGTCGCGGATGTCGATCGACAGCAAAAAATCGTACTGCGACAAGGCCACCACGACGGAGCGAAGAGACTCCATACGGAATTTCCGGATTCGGACATGAAGATTCAAATCCTTGAGGTCCAGAATGGGACGAAACTTGTCCTCCTTTTTTGGGGACCACAAAAAGGTTGGAGTAAAAACCCCCTTCCCCGGTCCTCCGGCGGAACCGGAACCACTACACTCTGCTACAGAAGAGAGTCGACCTCCCGCAGCAGAGCGGCAGCCAGCTTGGGCACGGACGGGATGCGAGACTGACGAAACCTGTCCGGGGGTAGAGAGTGAAACTCTATGAAATAGCCCGCTGACACAACCCGCGTCACCCAGGCGTCCGATACGTGGGATGCCCAAACCGACCCGAATTGTAGCAGCCGACCTCCCACCCGAGAGCCCTCGAGAGGGATCCTGGCGTCAGTCCGCCTTAGCGGGCTTTTTGTCAATCTCCCTTTTGTCCCGACGGAAATGCTGTTTCCAGGGAGTACGGGATTTCTGGGTGGACTTCTTACCGGAAGATGAGGGACGACCCGATCTCCAAGAGGGCTGATCGAATCGTCCCCTGGGTCGAAAGGACCGACGACCACTATCGACACTTGACCTGTCAGACGTAGAAGCTGCTGCTTTCCGCTGTGGCAAAGCCACATCCTTGGCCTTAGCAATCAGCTCCGTGAGGTCCGAACCAAAAAGCTGACTGCCCTTGTACACCAGAGTAAGCAAACCTTGTTTGGATACTGCGTCTCCAGTCCACTGTTTGAGCCACAGTGCTCTCCTGACTGTGACGGCCGAGGCTTGAGCCCTGGACAGAGCCGAAGTAGTATCCAGCACTGCGTCTCTGCTATATCGGGCTGCCTCTTCCAACAGCTGGAAGAGCCTTTCCACGTCAGACAGCGGAGTCCCATCTTTCCATGCTGACTGCAGCTGATCCAACCATCTCAGGGAAGCCTCACCAGTATAATGTTAGGTGTCAGGCATGTGCTGGGCATGAAATAGGGTCAGAATCATCTGTGGATTCTGTGGTCTCCCATTCTGGTCCAGCCAGGGCAGACACTGCTCAGCATCACCATCTGGCCCAACGCCTAACTAGTGCACTAGATGTACAGGCTGTCCCCACATGGCCCCCAAGGCTGCTCGGAATCCATGACCCGCGGCCTCGTAGATGGACTTCGCCGCTAACTCCGTCCTTCTGTCCAGCGGATCCTGTAGACTCGCCTTCCCTTTAACCGGAAGCAAAGAAGATTTGCTCAGCTGAGACAATGGCACGTCCACTTCAGGAGAGGGGACCCAATTAGCGATGATCTCTGTGGAGCAGGGATACAGGGCATCCAAAAACCGCATCCCTTGGAAGCGTTTATCCGGACACAGGCGTTCTTTCTCCACCGCCTCGTTAAGTTCATCGTGCGCCGGCAGTGTCGAACGAGCCCGACGCGACTCCTGACACTTCCCGCATGGCTCCAATAAGAGCATCCACGCGGCCTGAAAGCGAAGCCGAGCGACCCTGCCGATCCTCTTCATCAGAATCGGAGATCTCACCCACAGAGCTTGTCGGTGAATCCGAAGCCTCTGATGCGCTGCGCGGAGGAGACAGCGCCACCACAGGCCTGTGGCGCTTCTTGCCCCGCGCCGGTAGGGACTTAGCTGATACCCAGTGACCCAGGAGGTCAGACAGACTGTCAATGGAGCGAGTGAGCGCTTTAACATCACTGAGGCCCCTGACAAGAGACGAACCTGACGCCGTCAACCCCAGCATATCAGATACGCGTGACCGATCCTGAAGCGGGCCGGGAGAGAGGTCTGCGCCGCCTGGACCCTGATCCGACATGCCCCCTACTCAGTAGCGAGCGTCGCGGAAAGAGCAGTAATAACGTAATAACCCCTTACAAGAGCACAGTAACCGGGGAAGTGAGATCCTGCTATCACAGCCTGTTCCCACAAAACAATTTACCAAGCACTGAAGGGTTAAAGCTTCTCCTTAGAGGGAGAAAAGCTACCCCAGCACTGCAGAAAAAAGGTTTTCTGATGATGGCCAGAAGGGGTTAATGCTGCTGAACACGCAATGCACCTTGCCTTAAAAGGACTAAGGTGTGCATGCAGCAGAGAAGACAGCAGTGCTCTGTGCTGTAGAGATGAGACAAACAGATGACTCACCAGCTTCCTGGAGCCTGTGTGTGAGAGCGGAGAGCAGGGGGGAGGGAGAGGACAGCGCTGAGCTCCGTGAGGCAATGGCCGTTTGCAGAGCCGAAGAGAAGGAAGGCAGGAGGGGGGCGGGGACTGCCCAGCGCGCGTTTTCCAGGCGCTTCCTGTCTGCACAGACGATGGCAGGCAGCTGTTAAATAATTAATAGTGGATATTCATTTTATTCTCAAATTTTGAGTTTTATACACTGCACAAGGATTGCATCAGCCATCGTGTCTACTTGACATGCGCTATTTGTGTGTGTATTTTTGGTTCACTACCATATGTAGAACAGGTGTGCCATACGACTGGCTATAAAAGCCCATGGTACAGAAAGGGGGGGGCTCTCTTTCTCTTCCACCCCACAAGACACAAGAATCTTCATGCTGAGAAGTATCTGACATGTAGGCCTGGACACGTGCTGGATAAAGACATGATTTACCAGCCAGGATCTAAGGAAAGATGGGTGAATCTCAACCATTAAGCTAATTATGGACAAATGGACAATTACTTTATAACAAATTATTGTATGTACCTGCTGCAATCTGATTCTTTTTAATGGACAATCCAAGAATAAATAGATACATTTTTTTATAAGAATATCGTGATATTGATACTTTGAGAAGTCCTCAGTAGAAAAAATAATACAGAAAGAGTATTATTTTACAATGGTGAGCCAGCCAGTCCTGTTTTTTCGTTTTTTAAATTAAGTAAGTGAATTTCATCCGTGAACAAGGGGGGAAGTCCTGACGAGCTGAACAGCTGTTGTTCACGTGTCAGTAAATTCACTAATTTGTCACGAGAAGCAGAAAGAATCTACAGACTGAGGACTGACAGGAAGCAGAGGTACTAACAAGGAACAGAATCACACAGGAAAAGAATCAGACGAACTGAAGACAGGACTTGCTGATAAAGAGAAGCTAAGGAATCTTAAGGTAAGCAAAATTTGGATATAATTTCTTCTTTTGCTAAACAAAGTAATATTAATTTCAAAGCTAATGTAGGAAATGACGTAGACGTTTTGTGGCTCAGTTTATACAAAGAATGTGAATTGCAGAATTTACAGTTAACTTCTAAATTGGTAAATAGAGAGAAACACAAATTGCGGAATATTCTACATCTTGTACAGGTATTTCATGATTTTGTACTTGAGATTTCTAAGCAGGAAAATAGTGTAGAAGAAGTGTCAGATGGTGACAATGATTCTGACTGTAATGTGGAAAATGAACAAAAAGTAAGACACGTGTCTGTAACTGAAGGTGACCTTGGGTCTGACCAAGAGACGGACATACAGAAACCTGACATGGGAGGAGACATGACTGACATACGAGAAACTGACATACTAGGTGATGTGGGAGGAGACGTGAGTGACGTAGGACGAACGGACGTACAAGAGCCACTAAAAATATCAGAGAATTCAGGAATTACCCAGGCTCAACTACAAATTAAAATGAGGAAAAATTTGCTAAAATTATACAAAATCATGCCAAAATATGATGTCGAAATCCATGCCTGTAGAAATTCAGAGACATTTGAGAGCTTCTCTGATAAGTTTGATTTATCCAATGAGGAGAGGAATCAATTATTTAAAATATGGATTCCTGTGACATTGTCCAGACGTTTACATTTAATGCCCTGTGAAAATGACTCTCCTAATGGATGGCAAAATGATTCGGACAGATTAAGATATTTGATTTATTGTGTCACAAAGGATTTTCCCAACATAGAAGATCTGCAGAAACTAAGGATTGGTAGGAAGGAATGTACATATACATTCATGTCTATATTTGAACGGTTGTACAAAGCTCTCATCAAAAATGGAAAAGTACAACATATGATAACAACTTTTGTACAAAAATTCAAATTCCTAGATCCAGTTTCCCAAATTATGGCATCACAAAAAAATTCATTATTTGAATGTGCTCAGTTGCTGGATTTTGTTAGAAAACATGAAAATCGTGAAAAGAAAATAAATCAAGTTAAATTTATAAAACCAGAAAAGGTAAATTCTTACCAAAAGCCAATATCAAACTCTCCTAGACTGAGTCATCCCCAAAGTGAACTCTATCGAATACGCAGGAGATTTCATATCTGTTATAAGCCATATCAGCCAGTGCAAAGGTCCATCTCTTCACAGAAAGAGTTAAAAATGCAAAGCTATGACTTTTCCCTAAGAAAGGAAATGGCCGAAATAGACGGACAGAGTCAGGTGAGACGACCAGCTCACAGTGATATCATGGAATGTGGACAGAAGAACAGGCAGTTCTCTGAGGTTTTGAAGGATAGAAAAATGTCTTTCCTAAATAGGGCATTCCTGGAGATATTTGAGAGAGACAGAAGATTTGGTTTAGGGAGTGGCTAAGGAAAAACTGTAATTATAATGTAGCATAGAAGTGTTACAATGTCTTAATATTTATTTATAATCTTATACAGTAAAATTGTAGTTACATAGTTTCTAATAGTTCATATATATATATATATACACTTGTCTAAGTAGAGATTGTGTATAATTGTATATATATATATTTATAAAAAAAAAAATATATATATATATATTAATTAATAAATTAGAACTTCATATATAAATTTAAGTAACAATATTTTGAATTACATTAGAACCAACCAATATATGTATAAGATATTTAAATAATTCTGTTTCTGTATAAATTTGATATTTAATTTTATTTTCTTATATTTCCTTAGAGGTTTCATTCCAAATCAGGATTTGATCAAACAACTCTAAAATGGATTTATTTCTTTATTCACACAGGAAGTGGAAAAATTGCATGATTTATGTGTATAACATTTTAAAATAATAACTAGTTAATTATTATGTGTAACATTAATTAATTAATATTTTCTGTGCATGAAGTGTTCGTTATAACAAGTAGCTTTACAGCATGACGTGTGACAGCTGCGGCCTTTGAACTTTGAGCTAATAGTATAGAATCCCATTCATTCTATTTTCAGCTGATGTAACTTAAGACCGGGCAGCCAGTGAAAAAAGAATCTAAGTCAAGAGTTTTTTCAAGTGTCTGAAATTCCAGTGACTTACTCTCATATTATATAATATGTACTTGTGGAATATTCAAAGAAATATAAAGATATTCAATTTAACTAATAGTTTACAATGCGCATTGAAAAATTGGGATACAACAATTTTGGGTTAAATATATATATATATATATATATATATATATATATATATAAAACTTCATATGTGGAATGTTTGAGCTGAACAGATATGTGAATGTGACAGATGAGTAAATCAGCAGCTGCTAAGTGTGATTGATGTGACAGAGGCCTCGTACGTTTGTATGTTTGAAAAAAAATGTTTCTTTATGTGAAGGTACAAAAATATATTTAATTCTGAGAAAAATTATAATACATAATTAGGTATTATCTACATATATATATACTTCTATATTTCTTTAATAATTATTATTTCTTGATTTAACTAATAGTGGATAAGGGCAACCACACATCAAATGGTTTACAAAGCAAATTTATATTTAGAATAATTTTCCACATGATAATATTCTTGAATAACTATGATATTATTTTTAATGGTTACCTAAATAGGTGCACACCTCTCTTTAGACAAATCTATGCTACTCATCGATATGAAATTTATGCAAAATATTTCTAGAAGAATAATTATTTTTAATTTTGTTCTGATATATAAATTATTTTATAAAATAATATTTTTTGGTATTAAGGGGGAAAATGTGTTTTTGATCCTGATTACATAATCACTTTTGATCAATACTTATTTTCCACACATTTTAATAAAGAAGAAACAATAATAAGGTACAATGATATAATTAAGAAGGGTGTTACATGCAAAGTTGCATAGTTTAATAATTTTTTGGTGCTACAAGGTTATGACAAATATGAAATCATCCAGATAATGGAGATATAAGGGTATTTTTTATGGAGAATAAAATTACTCTGCATTTGTCATTAAAATTTAAAGGCCTTATTTTTATTTTTATTTTTATTCTTATTTTTATTTTTAATTTTATTTTTAATTTTTAAAATTTTATTCTTACTTATTTTCTTATTTTTCCATTTTTCATTCTCAATTTTTGATTTTAATTCAGTTCAATATTTCAATTGAGAAAACACATTAATATTTAATGGGGTAATGTCAAGTACAAGAATATTGCTTCATTAAATATAATGATGATATGAATTAATATAAGAAAAATGTTTCAATTTTTTTGAGTAAACACAACAATTCATTCATTCATTCATTCATACATTCATATATTTATTCATTTTAGTTCAGGAGTATACATTCTTTGATATTATTGGTTTAATAAAGATATAAACACTTGTTGTTTCAAAACACACTGACACCTATGGGTTGGAAAAGGTAATTACACCTATGACATAAAAATATTTTATCACATGGAGAACTTGATTGAATTACTATCTATTATTGTTTATTATTCCAAACATAATTTATTTAAATATTTTGATAATAATTAGATGGATATTATTGATTACTATGGTACGCTGTGATATTATAGGTTAGGAAAGTTGCCAGATTTGGTATCAGATTAGGGAATGAAGACTTCAATCAAGACATCGCAATTATGAATTCTATCTTAATAAAGACTTTTCATATTTATAAATCAAAGAGACTCTCAAAAGTTACAAGAAGAAGCAGCAGATATCCGGAAGTCTCAGAAGGTAACAGGTGTGAATGCTGAGTGATAATAGACTGTGTCCATTACATACAATACAATTCACACCACTGATCACCGGGACGGCAGAGGACGATGATCCTACATTCACCACTGATCACCAGGACGGCAGAGGACGATGATCCTATATGTACTGGGTTGTGTTCAAGTTTCATCACGTTCCAGTGGTTTCCTATCACCTGCAACGCTTCAATGACAGCTGGTGAACAGGTAATACCTGGCATATGTGTCCTGTATATAAAGGACTGAGTACTGGTTATGGGGCTATATAAAGCTGGGAAGTGTCAAGTTAACCCTTGCTTTACTGACCAAAGACGTCACATCTGTTCCAAAAGTGACACGAGACCAGTGCGGACGACACGGAAGATTCCAGAATATCCAACGTAAGTCCAGGTGACATCGCACAGATATTAAAGCTACATTTCATCCATGGACTTTGTTTTCTTATCAATTGACACATGATCTTTCTAATAAAGAGTACAGTTTATGGACTGCACAATGATGAATACAATTATGGACTGTACAATATCTACACGCTGTAATTTATTTCAAAGGAGTTCTCATCTAAAGACTGTGTTATAAAAGAACCAAGAAGAAGACGAGACGACAACCCGATGACATCAGATGATGACGATGGGACCCGTGATTGCTTCGATTTAGATATAGGGAAGTATAATTATACATATTAAATGAATATTAGTCACGGCTTACCATAACATGAATTCACATCATTATATAACAACAATCTGATACTATTATTGATATTATTATTATTATTATTATTATTATTATTATTATTATTATGGAAATGTAATGATATTGCCAAGGAAGAAGGAAAGGAAAAAATGATTGATGAATGTATCTTCTTTTGAGAATTTTCAGTTTAAATCCTTTTATTCTCAAAAAAGGGGGAAATGTTAAATGGTTAATTATGGAAATTCATTTGGAATGTTAATCGATAATCATTTTTCTGAGTTCTATGCCTCAGCCATTGTGTCTAGTTGACATGCGCTATTTGTGTGTGTATTTTTAGTTCACTACCATATGTAGAACAGGTGTGCCATATGACTGGCTATAAAAGCCCATGGTACAGAAAGGGGGGGCTCTTGCTCTGCCCACCCCACAAGACACAGAAGAAGAATCTTCATGCTGAGACATATCTGACATGTAGGCCTGGACACGTGCTGGACAAAGACATGATTTACCAGCCAGGATCCAAGGAAAGATGGGTGAATCTTAACAATTAAGCTAATTATGGACAAATGGACAATTACTTTAGAACTAATTATTGTATGTACCTGCTGCAATCTGATTCTTTTTAATGGACAATCCAAGAATAAATCGATACATTTTTTTATAAGAATATCGTGATATTGATACTTTGAGAAGTCCTCAGTAGGAAAAAATAATACAAGAAGAGTATTATTTTACAGTGTCACAATAGGCTCTGAGCCTTTATATACCTGCGCACGGCAGCAGCCACCATCAGTTTGCTGCTGGACAGCCAGCAGCAGCAGCAGCAAGCCGAAAAGTGCAGGCATGTAAGGGATCTAGAGGTTGACAACATGTCTTCTTAACGGGAGTCCAGGTGCCCATCTCCACAAATGGACTTTTCAGGATCCGAGGGTGGCACTGTAGGCCGCAACCAATTGCCGCAACTTCTTTAATTTCATACCTGCAGACTATAAAAAATAACCCCAAAAAGTTTGGTTGATTGGTCTGTGGCGTTCTTTTAAAGTGTTGCTTATAGCGGTCTCTGTGAGCTTCTCAATGCTGTTCAGCCAGCCAGGTATCCTGCCTGCAGTAGATGGAATGTGGCAATGGAACACTGCTGCGCGTGTCACAATAGGCTCTGAGCCTTTATATACCTGCGCACGGGAGCAGCCACCATCAGTTTGCTGATGGACAGCCAGCAGCAGCAGTAGCAAGCCGAAAAGTGCAGGCATGTAAGGGATCTAGAGGTTGACAACATGTCTTCTTAACGGGAGTCCAGGTGCCCATATCCACAAAAGGACTTTTCAGGATCCGAGGGTGGCACCGTAGGCCGCAACCAATTGCTGCAACTTCTTTAATTTCATGCCTGCAGACTATAAAAAATAACCCAAAAAAGTTTGGTTGATTGGTCTGTGGCGTCCTTTTAAAGTGTTGCTTATAGCGGTCTCTGTGAGCTTCTCAATGCTGTTCAGCCAGCCAGGTATCCTGCCTGCAGTAGATGGAATGTGGCAATGGAACACTGCTGCGCGTGTCACAATAGGCTCTGAGCCTTTATATACCTGCGCACGGCAGCAGCCACCATCAGTTTGCTGATGGACAGCCAGCAGCAGCAGCAAGCCGAAAAGTGCAGGCATGTAAGGGATCTAGAGGTTGACAACATGTCTTTTTAACGGGAGTCCAGGTGCCAATCTCCACAAATGGACTTTTCTGGATCTGAGGGCGGCACCGTAGGCCGCAACCAATTGCCGCAACTTCTTTAATTTCATGCCTGCAGACTATAAAAAATAACCCAAAAAGTTTGGTTGTTTGGTCTGTGGTGTTCTTTTAAAGTGTTGCTTATAGCGGTCTCTGTGAGCTTCTCAATGCTGTTCAGCAAGCCAGGTATCCTTCCTGCAGTAGATGGAATGTGGCAATGGAACACTGCTGCGCGTGTCACAATAGGCTCTGAGCCTTTATATACCTGCGCACGGCAGCAGCCACCATCAGTTTGCCGATGGACAGCCAGCAGCAGCAGCAGCAAGCCGAAAAGTGCAGGCATGTAAGGGATCTAGGGGTTGACAACATGTCTTTTTAACGGGAGTCCAGGTGCCCATCTCCACAAATGGACTTTTCAGGATCCGAGGGTGGCACTGTAGGCCGCAACCAATTGCCGCAACTTCTTTAATTTCATGCCTGCAGACTATAAAAAATAACCCAAAAAAGTTTGGTTGATTGGTCTGTGGCGTTCTTTTAAAGTGTTGCTTATAGCGGTCTCTGTGAGCTTCTCAATGCTGTTCAGCCAGCCAGGTATCCTGCCTGCAGTAGATGGAATGTGGCAATGGAACACTGCTGCGCGTGTCACAATAGGCTCTGAGCCTTTATATACCTGCGCACGGCAGCAGCCACCTTCAGTCTGCTGCTGGACAGCCAGCTGCAGCAGCAAGCCGAAAAGTGAAGGCATGTAAGGGATCTAGAGGTTGACAACATGTCTTCTTAACGGGAGTCCAGGTGCCCATCTCCACAAATGGACTTTTCAGGATCCGAGGGTGGCACCGTAGGCCGCAACCAATTGCCACAACTTCTTTAATTTCATGCCTGCAGACTATAAAAAATAACCCAAAAAAGTTTGGTTGATTGCTCTGTGGCGTTCTTTTAAAGTGTTGCTTATAGCGGTCTCTGTGAGCTTCTCAATGCTGTTCAGCCAGCCAGGTATCCTGCCTGCAGTAGATGGAATGTGGCAATGGAACACTGCTGCACGTGTCACAATAGGCTCTGAGCCTTTACATACCTGCGCACGGCAGCAGCCACCTTCAGTCTGCTGCTGGACAGCCAGCAGCAGCAAGCCAAAAAGTGCAGGCATGTAAGGGATCTAGAGGTTGACAACATGTCTTCTTAACGGGAGTTCAGGTGCCCATCTCCACAAATGGACTTTTCAGGATCCGAGGGTGGCACCGTAGGCCGCAACCAATTGCCGCAAATTCTTTAATTTCATGCCTGCAGACTATAAAAAATAACCCAAAAAAGTTTGGTTGATTGGTCTGTGGTGTTCTTTTAAAGTGTTGCTTATAGCGGTCTCTGTGAGCTTCTCAATGCTGTTCAGCCAGCCAGGTATCCTGCCTGCAGTAGATGGAATGTGGCAATGGAACACTGCTGCGCGTGTCACAATAGGCTCTGAGCCTTTATATACCTGCGCACGGCAGCAGCCACCATCAGTTTGCTGATGGACAGCCAGCAGCAGCAGCAGCAAGCCGAAAAGTGCAGGCATGTAAGGGATCTAGAGGTTGACAACATGTCTTTTTAACGGGAGTCCAGGTGCCCATCTCCACAAATGGACTTTTCTGGATCTGAGGGTGGCACCGTAGGCCGCAACCAATTGCCGCAACTTCTTTAATTTCATGCCTGCAGACTATAAAAAATAACCCAAAAAAGTTTGGTTGATTGGTCTGTGGCGTTCTTTTAAAGTGTTGCTTATGGCGGTCTCTGTGAGCTTCTCAATGCTGTTCAGCCAGCCAGGTATCCTGCCTGCAGTAGATGGAATGTGGCAATGGAACACTCGCTGCGCGTGTCATAATAGGCTCTGAGCCGTTATATACCAGCGCACGGCAGCACCACCTTCAGTCTGCTGCTGGACAGCCAGCAGCAGCAGGAAAGGTAAGTAATCAGCAACACTCCTGCTAAGGGTAGACAGCTGCTCGTCCCCCCCTTAATTGGTTCTCCTCCCTTCCACCGGTGTTGAGGCGGGTGGGAACAGCAGGGGGTGAGGGTGCTGTGCTAAAATAGTTGGAGTCATGCAGATCTAAAACGCGTGGATTGCTGCAGCAGCAAGCCGAAAAGTGCAGGCATGTAAGGGATCTAGAGGTTGACAACATATCTTCTTAACGGGAGTCCAGGTGCCCATCTCCACAAATGGACTTTTCTGGATCTGAGGGTGGCACCGTAGGCCGCAACCAATTGCCGCAACTTCTTTAATTTCATGCCTGCAGACTATAAAAAATAACCCAAAAAAGTTTGGTTGATTGGTCTGTGGTGTTCTTTTAAAGTGTTGCTTATAGCGGTCTCTGTGAGCTTCTCAATGCTGTTCAGCCAGCCAGGTATCCTGCCTGCAGTAGATGGAATGTGGCAATGGAACACTGCTGCGCGTGTCACAATAGGCTCTGAGCCTTTATATACCTGCGCACGGCAGCAGCCACCATCAGTTTGCTGATGGACAGCCAGCAGCAGCAAGCCGAAAAGTGCAGGCATGTAAGGGATCTAGGGGTTGACAACATGTCTTTTTAACGGGAGTCCAGGTGCCCATCTCCACAAATGGACTTTTCAGGATCCGAGGGTGGCACTGTAGGCCGCAACCAATTGCCGCAACTTCTTTAATTTCATGCCTGCAGACTATAAAAAATAACCCAAAAAAGTTTGGTTGATTGGTCTGTGGCGTTCTTTTAAAGTGTTGCTTATGGCGGTCTCTGTGAGCTTCTCAATGCTGTTCAGCCAGCCAGGTATCCTGCCTGCAGTAGATGGAATGTGGCAATGGAACACTGGCTGCGCGTGTCATAATAGGCTCTGAGCCTTTATATACCAGCACACGGCAGCAGCCACCTTCAGTCTGCTGCTGGACAACCAGCAGCAGCAGGAAAGGTAAGTAATCAGCAACACTCCTGCTAAGGGTAGACAGCTGCTCGTCCCCCCCTTAATTGGTTCTCCTCCCTTCCACCGGTGTTGAGGCGGGTGGGAACAGCATGGGGTGAGGGTGCTGTGCTAAAATAGTTGGAGTCATGCAGATCTAAAACGCGTGGATTCCTGCAGCAGCAAGCCGAAAAGTGCAGGCATGTAAGGGATCTAGAGGTTGACAATATATCTTCTTAACGGGAGTCCAGGTGCCCATCTCCACAAATGGACTTTTCAGGATCCGAGGGTGGCACCGTAGGCCGCAACCAATTGCTGCAACTTCTTTAATTTCATGCCTGCAGACTATAAAAAATAACCAAAAAACGTTTGGTTGATTGGTCTGTGGTGTTCTTTTAAAGTGTTGCTTATAGCGGTCTCTGTAAGCTTCTCAGTGCTGTTCAGCCAGCCAGGTATCCTGCCTGCAGTAGATGGAATGTGGCAATGGAACACTGCTGCGCGTGTCACAATAGGCTCTGAGCCTTTATATACCTGCGCACGGCAGCAGCCACCTTCAGTCTACTGCTGGACAGCCAGCAACAGCAGCAGCAAGCCGAAAAGTGCAGGCATGTAAGGGATGTAGAGGTTGACAACATGTCTTCTTAATGGGAGTCCAGGTGCCCATCTCCACAAATGGACTTTTCAGGATCCGAGGGTGGCACCGTAGGCTGCAACCAATTGCCTCAACTTCTTTAAATTAATGTCTGCAGACTATAAAAAATAACCCAAAAAAGTTTGGTTGATTGGTCTGTGGCGTTCTTTTAAAGTGTTGCTTATAGCGGTCTCTGTGAGCTTCTCAATGCTGTTCAGCCAGCCAGGTATCCTGCCTGCAGTAGATGGAATGTGGCAATGGAACACTGCTGCGCGTGTCACAATAGGCTCTGAGCCTTTATATACCTGCGCACGGCAGCAGCCACCATCAGTTTGCTGATGGACAGCCAGCAGCAGCAGTAGCAAGCCGAAAAGTGCAGGCATGTAAGGGATCTAGAGGTTGACAACATGTCTTCTTAACGGGAGTCCAGGTGCCCATATCCACAAAAGGACTTTTCAGGATCCGAGGGTGGCACCGTAGGCCGCAACCAATTGCTGCAACTTCTTTAATTTCATGCCTGCAGACTATAAAAAATAACCCAAAAAAGTTTGGTTGATTGGTCTGTGGCGTCCTTTTAAAGTGTTGCTTATAGCTGTCTCTGTGAGCTTCTCAATGCTGTTCAGCCAGCCAGGTATCCTGCCTGCAGTAGATGGAATGTGGCAATGGAACACTGCTGCGCGTGTCACAATAGGCTCTGAGCCTTCATATACCTGCGCACGGCAGCAGCCACCATCAGTTTGCTGATGGACAGCCAGCAGCAGCAGCAAGCCGAAAAGTGCAGGCATGTAAGGGATCTAGAGGTTGACAACATGTCTTTTTAACGGGAGTCCAGGTGCCAATCTCCACAAATGGACTTTTCTGGATCTGAGGGCGGCACCGTAGGCCGCAACCAATTGCCGCAACTTCTTTAATTTCATGCCTGCAGACTATAAAAAATAACCCAAAAAAGTTTGGTTGTTTGGTCTGTGGTGTTCTTTTAAAGTGTTGCTTATAGCGGTCTCTGTGAGCTTCTCAATGCTGTTCAGCAAGCCAGGTATCCTGCCTGCAGTAGATGGAATGTGGCAATGGAACACTGCTGCGCGTGTCACAATAGGCTCTGAGCCTTTATATACCTGCGCACGGCAGCAGCCACCATCAGTTTGCCGATGGACAGCCAGCAGCAGCAGCAGCAAGCCGAAAAGTGCAGGCATGTAAGGGATCTAGGGGTTGACAACATGTCTTTTTAACGGGAGTCCAGGTGCCCATCTCCACAAATGGACTTTTCAGGATCCGAGGGTGGCACTGTAGGCCGCAACCAATTGCCGCAACTTCTTTAATTTCATGCCTGCAGACTATAAAAAATAACCCAAAAAAGTTTGGTTGATTGGTCTGTGGCGTTCTTTTAAAGTGTTGCTTATAGCGGTCTCTGTGAGCTTCTCAATGCTGTTCAGCCAGCCAGGTATCCTGCCTGCAGTAGATGGAATGTGGCAATGGAACACTGCTGCGCGTGTCACAATAGGCTCTGAGCCTTTATATACCTGCGCACGGCAGCAGCCACCTTCAGTCTGCTGCGGGACAGCCAGCTGCAGCAGCAAGCCGAAAAGTGAAGGCATGTAAGGGATCTAGAGGTTGACAACATGTCTTCTTAACGGGAGTCCAGGTGCCCATCTCCACAAATGGACTTTTCAGGATCCGAGGGTGGCACCGTAGGCCGCAACCAATTGCCACAACTTCTTTAATTTCATGCCTGCAGACTATAAAAAATAACCCAAAAAAGTTTAGTTGATTGGTCTGTGGCGTTCTTTTAAAGTGTTGCTTATAGCGGTCTCTGTGAGCTTCTCAATGCTGTTCAGCCAGCCAGGTATCCTGCCTGCAGTAGATGGAATGTGGCAATGGAACACTGCTGCACGTGTCACAATAGGCTCTGAGCCTTTACATACCTGCGCACGGCAGCAGCCACCTTCAGTCTGCTGCTGGACAGCCAGCAGCAGCAAGCCAAAAAGTGCAGGCATGTAAGGGATCTAGAGGTTGACAACATGTCTTCTTAACGGGAGTTCAGGTGCCCATCTCCACAAATGGACTTTTCAGGATCCGAGGGTGGCACCGTAGGCCGCAACCAATTGCCGCAAATTCTTTAATTTCATGCCTGCAGACTATAAAAAATAACCCAAAAAAGTTTGGTTGATTGGTCTGTGGTGTTCTTTTAAAGTGTTGCTTATAGCGGTCTCTGTGAGCTTCTCAATGCTGTTCAGCCAGCCAGGTATCCTGCCTGCAGTAGATGGAATGTGGCAATGGAACACTGCTGCGCGTGTCACAATAGGCTCTGAGCCTTTATATACCTGCGCACGGCAGCAGCCACCTTCAGTCTACTGCTGGACAGCCAGCAACAGCAGCAGCAAGCCGAAAAGTGCAGGCATGTAAGGGATGTAGAGGTTGACAACATGTCTTCTTAATGGGAGTCCAGGTGCCCATCTCCACAAATGGACTTTTCAGGATCCGAGGGTGGCACCGTAGGCTGCAACCAATTGCCTCAACTTCTTTAAATTAATGTCTGCAGACTATAAAAAATAACCCCAAAAAGTTTGGTTGATTGGTCTGTGGCGTTCTTTTAAAGTGTTGCTTATAGCGGTCTCTGTGAGCTTCTCAATGCTGTTCAGCCAGCCAGGTATCCTGCCTGCAGTAGATGGAATGTGGCAATGGAACACTGCTGCGCGTGTCACAATAGGCTCTGAGCCTTTATATACCTGCGCACGGGAGCAGCCACCATCAGTTTGCTGATGGACAGCCAGCAGCAGCAGTAGCAAGCCGAAAAGTGCAGGCATGTAAGGGATCTAGAGGTTGACAACATGTCTTCTTAACGGGAGTCCAGGTGCCCATCTCCACAAATGGACTTTTCTGGATCTGAGGGTGGCACCGTAGGCCGCAACCAATTGCCGCAACTTCTTTAATTTCATGCCTGCAGACTATAAAAAATAACCCAAAAAAGTTTGGTTGATTGGTCTGTGGCGTTCTTTTAAAGTGTTGCTTATGGCGGTCTCTGTGAGCTTCTCAATGCTGTTCAGCCAGCCAGGTATCCTGCCTGCAGTAGATGGAATGTGGCAATGGAGCACTCGCTGCGCGTGTCATAATAGGCTCTGAGCCGTTATATACCAGCGCACGGCAGCACCACCTTCAGTCTGCTGCTGGACAGCCAGCAGCAGCAGGAAAGGTAAGTAATCAGCAACACTCCTGCTAAGGGTAGACAGCTGCTCGTCCCCCCCTTAATTGGTTCTCCTCCCTTCCACCGGTGTTGAGGCGGGTGGGAACAGCAGGGGGTGAGGGTGCTGTGCTAAAATAGTTGGAGTCATGCAGATCTAAAACGCGTGGATTGCTGCAGCAGCAAGCCGAAAAGTGCAGGCATGTAAGGGATCTAGAGGTTGACAACATGTCTTCTTAACGGGAGTCCAGGTGCCCATCTCCACAAATGGACATTTCAGGATCCGAGGGTGGCACCGTAGGCCGCAACCAATTGCCGCAACTTCTTTAATTTCATGCCTGCAGACTATAAAAAATAACCCAAAAAAGTTTGGTTGATTGGTCTGTGGCGTTCTTTTAAAGTGTTGCTTATAGCGGTCTCTGTGAGCTTCTCAATGCTGTTCAGCCAGCCAGGTATCCTGCCTGCAGTAGATGGAATGTGGCAATGGAACACTGCTGCGCGTGTCACAATAGGCTCTGAGCCTTTATATACCTGCGCACGGCAGCAGCCACCTTCAGTCTGCTGCTGGACAGCCAGCTGCAGCAGCAAGCCGAAAAGTGAAGGCATGTAAGGGATCTAGAGGTTGACAACATGTCTTCTTAACGGGAGTCCAGGTGCCCATCTCCACAAATGGACTTTTCAGGATCCGAGGGTGGCACCGTAGGCCGCAACCAATTGCCACAACTTCTTTAATTTCATGCCTGCAGACTATAAAAAATAACCCAAAAAAGTTTAGTTGATTGGTCTGTGGCGTACTTTTAAAGTGTTGCTTATAGCGGTCTCTGTGAGCTTCTCAATGCTGTTCAGCCAGCCAGGTATCCTGCCTGCAGTAGATGGAATGTGGCAATGGAACACTGCTGCACGTGTCACAATAGGCTCTGAGCCTTTACATACCTGCGCACGGCAGCAGCCACCTTCAGTCTGCTGCTGGACAGCCAGCAGCAGCAAGCCAAAAAGTGCAGGCATGTAAGGGATCTAGAGGTTGACAACATGTCTTCTTAACGGGAGTTCAGGTGCCCATCTCCACAAATGGACTTTTCAGGATCCGAGGGTGGCACCGTAGGCCGCAACCAATTGCCGCAAATTCTTTAATTTCATGCCTGCAGACTATAAAAAATAACCCAAAAAAGTTTGGTTGATTGGTCTGTGGCGTTCTTTTAAAGTGTTGCTTATGGCGGTCTCTGTGAGCTTCTCAATGCTGTTCAGCCAGCCAGGTATCCTGCCTGCAGTAGATGGAATGTGGCAATGGAACACTCGCTGCGCGTGTCATAATAGGCTCTGAGCCGTTATATACCAGCGCACGGCAGCACCACCTTCAGTCTGCTGCTGGACAGCCAGCAGCAGCAGGAAAGGTAAGTAATCAGCAACACTCCTGCTAAGGGTAGACAGCTGCTCGTCCCCCCCTTAATTGGTTCTCCTCCCTTCCACCGGTGTTGAGGCGGGTGGGAACAGCAGGGGGTGAGGGTGCTGTGCTAAAATAGTTGGAGTCATGCAGATCTAAAACGCGTGGATTGCTGCAGCAGCAAGCCGAAAAGTGCAGGCATGTAAGGGATCTAGAGGTTGACAACATGTCTTCTTAACGGGAGTCCAGGTGCCCATCTCCACAAATGGACATTTCAGGATCCGAGGGTGGCACCGTAGGCCGCAACCAATTGCCGCAACTTCTTTAATTTCATGCCTGCAGACTATAAAAAATAACCCAAAAAAGTTTGGTTGATTGGTCTGTGGTGTTCTTTTAAAGTGTTGCTTTTAGCGGTCTCTGTGAGCTTCTCAATGCTGTTCAGCAAGCCAGGTATCCTGCCTGCAGTAGATGGAATGTGGCAATGGAACACTGCTGCGCGTGTCACAATAGGCTCTGAGTCTTTATATACCTGCGCACGGCAGCAGCCACCATCAGTTTGATGATGGACAGCCAGCAGCAGCAAGCCGAAAAGTGGAGGCATGTAAGGGATCTAGAGGCTGACAACATGTCTTTTTAACGGGAGTCCAGGTGCCCATCTCCACAAATGGACTTTTCTGGATCTGAGGGTGGCACCGTAGGCCGCAACCAATTGCCGCAAATTCTTTAATTTCATGCCTGCAGTCTATAAAAAATAACCCAAAAAAGTTTGGCTGATTGGTCTGTGGCGTTCATTTAAAGTGTTGCTTATAGCGGTCTCTGTGAGCTTCTCAATGCTGTTCAGCTAGCCAGGTATCCTGCCTGCAGTAGATGGAATGTGGCAATGGAACACTGCTGCGCGTGTCACAATAGGCTCTGAGCCTTTATATACCTGCGCACGGCAGCAGCCACCTTCAGTCTGCTGCTGGACAGCCAGCAGCAGCAGCAAGCCGAAAAGTGCAGGCATGTAAAGGATCTAGAGGTTGACAACATGTCTTCTTAACGGGAGTCCAGGTGCCTATCTCCACAAATGGACTTTTCAGGATCCGAGGGTGGCACCGTAGGCCGCAACCAATTGCCGCAACTTCTTTAATTTCATGCCTGCAGACTATGAAAAATAACCCAAAAAAGTTTGGTTGATTGGTCTGCGGCTTTCTTTTAAAGTGTTGCTTATAGCGGTCTCTGTGAGCTTCTCAATGCTGTTCAGCCAGCCAGGTATCCTGCCTGCAGTAGATGGAAAGTGGCAATGGAACACTGCTGCGCGTGTCACAATAGGCTCTGAGCCTTTATATACCTGCGCACGGCTGCAGCCACCTTCAGTCTGCTGCTAGACAGCCTCCGCAGCAGCAAGCCGAAAAGTGCAGGCATGTAAGGGATCTAGAGGTTGACAACATGTCTTCTTGACGGGAGTCCAGGTGCCCATCTCCACAAATGGACTTTTCAGGATCCGAGGGTGGCAAAGTAGGTCGCAACCAATTCCCGCAACCTCTTTAATTTCATGCCTGCAGACTATAAAAAATAACCCAAAAAAGTTTGGTTGATTGGTCTGTGGCGTTCTTTTAAAGTGTTGCTTATAGCGGTCTCTGTGAGCTTCTCAATGCTGTTCAGCCAGCCAGGTATCCTGCCTGCAGTAGATGGAATGTGGCAATGGAACACTGCTGCCCGTGTCACAATAGGCTTTGAGCCATTATATACCTGCGCAGGGCAGCAGCCACCTTCAGTCTGCTGCTGGACAGCCAGCAGCAGCAGCTGCAAGCCGAAAAGTGCAGTCATGTAAAGGATCTAGAGGTTAACAACATGTCTTCTTAACGGGAGTCCAGGTGCCCATCTCCACAAATGGACTTTTCCGGATCCGAGGGTGGCACCGTAGGCCGCAACCAACTGCCGCAACTTCTTTAATTTCATGCCTGCAGACTATAAAAAATAACCCCAAAAAGTTTGGTTGATTGGTCTGTGGCTTTCTTTTAAAGTGTTGCTTATAGCGGTCTCTGTGAGCTTCTCATTGCTGTTCAGCCAGCCAGGTACGCTGCCTGCAGTAGATGGAATGTGGCAATGGAACACTGCTGCGCGTGTCACAATAGGCTCTGAGCCTTTATATACCTGCGCACGGCAGCAGCCACCTTCAGTCTGCTGCTGGACAGCCAGCAGCAGCAGCAGCAAGCCGAAAAGTGCAGGCATGTAAGGGATCTAGAGGTTGACAACATGTCTTGTTAACGGGAGTCCAGGTGCCCATCTCCACAAATGGACTTTTCAGGATCCGAGGGTGGCACCGTAGGCCGCAACCAATTGCCGCAACTTCTTTAATTTCATGCCTGCAGACTATAAAAAATAACCCAAAAAAGTTTGGTTGATTGGTCTGTGGCTTTCTTTTAAAGTGTTGCTTATAGCGGTCTCTGTGAGCTTCTCAATGCTGTTCAGCCAGCCAGGTATCCTGCCTGCAGTAGATGGAATGTGGCAATGGAACACTGCTGCGCGTGTCACAATAGGCTCTGAGCCTTTATATACATGTGACTCGCCCCCTGGGCCGTGGGGCACGCGGATTCGGGCGATAGGGAAACGATGGGAGTAGTAGTGGCGGCCCGGTCCCGCGGCTCAGGGTGGTCAGTCCAATGATAGTCTGCTACATGCTTTAGATAGTGTCCGACTACGCCACCCGTGGATTGCGGTTATTAGGAATCGCCGCTGCAAGGCAGTCCGCTGGGGCTGATGATGTATGCAGCTGGGAAGGTGTGACTCCCCACGGGAAGAGTGCAGCCCCAGGGCAGTGTAGTGGATGGTGGGAGTGATGGTAGTGAGAGTCTCAGTACTGATAGTGCTGGAGGAGCGAAGGAGCACACGGACAACAAGTTACAGTCCAGGGTCTTTACTCACAGTTCATTTGTTCCGAGTCACTTCCGTCGGCAGTGACCGCCCGAGCCGTGCTGCGTCCACCAGGTGAGGGGCTCGGTCAACTCCCAGGCAGTTCAGGAGCATGGCTCAGGACCCCCTTTAATCCTTTCTCTAGCCTGCCTCACCAGTGACCCACTTTTGTCCAGCTGCCGTGAACTTGTGCGTTTAAACGCGGGCCCCGTCCTCCGCTGTCCTATATGGCGCCTTCCTAGCAGGTTTGATGAGGTGTCGCACCAATAAATGATCACGACGACCGGTCTTTGGCTGAGGGTAGTTTCTCCTCCACCAACTTGGGAACCGGTACCCTTAGTCTGCCTGACCCTTCACCCTGGATTCTCGTGGGTTCTTAGGGTCCCTTCCACCTTCTTGTTCCTGAGCCCTTCTGTTTCTCTGTCTCTTCTTCTCTTTCTCTGTTCCTTTCTGTCCCTTTCTCGTGGAGCTGTGATGAGACTTAATCACAGCTCCCTTTCACCTCCTCTCTCTCTCTCCCTCGGCCTCTCTCTAGGCCCGCTCCTGAGTGGAGCTCCTACAGAGCCTCCACTCCCGGTCTTCTCCTCTGGCTGAACGAACCTAGATCTAAGATGGTGCCCACCTTTTATACCTCCCTCTGACCATGAGCCCAGGTGACCAGCAACCAATGGGCTCCTTCCTACGCTCAGGAACCAACCCCTATCTGCCCCTACAGCACTGGGTGCTCCACCCCCCTCCCCACTCCAGGCAGGGACATAGTCGGTCGTGCCTGCACTTCTGTCTAGTGGGAGCACCGTTGAGCAGTCCCTCGGAAATGGGGTGTGTGTGCTGTATGCAGCTAACTGAGCCCTGGTCCATACTCCATGCTTACCCGGTAGTGGAATATCACACCTCTGGTCTGAGGTGCAATACCCCTGTAGCGGCCGAACCCTCGGGGCGCTACACATGCGCACGGAAGCAGCCACCTTCAGTCTGCTGCGGGACAGCCAGCAGCAGCAAGCCGAAAAGTGCAGGCATGTAATGGATCTAGAGGTTGACAACATGTCTTCTTAACGGGAATCCAGGTGCCCATCTCCACAAATGGACTTTTCAGGATCCGAGGGTGGCACAGTAGGCCGCAACCAATTGCCGCAACTTCTTTAATTTCCTGCCTGCAGACTATAAAAAATAACCCCAAAAAGTTTGGTTGATTGGTCTGTGGCTTTCTTTTAAAGTGTTGCTTATAGCGGTCTCTGTGAGCTTCTCAATGCTGTTCAGCCAGCCAGGTATCCTGCCTGCAGTAGATGGAATGTGGCAATAGAACACTGCTGCTCGTGTCATAATAGGCTCTGAGCCTTTATATACCTGCGCACGGCAGCAGCCACCTTCAGTCTGCTGCTGGACAGCCAGCAGCAGCAGCAAGCCGAAAAGTGCAGGCATGTAAGGGATCTAGAGGTTGACAACATGTCTTCTTAATGGGAGTCCAGGTGCCCATCTCCACAAATGGACTTTTCAGGATCCGAGGGTGGCACCATAGGCCGCAACCAATTGCCGCAACTTCTTTCATTTCATGCCTGCAGACTATAAATAATAACCCAAAAAAGTTTGGTTGATTGGTTTGTGGCGTTCTTTTAAAGTGTTGCTTATAGCGGTCTCTGTGAGCTTCTCAATGCTGTTCAGCCAGCCAGGTATCCTGCCTGCAGTAGATGGAATGTGGCAATGGAACACTGCTGCGCGTGTCACAATAGGCTCTGAGCCTTTATATACCTGCGCACGGCAGCAGCCACCTTCAGTCGGCTGCTGGACAGCCTGCAGCAGCAAGCCGAAAAGTGCAGGCATGTAAGGGATCTAGAAGTTGACAACATGTCTTCTTAACGGGTGTCCAGGTGCCCATTTCCACAAATGGACTTTTCAGGATCCGAGGGTGGCACCGTAGACCGCAACCAATTGCCGCAACTACTTTAATTTCATGCCTGCAGACTATAAAAAATAACCTAAAAAAGTTTGGTTGATTGGTCTGTGGTGTTCCTTTAAAGTGTTGCTTATAGCGGTCTCTGTGAGCTTCTCAGTGCCGTTCAGCCAGCCAGGTATGCTGCCTGCAGTAGATGGAATGTGTCAATGGAACACTGCTGCGCGTGTCACAATATGCTCTGAGCCTTTATATGCCTACGCACGGCAGCAGCCACCTTCAGTCTGCTGCTGGACAGCCAACAGCAGCAGCAAGCCGAAAGGTGCAGGCATTTAAGGGATCTAGAGGTTGACAACATGTCTTCTTAACGGGAGTCCAGATGTCCATCTCCACAAATGGACTTTTCAGGATCCGAGGGTGGCACCGTAGGACGCAAGCAATTGCCGCAACTTCTTTAATTTCATGCCTGCAGACTATAAAAAATAGCCCAAAAAAGTTTGGTTGATTGGTCTGTGGCGTTCTTTTAAAGTGTTGCTTATAGCGGTCTCTGTGAGCTTCTCAATGCTGTTCAGCCAGCCAGGTATCCTGCCTGCAGTAGATGGAATGTGGCAATGGAACACTGCTGCGCGTGTCACAATAGGCTCTGAGCCTTTATATACCTGCACACGGAAGCAGCCACCTTCAGTCTGCTGCTGGACAGCCAGCAGTAGCAAGCCGAAAAATGCAGGAATGTAGGGATCTAGAGATTGACAACATGTCTTCTTAACGGGAGTCCAGGTGCCCATCTCCACAAATGGACTTTTCAGGATCCGAGGGTGGCACAGTAGGCCGCAACCAATTGCCGCAACTTCTTTAATTTCATGCCTGCAGACTATAAAAAATAACCCCAAAAAGTTTGGTTGATTGGTCTGTGGCGTTCTTTTAAAGTGTTGCTTATAGCGGTCTCTGTGAGCTTCTCAATGCTGTTCAGCCAGCCAGGTATCCTGCCTGCAGTAGATGGAATGTGGCAATGGAACACTGCTGCGCGTGTCACAATAGGCTCTGAGCCTTTATATACCTGCGCACGGCAGCAGCCACCTTCAGTCTGCTGCTGGACAGCCAGCAGCAGCAGCAAGCCGAAAAGTGCAGGCATGTAAGGGATCTAGAGGTTGACAACATGTCTTCTTAACGGTAGTCCAGGTGTCCATTTCCACAAATGGACTTTTCAGTATCCGAGGGTGGCACCGTAGGCCGCAACCAATTGCCGCAACTTCTTTAATTTCATGCCTGCAGACTATAAAAAATAACCCAAAAAAGTTTGGTTGATTGGTCTGTGGCGTTCTTTTAAAGTGTTGCTTATAGCGGTCTCTGTGAGCTTCTCAATGCTGTTCAGCCAGCCAGGTATCCTGCCTGCAGTAGATGGAATGTGGCAATGGAACACTGCTGCGCGTGTCACAATAGGCTCTGAGCCTTTATATACCTGCGCACGGCAGCAGCCACCTTCAGTCTGCTGCTGGACAGCCAGCAGCAGCAGCAAGCCGAAAAGTGCAGGCATGTAAGGGATCTAGAGGTTGACAACATGTCTTCTTAATGGGAGTCCAGATGCCCATCTCCACAAATGGACTTTTCAGGATCCGAGGGTGGCACCGTAGACCGCAACCAATTGCCGCAACTACTTTAATTTCATGCCTGCAGACTATAAAAAATAACCTAAAAAAGTTTGGTTGATTGGTCTGTGGCGTTCCTTTAAAGTGTTGCTTATAGCGGTCTCTGTGAGCTTCTCAATGCTGTTCAGCCAGCCAAGTATCCTGCCTGCAGTAGATGGAATGTGGCAATGGAACACTGCTGCGCGTGTCACAATAGGCTCTGAGCCTTTATATACCTGCGCACGGCAGCAGCCACCTTCAGTCTGCTGCTGGACAGCCAGCAGCAGCAGCAGCAAGCCGAAAGTGCAGGCATGTAAGGGATCTAGAGGTTCACAACATGTCTTCTTAACGGGAGTCCAGATGTCCATCTCCACAAATGGACTTTTCAGGATCCGAGGGTGGCACCGTAGGCCGCAAGCAATTGCCGCAACTTCTTTAATTTCATGCCTGCAGACTATAAAAAATAACCCAAAAAAGTTTGGTTGATTGGTCTGTGGTGTTCTTTTAAAGTGTTGCTTATAGCGGTCTCTGTGAGCTTCTCAATGCTGTTCAGCCAGCCAGGTATCCTGCCTGCAGTAGATGGAATGTGGCAATGGAACACTGCTGCGCGTGTCACAATAGGCTCTGAGCCTTTATATACCTGCGCACGGCAGCAGCCACCTTCAGTCTGCTGCTGGACAGCCAGCAGCAGCAGCAAGCCGAAAAGTGCAGGCATGTAAGGGATCTAGAGGTTGACAACATGTCTTCTTAATGGGAGTCCAGGTGCCCAAATCCACAAATGGACTTTTCAGGATCCGAGGGTGGCACCGTAGGCCGCAACCAATTGCCGCAACTTCTTTAATTTCATGCCTGCAGACTATAAAAAATAACCTAAAAAAGTTTGGTTGATTAGTCTGTGGCATTCTTTTAAACTGTTGCTTATGGTGGTCTTGTAGCACCCTGAGGATTCGGCTGCTACAGGGGTATTGCACCTCAACCCAGAGGTGTGATATTCCACTCCCGGGTAAGGAAGGAGTGTGGAACTGAGCTCAGATAGACTGCATGCACTACATACATCCCATTCCAGAGGAGCAGGCCGACGGTACTCCCACTTAGAAATGTGCAGGTACAACCGAGCCTGTTCCTGGCTGGAGTGGGAGGGGGGGTGGTACATCCCATGTAGTGTAGGGGCAGATAGGGGGAGCAGTCTGGGTAGTGATAGGAGCTCATTGGGTGCTGGTCACCTGAGCTCACACATAGAGGGATATATAAGGAGGGCACCAACTAGAATCAGGGTCAGACGCAGAGAGTCAGTCAGCTGCAGAGGACAAGTCTGATGCAGAGAGCAGGAAACAGCAGCCCTGGAGAGAGAGAGAGTGGAGCAGAGAAAGACCCAGAGGGGGAAGACTGAAGGGACCCAAGAACCCAAATTAGAGCACCGGGTGAGGAGTCAGCATCAGGGTACCGGAACCCAAGCTGGTGGGGGCAAAAACAATCCCCAGCCAGAGACCGGAGACCGTGGGCAGTGTCTGTCACGGTCACCCACCACATTCACCCCGAAGGCACACCACATGCAGGGTCAGGGAACCCAGGGCCAAGGGTGTCCCAAAAGAAGGCCCGAGGGAGCTGGACCTAGGTGAATCCCTGGTGGGGACGGCTGAAGAAAGGACAGAGGGAGAGCTCAGGGCCACGCTCCGGACTTGTTTGGGGGTTGGCTGGATCCAGGACCTGGTGGACGCAGCACGGCTCGGGTGGTCACTAGCAGCTGGAGTGACCAGTACAACATCTGCAGTAAGTAAACACCCTTAACTGCACAACCCGAGTCTGTCTTCATTGCCGGCTGCACCGCACCACCACAACCCCCATCCTCTGCGCCTGTCCCCTCTGAGGCTATACCCCTCCCGTTGGGGGTTATCTCACCAAGCTGCGCACCCACCATCAGCCTCAGCGGACCCTGCTGCAGCGGCGGCCACAGTGACCGCATCACAACGGGTGGCGTAGTCGACACAAAAGAACTTTAGTAACATCTGTAAAGCTGCCACATAACACTTAGCTTGACGCCCTGGGCACGGGACCGGGTCACAGCCGCTCGGAGACTACAACCCCCCCCCATCTGATCCGGTGCCGGGTATTCCCCTCAAAAAGGAATATGTCCCAGGGGGCGCGTCAACTTTGGCGTAGTCGGCAGGATTACGTGCCCGCAACACCCGGGTACTGCGTGCCTGAAGAAAAGTGCAAGTTTACCTCAGGAAGAAGTCTCCCGCCGGTTCCGGAGGGTCCACGCCATCGGACTCCATCACCAGTCGTTTCCCGCCGATTGTCCGCCATTTCCAACTTGTTCCCGCCATCTGCAGAGTTTCCCGCCACTGGGCGACGCTTCCCGCCAAAACCGCAGATTTCCCGCCTTGGAAGAGCAGCGGACGCCATTATGGGCGTGCCAAAGGAGGGTAAGAGACCACCTCCCATCGTGGGCCGGGACAGAAAATGGCGCCAAAAGTGGAAACCGCCCCCACCAACAGAGACTGTGATGCTGGAGGTGTCTGTCAGCGTGAAAGAACTCCCCCTGGAGCTGACAGTCACCGAGTTGCCCCGGGACCGCCCTCGAAGTGGGAGGAGACGAAAGAGAAGAGAAAAGATGGGTGTCGCTTGGAGCAGTCTGGAGCGAGCGCACCCGGAGGCAAGAAGTCTAACGAGGAGTAGCGGAGAAGTTTACCCGGATATGGAGAGAAAGCAGAACAGCACCGGCCCGCTGGCCAGGAGTCTGCTAAAGACCGAGGAAGGAGAGCAGAGCAGCACCGGCCCGCTGGCCAGGAGCCTGCTGGAAGAAGAGCAGAGCAGCACCGACCCGTTGGTCAGGAGCCTGCTAGACACCACGACCCCACTAGGCCTAGTGGAGGTCCTTGCACAGCTCCCCCGAGACCGGGAGTGTGCACAGACTGCCCTGGAGGGCCTCGCAAGGAGGATGGCCCGGGTACAGCGCGAGATACTGGCGGAGTGGAGCCGGGAGATGGCCCAGCAACCAGAGACCAGTCAACGGAGCACGCTACCCTGGAAGAGGAAGCAGACCGCCTCTGAGGATGGCGCGGGAGGACCCAAGGCCGGAGACGGCGCCGAGGAGGGAGCCGAACGCATGGAGGCAGGTAAAGGGGACGCCTATACCCCAAGCCGTGACACCGCTTACCTGCCCCAGCTCCCCGTCGCAGAGCCCGAAAGTCCCCCTGCTGTGCCCGTAGCCGCCAGGTCACCGCCATGGACTAGGCCCCGACCGGAAGCCGCCGCCGCGACCCCTGTGACGTCACACGCACCGACCCGGAGCGTGACAAAGCAGGAATTACCACCAGCCTGGTCGCAAGGCCTAGTACCCCCGGGCGCCGCACCACCAACAGCGCCCCCTACCTCCGCGGAGCCTCCGGCCTGGCCGCAAGGCCAGGTAACCCAGGGCGCCGCCGTCCTAACGGTGCCCTTCACCTTCCAGGTGCCCCAGGCCTGGCCGCAAGGCCTGGGCAACCCGGGCGCCATCACCACCGCGCCCGCGCCCGCAATACCAAGGGTGCCACACCTGGGGGAGGACCTCTTCAGCCAGCTCACATGGCCGGTCGGGCAGCCCTTCATCTGGCCCGAAGGATACCATGAGCTGGGGCGGCAACAGAGACGAGGGCCCTTGTGTGAGCCCCTGATCCCGGCTCCGAAGCCCGTGACTCGGGTCTCGCCTCCTTTGGAAGACGCACAGTTTGAGTGGGACCCCACCGGAGAAGATCTAATGGGGTTCACTCAGGAAACTCGGGCAGTCGCCGCTGAGCGGACTGAGTGTTGTCGTCAGCAGCTAGCAGAGTTTACGAGAGAACGGGAGGAGAGGCGGGCCAGAGAACAACAGGCCCAAATCCGGAGCGCGGAGCAGAAGAGCCGGACTAGGAGGAACCCCCGTGCAGCGCATTGTCCCCGCACCATCGGGACAGTGATAAAGTTCAACCCGCAGCATGGGTGGGGCTTTATTCGGGACCGTAACAACCGCGGTGACGTTTTTGTGACTCGCAGAGACGTCGAGTCCCACCTGCCGGAAGGTCACAAAGGCCGTGACCTCTACGTCGGAGACGAGGTCACTTTCACCCGGCACAAGTGTGCCAAAGGACCCTACGCCCTCCACGTACACCGCTTGACGGAGGAGGAGTTGCGGTACGGAGAGGAGGAGCCAGAGGACCCGGACGGGTCTGAAGAAACATCATATCAAGAAAGAGCAGGAGGAAGACGCCGTTGAGTGCGGCAGAGAAGGAGCTGTAAATAGTTACCCAATCGGGGTATATAGAAACTGAAACTGTTGCTGCTAAAATAGTCCCCGTTGGGACCAGGGAACTGTTTACCCGTTAACCCCTTCATCCTACAGGCTGAGGACTGTGAGCAGCCATTCCCTACCCTCTACCTGGCCGAGGACTGAGAGCGGCCAACTTCCCCTGTATATAGTTGCGCATCCTAAAGCGCCCCCTACCGGTTTTATAGAAAACCAGATTTTCTAAGAGACTGTCGCACTTTTCCCGGACACACGTTGCACAGTGTCCGGAGGAGGAACCAGAGACAAGAGAAGTCTACGAGAATGTTTATATAAAAAGTTTTATATATATATAATGTTTATATGTTTTATATGTTCATATAAAAATTTTGTATGTTTTGGTGTTTTATGTCTTACAGCCCGAGGACGTGCTGTGATTTACCAGGGGGGAATGTAGCACCCTGAGGATTCGGCTGCTACAGGGGTATTGCACCTCAACCCAGAGGTGTGATATTCCACTCCCGGGTAAGGAAGGAGTGTGGAACTGAGCTCAGATAGACTGCATGCACTACATACATCCCATTCCAGAGGAGCAGGCCGACGGTACTCCCACTTAGAAATGTGCAGGTACAACCGAGCCTGTTCCTGGCTGGAGTGGGAGGGGGGGTGGTACATCCCATGTAGTGTAGGGGCAGATAGGGGGAGCAGTCTGGGTAGTGATAGGAGCTCATTGGGTGCTGGTCACCTGAGCTCACACATAGAGGGATATATAAGGAGGGCACCAACTAGAATCAGGGTCAGACGCAGAGAGTCAGTCAGCTGCAGAGGACAAGTCTGATGCAGAGAGCAGGAAACAGCAGCCCTGGAGAGAGAGAGAGTGGAGCAGAGAAAGACCCAGAGGGGGAAGACTGAAGGGACCCAAGAACCCAAATTAGAGCACCGGGTGAGGAGTCAGCATCAGGTTACCGGAACCCAAGCTGGTGGGGGCAAAAACAATCCCCAGCCAGAGACCGGAGACCGTGGGCAGTGTCTGTCACGGTCACCCACCACATTCACCCCGAAGGCACACCACATGCAGGGTCAGGGAACCCAGGGCCAAGGGTGTCCCAAAAGAAGGCCCGAGGGAGCTGGACCTAGGTGAATCCCTGGTGGGGACGGCTGAAGAAAGGACAGAGGGAGAGCTCAGGGCCACGCTCCGGACTTGTTTGGGGGTTGGCTGGATCCAGGACCTGGTGGACGCAGCACGGCTCGGGTGGTCACTAGCAGCTGGAGTGACCAGTACAACATCTGCAGTAAGTAAACACCCTTAACTGCACAACCCGAGTCTGTCTTCATTGCCGGCTGCACCGCACCACCACAACCCCCATCCTCTGCGCCTGTCCCCTCTGAGGCTATACCCCTCCCGTTGGGGGTTATCTCACCAAGCTGCGCACCCACCATCAGCCTCAGCGGACCCTGCTGCAGCGGCGGCCACAGTGACCGCATCACAACGGGTGGCGTAGTCGACACAAAAGAACTTTAGTAACATCTGTAAAGCTGCCACATAACACTTAGCTTGACGCCCTGGGCACGGGACCGGGTCACAGCCGCTCGGAGACTACAACCCCCCCCATCTGATCCGGTGCCGGGTATTCCCCTCAAAAAGGAATATGTCCCAGGGGGCGCGTCAACTTCTGTGAGCTTCTCGGTGCCGTTCAACCAGCCAGGTATCCTGCCTGCAGTAGATGGAATGTGGCAATGGAACACTGCTGCGCGTGTCACAATAGGCTCTGAGCCTTTATATACCTGCGCACGGCAGCAGCCACCTTCAGTCTGCTGCTGGACAGCCAGCATCAGCAAGCCGAAAAGTGCAGGCATGTAAGGGATCTAGAAGTTGACAACATGTCTTCTTAACGGGTGTCCAGGTGCCCATCTCCACAAATGGACTTTTCAGGATCCGAGGGTGGCACCGTAGACCGCAACCAATTGCCGCATCTACTTTAATTTCATGCCTGCAGACTATAAAAAATAACCCAAAAAAGTTTGGTTGATTGGTCTGTGGCGTTCTTTTAAAGTGTTGCTTATAGCGGTCTCTGTGAGCTTCTCAATGCTGTTCAGCCAGCCAGGTATCCTGCCTGCAGTAGATGGAATTTGTCAATGGAACACTGCTGCGCGTGTCACAATAGGCTCTGAGCCTTTATATACCTACGCACGGCAGCAGCCACCTTCAGTCTGCTGCTGGACAGCCAGCAGCAGCAGCAGCAAGCCGAAAAGTGCAGGCATGTAAGGGATCTAGAGCTTGACAACATGTCTTCTTAACGGGAGTCCAGATGTCCATCTCCACAAATGGACTTTTCAGGATCCGAGGGTGGCACCGTAGGCCGCAAGCAATTGCCGCAACTTCTTTAATTTCATGCCTGCAGACTATAAAAATTAACCCAAAAAAGTTTGGTTGATTGGTCTGTGGCGTTCTTTTAAAGTGTTGCTTATAACGGTCTCTGTGAGCTTCTCAATGCTGTTCAGCCAGCCAGGTATCCTGCCTGCAGTAGATGGAATGTGGCAATGGAACACTGCTGCGCGTGTCACAATAGGCTCTGAGCCTTTATATACCTGCGCACGGCAGCAGCCACCTTCAGTCTGCTGCTAGACAGCCAGAAGCAGCAGCAAGCCGAAAAGTGCAGGCATGTAAGGGATCTAGAGGTTGACAACATGTCTTCTTAACGGGAGTCCAGGTGCTGATCTCCACAAATGGACTTTTCAGGATCCGAGGGTGGCACCGTAGGCCGCAAACAATTGCCGCAACTTCTTTAATTTCATGCCTGCAGACTATAAAAAATAACCCCAAAAAGTTTGGTTGATTGGTCTGTGGCGTTCTTTTAAAGTGTTGCTTATATCGGTCTCTGTGAGCTTCTCAATGCTGTTCGGCAGCCACCTTCAGTCTCCTGCTGGACACCCAGCAGCAGCAAGCCAAAAAGTGCAGGCATGTAAGGGATCTAGAGGTTGACGACATGTCTTCTTAACGGGAGTCCAGATGCCCATCTTCACAAATGGACTTTTCAGGTTCCGAGGGTGGCACCGCAGGCCGCAACCAATTGCCGAAAATTCTTTAATTTCATGCCTGCAAACTATAAAAAATAACCCAAAAAAGTTTGGTTGATTGGTCTGTCGCGTTCTTTTAAAGTGTTGCTTATAGCGGTCTCTTTGAGCTTCTAAATGCTGTTCAGCCAGCCAGGTATCGTGCCTGCAGTAGATGGAATGTGGCAATGGAACACTGCTGCGCGTGTCACAATAGGCTCTGAGCCTTTATATACCTGCGCACGGCGGCAGCCACCTTCAGTCTGCTGCTGGACAGCCAGCAGCAGCAGCAAACCGAAAAGTGCAGGCATGTAAGGGATCTAGAGGTTGACAACATGTCTTCTTAACGGGAGTCCAGGTGCCCATCTCCACAAATGGACTTTTCAGGATCCGAGGGTGGCACCGAAGGCCGCAACTAATTGCCGCAACTTCTTTAATTTCATGCCTGCAGACTATAAAAAATAACCCAAAAAAGTTTGGTTGATTGGTCTGTGGCGTTCTTTTAAAGTGTTGCATATAGCGGTCTCTGTGAGCTTCTCAATGCTGTTCAGCAAGCCAGGTATCCTATCTGCAGTAGAAGGAATGTGGCAATGGAACACTGCTGCGCGTGTCACAATAGGCTCTGAGCCTTTATATACCTGCGCACGGCAGCAGCCACCTTCAGTCTGCTGCTGGACAGCCAGGAGCAGCAGCAAGCCGAAAAGTGCAGGAATGTAAGGGATCTAGAGGTTGACAACATGTCTTCTTAACGGGAGTCCAGGTTCCCATCTCCACAAATGGACTTTTTAGGATCCGAGGGTGGCACCGTAGGGCGCAACCAATTGCCGCAACTTCTTTAATTTCATGCCTGCAGACTATAAAAAATAACCCCAAAAAGTTTGGTTGATTGGTCTGTGGCGTTCTTTTAAAGTGTTGCTTATAGCGGTCTCTGTGAGCTTCTGAATGCTGTTCAGCAAGCCAGGTATCCTGTCTGCAGTAGAAGGAATGTGGCAATGGAACACTGCTGCGCGTGTCACAATAGGCTCTAAGCTTTTATATACCTGCGCACGGCAGCAGCCACCTTCAGTCTGCTGCTGGACGGCCAGCAGCAGCAGCAACCCGAAAAGTGCAGGCATGTAAGGGATCTAGAGGTTGACAACATGTCTTCTTAACGGGAGTCCAGGTGCCCATCTCCACAAATCGACTTTTCAGGATTCGAGGGTAACCGTAGGTCGCAATCAATTGCCGCAACTTCTTTAATTTCATGCCTGCAGACTATAAAAAAATAACCGAAAAAAGTTTGGTTGATTGGTCTGTGGCGTTCTTTTAAAGTGTTGCTTATAGCGGTCTTTGTGAGCTTCTCAATGCTGTTCAACCAGCCAGGTATCCTGCCTGCAGTAGATGAAATGTGGCAATGGAACACTGCTGCGCGTGTCACAATAGGCTCTGAGCCTTTATATACCTGCGCACGGCAGCAGCCACCTTCAGTCTGCTGCTGGACATCCAGGAGCAGCAGCAAGCCGAAAAGTGCAGGAATGTAAGGGATCTAGAGGTTGACAACATGTCTTCTTAACGGGAGTCCAGGTTCCCATCTCCACAAATGGACTTTTCAGGATCCGAGGGTGGCACCGTAGGCCGCAACCAATTGCCGCAACTTCTTTAATTTCATGCCTGCAGACTATAAAAAATAACCCCAAAAAGTATGGTTGATTGGTCTGTGGCGTTCTTTTAAAGTGTTGCTTATAGCAGTCTCTGTGAGCTTCTGAATGCTGTTCAGCAAGCCAGGTATCCTGTCTGCAGTAGAAGGAATGTGGCAATGGAACACTGCTGCGCGTGTCCCAATAGGCTCTGAGCTTTTATATACCTGCACACGGCAGCAGCCACCTTCAGTCTGCTGCTGGACAGCCAGCAGCAGCAGCAGCAAGCCGAAAAGTGCAGGCATGTAAGGGATCTAGAGGTTGACAACATTTCTTCTTAACGGGAGTCCAGGTGCCCATCTCCACAAATGGACTTTTCAGGATCCGAGGGTGGCACCGTAGGCCGCAATCAATTGCCGCAACTTCTTTAATTTCATGCCTGCAGACTATAAAAAATAACCCAAAAAAGTTTGGTTGATTGGTCTGTGGCGTTCTTTTAAAGTGGTGCTTATAGCGGTCTCTGTGAGCTTCTCAATACTGTTCAGCCAGTCAGGTATCCTGCCTGCAGTAGATGGAATGTGGCAATGGAACACTGCTGCGCGTGTCACAATAGGCTCTGAGCCTTTATGTACCTGCGCACGGCAGCAGCCACCATCAGTCTGCTGCTGGACAGCCAGCAGCAGCAGCAAGCCGAAAAGTGCAGGCATGTAAGGGATCTAGAGGTTGACAACATGTCTTCTTAACGGGAGTCCAGGTGCCCATCTCCACAAATGGACTTTTCAGGATCCGAGGGTGGCACCGTAGGCCGCAACCAATTGCCGCAGCTTCTTTAATTTCATGCCTGCAGACTATAAAAAATAACCCAAAAAAGTTTGGTTGATTGGTCTGTGGCGTTCTTTTAAAGAATTGCTTATAGCGGTCTCTGTGAGCTTCTCAATGCTGTTCAGCCAGCCAGGTATCCTGCCTGCAGTAGATGGAATGTGGCAATGGAACACTGCTGCGCGTGTCACAATAGGCTCTGAGCCTTTATATACCTGTGCACGGCAGCAGCCACCTTCAATCTGCTGCTGGACAGCCAGCAGCAGCAGCAAGCCGAAAAGTGCAGGCGAGTAAGGGATCTAGAGGTTGACAATATGTCTTCTTAACGGGAGTCCAGGTGCCCATCTCTACAAATGGACTTGTCAGGATCCGAGGGTGGCACCGTAGGCCGCAACCAATTGCCGCAACTTACTTAATTTCATGCCTGCAGACTATAAAAAATAACCCAAAAAAAGTTTGGTTGATTGGTCTATGGCGTTCTTTTAAAGTATTGCTTATAGCGGTCTCTGTGAGCTTCTCAATGCTGTTCAGCCAGCCAGGTATCCTGCCTGCAGTAGATGGAATATGGCAATGGAACACTGCTGCGCGTGTCACAGTAGGCTCTGAGCCTTTATATACCTGCGCAGGCAGCAGCCACCTTCAGTCTGCTGCTGGACAGCCAGCAGCAGCAGCAAGCCGAAAAGTGCAGGCATGTAAGGGATCTAGAGGTTGACAACATGTCTTCTTAACGGGAGTCCAGGTGCCCATCTCCACAAATAGACTTTTCAGGATCCGAGGGTGGCACCGTAGGCCGCAACAATTGCTGCAACTTCTTTAATTTCATGCCTGCAGACTGTAAAAAATAACCCAAAAAAGTTTGGTTGATTGGTCTGTGGCGTTCTTTTAAAGTGTTGCTTATAGCGGTCTCTGTGAGCTTCTCAATGCTGTTCAGCCAGCCAGGTATCCTGCCTGCAGTAGATGGAATGTGGCAATGGAACACTGCTGCGCGTGTCACAATAGGCTCTGAGCCTTTATATACCTGCGCACGGCAGCAGCCACCTTCAGTCTGCTGCTGGACAGCCAGCAGCATCAGCAAGCCGAAAAGAGCAGGCATGTAAGTGATCTAGAGGTTGACAACATGTCTTCTTAACGGGAGTCCAGGTGCCCATCTCCACAAATGGACTTTTCAGGATCCGAGGGTGGCACCGTAGGCCGCAACCAATTGCCGCAGATTCTTTAATTTCATGCCTGCAGACTATAAAAAATAACCCAAAAAAGTTTGGTTGATTGGTCTGTGGCGTTCTTTTAAAGAATTGCTTATAGCGGTCTCTGTGAGCTTCTCAATGCTGTTCAGCCAGCCAGGTATCCTGCCTGCAGTAGATGGAATGTGGCAATGGAACACTGCTGCGCGTGTCACAATAGGCTCTGAGCCTTTATATACCTGCGCACGGCAGCAGCCACCTTCAGTCTGCTGCTGGACAGCCAGCAGCAAGCCGAAAAGTGCAGGCATGTAAGGGATCTAGAGGTTGACAACATGTCTTCTTAACGGGAGTCCAGGTGCCTATCTCCACAAATGGACTTTTCAGGATCCGAGGGTGGCACCGTAGGCCGCAACCAATTGCCGCAACTTCTTTAATTTCATGCCTGCAGACTATAAAAAATAACCCAAAAAAGTTTGGTTGATTGGTCTGTGGCGTTCTTTTAAAGTGTTGCTTATAGCGGTCTCTGTGAGCTTCTCAATGCTGTTCAGCCAGCCAGGTATCCTGCCTGCAGTAGATGGAATGTGGCAATGGAACACTGCTGCGCGTGTCACAATAGGCTCTGAGCCTTTATATACCTGCGCACGGCAGCAGCCACCTTCAGTCTGCTGCTGGACAGCCAGCAGCAGCAGTAAGCCGAAAAGTGCAGACATGTAAGGGATCTAGAGGTTGACAACATGTCTTCTTAACGGGAGTCCAGGTGCCTATCTCCACAAATGGACTTTTCAGGATCCGAGGGTGGCACCGTAGGCCGCAACCAATTGCCGCAACTTCTTTAATTTCATGCCTGCAGACTATAAAAAATAACCCAAAAAAGTTTGGTTGATTGGTCTGTGGCGTTCTTTTAAAGAATTGCTTATAGCGGTCTCTGTGAGCTTCTCAATGCTGTTCAGCCAGGTATGCTGCCTGCAGTAGATGGAATGTGGCAATGGAACACTGCTGCGCGTGTCACAATAGGCTCTGAGCCTTTATATACCTGCGCACGGCAGCAGCCACCTTCAATCTGCTGCTGGACAGCCAGCAGCAGCAGCAAGCCGAAAAGTGCAGGCGAGTAAGGGATCTAGAGGTTGACAATATGTCTTCTTAACGGGAGTCCAGGTGCCCATCTCCACAAATGGACTTTTCAGGATCCGAGGGTGGCACCGTGGGCCGCAATCAATTGCCGCAACTTCTTTAATTTCATGCCTGCAGACTATAAAAAATAACCCAAAAAAGTTTGGTTGATTGGTCTGTGGCGTTCTTTTAAAGTGGTGCTTATAGCGGTCTCTGTGAGCTTCTCAATGCTGTTCAGCCAGCCAGGTATCCTGCCTGCAGTAGATGGAATGTAGCAATGGAACACTGCTGCGCGTGTCACAGTAGGCTCTGAGCCTTTATATACCTGCGCAGGCAGCAGCCACCTTCAGTCTGCTGCTGGACAGCCAGCAGCAGCAGCAAGCCGAAAAGTGCAGGCATGTAAGGGATCTAGAGGTTGACAACATGTCTTCTTAACGGGAGTCCAGGTGCCCATCTCCACAAATGGACTTTTCAGGATCCGAGGGTGGCACCGTAGGCCGCAACCAATTGCCGCAGCTTCTTTAATTTCATGCCTGCAGACTATAAAAAATAACCCAAAAAAGTTTGGTTGATTGGTCTGTGGCGTTCTTTTAAAGAATTGCTTATAGCGGTCTCTGTGAGCTTCTCAATGCTGTTCAGCCAGCCAGGTATCCTGCCTGCAGTAGATGGAATGTGGCAATGGAACACTGCTGCGCGTGTCACAATAGGCTCTGAGCCTTTATATACCTGCGCATGGCAACAGCCACCTTCAGTCTGCTGCTGGACAGCCAGCAGCAGCAGCAGCAAGCCGAAAAGTGCAGGCGAGTAAGGGATCTAGAGGTTGACAATATGTCTTCTTAACGGGAGTCCAGGTGCCCATCTCCACAAATGGACTTGTCAGGATCCGAGGGTGGCACCGTACGCCGCAACCAATTGCCGCAACTTACTTAATTTCATGCCTGCAGACTATAAAAAATAACCCAAAAAAAGTTTGGTTGATTGGTCTGTGGCGTTCTTTTAAAGTATTGCTTATAGCGGTCTCTGTGAGCTTCTCAATGCTGTTCAGCCAGCCAGGTATCCTGCCTGCAGTAGATGGAATGTGGCAATGGAACACTGCTGCGCGTGTCACAATAGGCTCTGAGCCTTTATATACCTGTGCACGGCAGCAGCCACCTTCAGTCTGCTGCGGGACAGCCAGCAACAGCAGCAGCAAGCCGAAAAGTGCAGGCATGTAAGGGATCTAGAGGTTGACAACATGTCTTCTTAACGGGAGTCCAGGTGCCCATCTACACAAATGGACTTTTCAGGATCCGAGGGAGGCACCGTATGCCGCAACCATTTGCCACAACTTCTTTAATTTCATGCCTGCAGACTATAAAAAATAACCCCAAAAAGTTTGGTTGATTGGTCTGTGGCGTTTTTTTAAAATGTTGCTTATAGCGGTCTCTGTGAGCTTCTCAATGCTGTTCAGCCAGCCAGGTATCCTGCCTGCAGTAGATGGAATGTGGCAATGGAACACTGCTGCGCGTGTCACAATAGGCTCTGAGCCTTTATATACCTGCGCACGGCAGCAGCCACCATCAGTCTGCTGCTGGACAGCCAGCAGCAGCAGCAAGGCGAAAAGTGCAGGCATGTAAGGGATCTAGAGGTTGACAACATGTCTTCTTAACGGGAGTCCAGGTGCCCATCTCCACAAATGGACTTTTCAGGATCCGAGGGTGGCACCGTAAGCCGCAACCAATTGCCACAACTTCTTTAATTTCATGTCTGTAAACTATAAAAAATAACCCAAAAAAGTTTGGTTGATTGGTCTGTGGCGTTCTTTTAAAGTGTTGCTTATAGCGGTCTCTGTGAGCTTCTCAATGCTGTTCAGCCAGCCAGATATCCTGCCTGCAGTAGATGGAATGTTGCAATGGAACACTGCTGCGCGTGTCACAATAGGCTCTGAGCCTTTATATACCTGCGCACGGCAGCAGCCACCTTCAGTCTGCTGCTGGACAGCCAGCAGCATCAGCAAGCCGAAAAGAGCAGGCAAGTAAGCGATCTAGAGGTTGACAACATGTCTTCTTTTCGGGAGTCCAGGTGCCCATCTCCACAAATGGACTTTTCAGGATCCGAGGGTGGCACCGTAGGCCGCAACCAATTGCCGCAGATTCTTTAATTTCATGCCTGCAGACTATAAAAAATAACCCAAAAAAGTTTGGTTGATTGGTCTGTGGCGTTCTTTTAAAGTGCTGCTTATAGCGGTCTCTGTGAGCTTCTCAATGCTGTTCAGCCAGTCAGGTATCCTGCCTGCAGTAGATGGAATGTGGCAATGGAACACTGCTGCGCGTGTCACAATAGGCTCTGAGCCTTTATATACCTGCGCACGGCAGCAGCCACCTTCAGTCTGCTGCTGGACAGCCAGCAGCAGCAGTAAGCCGAAAAGTGCAGACATGTAAGGGATCTAGAGGTTGACAACATGTCTTCTTAACGGGAGTCCAGGTGCCTATCTCCACAAATGGACTTTTCAGGATCCGAGGGTGGCACCGTAGGCCGCAACCAATTGCCTCAACTTCTTTAATTTCATGCCTGCAGACTATAAAAAATAACCCAAAAAAGTTTGGTTGATTGGTCTGTGGCGTTCTTTTAAAGTGCTGCTTATAGCGGTCTCTGTGAGCTTCTCAATGCTGTTCAGCCAGTCAGGTATCCTGCCTGCAGTAGATGGAATGTGGCAATGGAACACTGCTGCGCGTGTCACAATAGGCTCTGAGCCTTTATATACCTGTGCACGGCAGCAGCCACCTTCAATCTGCTGCTGGACAGCCAGCAGCAGCAGCAGCAAGCCGAAAAGTGCAGGCGAGTAAGGGATCTAGAGGTTGACAATATGTCTTCTTAACGGGAGTCCAGGTGCCCATCTCCACAAATGGACTTGTCAGGATCCGAGGGTGGCAACGTAGGCCGCAACCAATTGCCGCAACTTATTTAATTTCATGCCTGCAGACTATAAAAAATAACCCAAAAAAAGTTTGGTTGATTGGTCTGTGGCGTTCTTTTAAAGTATTGCTTATAGCGGTCTCTGTGAGCTTCTCAATGCTGTTCAGCCAGCCAGGTATCCTGCCTGCAGTAGATGGAATGTGGCAATGGAACACTGCTGCGCGTGTCACAATAGGCTCTGAGCCTTTATATACCTGCGCACGGCAGCAGCCACCTTCAGTCTGCTGCTGGACAGCCAGCAGCAGCAGCAGCAAGCCGAAAAGTGCAGGCATGTAAGGGATCTAGAGGTTGACAACATGTCTTCTTAACGGGAGTCCAGGTGCCCATCTCCACAAATGGACTTTTCAGGATCCGAGGGTGGCACCGTAGGCCGCAACAATTGCCGCAACTTCTTTAATTTCTTGCCTGCAGACTGTAAAAAATAACCCAAAAAAGTTTGGTTGATTGGTCTGTGGCGTTCTTTTAAAGTGTTGCTTATAGCGGTCTCTGTGAGCTTCTCAATGCTGTTCAGCCAGCCAGGTATCCTGCCTGCAGTAGATGGAATGTGGCAATGGAACACTGCTGCGCGTGTCACAATAGTCTCTGAGCCTTTATATACCTGCGCACGGCAGCAGCCACCTTCAGTCTGCTTCTGGACATCCAGCAGCAGCAGCAGCAAGCCGAAAAGTGCAAGCATGTAAGGGATCTAGAGGTTGACAACATGTCTTCTTAACGGGAGTCCAGGTGCCCGTCTCCACAAATGGACTTTTCAGGATCCGAGGGTGGCACCGTAGGCTGCAACCAATTGCTGCAACTTCTTTAATTTCGTGCCTGCAGACTATAAAAAATAACCTAAAAAAGTTTGGTTGATTGGTCTGTGGTGTTCTTTTAAAGTGTTGCTTATAGCGGTCTCTGTGAGCTACTCAATGCTGTTCAGCCAGCCAAGTATCCTGCCTGTGACGCGCCCCCTGGGACATATTCCTTTTTGAGGGGAATACCCGGCACCGGATCAGATGGGGGGTTGTAGTCTCCGAGCGGCTGCGACCCGGCCCGTGCCCAGGGCGTCAAACTCAGTGTTATGTGGCAGTCCTACAGATGTTATTAAGAGTTCTTTTGTGTCGACTACGCCACCCGTTGTGATGCGGTCACTGTGGCCGCCGCTGCAGCAGGGTCCGCTGAGGCTGATGGTGTAGGTGCAGCTTGTGATGGTATAACCCCCAACGGGTGGGGTATAGCCTCAGGGGGGACAGGTGCAGAGGATGGGGGTTGTGGTGGTGCAGTGCAGACGGCAGTGAAGACAGAGTCGGGTTGTGCAGTTAAGGGTGTTTACTTACTGCAGATGTTGTACTGGTCACTCCAGCTTCGAGTGACCACCCGAGCTGTGCTGCGTCCACCAGGTCCTGGATCCAGCCAACCCCCAAACAAGTCCGGAGCGTGGCCCTGAGCTCTCCTTCTGTCCCGTTCTCTGGCCGTCCCCACCAGTGATCCACCTAGGTCCAGCTCCCTCGGGCCTTCTGTTGGGACACCCTTGGCCTTGGGTTCCCTGACCCTTCATGTGGTGTGCCTTCGGGGTGGATGTGGTGGGTGACCGTGGCAAACGCTGCCCACGGTCTCCGGTCTCTGGCTGGGGAATGTTTTTACCCCCACCAGCTTGGGTTCCGGTACCCTGATGCCGACTCTTCACCCGGGGATTTAAGTTGGGATCTTGGAGTCCTTTTCTGCTGTTTCCCCCTCTGGGTCTCTCTCTTCTCCTCTCTCACTCTGGGTCTCTCTTCTCCTCTGCTCCTGACTTTCTCTCTGCATCTGACCCTGTTCTTAGTTGGTGCCCACCTTATATACACCCTCTATGTGTGAGCTCAGGTGACCAGCACCCAATGAGCTCCTAACTTTACCCAGGCTGCTCCCCCTATCTGCCCCTACACTACTTGGGATGTACCACCCCCCTCCCACTCCAGCCAGGAACAGACTCGGTCGTACCTGCACATTTCTAAGTGGGAGTACCGTCGGTCTGCTCCTCGGAAATGGGATGTGTGTAGTGCATGCAGCCTACCGAGCTCAGTTCCACACTCCATCCTTACCCGGGAGTGGAATATCACACCTCTGGGTTGAGGTGCAATACCCCTGTAGCAGCCGAATCCTCAGGGTGCTACACCTGCAGTAGATGGAATGTGGCAATGGAAGACTGCTGCGCGTGTCACAATAGGCTCTGAGCCTTTATATACCTGCGCAAGGCAGCAGCCACCTTCAGTCTGCTGCTGGACAGCCAGCAGCAGCAGCAAGCCGAAAAGTGCAGGCATGTAAGGGATCTAGAGGTTGACAACATGTCTTCTTAACGGGAGTCCAGGTGCCCATCTCCACAAATGGACTTTTCAGGATCCGAGGGTGGCACCGTAGGCCGCAACCAATTGCCGCAACTTCTTTAATTTCATGCCTGCAGACTATAAAAAATAACCCAAAAAAGTTTGGTTGATTAGTCTGTGGCATTCTTTTAAACTGTTGCTTATGGCGGTCTTTGTGAAATTCTCAATGCTGTTCAGCCAGCCAGGTATCCTGCCTGCAGTAGATGGAATGTGGCCATGAAACACTGCTGCGCGTGTCACAATAGGTTCTGAGCCTTTATATACCTGTGCATGGAAGCAGCCACCTCCAGTCTGCTGCTGGACAGCCAGCAGCAACAGTAGCAAGCCGAAAAGTGCAGGCATGTAAGGGATCTAGAGGTTGACAACATGTCTTCTTAACGGTTGTCCAGGTGCCCATCTCCACAACTGGACTTTTCAGGATCCGAGGGTGGCACCGTAGGCCGCAACCAATTGCCGCAACTTCTTTAATTTCATGCCTGCAGACTATAAAAAATAACCCAAAAAAGTTTGGTTGATTGGTCTGTGGCGTTCTTTTAAAGTGTTGCTTATAGCGGTCTCTGTGAGCTTCTCAATGCTGTTCAGCCAGTCAGGTATCCTGCCTGCAGTAGATGGAATGTGGCAATGGAACACTGCTGCGCGTGTCACAATAGGCTCTGAGCCTTTATATACCTGCGCACGGCAGCAGCCACCTTCAGTCTGCTGCTGGACAGCCAGCAGTAGCAGTAAGCCGAAAAGTGCAGACATGTAAGGGATCTAGAGGTTGACAACATGTCTTCTTAACGGGAGTCCAGGTGCCTATCTCCACAAATGGACTTTTCAGGATCCGAGGGTGGCACCGTAGGCCGCAACCAATTGCCTCAACTTCTTTAATTTCATGCCTGCAGACTATAAAAAATAACCCAAAAAAGTTTGGTTGATTGGTCTGTGGCGTTCTTTTAAAGAATTGCTTATAGCGGTCTCTGTGAGCTTCTCAATGCTGTTCAGCCAGGTATGCTGCCTGCAGTAGATGGAATGTGGCAATGGAACACTGCTGCGCGTGTCACAATAGGCTCTGAGCCTTTATATACCTGTGCACGGCAGCAGCCACCTTCAATCTGCTGCTGGACAGCCAGCAGCAGCAGCAGCAAGCCGAAAAGTGCAGGCGAGTAAGGGATCTAGAGGTTGACAACATGTCTTCTTAACGGGAGTCCAGGTGCCCATCTCCACAAATGGACTTTTCAGGATCCGAGGGTGGCACCGTAGGCCGCAACAATTGCCGCAACTTCTTTAATTTCTTGCCTGCAGACTGTAAAAAATAACCCAAAAAAGTTTGGTTGATTGGTCTGTGGCGTTCTTTTAAAGTGTTGCTTATAGCGGTCTCTGTGAGCTTCTCAATGCTGTTCAGCCAGCCAGGTATCCTGCCTGCAGTAGATGGAATGTGGCAATGGAACACTGCTGCGCGTGTCACAATAGGCTCTGAGCCTTTATATACCTGTGCACGGCAGCAGCCACCTTCAGTCTGCTGCGGGACAGCCAGCAACAGCAGCAGCAAGCCGAAAAGTGCAGGCATGTAAGGGATCTAGAGGTTGACAACATGTCTTCTTAACGGGAGTCCAGGTGCCCATCTCCACAAATGGACTTTTCAGGATCCGAGGGTGGCACCGTAGGCCGCAACCAATTGCCACAACTTCTTTAATTTCATGCCTGCAGACCATAAAAAATAACCCAAAAAAGTTTGGTTGATTGGTCTGTGGCGTTCTTTTAAAGTGTTGCTTATAGCGGTCTCTATGAGCTTCTCAATGCTGTTCAGCCAGCCAGGTATCCTGCCTGCAGTAGATGAAATGTGGCAATGGAACACTGCTGCGCGTGTCACAATAGGCTCTGAGCCTTTATATACCTGCGCACGGCAGCAGCCACCTTCAGTCTGCTTCTGGACAGCCAGCAGCAGCAGCAGGAAGCCGAAAAGTGCAGGCATGTAAGGGATCTAGAGGTTGACAACATGTCTTCTTAACGGGAGTCCAGGTGCCCATCTCCACAAATGGACTTTTCAGGATCCGAGGGTGGCACCGTAGGCCGCAACCAATTACCGCAACTTCTTTAATTTCATGCCTGCAGACTATAAAAAATAACCCTAAAAAGTTTGGTTGATTGGTCTGTGGCGTTCTTTTAAAGTGTTGCTTATAGCGGTCTCTGTGAGCTTCTCAATGCTGTTCAGCCAGCCAGGTATTCTGCATGCAGTAGATGGAATGTGGCAATGGAACACTGCTGCGCGTGTCACAATAGTCTCTGAGCCTTTATATACCTGCGCACGGCAGCAGCCACCTTCAGTCTGCTTCTGGACATCCAGCAGCAGCAGCAGCAAGCCGAAAAGTGCAAGCATGTAAGGGATCTAGAGGTTGACAACATGTCTTCTTAACGGGAGTCCAGGTGCCCGTCTCCACAAATGGACTTTTCAGGATCCGAGGGTGGCACCGTAGGCTGCAACCAATTGCTGCAACTTCTTTAATTTCGTGCCTGCAGACTATAAAAAATAACCTAAAAAAGTTTGGTTGATTGGTCTGTGGTGTTCTTTTAAAGTGTTGCTTATACCGGTCTCTGTGAGCTACTCAATGCTGTTCAGCCAGCCAAGTATCCTGCCTGCAGTAGATGGAATGTGGCAATGGAACACTGCTGCGCGTGTCACAATAGGCTCTGAGCCTTTATATACCTGCGCACGGCAGCAGCCACCTTCAGTCTGCTGCTGGACAGCCAGCAGCAGCAGCAAGCCGAAAAGTGCAGGCATGTAAGGGATCTAGAGGTTGACAACATGTCTTCTTAACGGGAGTCCAGGTGCCCATCTCCACAAATGGACTTTTCAGGATCCGAGGGTGGCACCGTAGGCCGCAACCAATTGCCGCAACTTCTTTAATTTCATGCCTGCAGACTATAAAAAATAACCCAAAAAAGTTTGGTTGATTAGTCTGTGGCATTCTTTTAAACTGTTGCTTATGGCGGTCTTTGTGAAATTCTCAATGCTGTTCAGCCAGCCAGGTATCCTGCCTGCAGTAGATGGAATGTGGCCATGGAACACTGCTGCGCGTGTCACAATAGGTTCTGAGCCTTTATATACCTGTGCATGGCAGCAGCCACCTCCAGTCTGCTGCTGGACAGCCAGCAGCAAAAGTAGCAAGCCGAAAAGTGCAGGCATGTAAGGGATCTAGAGGTTGACAACATGTCTTCTTAACGGTTGTCCAGGTGCCCATCTCCACAACTGGACTTTTCAGGATCCGAGGGTGGCACCGTAGGCCGCAACCAATTGCCGCAACTTCTTTAATTTCATGCCTGCAGACTATAAAAAGTAACCCAAAAAAGTTTGGTTGATTGTGTGAAGCCCAGCTGTGCTTGGCATCACAGACCCAGAAGGGTGTATTGAAGGATTCCTCCACAGGAGGCCCCCATAACCATTCACACATCTCCACCTTCCACCTCAGACCACCAGAGGGAGCTCCTTAGGGAGATATATAAGGGAAGGTGGAGCCAGGCAGCAGTTAGTCTATTCTGGTTTAGCAGTGAGTCCAGTGCAGTCTGAGACGTGTTACCTCAGAGGACAAAAGCCTGTTCCAGCTCCTGCATCCTACCCTGCAGTGGAGCTTATCCAGATCAAGACTCGGTGTAGCTCAGTGAGGTGAGCTGTAGGTGTGCTGGTGCCATAAGATCGGTGAAGCACGGCACGCTGCCATTAGTGTGAGTAGCCTATTGAGGGCTTGAGTAGGCCAAAGGCGATGAGTAGAGAGTTAGTACATAGGGGGCAGAGGAGCTTAACTAGCTCACCCCGAAGAAGAAGTAGTTACCGGACACCGGGTCCGAAGTTTGCCGGGATCTCCACGACCCAGTAAGACAAACCAGAATCCCTGGAGAACTACAGGTCCCAGGATCGCTAAAGTGCTGATACGTACCAGAACCGGGAGACACATAGGCCCCCTTTAAGTCGGGAGCGTGCACTACCACAAAGTCAGCCAGCGCAGGACAGAGACAAAGTTAGGCCTAGCTCCAGGCAGGTCAGAAACTTATTACGCAGAAGCCAGAACCAGGAGGCCCAAAACCTGCTCATTGGGGAGGATCCGGACTTACACCCTTCACCCTACAGTGCTCCGGGGAGTGCCTGAAATTCCACCAGTAAAAGGTACAGAAGTGACTATTGTGTCTGTCCCTGTTCTTGTTCTGGCCCGGCGGGGTCTCTTTGTCCTGCATCCCCTTTCCTATACTGCCCTGAGGCCCAGCTCTACCTGTGGAGAGCTATACCATCAAGCTGCCCTATCATCAGCCTCAGTGGACTGCGCAGCGCTGGTGATCATCACCAGAAGCCACAGGTGGCGTCACGAACTCTTTCTATTATAAACATTACAAACACCAACCCCCTTTTTAAAGAGTGGCCCAGGGTACGGGCCCGGGAGCCGACCACCGCGACATCCCTAAAGGCCCAGGTACCGAGTCATCCCCATTCCCCTGGGCTAGACATCTCTTTCCTGGCGTCACGAACAGGATCACGTGCCCGCTGCAGCGACGAAGTGTTTTGCCCGTTGCCACCGGGTACTGTGCGCCTTTATTTTGAACTGTGTACGTAAAGTTGTGGTGAAGATAGCCGCCATTGTTGCACCGTTGAGCGAGAAGAAGGGCTTAACCGCGGGAAAATAAGGGGCGTACCTGCAAAAGAGCGCGAAGTCCCGGACACACCCCACGCCTCGACGTCAAATCAGGAAGCGCCAGGTCCTGTACGGAGCGTCGCTGAACGCACTGACGTAGGAGGCAAACGACGCAAGGTCCTGAAGGCAACCGTCACCAGCGGAGCTGCGGCCTACCGGAAGAAAACCAGAAGGTAGGCCACGGTTAACTAGGGGGGCGCTAAGGTGTCCGTCGAACAGCAGAACGCCGGCCTACCGGTCAACGTCCCAGAAGCTCAGCCCGCACCCGATAATGGGCAGGCCGAAGCCGCCTCTTCACCAGCAGCGCCTGTAACACCTGTTATTCTTATGACTTTACCGTACATCCCTGGAGCAAAGTGGCTCCCCCAGTACAACGGCAAACCAGATACCCTGTCTGAATTTAAGCAGAAGATATGTGGTATCTTAGACATGTACTCTATGACTGGCAAAGAAAGAGCCGCCGTTGTATTAGGACAGCTGACCGGTGCTGTGGAGCGGGAAGTGGAAACTTGGTCGGCCGCAGACCGGGAGACAGTGTCCGCAATATTCCAAAAATTACAGACTGTCTTTGAGGACCTTACTGAGGCAGACCTCCGGATGAGGTTCTACAGCTGTTCCCAGCAGCCAGAGGACAATGTTCAGGACTGCGCCTGGCGTCTCCAAGGGGCCCTACGGGCTCTGAACCAGGTTAGCCCAGCCAGCGTTGAGAGTGAGAACAAAATGCTGAAGGAACAGTTTGTCCGGGGACTGAGGTCTCCAGAGGAGAGCAGGACTGTGCGTTGGTGGTCCCTGGATCATCCAGATGCCACCTTTGACAATCTCAAGGACATGGCTATAAAAGGACTGCAGCCCCTGGAAACAAATGCCATGCAACGTTACCAGGGAGGGGTTACCCCAGAGCCTGCTACACCTACCTTTTCCCCAGTGACTGCTGAAGCCAAAGTTCCAGCAACATCCCCTAAAGAATAGAGATGAGCGTTGTTCGACTCGAACTGTTCGCCAATCTCAAATTCGAGCTGTTTTGGGCGGTGTTCGAGCCGTTCGGCGAACACGAACGATTTGAGAAAAATTCGGCTGTTCGAGGTTATGTTCGATAACTGTTCGTGCACCAAAATCATAACTGGATTTTTTCTCAGTAATGATTAAAATTAATGTTAATACGCAGTTTCAGTGTACAGCGGGGTGGGGGGAGGGGCAGGGGATGGATCTCTGCAGGAATAATGAAGATCTCCATTTTTTTTTCTCTTTCCCGCATTTACAGTGGGAAAGTGCAGTCTGTCAGCCTATCAGCAGCGCACACACGGAGCGAAGTGCTTTTTTTCACACAAGCAAGGGCATGTGTCATTGGCAGTGTATGTCACATGTCCTTGCCCTATAAGACCAAGCCATTTTCCCCGTCGCCACCATTTTCTCACTGCTGCAGCTGCGTGTTAGACGGCACCGCTGTTGCTGTGTGCGCTATACCTTGTTAATTTCAAGCTAATTTTCGCACAAATCTACAGATAGCTTGGGAGTAGGGAATAGTTGTGATTGCAGTCCTTTTAAGGACTAGGTTACAGCATTTCCTACGACTTTTATCAGGCAGGTCTGTGCTCTTAAATAGATAGATTGTGGGAGTAAAGACTAATTGTAATTGGAGTCCTTTTAAGGACTAGGTTACATCAGTTCCTATCAGTTTTTGCCAGGCAGGTCTGTGCCAGTGCTGTGCAAGTTTTTTTCACAGCATTTTGCTGAATCTAGCAAAGCTAATCCTTTTTGGCCTATTGCAGAGTGTGTTAGTCAGTGGAGTAGCCTATCTCTGTTGCAAGATATACCACCTGTGTATAGAATACCAATTTTTTTACTGCACCTAGTGAAGTAAAATCTTTTGTGCATAGCATCATTCTATTAGTCCATCTATACTGACCTCCATCAGGTTGCAAACTGAATATAATTTTTTTCTGCATCTACCTCTGAAAAAATATTTGGCCTTCTAGCAGTGTGTGGGACTTGTTCTATTAGTCCATCTATACTGACCTCCATCAGGTTGCAAACTGAATATATTTTTTTGTCTGCATCTAGCTCTGAAAAAATATTTGGCCTTCTAGCAGTGTGTGGGACTTTCTCTATTAGTCCATCTATACTGACCTCCATCAGGTTGCAAATTAAAAATAATTTTTATCTGCATCTACCTCTGAAAAAATATTTGGGCTTCTAGCTGTGTGTGGTACTTGTTCTATTAGTCCATCTATACTGACCTCCATCAGGTTGCAAACTGAATATAATTTTTTTCTGCATCTAGCTCTGAAAAAATATTTGGCCTTCTAGCAGTGTGTGGGACTTTCTCTATTAGTCCATCTATACTGACCTCCATCAGGTTGCAAATTAAAAATAATTGTTATCTGCATCTACCTCTGAAAAAATATTTGGCCTTCTAGCAGTGTGTGGGACTTTCTCTATTAGTCCATCTATACTGACCTCCATCAGGTTGCAAATTAAAAATAATTTTTATCTGCATCTACCTCTGAAAAAATATTTGGGCTTCTAGCTGTGTGTGGGACTTGTTCTATTAGTCCATCTATACTGACCTCCATCAGGTTGCAAACTGAATATAATTTTTTTCTGCATCTACCTCTGAAAAACTATTTGGCCTTCTAGCAGTGCGTGGGACTTTCTCTATTAGTCCATCCATACTGACCTCCATCAGGTTGCAAACTGAATATATATTTTTTCTGCATCTACCTCTGAAAAAATATTGGGCTTCTAGCTGTGTGTGGGACTTGTTCTATTAATCCATCTATACAGACCTCCATCAGGTTGCAAACTGAATATATATTTTTTCTGCATCTACCTCTGAAAAAATATTGGGCTTGTAGCTGTGTGTGGGACTTGTTCTATTAATCCATCTATACAGACCTCCATCAGGTTGCAAACTGAATATAATTTTTTTCTGCATCTAGCTCTGAAAAAATATTTGGCCTTCTAGCAGTGTGTGGGACTTTCTCTATTAGTCCATCTATACTGACCTCCATCAGGTTGCAAATTAAAAATAATTTTTATCTGCATCTACCTCTGAAAAAATATTTGGGCTTCTAGCTGTGTGTGGGACTTGTTCTATTAGTCCATCTATACTGACCTCCATCAGGTTGCAAACTGAATATATATTTATTTTGCATCTACCTCTGAAAAAATATTGGGCTTGTAGCTGTGTGTGGGACTTGTTCTATTAATCCATCTATACAGACCTCCATCAGGTTGCAAACTGAATATAATTTTTTTCTGCATCTAGCTCTGAAAAAATATTTGGCCTTCTAACAGTGTATGGGACTTTCTCTTTTAGTCTATCTATACTAACTTCCATCAGGTTGCAAATTAAAAATAATTTTTATCTGCATCTAGCTCTGAAAAAATATTTGGCCTTCTAGCAGTGTGTGGGACTTTCTCTATTAATCCATCTATACAGACCTCCATCAGGTTGCAAACTGAATATAATTTTTTTCTGCATCTACCTCTGAAAAAATATTTGGGCTTCTAGCAGTGTGTGGGACTTTCTCTATTAGTCCATCTATACTGACCTCCATCAGGTTGCAAATTAAAAATAATTTTTATCTGCATCTACCTCTGAAAAAATATTTGGGCTTCTAGCTGTGTGTGGGACTTGTTCTATTAGTCCATCTATACTGACCTCCATCAGGTTGCAAATTGAATATAATTTTTTTCTGCATCTAACCCAGCCAATAGTTTTGGCCTAATACCACAGTTTGGCCACTCAGCTCTGCTCGGTTCCCATCCATTGTTTTTTTGTGCAAACAACTCCAGAGTTGTGAATTAGTTAACCACCAAAATGAGTGGAAAAAGGCCTGCTGCTGGTGGAAAGGGGAATAGGCGTGTTGGGAAGGGGAAAAAAGGTTGTGTCCGTGGGGTAGGTGTTAAAGCAACAGTAACATCTGCAGAAGAAAGACCATCTTCCAGCCAAACTAAAATGTCTACTTCATTTAGCGGACAATGTGATAAGATCCCTTTCTTACGGCCACGCCAATCGCTACAAATTCCAGATGAGGCACAAAAACAGCAGGTGCTTCAACGGTTATCAAGTGCTCCTTTAAGTGGGCTCTCCTCCACATCAACTTCAACATCACAAATACTCCAGTCCTCAAAGGTGTCACCCCAATCGCACTTGCTTCCTCACAGCTCCCAAATCTCCAGCTGCCCGTCTGAGTATGAGGTAGAACAGATGGTTGAGTCTGCAGAGCTGTTTACTCATACTATAGCTTGGGAATCAGAGGTCAACTCCAGCGCTTCTGTGAATCCAGACGAGGAAATGATCTGCACTGATGCCCAGAATCTTTATGAGTCGGATCCAGGACCAGACGCAGAAGGTTCTGACCATAATGTAGACCCTCATTCCCAAACTGTAACTCCTGTTGGTGGAGACAATGAGGAAGACGATGATGAGACTCAAATACCTGATTTGAGCGACAACTTTAGTTTTTTGTCAGGGCAGGAACAGGTTGGCTCTGAGGACGTCGGGTGTGATAACGCACAGGGTGATGATGATGAGGTTGGAGATGCCACTTACTGTCAACCCACAGTCAGCCAAGAGATGAGGTCAGCAGAGGAGGTGGAGGAAGATGCTAGTGACGACAAGGTCAGGTTGCGCCTTCCTGGACAGAGACGTAGTACTGGAAGCACGTCAACAACTGCATCCTCAAACACAACTCTGCCTCTCACCACAAGTCGTGGTGGCTCTTCAGGTCGCATGGGTGCTAAGCCTTGCATAGCCTGGGCAGTTTTTCAGATCGATAAAGATGACCCAACTCGTGTTATCTGTAACATTTGTCAGCAAAAGCTAAGTAGAGGCCAAAAAATACATAGTTTGAGTACTTCATGCATGAACCGGCACATGGACATGAAGCATAAGTTGCAGTGGGAAGCTCAGTGTGCTACAATGCGGCCTAGCCGGCCGGGCCAACCGCCGTCTGCCATATCTTGTGCATCCGCGGCCTCTTCATCCTCTGTGACTGGGGGGACAGCAGTCACACCTGTTTTGGGGCGCAGACCTGCCAGCTCTTTACCCGCAACAGCCACCGTGATTGGCAGGTCATCATTTTCTTTGGAGGTGGTAACACCAGCTGGTGTTGAGCGCTGTCCGACATCGATAGCACCACCTTTGGATCAAGGCAACCTAACATGTCCGCCTGCATCTTCCTCACAGACCGGCAGTTTGCCGGGGACACCCTTATCAACCCCGTCTAAGCACAATAGCCAGCCCTCGGTCCCTCAGATGTGGACAAGTAAAAGACCATTTCCTCCTAGCCATGAGAAAGCTAAGAGGTTGAATTTCACCATCTGCAAGCTCTTGGCTACAGAAATGCTGCCTTTCCGCCTGGTGGACACAGAGGATTTTCGAGACCTTATGTCCGTCGCAGTGCCCCAGTACCAGATGCCCAGTCGGCACTACTTCTCAAAGAAAGGTGTGCCTGCTCTCCACCAGCATGTCGCACACAACATCTCCGCTTCTTTGAGAAACTCTGTGTGTGACAGGGTGCATTTCACCACAGACACTTGGACGAGTAGGCATGGACAGGGGCGTTACATGTCGCTGACTGGGCACTGGGTAACTATGGTGACAGCAGGACAAGGGGCTGCTGTCCAAGTCTTGCCGTCCCCACGAGTTGTGCGTCAATCCTCTTTATGTCAAAGTTCCTCCACTGCTTCTGCCTCCTCAACCTCCTCTCGGTCTTCCACCTGCACCCAAAGCCTGTCTGGTCATGCCACAAGCTTTCTAACTGCGCAGAAGGGATCCTGCACACCTCCTTACTGTGCTGGCAGCAGGGCTCAACATCATCAGTCGGTTTTTACTTTGAAATGTCTGGGAAATGTGAGTCACACAGCTGAGGAGTTGTGGTCAGCTCTGGAGAACCAATTTCATGAATGGTTGTCTCCACTGGACCTGAAACCAGGGAAGGCCGTGTGCGACAATGCTGCAAACCTGGGTGCGGTCCTTCGCCGGGGCAATGTCACACACGTGCCTTGTATGGCTCACGTGTTGAACCTGGTTGTCCAGCAATTTTTAGCCCACTATCCCAGACTAGATGGCCTTCTGCAGAGGGCACGGTCGCTGTGTGCTCACTTCCGCCGTTCGCATCCCGCAGCTCAGCGACTTACATCTCTACAGAAGTCGTTGGGCCTGCCACTTCACCGGCTAAAATGCGATGTGCCTACCCGGTGGAATTCAACTCTGCACATGTTGCAGCGACTGTGGCAGCACCGACAAGCCCTGGTGCAATACGTTCTGACGTATAGCCTGGGCCAACGAGATCCAGAGGTGGGGCAAATCACGCTGGAGGAGTGGTCTCAGATCAGGGACCTATGCACCCTTCTGCACAGTTTTGAAATGGCGACGAAGATGTTTAGTGCTGACGATGCCATTATCAGCATGACTATTCCAGTGATTTACATGCTGGAGCACATGTTAAACAGAATTCGGAGTCAGGTGGTGGCACAAGAGGAGGTGGAGGAAGTAGAGGAGGAGGAGTTGTATGCGGAAGGGCTAACATCTGCAAGGTCCAGATGGTTGGCAGCACCAAGGCGGCAGGCATGTGAGGGTGGGGGAGATGGTTTTACCAGGGCGCATGGTAGCAGCCAAACTAGTGAGGAAGGTGCAGGAGCCCAGGAAGAAGTGGAGGACGAACTGATGGAAGACTCATCAGATGAGGGAGACCTTGATCACATTTCTGTTGTGCGAGGTTGGGGGGAGAGGACAGAGGAAGGAAGCATGATTGTTACCTCGCCACCAACACAACAGGGACTTGGTGCTCCTGGATGCGCAACACACATGAGTGCCTTCTTGCTGCACTACCTGCAACATGACCCTCGAATTGTGAGAATTAGAAATAATCCTGACTACTGGGTTGCCACACTGTTAGATCCCCGGTACAAAAGTAAATTTGCAGAAATTATTCCTGCCATAGAAAGGGATGCACGCATGCAGGAGTATCAGCAGAGACTGTTGCAGAATCTTACATGTGCTTTTCCACAAAACACCAGTGGTGCACGTAGTGAATCTCACAGTTCCAACTTGCCAACCGTGGGACCGTCAAGTGTTCAGCACTCAAACCGTAACAGAACCACAGTATCTGCTGGTAACATCAATTTTGCGGAATCATTTCACCACTTTTTTAGCCCATCCTTTGCAAGGCCACAGGAGACAAGAAGTCTGACACATAGTCAACGCCTAGAGACGATGGTACAGGAGTATCTCCAAGTAAACATTGAAGCCATGACTGTGACGCGCCCCTGGGCCTGTGTCGCGCTGCGTTGCGCATGCGGGAGCCTACCCGGAGCCGGATCAGTTGAGGGTTGTAGTCTCGTGGCGGTGACCCGGTCCGTGCCCAGGGAGTCAAACTAGACGGCAGTCTATTAGTAGTAAATAGTTGATGACTACGCCACCCGTTGAGTACAGCTAAGGAGCTGCTGCTGCAGGGCAGACCGCTGAGGCCGGTGGTAGGATTGTGCAGCGTGATAGTATAACCCCCAACGGGAGGGGTATGGCCTCAGGGCAGCCGACGTGGATGATGGGGGTAGCAGGAACCACTCAGAGACGGTACGGTGTAGTTCAGGGTCTTTACTGGTAACAACGATAGACCCTCCCGGAGTACTTGCTAGCAAACGGGGCCTGGTCAGTCTTTGAGCAGATGGGATCTCCCCTGGCCAGGCGTAGTTGTAGGCCTCACAAACTGACTGTACTCTTCTGGCTACCTTGCTAGAAGCTGATGTAAGTAGCCCACGTCCCTGAGTGTACCGTGTGGTGCTCACCCGTATGGCCGGTGACTCGGGGCCTTCTAATGGCTTCCGCTCCACGATGGCGGTGCTGGTCCCACGCGTGTGACCGTGCCTTCGGGCTTCTGGGCCAGAGGACCTGAAATCCCCTGCCTGACGGATTCTGCTGCTGGGTAGAAGTTAGTCCCCACAGCCTCGGACTCCGGGTCCGGTAAAGAATCTTCTTAGTCAGGGCGAGCGCTGCAGCTGCCAGCCCCTGACTCCTTGGAACTCTCCTGTTTCCTATGCTGCTTCTTGTCTCCACTCTCCTTGTCTGACTCACCCTGCCTCAGCCCCGGGTTTTTACAGGGGAAGTTCTTCCCCTCCCAAGACTGGGCAGGAGGTGTGGCATGCACAGGATCCCTGACCAAAGGACCTCCCACCTGCTCTCAGACATAACATTACATTACTGTGGAAAACCAGACCCCTGGGGTGCCACATTCCCCCCTAGTGAAATTTAGTACTCCGGGACTAAACACATTTAGAAAAACATAACAAAGTATAACAATAACAACACAATAAGAAAAACACATAAGATGGTTGCGGCGTGTCCGCAACCGGGTGCAGTCTTTGAAGAAAAGCAAAGGTGTCCATTTCACCAACACAGGGAGACGTAACCAGGTAGGGGTCTGTCCTACCCCGAGTCCTTAACAGTCTCTAGTCCATCCTGGGTTACGCTCCAACTATATACAAGGATTCCCGGTAAATCCACCAAGGTTTCCTAAAAACAACTGGAAACACAAAATTATTCACAAGCAACAATACACAGAAAAACATAAATAAAACAATTTATACACTTTAAATTCTCCAGCGTGCGGGTAACTGGCCTCTAGTGGCCCGAGTGGACCTACGGAGCTGACTGTCTGGCCCTGAACTACAGGGTGTAGGAGCTGTCAAGGGTAAACTGGGCAGCTGTCTACCGGCTCTTTGTCTCACTAGGGGTACGGCAGGCTCACTATAAGCAGAGGGTTGATTCTCCTGTTCTGCTTGTGTGGAGTCTTCTGCCTCCTGGACCGGCTGTTCTTCCAGCTCTACCCGTTGCTCCGTAGGTTCTTGGGATGATGGTTGGAGGAAGGTGAGTACGGGTACCACAACTGCACCATTGACTTGAGTCCAAGACTGAGGGAAGTCCCCGAGCACGGTACTAACCATATCTTCCCTTTCTTCCACGGGTCGATGGTCTTCTTGTTCCTCTTCAGGGTTCCTCAGTTGTTCGGGACACTTCTTCAGGTGGTCCCGGGATACAATGGCTGTGGTTTCCCCTCCGTCTTTACTGATGGTACAGACCTTCGGGTTCTCGTGGCTTGAGGGCAGTACGGTGTACGGGTCCTCCTCCCACTGGTCATCCAACTTGTGGAGCCGTCTTTTCCTCTTCAAGACCTGCTCTCCGGGTACCAGGGGAACAGCGGGAGCATACTGGTTGTAAGTCTTCTCTTGTCTTTCCCTAGCCTGACAGAGACTTCGCTCCACGCTCTCTTGTACTCTCCGGTACTGCTGCTGCCTCTCTGTGTCCCAGTCTGTTTCTGGTGAAGTGTCCTCAGGTGTCAGGACTCCCATTTCCAGGTCAACAGGTAACTTACCAGGTCTCGCCCTCATTAGGTAAGCCGGGGTACAGTTGGTGGAACCTACCGGGATGTGGTTGTATAGGTCCACCAGATCGGGCAACTTCTCAGGCCACAGACTGCGTTCTTCCAGGGGCAATGTTTTTAGCAGATCCATTACCACCTGGTTCATTTTTTCACAAAGTCCATTAGTTTGCGGATGGTAGGGTGTCGTCCTTATCTTCCGGCAGCCATACAGATTGCAGAATTCCTGGAAGACCTCCGCTTCAAAGGCAGGTCCCTGGTCCGTCAGCACTTGGTCCGGGTACCCGTGTGGACGGCAGAAGTGCTGCTGGAAGGCTCTAGCTGCTGTTTGAGCCGTTAAGTCCTTGACGGGGACGACAACCAAGAACCGGGAGTAATGATCCACGATGGTTAACGCGTAGACGTAGCCACTTCTGCTTGGGGTCAGTTTTACATGATCCAAGGCTACCAGTTCCAACGGTTGCCGGGTGACGATGGACTGCAGGGGAGTCTTCTGGCTGGCCCGGTCCTTCCTTCTCAGATTGCACGGGCCACAGTCTCTGCACCACTTCTCGATGGTTCCCCTCATGCCTACCCAGTGGAACCGCTCGCGCAGCAGGAACTCCAGCTTTTTCCACCCGAAGTGTCCAGCTCCGTCGTGGTATGCCTCCATCACCATGGCTGCGTCTCTTCGTGGCACCACTACTTGCCAGAGTAGTTCATGCGTCCGGGAGTTGACCATTCTGCGGCACAACTTCCCCTTGTAAAGGAATAGTCGACTCTTCTCCGCCCATAGTTGTTTGGCTTCCTCCGGAGCGTCTGGTTCAAGTCGAGCCTCCGGCCGAGTCAGCATCTCCTTCACCAGTCGGACGGCAGGGTCGCTGTCTTGCGTTTCCGCCCAGTTGTAGTGGGGTAAGGGGTTCAACGTAGCAGCCTGTTTACCCCTTACCCGGTGGGAATACTGGATAGTCCCATGACGGTGGAACGCAGGGAGTTCAACTTCTTCCAGTCCCTCCGGATCTTCTCCTTCGTCCGGCAGGTTGGGCATCCTGGACAGGGCATCCGCGTTAGTATTGGAGCGTCCTGCCCGGTATTTGATTGTGAACTCGTAGTTGGACAGACGGGCCATCCACCTCTGCTCCAGGGCACCGAGTCTTGCCGTGTCCAGGTGTATCAACGGGTTGTTATCCGTGTATACGGTGAACCGGGAAGAAGCGAGGTAATGCCTAAAGCGCTCGGTGACTGCCCATACCACGGCCAGGAACTCTAGCTTAAATGAGCTGTAATTCTCGGGGTTCCTTTCGGTGGGTCGCAGTTTTCGGCTGGCATAGGAGATCACTCGTTCTCTCCCCTGCTGAATCTGGGATAGTACGGCTCCTAGCCCGATGTTACTGGCGTCGGTGTAGAGGATGAAGGGCTGGCTATAGTCTGGGTACGCCAAGATTTCATCCCCCGTGAGGGCCATCTTCAGCTGGCGGAAGGACTCTTCTTCTAGCTCTTCCCATTTGAAGGGCGGCTTCTGGTTCTTGGCCTTCCGGGACTGGCCTATCAGGAGGTCCTGCATAGGCGCTGCCTTTTTGGTGAAACCGGGAATAAACCTTCGGTAGTAGCCTACCAACCCTAGGAACTGCCGCACTTCTTTTACGCTGGAGGGGCTTGGCCATCCCTTAATTGCGGTGATCTTATCGGGGTCGGGAGCCACTCCGTCAGCGCTCACCACGTGTCCCAGGTATTGCACCTTTGGTTTCAGGAGGTGACACTTGGAGGGTTTCACCTTTAGGCCGTAACTCGCCAGAGCTTCGAACACCTCCGCCAGGTGTTTCAGGTGGTCCTCATAAGTTTTGGAGTATACGATGACATCGTCCAGGTACAACAGGACCGTCTCGAAGTTTCTGTGGCCCAGACAGCACTCCATTAATCGTTGGAAGGTTCCTGGGGCGTTGCAGAGTCCGAACGGCATGCAGGTGAACTCACTAAGTCCCATCGGGGTGGTGAATGCGGTCTTCTCCCGGTCCGCCTCTGCTACAGGAACCTGCCAGTACCCGCTAGTGAGATCCAAGGTAGAGAAGAAGTTAGCAGATCTTAAAGCAGCCAATGACTCCTCTATCCTTGGTAAGGGGTACGCATCCTTGTGTGTGATACGGTTGATTTTCCGGTAATCTACACACATCCTCATGGTGTTGTCTTTCTTTTTGACTAAAACTAGTGGGGCTGCCCAGGGGCTACAGCTATCCCGGATTACCCCAGCCTCCTTCATGTCTCTAAGCATCCCCTTGGCGTGTTGGTAATGTGCAGGGGGTACGGGTCGATACCTCTCTTTTATGGGAGGATGATCTCCCGTGGGGATGCGGTGTTCTACCCCCTTGACTCGCCCGAAGTCTAACGGGTGTTTACTAAACACTCTCTCATACTCTTGAACCACCCGATAGACTCCTTGTTTCTGATGTGAGGGAGTGGAATCAGTACCCAAATGTAGTTGCTGACACCAGTCCTCCATGTCTTTCTTAGAGCCGTTACCTTCCTCCGGGTGAGATGGAGGCAAGGGTTCCACAGATTGTATAGAATTTTGATTAGTGGTATATAATTTGGCTAGCGTGGCATACCGGGGCAGGTACACTTCCCTCTCCCCGATATTTATTATGCGAATGGGCACCCTCCCATGGCGTACATTGACCACCCCCCGTGCTGTCAAAATGGTGGGCCTACTGTCTGAGTAAACTGGTTCTACCATTGCCTGGTAATCTCTTCCTCTCAGACCAATAGCTGCCCGGCACCAAATCATCATTTCACTTTTTGGGGGCATGGCAATAGGAAAAGGGTCACACATTCTTACGCTACCAATCTCACCGCCGGAGAGTTCCACTTGTTGCCGTTGCATCAGTGCCCGGATCTCTTTCTGGAGCACCCGCTGCTCGCCGGAGCTGGCGTTCTTGGCAACCTGCTGTAAAAGGAAAATCACCTCTGCAAGACAATTTTCAATTACGTTAGTTCCTAGAGTTATTTTTGGGTGACTCTCATGTTTATCAATATCTACAATGATCAGTCCCTGTGCGGCCAGTTCGACTCTACCGATTTTGAGGGCCACCTCCTTAAATCCGATCTGTGGCACGGGCTGGCCATTGCTGGCGATGATACTCAAGTCGTCGTCAGGGTAGTGGGTAATATCCGAGTCATTCCAGTACTGCTTGAAGAGCACGTACGGGATGGTGGTGACCTGTGACCCGGTATCCAGTAGGGCACTCATGGGAATGCCATCCAGTACCACAGGCAAGACTGGACGTCCTCCCACATATCTGTCGCGCCAGTTCGATGGGCCTGGTGATCTTTTTCCTGGGGGTTGGCCCTCTACCCCAGGTTGTGCCCGTTTAAAGAACAGTACCTTTCCATATGTCCGGGTTGATTGCAGCGGCGGCAGATGGGTCGTCCGTCCTCGCTGTATCGGTCACTGGGTCTTCCTCTGGCCGGTGGGGTCCTCCTTGGTCGACGCCACGGGATGTCCTCCGGTCCGGATGCCAGCTGGATCTTCCCTGGGGTGGAAACCTGTAAAGACTGCACAGTTCGGGTTAGCGCAGCAACGCTCTTAGCTAGCTCTTGGACCTGATGGTGTAGGTCTGGAGCCGGGTCATTGTCCAAAGCCTGCGCATCAGCTCCCACAGGCCCTGCTGACAAGGGCGCCGCCTCCTGGTAGTAAGTGGTAGTGGGGCGTCTGTGGGTCACAACGCCACCTGGTGCCGGTTCTCGGAGCACCCGGATGGCTCTGTCCTTGAACTGTGCAAAGTCCAGATGGGGATCCTGTAAGGCCATTGCCCGCAACTGGGTTCGGTGGGCATTGCAATATAAACCCTCTATAAATTGTTCAGTCAACTGCCTGTCCTCGTTTCCCACCCCATCAGGGTCGGTCTGCTTTATGGCCCTCAGGGCCTCTTGTAGGTTTAGTGCATAGTCCCTTATACTCTCATGCGCTCGCTGCTTGCACCCGTAGAATCTAAGCTTAATCTCGGCTGAGGTGCGGGTATCAAAGGTGTCCTTCAGCCGGGTTAGTATCCCTGCGACAGTCTTCCTCCCAGGTGGCCAGGATTTTACTTCCCTTTTGGCTGCCCCGGTTAGTTGGGCCACCAGGATGCTCACTTTTTGCTCTTCTGTGAGGGGGTACACCTGGAAGAGGCTATCCAGCTTTTCTCTAAAGTCATGCAGGGTATGTGACTCCCCTGAGTACTGGGGTAGCCAAGCTGCTCCCGGGATATAGGGCATGGTGAAGGGCATAACTGCAGCAGCGGTAGCGCTGGCGGGGGTTGGGGCAGTGAAGCTCTCTTCCGTATCCGACATCTTCCTCCCCCCTAGTGGACCGTGGCCTACCTTGCGATGATCCTCTTCCGTAGGCCGCGGCTCCGCAGTGGATCGTCAGGGTTGAGGACCTTCCGTCGCGCTCCTGTGACGTCGGCGTCTGCTGGGCTCCTTCCAGGACCTTACGCAACGTCCGGACGTGAGGCGGGGCTTCAGTTCTCGCGCGCTTTCGGAGTCCACGCCCCTCTTCTTCCCGCGCGGCGTCCCCAAGATGGTGTCCAACGGCGGGAAAACTCCACGGATGGCGGGAAGAAGGCCGAAGATGGCGCCGGATGGCGGGAAACTTCACCGATGGCGGGAAGAAGGTAGAAGATGGCGCCGGATGGCGGGAAACCTCCACGGATAGCGGGAATCTTCACCACTGGTAAGTTTGAACAGTCTTTGCTTTTCAGGCACGCAGTACCCGGTGGTTGCGGGCACGAAATCCTGCCGACTACGCCAAAGTTGACGCGCCCCTGGGCCTGTGTCGCGCTGCGTTGCGCATGCGGGAGCCTACCCGGAGCCGGATCAGTGGAGGGTTGTAGTCTCGTGGCGGTGACCCGGTCCGTGCCCAGGGAGTCAAACTAGACGGCAGTCTATTAGTAGTAAATAGTTGATGACTACGCCACCCGTTGAGTACAGCTAAGGAGCTGCTGCTGCAGGGCAGACCGCTGAGGCCGGTGGTAGGATTGTGCAGCGTGATAGTATAACCCCCAACGGGAGGGGTATGGCCTCAGGGCAGCCGACGTGGATGATGGGGGTAGCAGGAACCACTCAGAGACGGTACGGTGTAGTTCAGGGTCTTTACTGGTAACAACGATAGACCCTCCCGGAGTACTTGCTAGCAAACGGGGCCTGGTCAGTCTTTGAGCAGATGGGATCTCCCCTGGCCAGGCGTAGTTGTAGGCCTCACAAACTGACTGTACTCTTCTGGCTACCTTGCTAGAAGCTGATGTAAGTAGCCCACGTCCCTGAGTGTACCGTGTGGTGCTCACCCGTATGGCCGGTGACTCGGGGCCTTCTAATGGCTTCCGCTCCACGATGGCGGTGCTGGTCCCACGCGTGTGACCGTGCCTTCGGGCTTCTGGGCCAGAGGACCTGAAATCCCCTGCCTGACGGATTCTGCTGCTGGGTAGAAGTTAGTCCCCACAGCCTCGGACTCCGGGTCCGGTAAAGAATCTTCTTAGTCAGGGCGAGCGCTGCAGCTGCCAGCCCCTGACTCCTTGGAACTCTCCTGTTTCCTATGCTGCTTCTTGTCTCCACTCTCCTTGTCTGACTCACCCTGCCTCAGCCCCGGGTTTTTACAGGGGAAGTTCTTCCCCTCCCAAGACTGGGCAGGAGGTGTGGCATGCACAGGATCCCTGACCAAAGGACCTCCCACCTGCTCTCAGACATAACATTACATTACTGTGGAAAACCAGACCCCTGGGGTGCCACAACTGTGTCACTGGACCCTTGCTCTTTTTGGGCTTCCAATCTGGATAAATGGCCGGAGCTAGCCACTTATGCCTTGGAGATCTTGTCATGCCCTGCAGCCACCGTTCTGTCTGAATGTGTGTTCAGCGCTGCTGGTGGTGTGCTGACAGATAAGCGCACGCGGCTCTCCACTGATAATGTAGACAGACTCACGTTCATAAAGATGAACAAATCATGGATCCGAAACGACTTTTCTACCCCTGTGTCATCCTGGGGAGAGTAAAAGCTTGATGATTGGTTAAAATCACCTCACCAACCTTTTTAAGCTTTCAAATTACTAATCATGTTTATCTGTATCTTGGCTGGAAAATAATTTGGGCTTTGTAGCAGTGTGCAGCACTGATTCTATTAGGCCATCTATAATAAGCTCCACCAGATTTAAAATTACTAATCATGTTTATCTGTATCTTGACTGGAAAATAATTTGGGCTTTGTAGCAGTGTGCAGCACTGATCCTATTAGGCCATCTATACTAAGCTCCACCAGATTTAAAATTAATAATAATTTTTAGCTGCATCTAGCCCGGAAAATAATTTTGGGGCTCCGAGATGCGCAAGACACATAAGTGCCTTCTTGCTGCACTACCTGCAACATGACCCTCATATTGTCAGAATTCGAAGTAATCATGACTACTGGGTTGCCACACTCTTAGATCCCCCAAACTTTTCGATCAACCTTTTCATTTTAATAAAGACCAAAAAATGGTCATTTTTGAAATTATAAGCATTAGCAGGTTATTAGAAACTGAAATCAAACAGTTTTCAACTCAAAACTTTATTCTAGGTGATGTTACATTTTCACATAGGACCCCTTGTTCGAAAGGAGCTTCTGAACTCTCTCGTCCATTGAATTTGTCAGGTTTTGGATGGTTTCTGCTTCAATTGTTTTGCATGAGGACAGAATACCCTCCCAGAGCTGTTGTTTAGATGTGAACTGCCTCCCGCCATCATAGACACTCCTTTTAATGATGCTCCAGAGGTTCTGAATGGGGTAGAGGTCAGGGGAGCATGGGGGTCACACCATAAGTTTGTCCCCTTTTATGCCCATATCAGCCAGAGATGCAGATGTTTTATGTGCAGCATGAGATGGTGCATTATCATGCAAAAAAATGATCTTGCTGTGAAATACACGGTTCTTCTTCTTGAACCATGGCAGGAAGTGCTGTTTGAGAAAATCCACATACATTATGGAGTTCATCTTTAGCGCCTTCAGGGATCCTAAAGGGGCCGACAATCTCTCTCCCCATGATTCCAGCCCAAAACATTACTCCACCTCCTCCTTGTTGGCGCTGTAGCCGTGTTTGCATGGGGTGTCCATTAACCAGCCATCCTCCACTCCATCCATCTGGACCATCGAGCGCTGCACGGCACTCATCCGTGAACAAAACAGTTTTGAAATCAGTCTTCATGTAATGTTTGGCCCACTGGAGCCGTTTCTGCTTGTGTGACGTGGATAGAGGAGGTCGACAGGATGGCGTATGCACAGCTGCAAACCTCTGAAGGACCCTGCATCTTGTTGTTCAGGGGACGTTGGAGGCACCAGCAGCTTCAAAAACTTGTCTGCTGCTATGACAAGGCTTTTTTGCCGCTGCTCTTTTAACCTGACGTAATTGCCTGTAGGAAAGAGTCCTCAATTTGCCCTTATCAGCACGCACACGTGTGTACTGTGAATCAGCTACATACTTCTTGATTGCCAAGACACTTCATCCTGATCATCGCACAATGTTGATTGTAGTCATGCCTTGACCTAAACACTCCACAATTTGTTGCTTCTCAGCAGCCGACACATCCTTTTTCTTTCCCATTTTGGCAGAAAATGTAGGCTGCTTAATAATGTGAGACAACCTTCTTAAGTAGTCTTGCCTTTCATTGGACACACCTGCCAAACTAATTAGCACAGGTGTCTGCAATTGCTTACAGTGATATAAAGAGCCCTGACACACATCACCATCAATGAGTTTAACTGACAAACAAACAAATTCTTCCCTTATCACTCCTAAACACTTTTTGCATAATAATTTGGAACACAGTGTACATGTGCTTTTCCACAAAACACCAGTGGTTCACGTAGTGAATCTTACAGTTCTAACTTGCCAACCGTGGTCTGTATGGAGTTGTTCAATAAAGGGCCCAAAATTAAGATAACATAGAGGGGAGAGGTCTCTATGAATAGGAATTCCTAAGTATTTGATACCCTGTGAGGGCCAGGCAAAGGGAAAGTTGGACTGGATGGAATCCTATATGGATTTGGGGAGGGAGACATCGAGGGCCTCAGACTTCGCTGCATTGATTTTAAAATTTGACCATGTAACAAAGTGATCTATTTCAGCCATAACAGCATGGATGGATATATGTGATTGAGTGATATATACTAGGACATCATCAGCAAATAGAGAGCACTTGTACTCGGTGCCTCCCACCTCAATCCACCTAATATTGGGGTTATGGCGAATTGATGAGAGCAGGTGCTCCGTCACTAGGATGTATAACAGAGGGGACAGAGAACATCCCTGCCTTGTCCCATTGGTGATTGTGAAAGGTGATGAAAATGTTCTGACGCGCCTGACTCGCCCCCTGGGCCGTGGGGCACTCGGATCCGGGCAATAGGGAACGATGGGAGTAGTAGTGGCAACCCGGTTCCGTGGCTCAGGGTGGTCAGGCCAGTGGTAGTCCGTTATATTGATTATGTCCGACTACGCCACCCGTGGATTTGCGGTTATTAGGAACCGCCGCTGCATGCAGACCGCTGGGGCTGATGAGATGTGCAGCTATGGTAGTGTGACTCCCCACGGGAAGAGTGCGGCCCCAGGGCAGTATAGTGGATGGTGGGAGTGATGGTAGTGAGAATCCCAGTGCTGATAGTGCTGGAGGAGCAAGGAGCACACAGACAACAAATTGCAGTCCAGGGTCTTTACTACAACAGGTAAACTGACCCATAAACAGTCCCGGCTAGGAGGGGACCTGGATGTCTGAGAGCAACGGGGGAATTGGCCCTGGTCAGGGTGAGGGTGTAGGCCTACCGTGCTTTCTGCGCTCCTTCTGGCTATCTCCTCCTGATAGGGTAACAGCTCACGTTTCCGAGCTTTCCGTGTATTCTCGCCTGTATGGCCTGCGACGTGGGTTCCTTTCTGCTCCCAGCCTTGTACGGCTTTACTGGTCCCTTCGGTTGTGGCAGGGCCTCCAGGCTTCTTAGGCCAAGGAATGTACAGTCCCTTGCGGACTGGTTCTCTGCTGGGGGACGTGGAATCCTTCCAGCCTCAGACACCAAAGTCTGGTAAAATGAAGTCTTTTCTTTGCCAAGACAGGCTCTCTTCGCCTCTTGTCTCTGGCTGGTGGCTCTCTCCTACTGCCACACTTCCTCTTAGGTGCAACACAACTTTCTGTCCCTGCTCCACTCTGGGACACGTCTCAGAGCTGAGACAGGCAATCCAGTTCTCCCTAACCCTGCCCTCAGTACCAGCTTTTATAGGGGCAGCCAGCTCCCCCTACTGGCCTGAGACAGGAGGCATTGCATGCTAATGTTCCCCTGACTAGAGAACCTCCCCCTTGCTCTCAGACACAGCTTTAATTACACTTGTGGCATCCAGGTCAGGGTGACACACGCCCCCTGGGCCTTGGGACACCCGGAGCCGGACCCTTTTTGGTGGATGCTGGTGGTTGTAGTCTCCGTGGCGGCGACCCGGTTCCGTGGCTCAGGGCGGTCAAACCAGTGGCGGAACTATTTATGTGGTTTTGATGTTTAAATGTCCGACTACGCCACCCGTGGATTGCGGTCAGCGTGAACCGCCGCTCCAGGGCAGACCGCTGAGGCTGGTGTTGTGGGGGCAGCAGAGCGTAGCATAACTCCCCACGGGAGGAGTATAGCCTCAGGGCAGTGTATGCGGAGGATGGGGGTGATGGTGCAGGGCAGCAGCAGTAACGACACGGAGTCAGTGATGCAGTCCAGGGCCTTTACTCACAGTTCTTATTATCCAGACCACGTCTGCAGGTAACGGCTGCCCACGTCGTACTGTGCTCACCAGGTGAGGGGCTCAGACAACTCCCAGATAACTTTGGAGCGCTTCACAGGACCCCCTTTGTGTGTCCTTTGTCTGGCCTTTCTTACCAACCCTTCTGTCCGGCTGCCTCGGGCCTCCTCTTGGTAAACTTGGCGCCAGTTTCCCTGACCCTATGTGGTGCCTTCCTAGCGGGTGTAGCGAGGGGCTGCGCCACATAAAATGTCACAGCCTCCTGTTTCTAGCTGAGGGTCGTTTCCTGCCTCCACTAGTTTCGGGGACCGGTCTCCCCCTTTGGCCTGACCCCTCCACGCAGGTGGATTCGGGCGTGCGGTGGCGACTCGCCCGTCCGCACCCCTGGGATCCCTTCGTTCCTCGTTCCTGGAGCCTTCTCCGCTCCTCTTCCTTCCTTCTCCTTCTTCCAGGCCTGGGCCTCTGTTACTAGGCCCGCCTCCGGAGCAGAGCTCATGCAGAGCCCCTGCTCCCTGCCACTTCTGCTCAGACTTCTCTGCACTGAACTAAGATGGTGCCCACCTTTTATACTCCCTTCTCAATGCACCCAGGAACTGCTTCCTCCCTACTCCTGCACTACAGGGTTCCCCTTCCTCAGTGTTCCCTCCCCCCACTCCAGCCAGGGACAGGGACTGTTGTGCCCATCTCAGGGGCATATTGGTCGCCCTGCCCCACGGCAATGTGGTGTAATGCATGCAGGTGTCGGGTCCTGATCCACACTACATCCTTACCTGAGAGTGAGATATCACACCTCTGGGTGAGGTGCAATACCTCTGTAGCAACCGAGCCCTCAGGGTGCTACAGTTCCATTTATCTTCAGCCTAGGTGACGTATTGCGATACAGGGCCGTGATTTTGGCTATAAAAGGGTCCCCTAGACCCCTACCCCAAGCTTTTTAAGAGAATCATATATGGCGTGCCAGGAGACTTTATGGAATGCTTTCTCAGCATCCAACGAGAGTATCTAATTACAAATTTCTAACTGCATCTAGCCCAGGAAATACTTTGTGCCTAGTAGCAGTGTCTGCTAGTCAGCGGATTATCCTGGCTGTTAAGCAAGCTACACCACCTGTAGTTTGGACACTTAATTTTTTCAAAGGAAATGCTTCGGGACCACGGGATACTCAGTGAAGAGCATCAGGAGGCACCCCAAGGCATAGGGGCTGGGACTGGCAGTAGGATGCCTTGCGGTGGACAGCCGAGCTCGATCCTTATAAAAGCTTTTTAACTGCAGCAGCTTTAGTGGACGCTACTGGAGCTGGAATTATGCAGCTGCTGGCATGAGACTTGCCTCCAATAGATCCTTGTAAATGGATTTAAAGTGTATTCATTCAAATTAGAGAGACAATTTAAATTAAAAAGCTTAGAGCTGCCTCCACCACAGGGGGGCTCGCTCGACCCACCAGCGGACAGGCACCAGTATTGGGAGAGGGGGGCTGGCCGTCAGGGTTCACCGCGGCTCTGGCACAAACCCGGCGACACGGAGGTGGCACGGGCAGGAGCGGACTGAACGTGTCGGCTTCTCACTTTTTGGATTTTAGAAGGGCATGACATGCCTATATCTGTGTCTCCCCCTCCTTTTACTCCTCCACCTCTTTTCTTTTCGCATGACTATATGTACTTGTCACTTTTCCATGTGTTAGTTGTGTCTTCAGAGCAGTTTGTCAGCTTTTGGACACCTTTGAAGGTGTTTTCTATGTGTTTCTATGTGTTTTTGTTTGCCTGCCATTGGTTTTAACGGTGTTCGAAGGTGTTCGACGAACAGTTCGACGAACAGTTCGGCGAACACACGGGTGATCGACGAACCGAACCGAACTCGAACACTACGGGGGTGGCTCAACACTACTAAAGAACTGGACAGTCTGCGCTCTGAAGTGCGTCAGTTGAGCAAAACCCTGACCACTGTGCTGAGTGCTCTGCAGCTGCGGACGGAGCCTGAGGAAGGAGGGAAAATCCTGCTAGCCGACAGCCCAGAGGATGTCCCCTGGATGCGGAGGAGGAGGAGGCCAACACCACCCTCGCCGAGGACCAGTGACCAGCGCCGCCCACCGAGGGAACCTACCTGCTACCGATGTCGCAAGACCGGACACCTCGCCCAGAAGTGTCCTTTAAACGAGAAAACCCTGGGTCCGAGGGCCGCCTCCCAGGAGTAGACTCACCAGGCCCATCAGACTGGTACAACAGGTTCGTCGGAGGAAGACCTTTCCTGTCCATTGTACTGGACGGGATCCCGACGCATGCCCTGCTGGACACAGGATCTCAGGTAACCATCATGCCTGAAGTCCTCTACAAGAAGTTCTGGTCCATGGACGACCTACGTCCGCCAGCTCCAAATTTGTCTGTATACGCTTCAAATGGACTCCCCCTTAACCTACTCGGAGTTAAGAATGTGACTGTAAAAGTGGGGAGAGTGGAGCTGAAGGACCAGGGACTAATTGTAGTGGAGACTAACCCTGATGACAGCAACCCATATATGGTACTAGGCACTAATGTTGTTGGTAACTGTTTGGGAGAGGTTGTCTCCTTGCTCCAACAGATCACTGACACTGCCAGACCGAGACAGAGGAGGGCACTGCAGAGAGAGATCCGCGTCCTGATGTATCAACAGCAAGTAAAGTTAACAGATGGTGAAATCGGTAACGTGAGGGTAACAGACCCTATACCCATTGTTGTTCCCCCAATGAGTGAAATGCTCATCTGGTGTAGAGCTGCCATAGGTCTTAGAGGACAGAGCTACCAGGCGGTAGTAGAACCCCTTAGCTCTGAGCACAGACCCACGCTCTTAACCGCCAGGGGAGTGGTAGATGTACATAATGGGAGGGTGCCTGTCAGTCTTCTTAACATAGGGGAAGATGAGGTTAAATTGCCACGTTATGCCACTGTTGCTAAGTTACATGCTGTCAACAACAACTGTATCCATGAGGCGGAGTCCTTAACTTCACCAGAAGAAGTGGAGGATAATGACCCTGCAACCTAGGTGGAGGATTGGTGTCAACAGCTCCATGTTGGGACAGACACCACTCCTGCCCATCAAAAACAGGGTGTTCACCGGGTGGTTCAAGAATACTCGCAGGAGACTTCGGGAGGGTTAAGGGGGTTCAACATCATATCCCCACAGGCAACCTTTCCCCAATTAAAGAACGTTATAGGCCTATCCCCCCAGCTCACTACCAGAAGGCAAAAGAAATGCTGCATGACATGAGGAAGGCAGGAGTAATTAGGGATAGTTGTAGTCCCTGGGCGGATCCCCTAGTGATGGTTAGGAAAAAGGACGGGAGCATGAGAATGTGTGTAGATTACCGTCAAGTAAATCGCATTACACATAAAGATGCATACCCTTTGCCACGCATAGAGGAGTCCCTAGCTGCCTTAAAGTCTGCAAATTACTTTTCTACCCTTGACCTCACTAGTGGTTACTGGCAGGTCGCTGTGGCTGAGGAGGATCGGGAGAAGACGGCCTTCACCACCCCGATGGGACTCTGCGAGTTCAATAGCATGCCGTTTGGACTCTGCAATGCCCCCGGAACATTCCAGAGATTGATGGAGTGCTGCCTGGGACACCGCAACTTCGAGACTGTGTTACTTTACCTGGATGACGTGATTGTGTACTCCAGAACGTACGAGGACCACTTGAAACACCTGGCAGAGGTATTTGAGTCACAATCCCGGTACGGGATGAAGCTGAAGCCCTCAAAGTGCCACCTGCTCAAGAGAAAGGTACAGTACCTGGGGCACATTGTCAGTCCGGAAGGGGTAGCACCAGACCCGGAGAAAGTCACAGCCATCCAGAAGTGGCCGGAGCCAAAGAACCTCAAGGAGATGCGTCAGTTCTCGGGACTAGTAGGATACTACCGGAGGTTCGTAAAGGACTACACTAAGAAGGCAGCTCCTCTGCAAGACCTCCTGGTAGGGCAGTCCCCCAAAGGCAAAAACCCTCCATTCCACTGGGGTAAGGAACAGGCTGAATCATTTCAAGAGATGAAGGAGATCCTGACAGGTAATGAGATCCTGACTACAACCAACCGTTCCTGCTGTATACAGATGCCAGCAACGAGGGACTGGGAGCTGTCTTGAGTCAGAAGCAGAATGGGCAAGAGAAAGTCATCGCATATGCAAGCAGGAAGATCCGCCCGACCGAGAGGAACCCAGAGAACTATAGCAGCTTCAAGTTGGAGTTCCTGGCCTTGGTCTGGGCCATCACTGAGCGGTTCAAGCTCTATCTAGCCTCCAGCAAGTTCACTGCCTTTACTGATAACAACCCCTTGACCCATCTTGAAACAGCTAAGTTGGGGGCTCTGGAACAATGATGGATGGCTCGGCTGTCAAATTACCAATTTACAATCAAATACCTGGCGGGCCGCAAGAACGCCAACGCCGATGCCCTGTCTAGGATGCCTCACCAGTCAGACACGGAGGAAGAAGTGGATGACTTGGAAGAGATTGAGCTACCTGCCTTTCACCGGAATGGGATGATCCATGAGCAGAGAGTCTCCAACAAGCAGCGTGGAAAGACGTTAAACCCCCTGCCTCACCACAGCTGGAAAGAGACCCAGGACAGCGACCCGGTTGTCAGCAGCATTAAACAGCTGATAACCCAAGAAGGTGCCTCCCTGGAGAAAGATGCGTCTCTCCAAGCAAAGCAGCTGTGGAACGAGAGGAGCCGGCTGTTTATCTACCGTGAGATGCTGTGCCGGAGGTGCGTCAATCCAAAAACTCATGAGATGGTATGGCAGATAGTAGTCCCGAAGACAGACATCCAAATGGTATTAGAAGCTTACCACGATCAGGCGGGGCACTTTGGCTGGAAAAAGCTAGAGACCCTGCTGAAGTGTCGATTCTACTGGGTAGGAATGCGCAGCTCCATTGAAAGGTGGTGCCGGGACTGTGGACCCTGCGGCTTAAGAAGAAAGGACTTCAGCAGCCAGAAGGCGCCCCTGCAGCCTATCGGGACGACTCGACCCCTGGAGATCGTGGCCCTGGACCATGTCAAGCTCTCCCCCAGCAGGTCAGGGTACTCCTATGCTCTGACCATGGTGGATCATTACTCACGTTTCCTGGTGGTCGCCCCTGTCAAAGACCTGACAGCAGAGACAGCAGCGAAGACGTCCCAAGCGTACTTCTGCAGACCTCATGGATACCCTGAGCAGGTACTGACTGACCAAGGCTTGGCCTTTGAGGCTGAATTGTTCAAAGAGTTCTGCCATCTCTACGGGTGTAAAAAGATCAGAACTACACCATATCACCTACAAACAAACGGTCTCTGTGAAAAGATGAACAACATCATCATCGACCTGCTAAAGACCATACCACTTGAGCAGAGAAACCAGTGGCCAGACCTACTACCTGACTTAGTTGATCTGTATAATCATATACCAGTCAGTTCCATCAATTGCACTCCGGCATATCTCATGCGGGCAAGGCCAGGAAAGCTGCCCATGGACTTGGAGCTTGGTGTTGTTGAACCTGAAGCTGATATGACCACTGAGGACTGGGACACCACCAGACAGGAGCAGTACAGAAGAGTACAAGCTTGTGTCAAGGACAGTCTTACTCGGGTGAGAGAAAAACAGGAAATCCAATACAACAAAAACGCACCCGCAGAACCTTTCACACCTGGTGAAACAGTACTAAAAAGAAAAAGACGTAACCACAAACTCGACGACCAATGGGAAAAAGACCCCTACACTGTGTTACCATTGAAGTTTGACAACAAAAAGACCTGCATCATTAGTCGTGATGGAGGAAAAACATCTGCTACAGTGTCCAGGGACCATTTAAAATTGTGTCCACATCTACTAAAGACTCAGGAAGAAGTGTCTTTCACAACCCAGGAAGAACCTAAAGAAACAGTGATCCACACTGACCTAGGAGACTTCCCTGAGGATTGGCCTCAGATCGGAGGTGCAGTAATCGTTCCAGTACTCCAATTCTATGAACAGCCAGAAAACCCTCCACAGCAAGTTGTACTTGTAAGTGCTGCAGAAGAGCCAGCTCAAGAAGCATCCCCGGAAGAAGGATCCCCGGCAGGAGCAGAGCAAGAGGGCCCAGCCAATGGTAGACTTGCCAGTCCAAGAGAGAGGTTAAGGCAGTTTTACAACATGGTTACACGTAGAACTGGTAGAGTAACTGAGGATACAGATACTGACCCTCCACCAACCACAGCACTACGCAGATCAGTAAGCAGCACAAGAGGTAAACCTCCTGCTAGGTACACACAGTAGATGATCAATATTGCTGAAAGTGTAGATAGTTACCCCTGGGGTATTGTATATTAAATTGTGATGTATTGCATAGTTGTATAATTTCATGCATGTTTATTAATTTGTGCTTTTTCCTATTAATCCTTTATTTGCATAATGAATTGCGTGGCTGAGGACTGTGTGCAGCCCAAAAAGTCTCTAATGTATATAATTGCGCTCCCTGGAGTGCCCCTTTCAGGTGACCTCAGAAGGAAAACCTGTCTGGAGTGGCTTTTGTGGAGGTCCAACTCTGGATTTTCATGCCCTGCAGCCACCCCAGGGCCTACGTAGAGGGTTTAGGACAGGTCCCTCAAAACTACCAATGTACTCTACCTTGTGAGATGGACATCCTGTATGGGAACCTCACCAAAGGAGACTTGGGTTCTGAGGACACTCTGTAATTGTTTTGTTATGCAACGTTTAAGATTCGTGCCTCCCATAAAGGGAAGATTGTTCAAGTATTGCTTATGTTTCCCAATGTTTACTATTGTTACTGTTTTTATAAAATGTACTTCAGCCCGGGAGTGCTGAGTTTTACTAGGGGGGAATGTGAAGCCCAGCTGTGCTTGGCATCACAGACCCAGAAGGGTGTATTGAAGGATTCCTCCACAAGAGGCCCCCATAACCATTCACACATCTCCACCTTCCACCTCAGACCACCAGAGGGAGCTCCTTAGGGAGATATATAAGGGAAGGTGGAGCCAGGCAGCAGTTAGTCTATTCTGGTTTAGCAGTGAGTCCAGTGCAGTCTGAGACGTGTTACCTCAGAGGACAAAAGCCTGTTCCAGCTCCTGCATCCTACCCTGCAGTGGAGCTTATCCAGATCAAGACTCGGTGTAGCTCAGTGAGGTGAGCTGTAGGTGTGCCGGCGCCATAAGATCGGTGAAACGTGGCACGCTGCCGTTAGTGTGAGTAGCCTATTGAGGGCTCGAGTAGGCCGAAGGCGACGAGTAGAGAGTTAGTACATAGGGGGCAGAGGAGCTTAACAAGCTCACCCCGAAGAAGAAGTAGTTACCGGACACCGGGTACGAAGCTTGCCGGGATCTCCACGACCCAGTAAGATAAACCGGAATCCCTGGAGAACTACAGGTCCCAGGATCGCTAAAGTGCTGATACGTACCAGAGCCGGGAGACACATAGGCCCCGTAAGTCGGGAGCGTGCACTCCAAGAGAAGGCCCTACCACAAAGTCAGCCAGCGCAGGACAGAGACAAAGTTAGGTCTAGCTCCAGGCAGGTCAGAAACTTATTACGCAGAAGCCCGAACCAGGAGGCCCAAAACCTGCTCATTGGGGAGGATCCGGACATACACCCTTCACCCTACAGTGCTCCGGGGAGTGCCTGAAATTCCACCTGTAAAAGGTACTGAAGTGACTATTGTGTCCGTCCCTGTTCTTGTTCTGGCCCAGCGGGGTCTCTTTGTCCTGCATCCCCGTTCCTATACTGCCCTGAGGCCCAGCTCTACCTGTGGAGAGCTATACCATCAAGCTGCCCTATCATCAGCCTCAGTGGACTGCTCAGCGCTGGTGATCATCACCAGAAGCCACAGGTGGCGTCACAAACTCTTTCTATTATAAACATTACAAACACCAACCCCCTTTTTAAAGAGCGGCCCAGGGTACGGGCCCGGGAGTCGACCACCAAGACATCCCTAAAGGCCAGGCTGAAGGCCTGGGTACCGAGTCATCCCCATTCCCCTGGGCTAGACAATTGGTCTGTGGCGTTCTTTTAAAGTGTTGCTTATAGCGGTCTCTGTGAGCTTCTCAATGCTGTTCAGCCAGCCAGGTATCCTGCTTGCAGTAGATGGAATGTGGCAATGGAACACTGCTGCGCGTGGCACAATAGGCTCCGAGCCTTTATATACCTGCGCACGGCAGCAGCCACCTTCAGTCTGCTGCTGGACAGCCAGCATCAGCAGCAGCAAGCCGAAAAGTGCAGGCATGTAAGGGATCTAGAAGTTGACAACATGTCTTCTTAACGGGAGTCCAGGTGCCCATCTCCACAAATGGACTTTTCAGGATCAGAGGGTGGCACCGTAGGCCGCAACCAATTGCCGCAACTTCTTTAATTTCATGCCTGCAGACTATAAAAAATAACCCAAAAAATATTGGTTGATTGGTCTGTGGCGTTCTTTTAAAGAATTGCTTCTAGCGGTCGCTGTGAGCTTCTCAATGCTGTTCAGCCAGCCAGGTATCCTGCTTGCAGTAGATGGAATGTGGCAATGGAACACTGCTGCGTGTGGCACAATAGGCTCTGAGCCTTTATATACCTGCGCACGGCAGCAGCCACCTTCAGTCTGCTGCTGGACAGCCAGCAGCAGCAGCAGCAGCAGCAAGCCGAAAAGTGCAGGCATGTAAGGGATCTAGAGGTTGACAACATGTCTTCTTAACGGGAGTCCAGGTGCCCATCTCCACAAATGGACTTTTCAGGATCCGAGGGTGGCACCGTAGGCCGCAACCAATTGCCGCAACTTCTTTAATTTCATGCCTGCAGACTATAAAAAATAACCCAAAAAAGTTTCATTGATTGGTCTGTGGCGTTCTTTTAAAGTGTTGCTTATAGCGGTCTCTGTGAGCTTCTCAATGCTGTTCAGCCAGCCAGGTATCCTGCCTGCAGTAGATGGAATGTGGCAATGGAACACTGCTGCGCGTGTCACAATAGGCTCTGAGCCTTTATATACCTGCGCACGGCAGCAGCCACCTTCAGTCTGCTGCTGGACAGCCAGCAGCAGCAGCAGCAAGCCGAAAACTGCAGGCATGTAAGGGATCTAGAGGTTGACAACATGTCTTCTTAACGGGAGTCCAGGTGCCCATCTCCACAAATGGACTTCTCAGGATCCGAGGGTGGCACCGTAGGCCGCAACCAATTGCCGCAACTTCTTTAATTTCATGCCTGCAGACTATAAAAAATAACCCAAAAAATATTGGTTGATTGGTCTGTGGCGTTCTTTTAAAGAATTGCTTCTAGCGGTCGCTGTGAGCTTCTCAATGCTGTTCAGCCAGCCAGGTATCCTGCCTGCAGTAGATGGAATGTGGCAATGAAACACTGCTGCGCGTGTCACGATAGGCTCTGAGCCTTTATATACCTGCGCACGGCAGCAGCAGCCACCTTCAGTCTGCTGCTGGACAGCCAACAGCAGCAAGCGAAAAGTGCAGGCATGTAAGGGATCTAGAGGTTGAGAACATATCTTCTTAACGGGAGTCCAGGTGCCCATCTCCACAAATGGACTTTTCAGGATCCGAGGGTGGCACCGTAGGCCACAACCAATTGCCGCAACTTCTTTAATTTCATGCCTGCAGACTATAAAAAATAACCCAAAAAAGTTTGGTTGATTGGTCTGTGGCGTTCTTTTAAAGTGTTGCTTATGGCGGTCTCTGTGAGCTTCTCAATGCTGTTCAGCCAGCCAGGTATCCTGCCTGCAGTAGATGGAATGTGGCAATGGAACACTGCTGCGCGTGTCACAATAGGCTCTGAGCCTTTATATACCTGCGCACGGCAGCAGCCACCTTCAGTCTGCTGCTGGATGTAACATACCTGGCGGCGTCCTTGCATGGTGGTCCATCTCCCACTGTGCAAGAGCGCGCACTTGATCTCCTGTCCAGAATGTCTCTCTGGCTTCCCTCCATGCTGTCTGTTTGTGTCTGTTTCTGCTGCTTAAGGGCGGCGCCCGATCACTTCCTGCTTTTTGTACCTGCTGTGGGTCACACCCCTTGTGCGTCCTCAGCCTATTGCTGTCTGTCACCTGGTATATAGCTCAGCTGCTCCCATCTACCCCTGCCTGAGCATAGAGTTTCATTCAGTGTGTGCATGCATTCTGAAGGTGCCAGGTCCCGTTCTTTGTCTCCTGCCTTTGCGGTATCAGTTCCCGTGTCTGAACTGAGTCCTGTCTATGTCTCCTGCCTTGCGATATCAGTTCCCGTGTCTGAACTGAGTCCTGTCTATGTCTCCTGCCTTGCGGTATCAGTTCCCGTGTCTGAACTGAGTCCTGTCTGTGTTCTCTTGTCTGCCTATCCTGGAGGCTGTATTTCCAGGCCTGTCTGAACACGCTCCTAGCCTGTTCCTCTCGCCTTCTAGGGGCCGACTACCTAGACCTGCTCCTGTATCTTGTCTGTCCTGTCTGAACACGCTCCTTGCCTGTTCGTCCCGCCTCTCTGGGGGCCGTATTCCCAGACCCGCTCCTGTATCCCGCTGCAGTGTCGGTCTCCTCCGTACACTCAGTTCCAGTCTGAACTCTTTCCTATCCTTTACCTGTTTTGCCTCTATGTCCGTTCCCTTCCTTTTTCTGCAGAGTCTGAACTCGTACCTAACTCCTGCTTGTTGTCTCTGTACTCCCGTTTGTGAGTTTGTGGTCCACTCGCTACTTCACTGCAAGTATCCTGTGGGTATCTGGTTCTGCCTTTCCTTCTCCGTCTGTTCTTTGTGAACAGAGTCCTATCCCCTTGCCTTGTCTCGTTCGCCGCTCCGGCGGTTCTAGCCGCTCTGCGGTTTCCGCTCTGCTTCTGCCTCGCCTACCGCTCTGCGGTTTCCGTTCTGCTCCTGCCTTGTTTACCGCTCTGCGGTTTCCGCTCTGCTCTTGCCTTGTTTGCCGCTCTTGCGGTTTCTGCTCTGCTCTTGCCTTGCTTGCCGCTCCTGCGGTTTCTGCTCTGCTCATGCCTTGTTTGCCGCTCTGCGGTTTCCGCTCTGCTCCTGCCTTGTTTGCCGCTCTGCGGTTTCCGCTCTGCTCCTGCCTTCTTAGCCGCTCTGCGGTTTCCGCTCTGCTCCTGCCTTGTTTACCGCTCTGCGGTTTCCGCTCTGCTCCTGCCTTGTTTACCGCTCTGCGGTTTCCGCTCTGCTCCTGCCTTGTTTGCCGCTCTGCGGTTTCCGCTCTGCTGCGGCCTTCTTAGCCGCTCTGCGGTTTCCGCTCAGTTCCTGCCTTGTTTACCGCTCTTGCGGTTTCCACTCTGCTCTTGCCTTGCTTGCCGCTCCTGCGGTTTCTGCTCTGCATCTGCTCGCTGCTCCGGCAATGCTGTCCTGCTCTGCTTCTGCTCGCTGCTTCGGCAGTCCCGTCCTGCTCTGCATCTGCTCGCTGCTCCGGCAGTCCTGTCCTGCTCTGCTTGTGCTTGCTGCTCCGGCAGTCCCGTCCTGTTCTGCTCTTGCCCACCGCTTCGGGCGTTCCCTCTCTGCTGTGTTTGGCTACCGCATCTGCGGTTCTGTTTCTGTGACCCAGTCTGTACTGGGTCTTGTCCTCTCTGTGCTCCAGCCCGTCCTTTCGGCCAGTACTTCCCTGCCTGCATACTCGCCTGTATCCACCCGTCTGCATACCTGCCGTGTTCGCTTATATCCACCAGTCTGTGCCAGCCTAACCTGCCTGTTCCAGTTATCCCTGTGTGGGTCAACCCCCGTGTCTGGAGTTTGACCTGGAGTAGAACCTGGTCCCTCTGCCTGGTTTCTCCCTGGTGCACTGGCGTCGTATGCCGTCGTGCCACCTTGGTCGGAACGGCCAGATACTTAGTCACGCCCCTCTAGGCACTCTCCGGTTCATGGTCCAGTGGAACCACTTCTCCCGCACACGCCAGTCAGTCCGGGCGTGTGCATAATACTGGACAGCCAGTAGCAGCAGCAGCAAGCCAAAAACTGCAGGCATGTAAGGGATCTAGAGGTTGACAATATTTCTTCTTAACGGGAGTCCAGCTGCCCATCTCCACAAATGGACTTTTCAGGATCCGAGGGTGGCACCGCAGGCCGCAACCAATTGCCGCAACTTCTTTAATTTCATGCCTGCAGACTATAAAAAATAACCCAAAAAAGTTTGGTTGATTGGTCTGTGGCGTTCTTTTAAAGTGTTGCTTATAGCGGTCTCTGTGAGCTTCTCAATGCTGTTCAGCCAGCCAGGTATCCTGCCTGCAGTAGATGGAATGTGGCAATGGAACACTGCTGCGCGTGTCACAATAGGCTCTGAGCCTTTATATACCTGCGCACGGCAGCAGCCACCTTCAGTCTGCTGCTGGACAGCCAGCAGCAGCAGCAGCAAGACGAAAAGTCCAGGCATGTAAGTATCTAGAGGTTGACAACATGTCTTCTTAACGGGAGTCCAGGTGCCCATGTGCACAAATGGACTTTTCAGGATCCGAGGGTGGCACCGTAGGCCGCAACCAATTGCCACAACTTCTTTAATTTCATGCCTGCAGACTATAAAAAATAACCCAAAAAAGTTTGGTTGATTGGTCTGTGGCGTTCTTTTAAAGTGTTGCTTAAAGCGGTCTCTGTGAGCTTCTCAATGCTGTTCAGCCAGCCAGGTATCCTGCCTGCAGTAGATGGAATGTGGCAATGGAACACTGCTGCGCGTGTCACAATAGGCTCTGAGCCTTTATATACCTGCGTACGGCAGCAGCCACCTTCAGTCTGCTGCTGGACAGCCAGCAGCAGCAGCAGCAGCAAGCCGAAAAGTGCAGGCATGTAAGGGATCTAGAGGTTGACAACATGTCTTCTTAACGGGAGTCCAGGTGCCCATCTCCACAAATGGACTTTTCAGGATCCGAGGGTGGCACCATAGGCCGCAACCAATTGCCGCAACTTCTTTAATTTCATGCCTGCAGACTATAAAAAATAACCCAAAAACGTTTGGTTGATTGGTCTGTGGTGTTCTTTTAAAGTGTTGCTTATAGCGGTCTCTGTGAGCTTCTCAATGCTGTTCAGCCAGCCAGTTATCCTGCCTGCAGTAGATGGAATGTGGCAATGGAACACTGCTGCGCGTGTCACAATAGGCTCTGAGCCTTTATATACCTGTGCACGGCGGCAGCAGCCACCTTCAGTCTGCTGCTGGACAGCCAGCAGCAGCAGCAAGCCGAAAAGTGCAGGCATGTAAGGGATCTAGAGGTTGACAACATGTCTTCTTAACGGGAGTCCAGGTGCCCATCTCCACAAATGGACTTTTCAGGATCCGAGGGTGGCACCGTAGGCCGCAACCAATTGCCGCAACTTCTTTAATTTCATGCCTGCAGACTATAAAAAATAACCCAAAAAAGTTTGGTTGATTGGTCTGTGGCATTCTTTTAAAGTGTTGCTTATGGCGGTCTCTGTGAGCTTCTCAATGCTGTTCAGCCAGCCAGGTATCCTGCCTGCAGTAGATGGAATGTGGCAATGGAACACTGCTGCGCGTGTCACAATAGGCTCTGAGCCTTTATATACCTGCGCACGGCAGCAGCCACCTTCAGTCTGCTGCTGGACAGCCAGCAGCAGCAAGCCGAAAAGTGCAGGCATGTAAGGGATCTAGAGCTTGACAACATGTCTTCGTAACGGGAGTCCATGTGCCCATCTCCACAAATGGACTTTTCAGGATCCGAGGGTGGCACCGTAGGCCGCAACCAATTACTGCAACTTCTTTAATTTCATGCCTGCAGACTGTAAAAAATAACCCAAAAAAGTTTGGTTGATTGGTCTGTGGCGTTCTTTTAAAGTGTTGCTTATAGCGGTCTCTGTGAGATTCTCAATGCTGTTCAGCCAGCCAGGTATCCTGCCTGCAGTAGATGGAATGTGGCAATGGAACACTGCTGCGCGTGTCACAATAGGCTCTGAGCCTTTATATACCTGCGCACGGCAGCAGCCACCTTCAGTCGGCTGCTGGACAGCCAGAAGCAGCAGCGGCAAGCCGAAAAGTGCAGGCATGTAAGGGATCTAGAGGTTGACAACATGTCTTCTTAACAGGAATCCAGGTGCCCATCTTCACAAATGGACTTTTCAGGATCCGAGGGTGGCACCGTAGGCCGCAACCAATTGCCGCAACTTCTTTAATTTCATGCCTGCAGACTATAAAAAATAACCCAAAAAAGTTTGGTTGATTGGTCTGTGGCGTTCTTTTAAAGTGTTGCTTATAGCGGTCTCTGTGAGCTTCTCAATGCTGTTCAGCCAGCCAGGTATCCTGCCTGCAGTAGATGGAATGTGGCAATGGAACACTGCTGCGCGTGTCACAATAGGCTCTGAGCCTTTATATACCTGCGTACGGCAGCAGCCACCTTCAGTCTGCTGCTGGACAGCCAGCAGCAGCAGCAGCAAGCCGAAAAGTGCAGGCATGTAAGGGATCTAGAGGTTGACAACATGTCTTCTTAACGGGAGTCCAGGTGCCCATCTCCACAAATGGAGTTTTCAGGATCCGAGGGTGGCACCATAGGCCGCAACCAATTGCCGCAACTTCTTTAATTTCATGCCTGCAGACTATAAAAAATAGCCCAAAAACGTTTGGTTGATTGGTCTGTGGCGTTCTTTTAAAGTGTTGCTTATAGCGGTCTCTGTGAGCTTCTCAATGCTGTTCAGCCAGCCAGGTATCCTGCCTGCAGTAGATGGAATGTGGCAATGGAACACTGCTGCGCGTGTCACAATAGGCTCTGAGCCTTTATATACCTGTGCACGGCGGCAGCAGCCACCTTCAGTCTGCTGCTGGACAGCCAGCAGCAGCAGCAAGCCGAAAAGTGCAGGCATGTAAGGGATCTAGAGGTTGACAACATGTCTTCTTAACGGGAGTCCAGGTGCCCATCTCCACAAATGGACTTTTCTGGATCCGAGGGTGGCACCGTAGGCCGCAACCAATTGCCGCAACTTCTTTAATTTCATGCCTGCAGACTATAAAAAATAACCCAAAAAAGTTTGGTTGATTGGTCTGTGGCATTCTTTTAAAGTGTTGCTTATGGCGGTCTCTGTGAGCTTCTCAATGCTGTTCAGCCAGCCAGGTATCCTGCCTGCAGTAGATGGAATGTGGCAATGGAACACTGCTGCGCGTGTCACAATAGGCTCTGAGCCTTTATATACCTGCGCACGGCAGCAGCCACCTTCAGTCTGCTGCTGGACAGCCAGCAGCAGCAGCAAGCCGAAAAGTGCAGGCATGTAAGGGATCTAGAGCTTGACAACATGTCTTCGTAACGGGAGTCCATGTGCCCATCTCCACAAATGGACTTTTCAGGATCCGAGGGTGGCACCGTAGGCCGCAACCAATTACTGCAACTTCTTTAATTTCATGCCTGCAGACTGTAAAAAATAACCCAAAAAAGTTTGGTTGATTGGTCTGTGGCGTTCTTTTAAAGTGTTGCTTATAGCGGTTTCTGTGAGCTTCTCAATGCTGTTCAGCCAGCCAGGTATCCTGCCTGCAGTAGATGGAATGTGGCAATGGAACACTGCTGCGCGTGTCACAATAGGCTCTGAGCCTTTATACACCTGCGCACGGCAGCAGCCACCTTCAGTCGGCTGCTGGACAGCCAGAAGCAGCAGCGGCAAGCCGAAAAGTGCAGGCATGTAAGGGATCTAGAGGTTGACAACATGTCTTCTTAACAGGAGTCCAGGTGCCCATCTCCACAAATGGACTTTTCAGGATCCAAGGGTGGCACCGTAGGCCGCAACCAATTGCCGCAACTTCTTTAATTTCATGCCTGCAGACTATAAAAAATAACCCAAAAAAGTTTGGTTGATTGGTCTGTGGCGTTCTTTTAAAGTGTTGCTTATAGCGGTCTCTGTGAGCTTCTCAATGCTGTTCAGCCAGCCAGGTATCCTGCCTGCAGTAGATGGAATGTGGCAATGGAACACTGCTGCGCGTGTCACAATAGGCTCTGAGCCTTTATATACCTGCGCACGGCAGCAGCCACCTTCAGTCTGCTGCTGGACAGCCAGCAGCAGCAGCAAGCCGAAAAGTGCAGGCATGTAAGGGATCTAGAGGTTGACAACATGTCTTCTTAACGGGAGTCCAGGTGCCTATCTCCACAAATGGACTTTTCAGGATCCGAGGGTGGCACCATAGGCCGCAACCAATTGCCGCAACTTCTTTAATTTCATGCCTGCAGACTATAAAAAATAACCCAAAAAAGTTTGGTTGATTGGTCTGTGGCGTTCTTTTAAAGTGTTGCTTATAGCGGTCTCTGTGAGCTTCTCAATGCTGTTCAGCCAGCCAGGTATCCTGCCTGCAGTAGATGGAATGTGGCAATGGAACACTGCTGCGCGTGTCACAATAGGCTCTGAGCCTTTATATACCTGCGCACGGCAGCAGCCACCTTCAGTCTGCTGCTGGACAGCCAGCAGCAGCAAGCCGAAAAGTGCAGGCATGTAAGGGATCTAGAGGTTGACAACATGTCTTCTTAACGGGAGTCCAGGTGCCCATCTCCACAAATGGACTTGTCAGGATCCGATTGTGGCACCGTAGGCCGCAACCAATTGCCGCAACTTCTTAAATTTCATGCCTGCAGACTATAAAAAATAACCCAAAAATGTTTGGTTGATTGGTCTGTGGCGTTCTTTTAAAGTGTTGCTTATAGCGGTCTCTGTGAGCTTCTCAATGCTGTTCAGCCAGCCAGGTATCCTGCCTGCAGTAGATGGAATGTGGCAATGGAACACTGCTGCGCGTGTCACAATAGGCTCTGAGCCTTTATATACCTGCGCACGGCAGCAGCCACCTTCAGTCTGCTGCTGGACAGCCAGAAGCAGCAGCAGCAAGCCGAAAAGTGCAGGCATGTAAGGGATCTAGAGGTTGACAACATGTCTTCTTAACGGGAGTCCAGGTGCCCATCTCCACAAATCGACTTTTCAGGATCCGAGGGTGGCACCGTAGGCCGCAACCAATTGCCGCAACTTCTTTAATTTCATGCCTGCAGACTATAAAAAATTACCCAAATAAGTTTGGTTGATTGGTCTGTGGCGTTCTTTTAAAGTGTTGCTTATAGCGGTCTCTGTGAGCTTCTCAATGCTGTTCAGCCAGCCAGGTATCCTGCCTGCAGTAGATGGAATGTGACAATGGAACACTGCTGCGCGTGTCACCATAGGCTCTGAGCCTTTATATACCTGCGCACGGCAGCAGCCACCTTCAGTCTGCTGCTGGACAGCCAGCAGCAGCAGCAGCAAGCCGAAAACTACAGGCATGTAAGGGATCTAGAGGTTGACAACATGTCTTCTTAACGGGAGTCCAGGTGCCCATCTCCACAAATGGACTTTTCAGGATCCGAGGGTGGCACCGTAGGCTGCAACCAATTGCCGCAACTTCTTTAATTTCATGCCTGCAGACTATAAAAAATAACCCAAAAAAGTTTGGTTGATTGGTCTGTGGCGTTCTTTTAAAGTGTTGCTTATAGCGGTCTCTGTGAGCTTCTCAATGCTGTTCAGCCAGCCAGGTATCCTGCCTGCAGTAGATGGAATGTGGCAATGGAACACTGCTGCGCGTGTCACAATAGGCTCTGAGCCTTTATATACCTGCGCACGGCAGCAGCCACCTTCAGTCTGCTGCTGGACAGCCAGCAGCAGCAGCAAGCCGAAAAGTGCAGGCATGTAAGGGATCTAGAGGTTGACTACATGTCTTCTTAACGAGAGTCCAGGTGCCCATCTCCACAAATGGACTTTTCAGGATCCGAGGGTGGCACCGTAGGCCGCAACCAATTGCCGCAACTTCTTTTCTTTCATGCCTGCAGACTATAAAAAATAACCCAAAAAAGTTTGGTTGATTGGTCTGTGGCGTTCTTTTAAAGTGTTGCTTATAGCGGTCTCTGTGAGCTTCTCAATGCTGTTCAGCCAGCCAGGTATTCTGCCTGCAGTAGATGGAATGTGGCAATGGAATACTGCTGCGCGTGTCACAATAGGCTCTGAGCCTTTATATACCTGCGCACGGCAGCAGCCACCTTCAGTCTGCTGCTGGACAGCCAACAGAGCCAACAGCAGCAGCAAGCCGAAAGGTTCAGGCATTTAAGGGATCTAGAGGTTGACAACATGTCTTCTTAACGGGAGTCCAGGTGCCCATCTCCACAAATGGACTTTTCAGGATCCCAGGGTGGCACCGTAGGCCGCAACGAATTGCCGCAACTTCTTTAATTTCATGCCTGCAGACTATAAAAAATACTCCAAAAAGTTTGGTTGATTGGCCTGTGGCGTTCCTTTAAAGTGTTGCTTATAGCGGTCTCTGTGAGCTTCTCAATGCTGTTCAGCCAGCCAGGTATCCTGCCTGCAGTAGATGGAATGTGGCAAGGGAACACTGCTGCGCGTGTCACAATAGGCTCTGAGCCTTTATATACCTGCGCACGGCAGCAGCCACCTTCAGTCTGCTGCTGGACAGCCAGCAGCAGCAGCAGCAAGCCGAAAAGTGCAGGCATGTAAGGGATCTAGAGGTTGATAACATGTCTTCTTAACGGGAGTCCAGGTGCCCATCTCCACAAATGGACTTTTCAGGATCCGAGGGTGGCACCGTAGGCCGCAACCAATTGCTGCAACTTCTTTAATTTCATGCCTGCAGACTGTAAAAAGTAACCCAAAAAAGTTTGGTTGATTGGTCTGTGGCATTCTTTTAAAGTGTTGCTTATAGCGGTCTCTGTGAGCTTCTCAATGCTGTTCAGCCAGCCAGGTATCCTGCCTGCAGTAGATGGAATGTGGCAATGGAACACTGCTGCGTGTGTCACAATAGGCTCTGAGCCTTTATATACCTGCGCACGGCAGCAGCCACCTTCAGTCTGCTGCTGGACAGCCAACACCAGCAGCAAGCCGAAAGGTGCAGTCATTTAAGGGATCTAGAGGTTGACAACATGTCTTCTTAACGGGAGTCCAGGTGCCCATCTCCACAAATGGACTTTTCAGGATCCGAGGGTGGCACCGTAGGCCGCAACGAATTGCCGCAACTTCTTTAATTTCATGCCTGCAGACTATAAAAAATACCCCAAAAAAGTTTGGTTGATTGGTCTGTGGCGTTCTTTTAAAGTGTTGCTTATAGCGGTCTCTGTGAGCTTCTCAATGCTGTTCAGCCAGCCAGGTATCCTGCCTGCAGTAGATGGAATGTGGCAAGGGATCACTACTGCGCGTGTCACAATAGGCTCTGAGCCTTTATATACCTGCGCACGGCAGCAGCCACCTTCAGTCTGCTGCTGGACAGCCAGCAGCAGCAGCAGCAAGCCGAAAAGTGCAGGCATGTAAGGGATCTAGAGGTTGACAACATGTCTTCTTACCGGGAGTCCAGGTGCCCATCTCCACAAATGGACTTTTCAGGATCCGAGGGTGGCACCGTAGGCCGCAACCAATTGCCGCAACTCCTTTAATTTCATGCCTGCAGACTATAAAAAATAACCCAAAAAAGTTTGGTTGATTGGTCTGTGGCGTTCTTTTAAAGTGTTGCTTATAGCGGTCTCTGTGAGCTTCTCAATGCTGTTCAGCCAGCCAGGTATCCTGCCTGCAGTAGATGGAATGTGGCAATGGAACACTGCTGCGCGTGTCACAATAGGCTCTGAGCCTTTATATACCTGCGCACGGCAGCAGCCACCTTCAGTCTGCTGCTGGACAACCAGCAGCAGCAGCAGCAAGCCGAAAAGTGCAGGCATGTAAGGGATCTAGAGGTTGACAACATGTCTTCTTAACGAGAGTCCAGGTGCCCATCTCCACAAATGGACTTTTCAGGATCCGAGGGTGGCACCGTAGGCCGCAACCAATTGCCGCAACTTCTTTTATTTCATGCCTGCAGACTATAAAAAATAACCCAAAAAAGTTTGGTTGATTGGTCTGTGGCGTTCTTTTAAAGTTTTGCTTATAGCGGTCTCTGTGAGCTTCTCAATGCTGTTCAGCCAGCCAGGTATTCTGCCTGCAGTAGATGGAATGTGGCAATGGAACACTGCTGCGTGTGTCACAATAGGCTCTGAGCCTTTATATACCTGCGCACGGCAGCAGCCACCTTCAGTCTGCTGCTGGACAGCCAACACCAGCAGCAAGCCGAAAGGTGCAGTCATTTAAGGGATCTAGAGGTTGACAACATGTCTTCTTAACGGGAGTCCAGGTGCCCATCTCCACAAATGGACTTTTCAGGATCAGAGGGTGGCACCGTAGGCCGCAACCAATTGCCGCAACTTCTTTAATTTCATGCCTGCAGACTATAAAAAATACCCCAAAAAAGTTTGGTTGATTGGTCTGTGGCGTTCTTTTAAAGTGTTGCTTATAGCGGTCTCTGTGAGCTTCTCAATGCTGTTCAGCCAGCCAGGTATCCTGCCTGCAGTAGATGGAATGTGACAATGGAACACTGCTGCGCTTGTCACAATAGGCTCTGAGCCTTTATATACCTGCGCACGGCAGCAGCCACCTTCAGTCTGCTGCTGGACAGCCAGCAGCAGCAGCAGCAAGCCGAAAAATGCAGGCATGTAAGGGATCTAGAGGTTGACAACATGTCTTCTTACCGGGAGTCCAGGTGCCCATCTCCACAAATGGACTTTTCAGGATCCGAGGGTGGCACCGTAGGCCGCAACCAATTGCCGCAACTCCTTTAATTTCATGCCTGCAGACTATAAAAAATAACCCAAAAAAGTTTGGTTGATTGGTCTGTGGCGTTCTTTTAAAGTGTTGCTTATAGCGGTCTCTGTGAGCTTCTCAATGCTGTTCAGCCAGCCAGGTATCCTGCCTGCAGTAGTTGGAATGTGGCAAGGGAATACTGCTGCACGTGTCACAATAGGCTCAGAGCCTTTATATACCTGCGCACGGCAGCAGCCACCTTCAGTCTGCTGCTGGACAGCCAGCAGCAGCAGCAGCAAGCCGAAAAGTGCAGGCATGTAAGGGATCTAGAGGTTGACAACATGTCTTCTTACCGGGAGTCCAGGTGCCCATCTCCACAAATGGACTTTTCAGGATCCGAGGGTGGCACCGTAGGCCGCAACCAATTGCCGCAACTTCTTTAATTTCATGCCTGCAGACTATAAAAAATAACACAAAAAAGTTTGGTTGATTGGTCTGTGGCGTTCTTTTAAAGTGTTGCTTATAGCGGTCTCTGTGAGCTTCTCAATGCTGTTCAGCCAGCCAGGTATCCTGCCTGCAGTAGATGGAATGTGGCAATGGAACACTGCTGCGTGTGTCACAATAGGCTCTGAGCCTTTATATACCTGCGCACGGTAGCAGCCACCTTCAGTCTGCTGCTGGACAACCAGCAGCAGCAGCAGCAAGCCGAAGAGTGCAGGCATGTAAGGGATCTAGAGGTTGACAACATGTCTTCTTACCGGGAGTCCAGGTGCCCATCTCCACAAATGGACTTTTCAGGATCCGAGGGTGGCACCGTAGGCCGCAACCAATTGCCGCAACTTCTTTAATTTCATGCCTGCAGACTATAAAAAATAACCCAAAAAAGTTTGGTTGATTGGTCTGTGGCGATCTTTTAAAGTGTTGCTTATAGCGGTCTCTGTGAGTTTCTCAATGCTGTTCAGCCAGCCAGGTATCCTGCCTGCAGTAGATTGAATGTGGCAATGGAACACTGCTGCGCGTGTCACAATAGGCTCTGAGCCTTTATATACCTGCGCACGGCAGCAGCCACCTTCAGTCTGCTGCTGGACAGCCAGCAGCAGCAGCAAGCCGAAAAGTGCAGGCATGTAAGGGATCTAGAGGTTGACAACATGTCTTCTTAACGGGAGTCCAGGTGCCTATCTCCACAAATGGACTTTTCAGGATCCGAGGGTGGCACCATAGGCCGCAACCAATTGCCGCAACTTCTTTAATTTCATGCCTGCAGACTATAAAAAATAACCCAAAAAAGTTTGGTTTATTGGTCTGTGGCATTCTTTTAAAGTGTTGCTTATAGCGGTCTCTGTGAGCTTCTCAATGCTGTTCAGCCAGCCAGGTATCCTGCCTGCAGTAGATGGAATGTGGCAATGGAACACTGCTGCGCGTGTCACAATAGGCTCTGAGCCTTTATATACCTGCGCACGGCAGCAGCCACCTTCAGTCTGCTGCTGGACAGCCAGCAGCAGCAGCAGCAAGCCGAAAAGTGCAGGCATGTAAGGGATCTAGAGGTTGACAACATGTCTTCTTAACGGGAGTCCAGGTGCCCATCTCCACAAATGGACTTGTCAGGATCCGAGTGTGGCACCGTAGGCCGCAACCAATTGCCGCAACTTCTTTAATTTCATGCCTGCAGACTATAAAAAATAACCCAAAAAAGGTTGGTTGATTGGTCTGTGGCGTTCTTTTAAAGTGTTGCTTATAGCGGTCTCTGTGAGCTTCTCAATGCTGTTCAGCCAGCCAGGTATCCTGCCTGCAGTAGATGGAATGTGGCAAGGGAACACTGCTGCGCGTGTCACAATAGGCTCTGAGCCTTTATATACCTGCGCACGGCAGCAGCCACCTTCAGTCTGCTGCTGGACAGCCAGAAGCAGCAGCAGCAAGCCGAAAAGTGCAGGCATGTAAGGGATCTAGAGGTTGACAACATGTCTTCTTAACGGGAGTCCAGGTGCCCATCTCCACAAATGGACTTTTCAGGATCCGAGGGTGGCACCGTAGGCCGCAACCAATTGCCGCAACTTCTTTAATTTCATGCCTGCAGACTATAAAAAATAACACAAAAAAGTTTGGTTGATTGGTCTGTGGCGTTCTTTTAAAGTGTTGCTTATAGCGGTCTCTGTGAGCTTCTCAATGCTGTTCAGCCAGCCAGGTATCCTGCCTGCAGTAGATGGAATGTGACAATGGAACACTGCTGCGCGTGTCACAATAGGCTCTGAGCCTTTATATACCTGCGCACGGCAGCAGCCACCTTCAGTCTGCTGCTGGACAGCCAGCAGCAGCAGCAGCAAGCCGAAAACTGCAGGCATGTAAGGGATCTAGAGGTTGACAACATGTCTTCTTAACGGGAGTCCAGGTGCCCATCTTCACAAATGGACTTTTCAGGATCCGAGAGTGGCACCGTAGGCCGCAACCAATTGCCGCAACTTCTTAAATTTCATGCCTGCAGACTATAAAAAATAACCCAAAAAAGATTGGTTGATTGGTCTGTGGCATTCTTTTAAAGTGTTGCTTATAGCGGTCTCTGTGAGCTTCTCAATGCTGTTCAGCCAGCCAGGTATCCTGCCTGCAGTAGATGGAATGTGGCAATGGAACACTGCTGCGCGTGTCACAATAGGCTCTGAGCCTTTATATACCTGCGCACGGCAGCAGCCACCTTCAGTCTGCTGCTGGACAGCCAGCAGCAGCAGCAAGCCGAAAAGTGCAGGCATGTAAGGGATCTAGAGGTTGACAACATGTCTTCTTAACGGGAGTCCAGGTGCCCATCTCCACAAATGGACTTTTCAGGATCCGAGGGTGGCACCATAGGCCGCAACCAATTGCTGCAACTTCTTTAATTTCATGCCTGCAGACTATAAAAAATAACCCAAAAAAGTTTGGTTGATTGGTCTGTGGCGTTCTTTTAAAGTGTTGCTTATAGCGGTCTCTGTGAGATTCTCAATGCTGTTCAGCCAGCCAGTTATCCTGCCTGCAGTAGATGGAATGTGGCAATGGAACACTGCTGCGCGTGTCACAATAGGCTCTGAGCCTTTATATAACTGCGCACGGCAGCAGCAGCCACCTTCAGTCTGCTGCTGGACAGCCAGCAGCAGCAGCAGCAAGCCGAAAACTGCAGGCATGTAAGGGATCTAGAGGTTGACAACATGTCTTCTTAACGGGAGTCCAGGTGCCCATCTTCACAAATGGACTTTTCAGGATCCGAGAGTGGCACCGTAGGCCGCAACCAATTGCCGCAACTTCTTAAATTTCATGCCTGCAGACTATAAAAAATAACCCAAAAAAGTTTGGTTGATTGGTCTGCGGCGTTCTTTTAAAGTGTTGCTTATAGCGGTCTCTGTGAGCTTCTCAATGCTGTTCAGCCAGCCAGGTATTCTGCCTGCAGTAGATGGAATGTGGCAATGGAATACTGCTGCGCGTGTCACAATAGGCTCTGAGCCTTTATATACCTGCGCACGGCAGCAGCCACCTTCAGTCTGCTGCTGGACAGCCAACAGAGCCAACAGCAGCAGCAAGCCGAAAGGTGCAGGCATTTAAGGGATCTAGAGGTTGACAACATGTCTTCTTAACGGGAGTCCAGGTGCCCATCTCCACAAATGGACTTTTCAGGATCCGAGGGTGGCACCGTAGGCCGCAACCAATTGCCGCAACTTCTTTAATTTCATGCCTGCAGACTATAAAAAACACCCCAAAAAAGTTTGGTTGATTGGCCTGTGGCGTTCTTTTAAAGTGTTGCTTATAGCGGTCTCTGTGAGCTTCTCAATGCTGTTCAGCCAGCCAGGTATCCTGCCTGCAGTAGATGGAATGTGGCAATGGAACACTGCTGCGCGTGTCACAATAGGCTCTGTGCCTTTATATACCTGCGCACGGCAGCAGCCACCTTCAGTCTGCTGCTGGACAGCCAGCAGCAGCAGCAGCAAGCCAAAAAGTGCAGGCATGTAAGGGATCTAGAGGTTGACAACATGTCTTCTTACCGGGAGTCCAGGTGCCCATCTCCACAAATGGACTTTTCAGGATCTGAGGGTGGCACCGTAGGCCGCAACAAATTGCTGCACCTTCTTTAATTTCATGCCTGCAGACTATAAAAAATAACCCAAAAAAGTTTGGTTGATTGGTCTGTGGCGTTCTTTTAAAGTGTTGCTTATAGCGGTCTCTGTGAGCTTCTCAATGCTGTTCAGCCAGCCAGGTATCCTGCCAGCAGTAGATGGAATGTGGCAATGGAACACTGCTGTGCGTGTCACAATAGGCTCTGAGCCTTTATATACCTGCGCACGGCAGCAGCCACCTTCAGTCTGCTGCTGGACAGCCAGCAGGAGCAGCAAGCCGAAAAGTGCAGGCATGTAAGGGATCTAGAGGTTGAGAACATGTCTTCTTAACGGGAGTCCAGGTGCCCATCTCCACAAATGGACTTTTCAGGATCCGAGGGTGGCACCGTAGGCCGCAACCAATTGCCGCAACTTCTTTAATTTCATGCCTGCAGACTATAAAAAATAACCCAAAAAAGTTTGGGTGATTGGTCTGTGGCGTTCTTTTAAAGTGTTGCTTATAGCGGTCTCTGTGAGCTTCTCAATGCTGTTCAGCCAGCCAGGTATCCTGCCTGCAGTAGATGGAATGTGGCAATGGAACACTGCTGCACGTGTCACAATAGGCTCTGAGCCTTTATATACCTGCGCACGGCAGCAGCCACCTTCAATCTGCTGCTGGACAGCCAGCAGCAGCAGCAGCAAGCCGAAAAGTGCAGGCATGTAAGGGATCTAGAGGTTAACAACATGTCTTCTTAACCAGAGTCCAGGAGACCATCTCCACAAATGGACTTTTCAGGATCTGAGGGTGGCACCGTAGGCCGCAACAAATTGCTGCACCTTCTTTAATTTCATGCCTGCAGACTATAAAAAATAACCCAAAAAAGTTTGGTTGATTGGTCTGTGGCGTTCTTTTAAAGTGTTGCTTATAGCGGTCTCTGTGAGCTTCTCAATGCTGTTCAGCCAGCCAGGTATCCTGCCAGCAGTAGATGGAATGTGGCAATGGAACACTGCTGTGCGTGTCACAATAGGCTCTGAGCCTTTATATACCTGCGCACGGCAGCAGCCACCTTCAGTCTGCTGCTGGACAGCCAGCAGGAGCAGCAAGCCGAAAAGTGCAGGCATGTAAGGGATCTAGAGGTTGAGAACATGTCTTCTTAACGGGAGTCCAGGTGCCCATCTCCACAAATGGACTTTTCAGGATCCGAGGGTGGCACCGTAGGCCGCAACCAATTGCCGCAACTTCTTTAATTTCATGCCTGCAGACTATAAAAAATAACCCAAAAAAGTTTGGGTGATTGGTCTGTGGCGTTCTTTTAAAGTGTTGCTTAAAGCGGTCTCTGTGAGCTTCTCAATGCTGTTCAGCCAGCCAGGTATCCTGCCTGCAGTAGATGGAATGTGGCAATGGAACACTGCTGCACGTGTCACAATAGGCTTTGAGCCTTTATATACCTGCGCACGACAGCAGCCACCTTCAGTCTGCTGCTGGACAGCCAGCAGCAACAGCAAGCCGAAAAGTGCAGGTGTGTAAGGGATCTAGAGGTTGACAATATGTCTTCTTAACGGGAGTCCAGGTGCCCATCTCCACAAATGGACTTTTCAGGATCCGAGGGTGGCACCGTAAGCCGCAACCAATTGCCGCAACTTCTTTAATTTCATGTCTGCAAACTATAAAAAATAACCCAAAAAAGTTTGGTTGATTGGTCTGTGGCGTTCTTTTAAAGTGTTGCTTATAGCGGTCTCTGTGAGCTTCTCAATGCTGTTCAGCCAGCCAGGTATCCTGCCTGCAGTAGATGGAATGTGGCAATGGAACACTGCTGCGCGTGTCACAATAGGCTCTGAGCCTTTATATACCTGTGCACGGCAGCAGCCACCTTCAATCTGCTGCTGGACAGCCAGCAGCAGCAGCAAGCCGAAAAGTGCAGGCGAGTAAGGGATCTAGAGGTTGACAATATGTCTTCTTAACGGGAGTCCAGGTGCCCATCTCCACAAATGGACTTGTCAGGATCCGAGGGTGGCACCGTAGGCCGCAACCAATTGCCGCAACTTACTTAATTTCATGCCTGCAGACTATAAAAAATAACCCAAAAAAAGTTTGGTTGATTGGTCTGTGGCGTTCTTTTAAAGTATTGCTTATAGCGGTCTCTGTGAGCTTCTCAATGCTGTTCAGCCAGCCAGGTATCCTGCCTGCAGTAGATGGAATGTGGCAATGGAACACTGCTGCGCGTGTCACAGTAGGCTCTGAGCCTTTATATACCTGCGCACGGCAGCAACCACCTTCAGTCTGCTGCTGGACAGCCAGCAGCATCAGCAAGCCGAAAAGTGCAGGCATGTAAGGGATCTAGAGGTTGACAACATGTCTTCTTAACGGGAGTCCAGGTGCCCATCTCCACAAATAGACTTTTCAGGATCCGAGGGTGGCACCGTAGGCCGCAACAATTGCTGCAACTTCTTTAATTTCTTGCCTGCAGACTGTAAAAAATAACCCCAAAAAGTTTGGTTGATTGGTCTGTGGCGTTCTTTTAAAGTGTTGCTTATAGCGGTCTCTGTGAGCTTCTCAATGCTGTTCAGCCAGCCAGGTATCCTGCCTGCAGTAGATGGAATGTGGCAATGGAACACTGCTGCGCGTGTCACAATAGGCTCTGAGCCTTTATATACCTGTGCACGGCAGCAGCCACCTTCAGTCTGCTGCTGGACAGCCAGCAGCATCAGCAAGCCGAAAAGAGCAGGCATGTAAGCGATCTAGAGGTTGACAACATGTCTTCTTAACGGGAGTCCAGGTGCCTATCTCCACAAATGGACTTTTCAGGATCCGAGGGTGGCACCGTAGGCCGCAACCAATTGCCTCAACTTCTTTAATTTCATGCCTGCAGACTATAAAAAATAACCCAAAAAAGTTTGGTTGATTGGTCTGTGGCGTTCTTTTAAAGTATTGCTTATAGCGGTCTCTGTGAGCTTCTCAATGCTGTTCAGCCAGCCAGGTATCCTGCCTGCAGTAGATGGAATGTGGCAATGGAACACTGCTGCGCGTGTCACAGTAGGCTCTGAGCCTTTATATACCTGCGCACGGCAGCAACCATCTTCAGTCTGCTGCTGGACAGCCAGCAGCAGCAGCAGCAAGCCGAAAAGTGCAGGCATGTAAGGGATCTAGAGGTTGACAACATGTCTTCTTAACGGGAGTCCAGGTGCCCATCTCCACAAATGGACTTTTCAGGATCCGAGGGTGGCACCGTAGGCCGCAACAATTGCCGCAACTTCTTTAATTTCTTGCCTGCAGACTGTAAAAAATAACCCAAAAAAGTTTGGTTGATTGGTCTGTGGCGTTCTTTTAAAGTGTTGCTTATAGCGGTCTCTGTGAGCTTCTCAATGCTGTTCAGCCAGCCAGGTATCCTGCCTGCAGTAGATGGAATGTGGCAATGGAACACTGCTGCGCGTGTCACAATAGGCTCTGAGCCTTTATATACCTGTGCACGGCAGCAGCCACCTTCAGTCTGCTGCGGGACAGCCAGCAACAGCAGCAGCAAGCCGAAAAGTGCAGGCATGTAAGGGATCTAGAGGTTGACAACATGTCTTCTTAACGGGAGTCCAGGTGCCCATCTACACAAATGGACTTTTCAGGATCCGAGGGTGGCACCGTAGGCCGCAACCAATTGCCACAACTTCTTTAATTTCATGCCTGCAGACCATAAAAAATAACCCAAAAAAGTTTGGTTGATTGGTCTGTGGCGTTCTTTTAAAGTGTTGCTTATAGCGGTCTCTATGAGCTTCTCAATGCTGTTCAGCCAGCCAGGTATCCTGCCTGCAGTAGATGAAATGTGGCAATGGAACACTGCTGCGCGTGTCACAATAGGCTCTGAGCCTTTATATACCTGCGCACGGCAGCAGCCACCTTCAGTCTGTTGCTGGACAGCCAGCAGCAGCAGCAGGAAGCCGAAAAGTGCAGGCATGTAAGGGATCTAGAGGTTGACAACATGTCTTCTTAACGGGAGTCCAGGTGCCCATCTACACAAATGGACTTTTCAGGATCCGAGGGTGGCACCGTAGGCCGCAACCAATTGCCACAACTTCTTTAATTTCATGCCTGCAGACCATAAAAAATAACCCAAAAAAGTTTGGTTGATTGGTCTGTGGCGTTCTTTTAAAGTGTTGCTTATAGCGGTCTCTATGAGCTTCTCAATGCTGTTCAGCCAGCCAGGTATCCTGCCTGCAGTAGATGGAATGTGGCAATGGAACACTGCTGCGCGTGTCTCAATAGGCTCTGAGCCTTTATATACCTGCGCACGGCAGCAGCCACCTTCAGTCTGCTTCTGGACAGCCAGCAGCAGCAGCAGGAAGCCGAAAAGTGCAGGCATGTAAGGGATCTAGAGGTTGACAACATGTCTTCTTAACGGGAGTCCAGGTGCCCATCTCCACAAATGGACTTTTCAGGATCCGAGGGTGGCACCGTAGGCCGCAACCAATTGCCGCAACTTCTTTAATTTCATGCCTGCAGACTGTAAAAAATAACCCAAAAAAGTTTGGTTGATTGGTCTGTGGCGTTCTTTTAAAGTGTTGCTTATAGCGGTCTCTGTGAGCTTCTCAATGCTGTTCAGCCAGTCAGGTATCCTGCCTGCAGTAGATGGAATGTGGCAATGGAACACTGCTGCGCGTGTCACAATAGGCTCTGAGCCTTTATATACCTGCGCACGGCAGCAGCCACCTTCAGTCTGCTGCTGGACAGCCAGCAGCAGCAGTAAGCCGAAAAGTGCAGACATGTAAGGGATCTAGAGGTTGACAACATGTCTTCTTAAGGGGAGTCCAGGTGCCTATCTCCACAAATGGACTTTTCAGAATCCGAGGGTGGCACCGTAGGCCGCAACCAATTGCCTCAACTTCTTTAATTTCATGCCTGCAGACTATAAAAAATAACCCAAAAAAGTTTGGTTGATTGGTCTGTGGCGTTCTTTTAAAGAATTGCTTATAGCGGTCTCTGTGAGCTTCTCAATGCTGTTCAGCCAGGTATGCTGCCTGCAGTAGATGGAATGTGGCAATGGAACACTGCTGCGCGTGTCACAATAGGCTCTGAGCCTTTATATACCTGTGCACGGCAGCAGCCACCTTCAATCTGCTGCTGGACAGCCAGCAGCAGCAGCAAGCCGAAAAGTGCAGGCGAGTAAGGGATCTAGAGGTTGACAATATGTCTTCTTAACGGGAGTCCAGGTGCCCATCTCCACAAATGGACTTGTCAGGATCCGAGAGTGGCACCGTAGGCCGCAACCAATTGCCGCAACTTACTTAATTTCATGCCTGCAGACTATAAAAAATAACCCAAAAAAAGTTTGGTTGATTGGTCTGTGGCGTTCTTTTAAAGTATTGCTTATAGCGGTCTCTGTGAGCTTCTCAATGCTGTTCAGCCAGCCAGGTATCCTGCTTGCAGTAGATGGAATGTGGCAATGGAACACTGCTGCGCGTGTCACAGTAGGCTCTGAGCCTTTATATACCTGCGCACGGCAGCAACCATCTTCAGTCTGCTGCTGGACAGCCAGCAGCAGCAGCAAGCCGAAAAGTACAGGCATGTAAGGGATCTAGAGGTTGACAACATGTCTTCTTAACGGGAGTCCAGGTGCCCATCTCCACAAATGGACTTTTCAGGATCCGAGGGTGGCACCGTAGGCCGCAACAATTGCCGCAACTTCTTTAATTTCTTGCCTGCAGACTGTAAAAAATAACCCAAAAAAGTTTGGTTGATTGGTCTGTGGCGTTCTTTTAAAGTGTTGCTTATAGCGGTCTCTGTGAGCTTCTCAATGCTGTTCAGCCAGCCAGGTATCCTGCCTGCAGTAGATGGAATGTGGCAATGGAACACTGCTGCGCGTGTCACAATAGGCTCTGAGCCTTTATATACCTGCGCACGGCAGCAGCCACCTTCAGTCTGCTGCGGGACAGCCAGCAACAGCAGCAGCAAGCCGAAAAGTGCAGGCATGTAAGGGATCTAGAGGTTGACAACATGTCTTCTTAACGGGAGTCCAGGTGCCCATCTACACAAATGGACTTTTCAGGATCCGAGGGTGGCACCTTAGGCCGCAACCAATTGCCACAACTTCTTTAATTTCATGCCTGCAGACCATAAAAAATAACCCAAAAAAGTTTGGTTGATTGGTCTGTGGCGTTCTTTTAAAGTGTTGCTTATAGCGGTCTCTATGAGCTTCTCAATGCTGTTCAGCCAGCCAGGTATCCTGCCTGCAGTAGATGGAATGTGGCAAGGGAACACTGCTGCGCGTGTCACAATAGGCTCTGAGCCTTTATATACCTGCGCACGGCAGCAGCCACCTTCAGTCTGCTTCTGGACAGCCAGCAGCAGCAGCAGGAAGCCGAAAAGTGCAGGCATGTAAGGGATCTAGAGGTTGACAACATGTCTTCTTAACGGGAGTCCAGGTGCCCATCTCCACAAATGGACTTTTCAGGATCCGAGGGTGGCACCGTAGGCCGCAACCAATTGCCGCAACTTCTTTAATTTCATGCCTGCAGACTATAAAAAATAACCCAAAAAAGTTTGGTTGATTGGTCTGTGGCGTTCTTTTAAAGTGTTGCTTATAGCGGTCTCTGTGAGCTTCTCAATGCTGTTCAGCCAGCCAGGTATCCTGCATGCAGTAGATGGAATGTGGCAATGGAACACTGCTGCGCGTGTCACAATAGTCTCTGAGCCTTTATATACCTGTACACGGCAGCAGCCACCTTCAGTCTGCTTCTGGACATCCAGCAGCAGCAGCAGCAAGCCGAAAAGTGCAAGCATGTAAGGGATCTAGAGGTTGACAACATGTCTTCTTAACGGGAGTCCAGGTGCCCGTCTCCACAAATGGACTTTTCAGGATCCGAGGGTGGCACCGTAGGCTGCAACCAATTGCTGCAACTTCTTTAATTTCGTGCCTGCAGACTATAAACAATAACCCAAAAAAGTTTGGTTGATTGGTCTGTGGTGTTCTTTTAAAGTGTTGCTTATAGCGGTCTCTCTGAGCTACTCAATGCTGTTCAGCCAGCCAAGTATCCTGCCTGCAGTAGATGGAATGTGGCAATGGAACACTGCTGCGCGTGTCACAATAGGCTCTGAGCCTTTATATACCTGCGCACGGCAGCAGCCACCTTCAGTCTGCTGCTGGACAGCCAGCAGCAACAGCAGCAAGCCGAAAAGTGCAGGCATGTAAGGGATCTAGAGGTTGACAACATGTCTTCTTAACGGTTGTCCAGGTGCCCATCTCCACAACTGGACTTTTCAGGATCCGAGGGTGGCACCGTAGGCCGCAACCAATTGCCGCAACTTCTTTAATTTCATGCCTGCAGACTATAAAAAATAACCCAAAAAAGTTTGGTTGATTGTGTGAAGCCCAGCTGTGCTTGGCATCACAGACCCAGAAGGGTGTATTGAAGGATTCCTCCACAAGAGGCCCCCATAACCATTCACACATCTCCACCTTCCACCTCAGACCACCAGAGGGAGCTCCTTAGGGAGATATATAAGGGAAGGTGGAGCCAGGCAGCAGTTAGTCTATTCTGGTTTAGCAGTGAGTCCAGTGCAGTCTGAGACGTGTTACCTCAGAGGACAAAAGCCTGTTCCAGCTCCTGCATCCTACCCTGCAGTGGAGCTTATCCAGATCAAGACTCGGTGTAGCTCAGTGAGGTGAGCTGTAGGTGTGCTGGTGCCATAAGATCGGTGAAACGCGGCACGCTGCCATTAGTGTGAGTAGCCTATTGAGGGCTTGAGTAGGCCGAAGGCGATGAGTAGAGAGTTAGTACATAGGGGGCAGAGGAGCTTAACTAGCTCACCCCGAAGAAGAAGTAGTTACCGGACACCGGGTCCGAAGTTTGCCGGGATCTCCACGACCCAGTAAGACAAACCAGAATCCCTGGAGAACTACAGGTCCCAGGATCGCTAAAGTGCTGATACGTACCAGAACCGGGAGACACATAGGCCCCCTTTAAGTCAGGAGCGTGCACTACCACAAAGTCAGCCAGCGCAGGACAGAGACAAAGTTAGGCCTAGCTCCAGGCAGGTCAGAAACTTATTACGCAGAAGCCAGAACCAGGAGGCCCAAAACCTGCTCATTGGGGAGGATCCGGACTTACACCCTTCACCCTACAGTGCTCCGGGGAGTGCCTGAAATTCCACCAGTAAAAGGTACTGAAGTGACTATTGTGTCTGTCCCTGTTCTTGTTCTGGCCCGGCGGGGTCTCTTTGTCCTGCATCCCCTTTCCTATACTGCCCTGAGGCCCAGCTCTACCTGTGGAGAGCTATACCATCAAGCTGCCCTATCATCAGCCTCAGTGGACTGCGCAGCGCTGGTGATCATCACCAGAAGCCACAGGTGGCGTCACGAACTCTTTCTATTATAAACATTACAAACACCAACCCCCTTTTTAAAGAGCGGCCCAGGGTACGGGCCCGGGAGCCGACCACCGCGACATCCCTAAAGGCCCAGGTACCGAGTCATCCCCATTCCCCTGGGCTAGACATCTCTTTCCTGGCGTCACGAACAGGATCACGTGCCCGCTGCAGCGACGAAGTGTTTTGCCCGTTGCCACCGGGTACTGTGCGCCTTTATTTTGAACTGTGTACGTAAAGTTGTGGTGAAGATAGCCGCCATTGTTGCACCGTTGAGCGAGAAGAAGGGCTTAACCGCGGGAAAATAAGGGGCGTACCTGCAAAAGAGCGCGAAGTCCCAGACACGCCCCACGCCTCGACGTCAAATCAGGAAGCGCCAGGTCCTGTACGGAGCGTCGCTGAACGCACTGACGTAGGAGGCAAACGACGCAAGGTCCTGAAGGCAACCGTCACCAGCGGAGCTGCGGCCTACCGGAAGAAAACCAGAAGGTAGGCCACGGTTAACTAGGGGGGCGCTAAGGTGTCCGTCGAACAGCAGAACGCCGGCCTACCGGTCAACGTCCCAGAAGCTCAGCCCGCACCCGATAATGGGCAGGCTGAAGCCGCCTCTTCACCAGCAGCGCCTGTAACACCTGTTATTCTTATGACTTTACCGTACATCCCTGGAGCAAAGTGGCTCCCCCAGTACAACGGCAAACCAGATACCCTGTCTGAATTTAAGCAGAATATATGTGGTATCTTAGACATGTACTCTATGACTGGCAGCCGCCGTTGTATTAGGACAGCTGACCGGTGCTGTGGAGCGGGAAGTGGAAACTTGGTCGGCCGCAGACCGGGAGACAGTGTCCGCAATATTCCAAAAATTACAGACTGTCTTTGAGGACCTTACTGAGGCAGACCTCCGGATGAGGTTCTACAGCTGTTCCCAGCAGCCAGAGGACAATGTTCAGGACTGCGCCTGGCGTCTCCAAGGGGCCCTACGGGCTCTGAACCAGGTTAGCCCAGCCAGCGTTGAGAGTGAGAACAAAATGCTGAAGGAACAGTTTGTCCGGGGACTGAGGTCTCCAGAGGAGAGCAGGACTGTGCGTTGGTGGTCCCTGGATCATCCAGATGCCACCTTTGACAATCTCAAGGACATGGCTATAAAAGGACTGCAGCCCCTGGAAACAAATGCCATGCAACGTTACCAGGGAGGGGTTACCCCAGAGCCTGCTACACCTACCTTTTCCCCAGTGACTGCTGAAGCCAAAGTTCCAGCAACATCCCCTAAAGAATAGAGATGAGCGTTGTTCGACTCGAACTGTTCGCCAATCTCAAATTCGAGCTGTTTTGGGCGGTGTTCGAGCCGTTCGGCGAACACAAACGATTTGAGAAAAATTCGGCTGTTCGAGGTTATGTTCGATAACTGTTCGTGCACCAAAATCATAACTGGATTTTTTCTCAGTAATGATTAAAATTAATGTTAATACGCAGTTTCAGTGTACAGCGGGGTGGGGGGAGGGGCAGGGGATGGATCTCTGCAGGAACAATGAAGATCTCCATTTTTTTTTCTCTTTCCCGCATTTGCAGTGGGGAGGTGCAATCTGTCAGCCTATCAGCAGCGCACACACGGAGCGAAGTGCTTTTTTTCACACAAGCAAGGGCATGTGTCATTGGCAGTGTATGTCACATGTCCTTGCCCTATAAGACCAAGCCATTTTCCCCGTCGCCACCATTTTCTCACTGCTGCAGCTGCGTGTTAGACGGCACCGCTGTTGCTGTGTGCGCTATACCTTGTTAATTTCAAGCCAATTTTCGCACAAATCTACAGATAGCTTGGGAGTAGGGAATAGTTGTGATTGCAGTCCTTTTAAGGACTAGGTTACAGCATTTCCTACGACTTTTATCAGGGAGGTCTGTGCTCTTAAATAGATAGATTGTGGGAGTAAAGACTAATTGTAATTGCAGTCCTTTTCAGGACTAGGTTACATCAGTTCCTATCAGTTTTTGCCAGGCAGGTCTGTGCCAGTGCTGTGCAAGTTTTTTTCACAGCATTTGGCTGAATCTAGCAAAGCTAATCCTTTTTGGCCTATTGCAGAGTGTGTTAGTCAGTGGAGTAGCCTATCTGTGTTGCAAGATATAACACCTGTGTATAGAATACCAATTTTTTTACTGCACCTAGTGAAGTAAAATCTTTTGGGCATAGCATCATTCTATTAGTCCATCTATACTGACCTCCATCAGGTTGCAAACTGAATATAATTTTTTTCTGCATCTAGCTCTGAAAAAATATTTGGGCTTCTAGCAGTGTGTGGGACTTGGTCTATTAGTCCATCTATACTGACCTCCATCAGGTTGCAAATTAAAAATAATTTTTTTCTTCATTTAGCTCTGAAAAAATATTTGGGCTTCTAGCAGTGTGTGGGACTTGTTCTATTAGTCCTTCTATACTGACCTCCAGCAGGTTGCAAATTGAATATAATTTTTTTCTGCATCTAGCTCTGAAAAAATATTTGGGCTTCTAGCAGTGTGTGGGACTTGGTCTATTAGTCCATCTATACTGACCTCCATCAGGTTGCAAATTAAAAATAATTTTTTTCTTCATTTATCTCTGAAAAAATATTTGGGCTTCTAGCAGCGTGTGGGACTTGTTCTATTAGTCCATCTATACTGACCTCCATCAGGTTGCAAATTAAAAATAATTTTTTTCTTCATTTATCTCTGAAAAAATATTTGGGCTTCTAGCAGCGTGTGGGACTTGTTCTATTAGTCCATCTATACTGACCTCCATCAGGTTGCAAATTAAAAATAATTTTTTTCTGCATCTAGCTCTGAAAAAATATTTGGGCTTCTAGCAGTGTGTGGGACTTGGTCTATTAGTCCATCTATACTGACCTCCATCAGGTTGCAAATTGAATAAAAAAAATTTCTGCATCTAGCTCTGAAAAAATATTTGGGCTTCTAGCGGTGTGTGGGACTTGGTCTATTAGTCCATCTATACTGACCTCCATCAGGTTGCAAATTAAAAATAATTTTTTTCTGCATCTAGCTCTGAAAAAATATTTGGGCTTCTAGCAGTGTGTGGGACTTGGTCTATTAGTCCATCTATACTGACCTCCAGCAGGTTGCAAATTGAATATAATTTTTTTCTGCATCTAGCTCTGAAAAAATATTTGGGCTTCTAGCAGTGTGTGGGACTTGGTCTATTAGTCCATCTATACTGACCTCCATCAGGTTGCAAATTAAAAATAATTTTTTTCTTCATTTATCTCTGAAAAAATATTTGGGCTTCTAGCAGCGTGTGGGACTTGGTCTATTAGTCCATCTATACTGACCTCCATCAGGTTGCAAATTAAAAATAATTTTTTTCTTCATTTATCTCTGAAAAAATATTTGGGCTTCTAGCAGCGTGTGGGACTTGTTCTATTAGTCCATCTATACTGACCTCCATCAGGTTGCAAATTAAAAATAATTTTTTTCTTCATTTATCTCTGAAAAAATATTTGGGCTTCTAGCAGCGTGTGGGACTTGTTCTATTAGTCCATCTATACTGACCTCCATCAGGTTGCAAATTAAAAATAATTTTTTTCTGCATCTAGCTCTGAAAAAATATTTGGGCTTCTAGCAGTGTGTGGGACTTGGTCTATTAGTCCATCTATACTGACCTCCATCAGGTTGCAAATTGAATAAAAAAAATTTCTGCATCTAGCTCTGAAAAAATATTTGGGCTTCTAGCGGTGTGTGGGACTTGGTCTATTAGTCCATCTATACTGACCTCCATCAGGTTGCAAATTAAAAATAATTTTTTTCTGCATCTAGCTCTGAAAAAATATTTGGGCTTCTAGCAGTGTGTGGGACTTGGTCTATTAGTCCATCTATACTGACCTCCAGCAGGTTGCAAATTGAATATAATTTTTTTCTGCATCTAGCTCTGAAAAAATATTTGGGCTTCTAGCAGTGTGTGGGACTTGGTCTATTAGTCCATCTATACTGACCTCCATCAGGTTGCAAATTAAAAATAATTTTTTTCTTCATTTATCTCTGAAAAAATATTTGGGCTTCTAGCAGAGTGTGGGACTTGGTCTATTAGTCCATCTATACTGACCTCCATCAGGTTGCAAATTAAAAATAATTTTTTTCTTCATTTATCTCTGAAAAAATATTTGGGCTTCTAGCAGCGTGTGGGACTTGGTCTATTAGTCCATCTATACTGACCTCCATCAGGTTGCAAATTAAAAATAATTTTTTTCTGCATCTAGCTCTGAAAAAATATTTGGGCTTCTAGCAGTGTGTGGGACTTGGTCTATTAGTCCATCTATACTGACCTCCATCAGGTTGCAAATTGAATAAAAAAATTTTCTGCATCTAGCTCTGAAAAAATATTTGGGCTTCTAGCTGTGTGTGGGACTTGGTCTATTAGTCCATCTATACTGACCTCCATCAGGTTGCAAATTAAAAATAATTTTTTTCTGCATCTAACCCAGCCAATAGTTTTGGCCTAATACCACAGTTTGGCCACTCAGCTCTGCTCGGTTACCATCCATTGTTTTTTTGTGCAAACAACTCCAGAGTTGTGAATTAGTTAACCACCAAAATGAGTGGAAAAAGGCCTGCTGCTGGTGGAAAGGGGAATAGGCGTGTTGGGAAGGGGAAAAAAGGTTGTGTCCGTGGGGTAGGTGCAGAAGAAAGACCATCTTCCAGCCAAACTAAAATGTCTACTTCTTTTAGCGGACAATGTGATAAGATCCCTTTCTTACGGCCACGCCAATCGCTACAAATTCCAGATGAGGCACAAAAACAGCAGGTGCTTCAACGGATATCAAGTGCTCCTTTAAGTGGGCTCTCCTCCACATCAACTTCAACATCACAAATACTCCAGTCCTCAAAGGTGTCACCCAAATCGCACTTGCTTCCTCACAGCTCCCAAATCTCCAGCTGCCCGTCTGAGTATGAGGTAGAACAGATGGTTGAGTCTGCAGAGCTGTTTACTCATACTATAGCCTGGGAATCAGAGGTCGACTCCAGCGCTTCTGTGAATCCAGACGAGGAAATGATCTGCACTGATGCCCAGAATCTTTATGAGTCGGATCCAGGACCAGACGCAGAAGGTTCTGACCATAATGTAGACCCTCATTCCCAAACTGTAACTCCTGTTGGTGGAGACAATGAGGAAGACGATGATAAGACTCAAATACCTGATTGGAGCGACAACTTTAGTTTTTTGTCAGGGCAGGAACAGGTTGGCTCTGAGGACGACGGGTGTGATAACGCACAGGGTGATGATGATGAGGTCGGAGATCCCACTTACTGTCAACCCACAGTCAGCCAAGAGATGAGGTCAGCAGAGGAGGTGGAGGAAGATGCTAGTGACGACGAGGTCAGGTTGCGCCTTCCTGGACAGAGACGTAGTACTGGAAGCACGTCAACAACTGCATCCTCAAACACAACTCTGCCTCTCACCACAAGTCGTGGTGGCTCTTCAGGTCGCATGGGTGCTAAGCCTTGCATAGCCTGGGCATTTTTTCAGATCGATAAAGATGACTCAACTCGTGTTATCTGTAACATTTGTCAGCAAAAGCTAAGTAGAGGCCAAAAAATACATAGTTTGAGTACTTCATGCATGAACCGGCACATGGACATGAAGCATAAGTTGCAGTGGGAAGCTCAGTGTGCTACAATGCGGTCTAGCCAGCCGGGCCAACCACCGTCTGCCATATCTTGTGCATCCGCGGCCTCTTCATCCTCTGTGACTGGGGGGACAGCAGTCACACCTGTTTTGGGGCGCAGACCTGCCACCTCTTTACCCGCAACAGCCAGCGTGATTGGCAGGTCATCATTTTCTTTGGAGGTGGTAACACCAGCTGGTCTTGAGCGCTGTCCGACATCGATAGCACCACCTTTGGATCAAGGCAACCTAACATGTCCGCCTGCATCTTCCTCACAGACCGGCAGTTTGCCGGGGACACCCTTATCAACCCCGTCTAAGCACAATTGCCAGCCCTCGGTCCCTCAGATGTGGACAAGTAAAAGACCATTTCCTCCTAGCCATGAGAAAGCTAAGAGGTTGAATTTCACCATCTGCAAGCTCTTGGCTACAGAAATGCTGCCTTTCCGCCTGGTGGACACAGAGGATTTTCGAGACCTTATGTCCGTCGCAGTGCCCCAGTACCAGATGCCCAGTCGGCACTACTTCTCAAAGAAAGGTGTGCCTGCGCTCCACCAGCATGTCGCACACAACATCACCGCTTCTTTGAGAAACTCTGTGTGTGACAGGGTGCATTTCACCACAGACACTTGGACGAGTAGGCATGGACAGGGGCGTTACATGTCGCTGACTGGGCACTGGGTAACTATGGTGACAGCAGGACAAGGGGCTGCTGTCCAAGTCTTGCCGTCCCCACGAGTTGTGCGTCAATCCTCTTTATGTCAAAGTTCCACCACTGCTTCTGCCTCCTCAACCTCCTCTCGGTCTTCCACCTGCACCCAAAGCCTGTCTGGTCATGCCACAAGCTTTCTAACTGCGCAGAAGGGATCCTGCACACCTCCTTACTATGCTGGCAGTAGGGCTCAACGTCATCAGGCGGTTTTTACATTGAAATGTCTGGGAAATGTGAGTCACACAGCTGAGGAGTTGTGGTCAGCTCTGGAGAACCAATTTCATGAATGGTTGTCTCCACTGGACCTGAAACCAGGGAAGGCCGTGTGCGACAATGCTGCAAACCTGGGTGCTGCCCTTCGCCGGGGCAATGTCACACACGTGCCTTGTATGGCTCACGTGTTGAACCTGGTTGTCCAGCAATTTTTAGCCCACTATCCCAGACTAGATGGCCTTCTGCAGAGGGCACGGTCGCTGTGTGCTCACTTCCGCCGTTCGCATCCCGCAGCTCAGCGACTTACATCTCTACAGAAGTCGTTGGGCCTGCCACTTCACCGGCTAAAATGCGATGTGCCTACCCGGTGGAATTCAACTCTGCACATGTTGCAGCGACTGTGGCAGCACCGACAAGCCCTGGTGCAATACGTTCTGATGTATAGCCTGGGCCAACGAGATTCAGAGGTGGGGCAAATCACGCTGGAGGAGTGGTCTCAGATCAGGGACCTATGCACCCTTCTGCACAGTTTTGAAATGGCGACGAAGATGTTTAGTGCTGACGATGCCATTATCAGCATGACTATTCCGGTGATTTACATGCTGGAGCACATGTTAAACAGAATTCGGAGTCAGGTGGTGGCACAAGAGGAGGTGGAGGAAGTAGAGGAGGAGGAGTTGTATGCGGAAGGGCTAACATCTGCAAGGTCCAGACGGTCGGCAGCACCAAGGCGGCAGGCATGTGAGGGTGGGGGAGATGGTTTTACCAGGGCGCATGGTAGCAGCCAAACTAGTGAGGAAGGTGCAGGAGCCCAGGAAGAAGTGGAGGACGAACTGATGGAAGACTCATCAGTTGAGGGAGACCTTGATCACATTTCTGTTGTGCGAGGTTGGGGGGAGAGGACAGAGGAAGGAAGCATGATTGTTACCTCGCCACCAACACAACAGGGACTTGGTGCTCCTGGATGCGCAACACACATGAGTGCCTTCTTGCTGCACTACCTGCAACATGACCCTCGAATTGTGAGAATTAGAAATAATCCTGACTACTGGGTTGCCACACTGTTAGATCCCCGGTACAAAAGTAAATTTGCAGAAATTATTCCTGCCATAGAAAGGGATGCACGCATGCAGGAGTATCAGCAGAGACTGTTGCAGAATCTTACATGTGCTTTTCCACAAAATACCAGTGGTGCACGTAGTGAATCTCACAGTTCCAACTTGCCAACCGTGGGACCGTCAAGTGTTCAGCACTCAAACCGTGACAGAACCACAGTATCTGCTGGTAACATCAATTTTGCGGAATCATTTCACCACTTTTTTAACCCATCCTTTGCAAGGCCACAGGAGACAAGAAGTCTGACACATAGTCAACGCCTAGAGACGATGGTACAGGAGTATCTCCAAGTAAACATTGAAGCCACGACTGTGTCACTGGACCCTTGCTCTTTTTGGGCTTCCAATCTGGATAAATGGCCAGAGCTAGCCACTTACACCTTGGAGATCTTGTCATGCCCCGCAGCCAGCGTTCTGTCTGAACGTGTGTTCAGCGCTGCTGGTGGTGTGCTGACAGATAAGCGCACGCGGCTCTCCACTGATAATGTAGACAGACTCACGTTCATAAAGATGAACAAATCATGGATCCGAAACGACTTTTCTACCCCTGTGTCATCCTGGGGAGAGTAAAAGCTTGATGATTGGTTAAAATCACCCTACCAACCGTTTTAAGCTTTCAAATTACTAATCATGTTTATCTGTATCTTGACTGGAAAATAATTTGGGCTTTGTAGCAGTGTGCAGCACTGATCCTATTAGGCCATCTATACTAAAGCTTCACCAGATTTAAAATTAAAAATAATTTTTAGCTGCATCTAGCCCGGAAAATAATTTTGGGGCTCCGAGATGCGCAAGGCACATAAGTGCCTTCTTGCTGCACTACCTGCAGCATGACCCTCATATTGTCAGAATTCGAAGTAATCATGACTACTGGGTTGCCACACTCTTAGATCCCCCAAACTTTTCGATCAACCTTTTCATTTTAATAAAGACCAAAAAAATGGTCATTTTTGAAATTATAAGCATTAGCAGGTTGTTAGAAACTGAAATCAAACAGTTTTCAACTCAAAACTTTATTCTAGGTGATGTTACATTTTCACATAGGACCCCTTGTTCGAAAGGAGCTTCTGAACTCTCTCGTCCATTGAATTTGTCAGGTTTTGGATGGTTTCTGCTTCAATTGTTTTGCATGAGGACAGAATACCCTCCCAGAGCTGTTGCTTAGATGTGAACTGCCTCCCGCCATCATAGACACTCCTTTTAATGATGCTCCAAAGGTTCTGAATGGGGTAGAGGTCAGGGGAGCATGGGGGTCACACCATAAGTTTGTCCCCTTTTATGCCCATATCAGCCAGAGATGCAGATGTTTTATGTGCAGCATGAGATGGTGCATTATCATGCAGAAAAATGATCTTGCTGTGAAATACACGGTTCTTCTTCTTGAACCATGGCAGGAAGCGCTGTTTGAGAAAATCCACATACATTATGGAGTTCATCTTTAGCGCCTTCAGGGATCCTAAAGGGGCCGACAATCTCTCTCCCCATGATTCCAGCCCAAAACATTACTCCACCTCCTCCTTGTTGGCGCTGTAGCCGTGTTTGCGTGGGGTGTCCATCAACCAGCCATCCTCCACTCCATCCATCTGGACCATCGAGCGCTGCACGGCACTCATCCGTGAACAAAACAGTTTTGAAATCAGTCTTCATGTAATGTTTGGCCCACTGGAGCCGTTTCTGCTTGTGTGAAGTGGATAGAGGAGGTCGACAGGATGGCGCATGCACAGCTGCAAACCTCTGAAGGACCCTGCATCTTGTTGTTCGGGGGACGTTGGAGGCACAAGCAGCTTCAAAAACTTGTCTGCTGCTATGACAAGGCTTTTTTGCCGCTGCTGTTTCAACCTGACGTAATTGCCTGTAGGAAAGAGTCCTCAATTTGCCCTTATCAGCACGCACACGTGTGTACTGTGAATCAGCTACATACTTCTTGATTGCCAAGACACTTCATCCTGATCATCGCACAATGTTGATTGTAGTCATGCCTTGACCTAAACACTCCACAATTTGTTGCTTCTCAGCAGCCGACACATCCTTTTTCTTTCCCATTTTGGCAGAAAATGTAGGCTGCTTAATAATGTGAGACAGCCTTCTTAAGTAGTCTTGCCTTTCATTGGACACACCTGCCAAACTAATTAGCACAGGTGTCTGCAATTGCTTACAGTGATATAAAGAGCCCTGACACACATCACCATCAATGAGTTTAACTGACAAACAAACAAATTCTTCCCTTATCACTCCTAAACACTTTTTGTATAATAATTTGGAACGCAGTGTACATGTGCTTTTCCACAAAACACCAGTGGTTCACGTAGTGAATCTTACAGTTCTAACTTGCCAACCGTGGTCTGTATGGAGTTGTTCAATAAAGGGCCCAAAATTAAGATAACATAGATGGGAGAGGTCTCTATGAATAGGAATTCCTAAGTATTTGATACCCTGTGAGGGCCAGGCAAAGGGAAAGTTGGACTGGATGGAATCCTATATGGATTTGGGGAGGGAGACATCGAGGGCCTCAGACTTCGCTGCATTGATTTTAAAATTTGACCATGTAACAAAGTGATCTATTTCAGCCATAACAGCATGGATGGATATATGTGATTGAGTGATATATACTAGGACATCATCAGCAAATAGAGAGCACTTGTACTCGGTGCCTCCCACCTCAATCCACCTAATATTGGGGTTATGGCGAATTGATGAGAGCAGGTGCTCCGTCACTAGGATGTATAAGAGAGGGGACAGAGGACATCACTGCCTTGTCCCATTGGTGATTGTGAAAGGTGATGAAAATGTTCTGACGCACCCCCTGGGCCTTGGGACACCCGGAGCCGGACCCTTTTTGGTGGATGCTGGTGGTTGTAGTCTTCGTGGCGGCGACCCAGTTCCGTGGCTCAGGGCGGTCAAACCAGTGGCAGAACTATTTATGTGGTTTTCATGTTTAAATGTCCGACTACGCCACCCGTGGATTGCGGTCAGAGTGAACCGCCGCTACAGGGCAGACCACTGAGGCTGGTGTTGTGGGTGCAGCAGAGCGTAGCATAACTCCCCACGGGAGGAGTATAGCCTCAGGGCAGTGTATGCGGAGGATGGGGGTGATGGTGCAGGGCAGCAGCAGTAACGACACGGAGTCAGTGATGCAGTTCAGGGCCTTTACTCACAGTTCTTATTATCCAGACCACGTCTGCAGGTAACGGCTGCCCACGTCGTACTGTGCTCACCAGGTGAGGGGCTCAGACAACTCCCAGATAACTTTGGAGCACTTCACAGGACCCCCTTTGTGTGTCCTTTGTCTGGCCTTTCTTACCAACACTTCTGTCCGGCTGCCTCGGGCCTCCTCTTGGTAAACTTGGCGCCAGTTTCCCTGACCCTATGTGGTGCCTTCCTAGTGGGTGTAGCGAGGGGCTGCGCCACATAAAATGTCAGAGCCTCCGGTTTCTAGCTGAGGGTCGTTTCCTGCCTCCACTAGTTCGGGGACCGGTCTCCCCCTTTGGCCTGACCCCTCCACGCAGGTGGATTCGGGCGTGCGGTGGCGACTCGCCTGTCCGCACCCCTGGGATCCCTTCATTCCTCGTTCCTGGAGCCTTCTCCGCTCCTCTTCCTTCCTTCTCCCTCTTCCAGGCCTGGGCCTCTGTTACTAGGCCCGCCTCCGGAGCAGAGCTCATGCAGAGCCCCTGCTCCCTGCCACTTCTGCTCAGACTTCTCTGCACTGAACTAAGATGGTGCCCACCTTTTATACTCCCTTCTCAATGCACCCAGGAACTGCTTCCTCCCTGCTCCTGCACTACAGGGTTCCCCTTCCTCAGTGTTCCCTCCCCCCACTCCAGCCAGGGACAGGGACTGTCGTGCCCATCTCAGGGGCATATTGGTCGCCCTGCCCCACGGCAATGTGGTGTAATGCATGCAGGTGTCGGGTCCTGATCCACACTCCATCCTTACCTGAGAGTGAGATATCACACCTCTGGGTGAGGTGCAATACGTCTTTAGCAACCGAGCCCTCAGGGTGCTACAGTTCCATTTATCTTCAGCCTAGGTGACGTATTGCGATACAGGGCCGTGATTTTGGCTATAAAAGGGTCCCCTAGACCCCTACCCCAAGCTTTTTAAGAGAATCATATATGGCGTGCCAGGAGACTCTATGGAATGCTTTCTCAGCATCCAACGAGAGTATCTAATTACAAATTTTTAACTGCATCTAGCCCAGGAAATACTTTGTGCCTAGTAGCAGTGTCTGCTAGTAAGCGGATTATCCCGGCTGTTAAGCAAGCTGCACCACCTGTAGTTTAGACACTTAATTTTTTCAAAGGAAATGCTTCGGGACCATGGGATACTTAGTGAAGAGCATCAGGAGGCACCCCAAGGCATAGGGGCTGGGACTGGCAGTAGGATGCCTTGCGGTGGACAGCCGAGCTCGATCCTTATAAAAGCTTTTTAACTGCAGCAGCTTTAGTGGACGCTACTGGAGCTGGAATTACCGCGGCTGCTGGCATGAGACTTGCCCTCCAATAGATCCTTGTAAATGGATTTAAAGTGTATTCATTCAAATTAGAGAGACAATTTAAATTAAAAAGCTTAGAGCTGCCTCCACCACAGGGGGGCTCGCTCGACCCACCAGCGGACAGGCACCAGTATTGGGAGAGGGGGGCTGGCCGTCAGGGTTCACCGCGGCTCTGGCACAAACCCGGCGACACGGAGGTGGCACGGGCAGGAGCGGACTGGCCGTGTCGGCTTCTCACTTTTTGGATTTTAGAAGGGCATGACATGCCTATATCTGTGTCTCCCCCTCCTTTTACTCCTCCACCTCTTTTATTTTCGCATGACTATATGTACTTGTCACTTTTCCATGTGTTAGTTATGTCTTCTGAGCAGTTTGTCAGCTTTTGGACACCTTTGAAGGTTTTTTCTATGTGTTTCTATGTGTTTTTGTTTGCCTGCCATTGGTTTTAACGGTGTTCGAAGGTGTTCGACGAACAGTTCGACGAACAGTTCGGCGAACACACGGGTGTTCGACGAACCGAACCGAACTCGAACACTACGGGGGTGGCTCAACACTAGTCTTATGGTCTGCAAAATACGATATATTAGAAGAAAAAGCTTTTATCCCTCCATTATTATCTATTAATATTGAGATGTTCTGTGCAGAGTGTTCGCCACTTACCTGGTGTAGTAATGTCCTGATGTTCTGAAGTAAATCCGTCAGATAGTCTGACGTTAGACGACGTTGTTTGTGTTTGGTCAGGCAATCCTTTACTAGCTCCATCACCAGCTGGTGAGTGAAGCTGAGGACGCCATCGGGTGGTAGAAGCACACTGTTAGGACGATTGATCATAAGGATCAACAATAGTGCTTTTACCTGAGGAATGTCCAAAACAATTCCAGCCATAGTGAAAAACTACAAGTGCTATCAGTCACTATAGAGCCAAGAAAGGCACGGGTGAGCCTATGTGCATTGTATATATAGCGACTGTGAGCAGTGATGTCACCATCACCTGTGATGTCATCACGGAATCTTGTGATAGAATCTTCACGGAGCAGCTCTGCGCAAATAGAATGCGGCCTGGTAATATATAAAGTGAAAACACCATACAATTAAATACCCATGTTATCATGGCCGTTCTATTTTATATCCAATTAGAACACAACCAGGATAAAGGTGTGTTCACAAGTTGGATTTTGGCAGCTTTTTTTTTCTACCTCAAAAATCAAAGGAGGCAGGAAAAACGCTGCTTAAAATTCAGGTGTTTTTACTTGTGTTTTTTTTTCCATTCATTTGAATGGGTGAAAAATGCTGCAAAACCTCTGAAAGACTTGACAAGCTGCAGATTTAAAAAAAATGCAAAAAAAACAGCATGTGAATGAGATTTCAGAAATGTCATTCACTAAGATGGTACTGTAAAACACAGCATTTTTGCTGCAGAAGAAAAAACAGTGAATACACCCTAAAGATATCCTCAGTCATATTATGGGAAATATTGTATATTTCGCATTTATTATCTCACGTGTTTTATCTTCACCATAGAACTTTTAAGGCTGTGTGCCCACTATGCGTTTTTTAGGCATTTCTGCAGCGTAACTTCAGCCGCGGAAACACTTAAAAAACGCTTGGTGATAGGTCTGCAATGGTTCCCAATGATAATCCGCAGCACGTCCTTTAATTTTGCAGAGTCGCTGCGATTTAGCCGCCATTGACTTGCATTGGAACGCATAACATCCGCATGACTACAAATACACATGTGGATATTATGCCACTCAATGCGTGTATGGTACCCGGGTCTAGAGATGAAGAGACTCTCCTCCAGACCCGGGTACCATAGTACCTGTAGTTAAAATAGAATTAAAATAAAAAATAAACATATACTTACCTTCTGATGGCCCCTGTCTGCTCCCGGCGGTGCTGCTGGCTCTTCGGCTGCTCGTGGTGGAAAAATGACCTTGCATGACGCCATTTAGTCATGTGACAGGTCACGCGACCGCTGACATCGGCGGTCGCGTGACCTGTCACATGACTAAATGACGTCATGGAAGGTCCTTTTACAGCACCGTGATCCGCCGAAGACACAGGACGCACCGGAGAAGGAGATCGAGGACCATCGGAAGATAAGTATAATGTTTTTTTTTTATTTTTCACCATTATTATTCTTTTTTTTATTATTGATGCTGCATTTGCAGCATTGTAACTTGGTCACACTATATAAATCCATGCCGGTTGCATGGAATTATATAGTGTGACCAAGTTGTCAAGCACTTTTCCAAGTGATGCTAAAATCACTTGGCAAAGCGCTTGACAACCCAGGGAGATGCAGAAACGCTTAGGAAAAATCCGCAGCATTTCTGCATCGTGGTCATATATCCTAACTCATTGGCGAACTGTTATACAAGGCTACATTCACACTAGACGTTTTTTTAGCGGGCTTTTTTATGCAAATTTTCAGCTGCGTTTTACAGTACCAACAAAGTCTATGAGATTTCCGAAATCTCATGCACACAGCTTGCTTATTTGTCCTCAGTATTTTGTGCTTTCCATGGCTTTTTGCAATAGAGTATGTCACTTGTTTCAGCGTTTTTCACCCATTAAAAAAAAGGGTGGTAGAAAAAAATGCTGAAAAAAAGCCTGCGTTTTTAGTGAAAAAAGCAAGCATGTGACACACATTTATTCTTGTGATTTTCCCAAGTTTAAACCATCTTGTCTTGGTCACCTGAGATAGCAGCTTGGATTATTACAGTTTTATTACAGTTTAATTAAATTAGTGATGCCTACAAAGTAAACATTGGTTGAGCTAGGTGTGAGATTGAACAACACGTGTGGCCCAGGGAGGCGTGAAAATGAACAATGCCTGAGCAACTCAATGACAAACCATAATGTGAAAGTAAATAGTGTCCTACAAATTCAATGCACTGCCAGGGTCTTAGATAAACCATTCCAGACCCCCCCCCTGTTACATTTGTAATGTGTACTTTTTCATGAACATATGTCTTGCAATGGTGACCTGTTTTCATGTGTCTATGGTGGAAGCAAAGCTGAACTTTGGGATCCTGAAAAACGCACCAAAAATGCACCAAGAACCACTGCAAAAAAACACACCAAAACCTGCGTTTTTGACGCTACTTCTTTCCTGCCAAGAGATTATGTTTTGCTGCAGAAAAAAAACACCTAGTGTGAATATAGCCTAAGACTTACTCTGCCAGCATTAATAGTCAATATTCTGTATACAAATAGGACTCCAATCCAGGTATTCAGTTTATCATAAACATGCCTGAGTTAATCTGCCAAATACACATAGTATGCTTTCTCATAGGTCAAATATAAATCCTGTTAAAGGTCCAAGTTGCAGCAGTTAAGTAGAACAAAACAGACCTCTTCATTCTTTGTAGGTGGAAAAACTTTCGAAATTGTCAGTGTATCAAGTACTTTTACTCCTGACTGTATATAGTATAATTGCCGCACTGCTACATACAGGTGCTTCTCAGAAAATTAGAATATCATCAAAAAGTGAATTTATTTCAGTTCTTAAATCCAAAAAGTGAAACTCATATATTATACAGAGTCATTACAAACAGAGTGATCTGTAAATTAGAATTAACAAGAAACACCTGCAAAGGCTTCCTAAGCATTTAAAAAGGTCCCTTAGTCAGTTTCAGTAGGCTCCACAATCATGGGCAAGACTGCTGACTTGACAGATGTCCAGAAGGCAGTCATTGACACACTCCTCAAGGAGGGTAAGCCACAAAAGGTCATTGCTAAAGAAGCAAGTGTTCACAGAGTGCTGTATCCGAGCATATTAATGGACGTGGAAGGAAAAAGTGTGGTAGAAAAAGGTGCTCAAGCAACTGGGATAACCGCAGCCTTGAAAGGATTGCTAAGAAAAGGCCATTCAAAAATTTGGGGGAGATTCACAAGGAGTGGACTGCTGCTGGAGTCATTGCTTCAAGAGCCACCACACACAGACGTATCCAGGACATAGGCTACAAGTGTCGCATTGCTTGTGTCAAGCCCCTCATGACCAATAGACAACGCCAGAAGCGTCTTACCTGGGCCAAAGAGAAAAAGACCTGGACTGATGCTCAGTGGCCCAAGGTGTTGTTTTCAGATGAAAAGTAAATTTTGCATTTCATTTGGAAATCAAGGTCCCAGAGTCTGGAGGAAGAGTGGAGAGGCCACAATCCAAGCTGCTGGAGGTCTAGTGTGAAGTCTCCACAATCAGTGATGGTTTGGGGGGCCATGCCATCTGCTGGTGTAGGTCCACTGTGTTTTATCAAGACCAAAGTCAGCGCAGCCGTCTACCAGGACATTTTACAGCACTTCATGCTTCCCTCTGCCCACAAGCTTTATGGAGATGGAAATGTCATTCTCCAGCAGGACTTGGCCCCTGTCCACACTGCCAAAAGTACCAATACCTGGTTTACACACAACAGTATCACTGTGCTTGATTGGCAGCAAACTTGCCTGACCTTAACCCCATAGAGAATCTATTATAGAGAATCTATGGGGTATTGTCAAGAGGAAGATGAGACCCCAGACCCCACAATACAGATGAGCTGAAGGCTGCTATCAAAGCCACATTCCATAACACCTCAGCAGTGCCACAGGCTGATCCCTCCATGCCACATTGCCGCATTGATGCAGTAATTGATGCACAAGGAGCCCGAACAAGTATTGAGGGCATTTACTAAACATACATTTCAGTAGGCCAACTTTTTGGATTTTAAAAACATTTTTCAAGCTGTTGTTATGAAGTATTCTAATTTACTGAGATAATGACGTTTGTGTTTTCATTGGCTGTAAGCCATAATCATCAACATTAACAGAAATAAACACTTAAAATAGATCCCTCTGTGTGTAATGACTCTATATAATAGATCCCTCTGTGTGTAATGACTCTATATAATAGATCCCTCTGTGTGTAATGACTCTATAATAGATCCCTCTGTGTGTAATGACTCTATATAATAGATCCCTCTGTGTGTAATGACTGTATATAATAGATCCCTCTGTGTGTAATGACTCTATATAATAGCTCCCTCTGTGTAATGACTCTATATAATAGATCCCTCTGTGTGTAATGACTCTATATAATAGATCCCTCTGTGTAATGACTCTATATAATAGATCCCTCTGTGTAATGACTCTATATAATAGATCCCTCTGTGTAATGACTCTATATAATAGATCACTCTGTGTGTAATGACTCTATATAATATAGGAGTTTCACTTTTTGCATTGAAGAACTGAAATAAACTAACTTTTGATGATATTCTAATTTTGTGAGAAGCACCTGTATATAGTATGAAGCCCCACTGCCCCATATGTGTATGTATAATTTGATGCACATGACTCGCCCCCTGGGCCGTGGGGTACACGGAACCGGGCCTTCTAGTGTACGGTGCTGATGGGGGTAGTAGTGGCAACCCGATCCCGTGGCTCAGGGTGGTCAGACCAAATGTTGGCAGTCTATTTATCAGTGTTTTGAATGTCCGACTACGCCACCCGTGGATTGCGGTCAGGGATAACCGCCGCTGCGAGGCAGACTGCTGAGGCTGGTGTTGGTGTGCAGCCTCAGGGCAGTGTAGGTGGATGTTGGGGGTGATAGTGCAGGCCGCAATAGTAAGAGTTCAGAGTCCGCTTCAAACAGTTCAGGGTCTTTATTGTAGATATTATTAATGACCCAACAGTACCGGTTAGGAATGAGCCTGGGTGTCTGAGAGCATTCGGGCGAGCCCCACTGGTCAGGGTGAGTGTGTAGGCCTACCGTTCTCTCTATGCTCTTTCTGACTATCCCCCTTTTCGTGGTGTAATAGCCCACGTCCCTGAGCTGGCCGTGTACTTCTCGCCTGTATGGCATGCGACTAGAGCCTTGGGTACCTGTTGCTTGCTCCTCGCTGTACTGGTCCCTCTGTGTGGCGGAGCCTCCAGGCTTCTTAGGCCAAGGGACCTGAAATCCCTCGCAGGTTGGTTCTCTGCTGCTGGGCTTGTAACCCTGACAGCCCCGGACCCCAATGCCCGGTAGATTGGTTCTCTGCCAGGACCGGCTCTCGTCACCTCTGTCCCTGGCTTGCAGTTTCTCCTCTGCCTCACGGACTCCTCAGCTACAGCTGAACTGTCCCTCCTTCTCTGGGACTAGTCTCACTCCTGAGCTAGGTCTTCCAGTTCTCTCTAACCCTGCCCCCAGTTCCAACTTTTATAGGGGCAGCCAGCTCCCCCTGCTGGCCTGGGACAGGAGGTGCTGTATGCTAATTGTCCCTAACCAGGGGACCTCCCTCCTGCTCTCAGACACAGATTATTGTTTGTGGCATCCAGGCCTGGGGTGACACATTCTCCCCTATTAAAATTTAGTACTCCGGACTAAACAGGAAACACAAATACAGGGTATAAATGACAACATATCATATATACAAGTATATTTTGTCCTTGAGGTCACGGCGCTTCCGTGACCGGGTGTCCATGTCACCCAACAAGGTGAAGTTTTCCACGGTGTGGGGACCTGTTTCCATAAACCCCAAGTTCCTGGCCTTGGGCGTGGCGACAAGGCTGAGCTCTCTACTTTGGGCCACAAGGAGGCCACACCGGACAGATTTTTCTTCCGTGGCCATCTTCGAAAGAGGGCACCAAGTGCAACTATCTACAAGACAGTTCCGGTTATTCAGCGTCCATAACCTGTTAGTCCATGAACTAGAAAGACTGGAAAAACATAATTAGCAACCAGGCAACAAACATAAAACATTTACAATATACAGCATTTAGATCTTCCAGCGAGCTAGTATTTGCCCCCTAGTGCTCCGGGTTGACCTGCGTAACCCACTGTCTGGTGGTGGTCTAACCTGACTTTCCCCACTAGCATTCAGGGTACAGCTACTAGCTGGGTTTACAGGCAGTGCAGGCAGCTATCTGCGGGTCCTTTGGCTTACCGCAGGTATGGCAGGCTCACTGTCAGCAGAGGGTTGACTCTCCTGGGCTGCTGGCATGGGTTCTTCTGCCTCTAGGGCTGCTTGGTCTTCTGATTCCTCCTGCTCTCCTGTAGGTTCCTGCTGGGTTGGTTGAAGGAAGTGTAGGACGGGTACCACTATTGCATCATTTATCCGAGTCCAGGACCGGGGGAACTCTCCAAGAACTGTGCTGATCATTTCTTTCTTGTCTTCTGCGGGTTCAAGGTCACCTTGATCTTCTCCTGCACTCTGTAGTTGCTTGGGGCACCTTTTTAGGTGGTCTCTGGAGACGGTGCTAGTGGTTTCTCCTCCATCCTTGATAATTACACATACCTTCGGGTTGTTGTGGTTGGACTGCAGTACTGTGTACGGGTCGCTCTCCCACTGGTCATCTAGCTTGTGAAGCCTTCTCTTCCGCTTCAGGACCTGCTCACCAGGTTCCAGGGGACCAGCAGGGGCGTGTTGGTTGAAGAGCCTCTCTTGATTTTCTCTCGCTTGAGCCATACTCCTCTCCACACTCTCCTGTACCTTCTTGTACTGTAGCCGCCGTTCCGTATCCCAGTCCGCGTCTGGGGAGGTGTCCTCGGGGGTCAGGACTCCCATCTCCAGGTCTATCGGCAGCTTACATGGTCTTGCCCTCATCAGGTAAGCCGGGGTGCAATTTGTAGCATTCACCGGGATATGGTTGTATAAGTCTATCAGGACTGGCAGCTTCTCCGGCCACAGGCGGCGTTCTTCCAGGGGCAACGTTTTGAGGAGATCAATGACGATATTATTCATTTTCTCACATAGCCCGTTGGTTTGTGGGTGGTAAGACGTTGTCCGAATCTTCTTACAGCCGTAGAGGTTGCAGAACTCCTGGAAGATTTCAGCCTCAAACTCTGGACCTTGATCTGTCAAGACTAGTGTTGAGCGATACCTTCCGATATCAGGAAATATCGTATCGGATTGGATCGGGCCGATACCCAAAAAGTATCGGATATCGCCGATTCCGATACCGGAAACCAATGCAAGTCAATGGGACACAAATATCGGAATGAAAATAAACCATTTCTTTCCTTGTAGGTTAATTCTACATGAAGTAAAACAACTAAGAATAATGTAGAATGACATGAAAAGCCGACAATTCATCAGCGGCATACACCGGAACCCGACAATTTACAACAGAAAGAATAGAGCATCACACATAGATTAGGTAGATAGAACCATGTCAGTCACATATATATGAAGTACAGTGACAGTGTTGCTTACAGAACTTGTCATTTAGTGTAAAGGATTTATTTAAAAAAATATTAGTGTTTTCGTGCACCGTCTCTTTAAAAAAGCCGGCCGGCAATTCAGCAGCGGTACCCCACAATTTATAACAGACAGAATAGAGCTTCACACATAGATTAGATAGATAGAAACATGTCAGTCACATATATATGAAGTACAGTGACAGTGTTGCTTACTGTACTTGTCATTTAGTGTAAAGGATTTATTTAAAAAAATATTAGTGTTTTCGTGCACCGTCTCTTTAAGAAAGCCGGCCGGCAATTCAGCAGCGGTACCCGACAATTTAGAATAGAAGGAATAGAGAATCACACATAGATTAGATAGATAGAAACATGTCAGTCACATATATATGAAGTACAGTGATAGTGTTGATTACTGTACTTGTCATTTAGTGTTAAAATAAAGGATTTATTTAAAAAAAAATTGGCGTGGGGTTCCCCTTAATTTTAGGCTCTAGCGGAGGTTAAGCAGACAGCTGGGGCAAATGTTTGAAGCCTGGGAAGGGGGTAATACCCACGGAGCTTCCCAGGCTACTAATATCAGCCCCCAGCTGAATACCTAGCCTTTACTAGCTATTAAAATGGGGGAACCCCCCCAAAAAATAACGTGGGGTCCCCCCTAATTTAATAGCTAGCAAAGGCTAGGCAGACAGCTGGGGGCTGATTTTAATAGCCCAGGAAGGGTGCCATGAATATTGGCCCCCTCCCAGGCTAGAAACACCAGCCGTCAGCCGCCCCAGAAATGGCGCATCCATAGGATGCGCCAATTCTGGCACTTAGCCTCGCTCTTCCCACTGCCCTGTAGCGGTGGCAGTGGGGTAATAGGGCTGGGGTTGATGTCAGCTTATAATGCCAGCTGACATCAAGCCCAGATTAGTAATGGAGAGGCGTCTATAAGACACCCCCATTACTAACCCCATAGTCAAAGTTAAAGAAAAACACAAACACCCAGAATAAAGTCCTTTAATTGAAATAAACACACAATTCTTTATTGTTCTAAATTAAACCATACTTACAGTCACGCCCATTCCAGCTGAAGCCAACGATCTCCTGCAATAAAAGAAAAATAATAAACCAACATCATCCTTACCTTTCCATGGTTCCCAGGACGGCTTCAGCTCTGCTACATCGAGATGACAGGCTGGATCATAGCAGAACACTGCCATCCAGCCTGTCATCCCGCGGACACTGAGAAGCGCAGGCATACTTGCACTCCTCAGTGTCTGGCTGTGACGGCATAAAGATGAGCCGAGGTCATGTCCAATGAACTCAGCTCACCTCATGCACGTCACTGACAGCGTGGGAAAATTCTCCTGCACTCAGCGCTTCAGCGTGAGAATTTTCCCACGCTGTCAGTGACGTGCATGAGGTGAGCTGAGTTCATTGGACATGACCTCGGCTCATCTTTATGCCGTCACAGCCAGACACTGAGGAGTGCAAGTATGCCTGCGCTTCTCAGTGTCTGCGGGATGACAGGCTGGATGGCAGCGTTCTGCTGCGGTCCAACCTGTCATCTCGATGTAGCAGAGCTGAAGCTGTCGTGGGAGCCATGGAAAGGTAAGGATGAGGTTGCTTTATTATTTTAATTTTATTGCAGGAGATCGTTGGCTTCAGCTGGAATGGGCGTGACGGTAAGTATGGTTTAATTTAGAACAATAAAGAATTGTGTGTTTATTTCAATTAAAGGACTTTATTCTGGGTGCTGTGTTTTTTTAAATACTTTACTAGAAATTCATGGTGGTCATGTCTAATATTGGCGTGACCCCATGAATTTCGGGCTTAGGGCCAGCTGATAATGCCAAGCTAGCCTTAACCCCTTTATTACCCAGTGAGCCACCGCACCAGGGCCCTGGATGAGTTGGGTACAGCGCCAGAAGGTGGCGCTTCTATGAACGCGCCATTTTCTGGGGCGGCTGCGGACTGCAATTTGCAGCGGGGGTGGCCCAGAAAGCTTGGGTCTCCCTGCGCTGCGGATTCCAGCCCCCAGCTGCTTAGTTGTACCTGGCTGGACACAAAAATAGGGAGAAGCTTCACGTATTTTTTTTTTTTTAATTATTTCATGAAATTCATGAAATAATTAAAAATAATTGATGTGGGGCTTCGCCCTATATTTGTGTCCAGCCAGGTACAGCAGGCAGGAACGGACTGCCCCCAACCACCAGCTGCCTATTTGTACCTAGCCGGACACAACAATACAGGGAAGCCCTTTTTTTCTTAATTATTCCATGAATTTCATGAATTTAAAAAAAAAATACGTGGGGCTTCTCCCTATTTTTGTGTCCAGCCAGGTACAACTAGGCAGCTGGGGGCTGGAATCCGCAGCGCAGGGAGGCCCAAGCTTTCTGGGCCCCACCCGCTGCAAATTGCAGTCTGCAGCCACCCCGGAAAATGGCGCGTTCATAGAAGCGCCATCTTCTGGCGCTGTACCCAACTCATCCAGGGCCCTGGTGCGGTGGCTCACTGGGTAATAAAGGGGTTAAGGCCAGCTTGGCATTATCAGCTGGCCCTAAGCCCGAAATTCATGGGGTCACACCAATATTAGACATGACCACCATGAATTTCTAGTAAAGTATTTAAAAAAAACACAAACACCCAGAATAAAGTCCTTTAATTGAAATAAACACACAATTCTTTATTGTTCTAAATTAAACCATACTTACAGTCACGCCCATTCCAGCTGAAGCCAACGATATCCTGCAATAAAAGTAAAATAATAAAGCAACCTCATCCTTACCTTCCCATGGATCCCACGACAGCTTCAGCTCTGCTACATCGAGATGACAGGCTGGACCGCAGCAGAACGCTGCCATCCAGCCTGTCATCCCGCAGACACTGAGAAGCGCAGGCATGCTTGCGCTCCTCAGTGTCTCTCTGTGACGGCATAAAGATGAGCCGAGGTCATGTCCAATGAACTCAGCTCACCTCATGCACGTCACTGACACCGTGGGAAAATTCTCCTGCACTCAGCGCTTCAGCGTGAGAATTCTTCCACGCTGTCAGTGACATACATGAGGTGAGGTCATGTCCAATGAACTCAGCTCACCTCATGCACGTCACTGACAGCGTGGGAAAATTCTCCTGCACTCAGCGCTTCAGCGTGAGAATTCTCCCACGCTGTCAGTGACGTACATGAAGTGAGCTGAGTTCATTGGACATGACCTCGGCTCATTTGGATGCCATCACAGCCAGACACTGAGGAGCGCAAGCATGCCTGCGCTTCTCAGTGTCTGCGGGATGACAGGCTGGATGGCAGCGTTCTGCTGCGGTCCAGCCTGTCATCTCGATGTAGCAGAGCTGAAGCTGTCGTGGGAGCCATGGAAAGGTAAGGATGATGTTGGTTTATTATTTTACTTTTATTGCAGGAGATCGTTGGCTTCAGCTGGAATGGGCGTGACGGTAAGTATGGTTTAATTTAGAACAATAAAGAATTGTGTGTTTATTTCAATTAAAGGACTTTTTTCTGGGTGTTTGTGTTTTTTTTAAATACTTTACTAGAAATTCATGGCGGTCATGTCTAATATTGGCGTGACCCCATGAATTTCGGGCTTAGGGCCAGCTGATAATGCCAAGCTGGCCTTAACCCCTTTATTACCCAGTGAGCCACCGCACCAGGGCCCTGGATGAGTTGGGCACAGCGCCAGAAGATGGCGCTTCTATGAACGCGCCATTTTCCGGGGCGGCTGCTGACTGCAATTTGCAGCGGGGGGGGGGGGGCAGAAAGCTTGGGTCTCCCTGCGCTGCAGATTCCAGCCCCCAGCTGCCTAGTTGTACCTGGCTGGACACAAAAATAGGGAGAAGCCCCACGTATTTTTTTTTTTAATTATTTCATGAATTTCCTGAAATAATTAAAAAAAAATTGACGTGGGGCTTTGCACTATATTTGTGTCCAGCCAGGTACAGCAGGCAGGAATGGGCTGCCCCCAACCACCAGCTGCCTATTTGTACCTGGCCGGACACAACAATATAGGGAAGCCCTTTTTTTCTTAATTATTCCATGAATTTCATGAAATAATTAAAAAAAAAAATACGTGGGGCTTCGCCCTATTTTTGTGTCCAGCCAGGTACAACTAGGCAGCTGGGGGATGGAATCTGCAGTGCAGGGAGGCCCAAGCTTTCTGCCCCCCCCCCCCGCTGAAAATTGCAGTCTGCAGCTGCCCCGGAAAATGGCGCGTTCATAGAAGCTGGATGCTGTACCTGGCTGGCATACAAAAATATGGCGAAGCCCACGTCAAAAGTTTTGGGAAAAATTAATTAAAAAATAAATAATAATTTAGGGACTGCATCTTTATTAACTCCTCAAATGTCATTTAGTGTTAAAATAAAGGATTTATTTTAAAAAAAAATGGCGTGGGATCCCCCATAATTTTAGTCTCTAGCGGAGGTTAAGCAGACGGCTGGGGCAGATGTTTGAAGCCTGGGAAGGGGGTAAAACCCACGGAGCTTCCCAGGCTACTAATATCAGTCCCCAGCTGAATACCTAGCCTTTACTAGCTATTAAAATGGGGGACCCCCCCAAAAAAAATGTCGTGGGGTTCCCCCTATTTTAATAGCTAGCAAAGGCTAGGCAGACAGCTGGGGGCTGATATTAATAGCCCAGGAAGGGTGCCATGAATATTGGCCCCCTCCCAGGCTAGAAACACCAGCCGTCAGCCGCCCCAGAAATGGCGCATCCATATGATGCGCCAATTCTGGCACTTAGCCTCGCTCTTCCACGCTGCCCTGGTGCGGTGGCAGGGGGTAATAGTGGTGGGGTTCATGTCAGCGCCAGCTGCCATGAAGCCCAGGTTAGTAATGATGGGCGTCTATAAGACACCCCCATTACTAACCTACAAAGTGTTAAAAAGAAAACACACACTACACCCAGAAAAAAATAATTTATTTGAAATAAAACACACCATTTTATTTAATTCTTAGTTTACTAAATATAATAGTTACCTGTCCACGTTCCTGCGCTGATCTCCCATGCACAGCTGTCACATCTGGAGATGGTGACAGCTGTGCATGGCTGCTGTAAGCTCACGCTGCCGGGAACACGTCCGCTCCCGGCAGCGGGAGCCACTGACTGAGGTCACCGGAGTGCATTCAGGCAGCGCAGCTCCGGAGACCTCCTTTACGGCAGTGCTGTACCGTGGGAATTTCTCACGATACAGCAGGGCCGTAAAGGAGCTAACCGGAGCAGCGCTGCCTGAACTCCGGCGAACCCTTACGGCCCTGTCATTCTAGCGGCGGCGGCGGTTCAGAGCGGTCACATTCTATGTGGCTGCTCTGAACTGGAGATCATCGTGGGACACTCGTGGACTACTACGGAGGGGTAAGGATAAGGTTGTGGTTTATTATTTTATATTTTATTACTGGAGATCGATGGCTTCGGGGAATTAGGTGTCTAGGTGAGTATAGGTGTAGTTTTTTATTTTTTACTTTATTTTAGGTGGCGATCGGCGGGGACAGGTAATGTATGAACTAATTTATTGTAGGTAACCACTGGCCACCAATGACATGTATTTAAAATTTATTGGGGACACAGTAGGGCAATTTAAATAGCAGGATCAGGCTGATGGGAACTACTGCTCCCATCGAGCTGATCCTGCTGGCACGAGTGGACGGGGGACAGACATAGGCCGATGGGAGTAGTAGTGTCACATCGGCCTATGTCTGCCTGCACGCACAGACACCGCGCACACCCGCACAAACATCGCACAGACACCCCGCACACACACGCAGACATCGCACACACACCCCGCACACACACGCACAGACACCCGCACACACACTAATCATGACCGGTCTGATGGTCTGGGAGGTGAGGCTGACCTGTGCGGCCGTGGGAAAGTTCATGTGAGTTCATGCAGTCAAGCATGAACTCACATGAACCCTCTGAGGGCACCGCGGCGACTTCAAATGAACAGCTGATCGGCATCACCTGATACCTCAGCTGTTCATTTGAAATAACCGTCGGGAAAGCGCAGCACAGAACGGGAAAGCCGGCGGTGAAGTCTTTTCACTGCCGGCTTCCCCGCCCGGGTCCTTCGCTCCTTGGTGCTGCGCTCCCCGCCCGGTCCTAATTTACGATTGGGATTGGAGGTGGCGAGGGGAGCGGAGGATCGGGGTGGGAGGCTGCGGGGAAGCAGTATGGGGCTGTGTGATTGTTTAAAAGCCAGCGGCTTTTTACCGCGCGCCGGCTTTTAAACAATCAGGAGAATTCTCCCCCGCTTTGATGGCATTCTGATGACAGGCTGGATCGCGCTGCCATCCAACTTGTCATCCTTCACAGACACTGCAGAGCTCAGGCATTATGGGAACTTCCGATTCCGGTATTCGATATTGTAAAAGTATCGGAATTAAGTATCGGAATTCCGATACCGCGAATATCGGCCGATACCCGATATTTCAGTATCGGAATGCTCAACACTAGTCAAGACCTGTTCCGGATACCCGTGTGGACGGCAGAAGTGTTGTTGGAAGGCTCTGGCCGCTGTTTGGGCTGTCAAGTCTTTAACAGGAACCACCACCAGGAACCGGGAATAGTGGTACACTATTGTCAGGGCATAGACGTAGCCCGACCGTCTTGGAGCCAGTTTCACATGGTCCAGAGCTACCAGCTCAAGAGGCTGCCTGGTGACGATGGGCATCAAGGGCGTCTTCTGGCTGGTACCGTCCTTCCTTCTGAGGTTACATGGGCCGCAGTCCCTGCACCACTTCTCTATGGCCCCTCTCATTCCGACCCAGTAGAACCGGTCTCTCAGTAGGAACTCCAGTTTCTTCCACCCGAAGTGTCCCGCTCTGTCATGGTAGGCCTCCAGGACAATTGCTGCATCTCGTCTCGGGACCACTACCTGCCAGGTCAGCTCGTGCGTCCGGTGGTTGACAAGCCTTCTGCACAGCTTACCTTCGTAGAGGAATAGCCTGCTTTTCTCCTTCCATAACTGCTTGGCTTCCTCTGGAGCGTCCGAGCCAGGGCTAGCGTCTGCCTGGGTTAACAGGTCTTTCACCAGGCGAATTGCAGGGTCACTATCTTGCGTTTCAGCCCAGCCGTGGTGAGGTAAGGGATTGAACATGACAGTGGTCAAGTCTTTGTCTCTTACACGGTGGGAGTACTGAGTGGCCCCGTACCGGTGGAATGCAGGGAGCTCTATTTCCTCCAACTCGTCTGGATCTTCTCCCTCATCGGGCAAGTGGGGCATTCTCGATAGGGCATGTGTATTGGCATTGGCTCGGCCTGCCCGGTACTTGATGGTGAAGTCATAGTTTGCTAGTCGGGCCATCCACCGCTGCTCTAGGGCACCAAGTCTCGCATTGTCCAGATGTGTCTACGGATTGTTGTCCGTGTACACAGTGAACTTCACAGAGGCCAGGTAATGCTTGAAACGTTCTGTTATGGCGCACACCACTGACAAGGACTCCAGCTTAAAGGAGCTGTAATTCTCCGGGTTTCTCTCGGTGGGCCTCAGCTTCCGGCTGGCGTACGCGATCACCCTTTCTCTGCCCTGTTGGTTCTGTGACAGTACGGCTCCCAGCCCCACATTACTGGCGTCTGTGTGGAGGATAAAAGGCTGGCCATAATCAGGGCAGGCCAGGATCTCATCCCCCGTGAGGGCCATCTTCAGCTGGCAGAAGGACTCCTCTTCTGGCTTGTCCCACTTGAAGGGTGGCTTTTGGCTTCTGGTCTTAGACTGTCCTATAAGGAGGTCCTGCATAGGGGCTGCCATCTTGGTGAACCTGGGGATGAACCTTCGGTAGTAACCTATCAACCCGAGGAACTGCCTCACTTCTTTTATGTTAGAGTGGCTTGGCCAGTTCTTTATTGCCGTGATTTTGTCAGGGTCGGGGGCTACTCCGTCTGCACTGACCACGTGTCCCAGGTACTGTACCTTCGGCTTTAACAGATGGCACTTGGAGGGTTTCACTTTCATGCCAAAGCCTGCCAGGGCCTCGAACACCTCAGCCAGGTGCTTTAGATGGTCCTCGTAAGTCTTCGAATAGACAATCACGTCGTCCAGGTAAAGTAGGACGGTCTCAAAGTTTCGGTGCCCTAGACAGCATTCCATCAGCCTCTGGAAGGTCCCGGGTGCGTTGCAGAGCCCGAACGGCATATAGTTGAATTCACTTAATCCCATCGGGGTGGTGAAGGCAGTCTTCTCCTTATCAGCCTCTGCCACAGGAACCTGCCAGTACCCACTAGTAAGGTCCAAAGTAGAGAAGAAATTAGCTGATTTTAGTGCGACCAAAGACTCCTCTATTCTAGGCAACGGGTATGCGTCTTTATGGGTGATACGATTGACTTCTCTATAGTCCACGCACATTCTCATAGTACAGTCTTTCTTTTTTACCAGAACCAAGGGGGCTGCCCAGGGGCTACAACTGTCTCTAATGACCCCGGCTTCCTTCATTTCTCTCAGCATGCCCTTTGCGTTCTGATAGTGTGCTGGGTGGTACAGGTCTGTATCTTTCTTTTATTGGTGGGTGGCTCCCCGTGGGGATGTGGTGTTCTACCCCTTTCACTCTGCCGAAGTCTAGCGGGTGCTTTCTAAAGATTCTCTCGTACTCTTGAACCACCCGGTAGACTCCTTGTTTTTGGTGCAAGGGAGTGGAGTCATCACCCACGTGGAGTTTCTGGCACCAGTCCTCCTTGGGTTTCTGGGAACCATTACCCTCCGCCTGGGGAGATGGAGGCAAGGGTTCCATGGCCCTGACAGCATTGTGTTCAGCAGTATACAATTTGGCTAGTGTAGCGTACCGGGGCAAGTGTACTTCCCTTTCCCCAATGTTTAAGATCCGGATGGGCACCCTTCCATGGCGGACATCGACCACCCGCCGGGCTGTCAAAATGGTGGGCCTGCTGTCTGAGTACACAGGTTCTACCATGGCTTGGTAGTCTCTCCCTCTTAACCCGATTGCAGTCCGACACCAGATCATTTCACTTTTGGGGGGCATGGCAATGGGGAACGGGTCGCTCATCGTCACGCTACCGATCTCACCACCAGACAGTTCTACCTGTTGCCATCTCATCAGGGCTCTTATCTCCTTCTGGAGGACCCTCTGTTGGCTGGAGCTCGCATTCATCGCCACCTGCTGCAAAATTACAAGTACTTCTGAAAGACAATTTTCAATCACATTAGTACCCAAGGTTATTTTAGGGTGAATTTCTCGACAGTCAATGTCCACAATGATCACTCCCTGTGCCGGCAGTTCAACTTTACCAATCTTAATGGTCATCTCTCTGAACCCCACCTGCGGCACGGGTTGACCATTGCTGGCGATGATGCTCAAGTCATCGTCTGGATAACGAGTTATATCAGTGTCACTCCAGTACTGCTTGAAAAGTACATAGGGGATGGTAGTCACTTGGGACCCGGTGTCCAGCAGTGCACTCATGGGGATACCGTCCAGCACTACGGGTAAAACCGGACGTCCCCCTACGTACTTATCACGCCAATTAGATGGGCCTGATGACCTTATGCCTGGGGGTTGGCCCTTTGCCCCAGGTCGGACCCATTTAAAGTACAGTACCTGGCTACGTGTCCCGGCTGGCTGCAACGACGGCAAATCGGCTGTCCATCCTCAGTGTAATGATCGGCGGGCCTCCCTCTGAACGACGGGATCCTCCTCCGTCGACACCACGGGACATCCTCCGGACTGGAAGCCAGCTTGATTGGTCCTGACGGGTCCATCTGTAACGACTGTACGGTCCTGGTCAATGCAGCAACACTCTTTGTTAGTTCTTGGACCTGATGGTACAGGTTTGCAGGCGGGGATGGATTTAGGGCCTGCGCATCAGCCCCCACAAGGTCTGCGGGATAGGGCGCCGCCCCCTGGTGGTAAGGGATGGCAGGGCGCCGGGAAGCTACAGCGCCACCCGGTGCAGGTTCTCGGAGCACCCGGATGGCCCTATCTTTGAACTGTGCAAAAGTCAAATCGGGGTTCTGTAGGGCCATGAGGCGCAGCTGGGTTCTGTGGGCGCTGGACAGCAGACCTTCTATGAACTGGTCAGTCAATAGTTTATCTGTATCCTGCACGCTGCCAGGGTCAGCTTGCTTAATTGCCCCCAAGGCTTCCTGTAAATTTAGGGCATAATCTCGGATGCTATCTTGAGCTCGCTGCTTACATCCATAGAACCGCATTTTGATTTCTGCTGAGGTACGGGTATCAAAGGTGTCCCGTAGACGGGTCAGAACCCCCCTTACAGTCCTTTTCTCCTCAGCTGTCCAAGACTTTACCTCCCGCTGGGCCGCACCAGTTAACTGCCCTATCAGTATGCTTACTTTCTGTTCTTCTGTCAGGGGATAAACTTTGAACAGTCTATACAGCCTTTCTTTAAAGTCGCCCAAGGTATGCGACTCGCCGGCATACTGGGGCAGCCAGGCCGCTCCGGGGATATAGGCAGGGGTGGATTAAGAGTAGCAAGGGCCCCGGGCAGTTTAGAAGGCGCGGGCCCCCTCCACACACCTGATTTATCACGTGACATGTCACATGATCCCCTGTGATAGATCATGTGATAGTTCACGGGAAATTAATTTGGCATAATATTAATTGTGCTGCCTCATCTGAGAGCAGCACAATATTGGGGCAGATACCCTGATTCCAGCGATGTGTCACTTTTTCAGCTGCTTGTTGTCATTTTGAGAAAATCACCGTTTTATCTGCTGCAGATCTAGCAGCTCTCTGAATGCTGCGCTCTGTATAGCCCCACCCACACCACTGATTGGCAGCTTTCTGCTCATGCTCAGTGTACACAGAAATCTACTGATCAGTGATGGGGGTGGGGTCCTACAGAACTTACTAGTCATCTAGTGATAATTACCTTCTGACAAATCAATGATTTTATCAAAACAACACTAAGCAGCCCAGTAAGTGACACATTACTGGAATCAGTGCCTCTAACCCTACATTATGCTGCTCTCAGATTAGGTGGCAAAAACCTGATGACAGATTCCCTTTAAAGGAGCTGTAAAGACAAAAAAGTTTATATTAAAAAAAATACAAGCCATTTGTTAAATTAACTTTTTTTCATTGTTAATTCACATTAGACTGTATCTTCAACACTTTTGTCAGCAGGTCTTATTACAGACTCTGAATAGGGCAGCTCTCTCCCTCTCCCTCTCCCTCAGCAGAAAGTCACAGCATGGTTAAAAAACGGGATCTTTTATGATTTTCTCATAATAAATAAAAAAGGACATGCAAGTCCTCCAAACTATTTTCCGTTTCTCTATAGGCGAGGTCCTAAATCTTTCTTGTTCTTTAGTTGATCACATGTCAAAAATGCAAAGCATTTACTATGAACTCGCCTAAAAAAATATACACTTGGAGAGTAATATCATCATCTGCATGTAAATATTCCTTGACTCTAAGGGCTCGCTCACGCTGTCGTATAACACGGCCGAATGCTATGTGATGTTTTATCGGATAGGACTCGGCCCTATGTTATACTATGGGACAGTGCGATTATTGGCATGAGAAAATAATCTCATTCGATATTCGGACCATGTGCACCCATACAAGTCTATGGGTGCACGTAAAACATTGGACTGCACTCGGATGTCATCCAAGTGCAGTCCGATGAACACTCACAGAGACTATGGAGAAGATGGAGAAATTAAGTTCTCCATCTTCTCCATATCTGTGCTGCGAGAGAATCGGATCACACTCAGTTGAAGCTCTGACAGAGTTTGAGCCCAGTGTCATTAGCATAATTGGCCCTATTCTCTTGCATGAGAGAATATATGGCTTAGTGAGTGAACCCTAAAACTGAATAGTAGTGACGGACAGGCACCTCACAAGCGGGATCCATGTAGCTCTCAGATGTCATGTAGGTAGGGCTTCATTCCATGGGGTAGGGCTTAATTTCAAGGTATATAAAAAAAATGGACTTCAAATAAAAATTAAATGAACACAAAAAGCACTAATTGAATTATTTTTTTCGTATTTATGTTTGCAGCCCCTTTAAAAACCCTTTGAGGACCAAGGCACATATATGTCCCATAGTTTTAAACTCGAAAAAAATTTGATTGAATAAAATTTAAGGTCCTCAAAGGTTTAAGTAGGTCATAAATTCATATGAATACTTGCTCATACAATTGCACATGCCAAAAGATGAAGAAGAACAGAATCAAAAATATGACATTAAGTGGAACACTTACAGGTATTCAAGGTGAAAGAGACCAGCAAAGGCATCGTCTCGAATGACAGTAAATGAGTTAGAATTCAGCAAGCTGAAAATGAAGACAGCAGGTTAGAAGCGAACCAGACTTTATGGTGCTCAGAATTAGTCAAGCAGAATTTATTGACTGCTCTTGCAAAGCACTGAGACTGCCGCTGTGTATAGATGGCGCCGTGCGGCCTCCCGCTGTGTATAGATGGCGCCGTGCGGCCTCCCGCTGTGTATAGATGGCGCCGTGCGGCCTCCCGCTGTGTATAGATGACACCGTATAGATGGCTACGTGCGGCCTCCTGCTGAGTATACGTGTATAGATGGCTACGTGCGGCCTCCTGCTGAGTATAGATGCCACACGGCGCTACCCCAAGAGACAGCAGGAGGCCGCACAGCGCCATCTATACTCAGCGGGAGACCGCACGTAGCCATCTATACACAGCAGGAGGCCGCACGGCGACATCTATACTCAGCGGGGGGCCGCACGTAGCCATCTATACACAGCGGGGGGCGCACGTAGCCATCTATACACAGCGGGGGGGCCGCACGGCGCCGTCTATAAACAGCGGGGGGCCGCACGTAGCCATCTATACACAGCGGGGAGCGGCACGTAGCCATCTATACACAGCAGGAGGCCGCACGGAGCCCCCCCAGAGACATCAGGAGGCCGCACGGCGCCAACTGTACTCAACAGGAGGCCGCATGCAGTCATACACACACACAAACATATACAGACACGCATAAACACATTTGAAACACAAAAATACATACAAACAGACATCACACAATGACATCTGCCCACACACACACACACACAAACAGACAGACATCACACACACCTGCCCACACACACACACACCTGCCCACACACACACACCTGCCCACACACACATTTGTGTGTGTGTATGTATAGTGTGTGTGTGTGTATAATGTGTGTGTATGTATAGTGTGTGTGTATGTATAGTGTGTGTGTGTGTATGTATAGTGTGTGTGTGTGTGCGTGTATAATGTGTGTGTATGTATAGTGTGTATGTATAGTGTGTGTTTGTGTATAATTTGTGTGTGTATTTTTTTTTTAAGTTAAAAACAAGTAAAATGCTTGTGGCATCAATATCAAGACTCCAGATATAAGGGCCTATTCACACTGAATTTTGCAATGCATTCATCTCCTCTTTCCAGGCTTCTATCTAAATCCCTGAAAAATGGCATTCAGATGTGCCTTGACATAGCCATTGATTTGAACAAAGGCAAACCGAGGCTAAAGTCTGAATCTTTAGGCTCCATTTTCTCTGCTTTCAGACGTCTCATTTCAGACAGCACAATCCTGAATTTCAGGGATTCAGTTGTAAGCCTTGTGTAAAGACCTGAATGCAGCGCTGAATGTAGTGTGAATAGGTCCTTACATCCTACACCACCTCAGGGGATTGTTGTTATGGAGTATTGCCCCTGGGTGGCCGCAGTTATGACCACCACCAGGGCTCGCGGTCACCCACCCTAACTTTGGTATTCTGGGAAGCTGGTATAATGAATATCTGAGAAGAGCCCTAGAGAAGCAAGAACATTGGACAACCAAGAGGTGGTGGCCTCAAGTCAGGTGTAGTGTTCAACAGGGCAAGACTTTCTAACCTGCCCACACACACACACACACACACACATGTACACATACACACACCTGCCAATACAGACACACACAAACACACACCTGCCCACACAGACACACATACACACCTGCCAACACACATACACACCTGCCCACACACACCTGCCCACACACAAACACACCTGCCCACACACACACCTGCCCACACACACACACACCTGCCCACACACACACACATACACACCTGCCCACACACACACACAAACACCTGCCCACCCACACACACACCTGCCCACACACACACACCTGCCCACACACACACACACACCTGCCCACACACACACACACACACCTGCCCACACAGACACCTGCCCACAAACACACACACACACCCATATACATACACCTGCCCACACACACACCTGCCCACACACACACACCTGCCCACACACACACACACCTGCCCACACAGACACCTGCCCACACAGACACCTGCCCACACACACACACACACACACATATACACACACACACATATACACACACACACACCTGCCGACACAGACACCTGCCCCCACAGACACCTGCCCACAAACACACACACACCTGCCCACACACACACACACACACATATACACACACATATATACACACACACACACACACACCTGCCCACACAGACACCTGCCCCTACAGACACCTTCCCACAAACACACACACACCTGCCCACACACACATCTGCCCACACACACACACACTCACCATCCCCCGGCTCAATTCCTCCTGCCTGCTCTCTCTCTTTTCCGGTCCAGCACTGCAGGCGGGGGCGCACTGCATGACGTCACAGCTAGGAGACACAGCTGCGCACAGGGCCATGTCTCCTAGCAGTGACGCGGCCGGGCCAGCACAGGGAAGTTAACTGCTGCAGTGCTGGCCCGGCCGATGAAGAAGTAGCGGCGGCCGCTGCTGGGGGAGCGGTCCGGGCCTACCTTCTGGCGATCCTCTTCTGTAGGCCGCGGCTCCGCTCGCGATGCTCTGGGCGAGGACCTTGCGTTGCTCGGTGATGACGTCGGCTTCCGCTGGATCTCCTTCCAGGACCTTGCGCAGCGTCTCAGCGTAGGGCGGGGCTTCAGGTCTCGCGCGTTTTTGGACATCCACGCCCCTCTTCTTCCCGCGCGGCGTCCTGAAGATGGCGCCCGATGGCGGGAAATGGCTCCGATTGGTGGGAAATGGCCCCAAATGGCGGGAAACTTCACTCAGATATGTATATAGTCTTTTCCAGGCATGCAATACCCGTTTGTGGAGGGTTGGTCACAATTCTGCAGACTACGCCAAAGCTGACTCGCCCCCTGGGCCGTGGGGTACACGGAATCGGACCTTCTAGTGTACGGTGCTGATGGGGGTAGTAGTGGCAACCCAATCCCGTGGCTCAGGGTGGTCAGACCAAATGGTGGCAGTCTATTTATCAGTGTTTTGAATGTCCGACTACGCCACCCGTGGATTGCGGTTGGAGATAACCGCCGCTGCAAGGCAGACCGCTGAGGCTGGTGTTGGTGTGCAGCACAGGGGTAGGATAACTCCCCACGGGAAGAGTGTAGCCTCAGGGCAGTGTAGGTGGATGTTGGGGGTGATAGTGCAGGCCGCAATAGTAAGAGTTCAGAGTCCGCTTCAAACAGTTCAGGGTCTTTATTGTAGATATTATTAATGACCCAACAGTACCGGTTAGGAATGGGCCTGGGTGTCTGAGAGCATTCGGGCGAGCCCCACTGGTCAGGGTGAGTGTGTAGGCCTACCGTTCTCTCTATGCTCTTTCTGACTATCCCTCTTTTCGTGGTGTAATAGCCCACGTCCCTGAGCTGGCCGTGTACTTCTCTCCTGTATGGCTTGCGACTCAGGCCTTGGGTACCTGTTGCTTGCTTCTCGATGTACTGGTCCCTCTGTGTGTGGAGCCTCCAGGATTCTTAGGCCAAGGGACCTGAAATCCCTCGCAGGTTGGTTCTCTGCTGCTGGGCTTGTAACCCTGACAGCCTCGGACCCCAATGCTCGGTAGATTGGTTCTCTTCCAGGACCGGCTCTCGTCGCCTCTGTCCCCGGCTTGGAGTTTCTCCTCTGCCTCACGGACTCCTCAGCTACAGCTGAACTGTCCCTCCTTCTCTGGGACTAGTCTCACTCCTGAGCTGGGTCGTCCAGTTCTCTCTAACCCTGCCCCCAGTTCCAGCTTTTATAGGGGCAGCCAGCTCCCCCTGCTGGCCTGGGACAGGAGGTGCTGTATGCTAATTGTTCCTAACCAGGGGACCTCCCTCCTGCTTTCAGAAACAGATTATTGTTTGTGGCATCCAGGCCTGGGGTGACACACACACACTGCTCTATATTTAGTATGATGCCCCCACTCCTCCATATATATAGCATGATGGTGCCACTGCTCCATATACAGATGCATCTCACTAAATTAGAATATCATCAAAAAGTTAATTTATTTCAGTTCTTCAATACAAAAAGCTGTCTTTCAGCTCATTTGCATTGTTGAGTCTGGTGTCTCTCATCTTCCTCTTGACAATACCCCATAGATTCTCTATAATAGATTCTCTATGGGGTTAAGGTCAGGCGAGTTTGCTGCCAATCAAGCACAGTGATACTGTTGTGTGTAAACCAGGTATTGGTACTTTTGGCCGTGTGGACAGGGGCCAAGTCCTGCTGGAGAATGACATTTCCATCTCCAAAAAGCTTGTCGGCAGAGGGAAGCATGAAGTGCTGTGAAATGTCCTGGTAGACGGCTGTGCTGACTTTGGTCTTGATAAAACACAGTGGACCTACAGCAGCAGATGACATGGCCCCCCAAACCATCACTGATTGTGGAGCCTTCACACTAGACCTCAAGCAGCTTGGATTGTGGACTGTCCACTCTTCCTCCAGACTCTGGGACCTTGATTTCCAAATGAAAATTGGAACTCTAGGACCTTGTGGAGTGTGTTATTGACTGCCTTCTGGACATCTGTCAAGTCAGCAGTCTTCCTCATGATTGTGGAGCATACTGAAACAGTATTGAAGAACTGGAATAAATTAACTTTTTGAAGATATTCTAATTTAGTGAGATGCACCTGTATATACTATGATGGTCCCACTGCCCCACATACATATAGTATAATGGCCCCACTACTCCATATGTAGTATGATGGACCCACTACTCCAGATATATAGTAGGATGGCTCCACTGCCCGATCATTTAAAAAAATAAAGTTTATTCTCACTTAATCCTGATTCCCTACATCACGGCCTCTGTCTCCTCTTCCATGGCGGGACTGCAGAGCAGAGCGATGCAATGATGTCATCGAGCCACCTGCGTGAGTATGCTGACATCTCGTTAACCGCAGGCCTATGGTGATCTGTGGCATATGAAAGAGATAGTGATAGGGCAGGGAGCTTGTGTCCCACTGCTTTATCATGCGACGCCTCTGCATAAGAGACATTAGGGCTACATTAGCTACGTCACAGAAGACACTGGAGCTGGAGTATATAAAATAGGAGACACTGGGGCTGGCGTATATTCATCACAGGATACATTGGGGCTAGAGCATATATATCACAGAAGAAGCTGGAGTATATAGAATAGGAGACACTGGGGCTGGAGTATATAGAATAGGAGACACTGGGGCTGGCGTATATTCATCACAGGATACATTGGGGCTAGAGCATATACATCACATAAGAAGCTGGAGTATATAGAATAGGAGACACTGGGGCTGGAGTATATAGAATAGGAGACACTGGGGCTGGCGTATATTCATCACAGGATACATTGGGGCTAGAGCATATACATCACAGAAGAAGCTGGAGTATATAGAATAGGAGACACTGGGGCTGGAGTATATAGAATAGGAGACACTGGGGCTGGCGTATATTCATCACAGGATACATTGGGGCTAGAGCATATACATCACAGAAGAAGCTGGAGTATATAGAATAGGAGACACTGGGGCTGGAGTATATAGAATAGGAGACACTGGGGCTGGCGTATATTCATCACAGGATACATTGGGGCTAGAGCATATACATCACATAAGAAGCTGGAGTATATAGAATAGGAGACACTGGGGCTGGAGTACATAGAATAGGAGACACTGGGGCTGGCGCATATACAGTTCTGCTCAAAAGTTTACATACCCCGGCAGAATTTTTGCTTTCTTGGCCTTGTTTCAGAGAAAATGAATGATAACAAAAACACTTTTTCTCCACTCATGGTTATTGGTTGGGTGAAGCCATTTACTGTCACATTTCTGTGTTTTCTCTTTTTAAATCTTAATGACAACTAGTGATGAGCGAGCATGCTCGCTACTGCTCGGTGCTCGCCCGAGTATCTCACTACTCGAGATGCTCTGCGCTCACCGAGTATTTCCGGGTTGGTCGGGCGGGAAGTCGGGTCCCCTCCCTGCATGTTTGGCGCTCTTACAGAGCCAATGAACATGCAGGGATTGCCTGTCATGCACTGTAATGCCATAGCCATGTTGGTTGTGGGCATTACAGTGATTGGCTGGCCGCACAGCGTCATCAGGTCTATATCTGACCTGGCGCCGCCATGCTCATCACAGTCACTCCGGATCAGACAGTGTAGGGAGAGCTGCTGCTGCGTTAGGGAGAGATTTGATCGTGCATTAGGTAGTGTAGGGAGAAAAACCGCACATTACACATATCCATCTCAGCAAACAGTCCTTCTGAGGACTAATCCATCTGCAGAGATATCAGGCAGGCATTGTATATAGGCCGGCAGGCAGTGTATATAGCAGACTGCAGTGCATATAGCACAAGAGGCTCCATTCCAATTCTGCCTTCTGCTGCTGTTAGATATTTCTATACAAAGGCCCAGGTCTCAGGGGCCAGGAATACTTTTCTTTGGATCTTAATCCTCATTATTTGCTTATAAAGCAATCCAGAGAACACCGTTTTTCTGCGCCATTTGCTTGTTGGCACTGCAGAATACAGCCAGGTCCTTTCCATATTAGAGCGCTAGAAATCCAGCTATTTAAAACTGTGTTTTCTCCGTCACACGGATCACATATACGTTGTCAGAAAATACTGCCATTTCTGGCCTCCATTTTTTCAGTGTGTCAGTGAAGCAATTCACAGCAGTTTGCTGTTCACACTACTTACCTACAGGCCAGGTATTTAAAACTCTGTTTTCTCCATCACACCGATCACATATAACTTCGCTTCAAACTCAGTCATTTGCAGTGAGCGTGGAAGATACTATCCTCCATTTAAAATGGGCAAGGCACGTGGCAAGGGACGGGGAACTGGACGTGATGGTAATGGTGCGTGCAGAGGCCGAGGACAAGGCCGTGGGCAAGCCGAAATTGTGCCACAACAAACACCCACATCTTCTCGCCTGACCTTCCTGTCCCAATTTCTAGGGGACCGCAGCACACCACTATTGAACCCAGATCAGTGTCAAAAGGTTGTTGGTTGGATAGCGGATAACGCTTCCAGTCACTTAGCCACCACCACCACCACCCTGTCTTCCACACGGTCAAGTCTCAGTAGCCATGAGTCTGGACCTCATATTCCTCACCCTGATCCTCCTTCCTCCCACCATGCCGAGTACCCAGAGACAACTGATCCCACACTTGGACAATCTGAAGAGCTGTTCACTATTCCATTTATAGATTCGGGCCTCTCGCCCGGTCCACTTGAAGCTGGGCAAGAGGAGATCACGTGTAGCGATGCCCAAATATTTGAGCAGCCACGGTCACACGAAGGCGACGGTGGGAAACTGTCACAAGAGGTGGACGATGATGAGACACAATTGGCAGAAAGTCAGGAATAGTACCAGGGTGCAGAAGTGGGAGACAAGGTGGTGGATGATATAGTAACTGACCCAACCTGGCAGGAGGACATGCAGAGCAAGGACAGCAGCACACAGGGGGAGGGAGGCAGAGCACCCCAACAGGCAGGAAGAAGCAGTGTGGTGACCGCAGACAGAAGGCAGGCTACCGTTTCCCGTAACACCAACACGAAGGAAGTTGCCACTACAACTGTTAGGTCTTCCCGAGTCTGGTTGTTTTTTAAAGACTCTGCCGATAACTCCAAAAAGGCCATTTGCATCACGAGCCAGACCAGCATCAGCAGGGGTGGCAAAATGACCAGCCTCACCACCACCAGCATGATCAGGCACATGGCAGCAAAGCACTCGACTTTGTGGGCCGAACACCAGGGTTCAGGAACAGTGTCTACAGGTGGCACCATTGCTTCTTCTGCTGTTGTGCATGCAAGTCAATCCCCTGTCCATAGTGCATGCAAAGATGCCTCCTGCCCTGCACCTGTCATTGCACACTCTCAAGTAGCAGCATCAGGAAGCACGTCCATGTCCTTGTCCCAGCGCAGCGTTCAGTTGTTCATACTCCAGTCCTTGGAATGCAAGCGCAAATATGCAGCCAACGTCCCACAGGCCACACTACTAAATTCTCACAATTCACGACTGCTTGGCTCGAAATGTTGCCTTTTAGGCTTGTGGAGACAGAAGCATTCCGCAACCTGATGGCGGAGGCCGTCCCTCGGTACTCTGTCCCCAGTAGTGTTGAGCCACCCCCGTAGTGTTCGAGTTCGGTTCGGTTCGTCGAACACCCGTGTGTTCGCCGAACTGTTCGTCGAACTGTTCGTCGAACACCTTCGAACACCGTTAAAACCAATGGCAGGCAAACAAAAACACATAGAAACACATAGAAAACACCTTCAAAGGTGTCCAAAAGCTGACAAACTGCTCAGAAGACACAACTAACACATGGAAAAGTGACAAGTACATATAGTCATGCGAAAATAAAAGAGGTGGAGGAGTAAAAGGAGGGGGAGACACAGATATAGGCATGTCATGCCCTTCTAAAATCCAAAAAGTGAGAAGCCGACACGGCCAGTCCGCTCCTGCCCGTGCCACCTCCGTGTCGCCGGGTTTGTGCCAGAGCCGCGGTGAACCCTGATGGCCAGCCCCCCTCTCCCAATACTGGTGCCTGTCCGCTGGTGGGTCGAGCGAGCCCCCCTGTGGTGGAGGCAGCTCTAAGCTTTTTAATTTAAATTGTCTCTCTAATTTGAATGAATACACTTTAAATCCATTTACAAGGATCTATTGGAGGGCAAGTCTCATGCCAGCAGCCGCGTAATTCCAGCTCCAGTAGCGTCCACTAAAGCTGCTGCAGTTAAAAAGCTTTTATAAGGATCGAGCTCGGCTGTCCACCGCAAGGCATCCTACTGCCAGTCCCAGCCCCTATGCCTTGGGGTGCCTCCTGATGCTCTTCACTGAGTATCCCATGGTCCCGAAGCATTTCCTTTGAAAAAATTAAGTGTCTAAACTACAGGTGGTGTAGCTTGCTTAACAGCCGGGATAATCCGCTGACTAGCAGACACTGCTACTAGGCACAAAGTATTTCCTGGGCTAGATGCAGTTAAAAATTTGTAATTAGATACTCTCGTTGGATGCTGAGAAAGCATTCCATAGAGTCTCCTGGCACGCCATATATGATTCTCTTAAAAAGCTTAGGGTAGGGGTCTAGGGGACCCTTTTATAGCCAAAATCACGGCCCTGTATCGCAATACGTCACCTAGGCTGAAGATAAATGGAACTGTAGCACCCTGAGGGCTCGGTTGCTACAGACGTATTGCACCTCACCCAGAGGTGTGATATCTCACTCTCAGGTAAGGATGGAGTGTGGATCAGGACCCGACACCTGCATGCATTACACCACATTGCCGTGGGGCAGGGCGACCAATATGCCCCTGAGATGGGCACGACAGTCCCTGTCCCTGGCTGGAGTGGGGGGAGGGAACACTGAGGAAGGGGAACCCTGTAGTGCAGGAGCAGGGAGGAAGCAGTTCCTGGGTGCATTGAGAAGGGAGTATAAAAGGTGGGCACCATCTTAGTTCAGTGCAGAGAAGTCTGAGCAGAAGTGGCAGGGAGCAGGGGCTCTGCATGAGCTCTGCTCCGGAGGCGGGCCTAGTAACAGAGGCCCAGGCCTGGAAGAGGGAGAAGGAAGGAAGAGGAGTGGAGAAGGCTCCAGGAACGAGGAATGAAGGGATCCCAGGGGTGCGGACGGGGGAGTCGCCACCGCACGCCCGAATCCACCTGCGTGGAGGGGTCAGGCCAAAGGGGGAGACCGGTCCCCGAACTAGTGGAGGCAGGAAACGACCCTCAGCTAGAAACCGGAGGCTCTGACATTTTATGTGGCGCAGCCCCTCGCTACACCCGCTAGGAAGGCACCACATAGGGTCAGGGAAACTGGCGCCAAGTTTACCAAGAGGAGGCCCGAGGCAGCTGGACAGAAGTGTTGGTAAGAAAGGCCAGACAAAGGACACACAAAGGGGGTCCTGTGAAGTGCTCCAAAGTTATCTGGGAGTTGTCTGAGCCCCTCACCTGGTGAGCACAATACGACGTGGGCAGCCGTTACCTGCAGACGTGGTCTGGATAATAAGAACTGTGAGTAAAGGCCCTGGACTGCATCACTGACTCCGTGTCGTTACTGCTGCTGCCCTGCACCATCACCCCCATCCTCCGCATACACTGTCCTGAGGCTATACTCCTCCCGTGGGGAGTTATGCTACGCTCTGCTGCACCCACAACACCAGCCTCAGCGGTCTGCCCTGTAGCGGCGGTTCACTCTGACCGCAATCCACGGGTGGCGTAGTCGGACATTTAAACATCAAAACCACATAAATAGTTCCGCCACTGGTTTGACCGCCCTGAGCCTCGGAACCAGGTCGCCGCCACGAAGACTACAACCACCAGCATCCACCAAAAAGGGTCCGGCTCCGGGTGTCCCAAGGCCCAGGGGGTGCGTCAGAACATTTTCATCACCTTTCACAATCACCAATGGGACAAGGCAGGGATGTCCTCTGTCCCCTCTCTTATACATCCTAGTGACGGAGCACCTGCTCTCATCAATTCGCCATAACCCCAATATTAGGTGGATTGAGGTGGGAGGCACCGAGTACAAGTGCTCTCTATTTGCTGATGATGTCCTAGTATATATCACTCAATCACATATATCCATCCATGCTGTTATGGCTGAAATAGATCACTTTGTTACATGGTAAAATTTTAAAATCAATGCAGCGAAGTCTGAGGCCCTCGATGTCTCCCTCCCCAAATCCATATAGGATTCCATCCAGTCCAACTTTCCCTTTGCCTGGCCCTCACAGGGTATCAAATACTTAGGAATTCCTATTCATAGAGACCTCTCCCATCTATGTTATCTTAATTTTGGGCCCTTTATTGAACAATTCCATACAGACCACGGTTGGCAAGTTAGAACTATAAGATTCACTACGTGAACCGCTGGTGTTTTGTGGAAAAGCACATGTACACTGTGTTCCAAATTATTATGCAAAAAGTGTTTAGGAGTGATAAGGGAAGAATTTGTTTGTTTGTCAGTTAAACTCATTGATGGTGATGTGTGTCAGGGCTCTTTATATCACTGTAAGCAATTGCAGACACCTGTGCTAATTAGTTTGGCAGGTGTGTCCAATGAAAGGCAAGACTACTTAAGAAGGCTCTCTCACATTATTAAGCAGCCTACATTTTCTGCCAAAATGGGAAAGAAAAAGGATGTGTCGGCTGCTGAGAAGCAACAAATTGTGGAGTGTTTAGGTCAAGGCATGACTACAATCAACATTGTGCGATGATCAGGATGAAGTGTCTTGGCAATCAAGAAGTATGTAGCTGATTCGCAGTACACAAGTGTGCGTGCTGATAAGGGCAAATTGAGGACTCTTTCCTACAGGCAATTACATCAGGTTGAAAGAGCAGCGGCAAAAAAGCCTTGTCATAGCAGCAGACAAGTTTTTGAAGCTGCTTGTGCCTCCAACGTCCCCCGAACAACAAGATGCAGGGTCCTTCAGAGGTTTGCAGCTGTGCATACGCCATCCTGTCGACCTCCTCTATCCACTTCACACAAGCAGAAACGGCTCCAGTGGGCCAAACATTACATGAAGACTGATTTCAAAACTGTTTTGTTCACGGATGAGTGCCGTGCAGCGCTCGATGGTCCAGATGGATGGAGTGGAGGATGGCTGGTTGATGGACACCCCACGCAAACACGGCTACAGCGCCAACAAGGAGGAGGTGGAGTAATGTTTTGGGCTGGAATCATGGGGAGAGAGATTGTCGGCCCCTTTAGGATCCCTGAAGGCGCTAAAGATGAACTCCATAATGTATGTGGATTTTCTCAAACAGCACTTCCTGCCATGGTTCAAGAAGAAGAACCGTGTATTTCACAGCAAGATCATTTTTCTGCATGATAATGCACCATCTCATGCTGCACATAAAACATCTGCATCTCTGGCTGATATGGGCATAAAAGGGGACAAACTTATGGTGTGACCCCCATGCTCCCCTGACCTCTACCCCATTCAGAACCTTTGGAGCATCATTAAAAGGAGTGTCTATGATGGCGGGAGGCAGTTCACATCTAAGCAACAGCTCTGGGAGGGTATTCTGTCCTCATGCAAAACAATTGAAGCAGAAACCATCCAAAACCTGACAAATTCAATGGACGAGAGAGTTCAGAAGCTCCTTTCGAACAAGGGGTCCTATGTGAAAATGTAACATCACCTAGAATGAAGTTTTGAGTTGAAAACTGTTTGATTTCAGTTTCTAACAACCTGCTAATGCTTATAATTTCAAAAAAGACCATTTTTTTGGTCTTTATTAAAATAAAAAGGTTGATCGAAAAGTTTGGGGGATCTAAGAGTGTGGCAACCCAGTAGTCATGATTACTTCGAATTCTGACAATATGAGGGTCATGCTGCAGGTAGTGCAGCAAGAAGGCACTTATGTGTCTTGCGCATCTCGGAGCCCCAAAATTATTTTCCGGGCTAGATGCAGCTAAAAATTATTTTTAATTTTAAATCTGGTGGAGCTTATTATAGATGGCCTAATAGAATCAGTGCTGCACACTGCTACAAAGCCCAAATTATTTTCCAGTCAAGATACAGATAAACATGATTAGTAATTTGAAAGCTTAAAACGTTTGGTAGGGTGATTTTAACCAATCATCAAGCTTTTACTCTCCCCAGGATGACACAGGGGTAGAAAAGTCGTTTCGGATCCATGATTTGTTCATCTTTATGAACGTGAGTCTGTCTACATTATCAGTGGAGAGCCGCGTGCGCTTATCTGTCAGCACACCACCAGCAGCGCTGAACACACGTTCAGACAGAACGCTGGCTGCGGGGCATGACAAGATCTCCAAGGCGTAAGTGGCTAGCTCCGGCCATTTATCCAGATTGGAAGTCCAAAAAGAGCAAGGGTCCAGTGACACAGTCGTGGCTTCAATGTTTACTTGGAGATACTCCTGTACCATCGTCTCTAGGCGTTGACTATGTGTCAGACTTCTTGTCTCCTGTGGCCTTGCAAAGGATGGGCTAAAAGAGTGGTGAAATGATTCCGCAAAATTGATGTTACCAGCAGATACTGTGGTTCTGTTACGGTTTGAGTGCTGAACACTTGACGATCCCACGGTTGGCAAGTTGGAACTGTGAGATTCACTACGTGCACCACTGGTATTTTGTGGAAAAGCACATGTAAGATTCTGCAACAGTCTCTGCTGATACTCCTGCATGCGTGCATCCCTTTCTATGGCAGGAATAATTTCTGCAAATTTACTTTTGTACCGGGGATCTAACAGTGTGGCAACCCAGTAGTCAGGATTATTTCTAATTCTCACAATTCGAGGGTCATGTTGCAGGTAGTGCAGCAAGAAGGCACTTATGTGTGTTGAGCATCCAGGAGCACCAAGTCCCTGTTGTGTTGGTGGCGAGGTAACAATCATGCTTCCTTCCTCTGTCCTCTCCCCCCAACCTCGCACAACAGAAATGTGATCAAGGTCTCCCTCATCTGATGAGTCTTCCATCAGTTCGTCCTCCACTTCTTCCTGGGCTCCTGCACCTTCCTCACTAGTTTGGCTGCTACCATGCGCCCTGGTAAAACCATCTCCCCCACCCTCACATGCCTGCCGCCTTGGTGCTGCCGACCTTCTGGACCTTGCAGATGTTAGCCCTTCCGCATACAACTCCTCCTCCTCTACTTCCTCCACCTCCTCTTGTGCCACCACCTGACTCCGAATTCTGTTTAACATGTGCTCCAGCATGTAAATCACCAGAATAGTCATGCTGATAATGGCATCATCAGCACTAAACATCTTCGTCGCCATTTCAAAACTGTGCAGAAGGGTGCATAGGTCCCTGATCTGAGACCACTCCTCCAGCGTGATTTGCCCCACCTCTGAATCTCGTTGGCCCAGGCTATACGTCAGAACGTATTGCACCAGGGCTTGTCGGTGCTGCCACAGTCGCTGCAACATGTGCAGAGTTGCATTCCACCGGGTAGGCACATCGCATTTTAGCCGGTGAAGTGGCAGGCCCAACGACTTCTGTAGAGATGTAAGTCGCTGAGCTGCAGGATGCGAACGGCGGAAGTGAGCACACAGCGACCGTGCCCTCTGCAGAAGGCCATCTAGTCTGGGATAGTGGGCTAAAAATTGCTGGACAACCAGGTTCAACACGTGAGCCATACAAGGCACGTGTGTGACATTGCCCCGGCGAAGGGCCGCACCCAGGTTTGCAGCATTGTCGCACACGGCCTTCCCTGGTTTCAGGTCCAGTGGAGACAACCATTCATGAAATTGGTTCTCCAGAGCTGACCACAACTCCTCAGCTGTGTGACTCACATTTCCCAGACATTTCAATGTAAAAACCGCCTGATGACGTTGAGCCCTACTGCCAGCATAGTAAGGAGGTGTGCAGGATCCCTTCTGCGCAGTTAGAAAGCTTGTGGCATGACCAGACAGGCTTTGGGTGCAGGTGGAAGACCGAGAGGAGGTTGAGGAGGCAGAAGCAGTGGAGGAACTTTGACATAAAGAGGATTGACGCACAACTCGTGGGGACGGCAAGACTTGGACAGCAGCCCCTTGTCCTGCTGTCACCATAGTTACCCAGTGCCCAGTCAGCGACATGTAACGCCCCTGTCCATGCCTACTCGTCCAAGTGTCTGTGGTGAAATGCACCCTGTCACACACAGAGTTTCTCAAAGAAGCGGTGATGTTGTGTGCGACATGCTGGTGGAGCGCAGGCACACCTTTCTTTGAGAAGTAGTGCCGACTGGGCATCTGGTACTGGGGCACTGCGACGGACATAAGGTCTCGAAAATCCTCTGTGTCCACCAGGCGGAAAGGCAGCATTTCTGTAGCCAAGAGCTTGCAGATGGTGAAATTCAACCTCTTAGCTTTCTCATGGCTAGGAGGAAATGGTCTTTTACTTGTCCACATCTGAGGGACCGAGGGCTGGCTATTGTGCTTAGACGGGGTTGATAAGGGTGTCCCCGGCAAACTGCCGGTCTGTGAGAAAGATGCAGGCGGACATGTTAGGTTGCCTTGATCCAAAGGTGGTGCTATCGATGTCGGACAGCGCTCAAAACCAGCTGGTGTTACCACCTCCAAAGAAAATGATGACCTGCCAATCACGCTGGCTGTTGTGGGTAAAGAGGTGGCAGGTCTGCGCCCCAAAACAGGTGTGACTGCTGTCCCCCCAGTCACAGAGGATGAAGAGGCCGCGGATGCACAAGATATGGCAGACGGTGGTTGGCCCGGCCGGCTAGGCCGCATTGTAGCACACTGAGCTTCCCACTGCAACTTATGCTTCATGTCCATGTGCCGGTTCATGCATGAAGTACTCAAACTATGTATTTTTTGGCCTCTACTTAGCTTTTGCTGACAAATGTTACAGATAACACGAGTTGGGTCATCTTTATCGATCTGAAAAAATGCCCAGGCTATGCAAGGCTTAGCACCCATGCGACCTGAAGAGCCACCACGACTTGTGGTGAGAGGCAGAGTTGTGTTTGAGGATGCAGTTGTTGACGTGCTTCCAGTACTACGTCTCTGTCCAGGAAGGCGCAACCTGACCTCGTCGTCACTAGCATCTTCCTCCACCTCCTCTGCTGACCTCATCTCTTGGCTGACTGTGGGTTGACAGTAAGTGGGATCTCCGACCTCATCATCATCACCCTGTGCGTTATCACACCCGTCGTCCTCAGAGCCAACCTGTTCCTGCCCTGACAAAAAACTAAAGTTGTCGCTCCAATCAGGTATTTGAGTCTTATCATCGTCTTCCTCATTGTCTCCACCAACAGGAGTTACAGTTTGGGAATGAGGGTCTACATTATGGTCAGAACCTTCTGCGTCTGGTCCTGGATCCGACTCATAAAGATTCTGGGCATCAGTGCAGATCATTTCCTCGTCTGGATTCACAGAAGCGCTGGAGTCGACCTCTGATTCCCAGGCTATAGTATGAGTAAACAGCTCTGCAGACTCAACCATCTGTTCTACCTCATACTCAGACGGGCAGCTGGAGATTTGGGAGCTGTGAGGAAGCAAGTGCGATTTGGGTGACACCTTTGAGGACTGGAGTATTTGTGATGTTGAAGTTGATGTGGAGGAGAGCCCACTTAAAGGAGCACTTGATATCCGTTGAAGCACCTGCTGTTTTTGTGCCTCATCTGGAATTTGTAGCGATTGGCGTGGCCGTAAGAAAGGGATCTTATCACATTGTCCGCTAAAAGAAGTAGACATTTTAGTTTGGCTGGAAGATGGTCTTTCTTCTGCAGATGTTACTGTTGCTTTAACACCTACCCCACGGACACAACCTTTTTTCCCCTTCCCAACACGCCTATTCCCCTTTCCACCAGCAGCAGGCCTTTTTCCACTCATTTTGGTGGTTAACTAATTCACAACTCTGGAGTTGTTTGCACAAAAAAACAATGGATGGTAACCGAGCAGAGCTGAGTGGCCAAACTGTGGTATTAGGCCAAAACTATTGGCTGGGTTAGATGCAGAAAAAAATTATTTTGAATTTGCAACCTGATGGAGGTCAGTATAGATGGACTAATAGAGAAAGTCCGACACACTACTAGAAGGCCAAATATTTTTTCAGAGGTAGATGCAGAAAAAAATATATTCAGTTTGCAACCTGATGGAGGTCAGTATAGATGGACTAATACAACAAGTCCCACACACAGCTAGAAGCCCAAATATTTTTTCAGAGGTACTGTAGATGCAGATAAAAATTAGTTTTAATTTGCAACCTGATGGAGGTCAGTATAGATGGACTAATAGAGAAAGTCCGACACACTACTAGAAGGCCAAATATTTTTTCAGAGCTAGATGCAGAAAAAAATTATATTCAGTTTGCAACCTGATGGAGGTCAGTATAGATGGATTAATAGAACAAGACCAACACACAGCTAGAAGCCCAATATTTTTTCAGAGGTAGATGCAGAAAAAAATATATTCAGTTTGCAACCTGATGGAGGTCAGTATAGATGGACTAATAGAACAAGTCCCACACACTGCTAGAAGCCCAAATATTTTTTCAGAGGTACTGTAGATGCAGATAAAAATTAGTTTTAATTTGCAACCTGATGGAGGTCAGTATAGATGGACTAATAGAGAAAGTCCGACACACTACTAGAAGGCCAAATATTTTTTCAGAGCTAGATGCAGAAAAAAATTATATTCTGTTTGCAACCTGATGGAGGTCAGTATAGATGGACTAATAGAGAAAGTCCGACACACTACTAGAAGGCCAAATATTTTTTCAGAGGTAGATGCAGAAAAAAATATATTCAGTTTGCAACCTGATGGAGGTCAGTATAGATGGATTAATAGAACAAGACCCACACACAGCTAGAAGCCCAATATTTTTTCAGAGGTAGATGCAGAAAAAACTATATTCAGTTTGCAACCTGATGGAGGTCAGTATAGATGGACTAATAGAACAAGTCCCACACACTGCTAGAAGCCCAAATATTTTTTCAGAGGTACTGTAGATGCAGATAAAAATTAGTTTTAATTTGCAACCTGATGGAGGTCAGTATAGATGGACTAATAGAGAAAGTCCGACACACTACTAGAAGGCCAAATATTTTTTCAGAGCTAGATGCAGAAAAAAATTATATTCAGTTTGCAACCTGATGGAGGTCAGTATAGATGGATTAATAGAACAAGACCAACACACAGCTAGAAGCCCAATATTTTTTCAGAGGTAGATGCAGAAAAAAATATATTCAGTTTGCAACCTGATGGAGGTCAGTATAGATGGACTAATAGAACAAGTCCCACACACTGCTAGAAGCCCAAATATTTTTTCAGAGGTACTGTAGATGCAGATAAAAATTAGTTTTAATTTGCAACCTGATGGAGGTCAGTATAGATGGACTAATAGAGAAAGTCCGACACACTACTAGAAGGCCAAATATTTTTTCAGAGCTAGATGCAGAAAAAAATTATATTCTGTTTGCAACCTGATGGAGGTCAGTATAGATGGACTAATAGAGAAAGTCCGACACACTACTAGAAGGCCAAATATTTTTTCAGAGGTAGATGCAGAAAAAAATATATTCAGTTTGCAACCTGATGGAGGTCAGTATAGATGGATTAATAGAACAAGACCCACACACAGCTAGAAGCCCAATATTTTTTCAGAGGTAGATGCAGAAAAAACTATATTCAGTTTGCAACCTGATGGAGGTCAGTATAGATGGACTAATAGAACAAGTCCCACACACTGCTAGAAGCCCAAATATTTTTTCAGAGGTACTGTAGATGCAGATAAAAATTAGTTTTAATTTGCAACCTGATGGAGGTCAGTATAGATGGACTAATAGAGAAAGTCCGACACACTACTAGAAGGCCAAATATTTTTTCAGAGGTAGATGCAGAAAAAAATATATTCAGTTTGCAACCTGATGGAGGTCAGTATAGATGGATTAATAGAACAAGACCCACACACAGCTAGAAGCCCAATATTTTTTCAGAGGTAGATGCAGAAAAAAATATATTCAGTTTGCAACCTGATGGAGGTCAGTATAGATGGACTAATAGAACAAGTCCCACACACTGCTAGAAGCCCAAATATTTTTTCAGAGGTACTGTAGATGCAGATAAAAATTAGTTTTAATTTGCAACCTGATGGAGGTCAGTATAGATGGACTAATAGAATGATGCTATGCCCAAAAGATTTTACTTCACTAGGTGCAGTAAAAAAATTGGTATTCTATACACAGGTGGTATATCTTGCAACACAGATAGGCTACTCCACTGACTAACACACTCTGCAATAGGCCAAAAAGGATTAGCTTTGCTAGATTCAGCCAAATGCTGTGAAAAAAACTTGCACAGCACTGGCACAGACCTGCCTGGCAAAAACTGATAGGAACTCATGTAACCTAGTCCTGAAAAGGACTCCAATTACAATTAGTCTTTACTCCCACAATCTATCTATTTAAGAGCACAGACCTCCCTGATAAAAGTCGTAGGAAATGCTGTAACCTAGTCCTTAAAAGGACTGCAATCACAACTATTCCCTACTCCCAAGCTATCTGTATATTTGTGCGAAAATTGGCTTGAAATTAACAAGGTATAGCGCACACAGCAACAGCGGTGCCGTCTAACACGCAGCTGCAGCAGTGAGAAAATGGTGGCGACGGGGAAAATGGCTTGGTCTTATAGGGCAAGGACATGTGACATACACTGCCAATCACACATGCCCTTGCTTGTGTGAAAAAAAGCACTTCGCTCCGTGTGTGCGCTGCTGATAGGCTGACAGATTGCACCTCCCCACTGTAAATGTGGGAAAGAGAAAAAAAAATGGAGATCTTCATTGTTCCTGCAGAGATCCATCCCCTGCCCCTCCCCCCACCCCGCTGTACACTCAAACTGCGTATTAACATTAATTTTCATCATTACTGAGAAAAAATCCAGTTATGATTTTGGTGCACGAACAGTTATCGAACATAACCTCGAACAGCCGAATTTTTATCAAATTGTTCGTGTTCGCCGAACGGCTCGAACACCGCCCAAAACAGCTCGAATTTGAGATTGGCGAACAGTTCGAGTAGAACAACGCTCATCTCTAGTCCCCAGCCGCCACTATTTCTCCCAGTGTGCCGTCCCCACATTACACAAGCACGTGTCCCAAAACATTATCTGTGCCCTCAACAACGCAGTTACCGGTAAAGTCCACCTAACCACGGACACGTGGACAAGTGCTTGTGGGCAGGGATGGTACATTTCGCTGATGGCACACTGGGTTAACATAGTGGAAGCCGGGACCCAGTCGGACCTTGGGACGGAACACGTCCTCCCGACGCCAAGGATTGCAGGCCCTAGGTCAATCAGGGTTGCCCCCACGGTCTACAGCTCCTGAACCTCATGCTCCTCAGCCTCCTCCTCCTCAGCCTCCATCTCCGAAATGACCACATCAGTCACAAGCTGGAAGCACTGCAGCACTGCCTCGGCCAAGCGGCAACAGGCTGTGCTGAAGCTAATATGCTTAGGTGAAAAAACACACAATGCTGAAGAGTTATGGACAGCTCTGAAAGAGCAGGCAGATCTGTGGCTCAAACCGCTGAACCTACAGCCAGGCATGGTCGTGTGTGACAATGGCCGGAACCTGGTGGCGGCTCTGAGGCGAGGCGAGCTCACACACGTACCATGCCTGGCCCATGTGCTTAACCTCGTGGTTCAGCGGTTACTCAAATCCTACCCGGAGCTGCCGGATCTGCTTGTTAAAGTATGCCGCCTGTGTGCCCATTTTAGAAAGTCAGCTACAGCTTCCGCCGCCCTTGCAGTGTTTCAGCAATGTTTGCAGCTTCTGGCTCACAGACTGGTGTGTGATGTCCCCACACGTTGGAACTCTACATTGCAGATGTTGGGAAGGATTTGTGAGCAGAAGAGGGCAGTTGTTGAGTACCAGCATCAAAAAGGCTATCGGTATTCAGTTCAGACTCCACACATAAGACCTCAGTAGTGGACGTGGATGTCAGACATATGTACCATCCTCCAAAACTTTGAGGACTCCACCAAGATGGTGAGCGGCGATGACGCCATAATTAGCGTCACCATCCCGCTTCTCTGTCTTCTGAAACGCTCTCTGCTCACAATCAAAGATGATGCATTGCAGGCGGAGCACGATAAGATGGAGCAATTAACCATACAGGGTGATTACACACAGCCAAGCCTCATCTCATCCCAACGTGGATTGGGTGACAATGAGGAAGAGGAGGAGGAGGAAGGACAGGAACTAGTTTCATGCACTATAGACGGTGCTATCTGCACAGCTGTCATACCGTCTGTTCAGCGTGGATGGCCAGAGGACAGAGAGGAGGAGGAGGAGAGCATGGTCAGTCATCCTCTTGGTGAGGACACGGAAGTCTTGCCTGTTAGTAGTCTGGCACGCATGGCTGAGTTTATGTTATGCTGCCTTTCCCATGACCCTCGCATTCTCAAAATTTTAGGTCATTACTGGTTGGTGACACTTCTAGACCCACTCTACAAGGAGAACTTTATATCTCTTATTCCTGAGGCGGACAGGTGTACAAAAATGAGGCAGTACCAGAAGGCCCTTGTTGCGGAACTATTAAAAAAATTCCCATCTGAAAACGCTGGAGGCAGAGGGCACACTTCGTTCGACAACCAAGGCCCCCACTCTGTCACTTCTTCTCTCTGACTGAACACTGTTCTAAGATGGTGCCCACCTTTTATACCTCCCTCTAGAACATGAGCCCAGGTGACCAGCAACCAATGGGCTCCTATCTACGCTCAGGAACCAACCCCTAACTGCTCCTACATCACTGGGTATTCCTACCCCCTCCCCACTCCAGCCAGGGACATGGTCTGTTGTGCCTGCATTTCTGTCTAATGGGAGCACCGTTGAGCTGTCCCTCGGAAATGGGGTGAGTGTGCTGTATGCAGCTAACTGAACCCTGGTCCATACTCCATCCTTACCCGGGAGTGTAATATCACACCTCTGGCAGAGGTGCAATACCCCTGTTGCGGCCGAGCCCTCGGGGCGCTACATTTTTATGATGCCTGTAAAAAAACTTTTTTATACAGTATGTTCATGTATACCCTCCAGGAGTAAATGTTTGTCAGCCCATACACTTAGTGCATGGCATTACAAGTATAGGAGGCCCGCTCCTTTCTAATGGTAAAAAATTTTTATGATGCGCTCCTCCACATCTCTTCCAAGGGCCATTGAAGTGCTTCCAAATTTTTGGCAGCCCTTGCAGTCACTGCATAGTCCAACACTATGGGAGACTCTCTCCTTTCTAATGGGAATTTGTCATTACTGTGGCCTGGTCTATGTGTCTTTAAATTCTTAGTGGGTTTTTTCCTAAACTTGGTCAGCCGTTGGACTCACTGCATACCCTATAACTGTATAGCAGACCCTCTCCTTTCTAATGGGAACATGTCATATCTTGTTACTGTGGCCCTGCTCTGTGTGTCTTTAAATTCTTAGTGGGGATTTTCCTAAAATCGGTCAGCCGTTGGACTCACTGCATACCCTATAAAAGTAGAGCCGACCCTATCATTTCTAATGGGAATTTGTCGTTACTGTGGCCCTGCTCTATGTGTCTTTAAATTCTTAGTGGGTTTTTTCCTAAAATTGGTCAGCCGTTGGACTCACTGCATACCCTATAACTGTATAGCAGACCCTGTCCTTTCTAATGGGAGCATGTCGTACCTTGTTACTGTGGCCCTGCTCTGTGTGTCTTTAAATTCTTATTGGGGTTTTTCATTAAAATTTGTCAGCCGTTGGATTCACTGCATACCCTATAACTGTATAGCAGACCCTCTCCTTTCTAACGGGAACATGTACCTTGTTACTGTGGCCATGCTCTTTGTGTCTTTAAATTGTTAGTTTTTTTTCAAAAATTTTGGCCACCCTTGCAGTCACAGCATGGGCATTACCACTATAGAAGACCCGCTCCTTTATAATGGGAACATTTTTTTTACTGAGACCCTCCTCTATGTCTCTTCAAAGGGGTATTAGGTTGCGTCCAAATTTTTGACAACCCTTGCAGTCACTGGATGCGCAATAACAGTATAGGAGACCCACTTGTTAATAATGGGAACAACAAAGCATAGCCCTCTGATGGCTCTCTAACAATAGCTAGGGCCGACTGCTGGCCTTTTAAGAATAGTAAGGGCCGTCTGACGTCCCTATAAAAATAGGCTTTATGACTTTCAGAGTCCCTCCATCATAAATAAAACAGGATGTGTCTGATGACACCACATTGCCAGATGAGGTTGTAAAATGTTAAAATGACATTTCCCGGTGAATGCATTTGTCATAAAAAATAACATAAAAAAACATAACAATAGGATCTTTCTTTAGTATAAAAAACAGCATCACCAATTTAACCTCAATGTAATCACATTGTTCAGCTCATGCACCTCCTCCTCCATCTCTGAAATGACCACATCAGTCACAAGCTGACAGCACTGCAGCACTGCCTTGGCCAAACAGCAACAGGCTGTGCTGAAGATAACATGCTTAATGCTTAATTGACAAACCGCCCAGCGCTGCAAAGTTGTTGAAAGCTGTAACACAGCAGCTTGATCTGTGGCTCTCACCGCTGAACATACAGCCAGGCATGGTCGTGTGTTACAATGGGCGGAACCTGGTGACGGAGAAATGACAACCGGGGTAGATACTGTTTCCCTCTATGCCAGTCCTTTCACAGAGCTAAAGAATATGGCTGTGGTGAAATACAACTCCCACTGAGAAGCTGTTTCAGATTGAAAAACATTGTGCCCACCAGAGGATTTGTTTCTGAGGGCTAACCTTTCTCACCCGCTCAAGAGCCCCATAGCAGCTGCAAAGTTAGCGCTATCATGAACTCTCCTGAGGTAGAAGCCAAGGCACACCAGAGAATTCTCTGGTGGGACTGTCCAACCCTGCCGAGAAGCAGTCCTGGCTAAGAAAAGTGTGTGGGAAGATTCCAGGACACTCTATTTTTACTGAGGAGGAAACACATGCAAATGTAGCACCCTGAGGATTCGGCTGCTACAGGGGTATTGCACCTCAACCCAGAGGTGTGATATTCCACTCCCGGGTAAGGATGGAGTGTGGAACTGAGCTCAGATAGACTGCATGCACTACATACATCCCATTTCAGAGGAGCAGGCCGACGGTACTCCCACTTAGAAATGTGCAGGTACAACCGAGCCTGTTCCTGGCTGGAGTGGGAGGGGGGTGGTACATCCCATGTAGTGTAGGGGCAGATAGGGGGAGCAGTCTGGGTAGTGATAGGAGCTCATTGGGTGCTGGTCACCTGAGCTCACACATAGAGGGATATATAAGGAGGGCACCAACTTAGATCAGAGTCAGACGCAGAGAGTCAGTCAGCTGCAGAGGACAAGTCTGATGCAGAGAGCAGGAAACAGCAGCCCTGGAGAGAGAGAGAGTGGAGCAGAGAAAGACCCAGAGGGGGAAGACTGAAGGGACCCAAGAACCCAAATTAGAGCACCGGGTGAGGAGTCAGCATCAGGGTACCGGAACCCAAGCTGGTGGGGGCAAAAACAATCCCCAGCCAGAGACCGGAGACCGTGGGCAGTGTCTGTCACGGTCACCCACCACATTCACCCCGAAGGCACACCACATGCAGGGTCAGGGAACCCAGGGCCAAGGGTGTCCCAAAAGAAGGCCCGAGGGAGCTGGACCTAGGTGAATCCCTGGTGGGGACGGCTGAAGAAAGGACAGAGGGAGAGCTCAGGGCCACGCTCCGGACTTGTTTGGGGGTTGGCTGGATCCAGGACCTGGTGGACGCAGCACGGCTCGGGTGGTCACTAGCAGCTGGAGTGACCAGTACAACATCTGCAGTAAGTAAACACCCTTAACTGCACAACCCGAGTCTGTCTTCATTGCCGGCTGCACCGCACCACCACAACCCCCATCCTCTGCGCCTGTCCCCTCTGAGGCTATACCCCTCCCGTTGGGGGTTATCCCACCAAGCTGCGCACCCACCATCAGCCTCAGCGGACCCTGCTGCAGCGGCGGCCACAGTGACCGCATCACAACGGGTGGCGTAGTCGACACAAAAGAACTTTAGTAACATCTGTAAAGCTGCCACATAACACTGAGCTTGACGCCCTGGGCACGGGACCGGGTCACAGCCGCTCGGAGACTACAACCCCCCCCCCATCTGATCCGGTGCCGGGTATTCCCCTCAAAAAGGAATATGTCCCAGGGGGCGCGTCAACTTTGGCGTAGTCGGCAGGATTACGTGCCCGCAACACCCGGGTACTGCGTGCCTGAAGAAAAGTGCAAGTTTACCTCAGAAAGAAGTCTCCCGCCGGTTCCGGAGGGTCCACGCCATCGGACTCCATCACCAGTCGTTTCCCGCCGATTGTCCGCCATTTCCAGCTTGTTCCCGCCATCTGCAGAGTTTCCCGCCACTGGGCGACGCTTCCCGCCAAAACCGCAGATTTCCCGCCTTGGAAGAGCAGCGGACGCCATTATGGGCGTGCCAAAGGAGGGCAAGAGGCCACCTCCCATCGTGGGCCAGGACAGAAAATGGCGCCAAAAGTGGAAACCGCCCCCACCAACAGAGACTGTGATGCTGGAGGTGTCTGTCAGCGTGAAAGAACTCCCCCTGGAGCTGACAGTCACCGAGTTGCCCCGGGACCGCCCTCGAAGTGGGAGGAGACGAAAGAGAAGAGAAAAGATGGGTGTCGCTTGGAGCAGTGTGGAGCGAGCGCACCCGGAGGCAAGAGGTCTAACGAGGAGTAGCGGAGGAGCTCACCCGGAGATGGAGAGAAAGCAGAACAGCACCGGCCCGCTGGCCAGGAGTCTGCTAGAGACCGAGGAAGGAGGGCAGAGCAGCACCGGCCCGCTGGCCAGGAGCCTGCCGGAAGCCGAGCAGAGCAGCACCGACCCGATGGTCAGGAGCCTGCTAGAGTCCACAACCCCGCTAGGTCTAGCGGAGATCCTAGCGCAGCTCCCCCGAGACCGGGAGTGTGCACAAACTGCCCTGGAGGGCCTCGCAAGGAGGATGGCCCGGGTACAGCGCGAGATACTGGCGGAGTGGAGCCGGGAGATGGCCCAGCAACCAGAGACCAGTCAACGGAGCACGCTACCCTGGAAGAGGAAGCAGACCGCCTCTGAGGATGGCGCAGGAGGACCCAAGGCCGGAGACGGCGCCGAGGAGGGAGCCGAACGCATGGAGGCAGGTAAAGGGGACGCCTATACCCCAAGCCGTGACACCGCTTACCTGCCCCAGCTCCCCGTCGCAGAGCCCGAAAGTCCCCCTGCTGTGCCCGTAGCCGCCAGGTCACCGCCATGGACTAGGCCCCGACCGGAAGCCGCCGCCGCGACCCCTGTGACGTCACACGCACCGACCCGGAGCGTGACAAAGCAGGAATTACCACCAGCCTGGTCGCAAGGCCTAGTACCCCCGGGCGCCGCACCACCAACAGCGCCCCCTACCTCCGCGGAGCCTCCGGCCTGGCCGCAAGGCCAGGTAGCCCAGGGCGCCGCCGTCCTAACGGTGCCCTTCACCTTCCAGGTGCCCCAGGCCTGGCCGCAAGGCCTGGGCAACCCGGGCGCCATCACCACCGCGCCCGCGCCCGCAATACCAAGGGTGCCACACCTGGGGGAGGACCTCTTCAGCCAGCTCACATGGCCGGACGGGCAGCCCTTCATCTGGCCCGAAGGATACCATGAGCTGGGGCGGCAACAGAGACGAGGGCCCTTGTGTGAGCCCCTGATCCCGGCTCCGAAGCCCGTGACTCGGGTCTCGCCTCCTTTGGAAGACGCACAGTTTGAGTGGGACCCCACCGGAGAAGATCTAATGGGGTTCACTCAGGAAACTCGGGCAGTCGCCGCTGAGCGGACTGAGTGTTGTCGTCAGCAGCTAGCAGAGTTTACGAGAGAACGGGAGGAGAGGCGGGTCAGAGAACAACAGGCCCAAATCCGGAGCGCGGAGCAGAAGAGCCGGACTAGGAGGAACCCCCGTGCAGCGCATTGTCCCCGCACCATCGGGACAGTGATAAAGTTCAACCCGCAGCATGGGTGGGGCTTTATTCGGGACCGTAACAACCGCGGTGACGTTTTTGTGACTCGCAGAGACGTCGAGTCCCACCTGCCGGAAGGTCACAAAGGCCGTGACCTCTACGTCGGAGACGAGGTCACTTTCACCCGGCACAAGTGTGCCAAAGGACCTTACGCCCTCCACGTACACCGCTTGACGGAGGAGGAGTTGCGGTACGGAGAGGAGGAGCCAGAGGACCCGGACGGGTCTGAAGCAACACCATATCAAGAAAGAGCAGGAGGAAGACGCCGTTGAGTGCGGCCGAGAAGTGATGTAAATAGTTACCCAATCGGGGTATAAAGGAACTGAAACTGGAACTGTTGCTGCTGCTAAAATAGTCCCCGTTGGGACCAGTGAACTGTTTACCCGTTAACCCCTTAATCCTACAGGCTGAGGACTGTGAGCAGCCATTCCCTTTCCTCTAACTGGCCGAGGACTGAGAGCGGCCAACTTCCCCTGTATATAGTTGCGCTTCCTAAAGCGCCCCCTACCGGTTTTATAGAAAACCAGTTTTTCTAAGAGACTGTCGCACTTTTCCCGGACACACGTTGCACAGTGTCCGTAGGAGGAACCAGAGACAAGAGAAGTCTACGAGAAAGTTTTATCTGATAAGATATGTTATATATATAATGTCTTATATGTTTTATATGTTTATATGAAAAATTTGTATGTTTTGGTGTTTTATGTCTTACAGCCCGAGGACGTGCTGTGATTTACCAGGGGGGAATGTAGCACCCTGAGGATTCGGCTGCTACAGGGGTATTGCACCTCAACCCAGAGGTGTGATATTCCACTCCCGGGTAAGGATGGAGTGTGGAACTGAGCTCAGATAGACTGCATGCACTACATACATCCCATTTCAGAGGAGCAGGCCGACGGTACTCCCACTTAGAAATGTGCAGGTACAACCGAGCCTGTTCCTGGCTGGAGTGGGAGGGGGGTGGTACATCCCATGTAGTGTAGGGGCAGATAGGGGGAGCAGTCTGGGTAGTGATAGGAGCTCATTGGGTGCTGGTCACCTGAGCTCACACATAGAGGGATATATAAGGAGGGCACCAACTTAGATCAGAGTCAGACGCAGAGAGTCAGTCAGCTGCAGAGGACAAGTCTGATGCAGAGAGCAGGAAACAGCAGCCCTGGAGAGAGAGAGAGTGGAGCAGAGAAAGACCCAGAGGGGGAAGACTGAAGGGACCCAAGAACCCAAATTAGAGCACCGGGTGAGGAGTCAGCATCAGGGTACCGGAACCCAAGCTGGTGGGGGCAAAAACAATCCCCAGCCGGAGACAGGAGACCGTGGGCAGTGTCTGTCACGGTCACCCACCACATTCACCCCGAAGGCACACCACATGCAGGGTCAGGGAACCCAGGGCCAAGGGTGTCCCAAAAGAAGGCCCGAGGGAGCTGGACCTAGGTGAATCCCTGGTGGGGACGGCTGAAGAAAGGACAGAGGGAGAGCTCAGGGCCACGCTCCGGACTTGTTTGGGGGTTGGCTGGATCCAGGACCTGGTGGACGCAGCACGGCTCGGGTGGTCACTAGCAGCTGGAGTGACCAGTACAACATCTGCAGTAAGTAAACACCCTTAACTGCACAACCCGAGTCTGTCTTCATTGCCGGCTGCACCGCACCACCACAACCCCCATCCTCTGCGCCTGTCCCCTCTGAGGCTATACCCCTCCCGTTGGGGGTTATCCCACCAAGCTGCGCACCCACCATCAGCCTCAGCGGACCCTGCTGCAGCGGCGGCCACAGTGACCGCATCACAACGGGTGGCGTAGTCGACACAAAAGAACTTTAGTAACATCTGTAAAGCTGCCACATAACACTGAGCTTGACGCCCTGGGCACGGGACCGGGTCACAGCCGCTCGGAGACTACAACCCCCCCCCCATCTGATCCGGTGCCGGGTATTCCCCTCAAAAAGGAATATGTCCCAGGGGGCGCGTCACAAACATGGGGAGAACATACAAATTTCTTGCAGATGTTGTCCTTGCTGGGATTTGAACCCAGGATCCCAGTGCTGTAAGACTTCAGTGCTAACCACTGATCCAATGTGCTGCCGTTCACCCTCTAATATCTAACAGGCTGGAGAAACTTGAACCTACTGCCACTCTATCATCAGCTCCTTTGTGAGAAAATGTATTTGGGCAGCCACTCAGTCTACCAAATAAAATTCCAGAGAAGGAAATTGAGGATGGCTTCGCTACTGGTACTGGGGGCAGTGTTAATACCATAGTGTTGTACCATAGTTTGCTGGAAATATTCCAGGCTGGTAGGAGGCAAGAAAATTCCCACAGAAAAGTACCAGCAGTAATGTTCAGGCCACATTTCAAGTGCAAGCAGCTTTAGAGGACTTCCTGGGAGAAATGACACGCAGGGTAGATATGGTTTACCTCTATGCCAGTCCTTTCACTGAGCTAAATACAACTCTTATCAAAAAAAGTTGTGGACTGGCTCCGTACCGTCCCTGGCCACATTCACCTGTCCACGTGTTTGTGGTTAGGCAGTCCTTCTTAGTAAGTGCACTGGGTAGGGCATGGGTAATGTTGTGGGACCCGTGCTTGTGGAAGGCGAAGGCGATACCGGGAAAAATACTGGCGGCTGGGGACCGAGTATGGACACCCGGCCGCCGCCTGCATGAGGTTGTGAAAAGCTTCCATCTCCACAAGCTTAAAAGGCCATATTTCAAGTGCAAAGAGCTGCCCAGAAATCTGTCAGTTTAGTGTTGCGGCCTGTGGGTGGGTGGGTGGCTGGCTGCATACTTGCAATTGCAATCCAAGTAACAGAAAACTAAGCAGATGATGGCCTCTATCATCATCATGGCCTCAACTCGGCACTATGAACTCTCCTGAAGGAGAAGCCAGGGCCCGCCGGAGGAGTCTCCGGTTCTCTGGTGGGCCCGTGCAACCCTGCCGAAAAGCAGCCCTGGCTAAGAAAAGTGTGGGGGAAGGTTCCTGGACACTCTATGGCTGCTTTTTTAATGCGGATCGGCCATGCTTATGCATGTTATTTCTCAAAACGCATTACGGATCAGGCCATTTTCCAACTCTGTATTCAAGAAATTAAATGCGCAAAGAAAGATGTGTGTGTGTCAAAGCACCATTGACAAGTGCGAGTTGATGTTGGATGGGCTGCCATTGCTTCTGCAACAAGCTCAATTACAGGATTTTCTGGGAGAAATGACACGCAGGGTAGATACGGTTTCCCTCTATGCCAGTCCTTTCACCGAGCTAAATACAACTCTTAGCAAAAAAAGTTGTGGACTGGCTCCGTACCGTCCCTGGCCACATTCACCTGTCCACGTGTTTGTGGTTAGGCGGTCCTTCCCAGTAAGTGCACTGGGGAGGGCACGGGTAATGTTATGGGACCCGTGCTTGTGGAAGGCGGAGGCGATACCGGGAAATATAGTGGCGGCTGGGGACCGAGTATGGACACCCGACCGTCGCCGGCATGAGGTTATGAAAAGCTTCCGCCTCCACGAGCCTAAAAGGCCACATTTCAAGTGCAAGCAGCTGTCAAAAATTTGGCAGTATAGTATTGCAGCCTGTGGTTGTGTGGCTGCCGGCATTCTTGTGCTTGCATTCCAAGGAATGGGGTAGGGACAACTGAACACTGCAGTGGGACAAGGAGATGGACGGTGATTGTTGCAAGTCTGCAATGACAGGTGCATGGCGGGAGGCATCTTCGCATGTGCCAAGGATCACTTATGATGGGCACACATTTAGGCAGTGACCTGGGAGTCAGAGATGTTTCCAGAGGTCTTCCCCTTGCTGTTCCCATGTCTTTTCAGCACTGTATGCATGTGTCTGATGATGTGTCACACACCACATGGCCAGATAAGGTTGTAAAATGTTAAAATGACATTTCCTGGTGAATGCATTTGTCTTGGTTGAAAGCAATGCAAAAGTGCAAAAACGTGTCAAAAATGCTACGTGTGTAGGAGTATTTTTGTTTTTGTTTATTTATTTTGCCTTATATACAAGTCATCACCCTGGAAAGGATGTTCCTTACGCCGTAAAAGTGGCGTAATACTCTGACGACGTTGTTGACAGCAGTGATCTGGGAGTCAGAGATGCTTCCAGGGGTCTTTCCCATGCTGTTCCCATGTCATTTGAGCACAGTTCCCATCGATTTGGGCAATTTTTAGGCCCTCTGCAGACCGCCGTGGGGAGCCACCTGAAAAATGCTCAAGTTTCCCCTAGACTTATATTGGGCTCATTGCTCGGGTTGAGCACCCGAGTATTTCAATTTGCTCGACCCGAGCAACGAGTACTCGAGCATTTTAGTGCTCGCTCATCACTAATGACAACCAAAAACATCCAAATAATCCTGATCAAAAAGTTCACATACCCTGGTGATTTTGGCCTGATAACATGCACAGAATTTGACACAAATGGGTTTGAATGGCTACTAAAGGTAACGTCCTCACCTGTGACCTGTTTGCTTGTAATCAGTGTGTGTGCATAAAGCTGAGTGAGTTTCTGGGATCCAGCCACTGACGTTTCTGGATTTTGAGATGGGGAAAGCAAAAGAATTATCAACGGATCTACGGGAAAAGGTAGTTGAACTGTATAACACAGGAAAGGGAGGCAAAAAGAGTATAACACAGGAAAGGGATACAAAAAGATATCCCAGGAATTGATAATGCCAGTCTGCAGTGTTCAAACTGTGATTAACAAATGGAAAATCAGATGCTCTGTAAAAACCCAACCACAGTCAGGTAGACCAACAAAAATTTCAGCCACAACTGCCAAGAAAATTGTTCGGGATGCAAAGAAAAACCAACAAATAACATCAGCTGAGAACACACTTAGGGGTGTACTCACTTTTGTTGCCAGCGGTTTAGACATTAATGGCTGTGTGTTGAGTTATTTTGCAGGCACACCAAATTTACAGTTAAACAAGCTGTACACTGACTACTGTACATTGTATCAAAGTGTCGCATCTTCAGTGTTGTCCCATCAAAAATATATATATGTATTCCGGCCCATTTTTGGAGTTTTGTGTGAAATTATGTCCAATTTGCCTTTTTTTTCTCAGATTTTTTGTGTTGTTCCAATAAACACAAAGGAAATAAACATGCGTGTAATAAAACATGTGTAATTTTCTGAAACAATTTCAAGGGTGCCAGCACTTTCCGCCATGACTGTATATGCAGGTAGAGTCCTTAACCCCTTTACAACCCAAAGTGGTTTGCACGTTAATGAGAAGGCCAATTTTTACAATTCTGACCACTGTCACTTTATGAGGTAATTACTTTGGAACGCTTCAACGGATCCCCCTGGTTCTGAGAATATTTTTTCATGACATATTGTACTTTATGATTGTGGTAAAATTTCTTCGATATCACTTGTGTTTATTTGTGAAAAAAAACAGATATTTGGCGAAAATTTTGAAAATTTTGCAATTTTCAAAATTTGAATTTTTATGCCCTTAAATCGGAGAGATATGTCACACAAAAAAAGTTAATAAATAACATTTCCCATATGTCTACTTTACATCAGCACAATTTTGGAACCCAAATTTATTTTTATTAGGGAGCTATAAGGGTTAAAATTGACCAGCGATTTCTCATTTCTCCAACAAAATTTACAAAACCATTTTATTAGGGACCGCATCACATTTGAAGTCACTTTGAGGGGTCTTTATGACTGAAAATACCCAAAAGTGACACCATTCTTAAAACTGAACCCCTCAGTGAATCAGGTCATCATGGCAACATCCGGGAAGCCGCGGCACACATTGCTGGACGCCGGCAGGAGAGGTGACTATCCCGGTCACCTCCCCTTGCCCCCGCAATGCTACGAACGACTTCGATCGCAGCATTGCGGGGGTTAATGTGCGGGACCTCTCCCAGCACATAGCACCGGGTGTCAGCTGTGACAATCAGTTGACACCCGGCGGCGATCACGCCCGCACAGCCTGTGTGCGGGCGCGATCGCAAAGATGTACTAATACGTATCAGGCTCTTAAGTCCCAGGGCGCAGATACGTATCAGTACGTCTTGGGCTTTAAAGAAGTTAAAATTATGTGAAAATGGGAAAAGTCACAAAACTTTGCAACTTTTCAAGAGCTTTATGCCAGTTTTCTGGCAAAAACACTGGTGAATCGGGTTCATAATCTCTAATCCTTTCAGCTCCCTTTAATTAGACTACTTTCAACAAACTAATTATAAGTATTGGGTCTGTTTTTTTTTTTAATGCTTTTAAAATAATTGTAAATATTTTCAACCCCCTTTTGTTATAAGGATTTCCCAAAAATTAGCTAATCATAGGTTGTCCTGCATTCGTGACAGTGATTGACTGCGCGGTCACTTGGAAGTTTACATTGGCATCACTACAGGGCCGGTAAAGAAGGACTGTCAGGGACCACCAGAGTGTGGTAAAATGCGCCAACTAATTCATAATTCATTTAATTCTCACACAATATACTAAGTTAGTGTAAGTCTACAAAAAAGCAACAAAACTTGGTGCTAAAAAAATTGAGCATAACTTTTTGAAAAATGAGCCAGGTTATGCCAAATCTTACATATTTTGTGACTTTGTGATCAGTTATCAACACAAATATTTTACTCAAATTACCAGATCGATGGATAAGCATTGGGACTTTTCCCTAAATCTCTCCAAAACATCACCGCTTATAGAAGACCACCCTCATATCCAGATCAGATTTTCTGTGAGAGATGCCCAGATTCACAATATAGTATGCATACTGGCCATCTATGAGAAGTCCACCCCAATGGAAGTCCAGTTATTAAAGGAGATTTTACTGTTTATATAAGGGGCAGACAATGACAGTGAAGGGCCCTTAATCAGGACTTCTGATCTGGGCCCCCCACCCTCCATCAGGCACCACCTACATATACATTTCCATGTATATTTATATTAGGCACACATATAAAATTTGCACATGCTAATACTCTATACACATTTTAACGTATGCATATACATAGTGCACACAAACATAAAATACGGACATACACATAAGATGCACATACACAGTATAGAGTCCCGGTAGTCCTCATAGTTTTAAGCATGGACCCTGGCAAATTGTAGACGGACTTTTATTGTTCATGGGCTTTAAGGGAGAGAGGCTTCCTTTGTGGAGGACACTCATGAATGCCATTCATTTGCAGTGTACACCGTGTCGTGTCATGGAAAACACTCGCCCTGGTTTGGCTTTCTACTTCTTCAGCTAATAGCAATGAATTTGCCTGTCGATTTTCTTCTCATCAGAAGATGCTTTTGTTTAGATGTTAACTTCCATCTGACTGATAAGAAAAGCTTTGCTGATCTTCTTGTAGACTTCACATTTTTTGTAAAGAAATTATTTTCTTTCTCAGAAATGTCTTGTGACATTTCTCTTCTATGTGGTGCCACTTACCCTTCTCATCAGAGGACGCTTTTGTTTAGGTGTTAACTTCCATAGTCGGCCTGGACGTCTCTGTAAGATGGTTGCAGTTCCATCTTTGTTATAGTTTTGCATCACTTTTGCTACAGTATTCTGACTGATAAGTAAAGTTTTGCTGATCTTCTTGTAGACTTCACATTTATTGCAAAGAAATTATTTTCTTTCTCAGGTTTTGTGACATTTCCCTTCTATGTGGTGCCATTGCTGATAGCATGAAATGGGAAGGAGTTTTCTTTATTAAGTAACTTCCTTTTACAGACACCTGTCTGCTGGACATCTGTTTAATGAATAATTACACTTACCTGTGGTTCAGTTCTTGTTAATTAGAATTTTGTTGTCTAAACTTAGCTTTTCTCTTAAGACTGTTACTGGGATGTTCTCATTTTTGAAACATGATCTTGAATGAGTTTGTTAAGAAAATTACTTTTTTGGGGTCTGCAAAATACTAAATCTTGTTTGCATTCAATGGCTCAAATTTGCGAGAGTATTTTGTAGTATGGTATCCCATATAAAATGATGATTCTGAAAGGAAACTACAGGTTTGCTGACAAATCTATTTGGGTGTACTGATTTATGCTAAACACTGTATATATATATATATATATATATATATATATATATAAACCTTATAAGTTTGGTATCACAGTAATCGTACTACTGACTCTGAATCATTTTGTCAGTTTGTTTTTACAACACAATACACACTGTAAAATGAAGGAACCCAAACCTGGCATTTTTTCTCATTTTTCAACACATTATATGATAAAATGAATGGTGTTGTTCAAAACTACAACACTAAGCGTCAGCACACTGTGATTTGCTGATCTGTAAGATGCGTTCTTTGTGCTGTGAAAATACACAGCTGTGATATCTCACCAAATATTCATAGTGGGAACTTAAAATTATGTTTTTCTGCCATGATTAAGGATGGTTTGGATGTATGAAACATGTTGACCTTTTATTTCTATCTTTGTGGAATTAAGGCTGCATGAACCAGTCACCAACCATTATCTGTATATGTACAAATATTAAGTGCTACTGAGTGCTGTAGGAAAAACTTAGAATAGTGAGGTGATTTGATAGTCCTGCCACAAATAATCTGTTTCTACTGCACACTTAAAATCTCTGATAGTGGGAATGAACCTGATTGCCTGCAGTAGTGCACTCCTGAGAGCTGGTGCAGCAGAGAAAATGTCTTGGACATGAGAGTGGGAGGTCCTGATTATGGAGGATGTTAATCTTAGCTCATTGGAGTGTAGATATGGTAGAGATGCAGGACTGTGCAGCAGTGTGGAGAGGTTTGTGGATGAGTGTAATGACTGGTACAGGGTGGAGGCACCAGTGTAACTGCTGGACAGAAATATGAGACTGACTGCTGCATTAAGGATAATGAGAAATACATTTAGTGAGAAGAAGAGCAATTAGTGAGTTACAAGTATTTGTGAATTCAAGACAAAAAGGAATCAGAGCAACAGTAACAGATATAACTTTTTTTTAATTAATAATGGGATGAATAAAATCGTGAACATTATCAATAGACTAAATCAAAGTCAGGAAGATAGCCGAGGTCAGATACCAGGTGATCAGTAAATGACAAGTCAGACGAGCAGTATGAATACCGCGGAGCCCGATGACAGAGGCGTTACTGAAACTTGTCCAGGTTGACCAGTCAGAAGGCCACAGGTAGATGGTGAAGGTCCTTCTATACAGCTCCAGCAGTGATGATGGATCTGCTGGACTTCAGGGCGCTGGATGCTTAGGTGTCCCGTCTTTTAGATGGTTTTAGGGCAACAGTGACAGCATGCAAATGCACGAGCAGCCCTGGATAATCCACGCCGGCAGGATGATAAGATCCGGCGGAAGATGGAACCTATGACAAGAGAAATAAATATAATGTAAGTGATGGGACTCCATATTACATGATAATGCTGTGCAGTCACTGTGGCCGGACGGCAGAGGAATATTATCATACAGAGGTCAGGGGTCATTGTCAGCAATCATACATGTGACAATCCCATCACTGACAGATGACATCTACTCCACATGAATTATTATCACTGACATCACACAACATGGAGTTGATTCTCACACTTACCTCGTCTCTTTTTCCCATTTTTTCCATTTTCTGAGTTTTGTTGCTCCATACTCAGATTTATTGCCGATTTTCGTTCTTCATGAGATGGAAATTCTGATGAAAAATTAAAAAAAAAAATCAGTAACAATATATTCTTATAGGATCTGCTTTGTCATAATATGGATAACATAAGAGACCTATAGTATTGTATAAAACCATGTGGGAATATTTGAGCCTTGAAGTCAACATTCACATTGCTGGTGCTGTAGACATGTACATACCTGGCAATGGGGACGAGGGTGGCAAGATGGTAACAGCATCGTCTGTATTACATACAGGAACAGATACTTTCTGCCTGTTTGAAGAAGAAAAACATGTAAATCTCAAGTAAACTCTGTATAAAAGGGGTTGTCTCAATAGAAGAACACCGACTATAAGGACTAGTAGGACATATGACTGTCATAGTGGGGAAGGTCTTCTGCTCAAAACTACCTTCCATTGATCAGAACACAACTACCAAGAATGGCCGGCATTTCATACTACATCTCTCCTACAGTGAGGGCAGCACTAAAAGTGCATGACCGGCCACAATTATGGGCTGTTATCTCCAACAATTCCGAAAGCTGAAAGCACAATGACCCATAACCATGGGGCGGTGGATGCTGCATTTGATATTATGGTATTTATGTCCTATATTTGATGTTGTGTACATATATCAGCCTGGAGCTCCCAGTAATGACCCCATAATCTACTCACATTTCTGAGATGTTTGTGTTGGATTCTGGTGTACACTCTGGAGGGGCCTTGGGATCCTCGTTGTTCACCATCCCGTTAGTGGTGGTAGAGTGCTAAATGTGGATAACAATAAGTTATTAAATATACATACTTTTTAATTTTATAGATCCTTTTTTTGTACATATTTTGGATTTATCGATCACATACTTACTTTAGAAAGCCTCTCAGAAGATGATGATGCAAATATTCGGAAGATAAAGTTCTCATCGTCCTCACTTGTGCCCTCCTTATCCTCTGAGATCAGATGGTTGTTTTCATCAGAGTGATCTACAAGACATAGGTAAGGAAGGATTGTTAGAGGGTGTCAGTATAACACAGTCGCTATATCTCACTAGGTTAATAGATGATGAAACGTAATATACAGAATACATGAAAAAAAACTCCTGTACAAAATTAGGGAAATAGGGATACAGTACGAACCCATGGTCAACATAGCTGAGATCCATGAAACATGGATAACATAGTAGACCAGAAAAACCATGTTGAAATATTTGAGCCTTGAAGTCAACATTCACATTGTTGGTGCTGTAGACATGTACATACCTGGCAATGGGGACGAGGGTGGCAAGATGGTAACAGCATAGTCTGTATTACATACAGGAACAGATTCTTTCTGCCTGTTTGAAGAAGAAAAACATGTAAATCGTAAGTAAACACAGTATAAAATGGGTTGTCTCACTATTAGAGATGAGCGGTGTTCGACTAGAACTGTTCGCCAATCTCAAATTCGAGCTGTTTTGGGCGGTGTTCGAGTTGTTCGACGAACCCGAACGATTTGCAAAAAATTCGGCTGTTCGAGGTTATGTTCGATAACTGTTCGTGCACCAAAAGCGTGTCCTGCATGTCTGGCGCTATTTAGAGCACCAATCATGCAGGGATTGTCTGCCACTCACTGTAATGCCACAGCCATGGTGGTTGTGGCATTACAGTGATTGCCCAAATCGATGGGAACAGTGCTCACAGTGAAACATGAAAAGCCGGCAATTCAGCAGCGGCATACACCGGTACCCGACAATTTAGAACCGAAAGAATAGAGCTTCACACATAGATTAGATAGATAGAAACATGTCAGCCACATATATACGAAGTACAGTGAAAGTGCTGCTTACTGTACTTGTCATTTAGCGTAAAGGATTTATCAAAAAAAATAATAGTGTTTTCATGCACCGTCTCTTTAAAAAAGCCGGCCGGCAATTCAGCAGCGGTACCCGACAATTTATAACAGACAGAATAGAGCTTCACACATAGATTAGATAGATAGAAACATGTCAGTCACATATATATGAAGTACAGTGATAGTGTTGGTTACTGTACTTGTCATCTAGTGTTAAAATAACGGATTTATTAAAAAAAAAATTGGCGTGGGGTTCCCCTTAATTTTAGTCTCTAGCGGAGGTTAAGCAGACAGCTGGGGCAAATGTTTGAAGCCTGGGAAGGGGGTAATACCCACGGAGCTTCCCAGGCTACTAATATCAGCCCCCAGCTGAATACCTAGCCTTTACTAGCTATTAAAATGGGGGAACCCCCCCAAAAAAATAACGTGGGGTCCCCCCTAATTTAATAGCTAGCACAGGCTAGGCAGACAGCTGGGGGCTGATATTAATAGCCCAGGAAGGGTGCCATGAATATTGGCCCCCTCCCAGGCTAGAAACACCAGCCTTCAGCCGCCCCAGAAATGGCGCATTCATAGGATGCGCCAATTCTGGCACTTAGCCTCGCTCTTCCACGCTGCCCTGGTGCGGTGGCAGGGGGTAATAGGGTTGGGGTTGATGTCAGCTTATAATGCCAGCTGACATCAAGCCCAGGTTAGTAATGGAGAGGCGTCTATAAGACACCCCCATTACTAACCCCATAGTTAAAGTTAAAAAAAAACACAAACACCCAGAATAAAGTCCTTTAATTGAAATAAAGACACAATCCTTTATTGTTCTAAATTAAACCATACTTACCGTCACGCCCATTCCAGCTGAAGCCAACGATCTCCTGCAATAAAAGAAAAATAATAAAGCAACCTCATCCTTACCTTTCCATGGTTCCCACGACAGCTTCAGCTCTGCTACATCGAGATGACAGGCTGGACCGCAGCAGAACGCTGCCATCCAGCCTCTCATCCCGCAGACACTGAGAAGCGCAGGCTTGCTTGCGCTGCTCAGCGTCTCTCTGTGACGACATCCAGATGAGCCGAGTTCATGTCCAATGAACTCGGCTCACCTCATGCACGTCACTGACAGCGTGGGAAAATTCTCACGCTGAAGCGGTGAGTGCAGGAGAATTCTCCCACGCTGTCAGTGACGTGCATAAGGTGAGCTCATGTCCAATGAACTCAGCTCACCTCCTGCACGTCACTGACAGCGTGGGAGAATTCTCCTGCACTCAGCGCTTCAGTGTGAGAATTCTCCCACGCTGAAGCGCTGAGTGCAGGAGAATTTTCCCACGCTGTCAGTGACGTGCATAAGGTGAGCTCATGTCCAATGAACTCAACTCACCTCCTGCACGTCACTGACAGCGTGGGAGAATTCTCCTGCACTCAGCGCTTCAGTGTGAGAATTCTCCCACGCTGAAGCGCTGAGTGCAGGAGAATTTTCCCACGCTGTCAGTGATGTGCATGAGGTGAGCCGAGTTCATTGGACATTAACTCGGCTCATCTGGATGCCCTCACAGAGAGACACTGTGGAGCGCAAGCAAGCCTGCGCTTCTCAGTGTCTGCGGGATGACAGGCTGGATGGCAGCGTTCTGCTGCGGTCCAGCCTGTCATCTCGATGTAGCAGAGCTGAAGCTGTCATGGGAACCATGGAAAGGTAAGGATGATGTTGCTTTATTATTTTTCTTTTATTTCAGGAGATCGTTGGCTTCAGCTGGAATGGGCGTGATGGTAAGTATGGTTTAATTTAGAACAATAAAGAATTGTGTGTTTATTTCAATTAAAGGACTTTTTTCTGGGTGTTGTGTTTTTTTTAAATACTTTACTAGAAATTCATGGTGGTCATGTCTAATATTGGCGTGACCCCATGAATTTCAGGCTTAGGGCCAGCTGATAATGCCAAGCTGGCCCTAACCCCTTTATTACCCAGTGAGCCACCGCATCAGGGCCCTGGATGAGTTGGGTACAGCGCCAGAAGATGGCGCTTCTATGAACGCGCCATTTTCCGGGGTGGCTGCGGACTGCAATTTGCAGCGGGGGTGGCCCAGAAAGCTTGGGCCTCCCTGCGCTGCGGATTCCAGCCCCCAGCTGCCTAGTTGTACTTGGCTGGACACAAAAACAGGGCGAAGCCCAACGTCAATTTTCTTTAAATTATTTCATGAAATAATTAAGAAAAAAAGGGCTTCCCTATATTGTTGTGTCCGGCCAGGTACAAATAGGCAGCTGGTGGTTGGGGGCAGCCCGTTCCTGCCTGCTGTACCTGGCTGGACACAAATATAGTGCGAAGCCCCACGTCAATTTTTTTTAAATTATTTCATGAATTTCCTGAAATAATTTAAAAAAATTGAAGTGGGGCTTCGCACTATATTTGTGTCCAGCCAGGTACAGCAGGCAGGAACGGGCTGCCCCCATCCACCAGCTGCCTATTTGTACCTGGCCGGACACAACAATATAGGGAAGCCCTTTTTTTCTTAATTATTTCATGAATTTCATGAAATAATTAAAAAAAATTGACGTGGGGCTTCGCCCTATTTTTGTGTCCAGCCAGGTACAACTAGGCAGCTGGGGGCTGGAATCTGCAGCGCAGGGAGGCCCAAGCTTTCTGGGCCCCCCCCCGCTACAAATTGCAGTCCGCAGCCACCCCGGAAAATGGCGCGTTCATAGAAGCGCCATCTTCTGGCGCTGTACCCAACTCATCCAGGGCCCTGGTGCAGTGGCTCACTGGGTAATAAAGGGGTTAGGGCCAGCTTGGTATTATCAGCTGGCCCCAAGCCCAAAATTCATGGGGTCACGCCAGTATTAGACATGACCGCCATGAATTTCTAGTAAAGTATTTAAAAAAAACACAACACCCAGAATAAAGTCCTTTAATTGAAATAAAGACACAATTCTTTATTGTTCTAAATTAAACCATACTTACCATCACACCCATTCCAGCTGAAGCCAACGATCTCCTGCAATAAAAGAAAAATAATAAACCAACCTCATCCTTACCTTTCCATGGTTCCCACGACAGCTTCAGCTCTGCTACATCGAGATGACTGGCTGGACCGCAGCAGAACGCTGCCATCCAGTCTGTCATCCCGCAGACACTGAGAAGCGCAGGCATGCTTGCGCTCCTCACTGTCTCGCTGTGACGGCATCCAGATGAGCCGAGGTCATGTCCAATGAACTCGGCTCACCTCATGCACGTCACTGACAGCGTGGGAAAATTCTCACGCTGAAGTGCTGAGTGCAGGAGAATTCTCCCACGCTGTCAGTGATGTGCATGAGGTGAGCTCATGTCCAATGAACTCAGCTCACCTCCTGCACGTCACTGACAGCGTGGGAAAATTCTCCTGCAATCAGCGCTTCAGCGTGAGAATTTTCCCACGCTGTCAGTGACGTGCATGAGGTGAGCCGAGTTCATTGGACATGAACTCGGCTCATCTGGATGTCGTCACAGAGAGACGCTGAGCAGCGCAAGCAAGCCTGCGCTTCTCAGTGTCTGCGGGATGACAGGCTGGATGGCAGCGTTCTGCTGCGGTCCAGCCTGTCATCTCGATGTAGCAGAGCTGAAGCTGTCATGGGAACCATGGAAAGGTAAGGATGAGGTTGCTTTATTATTTTTCTTTTATTGCAGGAGATCGTTGGCTTCAGCTGGAATGGGCGTGATGGTAAGTATGGTTTAATTTAGAACAATAAAGGATTGTGTCTTTATTTCAATTAAAGGACTTTATTCTGGGTGTTTGTGTTTTTTTTAACTTTGACTATGGGGTTAGTAATGGGGGTGTCTTATAGACGCCTCTCCATTACTAACCTGGGCTTGATGTCAGCTGGCATTATAAGCTGACATCAACCCCAACCCTATTACCCCCTGCCACCGCACCAAGGCAGCGTGGAAGAGCGAGGCTAAGTGCCAGAATTGGCGCATCCTATGAATGCGCCATTTCTGGGGCGGCTGACGGCTGGTGTTTCTAGCCTGGGAGGGGGCCAATATTCATGGCTCCCTTCCTGGGCTATTAATATCAGCCCCCAGCTGTCTACCTAGCCTTTGCTAGCTATTAAATTAGGGGGGACCCCACGTCATTTTTTTTGGGGGGTCCCCCATTTTAATAGCTAGTAAAGGCTATGTATTCAGCTGGGGGCTGATATTAGTAGCCTGGGAAGCTCCGTGGGTATTACCCCCTTCCCAGGCTTCAAACATCTGCCCCAGCAGTCTGCTTAACCTCCGCTAGAGCCTAAAATTAAGGGGAACCCCACGCCAATTTTTTTAATAATAAATCCTTTATTTTAATACTAAATGACAAGTACAGTAACCAACACTATCACTGTACTTCATATATATGTGACTGACATGTTTCTATCTATCTAATCTATGTGTGATGCTCTATCTTTCTGTTCTAAATTGTCGGGTACCGCTGCTGAATTGCCGGCCGGCTTTTTTAAAGAGACAGTGCATGAAAACACTATTATTTTTTTAAATAAATCCTTTACACTAAATGACAAGTACAGTAAGCAACACTATCACTGTACTTATTATATATGTGACTGACATGTTTCTATCTATCTAATCTATGTGTGAAGCTCTATTCTTTCTGTTCTAAATTGTCGGGTACAAATGCTGAATTGCCGGCCGGCTTTTTTAAAGAGACGGTGCATGAAAACACTAATATTTTTTTTAATAAATCCTTTACACTAAATGACAAGTGCAGTAACCAACACTGTCACTGTGCTTCTTATATGTGTGACTGACATGTTTCTATCTATCTAATCTATGTGTGATGCTCTATTCCTTCTTGTCTAAATTGTCGGGTACCGGTGTATGCCGCTGCTGAATTTGCCGGCCGGCTTTTTTAAAGAGAGTGTCTTCTGAGCAGTTTGTCAGCTTTTGGACACCTTTGCAGGTGTTTTCTATGTGTTTCTATGTGTTTTTGTTTGCCTGCCATTGGTTTTAACGGTGTTCGACGGTGTTCTAAGGTGTTCGAAGAACAGTTCGACGAACAGTTCCTCGAACATCCCGGTGTTCGACGAACCGAACCGAACCCGAACACTACGGGGGTGGCTCAACACTACTCATCATAGCTCAACATTTCCCGCTCATAATAGAATAACGGAATAGATTCAGGGATAGGCATTTTTTCATAATGGTATATGAAAAGTGCTTGGAGAAAACCGCCTCAAGGAGAAGTCTCTCATCCAGCTCCATTTCGCAGAGATCTCTTATTAGCATCCATTCATGATAAAGCATCTGGAAGGGAGTCAAACATATGAACTCCACCCTGAGCCGAGCAGGGTAGATTATAGAATAGGAAATTTGCTTTTCACAGAGCCTCCTTTTTCTATCCCAGAACTTGACCCTCTTCTTCTGAACTTCTGTTGAAAAGTCAGGATAAATAGATATTTTCCTTCCATCAAGGGTAAGTGAAGAGTGGTCCCTGGCCTTTCGTAGGATAAGGTCTCTCTCTTTAAAATTTTGTAATTTGATGAGTACAGGTCTTGGTGGAGCACCCGGTGGCAAAGGACGTGTAGGAACTCTGTGAGCTCTTTCAATTGCAAAAAATTGAGAGAGAGAGTCTTTGCCGAACATTGTAGTCAGCCAGGATTCGAAAAATATCAACTGAATTACGACCCTCCACTTTTTCATGAACCCCGACTAAACGTATGTTATTTCGCCGATGCCTATTCTCTAGGTCATCAACCTTCTTGAGAAGGGCATTGATATTCTGAAGACCTCTACTGAGATATTTATGTATAGTAGGCATTTGGTCCGCAACAGAACTCACTCTTTCCTCCAACTCATTGACTCGGCTGTTTATTTTCTTCATGTTTTGTCTGATGAGATTAATGTCCTGTCTAAGCCCTCCCATGTGTTTGTTGAGAATTTCTAATGAGAAGCTACAGGATTTTCCAGCAGAGAAAACATCTTGTCGTGTAGGCTCTTGCCCAGAATCATTGACTTCTCCATAGGTGTTGTTAGTGCTCTGCATTTCCTGCACTTCTCTGTTTAACTGTTGCTGTGAGAGTGGTGCCACATTGCCTCCCCTGCACAGTCTCTGTATCTCTCTTCCTCTGTGAGCATACCTGATCAGGTTGTAAATCATCTGAAGGGTCAGAATCTAAGGTCAGTCTGGCAAATCTCCCCAGCTTTGCTGCAGCAGCCTCAGCATCTCTCACTCTGGCTGGTGTGGGGGAGGAGGCGCCATGTTGGAAGGCCCACTATCTGGACTCTGCTCCTTCTGATGCTTGCTTCTGGTCATGTCTGAGTGCACTTTAAGCTTCTCTGTGTACTTTCCCCCAGCCTTTGGTGTGAAGGAATCAATATTTCACTGCTAATAGGTGGAAATGAAAGGATGCAGAGCAGGAGCAAAGCACAGAGCTTCCATGTGAAGAGGCTGTCAGCAAAAGGTCCTTTTTAAAGGGGAATCTGTAACACTCCCATCATCTGCTCCTGAGCTCACATCAAAGACAGTCTGTATTATATGTATTTTATATGAGCACTGCATTTGGCTTTTTCTGGCAAAGAAGATGACACACCCGATCTGCCGCTCCATTTTACAATAGGAATAAAAGTGCCCTGTCAGGGATAAAAATTCCCCATTCTTCCAATCGGTACAGTCCCAAATGGTCAGACCAATCAATCACTGACCAATAAGATATCACCTATGGATCCTATGGAGTTATCACCTCTCCTGTGGATCCTATGGTCATAACTTGTTTTCACCAACAAAGTCCTTTACTGCAAATTACCGTAATTGTACATCCCAGTTATGGTATCGCACAGTAAGAGGTGCAGGAGCCTCCTGTATTTTACAGCCGACACTCCACTATAATCAGGATAATGGCTAAAAGGTTTTCATATACAGCTGTAGTGTGGGCCCCTAGAATCAATTCCTATTGGGGCCCCAGACACCCCAGTTTGATCCTGGTTGGGGGTGGGGAGGGTAATTTTGCACCCTGTCATAAAGAAAAATTGTAAAATCCAAAAAGACATCTCTGGAGAGGGGACATATCACCCTCACATTGAACATATAGGATTATAACTAGAAAAGTGAGAAAGAGCTGACACTTCAACCTCTATTGACGTAGGGCCTCCTGCCGTGGTCAGGTAAATTCAACAAAGAATCTGATGAGAACCAGCCAACAAGTCTAGAATTTGCATACTCAGAGGCGGATAAGTACATTTCCGAAGCAAGTGCTTCCTCTTTTCAAAGGACTTGTCTCAGACACTCTGAAGACTGTGGTCAGTGATGAATATTGGGGTTTGCATCGATCCAATATTCATGGGAGATGTATTTTCGACATTGTAGCAAAGGGACGATCATAACGCATTCACTCACATCATTGTAAGGCCAGCCGAACACCCCCAACTTAATATCGTATAGATGGATAATGCTATCCATGCCTTGTTTCATCTCTATAGAAAGGTAAAATCATGATAGAAAACATGACCATGATATTTCCCGCCCGAGACCTCCATGGGCGAAGATATCCTGAAAGTTGGGGATCTCATAAACTTCTAAAAGATCTAGCACACCTATGACAAGTCCTCATATGAGCTCACCAATAGAAGGTATGTGGGTGTAACCGTGATCTTATTAAATCAGAGCTTGGATTTTGGTCATTGGTCAGTCCTGGAAGGTACAGCTTGCTGTAGTTGTATCTGTTTTCCTAAGGAGTTCTTCTAAGGAGTGCTTCCTTGCGCTAAGCTCTGAGCTATTTCTCTGACACAGGTTTAGCACTTTTCTTTTATTATCTTTTTGATTTTATGTTAATGTATATATCATATTGTTTGTATCATCTTTGTGTATTTTTTATACACACTGCCTACTTTTCAAGATTAGATCACTTGTTTTTATTCTGTTATTCCCACACCCTATCATTTCTTTACTTAGAAAATTGGGCGTGAGGAACGATCAACACGCCCATATGATGGCGCGGTCGAGCATGTAAATTGTAGCTCCCTACATGTATTTCTATAGCAGGACGAAGAACGTTTGGCGTTCGAAACTTGTAGGTTTCACAGAGGTCTCCACCTTTATTTATTTTATTTTTGCAATGTGTATATCTTTTTAATGGATTAACAATAAAATCATAATTTTATCTGCAATTGGATCTGGAAGCTGGCGTATCACAATGTCGGTGGATATGCACCTTCTCTTTTTGGTTCAGGAGAAGGTGACTCCTACAGGGTGAGATAGAAAAATGCAATGGGCCTAAGAAGTATCAGGCAGGTAATTGCTTATTACGTGCTTGTTCTACCCTGTGGTGGCTAAGATTGCTCCTGGACCACTCCTAACAGCGATTCTGCTGCTTCACGTCAACAGAACAGCTCTTCCTCTTCCCGACTGCTCTGTCAAAGAGGCGTGACTGCCAACTTTATGCTGATTGACAGACGGCTCCCTGCAGTTAGGCAGCAGGGAGCCAGCTGTCTATCAGCATGACACCGGCAGTCACACCCCATCAACAGACCAGAGCGGGAGCTGAAAAATCACTGTCAGGAGCGGTCCGTGACCACTCTGAACCAGCAGATATCGGCGCCTGGCACAACAGGCACATAGTTAGCAAATACTTGCCTGTTAGTTCTTAGGTCCATGGTAAAAAAAAAAAAAAAGTCCCGGAGAACCCCTTTTAATATTAAGGAGCAGGAATTCTCCGCATGATTCTATAATCAAGAAAACATGAAATTCTCTCCTGCCCAGTCAGTCTGCCCGATCTGTTACACCATGATTACCAAAACCTCGACTCATTCCACTGCCCACTTGTATTACCACTTACCCGGCTCTGCTTGGCCCCTGTTACCAGGCCATTGGCTTGTGTGACTACAAGTGCACACTTCTGAACCGGGAGTCCCTGTGGATTTTCACATCCCCTCAATTTGACATAATGAATTTCAGTGACACAGAGGATTGTTCGGCTAGACTGAACAAACTAGCATCTATTTTTGATAATAAACCGTCAGTGGTGACAACAGAACCGGATGAATTTAAAGATCTCATGTTCCAGATGGAAAACAAAATGACCAGAGAACTTAAAGTTTGGTGGGATCTCACAACCTTGGAAACATATATAAAAAAGGAAATGATCCCTAGAGGTCTGCGTTTAAAAAAAAGTCGCCACCACTATATACAATGACGGTTTTCAAGAAGATCAGAATGCGATTCTTAGTCAATGTTCACTGAATCTTATGCACCTCATAATCAAACATGAGGAACTGGAACTGACTTAAATTAAATTGGATATTAAAAATATACAATCGTCTTTGGGGAAATATGTGCAACTAAAAGAATTTAATATTTGTAATGACAAACTGAAATCTAATTTGGCCAAGTTGGAGAACACCATTATGGATATAAAAAGATCCAAGTTCAAAAGGGACAGTGAGGACTATGCACAGAACAAGACTTATAGTTGGAATAAACAATTACCATCCATCTTAAAAAAACGCTCCCCCAAACGTTTTCAGAGATCTGGAAGAGGGAGTTTTAAGGAGCATGATGATGTTACGGATAATTCTTTTGCTGCCACCTCTGATGATTACTCAGATTCATCTATGAGTTCAATGGGAGAAATGCAACAATTGTATTTTGTCAAAAATAAATTATCTAGTGCTGGTGGAGCAATTACAAAAAAACGGAGGAAGAGGGTGTGGCGCCCCTGAGGGTTCGGTCGCCACAGGGGGGTACTGCATCTTGTGAAAGAGGTGTTGTATCTCCTCTCCCAGGTTAGGATGGAGCACCTGTCAGGACCCCACCTCATCACTCAACACAACACACTCCTGTCCTATGGGGGGCTAGTATGCACTAGGGTGCTGCCCCAGCAGGATAATGGAGATGGGGGAACCAAAGATAGGGGGAACCATGTAGTGGGTGAGGGTGGAGGACGCATTTTTAGGTTACACTTGTAGATACATATTTAATAGCCAGCCATCTTAAATTCAAGGTTGTTTGATTGTGGTCTTCACAGCTGGCAGTGGCCTTGTGTAGGAGCCTGCAGCGTGCTGGAGATGCACAGGTCCTCGTGCTCTGGCCTTGAGACGAGGAGCAGGATAGAGTTAACGGAGGTCTCTACCCGGTCAAGGTCCCTGCTTAAGAAGGCCTGGAGGGGAGCTGAGGAGGAGAGCTCCACAGGCAAAAGGATCCCAGGGAATACGGACGGATCGGCATACGCCACCTGTACTCTCCATTCTGGCCTAGTCAGAGGGACTCCTGCTGCAAGAGGGGCACCGGCCCCCGATATCTGACTTTGTTACTTCACGTCTCAGTCGGAAAAGCCCGGAGGCAAACTGGTTCCCACCGGGTAACGGACGGAGTGGAGTCGCCACCCGTGCCCTTGTTCTGTGTATAGCCAGAGGGAGACCCAGCCTTGCAACACGCACTGCACACGGACAGGAGAGGCCCAAGGGGGAGATTTCTAGGAACACATTGGTGCTGGGGGTCCTGATAGACACACCTGAACTACCGGGGTCTGCCGAACCCCCTTTTCTGGTGGCCGCAGCACGCAGTGAGGAGTAAGGAGAAGCCTCGCAGCTGACCTCTAAAAACGTGAGTAAAGCTTGGAAGACTACATCCATTGCCTCCGGTCCATTATTGCAGCGGGACACAACACCGCACCACTGCATCCTCCTGTTTCCTCTGCCTTGAGGCCCTGCTCCGCCTGTGGGGAGTAGTACTACCATCGGCTGCCACAACATCCCGCCTCAGAGGACTGCAGTAGCGCTGGTGGCGCATCACCAGACACCACAGGTGGCGTAGTCGTTTATCCACTCATAATTGCCACTCATCAACTAGCCCCTATTTTTAATGTGTGCGCCCTGGGCACGGACCGGGTCGAGGCCGCGACTGCATCCCCATTCTACCAACTGGGCCCGCCGTCCGAGTACACCCTTTCCCAGGGAGGGCTAGCTGCTACTGAAACAGCTAGTGGCGGGTCACACAAGGGCGGGACGTAAGAGCAAATGCAAACAAGTACCCAACACAGAGCAAAAAACGCCATTATTAGAGTCACCTGTTTGGAATCTCTCTAGCTACATCTTATGTGAGAGTCAAATTTCTCTCCTGGCTAAAGGCCTGAGCTTTTCACCTTCTAACGAATTCGACATTTTCAGAACAATTCTGGATGTTAACAAGCTAGCACGTAACCTCACCATCCGATGTCATTTTATGGACATGAAAAATCCACAGAATACAGCTTCAGAAGAAGTTTCTCCTAGGACAAGCCAGGATTCCATGTTATTATTCACAGAACAACAGTCTTTATTACAAATGAAACAATTCGAGACGGAATCTTTAATTCCAAATGTAAATTTAAATGACGACTTTCGGGCTGGCAATCCTTTCTTTTACCCACTTCAGTCCAGACCATTGGTTCTGGATCAGTTCCAGGACTTAATTGAAAAAGAACTAGTGGAATTAAAGAATGAATTATCTTCTACTAATCATTTGGACTCTAATCTGACATATAGAGAAAAAGACGCTCTGAAAAAATTAAAGGATAATTCAGACATACTAGTGCGCTCAGCGGATAAAGGTGGCACTATAGTACTGAATGCAGGATTGTATAAAAAATTGAATTTGCTGGATTTAGAAAATATGGATGTTTATTTGGAGTTAGCTAGAGATCCTACTGTTGAGTTTAATGCTGCTATGTATAATCTATTAAACGAAGGTTTGCACTGAGGGGCCCTAAAAAAAAATTAATGGAATATTTATACGTAGATCACCCAATTGTTCCAGTTTACCATTCGCCTCCAAAAATACATAAAAATATTTTCCCACCACCTTTAACCCCTTTACTACCCAAGGTGGTTTGCACATTAATGACCAGGCCAATTTTTACAATTCTGACCACTGTCACTTTATGAGGTAATTACTCTGGAACGCTTCAAGGGATCCCCCTGATTCTGAGAATGTTTTTTCATGACATATTGTACTTCATGATTGTGGTAAAATTTCTCCGATAACACTTGCATTTATTTGTGATAAAAACTGAAATTTGGCGAAAATTTTTGAAAATTTAGCAATTTTCAAAATTTTAATTTTTATGCCCTTAAATCAGAGAGATATGTCACACAAAATAGTTAATAAATAACATTTACCACATGTCTACTTTACATCAGCACAATTTTGGAACCAAATTTTTTTTATTAGAGAGCTATAAGGGTTTAAAGTTGACCAGAGATTTCTCATTTTTCCAACAAAATTTACAAAACCATTTTTTTAGGGACCACATCACATTTGAAGTCAGTTTGAGGGGTCTTTATGACAGAAAATACCCAAAAGTAACACCACTCTAAAATCTGCACCCCCAAGGTGCTCAAAACCACATTCAAAAAATGCATTAACCCTTCAAGTGCTTCACAGAAATTTTTGGAATGTGGAAGAAAAAATTAACATTTAACTTTTTTCACAAAAATATTACTTTAGACCCAATTTTTTTTATTTTCACAGGGTTAACAGGAAAAAATGGACCCCAAAATTTGTTGTTCAATTTCCCCTGACCACACAGATACCCCATATGTAGGGAAAAAACACTGTGTTTAGGCGTACGGCAGGGTTCGGAAGGGAAGGAGCGCCATTTGACTTTTTGAAAGTAAAATTTGCTTGAATAATTAGCGGACGCCATGTTGTGTTTGGGGAGCCCCTGATGTGCCTAAACAGTGGAAACCCCCCACAAGTGACACCATTTTGGAAACTAGACCCCTCAGAGAACCTTTACAGAAGTTTAAACATGGAGCCATGACAATAAATAATCAAACTTTTTCCACAAAAATTATGTTTTAGCCCCAATTTTTTTATTTTCACAAGGGTAAGAGGAGAAAATGGACCCCAAAAACTTTTTGCAATTTCTCCTGAGTACGCCAATACCCTATATGTGGGGAAAATACAGTGTTTGGGTGCACGGCAGAGTTCAGAAGGGAAGGAGCACTGTGTGACTTTTTGAACGCAAAATTGGCTGGAATTGAGGGCGGACGCCATGTCACGTTTGAAGAAAACCTGATGTGCCTAAATAGTTGAAACCCCCCACAAGTGACCCCATTTTGGAAACTACACCCCTCAAGGATTTTATCAAGGGGTATAATGAACATTTTGAACCCGGTACGACACATAATTTGATGACATTAGGTCATCATATTGAATAAGTTGTCATTAGTCTTGAGCACAAGTGCTCGCTACTTGAGTTTGCATCGTGTACTCGGGTATGCACCATGTATCGCACGTGCTCGAGTGACATGCTCGAGTCCTGCCCACATGTTTCACAGTTATTAGACACCCAAAACAAACATGCAGGGATTGCTGGTGCATGGCAGGCAATCCCCGCACGTTTTTTTTGACTGTGAAGCATATGGGGCAGAGACTGGAGCACCCGCGATACTCAATGCATACCCGAGCACCCGATGCAAACTCAAGTAGCGAGCACTTGTGCTCAACACTAGTCGCCATATCGTCATCTTTTTTTTTTTTTTGCTTTTGAAAAAAATCCCAACCCTACCACAACCCTAACCCTAGAGTTTATTTTTTACACCGTTCCTTGTGCAGTATAAATGATTAGACGACTTTATTCTTTGGGTCGGTGCGATTACAGCGATAACAGAATCCTATCAAGTTTTTCTGATTGACAGCTGTCTCACACTAAACGACGCATTTTTTTGCAAAATCTAGTTTTTGCATCGCCATATTTTGAGAGCTATAATTTTTCCATATTTTGGCCGACAGAGTCATTTGACAACTTGTTTTTTGCGGGATGAGTTGACGTTTTTATTGGTACCATTTTCAGGCACGTGACATTTTTTGATCGCTTTCTATTCCGATTTTTGGGAGGCAGAATAAGCAAAAACAAACAATTCAGGAATTGTTTTTTTTTATTTTTTTATGCTGTTCCGCGTGTGGTAAAATTGATGAGGTAGCTTTATTCTTTGGGTCTGTACGTTTACAGCGGTACCACATTTATATATTTTTTTATGTTTTGGCGCTTCTACACAATAAAAGCTATTTTCTAGAAAAAAATATTTTTTTGCATCACTTTATTCTGAGAGCTATAACTTTTTTATTTTTCAGCTGATGGAGCTGTATGGCGGCTTGTTTTTTCTGGAACAAGATGACGTTTTCTGTGGTACCATTTTTGTTTATATTCATCTTTTTGATCGCGTTTAATTCCAATCTTTGTTTGGCAGTATGATGATAAAGCATAGTTTTTTGCTTTGTTTTTTATTTTAATTTTTTACCGTGTTCACTAAAGGAGTTAACTTGTGACACAGTTTTATAGGTCAGGTCGTTCCGGAAGTGGCGATACCAAATATGTATACTTTTATTGTTTTGTTTGTTTTTTTTCATTATAATATTTATTGATGGGTACATTATATTTTTATTTATGGTGGATTATTTTTTTTTTACATTTTTTTACCACTTTTTTTTACTTTTATACTTTGTCCCACTATGGACTTTCACTTTTTATACTCTGATCGCCTGTATAACATAGGGATGGAGCACTATCCCTGTGCTATACAGGCTGTCAGCGCTGTAGATGCAGAAGATACTTTGGTCATGCACTGTGCATGATCAAAGTATCTTTCTGCTGTCTGGTGACCCGGATGTTGTCATGACGACATCTGGGTTACCATGACAACCACGGAAGCCAGCCTCAGACAGCGCGCGACGGCGGGGAAGAGGTGAGTATGCACTACTTACCTCCGCAATGCTGTGATCGACTTCGATCGCAGCATTGCGGGGGTTAATGTGCCGGGAGCCGTGCGTGACCGCTCCCAGCACATAGCAAAAATCAGCTCACACCCGGCGGAGATCGCGCCCGCGCAGCCTGTGTGTGGCCGAAATCAACAGGGCGTACTAATACGTACCTGGCTCTTAAAGCCCAGGGCGCAGGTACAGTACGTATTAGTAAGCCCTGGGCTGTAAAGGGGTTAAGACCCATAGTGGTGGGGATTGGTTCCCATGGTGAAAAATTAAGTGCCTGGATGGATTTTTACCTACAGCCTCTGGTTAAGGAAACTCCGAGTTACATTAGGGATTCAAAATTCATAGTGACCATTTTTGATAAATTTGAATGGCCAAAAAACTTTGGATGATTGTCCTGTGATGTGGTGGCATTATACCCCCTCAATTCCACACCATATTGCTTTAGCATGTGTAACCTACCACCTTGACACATACAGTTCGTACACTATAGAAATAAAAGAATTTCTGGTCATAGCAGTACAGTTCCTCTTAGAGCGTAATTATTTTAGCTTTGATAAAAGGTTTTTATTTACAGAAAAGAGGAGTCAGCATGGGCAGTAAATTTTCTCCTTCGCTAGTGAACATAGTGATGTGTAGGTGGAGGAGCTTTTCATTTACCATAATGATAACACATATAGTGGACACATTGTGTGGTACGGTAGATTTATTGATGACCTCCTCCTGGTGTGGGGGGCACACAGGAGGAGGTGGTACAATTTGTACAGTACATCAACTGCAATCATTTTAATCTTAAATTCACTTAGTTCTACCATTCATCCAAAATTACTTTTTTGGATCTCGAACTTGAGGCTACCAAGGAGAAAGAATTGGTCAAAATTAATCCCCACAGAAAATCTACAGCCTCAAATTCTATTCTATCAGCTAAATGTTGTCATCCGCCACATATTAAGAGAAATATCCCTCTCGGTGAGCTAATACGAACAATACGAAATTGTTCAGATAACATCACTTTTCAGAAGGAATCAGAAAAAATTTATAACAGACTATCCAATAGGTGCTATCCCGAGTGGTCTTTAAGAAAAGCGAGTAGAATTGTCTCCAATATAAATCGGAAAGATATACTCCGAAATAAACAGAAAAATAACATGAACACATTGGATACTAGGGTAACGTTTTCTACCACCTATAGTCCTCAGTATAATAAAATTACATCTAGAATTAAAAAGTATAACCCTATTATATATCAGAGCAAGGAACTAAAAAACCTACTTTCTAATGCCATCCGCTTTGTAGCCAGGAAAGCGCCCGCTCTGGGAACCATCCTTTCTCCTGGCTTATACACCAGTGAGACTAATACTGTACAACCAAATTGGCTCAGCACAAAAGGTTTCTTCAGATGTGGAGCCAATCGGTGCAAAGCGTGTCTACATGCGGTTAAAACAGATCGTTTTATGTCCTTAAGTAATGATAGAGAATATAAAATTCATGATTTCCTCAATTGTAATTCATCAGGGGTTATATACCTTATAGAATGCACCTTGTGTAAGGTCCACTATGTGGGTTGTACCACAGGTGCGCTGAAAGTCCGTATCAGAAGACATCTTTCTGATGCGATTAATTTGGAAGCCATAAATACATCAGCAGTATCGAGGCATTTTGCGAGAGTTCATAAATGTGACACCTCATTCTTTAAATATATGGAGATAGAGAAGGTATATGGATCCACACGAGGGGGGGATCATAAGTGCAAACTTCTGAACCGGGAGTCCCTGTGGATTTTCACATTGGATACCACAGGGGTTAAATTCAAGACAGGATCTGATACTGCAGTATTAAGAAATATAATTCTGCATTTATTTCCATGCATGTACACTGGGTACGGAAAGTATTCAGACCCCTTTACATTTTTCACTCTTTGTTTCATTGCAGCCATTTGGTAAATTCTAAAAAGTTCATTTTTTTCTCATTAAAGTCCACTCTGCACCCCATCTTGTCTGAAAGAAAACAGAAATGTAGAAATTTTTGCAAATTTAATAAAAAAGAAAAACTGAAATATCACATTGGCATAAGTATTCAGACCCTTTGCTCAGTATTGAGTAGAAGCCCCCTTTTGGGCTAGTACAGCCATGAGTCTTCTTGGAAATGATGCAACAAGTTTTTCACACCTGCATTTTGGGATCCTCTGCCATTCTTCCTTGCAGATCCTCTCCAGTTCCGTCAGGATAAAAGGTAAACGTTGGTGGACAGCCATTTTCAGGTCTCTCCAAAGATGCTCAATTGGGTTTAGGTCAGGGCTCTGGCTGGGCCAGTCAAGAATGGTCACATAGTTGTTCTGAAGCCACTCCTTTGTTATTTTAGCTGTGTGCTTAGGGTCATTGTCTTGTTGGAAGGTGAACCTTTGGCCAAGTCTGAGGTGCAGAGCACTCTGGAAGAGGTTTTCATCCAGGATATCTCTGTACTTGGCCGCATTCATGTTTCCTTCAATTGCAACCAGTGGTCCTGTCCCTGCAGCTGAAAAACACACCCATAGCATGATACTGCTGTTATGATCTGCTACAAGAACTAAGGAAAGAGAGGAAATCTGTCCATGCAATAGGACTAAGCTGATTCCCTACGATGCAGCGGGCAACCTGTTCCTTGTGAACAGACCCGCCTTCGTCCGCGGCTAGTCTGAACGCAGACCTATAGATTAAAGGGAGGGGTCCCTAAAAGAACTAAGGACTGGGACAAAATTGGACACCTCCTGGCAGAAGTAGTAGCAGAAGAAGACAAACAGACAAAAGTACTTAGTGGTCCAAGGACCAAACAAACTAGAGAGATACAATAGATACAAAGCACCTGGCTAGATTAAGAGTCAAAGTAACACTAAAGTCCAGCAAAGCCTGAAGGGTGGAGCTGGAATAAATAGGCAGAAGGTCACGTGACCACAAAATAGAAAAAACTAACAGGAGCGTTCTAACAACTGCCACCACCATGTTTCACTGTTGGGATTGTATTAGGCAGGTGATGAGCAGTGCCTTGTTTTCTCCACACATACCACTTAGAATTATCACCAAAAAGTTCTATCTTCGTCTCATCAGACCAGAGAATCTTATTTCTCATAGTCTGGGAGTCCTTCATGTGTTTTTGAGCAAACTCTATGCGGGCTTTCATATGAGGAGAGGCTTCCGTCTGGCCACTCTGCCATAAAGGCCCAACTGGGGGAGGGCTGCAGTGATAGTTGACTTTGTGGAACTTTCTCCCATCTCCCTACTGCATCTCTGGAGCTCAGCCACAGTGATCTTGGGGTTCTTCTTTACCTCTCTCACCAAGGCTCTTCTCCCACGATTGCTCAGTTTGGCTGGACGGCCAGGTCTAGGAAGACTTCTGGTGGCCCCAAACTTCTTCCATTTAAGGATTATGGAGGACACTGTACTCTTATGAACCTTGAGTAATGCAGAAATTCTTTTATAGCCTTGGCTAGATCTGTGCCTTGCCACAATTCGGTCTCTGAGCTCCTTGGGCAGTTCCTTTGAGCTCATGATTCTCATTTGGTCTGACATGCACTGTGAGCTGTGGGGTCTTATATAGACAGGTGTGTGCCTTTCTAAATCAAGTCCTATCAGTTTAATTAAACACATTTGGACTCCATTGAAGGAGTAGAACCATCTCAAGGAGGATCACAAGGAAATGGACAGCATGTGACTTAAATATGAGTGTCTGAGCAAAGGATCTGAATACTTATAACCATGTGATATTTCAGTTTTTCTTTTTTAATAAATTTGCAAAAAAATTCTACATTGCTGTTTTTTTCAGTCAAGATGGGGTGCAGACTGTACTTGAATGAGAAAAAAATGAACTTTTTAGAATTTATCAAATGGCTGCAATGAAACAAAGAGTGAAAAATTTAAAGGCGTCTGAATACTTTCCGTACTCACTGTATGTATCTATATACACTGCTCCAAAAATAAAGGGAATACTTAAAACAACAGAATATAACTCCAAGTAAATCAAACTTCTGTGAAATCAAACTGTCCACTTAGGAAGCAACACTGATTGACAATCAATTTCACATGCTGATGTGCAAATGGAATAGACGATAGATGGAAATTATTGGCAATTATCAAGACACCCTCAATAAAGGAGTGGTTCTGCAGGTGGGGTCCACAGACCACATCTCAGTACCAATGCTTTCTGGCTGATGTTTTGGTCACTTTTGAATGTTAGTTGTGCTTTCACACTCGCGGTAGCATGAGACAGACTCTACAACCCACAGAAGTTGCTCAGATAGTGCAGCTCATCCAGGATGGCACATCAATGCGAGCTGTGGCGAGAAGGTTGGCTGTGTCCAGAGGCTGGAGGCACTACCAGGAGACAGGCCCGTACACCAGGAGATGTGGAGGGGGCCGTAGGAGGGCAACAACCCAGCAGCAGGACCGCTACCTCCGCCTTTGTGCAAGGAGGAACAGGAGGAGCACTGCCAGAGCCCTGCAAAATGACCTCCAGCAGGCCAAAAATGTGCATGTGTCTGCACAAATGGTTAGATACCGACTCCATGAGGGTGGTATGAGGACCCGACGTCCACAGATAGGGGTTGTGCTCACAGCCCAACACCATGCAGGACGCTTGGCATTTGCCACAGAACACCAGGATTGGCAAAGTCGCCACTCGCGCCCTGTGCTCTTCACAGATGAAAGCAGGTTCACACTGAGCACATGTGACAGACGTGACAGAGTCTGGAGTCGCCGTGGAGAGCGACATCCTTCAGCATGACCGGTTTGGCAGTGGATAAGTAATGGTGTGGGGTGGCATTTCTTTGGAGGGCCACACAGCCCTCCATGTGCTCGCCAGAGGTAGCCTGACTTTCATTAGGTACCGAGATGAGATCCTCAGACCCCTTGTGAGACCATATGCTGGTGCGGTTGGCCCTGGGTTCCTCCTAATGCAGGACAATGCCAGACCTCATGTGGCTGGAGTGTGTCAGCAGTTCCTGCAAGATGAAGGCATTGAAGCTATGGACTGGCCCGCCCGTTCCCCAGACCTGAATCCGATTGAGCACATCTGGGACATCATGTCTTGCTCCATCCGCCAACGTCACGTTGCACCACAGACTGTCCCGGTGTTGGCGGATGCTTTAGTCCAGGTCTGGGAGGAGATCCCACAGGAGACCTTCCGCAACCTCATCAGGAGCATGCCCAGGCGTTGTAGGGAGGTCATACAGGCACGTGGATATATATATATATATACTGTATCTTTTTGTCATTCTAGTAATAGGGCCATAATTAAGACATGATTTGTTGAAACGCGTAGGTCTGTAAGCTATGATAGTTGCACATTTGCTGTATTCTTTGTGGAGCAGTGTTTTATATGGCTAATAAAAGCTATGTTTTAATATTTTTTCTACTAAACAAACCTTTACGCTGGATCATTTGCACTTTTCCCTTGTCTGACTACACTTACGTTTCGCCCTGGTACCACTTATCTGCATCTCCAGAAGTTTCCCATTTCTCTATTATACTCTTCAAATTACATTTTGAGACTTTCTCCTCCTGTTGTTGCACATATTTTTTTTCCCTTCATCTGCACAGGTATCATTAATCTATCAATTATAATGGCCGTACCAGGTCCTGCAGATCCTGTATCCCGTACACATGACGTGGGCAGTGCACGGCATGCCGCTAGTTTTTATTCTGAGTGCTCTTATATACGGTGGTAGTTTTACACAATGTTGAGCCTGTGATCTGCAGAGTGAAATGTCTGACTGCTAGAACAGAAGTATACGGCAGATTCTGCAGCATGGATACATAAAGGACGTCCTGGGGGAATATACCTCCCTCCAACACTCGTCCAGTCCCTGCCTCACACTAGAGACATTTATAATGACTCCAGGACTATGGAGCTGGTCATTTTCTCATAATCTGTGGCCATTATTAGTGATCTCGCATTGTACGGTAATATCACCCTGGAGGTTGTGATGTATTTAGTGTAATAGCGCCATCTAGAATATACAGTATATATCAGGCGATACCATGCTTTCTATAGTTAGTCGTCTTATGTGCCCTCTATAGCTGTATACTATAATTTATATTTCTTTATAATAATTTATAATAAATTACTCGATAGTTTTTCAGCTTTATGATGTTTATTAATCTGCTGTAATTATAAAAGAAAGTCCAACCTTACAGTGGACACAGGTGGAAGTGTCCTCCATGATGGTGTAGGCTGAGGTGGAGCAAGTATATAGTCAGTGGGGGATCAAGATGACCAGTATTCCCCAAGGTTCCTTGTTATCAGGGAGGGACCCGGTGTATGCAATCAAAAGATCTTATCCTCTGACCGGCTGTGTGCCATCAACAGGTAATGATCCTCTGTCCGGCTGTGTGCCATCAACAGGTAATGACCATCCGGCAGTGCGACATCAACTGGTCATCACCCTCCAGCTGTGTGCCATCAACAGGTAATGACCATCCGGCAGTGCGCCATCAACAGGTAATGACCCTCTGGCTATGGCCATCAATAGGTCATCACCCTCCGGCTGTATGCCATCAACAGGTAATGACCATCCGGCAGTGCGCCATGAACAGGTAATGACCATCCGGCTGTGTGCCATCAACAGGTAATGATCCTCTGTCCGGCTGTGTGCCATCAACAGGTAATGACCCTCTGGCTATGGCCATCAATAGGTCCTCACCCTCCGGCTGTGTGCCATCAAGAGGTAATGACCATCCGGCAGTGCGCCATGAACAGGTAATGACCATCCGGCTGTATGCCATCAACAGGTAATGATCCTCTGTCCGGCTGTGTGCCATCAACAGGTAATGACCCTCTGGCTATGGCCATCAATAGGTCATCACCCTCCGGCTGTGTGCCATCAAATGTTTTTATCTTCTGTCCAGTTTTGTGCCATCAAGAGGTAATGACCCTCCAGCTGTGGGCCATCAACAGGTCATCACCCTTCGGCATTTAGGCTTCTTGTCTTCTGTAAGATGCGATTCTTGAGTCTCCTGATGTTAAAAAATATTTAAAAAATCACAGATTAAACTAATAATCTATCTAGTACATAAGCATCACAATTTATAATCTATCTAGTGCATAAGTATGACAATTTAGCTCACAGAACATACACTATGCTAAAACATTAGACCCTACAAGCAGAAATTTGCTAAACTAACATAAATATAACTGACAAATCAGTAGAAAAATTGCTACCAATGGCACAGCTCTCTTCACATCAACCTGTAACCATAGTAGGTAAGAAATAGAGGACAATGCTCATAGTCAGTTATCAACAATTCGGCATGGGGCATCCCACCAGAGACATTATAATATCTAGTAGATTATAGATGGCAATAGAATTTACCAACAAGCACATAGTACGCCAAACTCAAGTACATAGTAACCTCGACACGTTTTCCTAAAATAGGTTCATCAGAAGCACATACTAGACAGTGATACTTAGCAAAGCGTTCATAGATATATGCGCCATATGATAAGGTGCTAAATAAAGTGCAAGTGTGTGACAAAATATCCATTCGATTTCAGGTGCAATGCTGCCTTGTATGTAGTAAGATGGTGCCCATCAGACAGCATGTATAGGACTAACCTGTGATGAAAACACGAGCAATGGGAAAGTTCAAGCAGTTGCCTTCTCAATCTTCCTCGCCTCTAAGACATCTAAGGAAACATCTTCTCCTCTTCATTTTGGGTGGAGGTGATGTAGGCATTTCAGGCTCTGGCATTCTAGGTTCTGACATACTAGGTTCTGACATGGTAGGTTCTGGTGTTCTAGGTTCTGGTGCTCTTGGCTCTGGAATTCTGGGTTGTTGGCTTCTCTGAAAAATCAGTAACTTCTCTTTATGCTCCGTGGAACTTCGAGCTCTTCTTCCTATATTGTTGTGAGGGATCGTTCTGACCCAGACAATATCATTGAACGCCACTTTATAGTTGCAACTAGGAACCTTTTTCGCATCCTGCGGTGCAGGAGCCATGGATGGAGTAGAACATTTGCCATTGGGCAGGACAGGTGTTCTCCTGGAGTCTTGCTCCTGAATCTGAGGGATGCAAATCGGCTCCTTACAAGCACTTTGTTCCTTCAGAATGGTTTTGTTCTCAGGAGTTTTCTGATTGTTTCACCAGGTTCAGACATTGCCCACTTGCTCAGGACAAGACTTAAGGCCAAATACTCTAGTATTGTCAGTAGTGTCATCACCGCAACAAAAACTGCGTCACGGAAGAGCCAAAGAGGAAGATTGATGGAAGCTTGATAGGTGCTTCTCCTGAGATCCACGGGTAGTGGGTCATCCTATAATAAAGAAAAAAACCATAATAAAGTGCTGTATATTTATACCCAATCCAGTCAAACAGAGAGCCCTTGTTATTATACAGTGATGGATACATTATCAAGCAACTTTCAGAAATATCCCATTGAGAAGATCAGGAAGAAGTTTGGGATTCACCTCCAGGGTCCATGGAATATTATTTACAGTTGGACTTTCATATGACGGACGGTCACGTGTCCAGTATGAGAAGTCCTGCAAGAGGCGATATTCTCATTAGCTGATCCTTGTGACCTCCATATTGATGAGAACATACTCGCCCTCAGTGTACTGTAATGTGGGGGGTAGAGCAACGTAAAGCACAGAAATGATAGGATGATACTCATCACCTCCAGAGGTCTCTCAGCACCAAGGTATGGTCAATGAGATACAAGCTGCAGATGGGCCGAGGCTTCTAATATACCCAGGGGTGACATCACAAAGCCCTCTGTGACATCATTGCACAGTTCTATCCATCATGTCACTGATACTTTGGACCTAACTAAATGTCTAAAAGAGAACCCTTCCACATGATTTCCAATCACGGAGCAGCTTCAGTTTTTCAAGAAAAGTTTAAAAAATATAATCTGTGCTGTGATTGGTCACAATGGCACATGAAGCAGAATGTCTTTAGATCTTTTAAAGGGAAAGTGTCAGCAATTTTTTTACAATTGTAAAATTGTAAAGTATTTATATTTATATATAAATACACATATATATTTAAAAAGGTTTTAATGGTATAAAATCTGAAAAAATATTTTAACTGTTTTGATGTTTTCATCTTGTAAACACTAGGGGGAGCAGCTGCTGACATTTCCATGAAAACAGAATACAGCTAGCTCGCATTACGACTGCAGTAAAAGTGGGCGGGATCTGCTCACATGGGTGTGATGTCACTCCTCCCCTTCTGGGCGTTTGCAAAAAGGTAAATGAGACTGTAGTTTAGGATCACAGTGCGGAGTGATCACTGGTGACTGCAAAGTGATATATAAGGGACAACACCAAAGTCATTAATCACTACAAGGACAAGGCAGGAATGTGGGAGTCAGAGGGGTCACCCCACACTTATATCCCCTCTGACTGTCACCTCCTAAGCTCCTTTCCCTGCCATAACCTCTTATTCCCGCAGGTAAATTCTTACAGGACCCCCCTCCCCATCCCCTTCCCCTGCCGCAGCTGATTCTAAACGTCCTCCATATGTAATAATAGACAGGTACTCACCGGCAGCCTATGGTAATTCACAGGGTAGAACAGGGTACAGCACAGAAACAATATGGCGATCCTCATTGTCTCCAGGGGGTATCTCAGCACCAAGATATGGCCAATGAGATATGAGCTCCAGGTGGATGGAGCCCCCTTATATACCCCAAGGGTGACATCACAACGCCCTCTGTGACATCATCACCCACAACATTCCGTCACATGACATCACCCAGCACCAGCATCATGCGACCCAGCATAAATAGAAACGGTCCCTGTTGCCTATAGCAACTATTCAAAACAAAGTTTAAACTTTTCCAACAGCTAAAGGCGGCTCTGTGATGGCAGTTTCTTCTTGTGGACGGTTGTGATAAATCTGCAGAACATCTACATAACGCGACATGTAGAAAATCCTGTCTTTTCCCCTCTGTTCTTCCTCTGGTGCTACAGAGACGGATAGAAGGAGCTTTTCCAGACCTTACAGTGCACAATATGGGACCTAATCACTGATATACCAGATCTCCTCAGTACAAGCATACCGCCAACCTATGAGGACTAGAAAGAGGGCGAAACCATGCGGCACGCGTAGTCTGACCACGCCCCTATCCACACCCCAAGCCACGCCCTTTTTATGCCTTGGCAGGAGGAGATGTCTACAAAGCGCAAGTTATCAAAAGGCTGAAGGAACACTTTATCAACATGAATGAAGGTTTTGAAGGGCATCCACTGTCCCGGCACTACCGGAAGTTCCACAACCAATCTTATAAGGACACTAAGTTTTGTGGGATCCGATTAGTCCCCAGAAAATGGAAGGGAGGTGATTACCTGAGATTAATGTCGCGGATGGAATCCAAATGGATCTTCACATTAAATAGCTTGGCTCTGAAGGGCCTTAATCACGAGAGTCAGCTGTATGCCTTCAACTCGCAGCGGTATATACTGTAGGTATTTTTTATCCCAGTACCAATTGAACATTTACATTGCACTTTTATGAACCTCCTTATATTTTATCAATATAATATGTCTTTTGGATATATTCCTTTGAATCCACCTATTTTACATATGTATTTGTTTCTATATATTGATACCCCTATTGGAGATACAATATAATGTTTTTATTTTTCTCCTTCATGTTTTCCTTTTTATCTCTTGATGGTACTAAGTGCCGAATTTATACTATCCTGGTAATATACACTGATTAACAGACTGTTTTTTATAGCCATCAGAAATATAAGTATATAATTTTTATTCATTTTTAACTAATTGTGAAAGTTTGAACAAAGTCTTTTTTATTATTATTTTTTTCACACACAGTCTATTCTTATTGGAATTCTATCTTAGTTCTATTACACCTCCATATGTCCTTTTGCACCGTCTTGATAGTATTGGATCTTCCTCCATTTCTTTGGTTGTATTATTTTTGTGGGGGGCGTTTGGACTTTATTAGGTTACCAGTTTGACTACCAGCGAGAAGCTGACGAAGAGGAACTGTGAGTCCTCGAAACGCGTAGTTTTTTTTGGCCTATACAGGACATCGAAGGAGAAGGAGAGAGTCAATGCACAGGGATAAGCCCTCCTGATATCCAGAAGATATATATAACCATATCATATTATTGATACAAAATATAAATGCACAGAGGCAATAAAATCACTTAAAAACACCAAACGCCATCCTTACTTTGCAAGATACCTATTCCAAAGGTGTATCTAGGTTTTCTGGCACCCGGTGCAGAAGGGGCTGGCTGGCACATTTCAGCCTGGGGGGCAAGCACACAGCAGTGGCCCATGAGTAGCGGCCCATCCTTAACATGTTTATTACCAGATGCATCATAAGCCTATATTCACACAACCGTATTGTCTAAGTGTTGCCCGTGAAAAAAGCTGACAGCACTTGGACCAGTTCAGATGAGTGTTTGTAGTGGTCAGACATAGTACATATTATTCTTATGTATTACTATTTTTAAAGCAGATATACCTTTTTAGAGATGTAGTACCAGGGGCGGACCTACTGCCCGTGCAGCCGGTTCATTGAACGGGGGCCCCCGAGGGAGAGGGGGCCCCTCCAGCCTCCAGCAGGGCCGCCATCATGGCATGACTGCCCTGACTCCAGCATGGGGCCCGGCCGGTCGGGGCCCCCTCGGAGCCCCCCTCTTGTGCGTCTCCTCATGGGCCCCCGCCCCGCAGGACCCCCCCGCCGTCACATGACCGGAGATGTGCCTGCGCTCAGCATGGGCCCCATGCTGAGCGCAGGGACATCTCCGGTCATGTGACAGCGCCGGCACAATACTTACCCCTCCCCGTGCCTCCGCAGCATCTGCCGCGTCCTCTGACTGTGATGTCTCAGGTCAGAGGTCACGGTGACATCTTTACACCGCGCGCTCTCTCCTGAGCTGTCACATCACAGAGCGGGAAGACGAGCGCAACGCTGGATTCCGGATCAGCAGCAGGTAAGAAGTGAGGTGAGTATTTATTTATTTTTTTATGTATGGGGGCATGGGGCATTTAATGGTTGAGGGAGAGTGGGTGTGACATCCTGCATGGGGCATTATATGGGGGAGGTGGTGTGACATCCTGCATGGGGCATTATATAGGGGGGGTGTTGGCATCCTGAATGGGGCATTATATGGGGGAGGGGGGAATTGACATCCTGCATGGGGGCATTATATGGGGGTAGGGGGGAGGGATGTGACTTCCTGCATTGGGCATTATAAGAGGGGAAGGGGGAAGTGACATCCTGCATTGGGCATTATTAGAGGGGAAGGGGGGAAGTGACATCCTGCATGGGGCATTATAAGAGGGGAAGGGGGGAAGTGACATCCTGCATTGGGCATTATAAGAGGGGAAGGGGGGAAGTGACATCCTGCATGGGGCATTATAAGAGGGGAAGGGGGGAAGTGACATCCTGCATGGGGCATTATAAGGGAGGGGGGCGTGACATTCTGCATGGGGCATTATAAGGGAGGTGGTGTGACATCCTGCATGGGGCATTATAAGAGGGGGAGGGGGGAATTGACATCCTGCATGGGGAATTATATAGAGGGTGGGTGTCCTCCTGCATGGGGCATTATAAGGGAGGGGGTGGTCTGACATGCTGCATGGGGCATTGAAAAAGGGGGAAGTGACATCCTGCAAGGGGCATTATATGGGGGGGAAGAGGTGACATCCTGCATGGGGCATTTTATGGGGGGTAGATGTGACATCCTGCATAGCGCATTAAAAGACGGGTGTCATCCTGCATGGGGCATTATAAGGGGGGAACAGCCTGCATGGAGCGTTACATGGGGGCCAATATTCTGTATGGAGTTATATGGGGACCAGTATCCTGTATGGATGCTGTATGGAGCATTATATGGGGACCAGTATCCTGTATGGAACATTATATGGGGACCAGTATCCTGTATGGAACATTATAAGGGGGTCAGTATCCTGTATGGAGCATTATATGGTGCCCATATTACTGTATGGAGGACTATACTGTCCGGTCTACACTGTGCGCTGTGAGGATTCGCCGGTTTCTGAGCTATTGTAGAATTTACAATAGATATCGCTTGTGTAATGGGGCATTATAAGGGGGGAACAGCCTGCATGGAGCGTTATATGGGGGCCAATATTCTGTATGGAGCGTTATATGGGGGTCAGTATTCTGTATGGAGCGATATATGGGGGACAGTATTCGGTAGGGAGTGTTATATGGGGGCCAGTATTCTGTATGCAGTGTTATATGGGGACCAGTATCCTCTATGGAGCGTTATATGGGGACCAGTATCCTGTATGGAGCATTATATGGGGACCAGTATCCTGTATGGAGCATTATAAGGGGGTCAGTATCCTGTATGGAGCATGATATGGTGCCCATAATACTGTATGGAGGACTATACTGTCCGGTCTGCACTGTGCATTGTGAGGATTCGCCGGTTTCTGAGCTATTGTAGAATTTACAATAGATATCGCTCATGTAATGTAGTAAGTGAAATCCTTGGCCTTGTACTATATATATATATTTCTTTGCGGTATCTGTGCATCATGAATCATGGTATGTGTTAAAGGGGCCCACTGAAACTCTGTCGCCCAGGGCCCACAAAAACCTGGAGCCGGCCCTGGGGGTAAGTATAACAAGTTGTATTTTTTTTACATACAATTAATTAACTTGGAGTGGGGGGAATCAGAAAAGCACGGGGGGGATGAGAGATGCACGGGGGGGGGGGCGGCCCTTCATGCCCCCTATGAAGGGCGGGGGGGCCCCCAAAAAATTCTTGCACAGGGGCCCACTACAGTCTGTGTCCGCCCCTGTGTAGTACGCTGTGTTTTTCTACACTCCTAAAATAACATATCAGCAGAGTAAAGGTGGTCACACATAAGCCCAGGTCTGCTAGATAGATACCTATGAATTATTATTTTGTATATGTTTTCAAACATACTTGATCAATGAAATCATCATTGTAAACTTCAACTCCACATAATAGTATATGATGTAGCAGTCACTAATTATCTTGAGTGCTTCATCTGATGTCCGTGCACATAGTATACATAGTATACCACATACAGTCATATGAAAAAGTTTGGGCACCCCTATTAATCTTAAGCTTAATGTTTTATAAAAATTGGTGTTTTTGCAACAGCTATTTCAGTTTGATATATGTAATAACTGTTGGATACAGTAATGTTTCTGCCTTGAAATGAGGTTTATTGTACTAACAGAAAATGTGCAATCTGCATTCAAACAAAATTTGACAGGTGCATAAGTATGGGCACCTCACCAGAAAAGTGACATTAATATTTAGTAGATCCTCCTTTTGCAAAAATAACAGCCTCTAGTCGCTTCCTGTAGCTTTTAATGAGTTCCTGGATCCTGGATGAAGGTATTTTTGACCATTCCTCTTTACAAAACAATTCCAGTTCAGTTAAGCTTGATGGTCGCCGAGCATGGACAGCCCTCTTCAAATGATCCCACAGATGTTCAATGATATTCAGGTCTGGGGACTGGGATGGCCATTCCAGAACATTGTAATTGTTCCTCTGCATGAATGCCTGAGTAGATTTGGAGCGGTGTTTTGGATCATTGTCTTGCTGAAAGATCCATCCACTGCGTAACTTCAACTTTATCACTGATTCTTGAACACTATTGCCAAGAATCTGCTGATACTGAGTGGAATCCATGCGTCCCTCAACTTTAACAAGATTCCCAGTGCCGGCATTGACCACACAGCCCCAAAGCATGATGGAACCTCCACCAAATTTTACTGTGGGTAGCAAGTGTTTTTCTTGGAATGCTGTGTTTTTTTGCCACCATGCATAACGCCTTTTTGTATGACCAAACAACTCAATCTTGGTTTCATCAGTCCACAGGACCTTCTTCCAAAAAGAAATAGGCTTCTTCAAATGTGCTTTTGCATACCTCAGCCGACTCTGTTTGTGCGTACTTGCAGAAACAGCTTCTTTCGCATCACTCTCCCATACAGCTTCTCCTTGTGCAAAGTGCGTTGTATAGTTGACCGATGCACAGTGACACCATCTGCAGCAAGTTGATGCTGCAGCTCTCTGGAGGTGGTCTGAGGATTGTCCTTGACTGATCTCACCATTCTTCTTCTCTGCCTTTCTGATGTTTTTCTTGTCCTGACACTTCTGGCCTTAACAAGAACTGTCCCTATGTTCTTCCATTTCCTTACTATGTTCCTCACAGTGGAAACTGACAGGTTAAATCTCTGAGACAGCTTTTTGTATCCTTCCCCTGAACAACTATGTTGAATAATCTTTGTTTTCAGATCATTTGACAGTTGTTTTGAGGAGCCCATGATGCCACTCTTCAGAGGAGATTCAAACAGGAGAACAACTTGCAAGTGGCCACTTTAAGTAGCTTTTCTCATGATTGCATACACCTGGCTATAAAGTTCAAAGCTCAATGAGGTTACAAAACCAAAAAAAGTGCTTTAGTAAGTCAGTAAAAAGTAGGCAGGAGTATTTAAAACAAGAAAATGATAAGGGTGCCCATACTTATGCACAGGTCAAATTTTGTTTGAATGCAGATTGCACATTTTCTGTTAGCACAATAAACCTCATTTCAAGGCAGAAACATTACTGTGTCCAACAGTTATTACATATATCAAACTGAAATAGCTGTTGCAAAAACACCAATTTTTATAAAACATTAAGCTTAAGATTAATAGGGGTGCCCAAACTTTTTCATATGACTGTATGTAGCGCCCCGAGGGTTCGGCCGCTACAGGGGTATTGCACCTCAGACCAGAGGTGTGATATTCCACTCCCAGGTAAGGATGGAGTATGGACCAGGGCTCAGTTAGCTGCATACAGCACACACACCCCATTTCCGAGGGACAGCTCAACGGTGCTCCCACTAGACAGAAGTGCAGGCACGACCGACTATGTCCCTGCGTGGAGTGGGGAGGGGGGTGGAACACCCAGTGCTGTAGGGGCAGATAGGGGTTGGTTCCTGAGCGTAGGAAGGAGCCCATTGGTTGCTGGTCACCTGGGCTCATGGTCAGAGGGAGGTATAAAAGGTGGGCACCATCTTAGATCTAGGTTCGTTCAGTCTGTGAGGAGAAGTTGAGAGGAGAGCTAACAGGGAGCAGCAGCTCAGGCTGAATGCTGCTCCAGAGGCAGGCCTAGAGAAGAGGCCGGAGCCTGAGAGGAGAAGGAGAAGTGGGTCTAGAGAAGAGGCCGAGGAAGGAGGAGAAGTGGGAACAGGAGGAGAAGGAACAAGAAAGGAAGAGAGAGAGGAACAGAAGGGCTCAGGACCAAGAAGGAAGAAGGGACCCTAAGAACCCACGAGAATACAGGGTGAAGGGTCAGGCAGATTAAGGGTGCCGGATCCCAAGTTGGTGGAGGAGAAACTACCCTCAGCCAAAGACCGGTTGTCGTGATCATCTATTGGTGCGACACCTCATCAAACCTGCTAGGAAGGCACCATATAGGACAGCGGAGGACGGGGCCCACGTTTAACCGCACAAGTCCGCGGCAGCTGGACAAAAGTGGGTCACTGGTGAGGCAGGCCAGAGAAAGGATTAAAGGGGGTCCTGTGCCATGCTCCTGAACTGCCTGGGAGTTGACCGAGCCCCACACCTGGTGGACGCAGCACGGCTCGGGCGGTCACTACCTGTACAGAAGTGACCTGGAGTACCTGAACTGTGAGTAAACGACATTGGACTGCAGTACGTTGTCTGTGTGCTCTTTCGCTCCTCCAGCACTATCAGCACCGGGACTCTCACTACCATCACTCCCAACATCCACTACACTGCCCTGGGGCCGCACTCTTCCCGTGGGGAGTCACACCATCCCAGCTGCACACGTCATCAGCCCCAGCGGACTGCCTTGCAGCGGCGGTTCCTAATAACCGCAATCCACAGGTGGCGTAGTCGGACATTATCTAAAGTACAGTAGCAGACTACCATTGGTCTGACCACCCTGAGCCGCGGGACCGGGTCGCCACTACTACCCCCATCGTTCAACTATCGCCCGGATCCGCGTGCCCCACGGCCCAGGGGGCGAGTCACATACAGTACAATATATATAGGAGAATATACAGTATGACTGGTATATAGAGACGAGCAATTTGTAGAACCGTGGTCCAGTGGTCAGATGAATATTCTGTGGCTGCTGAACAGGAGCCACCACATAGTCTCCTTTTTACAGCCCCACATAGCCTTCCATATACTGTTACCACACAAATTTTTTTACCAGGATATATTATGATTACCCAGTAAAACATGAAGTACCAAAAATAATTTAAAAATAAATATTTTATTTAGACATGTTAAAATCCAAAATAGAACCATAAAAGAGAAAGGTACCAAACATGAGGAGGCAGGAGAAACAACACTGAAATCTTTGGGAAAACTTGAGTAGTCTTATGATAATTAGATTATGCTGTGGATGAAGCACTCATCACAAATAAAAGGAATATAGTGGTGTTATATATAGCAGCGTGGAGTGTCAGAAAGAGTTAATTCATAATGCCACACATTGGATCGAATCCACAGGGCAGCAGCGCTGTAGCATACTAGTGCTCTCGTGCACATAAGTGCATAGACCAGCACTATTCATTCATAGCATGACCAGCACCTGCGGCCGAAGTGATCGAACCAGTGCATATAAATAAACAAAGATCTCCCGCTGTCACTAACACCTAACACTTCCCGAAGAAGCTAATGCGAAACGTGCGCGTCGGGGCAGGAAGCAGGAGCATCTACATTGGTATGGAACAAGTACCTTATACCTTATTGTTTTGATATGTCTGTGTATTGAACGTACCCATTTAGTGTTAGGTGTTAGTGACAGCGGGAGATCTTTGTTTATTTATATGCACTGGTTCGATCACTTCGGCCGCAGGTGCTGGTCATGCTATGAATGAATAGTGCTGGTCTATGCACTTATGTGCACGAGAGCACTAGTATGCTACAGCGCTGCTGCCCTGTGGATTCGATCCAATGTGTGGCATTATGAATTAACTCTTTCTGACACTCCACGCTGCTATATATAACACCACTATATTCCTTTTATTTGTGATGAGTGCTTCATCCACAGCATAATCTAATTATCATAAGACTACTCAAGTTTTCCCAAAGATTTCAGTGTTGTTTCTCCTGCCTCCTCATGTTTGGTACCTTTCTCTTTTATGGTTCTATTTTGGATTTTAACATGTCTAAATAAAATATTTATTTTTAAATTATTTTTGGTACTTCATGTTTTACTGGGTAATCATAATATATCCTGGTAAAAAAAATTTGTGTGGTAATAATTGATTGTTCGGAAGTACTATTAGCTTAATTTGGACACTTTTTGTGAAATTCCATATACTGTACAGTGTGAGCCCCACATAGCCTCCTATATACAATGTGAGCCCTCACACAACCTCCTATATGAGTATGAGCCCTCACATAGCCTCCTATATACAGTATCAGTCCCCACACAGCCTCCTGCATATAGTGTGAGGACCCACACAGCCTCCTGCATATAGTGTGAGGACCCACTGTGTGAGTACAGTGTGAGCATAGGCGGATTATAATGAGGGCAATCCGGGCGACCGCCCGGGGCCCCGAGCCTGCAGAGGGCCCGCGGCTCCGGGTGGGGTGTCTAATGCCGGATTGCCCTCATTATATGTGCGGGCCGCCGCCGCACATACCGGCAGCAGTGGCGGGAGGGGGGGCCCCGTACCGCTCCCCCAGCAGCAGCCGCCGCTACTTCTTCATCGGCCGGGCCAGCACTGCAGCAGTTAACTTCCCTGTGCTGGCCCGGCCGCGTCACTGCTAGGAGACACGGCCCTGTGCGCGGCCGTGTCTCCTAGCTGTGATGTCACGCAGTGCGCGCCCGGCCTGCACTGCTACTTACCACGGGAGAGGAGCAGGAGCCAGGAGGACTGGAGCCGAGCCGGGGGATGGTGAGTGAGTGTGTGTGTGTGTGTGTAGGCAGATGTCATTGTGTGATGTCTGTTTGTGTGATGTCTGTGTGTGTGTGTGTGGGCAGATGTCATTGTGTGATGTCTGTTTGTATGTGTGTGTGTGTGTGTAGGCAGATGTCATTGTGTGGTGTCTGTTTGTGTGATGTCTGTGTGTGTGTGGGCAGATGTCATTGTGTGATGTCTGTTTGTGTGTGTGTGGGCAGATGTCATTGTGTGATGTCTGTTTGTATGTGTGTGTGTGTGTGTGTGTAGGCAGATGTCATTGTGTGGTGTCTGTTTGTGTGATGTCTGTGTGTGTGTGTGTGGACTGATGTCATTGTGTGATGTCTGTTTGTTTGTGTGTGTGTGTGTGTGGGCAGATGTCATTGTGTGATGTCTGTTTGTGTGTGTGTGTGTGGGCAGATGTCATTGTGTGATGTCTGTGTGTGTGTGTGGGCAGATGTCATTGTGTGATGTCTGTTTGTGTGTGTGTGTGGGCAGATGACATTGTGTGATGTCTGTTTGTGTGTGTGTGTGTGGGCAGATGTCATTGTGTGATGTCTGTTTGTGTGTGTGTGTGTGTAGACAGATGTCATTGTGTGATGTCTGTTTGTGTGTGTGTAGGCAGATGTCATTGTGTGATGTCTGTTTGTGTGTGTATGTGTGTGTGTGTGTAGGCAGATGTCATTGTGTGATGTCTGTTTGTGTGTGTGTGTGGGCAGATGTTATTGTGTGATGTCTGTTTGTATGTGTGTGTGTGGGGGCAGATATCATTGTGTCATGTCTGTTTATATGTATTTTTGTGTTTCAAATGTGTTTATGCGTGTATGTATATGTCTGTATATATTTGCGTGTGTGCGTGACTGCGTGCAGCCTCCTGCTGAGTATAGTTGGCGCTGTGCGGCCTCCTGCTGTATCTGGGGGGGCGCCGTGCGGCCCCCCGCTGTGTACAGATGGCTACGTGCGGCCCCCCGCTGTGTATAGATGGCTATGTGCGGCCCCCCGCTGTGTATAGATGGATACGTGCGGCCCCCCGCTATGTATAGATGGCGCCGTGCGGCCCCCCGCCGTGTGTTGATGGCGCCGTGCGGCCCCCTGCTGTGTAGAGATGGTGCCGTGCGGCTCCCCGCTGTGTATAGATGGCTACGTGCGGCCTCCCGCTGAGTATAGATGGCGCTGTGCAGCCTCCTGCTGTCTCTGGGGGGGGGGGCGCCGTGCAGCCTCCCGCTGTGTATAGATGGCTATGTGCGGCCTCCCGCTGAGTATAGATGGCGCTGTGCGGCCTCCTGCCACACGTAGCCATCTATACACGTATACTCAGCAGGAGGCCGCACGTAGCCATCTATACGGTGCCATCTATACACAGCGGGAGGCCGCACGTATCCATCTATACACAGCGGGAGGCCGCACGTAGCCATCTATACGGCGCAATCTATACACAGCGGGAGGCCGCACGGCGCCATCTATACACAGCGGGAGGCCGCACGGCGCCATCTATACACAGCGGGAGGCCGCACGGCGCCATCTATACACCGCGGGAGTCTCAGTGCTTTGCAAGAGCAGTCAATAAATTCTGCTTGACTAATTCTGAGCACCATAAAGTCTGGTTCGCTTCTAACCTGCTGTCTTCATTTTCAGCTTGCTGAATTCTATCTCATTTACTGTCATTCGAGACGATGCCTTTGCTGGTCTCTTTCACCTTGAATACCTGTAAGTGCTCCACTTAATGTCATATTTTTGATTCTGTTCTTCTTCATCTTTTGGCATGTGCAATTGTATGAGCAAGTATTCATATGAATTTATGACCTACTTAAACCTTCGAGGACCTTAAATTTTATTCAATCAAATTTTTTTCCAGTTTAAAACTATGGGACATATATGTGCCTTGGTCCTCAAAGGGTTTTTAAAGGGGCTGCAAACATAAATACGAAAAAAATAATTCAATTAGTGCTTTTTGTGTTCATTTAATTTTTATTTGAAGTCCATTTTTTTTATATACCTTGAAATTAAGCCCTACCCCATGGAATGAAGCCCTACCTACATGACATCTGAGAGCTACATGGATCCCGCTTGTGAGGTGCCTGTCCGTCACTACTATTCAGTTTTAGGGTCCACTCACTAAGCCATATATTCTCTCATGCAAGAGAATAGGGCCAATTATGCTAATGACACTCGGCTCAAACTCTGTCAGAGCTTCAACTGAGTGTGATCCGATTCTCTCGCAGCACAGATATGGAGAAGATGGAGAACTTACTTTCTCCATCTTCTCCATAGTCTCTGTGAGTGTTCATCGGACTGCACTTGGATGACATCCGAGTGCAGTCTAATGTTTTACGTGCACCCATAGACTTGTATGGGTGCACATGGTCCGAATATCGAATGAGATTATTTTCTCATGCCAATAATCGCACTGTCCCATAGTATAACATAGGGCCGAGTCCTATCCGATAAAATATCACATAGCATTCGGCCGTGTTATACGACAGTGTGAGCGAGCCCTTAGAGTCAAGGAATATTTACATGCAGATGATGATATTACTCTCCAAGTGTATATTTTTTTAGGCGAGTTCATAGTAAATGCTTTGCCTTTTTGACATGTGATCAACTAAAGAACAAGAAAGATTTAGGACCTCCCCTACAGAGAAACGGAAAATAGTTTGGAGGACTTGCATGTCCTTTTTTATTTATTATGAGAAAATCATAAAAGATCCCGTTTTTTAACCATGCTGTGACTTTCTGCTGAGGGAGAGGGAGAGAGCTGCCCTATTCAGAGTCTGTAATAAGACCTGCTGACAAAAGTGTTGAAGATACAGTCTAATGTGAATTAACAATGAAAAAAAGTTAATTTCACAAATGGCTTGTATTTTTTTTAATACAAACTTTTTTGTCTTTACAGCTCCTTTAAAGGGAATCTGTCATCAGGTTTTTGCCACCTAATCTGAGAGCAGCATAATGTAGGGTTAGAGGCACTGATTCCAGTAATGTGTCACTTACTGGGCTGCTTAGTGTTGTTTTGATAAAATCAATGATTTGTCAGAAGGTAATTATCACTAGATGACTAGTAAGTTCTGTAGGACCCCACCCCCATCACTGATCAGTAGATTTCTGTGTACACTGAGCATGGGCAGAAAGCTGCCAATCAGTGGTGTGGGCGGGGCTATACAGAGCGCAGCATTCAGAGAGCTGCTAGATCTGCAGCAGATAAAACGGTGATTTTCTCAAAATGACAACAAGCAGCTGAAAAAGTGACACATCGCTGGAATCAGGGTATCTGCCCCAATATTGTGCTGCTCTCAGATGAGGCAGCACAATTAATATTGTGCCAAATTAATTTCCCGTGAACTATCACATGATCTATCACAGGGGATCATGTGACATGTCAAGTGATAAATCAGGTGTGTGGAGGGGGCCCGCGCCTTCTAAACTGCCCGGGGCCCTTGCTACTCTTAATCCACCCCTGAGTGTGAGGACCCACACAGCCTCCTATATACAATGTGAGCCCTCACACAAACTCCTATATGAGTATGAGCCCTCACATAGCCTCCTATATACAGTATCAGTCCCCACACAGCCTCCTGCATATAGTGTGAGGACCCACACAGCCTCCTGCATACAGTGTGAGGACCCACTGTGTGAGTACAGTGTGAGGACTGGTCGTCGGATATGTTGCATGCTTATTGAGATGTGTTATTGACAGCTCTATCATTTTTCTTGCCACTGTCTTGTTAAATATACAGGTTGGATACATTTGGTGTTCATGCCATATAAATTCCTGTTTATAACGAGTACATATTTATGATAGGTAGCTTTGTTTTACTACCATTGGCAGGCATTAACTGGATTTTAGGTCCTAGTGACGTTTTATATCTTTTTTACCTACATATTCATTAAAGGTTATGTTTTAACCTCTTTCACTACTTTAATTGCTTCATATTACCTTTATTGAGTGGTGACCTGTATGATAGTGTGTGAGCACCAGCTCCAGGCGTCCCTGAAGAGGGGCAGGGAAAAATTAAAGGGGGCAGTGGGAAGGGGGTTTATCCAAGGAGGGGTGAGGTCAGCAGAGTATGAGAGACAGACTCATCCTAAACCAGGGGTCTCAAACACGCGGGCCGCATGTGGCCCTTCAGACTGGTTCATGCGGCCTGTAGGCACCATAGACCCCGATCGCGGCCCGGTCCAGGAGCTGCCGACAGCTGCACTTTAGTTCAGTGTATTGCTGCGCAGAGACCGGCTCTCTGCATGATACAATACCAATGCCAGTCACCGGCCTATCAGAGGCCAGCAGCGGACATCCGCGTCCCAGCGCAGCGGTGCATGACATCACTAACATGGGCAGATGTCAGCTGCTGGCCTCTGATAGGCCGGTGGCAGGCATTGGTCTCTGCGCAGCAATACACTGAACTAAAGCGCAGCTGCCAGAAGCTCCTGGACCAGGCCGCGATCGTCAAGGGGTCTATGGTGCCTGCGCCCGCATATGCAGAAAGGACACCGAGGGAACGGAGGACAGGTGAGAAGAGACTTTTTTTTTTCTTATATATGTATGTGAAGAATGGAACAGCGGACATTCCTACAATATAGGGACCTGAATGGGGACATTCCTACAATATGGGAACCTGGATAGGAACATTCCTACAATGTGGGACCTGGATGGGGACATTCCTACAATGTGGGACCTGAATGGGGACATTCCTGCAATATGGGGACCTGGATAGGAACATTCCTACAATGTGGGACCTGGATGGGGACATTCCTACAATGTGGGACCTGAATGGGGACATTCCTGCATTATGGGGACTTGGATAGGAACATTCTTACAATGTGGGACCTGGATGGGGACATTCCTACAATGTGGGACCTGAATGGGGACATTCCTACAATATGGGGACCTGGATAGGAACATTCCTACAATGTGGGACCTGAATGGGGACATTCCTACAATGTGGGACCTGAATGGGGACATTCCTGCAATATGGGGACCTGGATGGGGACATATCTACAATGTGGGGACCTGGATAGGGACATTCCTACAATGTGGGGACCTGGATGGGGACATATCTACAATATGGGGAACTGGATTGGGACATATCTACAATGTGGGGACCTGGATAGTAACATTCCTACAATGTGGGGACCTGGATAGGAACATTTCTACAATGTGAGGACCTGGATGGGGGACATTCCTACAAGATGGGGACATTATAACAAGATGGGGACCTAGATGGGGGACATTACGACAAGATGGGGACCTGAATGGAGTTCATTACGACAAGTTGGGGACCTGAATGGGGGACATTACGACAAGATGGGGACCTGGATGGGGCATTACTACAAGATGAGGACCAGGATGGTGCATTACTACAAGTTGAGGACCAGGATGGGGCATTACTACAAGATGAGGACCAGGATGGTGCATTACTACAAGATGAGGACCAGGATGGGTCATTACTAAAAGATGAGGACCAGGATGAGGCATTACTACAAGATGAGGACCAGGATGAGGCATTAGATGAGGCATTACTACAAGATGAGGACCAGGATGAGTCATTAACCCCTTTACAACCCAAGGTGGTTTGCACATTAATGACCAGGCCAATTTTTACAATTCTGACCACTGTCACTTTATGAGGTAATTACTCTGGAACGCTTCAACGGATCTCCCTGATTCTGAGATGTTTTTTTCGTGACATATTGTACTTCATGATTGTTGTAAAATTTCTTCGATATCACTTGCGTTTATTTGTGAAAAAAATGGAAATTTGGCAAAATTTTGAAAATTTTGCAATTTTCAAAATTTTAATTTTTATGTCCTTAAATCAGAGAGATATGTCACACAAAATAGTTAATAAATAACATTTCCCACATGTCTACTTTACATCAGCACAATTTTGGAACCAAAATTTTTTTTTACTCTGGAGCTATAAGGGTTAAAAGTTGACCAGCGATTTCTCATTTTTCCAACAAAATTTAGAAAACCATTTTTTTAGGGACCACATCATATTTAAAGTCACTTTGAGGGGTCTTAATGACAGAAAATACCCAAAAGTGACACCATTCTAAAAACTGCACCCCTCAAGGTGCTCAAAACCACATTCAAGAACTTTATTAACCCTTCAGGTGCTTCACAGGAATTTTTGGAATGTGGAAGAAAAAAATTAACATTTAACTTTTTTCACAAAAATGTTACTTTAGACCCAATTTTTTTTATTTTCGCAGGGGTAACAGGAAAAAATAGACCCCAAAATTTGTTGATCAATTTCTCCTGAGTAAGCAGATACCCCATATGTGGGGGAAAACCACTGTTTGGGCGCACGGCAGGGTACGGAAGGGAAGGACTTTTTAAATGTAAAATTTGCTTGAATAATTAGCGGACGCCATATTGCATTTGGGGAGCCCCTGATGTGCCTAAAAAGTGGAAAACCCCCACAAGTGACCCCATTTTGGAAACTAGACCCCTCAGGGAACTTATCTAGATGTGTGGTGAGCACCTTGAACCCCCAGGTGCTTCACAGAAGTTTATAACACTGAGCCGTAAAAATAAAATTTTCACATTTTTCCCACAAAAATGTTTTTCAGCCCCCACTTTTGCATTTTCATAAGGGTAACAGGAGAAATTTCACCATGCAGTTTGTTGCTCAATTTCTTCTGAGCAAGCAGATACCCCATATGTGGGGGAAAACCACTGTTTGGGAGCGCGGCAGGGTTCGGAAGGGAAGGAGCGCCATTTGACTTTTTGATTGTAAAATTTGCTTGAATAATTAGCGGATGTTCCACTGATGTGCCTAAACAGTGGAAACCCCCCACAAGTGACACCATTTTGGAAACTAGACCCCTCGGGGAACTTATCTAGATGTGTGGTGAGCACCTTGAACCCCCAGGTGCTTCACAGAAGTTTATAACATTAAGCCGTAAAAATAAAATTTTCACATTTTTCCCACAAAAATGTTTTTCAGCCCCCACTTTTGCATTTTCATAAGGGTAACAGAAGAAATTGCACTATGCAGTTTGTTGTGCAATTTCTCTCGAGTTAGCAGATACCCCATATGTGGGGGCAAACCACTGTTTGGGCGCGCGGCAGGGTTCGGAAGGGAAGGAGCACCATTTGACTTTTTGATTGTAAAATTTGCTTGAATAATTAGCGGATGTGCCCCTGATGTGCCTAAACAGTAGAAACCCCCCACAAGTGACACCATTTTGGAAACTAGACCCCTCAGGGAACTTATCTAGATGTGTGGTGAGCACCTTGAACCCCCAAGTCCTTTACAGAAGTTTATAACATGGAGCCGTGAATATAAAAAAAATCAAACTTTTTCCACAACAATGATGTTTTAGCCCCAATTTTTTTATTTTCACAAGGGTAAGAGGAGAAAATGGACCCCAACAACTTTTGTGCAATTTCTCCTGAGTACGCCAATACCCCATATGTCAGGAAAATACAGTGTTTGGGCGCACGGCAGAGTTCAGAAGGGAAGGAGCACTGTGTGACTTTTTGAATGCAAAATTGGCTGGAATCGATAGCGGACGCCATGTCGCGTTTGAAGAGCCCCTGATGTGCCTAAATAGTTGAAACCCCCCACAAGTGACCCCATTTTGGAAACTACACCCCTCAAGGATTTTATTAAGGGGTATAGTGAAAATTTTGAACCCAGAGGTACGATACAAAATTTGATGACATTAGGTCATCATATTGAATAAGTTGTCATTAGTCTTGAGTAGTGTTGAGCGATACCTTCCGATATCGGGAAATATCGGATCGGATTGGATCGGACCGATACCGAAAAAGTATCGGATATCGCCGATTCCGATACCGGAAACCAATGCAAGTCAATGGGACATAAATATCGGAATTAAAATAAACCCTTTCTTTCCTTGTAGGTTATTTCTACATGAAGGAAAACAACTAAGAATAATGTAGAATGTATTGGGGGAGGTGGGGGAGACAATAAAGGCATAGAGGTTTAGCCCAGTCAAATGGAATAGCAGGAATTACTATTTTTTTATTATGTTCTGAGTTACGGAAATATTAACTATGTTAAGTATTTTTATATTTTGTCAGATATTTATGTTTCACTACTTCCATGCTCTTCACCTTCTTTTTTACTTCTCCCACACTTTCTCCTTCATCATCCTCAGCATCTTTTTCATCCACTTCTTCTTCACCTTCTTCTTCTTCACCTTCTTCGTATTATTCTTTTTTTTACATTCTTCATATTCTACTTCTTCATCTTCTTCATATTCTTCTTCTTCATCATATTCTTATTTGTGACAGGCATTCCTGTAGTTGTTATCTATAAAAGGTTGGACATTACACCTTTCGTTCTGCCCGTCACAAAAGATTTACAACAGGATTTGTCCGCGTTCAGTTTGGCCTGCAGCAGCAGGTCTTTTCCAGGGGCACCACGAGGAGGAACGGACTCACCCCCATACACTGCTTAGTCATCTTCTGCTTATAATTTAGATATTATCTTTTGCTCTGATTTTTAGTCTTATGCTTAATGTTCTTCCGCTTTTTGTTCTGCAGCTTCTTGTATTTCTGCTTCTTGGTTTTCTGTCTCTTGTTCTTCTGTATCTTGGTGCTTGTCTTCTCTTCTTTGTCTTCTTGGTCAACTTCTTCAGGGTCATCTTCTTGGTCTTCTTCGGGGTGGTCTTCAGGGTCGTCGTCTTCGGGGGTCCTTGTCTTCGGGGTCCTCGTCTTCTTCGGGTTGGTCTTCTGGGTCCTCGTCTTCGGGGTCCTCGTCTTCTTCGGGGTGGTCTTCAGGGTCCTCGTCTTCTTCGGGGTGGTCTTCAGGGTCCTCGTCTTCTTCGGGGTGGTCTTCAGGGTCCTCGTCTTCAGGGTCATTGTCTTCGGGGTCCTCGTCTTCTTAGGGTTGGTCTTCAGGGTCCTCGTCTTCAGGGTCCTCGTCAGGGAGATCCAGAGTGATTACCAAGAACCATTTCAAAAAGCTTGAACTTGGAAATGTAGCAGAAGGTACAAGAAAGCTGAGGAACTACCGAGGACCAGCTGACGGTACTGGAACCCGGATGGGTAGCAGAAGGTACAAGAGCCAATGGAACTACCGAGGACCAGCTGATGTTACTGGAACTCGGTTACTAAGCAGGAGGTACCTGTGCCAGAAAGCACTACCAAGGACCAGCAGACGTTGGTGGAACTTGGATACCGAGAAGGAGGCACCTAATCCAAAGGCACTGCCGAGAACCAGCTGACGGTACTGGAACCCGGATGGGTAGCAGAAGGTACCCATGTAAAAAAAAGTTCAAGGCCGCGAGCCGGCCGCAGTTACCAAAACCCACAGTCCTACAGGGGGTGCTTGTCCTATTGGCACTATGGAACCAGCCTTCATTGCCAGATCCCGCAGCCCACATAGGAGTCACCTAAACTGCAGGCACCATAGAGTCGGCTAACCCGACCGCAACACGACAGGACAACGCATTGGAGGCAAAGTGACGTTGACACTACCCGGAAACAGCTGGCGTGCTGGAACCAGGCTGGGCAGGAGGGAGTACCCGTGCCAAAGACACTGCCGAGAACCAGCTGACGGTACTGGAACCCGGATGGGTAGCAGAAGATACAAGAGCAAATGGAACTACCGAGGACCAGCTGACGGTACTGGAACCCGGATGGGTAGCAGAAGGTACAAGAGCCAATGGAACTACCGAGGACCAGCTGATGTTACTGGAACTCGGTTACTAAGCAGGAGGTACCTGTGCCAGAAAGCACTACCAAGGACCAGCAGACGTTGGTGGAACTTGGATACCGAGAAGGAGGCACCTAATCCAAAGGCACTGCCGAGAACCAGCTGACGGTACTGGAACCCGGATGGGTAGCAGAAGGTACCCATGTAAAAAAAAGTTCAAGGCCGCGAGCCGGCCGCAGTTACCAAAACCCACAGTCCTACAGGGGGTGCTTGTCCTATTGGCACTATGGAACCAGCCTTCATTGCCAGATCCCGCAGCCCACATAGGAGTCACCTAAACTGCAGGCACCATAGAGTCGGCTAACCCGACCGCAACACGACAGGACAACGCATTGGAGGCAAAGTGACGTTGACACTACCCGGAAACAGCTGGCGTGCTGGAACCAGGCTGGGCAGGAGGGAGTACCCGTGCCAAAGACACTGCCGAGAACCAGCTGACGGTACTGGAACCCGGATGGGTAGCAGAAGATACAAGAGCAAATGAAACTACCGAGGACCAGCTGACGGTACTGGAACCCGGATGGGTAGCAGAAGGTACAAGAGCCAATGGAACTACCGAGGACCAGCTGATGTTACTGGAACTCGGTTACTAAGCAGGAGGTACCTGTGCCAGAAAGCACTACCAAGGACCAGCAGACGTTGGTGGAACTTGGATACCGAGAAGGAGGCACCTAATCCAAAGGCACTGCCGAGAACCAGCTGACGGTACTCTAACCCGGATGGGTAGCAGAAGGTACCCATGTAAAAAAAAGTTCAAGGCCGCGAGCCGGCCGCAGTTACCAAAACCCACAGTCCTACAGGGGGTGCTTGTCCTATTGGCACTATGGAACCAGCCTTCATTGCCAGATCCCGCAGCCCACATAGGAGTCACCTAAACTGCAGGCACCATAGAGTCGGCTAACCCGACCGCAACACGACAGGACAACGCATTGGAGGCAAAGTGACGTTGACACTACCCGGAAACAGCTGGCGTGCTGGAACCAGGCTGGGCAGGAGGGAGTACCCATGCCAAAGACACTGCCGAGAACCAGCTGACGGTACTGGAACCCGGATGGGTAGCAGAAGATACAAGAGCAAATGGAACTACCGAGGACCAGCTGACGGTACTGGAACCCGGATGGGTAGCAGAAGGTACAAGAGCCAATGGAACTGCCGAGAACCAGCTGGCGGTGCTGGAGCCCAGGGTAAATACTAAAAACAGAGGAGCCAGAGGTGTATTTGGAGGAGGTTTTAAATCCGTAGTACAGTGGATGTGGACAAAGCAGGAGAATTTGCCGGACACACAGCTGGGGATCAGCTGACGTTACTGAACCCCAATAACACTGGAGCAAGCGTTGACTGTGCAGACGGCACTTCTGAGCAGCAACTAGCGGTATTGGAGCCCAGGGTAAATACTAAAAACGGAGGAGCCAGAGGTGTAATTGGAGCAAGTTTTAAATAAGTAGCACAGTGAATATGGACAGAGCAGGAGAAATTGCCGTGAACACAGCAGGGGAACAGCTGACGTTACCGAACCCCAATAACACCGCAGCAAGTGTTGACTGTGCAGACGGCACTTCCGAGCGCCAACTGGCGGTGCTGGAGCCCAGGGATAAGAATGAAAACAGAGGAGCCAGAGGTGTAATTGGAGCAACTTTAAAATGTGTAGTACAGTGGATGTGGACAAAGCAGGAGAAATTGCCGTCCGTACAGCAGGGGAACAGCTGACGTTACCGAACCCCAATAACACGGCAGCAAGTGTTGACTGTGCAGACAGCACTTCCGAGCGCCAACTGGCGGTGCTGGAGCCCAGGGATAAGAATAAAAATAGAGAGGAGCCAGAGGTGTAATTGGAGCAAGTTTTAAATAAGTAGCACAGTGAATATGGACAGAGCAGGAGAAATTGCCGTGAACACAGCAGGGGAACAGCTGACGTTACCGAACCCCAATAACACGGCAGCAAGTGTTGACTGTGCAGACAGCACTTCCGAGCGCCAACTGGCGGTGCTGGAGCCCAGGGATAAGAATAAAAATAGAGAGGAGCCAGAGGTGTAATTGGAGCAAGTTTTAAATAAGTAGCACAGTGAATATGAACAGAGCAGGAGAAATTGCCGTGAACACAGCAGGGGAACAGCTGACGTTACCGAACCCCAATAACACGGCAGCAAGTGTTGACTGTGCAGACAGCACTTCCGAGCGCCAACTGGCGGTGCTGGAGCCCAGGGATAAGAATAAAAATAGAGAGGAGCCAGAGGTGTAATTGGAGCAAGTTTTAAATAAGTAGCACAGTGAATATGGACAGAGCAGGAGAAATTGCCGTGAACACAGCAGGGGAACAGCTGACGTTACCGAACCCCAATAACACCGCAGCAAGTGTTGACTGTGCAGATGGCACTTCCGAGCGCCAACTGGCGGTGTTGGAGCCCAGGGATAAGAATGAAAACAGAGGAGCCAGAGGTGTAATTGGAGCAACTTTAAAATGTGTAGTACAGTGGATGTGGACAAAGCAGGAGAAATTGCCGTCCGCACAGCAGGGGAACAGCTGACGTTACTGAACCCCAATAACACGGCAGCAAGTGTTGACTGTGCAGACGGCACTTCCGAGCGCCAACTGGCGGTGTTGGAGCTCAGGGATTACAGTTCAGGTGGTAGAAACATGAACAGAACAGGAGACCTGGATACTGTTGCCAACCAATTATTTATTCTGGAAGAGGACTGGCAAATTCATGAGAGATCCAGGCCTTGTTCATTTTGAGAAAAGTAAGCCGGTCAACGATATCGGAGGATAGTCGCATGCGACGGTCTGTTAGTACACCACCTGCGGCACTAAAGACGCGTTCCGATAAAACACTAGCAGCAGGGCAAGCTAGCACCTCCAGTGCATACTGACTAAGCTCTGGCCATGTATCCAGCTTACAGACCCTAAACTTGAAGGGAGAAGAGCCGTCTGGGAGTACACTAAGAGGGCAAGACATGTAGTCTGTCACCATCTGACGGAAACGTTGCCTCCTGCTGACTGGAGCCGTCTGTGATGGTGTAGACATTTGTGGCGGCGGGGACACAAAACTTTGCCACATTTCGGCCATACTGGTCTTGCCTTGTGCTGAGGCGCTGCTTCTGCTCCCTCTTTGTGCAGAGCTTCCTCCACTGCCTCGACGCACTGAGCTGCTTTGTAAAGCACTAGCAGCACTGCTCTCGGTTGGAATGGAGAACATGATGGAATGCACCAGTGCGTCTTGGTACTCCCGCATTTTACGCTCCCGGTTCAACGGTGTTATGAGGCTTTGTAAGTTGTCCCGGTAGCGAGGATCTAGGAGGGTGGACACCCAATAATCAGCCGTGTTGAGAATGTGGGCGATGCGGCGGTCGTTTCTCAGGCACTGCAGCATGAAATCAACCATGTGCTGCAGACTGCCAACTGGCCAAGAAATGCTGTCCCCTGCTTGAGGCGTGATCTCTGCCTGCTCTGCATCACCCCACCCTCGCTCTAGATACTGACTACTAGAGCATTGTGTACCTCCCTCCTCTGGACAGATGTCTTCCTCATCCATTGACTCCTCCTCATCCTCCTCACAAAGTGTCCCCTGCCTAGGCCTTTGTGAGGAACCACGTTGCGCAGACTGTAGAGAAGCAGATGGCATTTGTGACTCCTCATCCTCCACCTCTTCCAAAACCTCGTCCCTTAGTGCTTGCAGTGTTTTTTCAAGCAGGCAGATAAGGGGGATAGTCATGCTGACTAGTGCATCATCTGCACTCGCCATCCGCGTGGAATAATCGAAGGCACGCAAAACGTGGCAAATGTCCTTCATAGAGGCCCACTCAGTGGTGGTGAAGTGTGAACGGCGCGCACTGCGACTTGTTTGCGCCTGCTGCAGCTGGTACTCCATTACTGCTGCCTGCTGCTCACACAACCTCTCCAACATATGTAACGTTGAATTCCACCTGGTGGGTAGGTCACATATGATGCGATGTTCCGGAAGACATAATCGGCGCTGCAGAGCTGCAATGCGTGATCTTGCATTGCTGGAACGCCGCAAGTGAGCGCACTCTATGCGGACCTTGTGAAGCAGTGCATCAAGATCCGGATAGTCCCTCAAAAAACTCTGCACGACCAAGTTGAGCACATGTGCCAGACATGGGATGTGAGTGAGGTTGCCTAGGCCCAGAGCTGCCACCAGATTTCGGCCATTGTCACACACTACCATGCCTGGCTGGAGATTCGCTGGCACAAACCACACGTCACTCTGCTGCTTGATGGCATTCCAGAGCTCCTGCGCTGTGTGGCTTCGATTCCCCAAAGAAATTAATTTTAATACGGCCTGTTGACATTTGGCCACGGCTGTGCTCATATCGGTCATCATAACAGGTAACCGTTCACGGGTCGATGTGGAGGTAGACCGTGACGGCTCCTGCAGCGCTGATTCAGAGGAACTGGAGTATGAGGAGGAGTCAATGTGTACAGACTGGATTCCTGCAATCCTTGGAGTTGGCAGAACACGTACAGCGCCACTCTCAAGATCTGTACCCGGCTCCACAACATTTACCCAATGGGCAGTGAGGGAAAGGTATCGTCCCTGTCCATGCTTACTGGTCCACGCATCAGTGGTCAGGTGGACCTTGCTACTGACGGCGTTTTGTAGCGCATGTTTAATTTTTCCCTCCACATGATGTTGCAGGGCAGGGACGGCTTGCCTGCTGAAATAAAAGCGGCTGGGCACGTTGTATTGTGGGACTGCCAATGCCATAAAGTTACGGAATGTGTCAGTCTCCACCAGCCTGAATGATAGCATTTCAAGGGCCAGTAGTTTAGCAATGCCAGCATTCAGAGCCTGTGCTCGGGGGTGGTTTGCCGAGTATGGGCGCCTTTTCTCCCATGCCTGTGCTAACGATGGCTGTAGACTGGCCTGGGAGTGTGAGGATGACTGGGAAAGTGGTGCTGTGGGTGGAATTACACTGTGTCTCTGTACAACAGTGCCAGAGATTCTTCCATGGCGATCCTGTGAGGAAGCCGAACCAGCTGTGTGTGAGCTGGAGGAAGAGGCTACAACACGAGCTGAAGAGGTGGTAGGTGGCGCTGTAGGTTGGCCTAGGTCTTCAGTGTGTTTGTGTAACTCCACCACGTGCTTGGTCCGCACATGTTTCCACATATTTGTGGTATTGAGGTTGCTGACACTTTTCCCTCTTTTCACCTTCTGATTACACAGCTTGCATTTGACAAAGCAAATGTCATCTGCAACTGTGTCAAAAAAGGACCAGGCACTGCAAGTCTTGGGAGCGCCCGCTTTGGATTTTGGAAGAGCCATGCTCCTAATGGGTGCCGAAGTGGAGGCTACAGGCAACCAAGTCTGCTCCCTCCCTCTCCCTCCTTTTTGGGCCGTTCGGGGAATCTCTTCCTCAGAGCTGCTCCCACCACCTTCCTGTCCCTCACGCCATGATGGGTCAAGGACCTCATCATCTACACCACCCTCTTCAAACAACTGCTTCTCCTGGGTAGTCTCGACAGCACAGTACGCACCAGAAAGTGGCACCTGAGTCTCATCATCAGATGCGTACTGAGGTGTGCTGCTGACCATAGGCACTGGCCCACCCGCCTCTTCAGATTCAGAGAGACAAAACGGTTGTGCATCACTGCATACTACCTCTTCTTCAAATTCTCGAATTCTGCTTGGCTGGCCCCCTCTTTCCAAGCCAAGAGATTCAGAGAACAGAAGTAGAGATGGCTCCTGTCCAGGGCTCTCTGACTGCCTGGGCAATTTGGCAGGTGGTGAAGAGACAGATGGGTGCTCTTCAGTGCTCAGGACCTGAGAGGATCTGGAACTAATTGAAGTCGATGCGTTAGCTGCCATCCATCCGACAACGGCTTCAATTTGGTCCTCGTGCAGCAGTGGGGTACGGCTAGCTCCTACAAAGCTGCGCATAAAGGACTGTTCCCTGGTAAAACTGGGGGATGCTGAGTCACTGGTGCCCGCAGCAGGCACAGAATCCCCACGTCCTCTCCCTGCAGGCACAGAATCCTCACGTCCTCTCCCTGCAGAAACTCCACGCCCACGCCCACGACCACATGCCTTACTCCCTGCCTTCTTCATCTTGGTAGACTGATAAAGATAGGCAGAAAAGTACTAAGGGCTTAGTGTGCTTATTCCTGAACAGCTGCTAACAGGTATAAGAAACACTAATTTTATAAAGTGTGGACTAGACTTTAATATGAGCTAATGTGGCCTACACAACTGTAAAGTGGAGTGTTTGGTGAACTTTATTTAGGTTTTTTTTGTCACAAAAAGACACTGGATGTGCCTAAAGATGTAATAACGATAGTATCACAAACTTTTTGTAGCTATTACAATGTAGGAAGGTAACCTACAATGCAATAGATGAGGCTGCAAGAAATAGGCTAATACTAATCTGGCTGGGGCTGCAGGGCCCAATGCTGCAGAAAGGCTCCTCTAACTACTCCTATATAGTGTGTTTGGAACCAATTTAGCTGAATACGGATGGAACCACCACACTAATAGGAGATATCAGGAAAAATTATGAATTGGCAAAAAAGGACAATGTATGAGGCAGTGACACACACTGAGCGCACTATAACCAGACGTGGTTGAAGCACACTCTACAGGGTGAGCTGCACTCACACACCAGACCTTGCAGACAGCGGTGAACAGTACAGATGCAGAGCACTGTGCACTAGCGCTGCAAGACCAAAAAAATTTCTCTATCTACTCCTATATAGTGTGTTTGGAACCAATTTAGCTGAATACGGATGGAACCACCACACTAATAGGAGATAATAGGAAAAATTATGAATTGGCAAAAAAGGACAATGTATGAGGCAGTGACACACACTGAGTGCACTACAACCAGACGTGGCTGAAGCACACATTACAGGGTGAGCTGCACTCACACACACAGACCTTGCAGAAAGCGGTGAACAGCACAGAGAACTGTGCACTAGCGCTGCAAGGCACAGCGATTTATAAAGTAGCTTGGGTAAAGCAGAATAGACCAAAATAGGTAGTTAAAACTGTCCCTCAGAACAACAGCGTCCTATCCCTAACTGAATTCACAGCAGAGTGAGCTCAAAATGGCGGCGGCGGCGGCTTTTATAGTGCATCATGACATCATTTCAGCAGCCAATCACAGCCATGCCATTAGTTAAGATGCCTACATCCCTAACAGGATGTGCCCACACTTCTTAGGATCCTCATTGGCTGAATAAAATGAAAATGGCTCATTGCATTATGGGAACTTCCGATTCCGGTATACGATATTGCAAAAGTATCGGAATTAAGTATCGGAATTCCGATACCGCGAATATCGGCCGATACCCGATATTTCAGTATCGGAATGCTCAACACTAGTTAAGACCCATAGTGGTGGGGATTGGTTCCCATGGTGAAAAATTAAGTGCCTGGATGGATTTTTACCTACAGCCTCTGGTTCAGGAAACTCCGAGTTACATTAGGGATTCAAAATTCATAGTGACCATTTTTGATAAATTTGAATGGCCAAAAAAGTTTGGATGATTGTCCTGTGATGTGTTGGCATTATACCCCCTCAATTCCACACCATATTGCTTTAGCATGTTTAACCTACCACCTTGACATATACAGTTCGTACACTAGAAATAAAAGAATTTCTGGTCATAGCAGTACAGTTCCTCTTAGAGCGTAATTATTTTAGCTTTGAAAAAAGTTTTTTTTTTTACAGAAAAGAGGAGTCAGCATGGGCAGTAAATTTTCTCCTTCGCTAGTGAACATAGTGATGTGTAGGTGGAAGGAGCTTTTCATTTACCATAATGATAACACATATAGTGGACACATTGTGTGGTACGGTAGATTTATTGATGACCTCCTCCTGGTGTGGGGGGCACACAGGAGGAGGTGGTACAATTTGTACAGTACATCAACTGCAATCATTTTAATCTTAAATTCACTTAGTTCTACCATTCATCCAAAATTACTTTTTTGGATCTGGAACTTGAGGCTACCAAGGAGAAAGAATTGGTCAAAATTAATCCCCACAGAAAATCTACAGCCTCAAATTCTATTCTATCAGCTAAATGTTGTCATCCGCCAACTAGAATTAAAAAGTATAACCCTATTATATATCAGAGCAAGAAACTAAAAAACCTACTTTCTAATGCCATCCGCTTTGTAGCCAGGAAAGCGCCCGCTCTGGGAACCATCCTTTCTCCTAGCTTATACACCAGTGAGACTAATACTGTACAACCAAATTGGATCAGCACAAAAGGTTTCTTCAGATGTGGAGCCAATCGGTGCAAAGCGTGTCTACATGCGGTTAAAACAGATAGTCTTATGTCCTTAAGTAATGACAGAGAATATAAAATTCATGATTTCCTCAATTGTAATTCATCAGGGGTTATATACCTTATAGAATGCACCTTGTGTAAGGTCCACTATGTGAGTTGTACCACAGGTGCGCTGAAAGTCCGTATCAGAAGACATCTTTCTGATGCGATTCATTTGGAAGCCATAAATACATCAGCAGTATCGAGGCATTTTGCGAGAGTTCATAAAGGTGACACCTCATTCTTTAAATATATGGAGATAGAGAAGGTATATAGATCCACACGAGGGGGGGATCATAAGTGCAAACTTCTGAACCGGGAGTCCCTGTGGATTTTCACATTGGATACCACAGAGGTTAAATTCAAGACAGGATCTGATACTGCAGTATTAAGAAATATAATTCTGCATTTATTTCCATGCATGTACAGTGGGTACGGAAAGTATTCAGACCCCTTTACATTTTTCACTCTTTGTTTCATTGCAGCCATTTGGTAAATTCTAAAAAGTTCATTTTTTTCTCATTAAAGTCCACTCTGCACCCCATCTTGTCTGAAAAAAAACAGAAATGTAGAAATTTTTGCAAATTTTTTTTTTTTAAATCAGATATTATTTATTAAAAGACTTTTTATAACATTATACATAAACAACAGTGAAGCATCACTAAACTAGCAGTGCCTCTCAAGACCCACCCGTTCCCCTTCCCCCCACCCATAACAGCCCCAAGAACCATATGGCAAAAAACAAATTTTGTTACAAACCGTATACCATCATATAGCTTATCCGACTGTTAAAGCATTAATAATTTGATCCATGGGTACAGAGCTTAGTATCTGATAATCAGTAATTAGTTATACAGAACATGAGAGACCACAACATTTTAAATTCAAGTGATATTTAAAATAGACATAATATGATAACCATGAAACATATTCCATTTACCCCAGATTTTATCACATTTACATATAGCCTTCCGCTTTTTGTACACTCCCTCTTCTAATCTCAATAAAAGAGGCATTCTATCCTAAAATTCCTGGAGCCTGAGAGGGGAGGGATCCAACCAATGTGCAGCTATAAGCTTTCTGACCTGGTATAGAGTCCTCTTAACAGCTATTATTTCATCCTCTTCACATCCTATTATTTCTACAAGGCCTAATACACACACTTTAGAATATAGGGGTAAATTACACTCAAACACATTATTAATGTATTGCACACACTCATTCCAGAATACAGCAACCCTTCTACACGTCCACATCATATGCATAAGATCAGCTCCTTCCTCTCCACATTTTGGACACGCACTGTCATTCCTTGCCCCAATGCGCTGTAGAAATTTGGGGGTTCTATATACCCTATGTAATAAATACAACTGTGAAAGTCTATGTGCCTCACATGTAGATAGTATCGGAATGCTCCCCACCACATCTTCCCACTCCTCTGAGGATATAGTACCAATGTAGCGTTCCCACCTCTCCTTAACATTTAAGGGTCTGTCCCACTGAAATTGCTGCATAAGTATCCCGTAAATTCTGGAAATCAATCCCTTCCCACCTCTATGGCATAATAATGTGTTAAACAGTAGATGATGTTGGATTTTACTTTGCATATGTCGCGGCTGTACAAACCATGCATGCCTCAATTGGAGATAAAAATAAAAACTAGTTTGTGGAATACAATATTCTTCTTTTATCTGTTGGAACGATTTAAATATTTCCCCCTCTAATATTTGCGCCACATTAGTTATTCCCAATTTTTCCCATATTCCAAATCCTTTCAGTTTATGGATCTCTGGAAGGCCCGCATTATGCCACAGCGGAGTAAATGGGGTAAAGCCTTTTATTCCCAACAACAATTTGATTTTCTGCCACGTTTTCCCCATAAGTGTTAGGGTCGGGAGGTGTCTCCTAGCATCCCACCCCGAGATTCCTGTTTCTAGAAAAGAGGTAATTGGCAGATTGTGTGATAATAGACGTATCAGTTTATCTAGGTTCCCCTGGATTAACCAGAGCTGTTGCATTTGAGAAGCTAGAAAATATATCCATGGATTAGGTGCGGCTAGTCCCCCCTGATCTTTGGGCCTCTGAAGTGTATCCAAGCTGATTCTGGCCACCCCTTTTTTCCAGATCAATTCCCGAAACAGTGCCTGAAATTTATAAAATATTCTCATGGGGATCCAAACCGGTGAATTATGAAGGATATATAATAATTGGGGCATTAACACCATTTTAATTGTTAGTTCGACCTACCATTGATAGGGGAAGTTTGCTCCAAGTATTGGCCTTTTGTTGAAATTTAGTAAGCAGTTCAAGTAAATTTAAAGAAATATAATCTCCGATAGATGTGGTCACTCTAACTCCGAGATATTTAAATTCTCGCACCACCTTCAAGCAAGTACTCCCTACCCTAGTATTCTGAGACAAACCATCATCCGGCATAAGAACTGATTTGTCCCAATTAATCCGTAAGCCGGAATGATCTCCAAACTCCCTTATTAAATTCATAGCTGTCGTCAGAGATTGCTCCGTGTCACCCAAAAACAACAGAAGGTCGTCAGCATATAGGACCACCCGCTCCTCCAGTGTTTTGTAGCGGAAACCCTGAATTTCACTGCTGGAATGAAGCTTAACAGCCAATGGCTCCACAGCCAGGGCGAACAGTAGGGGAGACAACGGGCAGCCTTGACGCGTGCCCCTGCCCATTTCGATGCTACCAGAAAGACTACCATTAATTCTAATCCGAGCTAGCGGATTGTTATATAGAAGCCGTACCCAGGCCCGAAATCCAGTACCGAACCCCATTTTTCGCAAAACAGCCCATAAATACTCCCATTCGACACTATCAAAAGCCTTAGCGGCATCAAGTGATAGTACTGCCCTACCACCCGTATTTTGTGACTGCATTTGTAGATTAAGAAAAAGCCGACGCAAGTTAATTGCCGTCGACTTGGCCGGTATAAACCCAGTTTGGTCTTCTGCAACCAGATGTGTAATAACCGCCACCAATCTGGTAGCCAAGACCTTAGCTAAAATTTTAACATCTACCGAGAGTAAGGATACTGGCCTATATGATTCGGGGTTTAGTGCATCCTTTCCAGGTTTTGGCAAAAGAACTATGTTAGCCTCCCTCATTGAAGTCGGCAAGGCCCACCCCTCCCTCACTTCCTTAAACACTTCCAGTAACCTGGGAAGTAAAACCCCCCCAGCCTCCTTATAAATTTCCGCGGGGATCCCGTCAGCACCAGGGGCTTTGTTATTTTGAAAATCTTTTAAAGCTTCCTGCATCTCCTCCAGGGTGATTGGTGCATCTAGTTGTTCTCTCTGGCTATCTGTTAGGCATGGTATTTGCATATCATGAAGGTATAGATCTATGTCCCTTTGCGCCTTAGTCAGTTTGGACGCATATAATTGTCTATAGAACTGAAAAAATTCTTCCATTATATCCTTTGAATCAGTAATTACCACACCCTTAGTATCCCTGATAGCTGCAATCATAGGAGCCCCAGTTTGGGCCTTAGCTATAGTGGCCAGCAAGTGTCCTGCACTCTCTCCCTCCACATAAAACTGTTGTTTAAGAAAGAATCGTTTATGTTCTGCTTGTTTCAATATATGGTCATTTAGTGTAGCCTGTGCCCGTGTCCAGTGTTCCCTATTCTCTATGATTGGAGACTCAACATACCTCTGTTCCAATATGTCTACTTCCCTCCGCAACTTCTGAGTACGAGCCCTATTTTTGGATTTGATCATGGAAATTTCCTTAATCAGGATCCCCCTTAAGAACACCTTCATTGCTTCCCATACCGTATCTAAAGGAGCAGAGCCTATATTGTCTTTAAAGAAATGAGCCAATTTACCTGCTAAATCTAACTGTTCCCCGAATACGTCCAGCCAGTAGGGATTAAACCTCCACAGTGCCCTTCTGTTTATGATGCCAGGATCGACCCCCAGAACAACCAATAATGGGGAATGATCAGATAACAATCTCGTGCAGTATTCTACTTTAGTGACTAGAGGGACCAGATGACTATTTCCCAGAGCCAGGTGAATTCTGGACAGAGAGGAATAGGATGCTGAATAACACGAATACTGCTTAACATTTGGGAAACAAACCCGCCACACATCCACCAAACTAATTTCCTGCAGGACCCTTGCCAACGATGTCTCTTGAGCAGCCCCTGCCCCCACATTACCCCTATACTTATCAAGCTCAGCGTGTAGATACATATTAAAATCACCGATAACTAACAGGGGTATAGTAGCAAATTCCGTTATCCACGGGAATAGTTGGCGCAAAGTCTGTATAGAGAAAGGTGGGGGAACATATAGAGCAATTAGGCAAATTCTAAGCCCAGCCACTCTGCACACTAGACACACATACCTACCCTCCCTGTCACAAATACTTCTTTCACATTCAAAGGGTAAATTCGGATGAATCAATATACTAACCCCTCTAGAGTATGTACTATGTATAGAATGATAGGCCGGCCCCCTCCAAAGTTTGCTCAGCGCCGCAGCGGCCTCCGTATTGCAATGCGTTTCTTGCAGACAGATTATCGACTCCCGATATTCCTTAAGATATTTAAGTGCCGCAAATCTTTTGTTGTGATCTCCCATACCTCTAATATTCCAGGATACTACATTAATCTGCTTAACCATGTTTTAACGATTGAAGATGAACTGTCACATGCCCCCCTCTGTACACACTCGTGTGTCTGATCATCAAGATTATGGTATTGTAATAATACACAGTCTGCACCAATCAAAGTAAATTCTGTTCTTTTACCCCCCCCCCCACTTCCTCATTTAACATCCCCCCCACCTTGATCAAATGAATACCAACAGCCGTAACATGTAGAGTCTGGTGTTTAGCCTCATGCAGCCTAGTAGGCCTTAAGCACACGAGGCGCCGCAGCATGAGTTGCATCACAGACTCCCTCACTCCCCCCCTTACACAACGTTCCCAGAACATTCAAACAGCAGAATGTCTTAACCTTGCCTATACATTGTAGGTGAAACCAGCACCTCAACAACTATATAAGTATATTGGCCTGCCCGAGGTATATATGAAAGCCAGGTTATAAGCAGTATACAAAAACTGAAAAATAATAATCATAACATTTATAAACAGAGATTCATTAGCCAACAGCGGAGTATTATCCACTAGAATTCAAATTTCTTGAATTATTATATTATAATCTGTCAAGAATCTTCTCAAAATTGGCGTCAGCCCGCCTGGATTTGTCTCTCTTTTAAGTCCATCCACTTTGCAGCCTCTTTTGGTGAATCAAAGAAATGAGTTTCACCCAGTGCTGTGACCCGCAGCCGTGCAGGATATAGCATTGCATAGGGTACTTGAAGTGCTCTCAATCCGCGCTTGATATCTTGAAATTGGGCGCGTCTCCTTTGAACCTCCACAGAAAAATCAGGATAGAAGGACACTCTCGCCCTCTCTATACATAAGTCATTAGCAGACCGCGCCAATTGCAGGATTTTATCTCTGTCACGAAAATGCAGCATTTTGATTAGAACTGTACGCGGCATTGCCCCAGGCGGCCGAGGTCTGGTGGGGACCCTGTGTGCCCTCTCAATAGCGAACATTCTAGAGAATTTATCCTTTCCAAAGGATTGCAGCAGCCATTTCTCAAAAAAGTCCACCACCTCTCTGCCCTCTGCTTTCTCAGCCACACCCACAATACGCACGTTATTTCTTCTCAGACGATTTTCAAGATCATCCGCTTTATTGAGTAAATAGTTAATAGAGTCAGTAGCTGTTTTAAGCGTTTTAGTCATAGGAGACACAGTATCCTCCAAATCCCCCACTCTGCCTTCTGTTGCAGTGAGGCGCTCCCTCATTTTCTGCATGTCATGGCGTATATGAGATATGTCCACTTTCACAGACCCTATGTGTTCAGTAAGATCTGCCTTACTATGTGAGATGGCCAGCAGCACGTCTTTTAAAGTAGGCTCATCATCCTTGGCCAGTGAGTCAGCACCACTGGTAACCTGAGCCTCTCTGCTGGGGGGAGTTGTTTTAGCAGCCTGCACATTCCTCTCATGTGTCTCCCCCGCTGCCCTCTCCACATCCCCTTCAGTTACCGTGCTCTTCAATGTCTGCACATTAAGGTCGGGTGTAAGCTCCTCAGCTCCTCCGCCATGCGCATATTTGGAGAGCCTGTTCACCACCTCCATGCGCTTCTCCCGCTGTCTTGGAGTTTCAGCTCCCGCCTCAGAGGCCACGGCTCCATTTTGGCCCTCGTGCTGTGATGAGCCAGCCGCCTGCCTCTGCTTGCTATCTCGCCGGGTCATCTCGTTCTGCACCACCGACTGCTCCCCCGCACTCCTGAGACCCCAGGCCACCTGGTGAGATCTTTTAGAAGCAATGATTCCCTCGGGCAGGAAGGATTATAGGACAGGGTTATAGGAGCTCTTCTGCCTCACGTCTTCTCACATGCCCGGCCAGGCCACGCCCCTCGGGATCTGCAATCTTTATTTGGATAGACATAAAGGAGAAGTGGTGCAGGAGGAGTGCGAGGAAGAAAGTTACTGGACTGCGGCCATTTCACGTTTGATTGCGCTTCTACAGGTCCACTGTACATTATACGGATGTAGACCGGTAGAAGCGAAATAAAGCGTGAAACGGCCATAGTCCAGTAACGTTCTCTCCCGCACTCCTCCTGCACCGCTGTTCCTTTATGTCTTTATCCAAATAAATATTGCAGATCCCGCATACTTATGGTGAGTGCTACCATTCTTCTATTCACTTAAGGGGGATTCTGCTGTTCTGGGACCTCAGGGGCTCTGCCAATGTGACATGGCACCCACAAACCATAACAGAAAAATCTGCACTGTGAAATGGTGTTCCTTCCCTTCTGAGCTATGCACTGTGCCTCAAAAGTAGTTTTTGACCACGTATGGGGTATTGACGTATTCAGGAGAAATTGCATAATAAATTGTATTGTTTGTTTTCTCCAATTACAAACTTAGGGCCAAAGTAACATTTGGGTGGAAAAAATGGTAATATTTCTTTTGCTCAGCTCAATGTTATATAATTCTGTGAATCGCCTGAGGGTTAAAAATGCCCACTACTTCCTTAGTTGAATTCCTCTAGAGGTGTAGTTTCCAAAATGGGGGCACCTGAGGGGGTCTCTGCTGTTTTGGCATGTCAGGGGCTCTTCAAATGAGACATGGCGTCCGCTACCTATTCCAGCCAAAATGGCGTCCCTTCCCTTCAGAGCCGCGCAATGCGTTAGTTTTCCACCACATATGGGTTAACAGCTTACTCAGAAGAAATTGCACAAACAATTTTGGAGTCGATTTTCTCCTGTAACTTTTGTGAAAATAAAAAAATTGGGGCTAAAACAACATTTTTGTGGGGAAAATTAGTTTTTTTTATTTTCACGGCTCATGAAGCACCTGGAGGTTCAATGTGCTCACCACACATTGGAAAAATGAGAAATTGATGATAAACTTTTAACCCTTCTAGCTTCCTAACATAAAAAATTATGTTTCAATAATGGTGCTGATGTAAAGTAGACATATGGGAAATGTTATTTATTAACTATTTTGTGTCGCAGAACTCTTAGGTTCAAAGGCATAAAAATTAAAAGTTTGAAAATTGTGAAACTTTCTCCAAATTTCTGATATTTTCACAAATAAAAGCAAAAAATATCGTCCTAAATTTACCACTAACATGAAGAACAATTTGTCAAGAAAACTCAATCTCAGAATCAATGGGATCCACTGAAGCTCCAGAGTTATTACCTCATAAAGTGATACTGCTCAGGAAGGTGAACAAACAGGCTCTGGGGAGAAAGGGTTAATAGGACTTACAGGAGGAACCGGTCCAGAAAGCAGAAGATCCATCAAGTACCTGCCACATACAATATTCTGTGATAGAACTAGAAGAGAAATAATGGCGTTGTGTGAGGACTTCTCTGGGCTTCTGTCCTTCATCCTGCAGTCGTCTGAATGGATCTAATGTGGACAGGAACCAGCTAAGCCGCATTCTGCCCACAGCTGTTACCTCACTGTTCACACCACACAGAGACCCCAAAAGAGTCTCAGTGCTGAAGGGGTTAATGCCCCCCTGCGCCCAGTAATGGGGAATCTCCACATACCTCCACCTGCAGAACCGGTGGAGAAACTTCTCCGCAGTCAGTGACATTTCCGGCATTATTTGCCCCTCACTACTGGCACAATTACCCCACGCCGCCTTTTCTACAGTTTTATGTGAGGAATGTAACGTGGGATTTTCCTGCTTGGAGACAAATAGACGACACATGAGGTGATTATTACCAGTTACCGGATGTCTACTATATGGCGGCATATGATTGTGCTATCCACTTCATACCAGGAGCTAAAAGGCAAAAATATCGTTTGTTTAACCTCTTCCAGGGAGGGAGGCCTTGAAAAACTATATTCAGAAGAGTCCGGCTAAGGGCTCATACCCATATGTGTGAAAAAAAATTTCTGTATTCTGGACCGATATACGCAGCAATACGCAGTATGCTGCGATTTTTTTCTCAGTCCGATTTCAGCTGAGAAAAAAAACACAGATGAGAAGTACCTCATAGATTAACATTGGTCAGAGTGCAATCCGATTTATTATCGGATTGCTCTCGTCCGTTTTTCTTGCATAGGGCTCATACTCATCTCATGAAAAATGGATGAGTGAAATCCGAAAAAAATCGGATTGCACTCTGACCAATGTTAATCTACGAGTCCCTGCTCATCTATGATTTTTTTTCTCAGCTGGAATCTGGATGAGAAATAAATCGAAGCATGCTGCGTTTTGCCACATATATCGGACAAGACTCGCCAATGCAAGTCAATGAGTGCGAGAAAAAAAAAATGGCACACAGACCATCCATATGGCATCCAATTTTTACGGATACATTACCATTCTGTACCATAGAACACTGTAAATGATCCTGTAAATGATTGTAGAATAATAGTTGCAGAGAAATAAAATGCATTGCATACGAATGTCATATGGATGCTAGGTGTGAAAAATCGCATTGTCCTCTCATGAAAATCGCATGACACATCCTATTTTTCGGTCCAGATATCGAAACGTTTTTTTCACACATATGGGTATGAGCCCTAAGGGTCATATACGGCCATCCACCTCTCCAGTCACAGAGGGGTGGGTGAAGATCTTAGGCAGCGCATTCAGGATGCTCAGGAAGGTTTACCTATGAACAAGCTTTATGTACTGCCCTCTTTACGTGTAGATCTTCTTAATGAAGAACAGGATTCCGTTTTAGCTGGGCACGCGGGTTCGTCTGCCACTTGAAGATCTCTTTCTAGGTCCTTTTGGTGGCAGAATGCTCTTAAGGATATTGGAGAGCATGTTTGGAAATGCAAAGTCTGTTCCAAGGCTAAAGCCTCTCATCAAGCTCAGTAGGTTATCTCTTCCCTAACGATGTTTCGTTGCAGCCCTGGACCCACTTGTCCATGGACTTTGTCAATGATTTGCTTAACTCTGGTGGTATTACTGTCGTGTGGGTGGTGGTGGAACGTTTGAGCAAAAAGGTTCTTTTGGTCCCGCTTCAAAAGTTGCCAACTGCTAGGATCTTAGCAACTTTGTTCATTTCTCATATCGTTAAATTTCATGGTGTTCCCAAAAACATAATTTTGGATTGAAGGGTTCAGTTTCTGGCTAGTTTTTGCTCCAGATTTGATAGCATGCTGTTTTTTTCTCTCAGTCTGTCATACCGAGACTAATGGTCAACCAGAAGGATGAACCAGGAAATAGAGCAGTATTAGTGATGTTTTGTCTCCTCTAATCAGGAACACCGGGTGGAATTTCTGCCCCTTATAGAGTGTGTTCTAAATAACGGTTCCTCAAAAGCTACCGGAACCTTGCCCTTTTTTTAGCTGCTGTAGTTTTAATCCAGTGTTTGGGAATATTTGAGGATTACAATAATCCCTGCCAGAGGAGGAGAGATTTTGTCCCCAAATAACTAAGGTCTGGAGGGAAGACAAAGGGTATTTTTTGGTAGCTAGTGGCCAGGCCAAAAGTGGTGCTAACCACAGACGTAGGAATGCTTCTATCTTTAGGGTGGGGGATTTTGTGTGGTTGTCCTCAAAATATCTGCGCTTAAAGTTCACATCTAGATAGTTTGAACCTAAATTTCTGAGGTTCTTATAAAATTATTACAAATTTAAATCCTGTGACAGTTAAGTTGCAACTTCTTATTACCTGAAAAATCATAATTCTTTCCACTCTTCTCTTTTAAAAAAAATTGAGGGGACCTCAAGACATAAATGAGGTGGATTTGGAAGGGTGTCGGGAGTATGAGGTAGAGCGAGTTCTTAGTTCCAGGTGGGTCAGGCGCTGTCTGCACTATCTCGTTAAGTGGAAAGATTATGGTCCTTACGGTAGCTCCCACATTAATATAGGGGATCTTCCTGCGATCAGATAAACAGATTATTGGGTGGGGCTGGGGAAAACCCAGCAGTCATGGTACACATTGGTTCCAATGACAAACTTAGAGGAAGGTGGAAGGTCACAGGGAATTAGGAGAGAAGCTGAAGTACAGGACCTCTAAGGTAGTGTTTGCAGAAATACTGCCGATTCCATTAGCGTCACTAGAAAGTTAGCGGGAACTTAAGGAGATAAATAAGTGGCAGGATAAAGGGTTTGGGTTCATGGAGAACTGGGCCTACTTCTGTCGGCTACAGGCTCTACGATAGATACAGGCTTCACCTCAACTGGGAGGGTGCAGATGTTCTGCAGTGAAAAAATGGTCAGATGGATGGAGGAGCTTTTAAACTAGGATCTGGGGGGAAGGAGGGCAGTTGTGCAAATAAGGGGATAGACTAGACAGAGAGAGAGACAGTAGGGGTCAATGAGGATTTATGGGGCTGGGACATTCAAGGAAAGTAAGGAGGCAAGTAGGAGTAATAAATAGTTAATAGTATTAAATGTCTGCTGGCAAATGAAAGAGGTCTTGCAAACAAAATTAATGAATTAAGAGACTCTGTCAGCCACAGATTACGATGTGGTGGGCATTATGGAAACCTGGCTGGAAAGCCATGACTGAGTGACAAACATAGAGGGTTACTCTACATTCAAAAGGTTAGGAAAGAAAAAAAGGTAGAGGGGTGGGTATTTTCATTAAATCCAACTTAAGACCTGTGCTAAATGACGACATTGGAGTGGAGCTTCGACAATGTAGAGTCAGTATGGGTAAATGTACATGGAAATGCCAATAATGTAACGCTGCTAATTGGAGTTTGCTACAAGCCTTCTAATATAGCTGAACATGTAGAGGATGAAATGCTGCAACAAAAACAAGTCATGGTTAAAGTGTTGGCTCCCTTGAAATTGTTCCAGAAAATGAAAATTCTCCCAGAAAATTATTGCAATTACACATATTTTGTTATACATGTTTATTTCCTTTATATGTATGGGAACAACACAAAAAAAACAGATAAAAAAAGGCTAAGTCAACATAATTTCACACAAAACCACCAAAACTGGGCCGGTCAAAATTGTTGGCACCTTTTGTCAAAATTGTGGGGTGTGGGTAAACAACTTTGTTTCAAGCATGTGAAACTCGTTCAAACTCAATTGTGGCAAGTAACAGGTGTGGGCAACATGAAAATCACACCTGAAACCAGTTAAAAAGGGAGAAGCTGATTCAATCTTTGCAATGTGTGCATGCTTGTGCCACACTAAGCATGGGGAACAGAAAGAGAAGAAGAGAACTGTTTGAGAACTTGAGAACCAAAATTGTTCTAATCTTGAAATTTTTGATATTTTTCAAGTCCATCTCCAGAGATGCGGATGTTTCTTTGTCCATGGTGCACAACATAATCAATACATTTACAACCCATGTCACTGTAGCTAATCTCCCTGGATGTGGACAGAAGAGAAAAATTGACGAAAGGTTACAACGCAGGATAGTCCAGATGGTGAATAAGTAGCCCCACCAAAGTTCCAAAGAAATTCAAGTTGTCTTGCATGCTCAGGGTGCATCAGTGCCAGCATGAACTAACTGCTAACATTTGAATTAAATGAAACACTATGGCAGGAGAATAAGGAGGACCCCACTGCTGACACAGAGGCATAAAAAAGCTACACTGCAGTTTGCCAAGATGCACATGAGTAAGCTAAAACCCTTCTGGGGAAGCGCCTTGTGGACAGAGGAGACCAATATAGAGCTTTTCGGTAAAGCAAATCGTTCTACTGTTTAAACAGAATGAAGCCTACCAAGAAAAGATCACAGTAACTACAGTGGAATATGGTGGAGGTTCAAAGATGTTTTGGAGTTGTTTTGCGGCCTCTGGCATTGGGTGCCTTCACTGTGTGCAAGGCATCATGAAATCTGAAGATTACCAAAGGATTTTGTGTGGCAATGTAGTGCCTAGTGTCAGAAAGCTGGGTTTGCGTTCTAGGTCATGGGTTGCCAGCATGGCAATGACCCCAAACATACATCAAGAAGCACCCAGAAATGTATGGAAACAAAGTGCTGCAGAGTTGTGAAGTCACCGCCAATGAGCTCGGATCTAAATCCCATTGAACACCTGTGGAGAAATCTTAAAATTGCTGTTTGGAGAAAAATATGAGAGTCTTCAGTGGTTGATACCTTTGGCTAACTGAAAAGATGGTAACAAATTACAAGCTTTCGAGACTACTCAGGTCTCTTCTTTAGACATAGTATAACAAAATCTGACGTGTCACATATTTATACACAACAGGGCACAGGAATAAAACAATAGATGAGACAAGTGGCGTGAAGAAGAACTATTAGCATGGGAGAGGGAGAAGCAGTTGTGGCCATGAAAATTGGAACAGTTCATTGATAAGGAGTGTGAAAGTTTTATTGTCCTGTGATTGAGGTCTGGTCCATGATTGTGATGCCCCCAAACGGTCTGAGGAGCACATTCCTTAGTTAATGTAGAAAGACATAAATCCATGTGACACATTAACTCCTGCTCTGTGAGTGTGTCAAAGATTGTCATAAGTTTGTAATTCCACATTTTTCTGTCTCTCTGAGATTTGAAGTTCCCTTTTAATACAAGTAATTTCATGTCCATGATGCTGTGATCAGGGATAAAAAATGTTTGGTCACAGGTAGATCTATTCTTTTTTCTTTTATTGTGTGGCGATGAGAATTCATCCTTGTTCTAAGTTTTTGCCCTGTCTCCCCTACATACAGACCCCAAGCTGGACATTTGGTACATATAATTAAGTACACTACATTAGATGTGATGCAGCTGAAAGTACCTGGGATCTTGTGGTTGTCTCCTGATTTGAGTTGGGAATCTTTATCTTGTCAGTGGTCATTATAAATAGACAGGTTTTACATTTTTTCTGGCTGCAGGGAAAAGTTCCTGTAGCTGTTGGAGACGACAGGGAGTTTCTGATAATGATGCTTCTTAGAATTGGGGGCTGCCTAAATCACAGAAGTGCTGGGTCTGGAAATATAGATTGTAATCGGCATCTTTTTGTAATAATGGTTGTAATTTCCATGCAGCTCCCATTAGCATCTCCAGATTTGGATTGTAGGTGACTACTAGAGACTCCAGATTGCTTTCTTGTTTAGTTTTGAAATGTAGGAGATGATTCCATAATATTCTGGTGGCTCTTGCAATCTGGTTTACAATTGTTCTTGTATGGTAGTCCTCGTTCAAAAAGGCCTTTCTGAGGCCACCAAGATGTTAATTTCAGTACAGGAGTAGTTGAGTGTTAAGTTGATGGTGGGATGAAATTGATTAAAGTCTTCATGGAACGTCTTAAGCTGTTGCTGAGATTCTGTCCAGATGATTAAACTATCGTCAATGTAACAGTAGTAGGCAAGAGGCCTGATGGGACATGAGGACAAGAAGTCACTATAAAGCTTGGCCACAAAAATATTTGCGTACTGTGGAGCCATTTTACTTCCCATTGCTGTACCAGTCTCCTGTAGATAAATGTTATCAAATTCAAATAATTGTGGGTGAGGATGAATTTTGTAAGTTTCACCACAAAGGTGAAACAATCCTCCTTGTCTGTTTACTTTCCCTCCCGGTACATTTTCTTTCTACCACGCTTAGGTTTCTGGGAAGTTATACTTATTCCTTTTATTTTTGGTTCTCATTAGCTTGCCTTCTTTGCCCTATATGAATGTGTCTTAGTTTCTCACTCAGGGTTTTCATATCTTCACACTTTCCTTTCCCCTTGTTGACAGTGTATTGCGGCCTCCCCTCTGATTCCTCAGGAGGTAAGAGAAACTCCTCAACTGCCTATTAGGGAGTTAGGTCTGAGGTGTTATTTTTAGTTAGCTAGGGCCTGTCTGCACAGAGGCCAATTGGGTGTAGTTGCTGCATTCTTCCCTGTGTGGGTTCTCTGGTGGCTATCAAGATGTGCTTTCTGGTTAAAAGATTTCCCAAATTTTGAACATGAAAAATGCTTCTCTGCCCGACTCTTCTGAATCTCTTTTGCTCTTTATGATCCCAACTAGTCTCACCAAATACAAAAGGTCTTTAGTAATCTACCTTATACTGGCTGCTAAGAATATCATTCCTCGTCACTGGAAAAGTACTTCTCCACCTACTCTGGAGGAGTGGTTCTGTGACATAGCTCTTCTAAATAGGACGGAACATTTGATTGCCCGATCCCCCACTGATTGTGATAGATACTGCGAGTCTTGGAGAGACTGGATTGAATTCCAGGAATCCGATGCCTACCGTCTTACATCAGACTCTTGTGACCCACCCTTTTCTCTGGTGCGTTTCTTCTCTGTCCGGATTGTACTCTGCATTGGTTCGTGCCTGGCTGCAGTATGGTTTCCATTGGATTTTAGTAACTTCATAATTGTAATACTGATGGCCTAAAATGTTCTCTTCCTTCCTTTTTCTTCCTATAACTTGATGTTTTATTGGACGTTATACTTATATTCTATGATATACTGATATGGTCCTGGTTATTATTCTTTTTTTTTTTTTGTATTTTTGTAATTGAAAATTATTTAACCTTTCAATAAAAATTGAATTTTGAAAAAGGTTTCTCCCCTGTGTGACTTCTCTGATGTTTATTAAGAGTTGCTTTCCGCGTAAAATATTTCCCACATTCTGAACATGAAAAAGGCTTCTCCTCTGTATGAGTTATCTGGTGTATAACAAGACCGTATTTCTGGTTAAAATGTTTACCACATTCTGAACATGAAAAAATGCTTCTCCCCTGTGTGACTTCTCTGATGTTTATTAAGAGCTGCTTTTCGTGTAAAGCATTTCCCACATTCTGAACATGAAAAAGGCTTCTCCCCTGTGTGAGTTCCCTGGTGTTTAACAAAATCTGATTTCTTGTTAAAATATTTCCCACACTTGGAACAAGAAAATCTATTCTCGGCTGTGTGAATTTTTTGATGTTTAGGAAAAGATTTTTCGAGAGGAAAACTATTTCCATATTCTAAAAATGTCTTCTTTGCTTTAGGAGCAGTTTGTTTTTTAATGCTTAATTTGTGACTATGATTTTCCTTAGTAGTTGGTAATGAATCAGAAGACAGGACAAGTTTCAAAGGATCAGATGACAAATCTTTGCTGTGAAGGGATGATGGTATATCTGGAGTAATGGCATTCACTTCAATTGTATCCTGTGGGATCTCAAGATCTTCTGATTTAAAAATTGAAGATGTCAGCTGTCCCTCTGATCTCCAGGTACAGTTATCTGCTAAGATAAAAATCTATTTTTCAATAAAATATCCTTGGATTTCATTTTTTTTAATTTTTACTTAAACTGTCTATAATAATGGCAAGTTATGTACCGTATTTTTCGGACTATAAGATGCACCTAGGTTTTAGAGGAGGAAAATAAAAAAATAAAAATTTAAGCATAAAATGTGGTCATGATGCACTTATAAGGGGGAGAGGGGTCTTCTGCTGACACTGGTATAGGGGTAATGTCCCCCAATTCTGACAATATCCCCCATCCTGGTATATATGCCGCCCCCTTCCTTTTATACGTGGTCCCCATCCCCATCCTGGTATGCCTGGCATCCCTCCATCCTGGTATGCATGGCACCCCTCATCCCTATCCTGATATGCATGGCACCCCTCATCCCTGTCCTAGTATGCATGGTACCCCTCATCCCTGTCCTGGTATGCATGGCACCCATCATCCCTATCCTGGTATGCATGGCACCCCTCATCCCTGTCCTGGTATGCATGGCACCCCTCATCCCTGTCCTGGTATGCATGGCACCCCTAATCCCTATCCTGGTATCCATGGCACCCTTCATCCCTGTCCTGGTATGCATGGCACGCCTCATCTCTGTCCTGGTATGAATGGCACCCCTCATCCCTGTCCTAGTATGCATGGCACCCCTCATCCCTGTCCTGATATGCATGGCACCCCTCATCCCTATCCTAGTATGCATGGCACCCCTCATCCCTGTCCTGGTATGCATGGCACCCCTCATCCCTGTCCTGGTATGCATGGCACCCCTAATCCCTGTCCTGGTATGCATGGCACCCCTAATCCCTGTCCTGGTATGCATGGCACCCCTAATCCCTGCCCAAATATGCATGGCACCCCTAATCCCCATCATGCTGCACATTAAAAAAAAATAAACACTCCTACTCACCTCTCTTCTCTCTCCTCCAGCGCTGCATCCTGTCTGCCTGCACTGATCTCTCCATGTGAGCCGTGCATGACGTCACTGCCATGCGCGGCTCACAAGCAGAGATTAGCTGCTGGAAGTCACTGCTTCCCACGCCGGGACTGTGTGCACGGGGAGCAGGGACTTCACTCTCCTTTATTACCAGCACATAGCGGAGCCGCCCTGCGGCTGCTGGCTATCTCCTGTGCCCGCTCATTAAAGGGAATGAATATTCACCCCCTCCCCATGCCCATGGGCGTGGAGAGTGGTTGAATATTCATGCCCTTTAACAGCGGGCATAGGAGAAAAAAAGGAGGAAAAAAGTGCGTCTTATAGTCTGAAAAATACATTGAATTAATTATTCACCAAGACACTGACATTTCAAAATCTAATAGAAAACCTCATAGGATGAACCAGTAGAGCGTGGTTTTCAACTGTTCATTCTGCCTCCCAAATATGGAATAAAAAGCCACCAAGTTATGTAGGCAACAATAATACTAATAAAAACTTCTACTCATCTCACAAACAACAAGCCCCACTCAGGTCCATCGTCTGTAAATGGAAAAAAATCATAGTTACCGGTAACAGGATTTTACAGAGCCCATGATAGCACCACCTGAGAGATGGTATCAGCCCACCCAGGACAGGAAACCTGCTGAATAAAAAAGGCGGTATCTCTCCTCCACATCAGTTTTGTTTTAGAGGACCTCCAGACAGTATGTTAGTACACAACTACCACCAATAAAACATTTCTCACTATACACCCATATATAGAGAACACCATAAGTGATCAAAAAAGGGGGGGCATATAAGGGTGCTGTCATGGGCTCTGTAAAATCCCGTTCGGAAACTATGATTTTTTTCCCCTTCTCCTATGATAGCACCACCTGAGAGATTTATATAGAACAGACACCTTAGGGATGGATCACCGCTTGCAACACCTTTCTCCCAAAGGATAGATCAGCAGATGAAGAAAGATCAAGCCGGTAATGGTTATAGAAGGAGATACCATGTTGCTGCCTTACATATGTTATCAATGGACACTTCCGCCTTCTCAGTCCAGGAGGCTGCACCAGCTCTGTGGAACGGCCCTTCAGGTTCTCTGAAACCGGCAAATTACTAGGGGAATATGCTAAGCTAACGGCGTCCCTGATCCATCTAGCTATAGTTCCCCTTGTAACTTTAAGTCCCTTACTAGGTCCCTGGAAGGAGACAAATACAGCATCACTTCTCCTCCAAGGCCTTGTTACCTCCAAATACTGAACCAAAACCAGTCTAACATCTAGAGTATAAAGCCTCTGCTCCTCTAAATCTTTTGGGTTAGGATACAATGAGGGGAGAACGATCTCCTGTGTTCTGTGGAATTTGGAGGCCACCTTCGGAAAATAGGCCGGGTCTGGTTTTAATGTAACTCCATCTACAGTGACCTGTGTAAAAGGATGATTTACTGACAGAGCTTGTAAGTCACTAACTCTACGGGCTGATGTTAGCGCTATCAGTATCACTGTGTTCAGAGTGAGAGTTCTTTCTGTCACGCTTCCTAAGTGCTCAAAAAGGAGACTTAGTCAGGGTTTCCAGGACCAGGTTTAGATCCCAGGGAGGCATTCTCGGGGTAGCAATAGGTCTGGATCTATTGCATGCCTTTTTAAACCTGATAACCCATCTATCTGCTGCCAAATTATAGTTATATAAAGCTCCAAGCGCTGATACTTGCACCTAAAGGGTACTGGTAGCCAACCCAATATCTAAGACCCTTTGAAGAAATTCCAGAATAGCTTTATAGGAATTTTAACCTTAGCTGACTGCGCCGAAATAGATAGGAATTTTGACCATGTCCTACCATAGATCTTAGTCGTCACACTGCTTTTGAGCAGAGTAGTGACTAGACCTGGGGAAAACCCTTCCTGGATTAGTAACGACCTTACAAATTCCAGGCCATCAAATGCCCAACCTCTGAAGATGGAAGCCTGGGCCTTGCTTGAGGAGATCTGGAGCATCTGGAAGGACCCATGGATCTGACTGGGACATCCTCTTTATCCAGGTGAACCAGGGTCTCTTGGGCCAGAATGGGGCGATTAGTATGACCCTTGCCTGCTCCGCTCGGATCTTCCTCAAAATCGTTGGCATTAACATTAGTGGGGGGAAAGCATAGGATAGGCCAAAGCTCCAGGGTATTTGAAATGCATCTAATGCATAGGGTCTTTCTTTTGGATTTAAGGAGCAGAAGATCCTTGTTTTTCTGTTTCGTTTGTTTGCGAAAAGATCTATTTCTGATTGACCCCAGCGATCCACAATTTGCTGGAATACTGTTGGATTCAGCTCCCATTCGCCCTGCTTCAGTATATTCTGACTCAGAAAATCTGATCTTTAGTTTTCTTTGCCTCTTATTTGCAGAGCCGAGAGCATAAATTGATGTTGCTCTGCAAATTGTAGAATCTGCTCTTTCACTAACAGGAGAGGTCGGGATCTCGTGCCTCCCTGATGATTGACATAGGTGATTGTTGTCTGACATAATTCGGATGTGTTGTCCCTGTAGTTGGGAACTGAACTTCATCACTGCATTCTTTACCACCGACAGCTCCTTCATGTTTTGAGAAGGCTTTCTCGCTGTCCGACCAGATTCCTTGTATTACACGATCTCCCAGACGTGCTCCCAGCCATCTGAGCTTGAGTCCGCTGTAATTATGTCCCTGACCTGATACGACCAGGGAACTCTCTGTGACAGGTTCTCCCGATCCAGCCACCATGCGATTGAGCTGATGGCTGTATTGGAAAGTGTCATCTTCCTGTCCAAGTGTCCCCTGAGTTGTTTCTCTGCTGCTAGGATATCTTGCTTGTAGCATCAGCGTCTCTGCCCCTTGCTAGGCAGAGACGCCGTCCCTCTCACCTCCCCGCTTCTGGCGCGGCGTCCTCCAGCGCTTCTCTCCCCGCTGCTTCCGGCATGCGCTCCTTCCCTGGCAGTGTGCTTAGGGCGGGCGCGCGCGCTCTCCCCCTCTCAAAGGGACCGCGCGCGCCGTCCTTAGGAGTCCCCGGCCAATTGCCGTTGGACCTCCCATATATAAGGCACCTCCTCCAAAATGGAGGTGCCCGAGCAATGTTGTTTGCACTGTGTCTCACCTGTGCTTCAGCCCTCAGGTTCCGCTGCTAGCCTGACTTCTCGTCCTGCCTGCCAGCCTGTTACTTGCCTTGTCCGCCAGACCGCTCACCTGGGAGCGTCTACTAGTTACCTGCCTTGTCTGCCAGTCCGCTCACCTGGGAGAGTCCTTCAGTTACCTGCCTCGTCAGTCAGACCGCTCACCTGGGAGAGTCCACCAGTTACTTGCCTGTTACCTGCCTTGTCTGCCAGACTGCTCACCTGGGAGCGTCCACCAGTTACCTGCCTGTCTCCTGCCTCGTCTGTCAGCCCGCTCACCTGGAGCGGCCACCAGTTACCTGCCTGTTACCTGCTGTCTCCGTCAGCCCGCTCACCTGGGAGCGCCCGCCAGTTACCTGTCAGGTATCCGCCTCGCCTGTCTACCCAGAGACTGTCCCGGTCACTTGCCGTGACCACCTGCCTGTCTACCCACAGACTGTCCCCGTCACTTGCCGTGACCACCTGCCTGTCTACCCAGAGACTGTCCCCGTCACTTGCCGTGACCACCTGCCTGTCTACCCAGAGACTGTCCCCGTCACCTGCCGTGACCACCTGCCCGTTTACCCAGAGACTGTCCCCGTCACTAGCTGTGACTACCTGCTTGCCTTCCCTGGGAGTCACCCGCTTCCTTACAAGGACTTCCCCCTTGTATTGCAGCTCAGAGGTTCCACCTCCCGGACCCGTAACAGTTTGCTCGGGCCATGGAACCCGGTGGCACCCAAGCTCCCTCGCTCTCTGACCTATACCATGAAGTCTCCCGTCAGATATCCCAGCAGGAGTCCATCCTGAACCACCTGCGGAATGTCAACTCCCGCCTGGACACACTGACTGCTCCACCAGCAACCACTGCTAGTGTCACGACTCACACCCCGGCAGCGCCGCTGCCCACCAATACCATGGCATCCTGCCCCGGACCCCGGCTTTCTGCACCTCCTCGCTTCGGCGGCGACCCCGCTCAAGCTCGGGGCTTCATAAACCAGTGCACCCTGCACTTTGAACTCTTGGCTCATCAGTTTATCTCCGACCGGGCCAAAGTGGCATTCATCATGTCCCATCTCACTGGGGAGGCACTGGCATGGCTTAACCCCCTGTGGGAGAGAGGGGATCCCCTGGGGTCCGACCTGTCGTCTTTCCTCACTGCTTTCCGGAGAGTCTTCGATGAACCGGGACGAAAGACCTCATATGCCTCCTCTTTGCTACGTCTCCGCCAAGGGAGTCTCACCGTGGGCCAATATGCCATACGGTTCCGCACCCTCGCTTCTGAGCTTGCCTGGGATAATGAGGCCCTGGTGTCCGTCTTCTGGGAGGGTCTTTCCGGTCGGATTAAAGATGAGTTCGCCAGTCGGGATATTCCTACCACCCTGGATGACCTGGTGTCGCTGGCTACCCGGATTGACATCCGGTTTCAAGAATGCACCAAAGAGACCACACGTGAGAGAAGGTTTCCCCGCCTAGCTCCTACTTTCCAGAAACCGGTCTCCTCTTCTGTCACTCCCCGGGCGCACTCACCCGAGCCCATGCAGATCGACCAGACCAAGATGGTCAAATCTCGCCAAGAGTCACGCCGAGCCGAGGGGAGCTGCTTCTATTGTGGCAGTAAGGAGCACCTGATTCGTTCCTGCCCGGAGAGGCCGGGAAACTCCAGTGTCTAGGACCGCTCGGAGAGGTCGCCCTAGACAAAAATAAGTCCTCTCCAACCCTGACTTTGTCTGTATCTATCTCCTGGGGAGAGAACCGTCATTTTGAACTCGCCCACCTGGATTCTGGATCCGCTGGAAACCTCATCGCCCAGTCCCTGGTTGAGAAATACCGTATTCCCACCAAGTCTCTGGCTGAACCTTTGTCAGTCGCCTCCGTGGATGGAAGACTCCCTCCGGTGACCATCCTGCTCGCCATGGAACCCATAACCCTGCAGGTGGGAATGCTGCACTCTGAGGTAATCTCCTTCCATGTGTTGCCCGGACTCTCCCACTCCCTATTGCTAGGTCTACCTTGGCTCCAGACACATGAACCCGTGTTGAACTGGCATTCCGGTGAAGTACTCCGGTGGGGGCCGGTCTGCCATACGACCTGCCTGGTTCCAGTTCGTCCTCCACCTACCCCAGCTAATTTACCCGGTCTTCCGGCTCCTTACTGGCCCTATGCTGACGTCTTCGGTAAAAAGGAAGCAGAGACATTGCCACCTCATAGGCCATATGATTGCCCGATCGACCTGGTACCTGGCGCCACTCCACCCCATGGGCGTATTTATCCGTTGTCTGCAGCCAAAACCCAGGCCATGTCTGAGTACATAGAGGAGAATCTGGCCAGGGGATTCATCCGGAAGTCTACTTCCCCGGCTGGAGCCGGATTCTTCTTTGTCAAAAAAAAGGATGGCTCGCTACGCCCCTGTATTGACTATAGAGGACTCAATCAGATCACGGTTAAAAATAAATACCCCCTTCCGCTCATCTCTGAGTTATTTGATCGCCTTAAAGGCGCCAGGATCTTTTCCAAGCTGGATCTACGTGGAGCGTATAACCTGGTTCGTATCCGTCAGGGAGAAGAGTGGAAAACGGCATTTAATACCCGGGAAGGACACTATGAGTACCGTGTGATGCCCTTCGGTCTCTGCAATGCTCCCGCCGTCTTCCAAGAACTGGTCAACGACATCTTCCGTGACCTTCTTTACTCCTGCGTGGTGGTATACCTGGACGACATCTTGGTCTTCTCTCTGGATCTTCCCACACACCGGAGAGATGTTCGTCAGGTCCTGCTTAGGCTCAGGCAGAACCACCTCTATGCTAAATACGAGAAGTGCCTTTTTGAGCAGACCTCTCTTCCATTCTTGGGCTATGTTATCTCCCAGACAGGCTTGCGAATGGATCCCGAGAAGCTCTCTGCTGTCCTAAAGTGGCCCCGTCCGGAAGGCTTGAAGGCGATACAGTGATTCCTGGGCTTCGCTAATTACTATCGTCTCTTCATTCCTCACTTCTCGTCTCGGACTGCGCCCATATTTGCGCTCACCCATAAGGGAGCAAATCCCAAGGTATGGCCACCCGAAGCTGAGGAGGCCTTCCTTTCCCTGAAGCAAGCCTTCTCCTCTGCCCCTGTGCTGCACCGTCCGGACTGCAACAAACAGTTCTACCTGGAGGTTGATGCTTCCTCCTCTGGAGCCGGAGCGGTGCTCACCCAAAAGTCTTCATCCGGGAGAATGGTAACCTGCGGCTTTTTCTGTAAAATCTTCTCCTCCTCTGAGCGCAATTACTCCATAGGAGACCGAGAACTGTTAGCCATTAAATTGGCGCTGGAGGAGTGGTGTTACCTGCTTGAAGGGGCTCTATACCCGGTGATCATCTACACGGATCACAAAAACCTGGCATATCTCCAAAATGCCCAGAGACTTAATCCACGTCAGGCCCGGTGGTCTTTGTTTTTTGCCCGCTTCGATTTCATCCTTCATTTCCGCCCGGCGGACAAGAATGTCAAAGCTGATGCCTTGTCCCGATCCTTCCTGTCCTCCGACCAAGAGGAGGAACCTATGCACATTATCGACCCCTCCAAGGTGATGAATGTGGCCCCCTTGGATTTGACTCGTCTTCCACCCGGCAAGACGTTCGTGGCACCTCCTGACCGTGAGAAGGTTCTTCGCTGGGGTTATTCTTCTAAACTAGCTGGCCATGCCGGCCAAAAAAAGACCTTCCTACTCATTTCCCGGCATTACTGGTGGTCTACCCTGCATAAGGATGTGGTAGACTTCGTCTATGCCTGTTCATCTTGTGGCCGCAACAAAGTTCCCAGACACTTACCAGCTGGTCATCTCCTGCCGCTTCCCATACCTGTTGCCCCGTGGCAACACATCGCTATGGACTTCATTACCGACCTTCCTGTCTCTGCCGGGTGTACTGTCATTTGGGTGGTCGCGGACCGCTTTTCTAAAATGGCCCACTTCATTCCCCTGCCTGGTCTTCCGTCTGCACCTGAGCTGGCTAAGGACTTTATCCGCCATATCTTCCGTCTCCATGGCCTACCCCTCCACATCGTGTCGGATCGAGGTGTTCAGTTCACCTCACGCTTCTGGAGAGCCACATGTAAACTGCTGGACATCACCCTGGACTTCTCCGCTTACCACCCTCAGTCCAATGGTCAAGTGGAGCGGATCAATCAGATCTTTACCAGCTATCTCCGGCACTTTGTTAATGCCCACCATTCTGATTGGGTGGACCTCCTCCCTTGGGCCGAATTCTCTTACAATAACCACGAGAGCGAATCCTCTTCCAAATCCCCGTTCTTTATTGTCTATGGCCAGCACCCCCGGATTCCGTTTCCCGTCTCCGCCTCTGTGGACAACCCTGCCGCGCAGTCTCTTGTCAGCGAGTTTTCTACCATTTGGGAGAGTACTAGGTCCGCATTTCTTCTGTCCTCCGAGCGGATGAAGCGTTATGCTGATAAGAGACGTCTGGATCCGCCTCAATTCCGTCTGGGAGACAAGGTTTGGCTCTCCTCCAAACATGTACGGCTCAAGATACCCTCCTACAAGTTAGGTCCTCGGTTCATCGGCCCATTCGAAATCCTCAGGCAAATTAATCCAGTGGCCTACAAATTAAAACTCCCGGCCACCTTACGGATTCCCAACTCCTTCCACGTATCTCTCCTCAAACCCGTTGTCTTTAACTCTTTTTCCAACAATCCAGGTGCTCCCCCTGCTCCGGTTTCCGCTGAAGACGTCTTTGAGGTAGAGAGTATTCTGGCCACCAAGAGGGTAAGAGGAAAGACCTTTTTTCTGGTAGATTGGAAGGGGTTTGGTCCTGAGGAGAGAACTTGGGAACCCAGGGAGAACATCAACGCCCCGCTTCTCCTTGAAAAATTTCCTTCTGGCCTAAAAAAGAGGGGGCCTAAAGGGGGGGGTACTGTAGCATCGGCGTCTCTGCCCCTTGCTAGGCAGAGACGCCGTCCCTCTCACCTCCCCGCTTCTGGCACGGCGTCCTCCAGCGCTTCTCACCCCGCTGCTTCCGGCACGCGCTCCTTCCCCGGCAGTGTGCTTAGGGCGCGCGCGCTCTCCTCCTCTCTTAAAGGGACCGCGCGCGCCGTCCTTAGGAGTCCCCGGCCAATTGCCGTTGGACCTCCCATATATAAGGCACCTCCTCCAAAATGGAGGTGCCCGAGCAATGTTGTTTGCACTGTGTCTCACCTGTGCTTCAGCCCCCAGGTTCCGCTGCTAGCCTGACTTCTCGTCCTGCCTGCCAGCCTGTTACTTGCCTTGTCCGCCAGACCGCTCACCTGGGAGCGTCCTTCAGTTACCTGCCTCGTCAGTCAGACTGCTCACCTGGGAGCGTCCACCAGTTACTTGCCTGTTACCTGCCTTGTCTGCCAGACTGCTCACCTGGGAGAATCCACCAGTTACCTGCCTGTCTCCTGCCTCGTCTGTCAGCCCGCTCACCTGGAGCGGCCACCAGTTACCTGCCTGTTATCTGCTGTCTCCGTCAGCCCGCTCACCTGGGAGCGCCCGCCAGTTACCTGTCAGGTATCCGCCTCGCCTGTCTACCCAGAGACTGTCCCCGTCACTTGCCGTGACCACCTACCTGTCTACCCAGAGACTGTCCCCGTCACTTGCCGTGACCACCTGCCTGTCTACCCAGAGACTGTCCCCATCACCTGCGGTGACCACCTGCCCGTTTACCCAGAGACTGTCCCCGTCACTAGCTGTGACTATCTGCTTGCCTTCCCTGGGAGTCACCCGCTTCCTTACAAGGACTTCCCCCTTGTATTGCAGCTCAGAGGTTCCACCTCCCGGACCCGTAACATTGCTGCAGATATCGGGAGTGTATCTGAGCCCACTGGACTGCTGGGATACATGATGTCATTGTACCTAAAAGAGACATTGCTTTCCTTAGGGTCATGAATGGATTCCTGACTACTCCTTAGGCTAGGGACGTAATTTTGTTTTTATTGTCTTCCGGTAGCAGACAAGTCTATCCCTCTGAGTCCAAGATAAGCCCTAAAAAAGACAGAACCTTCCGAGGCTCCAGGCTTGACTTCTCTAGATTCAGTATCCATCCAAGATTGATCAGGCTGGCTCTGACTCTTGTCAATGCGAGTTTTCAATGCTCTCTTGATCTGCATACTACCAGGAAGTCGTCCAGGTAAGGGACAACTAGAGTATCTTGTTCTCTCAAATGCGCCATGACCTCCAGAATGATCTTCGTAAAGATTCTTGGAGCCATGGAGAGGCCGAAGGGCAGAGCTGTGAACTGAAATTGCCTCACAAGATTGATGATATACACAGCTACTCTCAAATACTGCTGGTATCCTGTATGGATTGGGACGTGGTAATAGGCGTCCTTCAGGTCGAGGACACTCATATAACAACCCGGGAACAACACCTTTATGGCTAATATTATAGATTCCATTTTGAAGGGTCTGTAGATTAGAAAGTTGTTTAGGCCCTTCAAGTTGATTATGGTTCTAAAGGAGCCATCCGGCTTCTTTATCAGAAACGGGCGAATAGAATCCTTTCCCCTGCTCGCTTATTAGTCTCTCTCAGAACCTTCTTTTCCATTAGGTTTAATACCTCTTGCTCCAGGGCTGTTTGCTCTCTGGGCCTCCTGGGAGCGAAATCCTGAAGGTCTGCAGGGGAATGGATCTGAATTCCAGTCTCAGTCCTGTCTTTATAATCCCTAATATCCAGGCACTGGATGTAATTTTTTCCCAGGTAGGCAGGAAGTGGGACAGTCTTCCTCCTACCTGGGGAGGCCCATCACTTAGGGGTTTTTCTGTTCTCAGAGGAAGGACCTCCGAACATGAAGCCTTCACTCCTTGTCCTTCCATCTGCCCTGGTCTCTGGAAAATTTACCTATGATATACTTCCTTTTACAAAAGGAAGTCTTGTACTGAGGCATCAACACACTGGAAAACCTGTGTTTCTTATCTGCGGCTTTATCCAGTATGTCATCCAGAACTTTGCCAAAAAGAAACTCCCCTTCACATGGGATTGAACAGTTTCATCTTAGACTGTACATCACCTGACCAGCTCTTGAGCCACAGAGCTCTGGGAGCTGCGATGGATAAATTCGCTGATCTGGCGGCCAGTCTTACTGAATCTGCCGAAGCGTCCGCGAGGAAGGCAGCCGCCCCCTGCATTAGCGGAAGACTGGCCAGGATTTTTTCCCTTGGAATGTCCCCTTTAATCTGGTCTTCTAGATGCTGAAACCAGACCATCATTGACCGGGCTGTGCAAGTGGCTGCGACTTCCGGTTTCAATTCTCCCGCTGGACACTCCCAGGTTTGTTTTAATAAGGTTTCCGCTTTTTTATCAAGAGGATCCTTGAAAGCTCCTAAATCCTCAAACGGCAGGGTGGATTTTTTTTAAAGAATTTTGATACTGTCACGTCAATTTTTGGGGTTTTATCTCACCTGGTTGATTCTTCTTCCTCAAACGGGTATCTTCTCTTTGAAGGTGGTGGTAACTGCCCTCTCCTATCAGGTCTTTTCTATTCCCTGTCGATAAACTATCCTCTCATTGACAGGGAATGTGCGCCTCTTCTTCTGACCCAGACCCCCAAACATGATGTCCTGAACAGTCCTAGAGGTCTTGGTATCGGCTATGCCCATAGTTGTTCTGATGGCTTTAAATCAGCTTATCCGTGTTTTGCACTGGAAAACACGGCCTACCTCCTGTATCGCTATCTGAGGAAGATGATGATGATGAGGATGACGAGTAGGTAGGAGAGGAAACAGACTTCCCCTTGCCCTGGAATACTACAGATTTTTCTGAGTCTGATGTATGACGTCTCAGCTTCCTACTCTTTTTACGTGTAGCCAACGTCTTTAGTGAGTCCCTAACCTCCGTCTGGATTAAAGATTTTAAATCCATAGCAAAATTAGGTGTTTCCTCTGATATGGTTTCTCGGATACAACTCGGGCTAAGCTTTTTAGTATAAGTGCAGGGAAAATTAACCCCGCACAGCGCACACTCCATGTTATTCCTCTTGGCACTTCCCTTTTTGGGTTTTTCCTAGTAGAAAAAATACATAGAAAAAAGGGACCCATCTACTATGGTGAACTTTCACATAGATCACTCACTACTCTGCCGTTCAGGGTACCGGAGATTGAGGCTGGATCAATTCATATGATCGCTCCCGGCTGGAGATGGTGGACTCGCGACCTGCCCTGCTCCTCTGACGGGTCTTGCTGCCGCTTGTCCGACTGACACTGCTGCGGCCTTGATGGAGCTGCTGTTGCTGCTGAGGCTGCTTTGGTGGCTTCTGCTGCTGCTGCTCTGGTGACTGCGGCTCTTGCCGCAGGGCGCTTCACTTCCTGACACACGCTCTGCGTGTGCGCAGCCCCATGGACCAACATTCTGGCGCGCAACGTCAGCAGGGTGCAGCGTAAACTAACATGCGCCCTGCGTGTGTGTAGTCCTGTTCCCGGCATTCCGGCACGCTACGTCAGCAGGGCGCGCCGGAACCTCTTGACACGTGCCCTGCATGTGCACAGCCCCGGTAGTCCCACTTGCCAGCGCGCTTAGCCACAGGGTGCATAATACCACTGCACTCCCGCGTGTACCCTTGGTGGGCGGATACCCTCTTTCAGGTGGTGCTGTCATGGAAGAAGGGAAAAAAAACCAGAGGTTTCCATAAAGGCTCTTGTAAAGCAACATGGCTTCCATAACCCAATCCAGCAATATCCGATCTCCCAAAGTCAAATCTCCCCCTTGCTTCTGAGCCTTGCAGTGCGCCCAAAACACATTTAGCATCTATGTATTTGACATTACTATAGTGAGAAGAACCCACTTAATTCATGGTGTGTGTCTCCTGGAGCACAATCTGGACACTATGTGTTGGGCAATGAAATGGCATAATTGCAATTTTCACTCTCCAACATCCACTGCATTCTAATATCCGGAAAGTGCCAGTAGAATCAAAATAGTCACTACCCCTTTAGATTAATTCCCTGAGGGTTAAAAATTACACAATGGAGTCACTTTATGTGCATTTAACCGTGCTGCCCTGCTTAGGGCAGCACGATAGCTCAGTGGTTCGTACTGCAGCCTGGGGTCCTGGGCTCAAATCCCACCAAGGACAACATCTGCAAGGAGTTTGTATGTTCTCCCTGTGTTTCTCTGGTTTCCTCCCACACTTCAAAGACATACTACTGATAGGGAATTTAGATTGTGAGCCCCAATGGGGACAGCGATGATAATGTATGTAAAGCGCTGAGGAATATGTTGGCGCTATAGATAGATAGATAGATAGATAGAGAGAGAGAGAGAAAATAAAGATTATTACTGCTCTGGTTTTCTGTTATTATGTCACATTAGGGCTTCTGCAAATGGTGTGTCCCATCTCCTCTGCGATCTGCTCCTGCAATGTCTGCTTCTCTCACCAGGAGCCGCCTTATTCATCCTGCAGGCGGCGCTGGTGATGGAGGAGACGTCAGAACCAGAAGCTCTGTGTGGCGAAGGCTCTGTCCAGCCACTAAGATTAGGGTGCCTGGGACCAGTAGTACCATCCAGTCTGGCAGTATGGGTGTGTGCTGTCCAGCTGGAGTAATCTGCTCCCTGCTTCAGCCATCTGGAAAGCACCGCACCCTACTAAAGCTGGAAGCATATTGCTGGAAGCTGCCAGATACAGCCTTGTTCTCCTCTGGTTCAGTCCTCTGTGCTCAGCTCCCGGCTTGTGTATTTGTTTCCTGTTGAGACCTCGGCCCGTTTACTGACTACTCTTGTGTTTTCTGATTTTGTATTTTCTCTGCTTTCCTGGTCCTGTCCCAACTACCTGACTATCCTTCTTCTCATCTCACACCATAGAACAGGTAACACCGTGGCCCAAGCCTAGGGGTCTCTGTGTAACTCCAGATCCATGTAAAGGGGTTAAAGGATGATGAGCTAAACTGTGAGTATAGACAATAACACATCTACTGAAATGATCAAACTCAACAGTCTCCATCAGTAATAAATGAGTAACTAGTGGTGAAACCTCTCTGGGGTAATTATAGTATGCGGCTTCGTGGCTCTGGGCCATCTAAATTATTGTAAGGTCTAATAAATATTTTCTATCACATGAGATTAAAGAAAAAATATACTTTTATTAAAGAGAACTATTTATAATAGTGCAGAGTTGAAAATGTCTTAATTTTAGATCTCGGGCATCTGGGAGAGTCAATGGAGACCTTTTTTTTAAAGGCTACCAGGGAGTTACAGACTGACGTAAGTGAGGCCGGACGATCCCACCACAATCAAACTATCATACAGAATGAACCTGGAAAAAATAACTTCTTTTTTTATTCTATGTTACATCCTCAACAACAACATATGTATGAGAGGAGAACTACAAACTAAATAGGAGTTGCACTCATTTATGGTGGACCATTGGAGCTACTATGAGTCCTGACCAGAAGAGTAGAGAAAGTATTAGCGCCCCCATTTCAGGAGAGATTGTGCAGTAATCTGAATTCTATAGGATTGAAAATATAATGGAATTTATGACATGGAGTGAATCCATGAAACCAGGGCTGGAGCCAACACATCTCCTGCAGGCGTGAATAAATGTATATTACAGCCATCAGCCACGCACAGCTTAGATATATATCATGGCACAGGTGTAATGTTTTCTGTATAGTTTATCACAATCCTGTTTGAAGTTAGTTGGTTTTAAAAGAAATTGAAAAGTCAGGATAAAGGGAAACTCTGTTGTTATTGTACAGAAATTCACACTTGGCCCTCACTGCACATTTAATGCTGTTGATCATAAAAGTGAAGTTTGGCCACAAAGACTGGACCTGGTCTTGTAGGGACCATATGAGCACATTCAGCAGCACAGAAGGGAGAGAAGGTAGATTCATCCAATAAGATATCAGGGATCTAGGAAGCCAACAGCCTCATTACCCTCCGCTTTCTCTTACAGACCCATCAGAATATTTTTCTTCAAGTGATTTTCTAACTTGTCAGCACATTCTACGTACGCTGCCATTTGGCCTTGTAGTTTACAGATCTGGACAGGTCACGGTCAGCGTCTCCTAATCCCAGGGGGTAGGTGGATTGTCGAGGTTGTAAGTTCTATAGAAAAGGGCTTTCAATGTCCAAAATGATTTGAATAGTTTTGGATGGAGGAGAATGTTGTGTACTAGCGGCAAAATGGTGATCACACGATTGTGATACGGCCGGACTACACCACTGATAAAGTAGCCACAGACAGGGACTGAGAAGAATCTGTGACTTCTCTGCATTTAGTGGTCACTACTCACCTGGGTAGTCATATGTAGGAATCTCCTCTTTACACCGCTCATCACCCCTCACATATGTCTCTGTAGTATTAATATGGGTGAGATCTTCACCCTGAAACAAATATTGTAAACATGGAGAAGTCACATCTATGATCAGCTCTAATCCTGCCATCTCCACCGTTCTCATTACAATAGTCTATAATATAACCGGGGATGCGGGTCTCTGTCTGAAGCCTCGATAGACTGCGCATGCGCGACGCGCAGTATGGCTCCAGACAGAATCAGGCATCCAGCCATTACAGGTAAGAGGAGTGTGTATGGCTCCGGAGATCGCTATATGCGTAGGCACTGAACGTATACCGCAATCTCCGGCGCCATACTTACCTGATCGGGAGGAGCGTTGCAGCGGTGCCTCTCTTCGTCGGAGATGGGGCAGGAGTGAGGCGTCGGATCGGCGCATGTGCATAGCGCTATCTGGCGCCGTTTTACTGAAGACACATTTACAGTGTGTGTTCAGCAAAAATGGCGTCGGACAGCGCAGTGCTTCGGCGACACACTCCTCCCCCGGCCTCCGGCAGAACAGGGCGCAGAAGCGCTGGAGCACAGGGAAGAAAGGTGAGTATAACTGTTTATTTTTTTGTATGTGTGTACAGTGTGAAAGGAATGAGGGGGCCACACATACCAGGATTGGGGGGTGAGGGGGCCACACATATCAGGATTGGGGGGTGAGGGGACCATGCATATCAGGATTGGGGGGTGAGGGGACCATGCATACCAGGATTGTGGGATGAGGGGATCATGCATACCATGATAAGGGGTACCACACATACCAGGATTGCGGGGTGAGGGGACCATGCATACCAGGATTGGGGGGTGAGGGGTACCATGCATACCAGGATTGGGGGTGAGGGGTGCCATGCATACCAGGATATGGGGGTGAGGGGTGCCATGCATACCAGGATTGGGGGTGAGGAGTGCCATGCATACCAGGATTTGGGGTTGACTGGTGCCATGCATACCAGGATAGGATGGTGGGGACAGGATGGGGGCAGCACAAATACCAGGAGGGGAGCAGCACATACCAGCATGGGAGACCATATAGCAATAAAAATGCTCGCCACCTGGGCGTAGAATGGGTTCAATAGCTAGTATAAAACATATAGTACTGGTGGATAAAACAAGGCTGAGCACAAGACCTTCACAGCTGTCTACACATTATAGATCTCATGACACCTTCTCTCCATCTACCTGATGATTTTGAGGAACATTGGGATCTTCTTGTTTACAGTCCTGTGGAAGAAGAGGATGGGGACATCTCTCTGGTGTTGTTCTCTTACTGGATATATCTGGAGGAAACACATACAGGGACTGAATTCATTCTTTACATACAGATAATTATAGGCCGTGTGTATTTAGTCCTGTCTATTACCTGGTGATGTGAGGGCCTGGGGAAGCTCCATCATGACGTCCTTGTACAGATCTTTGTGTCCTTCTAAATACTCCCACTCCTCCATGGAGAAATAGATGCCGACATCCTGACACCTTATAGGAACCTGACACATACAATGATACAGTCATCTCCCCGATCCCTTCATAGCGTTACTGTATAATATCCCAGCATTTCCAGCAGTGTCACCTCTCCAGTAAGCAGCCCAATCATCTTGTAGGCGAGTTCTAGGATCTTCTGGTCATTGATGTCCTCATGTATCAGGGGGTGAGGTGGAGGGCTCAGTAGTCTTCCCCATCCCTCAGACACAGGGTCCTGACAGTGCTCACTAGAGGTCTTCTTCACTACTGTGTAATCCTGGTTATGGAGAGACACATTAATAAATCTTACTCTAGACATTTCCAGAGTCCTCACCTCTCCAGTTCTGTCCATCTGTTATTCCCATAGATAAGAATGATGTAATGTGACGTCATCAGAATATCTCACCTCTCCAGTAAGCCGGAAGAGGATCTCTAGGGTGAGGTGGAATATCCTCTCCACCATCTTGTCTCTGTCCATATCCATCCTTGATGGGTAAATCAGGAAAATTCTCTTATATAGAAGATCTTCACTGAGGGGATCCGATATTGTAGGGACCTGAATGAGATGATGATGAGCTGATGTAACATCATAAAAATCCTGTGTAATAATACAATTACTGGAGATAATAAGGGGAAATGTGGTGGGCCACTGAGGAGGCCCCAGATGTTGCAGAAGGGCCAGCTGGGGTATGTAGTCTCAAAGGCAGCAGATAATGATGTCACAGTAGTTGGAGTGGGTCGCTGGACCCCTAAACACTTCCCTAGTGTCCACAACAATTGTCGGAAGGTGGCACTTGTGGATGGTATAGGACCCCCAGGGGGCACTCCTGTAGTTGTGGTGTCTGGGTGCAAGTTTGGAGTGCCCGTGATGTTTGTGCAATCACAAGCAGTCAGACACACAGGTGAACTTGTAAACATAACAATTTTACTGAAGGAGGTAACGGGGTACAGTCTCTCTTGAAGGCAAAGTTTACAGTATTTTGTGCATATGAAAGTAATGGTTCTCTCCTCATGAGACAAGCGAGGTTATGGCCTCTCAGGGCGGCTGGAGCAGAGTCCTCTTCACTTGCTAGTAGAGGAAATGCTATGCGCAGTCTAAGTAATATTACACTGATGGAGGAACCTTCACAGAATGGCTCTCCGTGGAAACACACTAAAGTCTGGGTGTGCTCACAGTTTTTAGCCCACCGTTCCCTTTCGCAGGGGGTATTCGATGGTGTGGCAGCCACGTGGATCTGGTCCGGCTAGAAGCAAACAGGATAACCAGCGTGCAGGAGAGCACACGAACAGAGTTATCTCTCCTGACTGGAAGAGGCTTGTCTTTTTTGGAAGGAGATTATGTGGAGAAAAATGTCCCCCCAGCGTGGACTGGCATGGAAACTCTTCTGTAAGAAATAGTGTCTGTCTCCTGTATCTTCATTAGGCAGCTTGAACCGCCCACTACTGATTTGTACCAGTGCTCAGTCAGTGTGCGAGCCCTGAGCTGGGAAACTCCTCACAGCCATTTCTATGGCAGCTTATTGTGAGGAGAATCACTTACCTTTCATATACACACATTGGCCAGTAGATGGCAGGAAAGTCCAATTTACAATGCAATGTATTATATCTCCTAACTCACAGTGCCCACACTGGAACAAGTCTACTATCACACTACAACTGTCTCATTTAGCAGCAGTAGAACGTGAACCGGGATGCCACAGAAACATATGAGGAGATATATTATTTTACAGTACCGTATTTTTCGGACTATAAGATGCACCTAGGTTTTAGAGGAAGAAAATAGAAAAAAAAATTAAGCAAAAAATGTGTTGACATTGCTGACACTGGTATAGGGGTAATGTCCTCCAATTCTAACAATATCCCCCATCTTGGTTTATATGCCCCCCTTCCTTTTATACGTGGCCCCCATCCCCATCCTGGTATGCCTGGCATCCCTCCATCCAGGTATGCATGGCACCCCTCCATCCTGGCATGCATGGCACCCCCCATCCCTATCCTGGCATGCATGGCACCCCCCATCCCTATCCTGGCATGCATGGCACCCCCCATCCCTATCCTGGCATGCATGGCAACCCCCTCATCCCTGTCCTGGTATGCATGGCACCCCCCTCATCCCTGTCCTGGCATGCATGGCACCCTCCATCCCTATCCTGGCATGCATGGCACCCCCCTCATCCCTATCCTGGCATGCATGGCACCCCCCATCCCTATCCTGGCATGCATGGCACCCCCCATCCCGATCCTGGCATGCATGGCACCCCCCTCATCACTGTCCTGGTAGGCATGACACCCCCCTCATCCCTGTCCTGATATGCATGACACCCCCCTCATCCCTGTCCTGATATGCATGGCACCCCTCATCCCTGTCCTGATATGCATGGCACCCCTCATCCCTGTCCTGATATGCATGGCACCCCTCATCCCTGTCCTGATATGCATGGCACCCCTCATCCCTGTCCTGATATGTATGGCCCCCTCATCCTTATCCTGGTATGTATGGCCCCCTCATCCTTATCCTGGTATGTATGGCCCCCTCATCCTTATCCTGGTATGTATGGTCCCCCTCATCCCCATCATGCTGCACATAAAAAAATAAAAATAAACACTCCTACTCCCTTTTCTTCTCTCCTCCAGCGCTGCGTCCTGTCTGCCCCACTGATCTGGTCATGTGAGCCACGCCTGGCGTCACTACCATGCGCGGCTCACAAGGAGAGATCAGCTCCCGGAAGTCACAGTGACTTCATGCTCCTTAATAGCCGGCACACAGCTGCAGAACAGCTCCTGCTGGGAGATCACGTGTGCAAGCTATTAAAGGGCATGAATATTCACTCGCTCTCCACGACCATGAGCATAGAGACAGGTTAAATATTCATTCACGCTTCCATGGGCGTGGGGAGCACTGAATATTAATTTTCTTTAGCAGCGGGGACAGTGTAGGCTGCTGCCTCCTGTGCCCCACTCCTCCGCCGCTACCGCTCCCCCCACACATCATATATATACCCCCTCATCCCCCAACATTCGGACTATAAGACGCATCTCCTATTTTCCTCCAAAACTTTGGAGGAAAAAAGTGCGTCTAATAGTCCGAAAAATACGGTATTTAGTTTTCGGCTTTACATCTAGTAATAAAACATATATATTTTAGGCCACAGACAACAAGCAGTTTCTTCCTTGGAGTCGGCAGCTGAACACGTTTCTCAAAGACTCATCTTCCATAAAGCTAATTCTCGTCTCATTTACCGACACTGGAATCAGCATTAGCAATACTGCAGGAGATATTCATTACACGTGACATGAGGAATAACTACTTCATGAGGACGACATCTTCATCTACTACAGCTCTAGAAACATATTTGGCCAGAGTCCGTTACTGACTACATCACCACTGGCCGGCTATATGAATGTTTCCCGTCTTCCCTGCACTGTAATCTTCTATCACATTAGATCTCATGTCTGATTCACACACACAAGTTTGAGGCTTTGACACATGGTAAAGTTTTTAATATTAGACAGAGTAGGACTATCCCGAATAGGTTCACCTTGCCATGGTAGCTTTCATGCTATTTTTGATCAAAAACAGTGTTACTAAGAACCCTATTTTATTTAAATGCACTTTTGGTTTTTATTTATTTATTTACAGCAGGGTTTATGATCATTTTTCTTCTTGTAGTTTTTTTCTGATTAATGGCCATTGTAAACATGCATTATGTGCTGAATGTATGCCAATTTAAACCAATCTCAAATTCTTGTTTTTCTCATGGGCACAATAGTGGCCGGGTGGGCTGCCGCTATGGATAATACGCCTCTAACTATCCAACTATGATGTAGTAAAAATCTCATAGGTTCTGGATTTATTAGTATCTGCACCAAGAATGGGGCTAAGTGAGTATTTATTAATCAGCACTGGGGTAGTCGGTGGAGTGGATGAAACCATATTGTGGGTGTAGGGGGCAGTACTGTGGGAAAACCTCCCTAAAGTAAAATCTTAAACATTTATTAAATATATGCATTAAAAACTGGACTAACAGCAGATATGTACTTAAAACTAGCAAAATTACAAGCTGAATGGCTTGTTGTGGATGTATATAAACAGATCTAAACAATGATGCTGCTAAATAATTGACACAGTCACTACCTTACCCTATCCTGTACCTAAACAAAGCTTATACTGCCTAGCTGGGGAGGTTGGCACCCTCAACAATGGTGACCCCGCTCACTGGTGGCTGTACCTCAGAAGCCCTTGTGATCCCTTGCTGTTTTTGTAAGTTTACCCACTGACAAAGACATGAACAGTCTGTAATTTTAAGGGTAGGTTAATTTTAACATTGAGAGATAGAATATCCAAAAAAAAAAAAAAAAAATACATTGTATAAATTAGATAAATTTATTTTCATTTTGTAGTGACAAATAAGTATTTGATTCCTCTTGCAAACAACACTTAGTACTTGGTGGCAAAACCCTTGTTGGCAGGCACAGCAGTCAGACTTTTTTTGTAGTTGATGATGAGGTTTGCTCACATGTAAGGAGGAATTTTTGTCCACTCCTCTTTGCAGATCATCTCTAAACCATACAGACTGTTCATGTCTTTGTCAGTGGGTAAACTTACAAAAACAGCAAGGGATCAAATAATTATTTCCTTCACTGTATCCACGTTTTTCTCAATATCTGAAATTAAATCAGAATAAACCTTTCCCATTATAGGTCAATTAGGATTACCATAATTTTTAATATTTGTCAAATGCCAGAATAATGAGAGAGAGAGAATGTTTTAAGGCATATTTATTACTTACTGCAAAGTCAAAAGTTTACATACACTAAGATTACTATGCCTTTAAACAATTTTGGACTGCCCATATGATCATACTGTTACGGGTCCGGGTGATGGAACCTCTGTGCTGAGATATGAGGAGGGACCAGAGGGGCGTAACTGGACCCTGGCTACACGGCGGCTTAATCGACTCCGTGAACCAAGGAGGGACGGAGAAGGTGGAACAGGTGCCACACTGGGACCGACCTCCAGTGAGAGCAGGCGACTCCCACGGGACTGATGGCCAAAGCCAAGAGGCACAACAGATGAGCATGGCTGATAGACAATGCAGGTAAACGGGCAGGCTTGGCAGGCAGACTGACAGGCGGACATGGCTGATAGACAGGCAGGCAGCACTGGGACCTGAGGGCTGGAAAGAGTGTTTAGAACACAAACCACAACTTTGCACAGGCACCTCCATTTTTGAGGAGGTGCTTTAAATAGGGGCAGTCCTCCGGCCATTGGCCAGGGACTTTTTAGGACGGCACGCACCCTGGGAAGATGCTGCGGTGAGACCAGAGGAAATAGCGGGGAACGCCGAACCATAGCCACGGTGATGAGTGGATCGACGTCTCTGCCGCCCAGGAGGCATAGACGCCGACACAACACATATCACGTGTTTGGAAGCTTCCGTTTTTTTGGCAACATCTTAGTTATTTAGAGACACACGTATGGATGTATTTTAATACACACCTGACACACACTGCTTCTTTGTGTAGCATCATGCGAAAGTCTAAAGAAATCAGCCAAGATACCAGGAAGAGAATTGTGGACTTGCACAAGTCCAGTTCATCCTTGGGTGCAATTTCAAGATACCTGAAGGTGCCTCATTCATCTGTACAAACAATTATACGCAAGTACAAACAAGATGGGAATGTCCAGCCATCATACCGCTCAGGAAGTAGGCGGGTTCTGTGTCCCAGAGATGAACGTGCTTTTGGTCCAACATGTGCATATCAACCCAAGGACAAAAGCGAGAGACCTTGTGAAGATGATGGCGGAAGCTGGTAAGACTGTGTCAATATCCACAGTGAAACGAGTGCTGTATCAACATGGGCTGAAAGGCCACTCTGCCAAGAAGAAGCCATTACTCCAAAAGAAACCTAAAAAAGCCAGATTAATGTTGGCAAATGCTCACAGGAACAAAGACCTTAATTTTTGGAGGCATGTCCTGTGGTTTGATTAAACTAAAATTTTGGGCATAATTACCATTGTTACATTTGGAGGAAAAAGGGAGAAGCTTGGAAGCCTAAGAACACCATCCCAACTGTGAAACACGGGGTTGACAGCATCATGTTGTGGAGTTGTCTTGCTGCAGGAGGGACTGATGCACTTCACAAAATAGATGGCATAATGAGAAAAGAATATTATTTGGCAATACTGAAGCAACATCTCAAGACATTAGCCATGAAGTTAAAGCATGGGCAAAAAGGGTCTTCCAAATGGACAATGACCCGAAGCATACTGCCAAAATGGTAACAAAGTGGATTAAGGATAACAAAGTCAATGTTTTGGAGTGGCCATCACAAAGCCCTGATCTCAGTCCTATTGAAAATTTATGGGCAAAGCTGAAAAGGCTGCGAGCAAGGCGACCTACAAACCTGGATCAGTTATACCAGTTTTGTCAGGAGGAATGGGCCCAAATTCCGACCGAACTATTGTGAGAAGCTTGTGGAAGGATATCTCAAACGTTTGACCCAAATCATTCAGTTTAACCCCTTTACGCCCCAGGGTGGTTTGCACGTTAATGACCAGGACAATTTTTACAATTCTGACCACTGTCACTTTATGAGGTAAGAACTCTGGAAAGCTTCAACGGATCTCCCTGATTCCGAGAATGTTTTTTTCGTGACATATTGTACTTCATGACAGTGGTAAAATTTCTTCGATATCACTTGCGTTTATTTGTGAAAAAAATGGAAATTTGGGGAAAGTTTTACAATTTTCAAACTTTGAACTTTCATGCCCTTACATCAGAGAGATATGTCACACACAATAATTAATAAATAACATTTCCCATATGTCTACTTTACATCAGCACAATTTTGGAAACAATTTTTTTTTTTTTAAGGAGCTATAAGGGTTAAAAGTTGACCAGCGATTTATCATTTTTACAACAAAGTTTACAAACCATTTTTTGGGGTCCCCGTCACATTTGAAGTCACATTGAGGGGTCTTTATGACAGAAAATATCCAAAAGTGACACCATTCTAACAACTGCACCCCTCAAGGTGCTCAAAACCACATTCAAGAAGTTTATTAACCCTTCACATGCTTCACAGCAATTAATTGAACGTGAAAGGAAAAAATGAACATTTAACTTTTTTTCACTAAAATTTTACTTTAACCCCAAATTTTTTTTTATTTTTACAAGCGTACCAGGAGAAATTGGAAACCAAAAGTTATTGTGCAATTTCTCCTGAGTATGCTGATACCCCATATGTGGGGGAAAGCCATTGTTTGGGCGCACGGCAGGGCTTGGAAGGGAAGGAGCGCCATTTGACGTTTTCAATGCAAAATTCGCTGGAATTGACAGCAGACCCCATGTGCCTAAACAGTGGAAACCCCCCCACAAGTGACCCCATTTTGGAAACTAGACCCCTTAAGGAACTTATTTAGAAGTGTGGTGAGCACTTTGGACCCCCAAGCGTTCCGCAAAAGTTTATGACGTAGAGTCATGAAAAAAAAATAATTTTTTTTTCCACAAAAACGATCTTTTAGCCTAAATTTTTTTTATTTTCCCAAGGGTACCAGGAGAAAGTGGACCTCAAAATCTGTTGTCCAATTCCTCCTGAGTACGCCGATACCCCATGTGTTGGAGAAAACTACTGTTTGGGTGCACGTCAGGGCTAGGAAGCGAAGGAGTGACGCGCTTTGGAATGCAGACTTTGATGGAATAGTCTGCGGGCATCATGTCACGTTCTCAGAGCCCCTAATGTGCCTAAACAGTGGAAATGGCCAACAAGTGCCCCCTTTTTGGAACGGATACCCGATTTGTGAATCTTATAATGTAGTGTCATACGTCAGTTGTGTAGTGTTCGTCAGGTTGTCATACGTCAGAAATTAATTTAGTAGTCCATGGAAGTATGGTACTTTTTGAAGCATTCTTTCATGCACAGGCCAGGTTTGTCGGGGCAGGTGTCACACTGATAAATGGTGTCCTTGCGTATTCACCTTTTATAAACACACTCGGCACTTCTTTTGTGACCTTTTTTTCCGCTGTGAGGCATCTGCCCTGGGAAATGCTGGTCTGGTACAATTCGAGGACCTTCAGTTCCGGAAGTACTGGGGCCCGCTCCATCACCACTGCAAAATATCAGGGCCTTGATAACAACCTCCTGGAACTGAAGGTACAACGTAGAAGTCTGGCCTGCACATTGTGATAGAAGGAAAGAATTGTGCATTGCCATCTGTACAATGTGCATGGCCAACTTTTTGTACCACACCCTGGCCTTTCTCAAAGCACTGAACGGCAGGAGGACTTGATCAGAGAGATCAACTCCCCCCATGTACTTGTTGTACCCCACTACACAGTCTGGTTTGACGACCTGTGTAGTGGGACCTTGTACAGTGCTGAGAGTGCTGCCATCACCATGTATGGTGGTCAAGAAAAGGACATCCCTCTTGTCCTTGTACTTGACCACCAGAAGGTGGTCACTACATTGGGCTCTGCTCTCACCCCTTCTGAGCAGCTGCCCAATTAGCGTCTTTGGGAGGCCTCTCTATTTTTGCGGACAGTATCGCAGGCTGCGGTACGTCGCACAGAGAGGGACTTGAAGAGAGGGACACTGGTATAAAAGTTATCCAAGTACAAGTGATAACCTTTATCCAGCAGTGTGCGCAACAAGTCCCACACAATTTTCCCACTCACTCCCAGAACAGGGGGGCATTCAGGGGATTTAATCCGGGAGTCCTTCCTTTCATAAACTCTAAACTTGTGAGTGTACCCTGAGGTACTCTCACAAAGTTTATACAGCTTGATTCCGAACCTGGCCTTCTTATTGGGCAGGTGCTGCCGGAATCCAAGCAGCTCCATAAAAGCCATTAAGGACTCATCCACGCAGATGTCCCTTTGGAGCACGTACACTTCAGCAAACTTGTTGTTGAACTGGTCGATGACCGGTCGAACTTTGAAAAGATGATCAAAGTTCGGGTCATCGCATGCAGGACACCTTGCATTATCGTTGTAATGCAAGAACTTGTGATGGCCTGAAAACTTTTCCGGGTCATGACCTTTTGGAACACTGGAGTGTTATACAAAACGTCAACACTCCAATATTGCCAAAGTTCTGTCTTCTTCATGATCCCATATGAAGGACCAGGCCCCAAAACTTCATTATTTCTACTGCGTGTACAGGAGACCAGTTAGAAAATGATGAAGAGGGGTTTTGTTCCAAAAATTGATGAGCGTATAAAGCCCACCATGAGGTTTACAAGATCCTCAGAGAAAAAGACTTTGAAAAAGTCTAGTTCTGTGAGGCCGGTGGTGTCAAACTTGATTCCTGATTCCGCCACAAAATCAGGAATCAGTGGCTCATAATTTTGGGGGGGGCGACGTCCACACTGGGTCAGTAGTGGGGGGAGGGCGCTGGTTCATCTTTTCTCCTGGGGTGTCTGAGTGGCGGTTCAGCAGCACCTGAAGGACTCCCGCTTTCCCGGCTCCATGTTTTAAAATTGTAAAGAATAAAGGATCTTCATATTCAATCGCTTGCTGGAGTGCCACCTTCTAGCTGCTAACAGGATATCAAATGAAAAATCTTTCTTTGGGCAGAGCACCTGCTGATTAGCGATGCCAGGCTATTTGTGACTGACGCTCACTGGACGGCAAAAAGGTATGCGATTGGAATAAGATCTGTGGTCACTGATCAGAGCTCGGCCGCTGCACGAAACGCAAAAAAAAAAGAAAAACAGACAACAGTCGAGCGATGAAGTGATGATCAGCACTTGGAGGCAGAAAGGAGTATGGGAAGGGGGAGAGGGGGATTGGGGTGGATAAGGAGGGATCAAAAAATCCTACTTACAGTTGTTGTCTTTCAGATGTCGTCTATCAGATGTCTTCTGTAAGATGTCTTCTGGAGCAGGCTTCTGTGGCCCAGCACGGCACACAATCGGACAGCGGGACCGCCCTCTAGAAAAAAAAAAGGTTAGTTGAAAAAAAGGTAAAGTAGCGAGCACGAGTGCTGATCGGTGGCTGCTGGATGTAAGCACGGAGGTGGTGCGAAGTGAGGGGGGAGGAGAAATAAAGTGACAGGGATGAAATAACATCATGAAATGCAGCGAGCTTGGACGTTGTTCAGTGACGTAGTCACTGGTCAGCACTCGGCCGCTGCAGGACGCACAAAACAAACAAACAAACTGGGGGCAGGGTGGGTAAAAAGGAGTGGTTTGGGGTGGATGAGGGGAGAACAGAGATGGACTTACCAAAGTCTTCTCTGTTCTTCTTTCAGCAGCAGGTCCAGGAGTAAGATCTGCAGCAGCAGGACATGGAGCAGGAGACCCAGGACCCAGAAGACCGCAGCAGGACGCCAGAGCAGCAGCAACTGGAGCAGGTGAGAAAGTCTTGTGGTGTCACAGGTGCTTCTGTGGCAACACAAGGCCCAGCACAGAGGTGATCAAACGTGACCGCTCCGTAGAAATCCTCACCAAGTGTGAGGAACTGCAGGGTGGTCACAGGGGGAATGATAGGGTGGTGACAGCCAGGTCACAGGCCAATCACCTCCCGGTCAGGAACTCTGATTGGTGCGATCGATGATGACATCGATTACACCAATCAGAGATGGCTGGGGCCTGGGCAGCATCACAGGGGGTCACAGGGAGGTGACAGGCAGGTGACAAGTCAGTCACCGCCCTGTGACCGCCTTGTCACCTGTGTTCAGGTACTCTGATTGGAGCGATCGATGTCATCATTGATCGCTCCAATCAGAGCTGTCTGAGGCCTCTGCTGACATCACAAGGGGTCATGGGGCGGTGACAGGTAGGTTACAAGCCGGTCACCACCCCGTGACCGCCCAGTCACCGCGCGGTGGCGCTATGATCGGTGCGATCGATGTGATTGGCGATCACACCGATCACAGCGGGTGGGGGAGAGGGCTGGGGTCTCTTTGCAAGAGCCTAGGATCGATGCTCTTATGAGCACCGATCCCAGGCTGCAATCTGATTGCCAGAAACAGTGAGAAATGCTGTGATTGGCTGTCCAGAATTGTAAACTAAACGGTCCCTAATTGACCGACACTTTCTGAAAGTTATTGTGGGAGTAGATCACACGGCACTCCCAGGTCCAGGTTGACTACAAGTACACCCTAGTGTTTTCTGAGGATATTAAAGATATGGTCACTCTGATTGTCCTAAGTTCCTATTACTCATGTTATCCCATCTTTTTCTTGGTCTCTTGGTTAGGTATGAAGGAGTGTCTGTACCCTTGTCCTATGAATCTGGTGTTCATGTCTATTGCCCGTATATTAAAATCTGTGACATTAGAGCAGTTTCTTCTCAACCATAAAAATTGACCCATGGATATAGTTTTTTTTTTTTGTTTTGTTTATTTTTTTAGGGGGATGGGGTGGTGGCTATCCCACTTCAATAGTTTACTAGTGTTTGTAAGTATTTTGTAGATAAGTGTCCCTAGGGTCCCATCCTGCTATATCTTATTTAGAACATCCAGGAAAGGCAACTGGTAATAATTAACCTCTGATGTAAATCTAAGGCCCACTCTATTGATGTTGAGTTCCCTGACAAATTCAAGAAACTTTTCACTCGTCCCCGAGCAAGAATGTCGCCAATATATCTATTCTATGTCCCAGTATATGGATGCCACCACTTATGATCATCCCCGAATATTGTGGTTTTCTCCCACTAGCCCAGGAATAGGTTAGCATACGAGGGGGCACAGGGGCTCCCCATCACAGTACCGCTGAGTTAGGGGAAAGTACTTCCTGTCAAAAAGGAAGAAATTATGAGTAAAAGTGAATTTTAGAAGATCCTCCATGAAGTCATTATGTCTGCTACACTCTATTGATCTCGATTTCAAGAAACGTCTTACTCCTCTGATACCATCCTCATGTGGTATATTACTGTACAAAGCGTCAATATCTAGTAAGGCCGGCTCCCCTACATCCATGTATACATACTCGAGGGTCTACATGTAGGGGAGCAGGGAAAGGGAAGACCATTTTCCAGAAAGTTTATTCCAACCTCAGGCGGTACTGTGGGAAGATTATACTGTGTGGGGGGCATTATACATACTGCATAAGGGGCATAATGGGGGCATCATATATACTGTTTAAGGGGCATAATGGGGACATTACACTTTGTGGGGGTGTCATACATACTACATAAGGGGGGCATTACAGTGTGTGGGGGCATCATACATACTGCATAAGGGGCATAATGGGGGCATTACACTGTGTGGGGGCATCATACATCCTGCATAAGAGGCATAATGGGGGCATTACACTGTGTGGGGGGCATCATACATACTGCATAAGGGGCATAATGGGGGCATTACACTGCGTGGGGGGCATCATACATACTGCATAAGGGGCATAATAGGGACATTACACTGTGTGGGGGCATCATACAGCCTGCATAAGGGGCATAATGGGGGCATTACACTGTGTGGGGGCATCATACATACTGCATAAGGGGCATAATAGGGACATTACACTGTGTGGGGGCATCATACAGCCTGCATAAGGGGCATAATGGGGGCATTACACTGTGTGGGGGCATCATACTGCGTGGGGGCATCATACATCCTGTATAAGGGGCATAATGGGGGCATTACACTGTGTGGGGGGCATCATACATACTACATAAGGGGCATAATGGGGGCATTACACTGTGGGGGCATCATACATCCTGCATAAGGGGCATAATGGGGGCATTACACTGTGTGGGGGCATCATACATACTGCATAAGGGGCATAATGGGGGCATTACACTGTGGGGCATCATACATCCCGCATAAGGGCATAATGGGGGCATTACACTGTGGGGGGCAGTAAAGGGGTCCTGTACTATGAGAACAATACGTTTCCTCCCTTCCTGTCTCCATAGTTGGGTCGTATGTATCTATTACAGGAAACAGAACAAAAACCTTATGATTCTTATAAAGGGGCAACACAAGACCCCAAAAGAGTCCCCGTGCTGAAGGGGTTACTGCCCCCTGCGCCCAGTAATGGGGTCTCCACATACCTCCACCTGCAGAGCCGCCACCACATATATGGCTGCTCTGTGCGCACAGGAGCTGTGATGAGGTCACAGGAGGGGAGGAGTCAGGGGTCACATGATCAGGGGCCTCAGTGGATGCAGGACTCTGCTGTGCTGGTTGTCATGGTGCTGGATGAGCTGAAGTTTATGTGTGGGGTCAGGAGGGGTTTACAGGGGGGATGTAGCAGAGCCGCGTGTGTACGAGGTGTACGGAGCAGAGCCGTGTGTGTACGAGGTGTACGGAGCAGAGCCGCGTGTGTACGAGGTGTACGGAGCGGAGCCGCGCGTGTACGAGGTGTACGGAGCGGAGCCGCGTGTGTACGAGGTGTACGGAGCGGAACCGCGTGTGTACGAGGCGTACGGAGCGGAGCCGCGCGTGTACGAGGTGTACGGAGCAGAGCCGCGTGTGTACGAGGCGTACGGAGCAGAGCCGCGTGTTTACGAGGTGTACGGAGCAGAGCCGCGTGTGTACGAGGTGTACGGAGCGGAACCGCGTGTGTACGAGGCGTACGGAGCGGAGCCGCGCGTGTACGAGGCGTACGGAGCGGAGCCGCGAATGCACGAGGCGTAAGGAGCGGAGCCGCGCGTGCACGAGGCGTACGGAGCTTTAGCCGCGCGTGCACGAGGCGTACGGAGCTTTAGCCGCGCGTGCACGAGGCGTACGGAGCTTTAGCCGCGCGTGTACGAGGCGTACGGAGCTTTAGCCGCGCGTGTACGAGGTGTACGGAGCTGAGCCGCGCGTGTACGAGGTGAACGGAGCTGACGCGAGCGTGTACGAGGCGTACGGAGCTGAGCCGCGCGTGTACGAGGCGTACGGAGCTGAGCCGCGCGTGTACGAGGCGTACGGAGCTGAGCCGCGCGTGTACGAGGCGTACGGAGCTTTAGCCGCGCGTGTACGAGGCGTACGGAGCTGAGCCGCGCGTGTACGAGGCGTACGGAGCGGAGCCGCGCGTGCACGAGGCGTACGGAGCGGAGCCGCGCGTGCACGAGGCGTACGGAGCTTTAGCCGCGCGTGCACGAGGCGTACGGAGCTTTAGCCGCGCGTGTACGAGGCGTGCGGAGCGGAGCCGCGCGTGTACGAGGCGTACGGAGCTGAGCCGCGCGTGTACGAGGCGTACGGAACTGAGCCGCGCGTGTACGAAGCGTACGGAGCTGAGCCGCGCGTGTACGAGGCGTACGGAGCTGAGCCGCGCGTGTACGAGGCGTACAGAGCTTTAGCCGCTCGTGTATGAGGCGTACGGAGCAGAGCCGTGCGTGTACGAGGCGTACGGAGCAGAGCCGCGTGTGTACGAGGCGTACGGAGCAGAGCCGCGCGTGTACGAGGCGTACGGAGCTTTAGCCGCGCGTGTACGAGGTGTACGGAGCTGAGCCGCGCGTGTACGAGGTGAACGGAGCTGACGCGAGCGTGTACGAGGCGTACGGAGCTGAGCCGCGCGTGTACGAGGCGTACGGAGCTGAGCCGCGCGTGTACGAGGCGTACGGAGCTTTAGCCGCGCGTGTACGAGGCGTACGGAGCTGAGCCGCGCGTGTACGAGGCGTACGGAGCGGAGCCGCGCGTGCACGAGGCGTACGGAGCGGAGCCGCGCGTGCACGAGGCGTACGGAGCTTTAGCCGCGCGTGTACGAGGCGTACGGAGCTTTAGCCGCGCGTGTACGAGGTGTACGGAGCTGAGCCGCGCGTGTACGAGGTGAACGGAGCTGACGCGAGCGTGTACGAGGCGTACGGAGCTGAGCCGCGCGTGTACGAGGCGTACGGAGCTGAGCCGCGCGTGTACGAGGCGTACGGAGCTGAGCCGCGCGTGTACGAGGCGTACGGAGCTTTAGCCGCGCGTGTACGAGGCGTACGGAGCTGAGCCGCGCGTGTACGAGGCGTACGGAGCGGAGCCGCGCGTGCACGAGGCGTACGGAGCGGAGCCGCGCGTGCACGAGGCGTACGGAGCTTTAGCCGCGCGTGTACGAGGCGTGCGGAGCGGAGCCGCGCGTGTACGAGGCGTACGGAGCTGAGCCGCGCGTGTACGAGGCGTACGGAACTGAGCCGCGCGTGTACGAAGCGTACGGAGCTGAGCCGCGCGTGTACGAGGCGTACGGAGCTGAGCCGCGCGTGTACGAGGCGTACAGAGCTTTAGCCGCTCGTGTATGAGGCGTACGGAGCAGAGCCGTGCGTGTACGAGGCGTACGGAGCAGAGCCGCGTGTGTACGAGGCGTACGGAGCAGAGCCGCGTGTGTACGAGGTGTACGGAGCTTTAGCCGCGCGTGTACGAGGTGTATGGAGCTTTAGCCGCGCGTGTACGAGGTGTACGGAGCGAAGCCGCGCGTGTACGATGTGTACGGAGCAGAGCCGCGTGTGTACGAGGTGTACGGAGCAGAGCCGCGTGTGTACGAGGCGTACGGAGCAGAGCCGCGTGTGTACGAGGTGTACGGAGCTTTAGCCGCGCGTGTACGAGGTGTATGGAGCTTTAGCCGCGCGTGTACGAGGTGTAGGGAGCGGAGCCACGCGTGTACGATGTGTACGGAGCGAAGCCGCGCGGATCTGTGTGTACGAGGTGTACGGAGATGAGCCGTGTGTATGAGGTGTACAGAGCAGAGACATGTGGAGCAGAGCCGCACGTGTACAAGCTGTAGGAAGAGGAGCCGCGTGTTTACGAGGTGTAGAGATCGGAGCTGTGTGTATGGAGCGGAGCCATGTGTGTGCGAGGTGTACGGAACGGCCAATAGCAAAGCCCTCGAAGTGTGATGAACATACGACCTCCTAAAATGACCCCATTTCGGATACTGCACCCACCAGGGAAGAGGGTGTAATGGGCGTTCTTACGTTCTTATCCCACAGGTGTCTCACTGATTTCTTTACCGCTCGTTTGTGTGTAAATAATATTACATTTGCTCAGAGCCGCAGTGAGGGGTTCAGCCAGGGGTGGACACACCGCCGATGCAGCCGCACCCGGGCCCAGAGGTGAAGGGCCCATGCAGGAAGGGGCTTAGTGCTCAGGCAGTAGACCACGCATCTGCTATGGAGCCCCTTGACTGAGGGCTGATGCTGCTTAACCCCGTCCACTCCCACCCGTAATGATTTTTAATACCCTGGGCAGAGTGAGGCCATTGAAAAAGGGGGTATGTCATGCAGGAGAGAGGCCGCTGGCCAATGAACTCTTCCCCATCAGACTGATAAGAGCGCTCATTGGCTGCTGTGTCTGTCCTCCTGCAGGGTCTCACAGTGGGTCTTCTGCCTCCTGCTGTTCCTTTCCCAGTAGAATTTCCTCTAAGAGTAGGGGGTTGGGGAGGAGAGTCCATAGCATCTGACAGCACGCAGGGGCAGGAAGCTGAAATCAGTCCTGTCTGAGCTGTGTTCCTTCCTCCACAGTGGGTTCCGCAGCCCTCTCCAGAAGACAGCAATATCATATAAGATTAGTATATGAGTGTATGTATATGTCTGCAGGGCTGGCACCAGGAATTTCAGGCCCCATACTGGCAAAAACTTTTTAGGCACCCTGGAGACCCGCCCAGGCTCCACCTCCACTCCTCGAACCTTCCACAGTCACACCGCCCACTCTTGGAAAAACTCCACTTCTGCACCACATCCTTATCAATCACACATTAAGGGTATGTGCCCACGCTCAGGAGGTGCCTGCGGCCCCAAAGCTGCGGGATAGACGTGCGGCTTCTGCCCTCATTTTATGCAATTGAGTGGTGCAATTTTTTTTTTTTTGTATATGTGGAGTTTCCTCATAGAAGTTAGACTGTGGAGAAAGTCCACATGTAGACCTGCAAGAGAAATTGACATGATGCGAGTCTGAAAGATGCGACGCATGCCAGTTTTCGTGGGTGATCCATAGGTCCACAGAGTTGCATAGTGGACATGGGATTTCTAGAAATCCTATACACTATGCTGTAACACCTGCCGCTGCAGGTTTGTTGCTGCATAAGCTGCAGTGTCAAACCCACAGCGGCTCCTGACCATGTGCACATACCCTGACAGTTCCCATAGAACACCAGATCACATACTGTGCCTTATGAAAGTATTTGGCCCCCTTGAACTTTTCTACCTTTTGCCACATTTCTGGCTTCAAACATAAAGATATAAAATTCTAATTTTTTCAGAAGAATCAACAAAAAGTGGGACGAAATTTATTGGATATTTTAAACTTTTTAAAAAATTAAAAAAGTGGGGTGTGCAATATTATTCGGCCCCTTTACTTTCAGAGCAGCAAACTCACTCCAGAAGTTCAGTGAGGATCTCTGAATGATCCAATGCTGTCCTAAATGACTGGTAATGATAAATAGAATCCACCTTGTGTAATCAAGTCTCCGTATAAATGCACCTGCTCTGTGATAGTCTCAGGGTTCTGTTTCAAGTGCAGAGAGCATCATGAAGACCAAGGAACACACCAGGCAGGTCCGAGATACTGTTGTGGCGAAGTTTAAAGCCGGATTTGGATACAAAAAGATTTCCCAAGTTTTAAACATCTCAAGGAGCACTGTGCAAGCGATCATATTGAAATGGAAGGAGTATCAGACCACTGCAAATCTACCAAGACCCGGCCGTCCCTCTAAACTTTCATCTCGAACAAGGAGAAGACTGATCAGAGATGCAGCCAAAAGGCCCATGATCACTCTGGATGAACAGCAGAGATCTACAGCTGAGGTGGGAGAGTCTGTCCATAGGATAACAATCAGTCGTACACTGCACAAATCTGGCCTTTATGGAAGAGTGGCAAAAAGAAAGCCATTTCTCAAAGATATCCATAAAAAGTCTCGTTTGAAGTTTGCCACAAGCCACCTGGGAGACACACCAAACATGTGGAATAAGGTGCTCTGGTCAGATGAAACCAAAATCAAACTTTTTGGCCACAATGCAAAACGATATGTTTGGCGTAAAAGCAACACAGCTCATCACCTTCAAAACACCATCCTCACTGTCAGCATCATGGTTTGGGCCTGCTTTTCTTCAGCACGGACAGGGAAGATGGTTAAAATTGATGGGAAGATGGACGGAGCCAAATACAGGACCATTCTGGAAGAAAACCTGTTGGAGTCTGCAAAAGACCTGAGACTGGGAAGGAGATTTATCTTCCAACAAGACAATGATCCCAAACATAAAGCAAAATCTACAATGGAATGGTTCAAAAATAAACGTATCCAGGTGTTAGAATGGCCAAGTCAAAGTCCAGACCTGAATCCAATCGAGAATCTGTGGAAAGAGATGAAAACTGCTGTTCATAAACGCCCTCCATCCAACCTCAATGAGCTCGAGCTGATTTGCAAAGAAGAATGGGCAAGAATTTCAGCCTCTCGATGTTCAAAACTGATAGAGACATACCCCAGGTGACTTGCAGCTGTAATCGCAGCAAAAGGTGGAGCTACAAAGTATTAACTCAAAGGAGCTGAATAATATTGCACGCCACACTTTTCAGTTTTTAATTTTTTTAAAAAGTTTAAAATATCCAATAAATTTCGTTCGACTTCACGATTGTGTCCCACTTGTTGGTTCTTTCCCCAAAAATTAGAATTTTATATCTTTATGTTTGAAGCCAGAAATGTGGCAAAAGGTAGAAAAGTTCAAGGGGGGCAAATACTTTCACAAGGCACTGTACATAGCAGCAGCTTTTGTTTTGGCCAAAGATTTTGTAAGCTGCTGCCACGACAAGGTAGACTCTTCTGGCAGGGCCCTACTCTACTCTAACCTATTAAACATTTCTTAAAATATCCAGTACTCTATTTAGGTATATTTTTCTTTATTTTTCTTTAAGGGAATGTGTCACATACATTTTTTCAATTAATATCACATACAAAGGGACAAAAACCGTCACACCGTGACCGGACGACATATAACCACCACATAGTGACCGAACACCACATACAAGGAACAAATACCACCACACCATGACCAGACCACATATTACTACATACAAGTAATACTATATACAAGGAACACAGAATTAAAGCTCATACTCTTGTTCATGCATATTTGTATCCCACCCTGTATATAAACTGTCTATTGCAGGAAATTTGTGTGAAAACCACCGATGTTAGGAAATACACCCACATCTGATCTGGTGCAAAGCATAATATCCTGGCAAAGGATCATAGAGCCGCAGATATACCGAGCATTATCAATCATATCAACGGGAGGCAAATAGATGCATCATTGTAAAACAGACGAAAACAAGTATGTACAAAACACTGCTGAGATAACTGTAGAACATTGCAATGGTGAATCAGATTAGATGGAGCGTACAAATCCATGCTATCCAGGAGTTGGATGTATAACAGAGCAATTGCAATGGGATACGTCAAAATAGAGTCTGATGCAAAACTTGATCGTGAGGCTATAGGTATAGCATTTCTTTCTGTATCAATGAAAAACAGATTGTCATGGAAATATTGAAAATCTTTTCTTCTCCCCTGTCATAGATATTAAGAAGTCTCTCTCCCAGACTCCTCTTCCCTCCTCCCCTATAGTAATTGTCCACGGTAGAAGAGCTGACACTTTGGCCAGTTGCCTCTATGCAAATCAACACACACATGAGAAGGGCCTTGTAAGCAAATGCTGGCCCAAAAGGTGCTACCAAACCCAATTAACACAGGCTTGTGATAGATTTACAGCTAACTGAGAAGGTTATATTCCCAGTGCTTCAAAGAGAATGTAACAAAGGCCTGCAGACGGCCCAAAGCCAATATGGAATAACTAAAGTTCCATATGTCCGATAATAATGGGGCCTATATTTTGGATGGCAGGGTCAGCTAAGGAATAATATGGATATTTTCCAGTCTCTGTAAGCCTCTCTGGGGAGCTGTGCTGCAAAAGTAACAAAATAGACGGCAGCTATACCGTGTGTGGTCTCTGGGGAAAGGTAAAATCATAACAGAACATATGGAGTCACTTTTGGGCCTCTACGATCAACCCACAATAAGTTATCGCAAAAAAAACAGATATCTAATAAAAATATAGAGGCTATAATGTCACTGGTGATCCCTGTATTACCTGTACACTGACAGTATATACAGAGCTCCTGTGTATAATGTCACTGGTGATCCCTGTATTACCTGTAAACTGACACTATATACAGAGCTCCTGTGTATAATGTCACTGGTGATCCCTGTATTACCTTTACACTGACACTATATACAGAGCTCCTGTGTATAATGTCACCGGTGATCCCTGTATTATCTGTACTCTGACACTATATACAGAGCTCCTGTGTATAATGTCACTGGAGATCACTATATTACCTGTACACTGACACTATATGTACAGAGCTCCTGTGTATAATGTCACTGGTGATCCCTGTATTACCTGTACACTGACACTATATGTACAGAGCTCCTGTGTATAATGTCACTGGTGATCCCTGTATTACCTGTACACTGACACTATACACTGTATACTATGTAAAGAGCTCCTGTGTATAATGGCACTTATGGTAATATTAGTATTGTTTTTTTTTATCAATGATCAGTATTGTAGTATTCGGTCACTATGTGGTGGTAATATGTGGTCTGGTAATGTTGTGGCGATATTTGTCCCTTGTACATGGTATTATTCGGTGACTATGAGGTGGTAATATATACTCCAGTCATGGTGTGGCGATATTTGTTCTTTTTATGTGGTATTATTGGGTCACTATTTTGTGGTAATATGTCCTCCGGCCATGGTTTGGTGGTATTTGCTCCTTGTATGTAGTATTATTCGGTCACTATGGGGTGGTAATATGTGGTCTAGTCATGGTGTGGCGGTATTCTTTGTATGTGGTAATATTCGGCCACTATGTGGTCCGGCCATAGTGTGAAGGTATTTGTCCCTTGTATGTATTATTATTGGTCATTTTAAAAAACGTGACACATTCCCTTAAAGAAAAATAACTAAAAATATACCTAAAAAGAGTACAGGATATTTCAAGAAATGTTTAATAGGCTAGAGTAGAGCAGGGTCCGGCCAGAAGAGTCCACCTTGTCATGTTGTTGGCTTACAAAATCTTTTGACCAAAACAAAAGCTGCTGGCTATGTACAGAGAGGTCCATATATATTTGGACAGAGACAATATTTTTCTAATTTTGGCTGCTTTCAGACCAGCAGCATGTCAATTTGACTTGTGGGTCCACATGTGGACTTTCTCCACAGACTTTACCTTTATGAGGAAAGTCTGCAATGTACAAAAAAAAATAATTGTGCCACTCATTTGCATAAAATGAGGGCAGAAGTCATGCGGCTATCCCGCAGGCGGCTCCTGACCGTGGGCACATACCCTTAATGTGTGATTGGTGAGGATGTGGTGCAGAAGTGGAGTTTTTCCAACAGTGGGTGGTGTGACTGTGGAAGGTTCGAGGAGTGAAGGTGGAGCTGGGGTGGAGCCTGGGCGGAGTCTCAGGGGGCCAGAAAATTTTGCCAGTATGGGACCTGAAATTCCTGGTGGCAGCCCTGCACACATATACATACACTCATATACTAATGTTTTATGCTATTGGGGTCTTCTGGAGAGGGCTGCAGAACGCACTGTGGAGGGTACACAGACAGGACTGATTGCCCCAGCGTGTGGTCCAATGCTGTGGACTCTCTTCCCCCTCCCTCTACTTTTTGAGGAAATGCTTCTGGGAAAGGAACAGCAGGAGGCAGAAGACCCATTGCAAGTCCCTGCAGGAGGACAGACACAGCAGTCAATGAGCGCTTTCATCAGTCTGATGGGGAAGCGTTCATTGGCCAGTGGCCTCTCTCCTGCATGACATGCCCCCTTTTTCAATGCCCTCACTCTGCCCAGGGTATCAAAAATCATGACGGGTGGGAGTGGACGGGGATAAGCAGCATCAGCCCTCAGTCAAGGGGCCCCATAGCAGCTGCGTGGTCTACTGCCTGAGCACTACGCCCCTTCCTGCATGGGCCCCCCTTCACCTCTGGGCCCGGGTGCATCGGTGGTGTGTCCACCCCTGGCTGAACCCTTCACTGCGGCTCTGAGCAAATGTAATATTATTTACACACAAACGAGAGGTAAAGAAATCAGTGAGACACCTGTGGGATAAAAACGTAAGAACGCCCATTACACCCTCAGATGACTTCCCTTGTGGGTGCAGTGTCCGAAATGGGGTCACTTTAGGGGGTTGTATGTTCTTCACACCTCTATTGGCCCTCACAAGTGAGGACTGACAAACACACACGGCTCTGCTCCGTACACCTCGTACACACGCGGCTCCGCTCCGTACACCTCGTACACACGCGGCTCCGCTCCGTACACCTCGTACACGCGCGGCACCGCTCCGTACACCTCGTACACACGGCTCCGCTCCGTGCGCCTCGTACAGACGGCTCTGATCCGTACGCCTCGTACACACGCGGCTCTGCTCCGTACGCCTCGTACACACGCGGCTCCGCTCCGTACACCTCGTACATGCGCGGCTCTGCTCCGTACACCTCGTACACGCGCGGCTCTGCTCCGTACACCTCGTACACACGCGGCTCCGCTCCGTACACCTCGTACATGCGCGGCTCCGCTCCGTACACCTCGTACACACGCGGCTCCGCTCCGTACACCTCGTACACACGCGGCTCCGCTCCGTACACCTCGTACACACGCGGCTCCGCTCCGTACACCTCGTACACACGCGGCTCTGCTCCGTACACCTCGTACACACGCGGCTCTGCTCCGTACACCTCGTACACACGCGGCTCCGCTCCGTACACCTCGTACACACGCGGCTCCGCTCCGTACACCTCGTACACACGCGGCTCTGCTCCGCACGCCTCGTACACGCGCGGCTCTGCTCCGTACACCTCGTACACGCGCGGCTCCGCTCCGTACACCTCGTACACACGCGGCTCCGCTCCGTACACCTCGTACACACGCGGCTCCGCTCCGTACACCTCGTACACACGCGGCTCTGCTACATCCACACTGTAAACCCCTCCTGACCCCACACATAAACTTCAGCTCATCCAGCACCATGACAACCAGCACAGCAGAGTCCTGCATCCACTGAGGCCCCTGATCATGTGACCCCTGACTCCTCCCCTCCTGTGACCTCATCACAGCTCCTGTGCGCACAGAGCAGCCATATATGTGGTGGCGGCTCTGCAGGTGGAGGTATGTGGAGACCCCATTACTGGGCGCAGGGGGCATTAACCCCTTCAGCACGGAGCCTCTTGGGGTCTTGTGTTGCCCCTTTATAAGAATCATAAGGTTTTTGTTCTGTTTCCTGTAATAGATACATACGACCCAACTATGGAGACAGGAAGGGAGGAAACGTATTGTTCTCATAGTACAGGACCCCTTTACTGCCCCCCACAGTGTAATGCCCCCATTATGCCCCTTATGCACGATGTATGATGCCCCCCACACAGTGTAATGCCCCCATTATGCCCCTTATGCAGGATGTATGATGCCCCACAGTGTAATACCCCCATTATGCCCCTTATGCAGGATGTATGATGCCCCCACACAGTGTAATGCCCCCATTATGCCCCTTATGCAGGATGTATGATGCCCCCACACAGTGTAATGCCCCCATTATGCCCCTTATGCAGTATGTATGATGCCCCACACAGTGTAATGCCCCCATTATGCCCCTTATGCAGTATGTATGATGCCCCACACAGTGTAATGCCCCCATTATGCCCCTTATGCAGAATGTATGATGCCCCACACAGTGTAATGCTGCCATTATGCCCCTTATGCAGTATGTATGATGCCCCCACACAGTGTAATGCCCCTTATGCAGTATGTATGATGCCCCCACACAGTGTAATGCCCCTTATGCCGAATGAATGATGCCCCCACACAGTGTAATGCCCCTTATGCAGGATGTATGATGCTCCACACAGTGTAATGCCCTCATTATGTCCCTTATGCAGTATGTATGATGCCCCCCACAGTGTAATGCCCCCATTATGCCCCTTATGCTGTATGTATGATGCCCCCCACAGTGTAATGCCCCCATTATGCCCCTTATGTAGGATGTATGATGCCCCCACAGTGTAATGCCCCCATTATGCCCCTTATGCAGGATGTATGATGTCCCCACACAGTGTAATGCCCCCATTATGCCCCTTATGTAGTATGTATGATGCCCCCCACAGTGTAATGCCCCCATTATGCCCCTTATACAGTATGTATGATGCCCCCACACAGTGTAATGCCCCCATTATGCCCCTTATGCTGGATGTATGATGCCCCCACACAATGTAATGCCCCCATTATGTCCCTTATGCAGTATGTATGATGCCCCCCACAGTGTAATGCCCCCATTATGCCCCTTATCCAGGATGTATGATGCCCCCCACAGTGTAATGCCCCCATTATGCCCCTTATGTAGTATGTATGATGCCCCCCACAGTGTAATGCCCCCATTATGCCCCTTATACAGTATGTATGATGCCCCCACACAGTGTAATGCCCCCATTATGCCCCTTATGCAGTATGTATGATGCCCCCCACAGTGTAATACCCCCATTATGCCCCTTATGTAGTATGTATGATGCCCCCACACAATGTAATGCCCCCATTATGCCCCCTATGCAGTATGTATGATGCCCCCACACAGTGTAATGCTCCCATTATACCCCTTATGCAGAATGTATGATGCCCCCCACACAATTTAATACCCCCATTATGCCCCTTATGCAGTATGATGCCCCCCACACAATGTAATGCCCCCATTATGCCCCATATGCAGTATGTATGATGCCCCCACACAGTGTAATGTCCCAATTATGCCCCTTATGCAGGATGTATGATGCCCCCACACAGTGTAATGCCCCCATTATGCCCCATATGCAGTATGTATGATGCCCCCACACAGTGTAATGCCCCCATTATGCCCCTTAGGCAGTATTTATGATGTGTAATGTTCCCACAGTACCGCCTGAGGTTTTATAGTTGGAATAATTCCTCTGGAAAATGGTTTTCCCTTTGCCTGCTCCCCTACATGTAGACCCTCGAGCATGTATACATGCATGTAGGGGAGCAGGCCTTACTAGATATCGAGGCTTTGTACAGTAATATACCGCATGAGGATGGTATCAGAGGAGTAAGACATTTCTTGAAATCGAGGTCAATAGAGTGTAGCAGACATAATGACTTCATGGAGGATCTTCTAAAATTCGCTATTACTCATAACTTCTTTCTTTTTGACAGGAAATACTTCCACCAGCTCAGGGGTACTGCGATGGGGAGCCCCTGTGCACCATCACATGCTAAAGTATTGCTGAGCTGGTGGGAGGAAACCACAATGTTCAGGGATGATCATAAGTGGTGGCATCCATATATTGGGGTATGGTACAAATATATTTACGACATTTTTATTATCTGGTCAGGGACGAGTGAACAATCTTTTGAATTTGTCAGGGAACTCAACATCAATAGAGACTACCTGAGATTTACATCTGAATTTAATTATTACCAGTTGCCATTCCTCGATGTACTAATCAAGAAAGATTGCAATGGGACCCTAGGAACACTCATCTATCATAAACCTTCAAGTACTAATAAACTATTGAAGTTGGATATCCACCAACCCAACCTCATAAAAAGAGGAATACCCAAGGGACAATTTTTACTGTTGAGAGGGTACTGCTCTAATGTCACAGATTTTAATATACAGGCAATAGACCTGAACATCAGATTAAGGGAAAAAGTGTACTCGTGGTACATTTTGGATTCCACATCATCGTTTGCAGAAAAATGGGAGAGACAGACACTCCTCCATACCTATCCAAGAGACCAAGAAAAAGATAGAACAACACGAGTAAGAAAAACTTACGACAATTAGAGTGACTGTATCTTTCATATCCTCAGAAAACACTGGGATATACTTGTGGCTGACCCGGACCTGAGGGTTCTGTGGGATCTACTCCTACAATAACTTTCAGAAAGGTTCAGTCAATTAGGGACCTTTTAGTGCATAGTTTCTGTCAGGGAAATATTGAGAAAGTATTAACAAATTCTCTGTCCCTGAAACCCCTCTTCATCCCTCCCTTATCCACCATTTGTCTCCAGAGGAGAGCTGACACTCCACGCAGCTGTCGGTATGCAAATAACAGTACAAGGAGCTCAGTAGCCTATTCTACATACAAATGCATCTCCTCTTAGCACAGACCTGGGATAGGTTGACACCTTCCAGCATAGGGGCAGAGATGGAAGGAAAGAGGAAATGGCTCGTTTAGGCTCAAAAGGGGTTTAACAAAGACTGCAGGATCTTCGGAGTCAAAACGAAATATGGAATAACTAAAGTTTCATAATTCTGAAAATGAAGGGACCCATATTTTTAGTGACCGGGTCAGCTAGGGAATGATATGGATATTTTCGTGTCTCTGTAGGTTCCTCTGGGGGCTGTGGCGCAAAAGTCCCAAAATAACAAATCGCAGCTATACCGTGTGAGGTCTCTGGAGAAAGGTAAAATCATAGCGGAGAAAATTTTATCACTTTCGGGCCTCTACGATCAACCCACAATAAGTTATCACAAAAACCAGATATCTAATAAAGATATGAAGGCTGGAGACCAGCCCCCGTAATGTCATCCCAGGGGGTATGTGGGCAGGTCTTTCCCTTCAGCCGCATCTGCTGAGGTTGGTAGTATTTATTGCGGGAGTATATATTTATTATAGCAACGGATCCTGTTGAGTATCTCCCCTCCACCTACAGTACAGACCAAAAGTTTGGACACACCTTCTCATTTAAAGATTTTTCTGTATTTTCATGACTATGAAAATTGTACATTCACACTGAAGGCATCAAAACTATGAATTAACACGTGGAATTATATACTTAACAAAAAATTGTGAAACAACTGAAAATATGTCTTATATTCTAGGTTCTTCAAAGTAGCCACCTTTTGCTTAAGATGAACACCACACCTGAGGCCTCAGGACCTACTGCAGCCATTCTTTTTGTGGGTGGGGCGGTTGACAGGGCCCGGGAAAACTTACAGCCCGTTACTGTTGACCTTAAGAACACTGGCGCAGAATGTACCCTCATCCACCCTGAGTTCATGTTACCAGAGGAACGCATTCCTGGGAAGACCCTGACTGTCACGGGGTTTGGGGGTGTTTGACCACCCTCCCAGATCTGATATGGCATGTAATGCCACTGTCAATAATGTCAATGACAAGCATAATAAAAATTTATGTTGTGTTAAAGGTAGTTCAGCCACCTCATCTTGCGGGGTGATGCTGCTGAGGATCCCCTAAATTGAGCCAGCATAAGTGCTATGTGCAAAGGGAGCAGGCATGGACACCAGGAAGCAGGTTGTCCCGTGTGAGTGACCACTGTCACGCCAGATAGTGACATGGTCAATGGTAGCTGCCCCATGACTAGCACAGCTCCAGAGGTGATGAGCAGGGAAGGGGAGAAACATGGGGATCATAATGAATATCTCCTGCAGTATTGCTAATTCCAATTCCATTGTCGGAAAATGAGACGAGAATTAGCGTTATAGAAGGTGCCATGAACTCACAAAGAGGCGACATTGGGGAGATCACATTATCTCTCACCATAGTCGTCACTCTGTAGGGATATGTGTATATGCCCCCGTACGGTCACTGTCAGCTTCACGATAACCCAATTATTATTATTCGCTGCCACCACCGTCCAGATTTGAAATATAATACAGGCCTGGTCGGACGCCTGCGTTCTAGTAGCGTATATGGCTTCGGGGGAGGGAACGATTACAGAGCAACAGAAACAGGACTATTACATTTTATATTTAACCAAAAGGAAGGCAATGTTATGAAAAATATACAAGGATTTTACAAAGGGGACAATACAGTACAGAATATACAGTTACATAATATAAACGGGATTAAAGAAGACTTACGTGATAGACAGATCGCAGAGACAATTCTGTTTAGCTGGAGGGGGGCGCCCCACTTATTGATTTGACTGTTATCGAACAAGATCCGTTTATTATAGTATTTATACCCCCCTGGCAATGAATACTCATCCATCCTCCTTGGATTCTTTTATGCCTAAGGGGAGACCTGCCCACACAGCACCTGGGATGACATTACGTGGGCTGGATACCAGCCTCCATATTTTTATTAGAATATCTGGCTTTTGCGATAACTTATCGTTGGTTAATCGCAGAAGCCCGGAAGTAATACCATTTTTTCCGTCATGAATTTACCTTCCTTTAGAGACCACGCATGACATAGTTGTGGTCTGTTATTTTGTTACTTTTGCACCCCAGATACCTGGAGGGGCTCACAGGTACGAAAAAATAAGCATATTGTTCCTTGGCTGACCCTGCCACTAAAAATATGGGTCCCATTATTAGCGGAGTTATGGAACTTCCAATATTCCATATTTGGTATCAGCTCCGGACATCCTGGAGTTTGTGTTAAACCCCTTTGAAGCCTAAATGAGTTTTTCTTCAATCTCTGCCCCTGCTGGAAGGTGTCAGTCTATCCCAGGTTTGTGCTAAGGGGAGATGCATTCGTATGTTAAGTGGGTCAGTAGCACCTTTTGTGCTGCATTTGTCTACAAGTGACTTCTGCTGTGTGTGTTAAATTGCATGGAAACAGTTGGTTTGGTCCAAATGGTGGATAAGGGAGGGGTGAGAGGGAAAAGAGGTTTGGGAGACATTGTTAATATTTTCTCAATATTTCCCTTACAGTGAGTCTATGAGAAATGTATTCAGCTGCAGACTCTGAGGAAGAAACTGCTTGTTGTCTGTGGCCTAAAATATAAAGGTTTTATTACTAGATGTAAAGAAAAAACTAAATACTGTCAAATAATAAATCTCCTTATATGTTTCCCCTCGTTATCTCCAATAGTTGTATTATTACACAGGATTTTTATGATGTTCCATCGGCTTATTTTCTTCTCATTCAGGTCTCTACAATACCGAATCCTCTCAGTGAAGATCTTCTATATAACAAAATTTTCCTGATTTACCCATCAAAGATGGATATGGACAGAGGCAAGATGGAGATGGTGGAGAGGATATTACACCTCACCCTAGAGATCCTCTTTCGGCTTACTGGAGAGGTGAGAGATTCTGATGACATCGCGTTTAATTATTCTTATATATGGGAATAACAGATGGACAGAACTGGAGAGGTGAGGACTCTGGAAATGTCTGGAGTGAGATTTATTAATGTGTCTCTCCATAACCAGAGATTAATCACGGGGCCTCCACCTCACCCCCTGATACATGAGGACATCAATGACCAGATCCTAGAACTCGCCTACAAGATGATTGAGCTTCTGACTGGAGAGGTGACATTGCTGGGACATTATACAGTAACACTATGAAGGGATCGGGGGGATGACTGTATCATTGTATTTGTCAGGTTCTTATAAGGTGTCAGGATTTCGCTGTATATTTCTCCATGGAGGAGTGGGAGTATTTAGAAGGACACAAAGATCTGTACAGGAACATCTTGTTGGAGGTTCCCCAGTCCCTCACATCACCAGGTAATAGACAGGACTAAATACACATGGCCTATAATTATCTGTATGTAAAGAATGAATTCAGCCCCTGTATGTGTTTCCTCCAGATCTATCCAGTAAGAGGACAACACCAGAGAGATGTCCCCGTCATCTTCTTCTACAGGACTATAAACAAGAAGATCCCAATGTTCCTCAGGTAGATACAGATAACATGTCATGAGATTTCCCCTATGATGTGTAGACGGCTGTAAAGGTTTTTTGTTCAGTCTTGTTTTATCCACCAGTATTATGATTTATATTTGTGTAGTGAGAACGGTGGAGATGGCAGGATTAGAGCTGATCATAGATGTGACTTCTCCATCTGTCTTTGACTTTTATAATATTTATTTAAGGGTGAAAATCTGACCCATATTAATACTACAGAGACATATGTGACGGGTGATGAGCGGTGTAAAGAGGAGATTCCTACATATGACTACCCAGGTGAGTACTGACCACTGAATACAGAGAAGTCACAGATTCTTCTCAGTCACCGGCTGTGGCTGCTTTATCAGTGGTGTAGTCCGGCCGTGTCACAATCGTGTGATCACCATTTTGCCGCTAGACCACAACATTCTCCTCAGTCCGAAAATATTCAATTTACTTTGGGAAATTGTGAAAGCCCTTTTCTACACAACTTACTACCTGGAAGATCCACCTACCCCCTGGGATTAGGAGATGCTTTTACTTGCTCAGATCTGTAAACTACAAAGCCAAATGACAGCGTACGTAGAATGTGTTGACAAATTAAAAAATCACTTGAAGAAAAATATTATGATGGGTCTGTAAGAGAAAGCGGAGGGTAATGATGCTGTTGGCTTCCTAGATCCCTGATATCTTATTGGATGAATCTACCTTCTCTGCCTTCTGTGCTGCTAAATGTGCTCTTTTGGTCCCTACAAGACCAGGTCCAGTCTTTCTGACCAAACTTCGCTTTTATGATCGACAACATTAAATGTCCAGTGAGGGCCAAGTGTGAATTTCTTTTAACATATCAAGAGTTTCCCTTTATCCTGACTTTTCAATATCTTTTAAAACCAATTAACTTCAAAAAGGATTGCATTAAACTATACAAAAAACATTACACCTGTGCCATGATATATCTCTAAGCTGTGCGTGGCTGATGGCTGTAATATACATTTATTCACGTCTGCAGGAGATGTGTTGGCTCCAGCCCTGGTTTCATGGATTCACTCAACGTCATAAATTACATTATGTTTTCAATCCTAAGGAATTCAGATTACTGCACAATCTCTTTTGAAATGGGGGCGCTAATACTTTCTCTACTCTTTTGGTCAGAACTCATAGTTGCTCCAATGGTCCACCACAAATGAGTGCAACTCCAGTTTAGTGTTGGATTTCTCCCCTCATACATACATTGTTGTTGGGGATGTTACATGTTTTTATATTCTTTCTTTTTTCACAAGTTCATTCTGTATGATAGTTTCATTGTGGTGGGATCGGCCGGCCTCACTTATGTGAGTCTGTAACTCCCTGGTAGTCTTTCAAAAAGATCTCCATTGCCTCTTCCAAATGCCCGAGATCTAAATTTAAGACACCTCAGCTCTGCACTATTAGAAAAAGTTCTCTTTCAATGTCTAATATTTCTTCTTGAAACTCATCTGACAGAAAATATTGGCCATTATCATAGTTTAGATTCCCAAGAGCCCCCGAGCCCCAGACTCTAATTACCCCAGAGAGGTTTCACCACTAGTTACTCATTTTTCTCTGATGAAGACTGTTGAGTTTGATCATTTCAGTAGATGTGTTATTGTCTATACTCACTGTTTTTGACTTCAGTAATCCTCTGATTTAACCCCTTCCTGCAGCCAGTTTTGTGTTTCTAATCAGGCCCATTTTTCAAATCACTTTATATGGTGATAACTTTGGAATTCTTCACAAAGGATAATAGGTAACAAATGGACCTTACAAATTATTTTCCAACTTCTTTTGAATCTGACAATCCCCTATATACGGTTGTACACTACTGTCTGGGCACATGGCAGGTTAAGAAGGGAAGGAGCGCCATTTAGCTATTCTAATGCAGATCTTGCTGTTTGCAGACACAATGTATTGGGGGCACTGTTTATGGTCACCTGGAAGCTCAAAAGATGACTACCACGAACAGGCTTGCCTTATCTACCCCGTTTCTAGATTTAAAAAATTACTTTGCTCATCACCCTTTAACCCCTCTACATGGATCTGGAGTTACACAGAGACCCCCAGGCTTGGGCCACGGTGTTACCTGCTGTTCTGTGGAGTGAGATGGGAAGAAGAATAGTCAGGTAGCCGGGTCAGAACCAGGAGGGCAGAGAAAATACAAAATCAGAAGACACAAAAGTAGTCAGTAAACGGGCCGGGGTCACAACAGGAAGCAAATACACAAGCCGGGAGCTGAGCACAGAGGACTGAACCAGAGGAGGACAAGGCTGTATCTGGCAGCTTCCGGCAATATGCTTCCAGCTTTAGTAGGGTGCGGTGCTTTCCAAATGGCTGAAGCAGGGAGCAGATTACTCCAGCTGGACAGCACACACACCCATACTGCCAGACTGGATGGTACTACGGGTCCCAGGCACCCTAATCTTAGTGGCTGGACAGAGCCTGTGCCTCGCAGAGCTTCTGGTTCTGACGTCTCTTCCATCACCAGTGCTACCTGCAGAATGAATAAGGCGGCTCCTGGTGACAGAAGCAGACGTTACACAAGTCGAAGCAGGAGGAGAAGTAGACGTCCCAGAGGAGATGGGACACACCTTTTGCAGAAACCCTAATATAACAAAATGGCAGAAAACCAGAGCAGAATTGTAAATATTCCTCTATTTTTTAGATTTGTGTCTAATAAAATTGATTTTTAAGCTTGAGCATATATCTCTTCATTTCCCTGGACTAGCATGTAGCCCAGGGATGTGTTTGTTTAGACATTTTAAGTAGAAATGTTCAAAAATATAAATTTCAAGGATATTTTATTCTAAATTAATAATTGTTTTTTTTCTTGGCAGATGACTGTACCAAAAGATCAGATGGACAGGAGATTTTTAAATCTGACGATCTTGAGATCCCACAGGATACAATTGAAGTGAATGCCATTACTCCAGATATACCATCATCCCTTCACAGCAAACATCAATCATCTGATCCTATGAAACAGGTCCTATCTTCTGATTCATTACCGACTACTAAGGAAAATCAAAATAAAATAAGCATTAAAAAACGAACTGCTCCTAAAGCAAAGAAATCATTTTCACGTTCAGAAAATGGAAATAGTTTTACCCTCGAAAAGTCTATTCTTAAACATCAAAAAATACACACAGTGGACAACAGATTTTTTTGTTCCAAATGTGGAAAATATTTTAACCAGAAATCAGTTTTTGTTGATCACCAGAGAACCCACACAGGGGAGAAGCCTTTTTCATGTTCAGAATGTGGGAAATGTTTTAACCGGAAATGCCATCTTGATAACCACCAGAGAACCCACACAGGGGAGAAGCCCTTTTCCTGTTCCGAATGTGGGAAATGTTTTAACCAGAAATCAGGTTTGATTAAGCACCAGAGAACCCACACAGGGGAGAAGCCCTTTTCCTGTTCAGAATGTGGGAAATGTTTTAACCAAAAATCAGTTTTGGTTACGCACCAGAGAACCCACACAGGGGAGAAGCCCTTTTCATGTTCAGATTGTGGGAAATGTTTTAACCAGACATCCAATTTGATTAGGCACCAGAGAACCCACACGGGGGAGAAGCCTTTTTTCTAATCTTTTTTTTTTAATCCAATATATTTTTATTGAGATTTTCTTACTTATTTTTTTTGACAAAACAAGAAACCAGTACATACAATAATAAAATAACATACCATAGGGATCACATATATGCATCTCTCCTGTATATCCTTTCAGCTTGCCCATTACCATCTGATAACTTTCAGTTACTATTTCTTACAATTAACATTCCACATTCTTGAAATATTTTATATAACCATAATATTGTAATAAATATTATAATCCTATACACATATAGGTGTGCTATATTACCCATACCACATGTTAAGGAATTCCAATACACATTACAATGTGCCAATACCCCCCTTCCCCTATAAGTCAAATTGTCTCTCCAACAATATCCCCCTTGCTGGCTGTATCCAACCATAAACCCCATATTTTCTCAAATTTATTCATTGAGTTTTGTTTTTTATATACCCCTTTTTCTAATCTGATAATGTTATTTATCCTATTTTTTAGTTCACTAATTTCTGGAGGTGAGGGGTTAATCCATTTGGATGCAATATGTTTCCTAGCTTGAAATAAAATATGTGAAATCCCTATTGAAATTGGGTCAAATTTCATATCATCCTCTAATATACCTAATAGGCATTTTTTGGGTCTGGTTGAATATCTATTTTATATACCCTCTTTATAATAGACAGAACTCCTTTCCAGTATTTACCTAACTCCCGGCATTCCCATAGCGTATGTAATAGGCCCGCAGCATCCATGTTACATCTTGGACATTCAGCAGCAGTCCGGTATCCTATGTTACATAGGAATCTAGGCGTCTTGTATTTCCTATGTATTAATATGATCTGGGAGAATCTCTGAGCCTCATGTAAAGATAATTGGGGAACCAGTTCTAATACCTCTCTCCATTGATCCTCAGAAATTGGACCTATATCTTCCATCCATTTTTGTCTAGCTGGAGAAGGAAATATTTTTAAATAATTATCTAGAAGGATTCAATAAATATCAGAAATACGACCCTTAGTATTTCCCTTCTCTAATACCAACTTAACAAAAGTATTATTTTCTACCCAAAAGGGCGTCCATCTTGATTGTGCATTAAATGAATGCCGAAACTGTAGAGATTTATACAAATTCCCCCTTTAATTGATCAAAGGACTTAAGTTTCCCTTCAGATAATATGTTTTATATCATATATATGTGTTATATTGTATATATTCCTTTATCCACCCAACTCCGGAATCCCTCTAATTTATAGACCTCTGCATATTTATTATTAAACCATATAGGTGTATATTCATTGCAGTCTCCTATTTCCATTATATCTTTACCCCTATCCCAGACCTTGTAGAGTAGAGCAAGTGTAGGGTATAGTGATTTCTTGTGTGTGAGGTCATTCAGTTCCACTATATGAATAGGAATATTCCACCGTGTCCTGAGGTAATTAACCCCTTAATACTATTTGGGTTTGCAGCGCTATGCCACCCACCCAAATGTTTCAATTGCACTGCAATATAATATATTAGTGTTAAAAAAACAACCACAAATACTACCGCGCTAAGTACGCTCAGAGTGTGGCTCTGACTAGATGGATGTAGATAAATACAAAAAAAGGAAAATGAAAATGCAACCCAAATGGATATCTTGCTTCTAACTCTATCCTCAGTGAGGATACACACAGATCCTAGCTATAATCAACAATAGCTCTATGAGAAAGAAACAGAGAAGGAAAAGTGGCAGCACTTACTCTGAGAAGTGTGAGCTGCTTCCATAGAAAGGTGTATTGATTAGGCAGGCTTTGCAGGATCACCTCCATCAGCTGTTGGTTGTGGTGTGGAAGTCCTCAGCCTGCCAGACCGAGCACAGTGGTTCAGCAGTTGATGTGCGCTGTTACCATACGTCCTGCTGGGTCTGTACTGATGAGCCGGCGGGGTAAAGCGGGAGCGTCCTCCCGAAAAGGTGCTTCTTACCCACTCTGTAATGCTGGTACAAACGCGGTGTGCTCCGGCCGGAAGCTTGGCCGCGTGAGTGCAGAGCTGGAGAGGGCGTGGCACTGTGACGTCACACCCCAAGGTACAAGATGTACAGGGGGCCCCAAAAAAACCGACAGCTCACACTTCTCAGAGTAAGTGCTGCCACTTTTCCTTCTCTGTTTCTTTCTCATAGAGCTATTGTTGATTATAGCTAGGATCTGTGTGTATCCTCACTGAGGATAGAGTTAGAAGTAAGATATCCATTTGGGTTGCATTTTCAATCTCCTTTTTTTGTATTTATCTGCATCCATCTAGTCAGAGCCACCAGCTCTGAGCGTACTTAGCGCGGTAGTATTTGTGGTTGTTTTTTTATTATTATTATTACATTGTGCAGGCAGATACACAAAGAGCCTGCTTACTACCAACAGCTTTTATATCCTGTGTGAAGCGCCAGTGTGTTTTTTAGTTTTTTTATAATATATTGGTGCATTAGGAATCGCCAATCCACCAGATTCCTTGTCACTTTGTAGATATTCACATTTTATCCTAGACTATTTCTTTTTCCATATAAGAGAATGAAACTTGCTATGAATTTTCTGAAAATGGGAATTATGGATCCAAATAGGGGCATTATGCAGAATGTATAAGAGTTGGGGCATCAATGTCATGTTTAATAAGTTCCCTCTTCCTACAGCTGATAATGGTAATCTCCACCACACATCGATTATCTTTTTAATCTTTTCCAGAAGAAGATATAGATTCAGTGCAATGTAATCCGGAGATCTTATTGTTATATTTATACCCGGTATTAGAATTTCTCAACCGTTTGTATTCGTGTATGTTCTAATATGCTGGAATCAGGGATATCATCAAATGGTAGAATAACCGATTTATCCCGATTAATGGACAGTCCTGACCATTCACCAAACCCTCCAATAATGTTCAGAATAGGATCAATAGACGTCTGGATATCACCTACAGTAGAAACCAGAAGTTTCCATACACTATATAAAAAGACACATTTGATGTTTTTCTCAATATCTGACATGAAATCAGAATAAATCTTTCCCGTTTTAGGTCAGTTAGGATTATACCATCATTTATAATATTTGCCAAATGCCAGAATAATGAGAGAGAATGCTTTAAGGCATTACACATCTCTATAGGCTTTTCACTTCCAGTGTTCCTATGTCGGGGGTGATGTGCAGACGGGGGGCTCTGTCACCGCTGTAGATGTGGAGGGCAGTGATTGTGCTGCTTTCCTCAGATGACCGGACATTGCTCTGTTATTCCCAATGCTGAGATGAATGACAGAGGGCAGTGCTGGGGCAGATACTGACAGCCAATGAGTGTGCAGAGGTCAGTGCTGGGGCAGATACTGACAGCCAATGAGTGTGCAGAGGTCAGTGCTGGGGCAGATACTGACAGCCAATGAGTGTGCAGAGGGCGGTGCTGGGGCAGATACTGACAGCCAATGAGTGTGCAGAGGGCGGTGCTGGTACAGATACTGACAGCCAATGAGTGTGCAGAGGGCGGTGCTGGGGCAGATACTGACAGCCAATGAGTGTGCAGAGGGCGGTGCTGGTACAGATACTGACAGCCAATGAGTGTGCAGAGGTCGGTGCTGGGGCAGATACTGACAGCCAATGAGTGTGCAGAGGTCAGTGCTGGGGCAGATACTGACAGCCAATGAGTGTGCAGAGGTCAGTGCTGGGGCAGATACTGACAGCCAATGAGTGTGCACAGGGTGGTGCTGGGGCAGATACTGACAGCCAATGAGTGTGCAGAGGGCGGTGCTGGGGCAGATACTGACAGCCAATGAGTGTGCAGAGGTCAGTGCTGGGGCAGATACTGACAGCCAATGAGTGTGCAGAGGTCAGTGCTGGGGCAGATACTGACAGCCAATGAGTGTGCAGAGGGCAGTGCTGGGGCAGATACTGACAGCCAATGAGTGTGCAGAGGGCGGTGCTGGGGCAGAGACTGACAGCCAATGAGTGTGCAGAGGGCGGTGCTGGGGCAGAGACTGACAGCCAATGAGTGCGCAGAGGTCAGTGCTGGGGCAGATACTGACAGCCAATGAGTGCGCAGAGGTCGGTGCTGGGGCAGATACTGACAGCCAATGAGTGTGCAGAGGGCGGTGCTGGGGCAGATACTGACAGCCAATGAGTGTGCAGAGGGCGGTGCTGGGGCAGATACTGACAGCCAATGAGTGTGCAGAGGGCGGTGCTGGGGCAGATACTGACAGCCAATGAGTGTGCAGAGGGCGGTGCTGGGGCAGATACTGACAGCCAATGAGTGTGCAGAGGGCAGTGCTGGGGCAGATACTGACAGCCAATGAGCGTGCAGAGGGCGGTGCTGGGGCAGATACTGACAGCCAATGAGTGTGCAGAGGGCGGTGCTGGGGCAGATACTGACAGCCAATGAGTGTGCAGAGGGCGGTGCTGGGGCAGATACTGACAGCCAATGAGTGCGCAGAGGGCGGTGCTGGGGCAGATACTGACAGCCAATGAGTGCGCAGAGGTCAGTGCTGGGGCAGATACTGACAGCCAATGAGTGCGCAGAGGTCAGTGCTGGGGCAGATACTGACAGCCAATGAGTGTGCAGAGGGCGGTGCTGGGGCAGATACTGACAGCCAATGAGTGTGCAGAGGGCGGTGCTGGGGCAGAGACTGACAGCCAATGAGTGTGCAGAAGGCGGTGCTGGGGCAGATACTGACAGCCAATGAGTGTGCAGAGGGCGGTGCTGGGGCAGATACTGACAGCCAATGAGTGTGCAGAGGGCGGTGCTGGGGCAGATACTGACAGCCAATGAGTGTGCAGAGGGCGGTGCTGGGGCAGATACTGACAGCCAATGAGTGTGCAGAGGTCAGTGCTGGGGCAGATACTGACAGCCAATGAGTGTGCAGAGGGCGGTGCTGGGGAAGATGCTGACAGCCAATGAGTGTGCAGAGGGTGGTGCTGGACATTGAGGCCAGCTCTGGCTGTGAGGTTAGATAACACAGCACATGGAGCTATCAAGTTTGATAGAGGTGCAGGGATTAAACAAACTGGGTGCAGGGAATAAAGCTGTAGGGTCAGTGTGTTAATATACTACGTTACTGCCATCTTCTCCAGTATCCAGCGCCGTTCTGCTCCTCTTCTCAGTTACCTGATATTAAATATAATTATTTTGTATATTTATATATATACAGTGCCTACAAGTAGTATTCAACCCCCTGCAGATTTAGCTGGTTTGCAAATAAGTTAGAGCCTTCAAACTGCAAACGAGAGTAGGATTTATGAACAGAAGCATAAATCTTACAAACCAAAAAGTTATGTTGCTCAGTTGAATTTTATTACATTTTAAACATAAAAGTGTGGGTCAATTATTATACAACCCCTATGTTTAATATTTTGTGGAATAACCCTTGTTTGCAATTACAGCTAATAATCGTCTTTTATAAGACCTGATCAGGCCGGCACAGGTCTGTGGAGTTATCTTGGCCCACTCCTCCATGCAGATCTTCTCCAAGTTATCTAGGTTCTTTGGGTGTCTCATGTGGACTTTATTCTTGAGCTCCTTCCACAAGTTTTCAATTGGGTTAAGGTCAGGAGACTGACTAGGCCACTCCAACACCTTGACTTTTTCCCTCTTGAACCAGGCCTTGGTTTTCTTGGCTGTGTGCTTTGGGTCGTTGTCTTGTTGGAAGATGAAATTACGACCCATCTTAAGATCCTTGATGGAGGAGCGGAGGTTCTTGGCCAAAATCTCCAGGTAGGCCGTGCTATCCATCTTCCCATGGATGCGGACCAGATGGCCAGGCCCTTTGGCAGAGAAACAGCCCCACAGCATGATGCTGCCACCACCATGCTTGACTGTAGGGATGGTATTCTTGGGGTCTTATGCAGTGCCATCCAGTCTCCAAACGTCACGTGTGTGGTTGGCACCAAAGATCTCGATCTTGGTCTCATCAGACCATAGAACCTTGAACCAGTCTGTCTCAGAGTCCTCCAAGTGATCATGAGCAAACTGTAGACGAGCCTTGACATGACGCTTTGAAAGTAAAGGTACCTTACGGGCTCGTCTGGAACGGAGACCATTGCGGTGGAGTACGTTACTTATGGTATTGACTGAAACCAATGTCCCCACTGCCATGAGATCTTCCCGGAGCTCCTTCCTTGTTGTCCTTGGGTTAGCCTTGACTCTTCGGACAAGCCTGGCCTCGGCACGGGAGGACACTTTCAAAGGCTGTCCAGGCCGTGGAAGGCTAACAGTAGTTCCATAAGCCTTCCACTTACGGATGATGCTCCCAACAGTGGAGACAGGTAGTCCCAACTCCTTGGAAAGGGTTTTGTACCCCTTGCCAGCCTTGTGACCCTCCACGATCTTGTCTCTGATGGCCTTGGAATGCTCCTTTGTCTTTCCCATGTTGACCATGTCTGAGTGCTGTTCACAAGTTTGGGGAGGGTCTTAAATAGTCAGAAAAGGCTGGCAAAATAGATCTTTAATCCACACATGTGAAGCTCATTATTCTTGGTGCCTGAACTACTTCTTAATACGTTAGGGGGACCAAACAGAATTCTTGTGGTTTGAGGGGTTGAATAATAAATGACACTTTGAATTAACTTTTAACGTTTTAAAAAAAAAAAAAAGTTGCTGCAGTGCATTTCCCACTTCCAGGTTGATCTACAGTACAAATGTCACAATGCCAAGTTAATTCCGCATGTGTCAACCAGCTAAATCTGCAGGGGGTTGAACACTACTTGTAGGCACTGTATATATAGGACTGTTTACCAGATGCGACTGTTCAAAGAATATATCACGATATTCTAATAAAAAAAGTAGCTGTTTATTCTTGGATTGTCCATTAAAAAGAATAATTGCAGCAGTTACATAAAATAGGTGAAATAGTTACAAAGTGATTGATTCATGAGTGTCCATCTTTACCTGGATCCTGAATGGTATTTCGTGTCTTTGTCAAGCACATGTCCGGATGAACCATGCGTCTGGACCTACATCGTCAGCTGTTTTCCTCAACACGTAGATCCTCCGTCTGGTGTAGTGTGAAGTAGCAAACGAGAGAGCCCCCTCCCTGTGTCTCACATGGGTTATATATGGGTTATATAGGGCCCTCATAGCATCTGTTATCTATATATGGCATTAACCATTTACCCTGAGCTAAGTATAAGAATAGCACGTTGTGTCAGTTCAACCATACCACGAGACTGACGCAATCTATAGAAATAAAAGTATAAAATGAATACGTACAGTACAAACCAAAAGTTTGGACACACCTTCTCATTTAAAGATTTTACTGTATTTTCTTGACTATGAAAATTGTACATTCACACTGAAGGAATCAAAACTATGAATTGACACATGTGGAATTATATACTTAACAAAAAAGTGTGAAACAACTGAAAATATGTCTTATATTCTAGGTTCTTCAAAGTAGCCACCTTTTGCTTTGATGACTGCTTTGCACACTCTTGGCATTCTCTTGATGAGCTTCAAGAGGTAGTCACCAGAAATGGTCTTCCAACAATCTTGAAGGAGTTCCCAGAGATGCTTAACACTTGTTGGCCCTTTTGCCTTCACTCTGCGGTCCAGCTCACCTCAAACCATCTCGATTGGGTTCAGGTCTGGTGACTGTGGAGGCCAGGTCATCTGGCGTAGCACCCCATCACTCGCCTTCTTGGTCAAATAACCCTTACACAGCCTGGAGGTGTGTTTGGGGTCATTGTCCTGTTGAAAAATAAATGGTGGTCCAACTAAACGCAAACCGGATGGAATAGCTTGCCGCTGCAAGATGCTGTGGTAGCCATGCTGGTTCAGTATGCCTTCAATTTTGAATAAATCCCCAACACTGTCACCAGCAAAGCACCCCCACACCATCACACCTCCTCCATGCTTCACGATGGGAATCAGGCATGTAGAGTCCATCCGTTCACCTTTTCTGCGTCGCACAGACACGGTGGTTGGAACCAAAGATCTCAAATTTGGACTCATCAGACCAAAGCACAGATTTCCATTGGTCTAATGTCCATTCCTTGTGTTCTTTAGCCCAAACAAGTCTCTTCTGCTTGTTGCCTGTCCTTAGCAGTGGTTTCCTAGCAGCTATTTTACCATGAAGTCCTGCTGCACAAAGTCTCCTCTTAACAGTTGTTGAAGAGATGTGTCTGCTGCTAGAACTCTGTGTGGCATTGACCTGGTCTCTAATCTGAGCTGCTGTTTACCTGCGATTTCTGAGGCTTGTGACTCGGATAAACTTATCCTCAGAAGCAGAGGTGACTCTTGGTCTTCCTTTCCTGGGGCGGTCCTCATGTGAGCCAGTTTCTTTGTAGCGCTTGATGGTTTTTGCAACTGCACTTGGGGACACTTTCAAAGTTTTCCCAATTTTTCGCACTGACTGACCTTCATTTCTTAAAGTAATGATGGCCACTCGTTTTTCTTTACTTAGCTGCTTTTTTCTTGCCATAATACAAATTCTAACAGTCTATTCAGTAGAACTATCAGCTGTGTATCCATCAGACTTCTGCACAACACAACGGATGGTGCCAACCCCATTTATAAGGCAAGAAATCGCACTTATTAAACCTGACAGGGCACACCTGTGAAGTGAAAACCATTTCCGGTGACTACCTCTTGATGCTCATCAAGAGAATGCAAAGAGTGTGCAAAGCAGTCATCAAAGCAAAAGGTGGCTACTCTGAAGAACCTAGAATATAAGACATATTTTCAGTTGTTTCACACTTTTTTGTTAAGTATATAATTCCACATGTGTTAATTCATAGTTTTGATGCCTTTCAGTGTGAATGTACAATTTTCAGAGTCATGAAAATACAGAAAAATCTTTAAATGAGGTGTGTCCAAACTTTTGGTCTGTACTGTATGTATAATTATCAAGTATATAATTACTATTTAACAATTCCTCAGGGTGAGTGTGACAGACATCAATTGGAATCCTTAAAGTAGATAGGTTCATCATTAGGATAACAGGATCTTCTTTCTTTTCTTCTTCTTTGGCAATATAATTTAATGTCCATAATAATAATAGTAATACAATTTATCAATATCGGATTATTGTTAGAATTCAATAGCATAATGATGTGGATTCATGTTATGGTAAGCCGTGACTAATATTCATATAAAATGTATAATTATTCTTCCCTGAATCTAAATTAATGCAATCACTGGTCCAGGCCTCATCATTTTTGTCATCTGCTCTTCATCCCATCATTTTCTTGGTTCTTATAAAACACAGTCTTTAGATGAAAACTCGCATAAAACTGACGTTAAGTCATAATGAAGGTAAAAAAATGATAAAATATTAGATAAAGATAGCTGGTGGGTCTTTTGGGGTGGAGGCTTTTTGGAGGTTCCTGGTAGTGGTAGTCTCGTGGGTTTCTAGGCCAGTTTTTAGAAGGATAGTAGTCTGGATATTTCCTAGGTGTAAAAAGGAGAAAGAGAAGGGGAAAAAAAGGGGGGGGGGTTTAGTGACCGGATTGTTCTCCGTATACTTAGAGTGGCTGCTCTCACCGGTGTAAGGCGTGATTTACCTGTTGTCGGTCTGGGTAGATTTCCAGGTGTTGATGGCTTGTGCTTGGGCTGATGATCGTTTGTAGATATTTAGGCAGCGGAATTAGAGAGTGCTGCTACTGAAAATAGAGTAATATTAGTTAAGCCAATAACGATTGGTATAGGGTCTAAATGGCACATATAAGGGGATGCAGTTTGTTACCTGTAGAGGAGGGAGGTTCTGTGTAAGTAGCAGGATTGCACTAGATGGTGTCTGCGGTCTTGATTGTTGTCCGGTTCTGGGTGATGGACAGCTGTTATTAATCGCAGTGCTTGAAGCTACTTGCTACTGTTGGCGGATAGTAGAAGGGTTTTGTTATACCTGTGGTACAGTACAGCGGGTCTTTTTGGTCCCTGTTAGCCACCGTACCCGTACGGGTCACATGCCCGCTGTCACGTGCACTTACGTCACGCAGGTCCTACTGCGTTGATACACGACGCATACTCCAGGTCCTTCCCGCCCTCCACAGACCGCCGACGGAGGACACGCAGCGCAAGGGATAACAGCTGGTCACCGGCCGGGACCCTGTATCACTCCCTGCGCGACCCATCTCTATGCCCCACTACTCTTCTACCCCCCGCTGCCAGTTGTGACTCTGAGAGCACAGTGGGATGCCAACGAGTCCCTGTTAGCAGAACCATCCCTGACAGACTACTAACAGTAAGTACTGAGCTCTGCTCCCACGGTGACATTCAGCATCTAAGACTGCACTGCAGTGTGCACATGCTGCACACACACTAGACTGCCCATCTCCCCTGATTGCAACTACCACCACGAACAAGCTCAAGAGTTTTAAGCAGATCCTCAGTACCTTAACATAGAGCACAGATACTGCTTCCCCACTGCTACTGATATTACCAGTGAGTCCAAGGAACAAGCACACTTCCAGTGCTCTAACCCAACAGGTAACACTTTAATCATTTTACCTGCACTATAAAGGTCTTTCCTCCCCCCCCCCTCCCCCTACTCAATAGAATCCATAGATATACCTATATTAACATTTATCCTTCAAAGTTCTTTTGGATACGCATACAACTGTCCATCACCCAGCCTCAGATAACTGACTTTAAAACCGTAGTCACCAGCCCAGGCTACCTTGGAACCTATACAGCACCTCGTACAGGTAATACGCATATCTTCCCACCTGTGCCACTCAGACCCGCTGTACTGTACCACAGGTATAACAAAACCCTTCTACTATCCGCCAACAGTAGCAAGTAGCTTCAAGCACTGCGATTAATAACAGCTGTCCATCACCCAGAACCGGACAACAATCAAGACCGCAGACACCATCTAGTGCAATCCTGCTACTTACACAGAACCTCCCTCCTCTACAGGTAACAAACTGCATCCCCTTATATGTGCCATTTAGACCCTATACCAAGCGTTATTGGCTTAACTAATATTACTCTATTTTCATTAGCAGCACTCTCTAATTCCGCTGCCTAAATATCTACAAACGATCATCAGCCCAAGCACAAGCCATCAACACCTGGAAATCTACCCAGACTGACAACAGGTAAATCACTCCTTACACCGGTGAGAGCAGCCACTCTAAGTATACGGAGAACAATCCGGTCACTAAACCCCCCCCCCCTTTTTTTCCCCTTCTCTTTCTCCTTTTTACACCTAGGAAATATCCAGACTACTATCCTTCTAAAAACTGGCCTAGAAACCCACGAGACTACCACTACCAGGAACCTCCAAAAAGCCTCCACCCCAAAAGACCCACCAGCTATCTTTATCTAATATTTTATCCTTTTTTTACCTTCATTATGACTTAACGTCAGTTTTATGCGAGATTTACTATTTAAAATAAAAACTATTTTATCATCCTCTCGTATTGTCCACATTTCTGTCCCCAACAACCTTCCCCTTTCAAGTATACGGCCTAAACCTTACCAGCGCAGGATATTTTAACTATTTCTACCTTTTAAACATTGGACTTTTCCAATACTGTCAACCTGTGGTGGTTGTCTATCCCTTGCAGCAGGTAATATCCAGGCCCACCTACCAGCGCCTACACACAACTTTTATCTATTTTAGATGAAAACTCCTTTGAAATAAATTATAGCGTGTAGATAATGTGCAGTCCATAATTGTATTCATTATTGTTCAGTCCATAAACTGTTCTCTTTATTAGAAAATCATGTGTCAGAGTCCATACATTAAATGTTAATAACAAAACAAAGTCCATGGATGAAATGTAGCTTTAATATCTGTGCGGTGTCACCTGGACTTACGTTGGATTGTCTTTGGATGATTCTGGAATCCTCAGTGTCATCCGCACTGGTCTCGTGTCACTTTTGGAACAGATGTGACGTCTTTGGCCAGCAAAGCAGGGGTTAACTTGACACTTCCCTGCTTAATATAGCACCATAACCAGTACTTAGTCTTTAATGCACAAGACATACAGTTAGGTCCAGAAATATTTGGACATTGACGGTATCTTCATGATTTGGGCTCTGCAGGCCACTGCTTTTGATTTAAAATTAAACAACTGATATGCAATTCAATTCTAGAAAACACTTCGGCCATCATAGTAAAAGTCACGGATAGGGAGTGTGGAGACCATACAATTCACACCCCATAGCCGTGTATTATGGCCTACTCAGAAAGATATTTGTAAACACAGAGCAAAACGAGTATAGCAGCATATAAAGGCTTTATTAATAAAAATTATTAGTATACAACAGGGGTCCTCAAACTTTTTAAACAGGGGGCCAGTTCACGGTCCCTCTGACCATTGGAGGGCCGGAATATAGTTTTTTAAAAAAACTATGAACAAATTCCTATGCACACTGCACATATCTTATTTTGTAGTAAAAAAACAATACAGGAACAAATACAATATTTAAAATGAAGAACAAGTAAAGTTAAATCAACCAGTATTTCAATAGATAGATAACTGTACCCAATAGGCAGCATAGGTCCTCAATAGGCAGGTAACTGTACCCAATAGGCAGCATAGGTCCACAATAGGCAGGTAAATGTCCCCAATAGGCAGCATAGGTCCCCAATAGGCAGGTAAATGTCCCAATAGGCAGGTAAATGTTTCCAATAGGCAGGTAAATGTACCCAATAGGCAGCATAGGTCCCCAATAGGCAGGTAAATGTACCCAATAGGCAGCATAGGTCCCCAATAGGCAGGTAAATGTTCCCAATAGGCAGGTAAATGTTCCCAATAGGCAGGTAAATGTCCCCAATAGGCAGCATAGGTCCTCAATAGGCAGCATAGGTCCCCAATAGGCAGGTAAATGTACCAAATAGGCAGCATAGGTCCCCAATAGGCAGGTAAATGTCCCCAATAGGCAGGTAAATGTTCCCAATAGGCAGGTAAATGTCCCCAATAGGCAGGTAAATGTTCCCAGTAGGCAGCATAGGTCCCCAATAGGCAGGTAAATGTCCCAAATAGGCAGCATAGGTCCCCAATAGGCAGGTAAATATCCCCAATAGGCAAGTAAATGTCCCCAATAGGCAGCATAGGTCCTCAATAGGCAGGCTGTTTCCCCCTTGTAATGTCCTATGCAGGCTGTTCCCCCCTTATTATGCCCCATGCAGGATTTCCCTTTCTCCCACCATATAATGCCCCGTGCAAGATATCACTCCCCTGTCTTTATAATGCCGCATTTGAATGTCACCCCCCCATATAATGCCCCATTCAGGATGTCACCCCCCATATAATGCCCCATTCAGGATGTCACCCCCCCCCCCCATATAATGACACATGCAGGATATCACTCCCCTGTCTTTATAATGCCCCATTCAGGATGTCACCCCCCATATAATGCCCCATTCAGGATGTCACCCCCCCCCCAATATAATGACACATGCAGAATATCACTCCCCTGTCTTTATAATGCCCCATGCAGCACGTCACCCCCCCCCCCCATATAATTCCCCATGCCGGATGTCACCCCCCATATAATGCCCCATTCAGGATGTCACCCCCCCCATATAGTGCCCCATTCAGGATGTCACCCCCCCCCATATAATGCCCCATTCAGGATGTCACCCCCCCCCATATAATGCCACATGCAGGATGTCACCCCCCCCCCATATAGTGCCCCATTCAGGATGTCACCCCCCCATATACACTGTGTTCCAAATTATTATGCAAATAATATTTTCTCAGATTTTCCCGAATTACCTATATGAATTGCAGTCATTGTAATTTTCCAGTCAAATAACTATTAGAGTACAATTGAAAGGTTTTTGTACAAACTGCCTATGATAACAGTATATTTAAGAAAAAAACAAAAACACTCAAACTGCACTCAAAATGCATGTTCCAAATTATTATGCACAGCAGAGTTTTCAACCTTTTCATTTTAATAAAGAATAAAAAATGGTCATTTTTGAAATTAGCAGGTTATTAGATCATTTCATGCATGATAATGTCCCGTCTCATGCTGCACATAACACATCTGCATCTCTGGCTGCTATGGGCATAAAAGGGGACAAACTTATGGTGCGGCCCCCATGCTCCCCTGACCTCTACCCCATTCAGAACCTTTGGAGCATCATCAAAAGGAGTGTCTATGATGGCGGGAGGCAGTTCACATCTAAACAACAGCTCTGGGAGGGTATTCTGTCCTCATGCAAAACAATTGAAGCAGAAACCATCCAAAACCTGACAAATTCAATGGACGAGAGAGTTCAGAAGCTCCTTTCGAACAAGCGGTCCTATGTGCAAATGTAACATCACCTAGAATAAAGTTTTGAGTTGAAAACTGTTTGATTTCAGTTTGTAATAACCTGCTAATGCTTATAATTTCAAAAATGACCATTTTTTTGTTCTTTATTAAAATGAAAAGGTTGAAAACTCTGCTGTGCATAATAATTTGGAACATGCATTTTGAGTGCAGTTTGAGTTTTTTAAAAATATACTGTTATCATGGGCAGTTTGTACAAAAACCTTTCAATTGTACTCTAATAGTTATTTGACTGGAAAATTACAATGACTGCAATTCATATAGGTAATTTGGGAAAATCTGAGAAAATATTACTTGCATAATAATTTGGAACACAGTGTAATGCCCCATTCAGGATGTCACCCCCCCCCCATATAATGCCCCATTCAGGATGTCACCCCCCTCCCCCCCATATAATGTCACATGCAGGATGTCACCCCTAATATTATGTCCCATGCCTCCATACATTAAAAAAAAAACCAATACTCACCTCCCTCCTTGCCTGCTGCCACTGCTCTGGTCTGGACTCCAGCGTCTCCGGCGTTGTCCCTCTCTGCGCTGCCTGTGATGGCTCAGGGGAGGGCGCGGTGGAAAGACGTCACCGCACCCTCTGACCTGAGACGTCACAGGGAGTGCGCACCAGGAAGACTGCGGATCTGCAGAGGCATGGGGAGAGGCAAGTATCGGGCTGCCGGGGCTCTGAGAAAGCGGAGGGAAGGGCGGGCGCTGACACCGCTCTCCTCTGCCCACAGCCCGGCGGGCCGGATAAAAGTCCTCCGCGGGCCGCATGTAAAAAGAACATGAAAGGTTAGGCAAGGAACTGTCCCAAAAATGTCTAGAAGCACCATAAGATAATCATGAAAACTCAAGTCGATGTGTGTCTCACATATGTAGCTGGACAAGCATGGTCCTTAATATAAAGAGAGACGGCGACTCAGCGTATGACGCTCACAATGTATAAATAGGGACAAGATGAAAAAAACCAAGGTAAGGGGCAAAGGAAGGTGGCACAAGCGAACATCACAATGAGACAGCAGGTGGACATAAGATAGTCAATCAAAGTCACTAATCAACTAGTAAGTCCCCACCGTACAATACACAGATGTGACAGAAGGTAACTCACCCAAAAGTATCAGGATGTCGCAAGGTGTAGAGGGACAGCGAGGGACAGGCAGCTGTACGGAAAGACAAGCCTCGACGCGCGTTTCGCGGGTGTGTGATGCTTTCTCAAGAGGCTAGTTGATTAGTGACTTGGACATATGGTGGGTTTTTTGCTCTGCATATTTTCACACTTTTGTAATGACATTCTGACTTTTGTGATATTGTATACTAATAATTTCTATGCAATTCAATTGTAGACTTTCTAATTTAATTAAAGAGGTTGCACAAAAATATTCTGTGAAACGTTTAGGAATTGCAATCGTTTTCTACAAAGCCTCCTCATTTCAGGGGCTCAAAAGTAATTGGACAAATTATCTTTACCATAAATAAAATGTTAATTTTTAATACTTTGTAGAGAATCCTTTGCAGGCAATGACTGCCTGAAGTCTGGAAGCCATGGACGTCACAAAATGTGGGGTTTTGACCTTTGTGATGCTTTGCCGGGCCTTTACTCCAGCTGACTTCTGTTGTTTGTTTATGGGTCTTTCTGCCTAAAGATTTGTCATAAGCATGTGACATGCAGCTCGATGGGGTTGAGATCTGACGATTGACTCGACCATTGCAGAATATTCCACTTCTTTGCTTTTGCACTATGTTTTGGGTCACAGTCCATCTGTAATGTGAAGCACCGTCCAATCAACCTTGTTGCATTTGGTTGAATCTGAGCAGAGAGTATAGTCCTGTACACTTCAGAATTCATCTGGCTGCCTTTGTCTTCGGTCACATCATCAATAAACACTAGTGACCCAGCACCATTGGAAGCCATGCATGTCCATTCTATCACCCTGTCTCCACCATGTTTTACAGATGGTGTGCTGTGCTTTGGATCTTGAGCCGTTCCAAGTCTTCTTCATACTTTCTTCTTCCCATCATTGTGGTACAGGTTGATCTTAGTTTCATCTGTCCAAAAAATGCTTTACCAAACTGGGCGGCTTCTTTAGATGTTTTTTTTTATAACGTCTAATATGGCCTTTCTATTTATAAGGATGATTAATGGTTTGCACCTTGTGATGAACCCTTTATATTCGCTCTCATGAAGACATCTCTTTATGGTAGACTTAGATACTGAAACACCTACTACCAGGACAGTATTCTTCACTTGGGTGGATGTAGTGAAAGGGTTTTCTTCACCATGGAAAGGATTTTGCGATCATCCACCACTGTTGTCTTCTGTGGATGTCCAGGCCTTTTGGATTTCCCAAGCTCACCAGTGCCCTCTTATTTGCAGAGTGTACCAAACCATTGATTTGGTTACTCCTTAGATTCCTGCTATCTCCCTGATTGATTTCTTCATTTTTTCAGCCTTATGATGTTCTATTTTTCTTTTATTGAGAGTTCTTTTGACCGCATGTTGTGGATTCACAGCATCATCTGCCAAATGCAGATACAACACCTAGACTCAGCTCTAGACATTTTACCTGCTTAATTGATGATGGATTAATGAGGGAATAACCCATGCAGCCCATTAAGGAGCTTTTGGGATTATTGTCCAATTACTTTTGGTCCTTTTAAAAAGAGGCAACTACATATTAAAAAGCTGTAATTCCTAAACCCTTTTCCCTCACTCCAATTAGGATGTGAATACCCTCAAATTAAAGTCTGTATTTTAAGCCCATTCTGATTATATAACTGTAACTTGAATACTTTTTGGTAAACGACTAAAATGCCAAAACTTGTGTCACTGTCCAAATATCTTTGGACCTAACTGTATGTCAGGATGGCCGCTTCCTGACAATCACCTTTCAATGTTCTCCAGCTTTCATTGTAGCTTTACAGGTGATAGGAAACCACTGGAACGTGATGAAAACTTGAACACAACACAGTTCATTTAGCATCGTAGGATCATCGTCCTCTGCGGTCCTGGTGGTCAGTGGTGAATGTAGGATCATCGTCCTCTGTGGTCCTGGTGGTCAGCGGTGAATGTAGGATCCTCGTCCTCTGCGGTCCTGGTGGTCAGTGGTGAATGTAGGATCATCGTCCTCTGCGGTCCTGGTGGTCAGCGGTGAATGTAGGATCATCATCCTCTGCGGTCCTGGTGGTCAGCGGTGAATGTAGGATCATCGTCCTCTGCGGTCCTGGTGGTCAGTGGTGAATGTAGGATCCTCGTCCTCTGCGGTCCTGGTGGTCAGTGGTGAATGTAGGATCCTCGTCCTCTGCGGTCCTGGTGGTCAGTGGTGAATGTAGGATCATCGTCCTCTGCAGTCCTGGTGGTCAGTGGTGAATGTGGGATCATCGTCCTCTGCGGTCCTGGTGGTCAGTGGTGAATGTGGGATCCTCGTCCTCTGCGGTCCTGGTGGTCAGTGGTGAATGTAGGATCCTCGTCCTCTGCGGTCCTGGTGGTCAGTGGTGAATGTAGGATCCTCGTCCTCTGCGGTCCTGGTGGTCAGTGGTGAATGTAGGATCCTCGTCCTCTGCGGTCCTGGTGGTCAGTGGTGAATGTAGGATCATCGTCCTCTGCGGTCCTGGTGGTCAGTGGTGAATGTAGGATCATCGTCCTCTGCGGTCCTGGTGGTCAGAGGTGAATGTAGGATCATCGTCCTCTGCGGTCCTGGTGGTCAGCGGTGAATGTAGGATCATCGTCCTCTGCGGTCCTGGTGGTCAGCGGTGAATGTAGGATCATCGTCCTCTGCGGTCCTGGTGGTCAGCGGTGAATGTAGGATCATCGTCCTCTGCGGTCCTGGTGGTCAGCGGTGAATGTAGGATCATCGTCCTCTGCGGTCCTGGTGGTCAGCGGTGAATGTAGGATCATCGTCCTCTGCGGTCCTGGTGGTCAGCGGTGAATGTAGGATCATCGTCCTCTGCGGTCCTGGTGGTCGGTGGTGAATGTAGGATCCTCGTCCTCTGCAGTCCTGGTGGTCAGTGATGAATGTGGGATCCTCGTCCTCTGCAGTCCTGGTGGTCAGTGATGAATGTGGGATCCTCGTCCTCTGCGGTCCTGGTGGTCAGTGGTGAATGGAGGATCCTCGTCCTCTGCGGTCCTGGTGGTCAGTGGTGAATGTGGGATCCTCGTCCTCTGCGGTCCTGGTGGTCAGTGGTGAATGGAGGATCCTCGTCCTCTGCGGTCCTGGTGGTCAGTGGTGAATGGAGGATCATCGTCCTCTGCGGTCCTGGTGGTCAGCGGTGAATGTAGGATCATCATCCTCTGCGGTCCTGGTGGTCAGCGGTGAATGTAGGATCATCGTCCTCTGCGGTCCTGGTGGTCAGCGGTGAATGTAGGATCATCGTCCTCTGCGGTCCTGGTGGTCAGCGGTGAATGTAGGATCATCGTCCTCTGCGGTCCTGGTGGTCAGCGGTGAATGTAGGATCATCGTCCTCTGCGGTCCTGGTGGTCAGCGGTGAATGTAGGATCATCGTCCTCTGCGGTCCTGGTGGTCAGTGGTGAATGTAGGATCCTCGTCCTCTGCGGTCCTGGTGGTCAGTGGTGAATGTAGGATCATCGTCCTCTGCGGTCCTGGTGGTCAGTGGTGAATGTAGGATCCTCGTCCTCTGCGGTCCTGGTGGTCAGTGGTGAATGTAGGATCATCCTCTGCGGTCCTGGTGGTCAGTGGTGAATGTAGGATCATCGTCCTCTGCGGTCCTGGTGGTCAGTGGTGAATGTGGGATCCTCGTCCTCTGCGGTCCTGGTGGTCAGTGGTGAATGTGGGATCCTCGTCCTCTGCGGTCCTGGTGGTCAGTGGTGAATGTAGGATCCTCGTCCTCTGCGGTCCTGGTGGTCAGTGGTGAATGTAGGATCCTCGTCCTCTGCGGTCCTGGTGGTCAGTGGTGAATGTAGGATCATCGTCCTCTGCGGTCCTGGTCAGTGGTGAATGTAGGATCATCGTCCTCTGTGGTCCTGGTGGTCAGCGGTGAATGTAGGATCATCGTCCTCTGCGGTCCTGGTGGTCAGCGGTGAATGTAGGATCATCGTCCTCTGCGGTCCTGGTGGTCAGTGGTGAATGTAGGATCATCGTCCTCTGCGGTCCTGGTGGTCAGCGGTGAATGTAGGATCATCGTCCTCTGCGGTCCTGGTGGTCAGTGGTGAATGTGGGATCCTCGTCCTCTGCAGTCCTGGTGGTCAGTGGTGAATGTAGGATCATCCTCTGTGGTCCTGGTGGTCAGTGGTGAATGTAGGATCATCGTCCTCTGCGGTCCTGGTGGTCAGTGGTGAATGTGGGATCCTCGTCCTCTGCGGTCCTGGTGGTCAGTGGTGAATGTGGGATCCTCGTCCTCTGCGGTCCTGGTGGTCAGTGGTGAATGTGGGATCCTCGTCCTCTGCGGTCCTGGTGGTCAGTGGTGAATCATAGAATGGTAGAGTTGGAAGGGACCTCCTGGGTCATCTGGTCCAACCCCCTGCTCAAAGCAGGATTCACTAAATCATCTCAGACAGATGTCTGTCCAGCCTCTGTTTGAAGACGTCCATTGAAGGGGAACTCACCACCTCTCGTGGCAGCCTGTTCCACTCATTAATCACCCTAACTATCAAAAAGTTTTTTCTAATATCTAATCTGTGTCTCCTCCCATTTAGTTTCATCCCATTGCTTCTAGTCTTTCCTTGTGCAAATGAGAATAAAGATGATTCTTCTACAATGTGACAGCCCTTGACATATTTGTAGACAGCTATTAAGTCTCCTCTCAGTCTTCTTTTTTGCAAGCTAAACATTCCCAAATCCTGCAACCGTTCCTCATAGGACATGGTTTGCAGACCAGTCACCATTCTGGTCGCTCTTCTCTGAACTTGCTCCAGTTTGTCTATGTCTTTTTTAAAATGTGGTGCCCAAAACTGTACACAGTATTCCAGATGAGGTCTGACCAAAGAGGAGTAAAGACCAATAATGACTTCACGTGATCTAGACTGTATGCTTCTGTTAATACATCCCAGAATTGTATTTGCCTTTTTTGCTGCTGTATCACACTGTTGACTCATGTTCAGTCTATGATCTATTAGTATACCTAAATCTTTTTCACATGTACTGTTGCTTAGCTCTATTCCTCCCATTCTGTATATGCTTTTTTCATTTTTATTGCCCAGATGTAGTACTTTGCATTTTTCCCTGTTAAAAACCATTCTGTTGGTTGCTGCCCACTGCTCCAGTTTATTTAGGTCTTTTTGAATCCTCTCTCTCTCTTCTCTAGTATTAGCTATCCCTCCTAGCTTTGTGTCATCAGCAAATTGAATCAGTTTACCCTCAATTCCTTCATCTAAATCATTGATAAAGATGTTGAACAATACAGGTCCCAAGACGGAGCCCTGTGGTACCCCACTTGAGACATTCATCCAGCTGGATGTGAAGCCATTTACAATCACCCTTTGAGTCCGATCACTAAGCCAGTTATGAATCCACCTAACAGTTGCCTGGTCCATTGCATACTTGGTCATTTTTTCAATAAGGATGGTGTGAGATACTTTGTCAAATGCTTTGCTGAAGTCAAGATATACTATATCTACAGCATTTCCCTGATCCACCCAGTCAGTGATTCTGTCATAGAAGGAAATTAAGTTAGTCTGACATGACTTGTTAGTTATAAACCCATGCTGACTCTGGTTAATCACTTCATTCTTATCCAGGTACTTACATACATGTTGTTTAATAATTTGTTCAAAGATCTTTCCTGGTATAGAAGTCAGACTCACCGGCCTATAGTTCCCTGGGTCCACCTTCTTCCCCTTTTTGAAGATAGGAACAACATTTGCTCTTCTCCAGTCTTCTGGGACTTCTCCTGTTCTCCAAGAATTTTCAAAGATTATGGAGAGTGGTTCTAAAATTTCTTCTACGATCTCCTTCAGTACTCTGGGGTGTAATTCATCTGGACCTGGAGACTTGAACTCATTTATGTTAGCTAAATATTCCCTCACAATCTTTCTGTTTACAGATAACTTGGATTCTTCTATTCCTTTAAAAGGACAGTGAAGATCAGTTGATGTTACATTTTCTTTCTGAGAGAAAACAGATGCAAAATAGGAATTAAAAAGTTTGGCCTTCTCAACATCCTCTCTTACCATTTCTCCATTTTCATCCTGTAAAAATCCTATAGCATCTTTGACTTTTCTTTTACTTTTGACATACCCCCAAAATCCTTTTTTATTGCTTTTGACATCTCTTGCAAGCCTTAATTCATTGTCAGCTTTAGCTAACCTGATACATGCCCTGCAGGATCTGCAGACTGCATTATAATCTTCTTTAGATATGCCTCCCTCTTTCCATTTAATAAACATTTCTTTCTTTCTTTTTTGCATGTGTTTAAGTTCTGTGTTCATCCATCCTGGTTTCCTTAAATGCTTCCCATTCTTCCTACTTTTCGGGATTGTTAACGATTGTGCTTTGAGAATCTCATTTTTAAAAATTTCCCATCCTTCCTGGACATTTTTGTCCTTAAGGACATCCAGCCATTGGATCCCTCCTATTCTCTTTCTGAGTCTCTTAAAATCTGCCTTTCTAAAATCTAACCTTGAAGTTTGAGTCTTCACATGTCTTCCTCCTCTAGTTATCCAAAATTCTATAATAGCATGATCGCTGCCTCCTAGGGTCCCAGCCACTTTTACCTCCTCAACCATTTCCTCCTTGTTTATAAGGATTAGATCCAAAGTAGCAGATCCCCTTGTTTTCTCCCCTACCTTTTGGAAGATAAAGTTGTCAGCAAGAGAGGATAAGAATTTGCTTGACCTGTTAGTTTTACTTGAGAGAGATTCCCAACAAATGTCTGGATAGTTGAAATCTCCCATGACCACTACGTCATATTTTTTTGAGAACTTGGTCATTTGATACATAAAGAGTTCATCCATATCTTCAGCTTGCCCAGGTGGCCTGTAGTAAATGCCTACAATGGTGTCCTTTCCGTTGTTCTCTCCTTGTATTCTTACCCAAACAGTTTCCACAGAACTCCCAGTCTCTGAAGCTTCAATCTCTGTGCAGATATACGCTTTTCTAACATACAATGCGACACCTCCTCCTCGTTTATCAAGTCTGTTTCTTGCAAATAAGTTGTATCCTTTTAGCCTTTTATTCCAATCATGTGTATCGTCCCACCAAGTTTCAGTGATTCCAATGACATCATATTCCTCTTCCTGCGTTAGTAGTTCCAATTCTCCTTGTTTGTTGCCCATGCTTTGTGCATTTGTATAAAAACATTTTAGTTTGTGATTGGTTTCTCTTCTTCCCATATTTTTATTATTTAAATTGTTTTGTCTTTGTTCTTCCTTTCCACTTCCAGTAGCAGAGATCTCAATAGTATTTGTCAGCTGTATGGCTTTTTCTGGCCTTTTGCTTCCCTTCCCACATTGTTCTAGTTTAAAGCTCTCCTGATGAGTGCAGCAAGGCAATTTCCAAATACATGTTTTCCAGTCTTCGTAAGGTGCACCCCATCTCTAGCAAGTAGTCCATCGTATAGGTAATTCATTCCGTGATCCAGAAATCCAAATCCTTGTTGACGGCACCATCGACGTAGCCAGTTGTTCACCTGTAGAATCTTATTCCACCTCATTGTTCCATGGCCATCCACTGGGAGGATGGATGAGAAGACCACCTGCGCTCCCAATTCTTTCACTTTCTTGCCCAAGTCTTCAAAGTCACTGCAGATGGTTTCCAGGTCCTTTCTTGTGGTGTCATTTGTCCCCACATGTATTAGCAGGAATGGGTAGTGATCTGTAGGTCTGAAGTCTTGATATCCTGTCAGACACATCTTTAATTTTTGCTCCAGGAAGACAGCACATTTCTCTTGAGGTTATGTCTGGTCTGCAGATAGCGGCCTCTGTTCCTCTTAACAGGGAATCCCCCATGACCACCACTCTCCGTTTTTTCTTCACAACATTCTTCTTTCTCCATCCAGGAGGATTCTGAGGGCTTACAAGGTTATTCATTGCTGGCAAAGTCTTATCTTGCTGTATTTCTTCATGGTTCTCCTGCGAGAGAGCCTGGTACTGGTTCCTGAGCAGTATGGGTGCTGACTGCCGCTCTATCCTCCTGCTTCTCTGGGTCACATGCTTCCATTCCTCTGTTTCGTCAGGTGCAGTTCGAATTTCTTCTCTTTCTGAATCATGAAGAGATAATTCTGCTCTGTCTAAGAACTCTTCACCTTCCTTAATGATTTTCAAGGTAGTTAACCTCTCTTCTAGATTTCGCAACTTTTCCTCCAACAGGGACACAAGCTTGCATTTCTGGCATGTGAAGTTTGGCTTTTCCACTGGCAAGTCTGTGAACATGTAGCAGGATATGCAGCTCACCAAATGGCTCCTGGACTCTTCCATGTTCTTACTGTTAATGTTCTGAAAACAGTGAAAAAAAGCTTCAAAAAAAAGTTTCAAAATGCGCGCGCCGGTAGGCGCGCGGTTTACCGATGTCCTCTTTTCAGCTCCAACAGCCAAAATCCAGTGTTCTTTGAGCTCACGGAGACTCTTCACTTACCCCAAAATGCAGTGGGAATATGCAAATTATCTCCTCAGGACTCCTCCCCTGGTTTACCGATGTCCTCTTTTCAGCTCCAACAGCCAAAATCCAGTGTTCTTTGAGCTCACGGAGACTCTTCACTTACCCCAAAATGCAGTGGGAATATGCAAATTATCTCCTCAGGACTCCTCCCCTGGTTTACCGATGTCCTCTTTTCAGCTCCAACAGCCAAAATCCAGTGTTCTTTGAGCTCACGGAGACTCTTCACTTACCCCAAAATGCAGTGGGAATATGCAAATTATCTCCTCAGGACTCCTCCCCTGGTTTACCGATGTCCTCTTTTCAGCTCCAACAGCCAAAATCCAGTGTTCTTTGAGCTCACGGAGACTCTTCACTTACCCCAAAATGCAGTGGGAATATGCAAATTATCTCCTCAGGACTCCTCCCCTGGTTTACCGATGTCCTCTTTTCAGCTCCAACAGCCAAAATCCAGTGTTCTTTGAGCTCACGGAGACTCTTCACTTACCCCAAAATGCAGTGGGAATATGCAAATTATCTCCTCAGGACTCCTCCCCTGGTTTACCGATGTCCTCTTTTCAGCTCCAACAGCCAAAATCCAGTGTTCTTTGAGCTCACGGAGACTCTTCACTTACCCCAAAATGCAGTGGGAATATGCAAATTATCTCCTCAGGACTCCTCCCCTGGTTTACCGATGTCCTCTTTTCAGCTCCAACAGCCAAAATCCAGTGTTCTTTGAGCTCACGGAGACTCTTCACTTACCCCAAAATGCAGTGGGAATATGCAAATTATCTCCTCAGGACTCCTCCCCTGGTTTACCGATGTCCTCTTTTCAGCTCCAACAGCCAAAATCCAGTGTTCTTTGAGCTCACGGAGACTCTTCACTTACCCCAAAATGCAGTGGGAATATGCAAATTATCTCCTCAGGACTCCTCCCCTGGTTTACCGATGTCCTCTTTTCAGCTCCAACAGCCAAAATCCAGTGTTCTTTGAGCTCACGGAGACTCTTCACTTACCCCAAAATGCAGTGGGAATATGCAAATTATCTCCTCAGGACTCCTCCCCTGGTTTACCGATGTCCTCTTTTCAGCTCCAACAGCCAAAATCCAGTGTTCTTTGAGCTCACGGAGACTCTTCACTTACCCCAAAATGCAGTGGGAATATGCAAATTATCTCCTCAGGACTCCTCCCCTGGTTTACCGATGTCCTCTTTTCAGCTCCAACAGCCAAAATCCAGTGTTCTTTGAGCTCACGGAGACTCTTCACTTACCCCAAAATGCAGTGGGAATATGCAAATTATCTCCTCAGGACTCCTCCCCTGGTTTACCGATGTCCTCTTTTCAGCTCCAACAGCCAAAATCCAGTGTTCTTTGAGCTCACGGAGACTCTTCACTTACCCCAAAATGCAGTGGGAATATGCAAATTATCTCCTCAGGACTCCTCCCCTGGTTTACCGATGTCCTCTTTTCAGCTCCAACAGCCAAAATCCAGTGTTCTTTGAGCTCACGGAGACTCTTCACTTACCCCAAAATGCAGTGGGAATATGCAAATTATCTCCTCAGGACTCCTCCCCTGGTTTACCGATGTCCTCTTTTCAGCTCCAACAGCCAAAATCCAGTGTTCTTTGAGCTCACGGAGACTCTTCACTTACCCCAAAATGCAGTGGGAATATGCAAATTATCTCCTCAGGACTCCTCCCCTGGTTTACCGATGTCCTCTTTTCAGCTCCAACAGCCAAAATCCAGTGTTCTTTGAGCTCACGGAGACTCTTCACTTACCCCAAAATGCAGTGGGAATATGCAAATTATCTCCTCAGGACTCCTCCCCTGGTTTACCGATGTCCTCTTTTCAGCTCCAACAGCCAAAATCCAGTGTTCTTTGAGCTCACGGAGACTCTTCACTTACCCCAAAATGCAGTGGGAATATGCAAATTATCTCCTCAGGACTCCTCCCCTGGTTTACCGATGTCCTCTTTTCAGCTCCAACAGCCAAAATCCAGTGTTCTTTGAGCTCACGGAGACTCTTCACTTACCCCAAAATGCAGTGGGAATATGCAAATTATCTCCTCAGGACTCCTCCCCTGGTTTACCGATGTCCTCTTTTCAGCTCCAACAGCCAAAATCCAGTGTTCTTTGAGCTCACGGAGACTCTTCACTTACCCCAAAATGCAGTGGGAATATGCAAATTATCTCCTCAGGACTCCTCCCCTGGTTTACCGATGTCCTCTTTTCAGCTCCAACAGCCAAAATCCAGTGTTCTTTGAGCTCACGGAGACTCTTCACTTACCCCAAAATGCAGTGGGAATATGCAAATTATCTCCTCAGGACTCCTCCCCTGGAGGAATGGAGGATCCTCGTCCTCTGCGGTCCTGGTGGTCAGTGGTGAATGTGGGATCCTCGTCCTCTGCGGTCCTGGTGGTCAGTGGTGAATGGAGGATCCTCGTCCTCTGCGGTCCTGGTGGTCAGCGGTGAATGTAGGATCATCGTCCTCTGCGGTCCTGGTGGTCAGCGGTGAATGTAGGATCATCATCCTCTGCGGTCCTGGTGGTCAGCGGTGAATGTAGGATCATCGTCCTCTGCGGTCCTGGTGGTCAGTGGTGAATGGAGGATCCTCGTCCTCTGCGGTCCTGGTGGTCAGTGGTGAATGTAGGATCATCGTCCTGTGCAGTCCTGGTGGTCAGTGGTGAATGTAGGATCATCGTGCTCTGCGGTCCTGGTGGTCAGTGGTGAATGTAGGATCATCGTCCTGTGCAGTCCTGGTGGTCAGTGGTGAATGTAGGATCATCGTCCTCTGCGGTCCTGGTGGTCAGTGGTGAATGTAGGATCATCGTCCTGTGCGGTCCTGGTGGTCAGCGGTGAATGTAGGATCATCGTCCTGTGCGGTCCTGGTGGTCAGCGGTGAATGTATGATCCTCGTCCTCTGCGGTCCTGGTGGTCAGTGGTGAATGTAGGATCATCGTCCTCTGCGGTCCTGGTGGTCAGCGGTGAATGTAGGATCATCGTCCTCTGCGGTCCTGGTGGTCAGTGGTGAATGTAGGATCATCGTCCTCTGCGGTCCTGGTGGTCAGCGGTGAATGTAGGATCATCGTCCTCTGCGGTCCTGGTGGTCAGTGGTGAATGTAGGATCATCGTCGTCTGCGGTGCTGGTGGTCAGCGGTGAATGTAGGATCATCGTCCTCTGCGGTCCTGGTGGTCAGTGGTGAATGTAGGATCATCATCCTCTGCGGTCCTGGTGGTCAGTGGTGAATGTAGGATCATCGTCCTCTGCTGTCCTGGTGGTCAGCGGTGAATGTAGGATCCTCGTCCTCTCGGGTCCTGGTGGTCAGCGGTGAATGTAGGATCCTCGTCCTCTGCGGTCCTGGTGGTCAGCGGTGAATGTAGGATCATCGTCCTCTGCGGTCCTGGTGGTCAGCGGTGAATGTAGGATCATCGTCCTCTGCGGTCCTGGTGGTCAGTGGTGAATGTAGGATCCTCGTCCTCTGTGGTCCTGGTGGTCAGTGGTGAATGTAGGATCCTCGTCCTCTGCGGTCCTGGTGGTCAGTGGTGAATGTAGGATCATTGTCCTCTGCGGTCCTGGTGGTCAGTGGTGAATGTAGGATCCTCGTCCTCTGCGGTCCTGGTGGTCAGTGGTGAATGTAGGATCCTCGTCCTCTGCGGTCCTGGTGGTCAGTGGTGAATGTAGGATCATCTTCCTCTGCGGTCCTGGTGGTCAGTGGTGAATGTAGGATCATCGTCCTCTGCGGTCCTGGTGGTCAGTGGTGAATGTAGGATCCTCGTCCTCTGCGGTCCTGGTGGTCAGCGGTGAATGTAGGATCATCGTCCTCTGTGGTCCTGGTGGTCAGTGGTGAATGTAGGATCATCGTCCTCTGCGGTCCTGGTGGTCAGTGATGAATGTAGGATCATCGTCCTCTGCGGTCCTGGTGGTCAGTGGTGAATGTAGGATCATCGTCCTCTGCGGTCCTGGTGGTCAGTGATGAATGTAGGATCATCGTCCTCTGCGGTCCTGGTGGTCAGTGGTGATTGTATTGTAATTGACACAGTCTATTATCACTCAGCATTGTGACCTTCTGGGTCTTCCAGATATCTGCTGTTTCTTCTTGTAACTTTTGAGAATCTCTTGGATTTAGAAATATGAAAAGTCTTTATTAAGATAGAATTCATAATTGCGATGTCTTGATTGAAGTCTTCATTCCCTAATCTGATACCAAATCTGGCAATTTCCTAACCTATAATATCACAGCGTACCATAGCAATCAATAATATCCATCTAATTATTATCAAAATATTAAAATAAATGATGTTTGGAATAATAAAACAATAATAGATAATAATTCATTATTAATCAAGTTCTTCATGTGATAGAACATCTTTTAATGTCATAGGTGTAATTACCTTTTCCAACCCATAGGTGTCAGTGTGTTTTGATGTAACAAATGTTTCTTTATTACACAAAGTTTATTAACTAGATATATTTATTAAACCAATAATACCAAAGAATGTATACTCATGGACCAAAATGAATAAATATATGAATGAATGAAAGAATGACTTGTTGTAGTTACTCAGAACATTGAAACATTTTCTTCTTATATTCAACATCTGCAAGGAGTTTGTATGTTCTCCCCGTGTTTGCGTGGGTTTCCTCCGGGTTCTTCGGTTTCCTCCCAAACTCCAAAGACATACTAATAGGGAATGTAGACTGTGAGCCCCAATGGGGACAGTGATGATAATGTCTGTAAAGCGCTGTGGAATTAATGGCGCTATATAAGTGAGTAAAATAAATAAATATTGGAACCATATCATTATATTTAATGAAGCAATATTCTTGTACTAGACATTACTCTATTAAATGTTGATGTATTTTCTCAATTGAGATATTGGATTGAAATAAAATAAAAAATGAGAATTAAAATGAAAAAATAAGAATAAAAATTAAAAATAAAATAAGGCCTTTATATGGTAATGACAAATGAAAAGTAATTATGTTCTCAGCAACAAATACCTTTATATTTCCATTATCTGGATGATTTCATATTTGGCATAACCTTGTATTACCAAAATAATTAAACTATGCAACTTTGCATATAATAATACCTTCTCAGTTATACCATTGTACCTTATTAATATTTCTCCTTTATTAAAATGTGTAAAAAATAAGTATTTATCAAATGTGATTATATAATCAGGATCAAAAACACATATTCCCCTTAATACGAAAAATATTTTATGAAATAATTCATATATCAGAATCAAAATTTAAATAATTATTTTATAAATATTCTGTATAAATGTTACATCAGTTTGTATCATATATTTGTCTGAAGATGTGTGTACCCGTCTGGGTAACCATTACAAAAATTACATTGAATACTATAAGATTATAATTTGGAAAAATTATTCAAAATGTAAATCTCCTTTATAAATCATTTTGATGTGTGGTTGCATTTATCCACAATAAACTAAATCAAGAAATAATAATTACTAAAGAAATATTAAATGTTTATTATGTAGATAATACTTAATTGTATCATAATATTCTCAGAATTAACCCCTTTCTGACGTGTGACCTAATAGTACGTCATGGTGACCTGGGCCAATTGGACCAATGACGTACTATTAGGTCATATGGCGATTGAGCCCGCACACAAGTGGTGCGGATAGATCGCCGCCGGGTATCAGATTGTCACAGCTGACACCCGGTATTATGTGCAGGGAGCGGTTCTACACCGCTCCGTGCACATTAACCCCCTCAATGCTGCAATTGAAGTCGATCGCAGCATTGTGGGGGCAAGGGGAGGTGATCGCCGATACCTCTCCTGCCAGCGTTCAACGCTGTCTGCCGCGGCTCCGGGATGTTGCCATGATGACCCGATTCCGTCATGACAACATCAGAGTCACCAGACAGCAGGAAGATACTTTGGTCATGCGCAGTGCATGACCAAAGTATCTTCTCCCTCTGCAGCAGTGACAGCCTGTATAGCACAGGGAGCTGCTGCTGCTCTCTATGCTATATAGGCGATCTGAAAATAAAATGTGAAAGTCCCATAATGTGACAAGGTGTAAAAGTAAAAAAAGAATCAGAATGCGAAAAAAAATAAAATAAATAAAATAACCCCAAAAAATAAAAATATATTGTACCCATAAATAAATATTATTGTCGACAAAAAAACAATAAAAGTACCCATATATGGTATCGCCGGGTCCAGAATGACCTGTCCTATAAAACTGTCCCACTAGTTAACCCCCTTCAGTGAACATGGTAAATAAACAACAAAAAAAAACATGCTTTATCATCATACCGCCAAACAAAAATGCAATAAAACGCGATCAAAAAGACTAATGCAAATAAAAATGGTACCGCTGAAAACGTCATCTTGTCCCGCAAAAAAACAAGCCACCATACAGCTCCATCAGCCGAAAAATAAAAATGTTATAGCTCTCAGAATAAAGCGATACAAAAAAAAATATTTTTTCTATAAAATAGTTTTTATTGTGTAAAAGCGCCAAAACATAAAAAAAATATAAATGTAGTACCGCTGTAATCATACTGACCAGAAGAATAATGCTGCCTTATCAATTTTACCACACGCGGAACGGTATAAAAAAAACAAGAAAAAAACATTCTGGAATTGTTGTTTTTTGTTTATTCTCCCTCCCAAAAATCGGAATAGAAAGCGATCAAAAAATGTCACGTGCCCAAAAATGGTACCAATAAAAATGTCAACTTGTCCGGCAGAAAACAAGCCATCACATGACTCTGTCGGCCAAAATATGGAATAATTATAGCTCTCAAAATATGGCGATGCAAAAACTAGTCTTTGCAAAAAAAAAAGCGTCTTTTAGTGTGTGACAGCTGTCAATAATAAAAACCCGATATGAAACTGGTGTCGCTGTAAACGCACCGACCCGAAGAATAAAGTCGTCTAATCACTTATACCACACGAGGAACGGCGTAAAAAATAAACTCTAGGGTTAGGGTTGTGCTAGGGTTAGGATTGGGATTTTTTCAAAAGTAAAGAAAAAAAATGACGACGATATGGCGACTAATGTTGAGCGCAAGTGCTCGCTACTTGAGTTTGCATCCGGTGCTCGGGTATGCACCGAGTATTGCGGGTGCTGGAGTGACATGCTCGAGTCTCCTCCCCATATGTTTTGCAGCTGTAATACAGCCAAAAAAAACTTGCGGGGATTGCCTGTCATGTACGAGCGATCCCTGCATATTATTTTTTTTTGGGTGTCTAATAACCGTGAAACATGCAGGCGGGGACTCGAGCATGTCACTCGAGCATGCGCGACACATGGTGCATACCTGAGTACCCGATGCAAACTCAAGTAGTGAGCACTTGCACTCAAGATTAATGACAACTTATTCATTATTATGACTTAATGTTATCAAATTCTGTCGTACCTCTGGGTTCAAAATGTTCACTATACCCCTTGATAAAATCCTTGAGGGGGCTAGTTTCCAAAATGGGGTCACTTGTGGAGGGGTTTCCACTGTTTAGGCACATCAGGGGTTCTCCAAAAGCAACATGGCGTCCGCTAATTATTCAAGCAAATTTTACATTCAAAAAGTCAAATGGCGCATCTTCCCTTCCGAGCCCTGCCGTGCGCCCAAACAGTGGTTTGGCCCCACATATGGGGTATCTGCGTGCTCAGGAGGAATTGCACAACAAATTCCATGGTGCAATTTCTCCTGTTTCTCTTATGAAAATGCAAAATTGGGGGCGGAACAACATTTTTGTTGCAAAAATGTGAAAATTTTATTTTTATGGCTCAATGTTCTAAACTTCTGTGAAGCACCTGGGGGTTCAAGGTGCTCACCACACATCTAGAAAAGTTCCCTGAGGGGTCTAGTTTCCAAAAGAGTGTCACTTGTGGGGGGTTTCCACTGTTTAGGCACATCAGGGGCTCTCTAAACGCAACATGGCGTCCGCTAATTATTCAAGCAAATTTTACATTCAAAAAGTCAAATGGCGCTCCTTCCCTTCCGAGCCCTGCCGTGCGCCCAAACAGTGGTTTGCCCCCACATATGGGGTATTGGCGTGCTCAGAAGAAATTGCACAACAGATTTTGGGGTCCATTTTTTCCTGTTACCCTTGCAAAAATAAAAAAAACTCGGTCTAAATTAACATTTTTCTGAAAAAAGTTAAATGTTAATTTTTTTCTTCCACATTCCAAAAACTCCTGTGAAGCACCTCAAGGGTTAATAAACTTCTTGAATGTACTTTTGAGCACCTTGAGGGGTGCAGATTTTAGAATGGTGTCACTTTTGGGTATTTTCTGTCATAAAGACTTCTCAAAGTGACTCCAAATGTGATGTGGTCCCTAAAAAAATGGTTTTGCAAATTTTGTTGGAAAAATGAGAAATCGCTGGTCAACTTTTAACCCTTATACCTCCCTAATAAAAAAAAATATTTTGGTTCCCAAATTGTGCTGATGTAAAGTAGACATGTGGGAAATTTTATTTATTAACTATTCTGTGTGACATATCTCTCTGATTTAAGGGCATAAAAATTCAAAATTTGAAAATTGAAAAATTTTCAACATTTTCGCCAAATTTCTGTTTTTTTCACAAATAAACGCAAGTGATATCGAAGAAATTTTACCACAATCATGAAATGAAGTACAATATGTCACGAAAAAGCAATCTCAGAATCAGGGGGATCCATTGAAGCGTTCCAGAGTAATTACCTCATAAAGTGACAGTGGTCAGAATTGTAAAAATTGGCCCGGTCATTAACATGCAAACCACCCTCGGTGGTAAAGGGGTTAAACGTATTTCTATTATTTCACATAAAAAAACACATTTTTTTCTCTAGCATACATGAGGCCTCACACTCAGTCACACAGATCTCAGCAGCTGCTCATGCGCTCATCTGTCACATACATGAGGCCTCACACTCAGTTACACAGATCTCAGCAGCTGCTCATACTCATCTGTCACATACATGAGGCCTCACACTCAGTCACACAGATCTCAGCAGCTGCTCATACGCTCATCTGTCACATACATGAGGCCTCACACTCAGTCACACAGATCTCAGCAGCTGCTCACACGCTCATCTGTCACATACATGAGGCCTCACACTCAGTCACACAGATCTCAGCAGCTGCTCATACGCTCATCTGTCACATACATGAGGCCTCACACTCAGTCACACAGATCTCAGCAGCTGCTCATACGCTCATCTGTCACATACATGAGTCCTCACACTCAGTCACACAGATCTCGGCAGCTCCTCATACGCTCATCTGTCACATACATGATTCCTCACACTCAGTCACACAGATCTCAGCAGCTGCTCACACGCTCATCTGTCACATACATGAGGCCTCACACTCAGTCACACAGATCTCAGCAGCTGCTCATACGCTCATCTGTCACATACATGAGGCCTCACACTCAGTCACACAGATCTCAGCAGCTGCTCATACGCTCATCTGTCACATACATGAGTCCTCACACTCAGTCACACAGATCTCGGCAGCTCCTCATACGCTCATCTGTCACATACATGATTCCTCACACTCAGTCACACAGATCTCAGCAGCTGCTCATACGCTCATCTGTCACATACATGAGGCCTCACACTCAGTCACACAGATTTCAGCAGCTGCTCATACGCTCATCTGTCACATACATGAGGCCTCACACTCAGTCACACAGATCTCAGCAGCTGCTCATACACTCATCTGTCACATACATGACGCCTCACACTCAGTCACACAGATCTCAGCAGCTGCTCATACTCATCTGTCCATACATGAGGCCTCACACTCACACAGATTTCAGCAGCTGCTCATACGCTCATCTATCACATACATGACGCCTCACACTCACACAGATCGCAGTAGCTGCTCATCCGCTCATCTATCACATGACGCCTCACACTCACACAGATCTCAGCAGCTGCTCATACTCATCTGTCACATACATGATGCCTCACACTGTACAATTTTCAAAGTCATGAAAATACAGAAAAATATTTAAATGAGCAGGTGTGTCCAAACTTTTGGTCTGTACTGTACATGAGGCCTCACACAGATCTCAGCAGCGACTCATACGCTCATCTGGCACATACATGAGGCCTCACACTCAGTCACACAGATCTCAGCAGCTGCTCATACGCTTATCTGTCACATACATGAGGCCTCACACTCAGTCACACAGATCTCAGCAGCTGCTCATATGCTCATCTGTCACATACATGAGGCCTCACACTCAGTCACACTGATCTCAGCAGCTGCTCATACTCATCTGTCACATACATGAGACCTCACACTCACACAGATCTCAGCAGCTGCTCATACGCTCATCTATCACATACATGACGCCTCACACTCACTCACACAGATCTCGGCAGCTGCTCATACGCTCATCTGTCACATACATGAGGCCTCACACTCGGTCACACAGACCTCAGCTGCTGCTCATACGCTCATCTGTCACATACATGAGGTCTCACACTCGGTCACACAGATCTCAGCAGCTGCTCATACGCTCATCTGTCACATACATGAGGCCTCACACTCAGTCACACAGATGTCAGCAGCTGCTCATACGCTCATCTGTCACATACATGAGGCCTCACACTCAGTCACACAGATCTCAGCAGCTGCTCACACGCTCATCTGACACATACATGAGGCCTCACACTCATTCACACAGATCTCAGCAGCTGCTCATAGGCTCATCTGTCACATACATGAGGCCTCACACTCAGTCGCACAGATCTCAGCAGCTGCTCATACGCTCATCTGTCACATACATGAGGCCTCACACTCAGTCACACAGACCTCAGCAGCTGCTCATATGCTCATCTGTCACATACATGAGGCCTCACACTCAGTCACACAGATCTCAGCAGCTGCTCATACTCATCTGTCACATACATGAGGCCTCACACTCACACAGATCTCAGCAGCTGCTCATACGCTCATCTGTCACATACATGAGGCCTCACACTCAGTCACACTGATCTCAGCAGCTGCTCATACTCTCATCTGTCACATACATGAGGCCTCACACTCAGTCACACAGATCTCAGCAGCTGCTCATACGCTCATCTGTCACATACATGAGGCCTCACACTCAGTCACACAGATCTCAGCAGCTGCTCATATGCTCATCTGTCACATACATGAGGCCTCACACTCAGTCACACTGATCTCAGCAGCTGCTCATACTCATCTGTCACATACATGAGACCTCACACTCACACAGATCTCAGCAGCTGCTCATACGCTCATCTATCACATACATGACGCCTCACACTCACTCACACAGATCTCGGCAGCTGCTCATACGCTCATCTGTCACATACATGAGGCCTCACACTCGGTCACACAGACCTCAGCTGCTGCTCATACGCTCATCTGTCACATACATGAGGTCTCACACTCGGTCACACAGATCTCAGCAGCTGCTCATACGCTCATCTGTCACATACATGAGGCCTCACACTCAGTCACACAGATGTCAGCAGCTGCTCATACGCTCATCTGTCACATACATGAGGCCTCACACTCAGTCACACAGATCTCAGCAGCTGCTCACACGCTCATCTGTCACATACATGAGGCCTCACACTCATTCACACAGATCTCAGCAGCTGCTCATAGGCTCATCTGTCACATACATGAGGCCTCACACTCAGTCACACAGATCTCAGCAGCTGCTCATACGCTCATCTGTCACATACATGAGGCCTCACACTGTCACACAGATCTCAGAAGCTGCTCATACGCTCATCAGTCACATACATGAGGCCTCACACTCAGTCACACACATCTCAGCAGCTGCTCATACGCTCATCTGTCACGTACATGAAGCCTCACACTCAGTCACACAGATCTCAGCAGCTGCTCATACGCTCGTCTGTCACATACATGAGGCCTCACACTGTCACACAGATCTCAGCAGCTGCTCATACGCTCATCTGTCACGTACATGAAGCCTCACACTCAGTCACACAGACCTCAGCAGCTGCTCATACGCTCATCTGTCACATACATGAGGCCTCACAGTTAGTCACACAGATCTCAGCAGCTGCTCATACGCTCATCTGCCATATACATGAGGCCTCACACTCAGTCGCACAGATCTCAGCAGCGGTACCACCAGCGGAACTCCATCGCGAACACACACTGTATACGTTGTACGCACCACACACACACACACACACACACACTGTATACGACGTATGCACCACACACACACACTGTATATACCGTACGCACCACACACACACTGTATACGCCGTACGCACCACACACACTCTGTATACGCCGTACGCACCACCACCCACACACACTGTATACGCTGTACACACCACCCACACACACTGTATATGCCGTACACACCACACACACACACACACTGTATACGCCGTACGCTTGACACACACACACTGTGTTCGCCATACGCACCATACACACACAGACCAAGAACCATATTATTTACATTTGTTATTATTGCATGTAAAAGGCCCAACAAGTTTTGAGAGCATTAAATCCGTAAATGGTGTTACACATCCAACATTTAAAGATGCTGCATTACCACTAGTATTATTAATAAATGACAGTGTCTGGAAAAATACTATAATAAAAGCCACCGTTCTGAACATGCCTACACAACTTCGGGAGATGTTTGCTTACATCTGTGTTTTCGGCCCACCTACTAATCCCCTAGAGTTGTGGAATGAGTTTAAGGAACATTTTTTAAAAGACTACTGTCACAGATACCACAATAACACAGAAGATTGCATCAATTGTGAAGGCTACGCTATGAAAAATGTAAAGATGTGCTGCTAATCCATGGGAAGTCTTTTGATGATTTCAATTTACCATGAACAGCAAATAAAAAAAGTCAGCCTCAAGAGGACTACGATAAGGAATATGAGTTGACAAGGGCTACAGAGATGTAAGAAACTCTGAATCAGGAGCAACGTTTTGCCTACGAGGCCATAGTTCAAGCTTTACAAGATACCACATTAACACCTAAGTGCTTCTTTATTGATGGCCCCGGTGGCAGTGGAAAAATCTACCTATACCATCTACTCATACGTTATGTACGAGGACAAGAAGACTTTGTCTCACCTGCAGCCACAACAGGAATAGCAGCTAACTTGCTACGAGGAGGACGAACAATGTACTCTCTCTACGGCATACCAATTCCTATCAACGAAACATCTGTTTCCAGGATTAAAAGTGATACCAACGCCGCCAAAAAGTTACAACATACTAAACTTTTTATCATTGATAAAAGCCATGCTTTGAATGTCATTGATAGACTTCTACGTGATGTCATGACAACACATGTTGCTGACAAACCCTTTGGTGGTAAAGTTTTCGTTTTTGGAGGAGACTTCCGACAATGCCTTCCTGTATTTGCTAATGCCACAAGAACAGAAATTGTAGACTCCTGTGTTAAATATTCAAAACACTGGAAAAACTTTATAAGACTGCCGCTATTCAACAACATGCGCTCCAGTGATCCAGAATACAACAGTTGGTTGCTTAAACTAGGAAATGGTGAGCTGTCAAACGAACACAACCTTGTAGATGATGTCATAGAAATTCCTCCTGACAAAAATTACCATAAATGCAAATGACAAAGACAGTGTTAACACTGCAGACTCAAATGCAATACTCTGTCCAAAAAATGAGGATGTACACCTTCTCAACTACAAGCGACGATTCTGTGGATGCTGATAACGATGATGAACGTGAACAGTACCCGGTGGAATTTTTCAATTCTCTGACGCCATCGGCAATGCCATCACATCTGCTCCAACTTAAAATTGGCACAATTGTCATGCTACTGCGAAACCTCAATACCAACCAAGGTCTCTGTAATGGAACTCGGCTGATTGTCACTGCCTTACACCCCAACATCATACAGGCTAAAGTGATTACTGGATCAGGCGAAGGGGACATTGTATTTATTCCACGCATTGATTTGTGTCCTTCTGACACTAGGTTACCCTTTAAATTAAAAAGACGACAGTTTCCAGTCAAACCTGCATTGGCAATGACTATTAACAAATCCCAAGGACAGACCCTCAATCGAGTGGGTATTTATTTCCCTGAACCAGCCTTTGGACATGGACAGCTATACGTTGCTTTCTCCAGAGTGAAGCAACGCTCCCATGTCAAAGTGAAATTTATACACCACTTCAAGGAAAATTGTTATGTAATAGTGATAACATTTTTACAAGGATTGTTGTTTGTAAAAATGTTTTAAATTAATCCATTTAACTTGTAATATGATTAATAGATATCGTGTATGATTTATAGGTAGATGATGGATAAATATCACATATATATACATAGATAGTATAATAAATAGAAAGATATTTTATATATACATACATATGACATAGACATAGATAGGTGTATAGATAGATGCACATACACATAAATAGATGTTTCATAGCTAGGAGATAGATATAGATAGATTGTGTGACAGATATTTAATATTGTAAGGTGATCACAGGGGAGATATGTGTCATCCAGTTTGTAAAACTTGGTGATATGAACCAGGATTTAATGCTCCAGTGTCACAGATGCTGAGAGACTTAAATTAACTTTAACAGGGCTTGTTTTTTTGTGAACAGCTAAAGAGATGGGCGGGATGGTTGTTCACCATATCTCCACCTCAGGGTGTGGCCCATAGAGATATATAGATATAGACATACATAGATAGATAAATAGATAGCTAGATAGATATGAGATACATAGATGATAGATACATATGAGTTACATCGATGATAGAGACATACATAGATGAGAGATAGATAGAAATTACATACATACATTAAATATAGACTGAGACACATAGACAAATAACAGATGATAGAGACATAGATAGATGATAGATCGATATAAAATACATATATAATAGATACAGGGATAGATAGATAGATAGATAGATAGATAGATAGATAGATAGATAATAGAATAAAATGTGTTTTTTGTCCTTATGTGGATACATTGTAAATTAAAGCACCTTTGTCATAAATTTTTCCATGTTAATAAAATGTTACCTTTACCTACTTTGCTTTCATTTTAACACACGGGGAGGGATGAGTGCACAAAGGAAAGAGGACACACAGGGGGGAGACAGCTCAAACGAAAGAACACATGAGGGAAGAAGACAGAACAGGGGAGGAGAGAGAGAGCAGACAAGGGGGAGAGCACATGCGGTGCACAGGTCAAAGAAGAGATCACATGAGAGGAGAAGACAGCAGATGGGGGAGAGAGTGGATAGGTGGATGAGCACATGGGGGGAGAGATTCTCAATGCTGCAAAGCCTGCCCCCATCATGACATTACCGCCCTCCCGATGCGATAGCATCAGGTCTCCATCTAGTAATTATATATTATTTTAAACCTGTGTCCAACCTTCATCCATCAACTCATATGAAAGTCGTTGTTTGTTCTACGGGGTTTTGGAGGGAGAGGAGGCAACTGGTGATATAATTTTGGTGTTGCTGCAGTCTCATACTGACCTGAAGGATCATATTGACAACTATTAACGTTGAAACCAATACCCTTCCCACCTTGCTTGCCAAAGAAACAAAACAAACAAAAATAAGAGGCATTGCGTTTATTTACTCCATGTTTTAATTGCACTGTGGGGAAGGGACGCCATTTTAATTTTTACCTCAGTTATTAGGCAAGATAAAATTAGAATTAGACTTACCAGTAATTTGGTTTCTAATAACCCACCACTACAGCACCACAGCAAGATATCACCCCCCCCCCCCCGTAATAGCCTAGGGACAGTAAACACAAAGAGGTCAAAAATCCCCTTCCACATCCTCTCTCCAGTGTTATTATAAAGGACCATAAGAGTATGAATGCTTCAAATTATGTTTATTTTCACATGATTGAAAGTAATGCAATAAATAATTGAGCAAGGCGAGGGAATTACCTGTGCTGTCATGGTGCGTTATTAGAAACCAAATTACCGGTAAGTCTAATTCTGTTTTCTCCAATTACCCCCATGGACAGTGTCAGGCAAAATGTATTTTTGTCCTAGTTTTAAAAATGTTAAAAGGACAGCCAGAGATGTCTTAAATCTCCACCCCCTGCTCATTTGGAAGAGACCTAGATAGAACTCACTCTTGCTTTCCCCCAAACCAGGAATTTTATGACCGCCATAAAGCCTCAGCAAAGAACAAGCATTCTGGTCTAAACTGGAAATCCCCTCCAAAATCCTATTGTCTAACTGTACAAACTTTTAATGTCGATTTTAATAATGCCCATGACTGTCACAAACACAGGGACCACATTTTTGAGATGTTCACCTTTTTCCAATTGTGATGGTGTGGTTTTCGTGGCTGGAAGACCACCAGGAACCTGGAAAATGGGTTCTGAGCTTCTGAGCATCATAGAGATATCATATTTGATATCCATCTTCATGAATAGTGGTGACGGCAAACATGATGTCTCCATCTTGGATGTGGGACCCCCCATACCAAGATATGAAATCTGAAGGATTTTTATGTCTTGTGCAGCTGGGTGGGTTCACAAAACCGAGCCCCCGTGTGAGGTAAACAACATAGGTGTGTTCTAGTGTTTTGGCCCCTTACTAAAAACCAGAACGGCCATTTTACTTCATTCTTACCCCGGGACATCAGACGCATGCATTCCTCGCTGCATGGAGGAATCACATCTAATTTCCGGGGAGCCGTCCCCCCTACAGAATCTGAGACCATCACCTCGTGGCGCAGGTTTTGCTATTATTTACCCCTTTTATTTTAATAACTGTTTATGCATATATGTAAATTGTCTCATTTATAATATCTTGTATATCTTTTGTAAACACTGCCCACTTTGGGGAGTAAATCATTATTATTTACCAGCTTCGTTCTTCTTGTCCTATGTCGTGCAAACACGTTCCTCACCCGCTAATTCACGTTACCTAACGGGTACCCGATCCACCTGTTAAGCGATCGGTGGTGGCAGTATACCAGTATTTATGTGATATTGTGGTTTGAGAGTGGCTGGACGGAGGTATATATACGTTCCTGGAAGGAACTGGTGGTATATATACGTTCTGTCACATCACGTGCCACAATAGTCAACATAAATTAGAGCAGCTGCGCCCGTGCTTATCCTCGGTCAATACCGTGTCTGACCAGCAGGATAAGGGGGCGCCAGAGGGCTGCAAGGTCTGACCAAGTGTTTTTCGTGACAGACAGCACCACAGGAGGAATACCAAAACTAATGTTTAACCCCTTTACGACATAGGGCGTATTAATGCGTATCTGTGCCCTGGGCTTTATGGACCAGATACGTATTAATACGCCCTATCTTTAATGCGGCACCGCGACCGAAGTCGCGCTGATAGCATTAAAATTCCCGTGCCATCTTACCTTAGGGTAGATGGCGCCGGCATCTGGGGGGGTGTCGTCGCCCCTTTCCACCCACGACCACTGTGATTGGCTGTTCAATTCTGAACAGCCAATCACAGCATTTCTCACTGTTTCCGGCAATCAAAATGCCGGAAACAGTGATGTGCAGCCAAGGATCAGTGCTCCTAAGAGCACCGATCCTAGGCTGTTGCCTAGTAACCCCAGCCCTCTCCCCTAAACTGCTAGGATCGGTGCGATCGCCTATCTAATTGATCGAACCGATCACAGCGGGACCGCATGGTAACAGGGCGGTCACGGGGCGGTGACAGGCTTGTGACCTGCCTGTTACCTCCGCATGACCCCCTGTGATGTTATAGAAGCCCCAGACAGCTCTGATTGGAGCGATGGATGATGACATCGATCGCTCCAATCAGAGTACCTGAACACAGGTGACAGGGCGGTCACAGGGCGGTGACCGGCTTGTGACTTGCCTGCCACCTCCCTGTGACCCCCTGTGGTGCGTGCCCAGGCCCCAGCCATCTCTGATTGGTGCGATCGATGTCATCATCGATCGCACCAATCAGAGTACCTGACCGGGAGGTGACCGGCCTGTGACCTGCCTGTCACCACCCTGTCACCCCCTTGTGACCGCCCTGCAGATCCTCACACTTGGTGAGGATTTCTACAGAGCGGTCACGTCTGATCTGCGCTGTGCTGGGCCTTGTAGTGCCACAGAATTTTCTGTTGAACTACAAGACCTTTCTCTTACCTGCCCCAGTCGCTGCTGCTGCTCCGTCATCCTGCTGCGGTCTCCAGGGTCCTGGATCTCCTACTCCGGCGTCCTGCTGCGGTCTCCAGGGTCCTTGGTCTCCAGCTCCTTATCCTGCTGCTGCGGATCCTGCTCCAGAGCCTCTTCCAGAACCTGCTGCTGATCCTGCTGAAAGAAGAACAGAGAAGACTTTGGTAAGACCATCTCTGTTCTCCCCTCATCCACCCCTCTCCCCCCCTCCTCCTCTCCCCCCCTCCTTTTACCCCCAATCCTCCTCCCCCCCAGTTTTTTTTTTTTTCGTGCGTCCTGATCAACGTCCATGCACGCTGCTTTTCAGAACTTTTTCTTGTCCCTGTCAATCCCCCCCCCCACCTTTGCACCACATCCGCGCACACACCCTGCAGCTGCCGAGAGTTGATTGGTGACATAGTTCACCGATCTGCACTCGTGCTCGTTGTTTGCACCACCTACGGTAGTTCCTTTTTTTCTCAGAAAAAAAAAGTTCACACCAAGTACACTGACAAACACACACTCTAAATAAAGTACTGACACACACGCACCACATACACGAGAAAAAAAAAATGTCCGGCTCATCCCAAACTCGCTATTCAGCGGAGGAGGCATACGCTATTGTTGCCACTGAGACTGACAGCGAGGGCGAGGATCCCACATTTCTTTACTTTTCCGACGCCTCATCGTCCTCCTCTTCCTCCTCTTCTTCCTCCTCTTCCTCCTCAGGTGCTGCTGGACTGCCCCGCAGTCGTCGCAGGAGAGAAGATGTTCCAGCGCCCCCCACTACTGACCCCATATGGACCTCGCCCCCCCGAAAATTTTGAGCCACTGATTCCTGATTTCGTGGCGGAATCAGGAATCAAGTTTGACACCACCGGCCTCACAGAAATAGACTTTTTCAAAGTATTTTTCTCTGAGGATTTTATAAACCTCATGGTGGGCCAAACTAATTTGTATGGTCATCAATTTTTGGAACAAACCCTCTCTTCATTATTTTCTAACTGGTCTCCTGTAGACGCAGAAGAAATGATGAAGTTTTGGGGCCTGGTCCTTCATATGGGGATCCTGAAGAAGCCAGAGGTTCGGCAATACTGGAGTGTTGACGTTTTGTATAACACTCCAGTGTTCCGAATGGTCATGACCCGGACACGTTTTGAGGCCATCCACAAGTTCTTGCATTACTAAGATAATGCAAGGTGTCCTGCACGCGATGACCCGAACTTTGATCGTCTTTTCAAAGTTCGGCCGGTCATCGAGCACTTCAACAACAAGTTTGGTGAAGTGTACGTGCCCCAAAGGGACATCTGTGTGGATGAGTCCTTAATTTCTTTTAAGGGGCGGCTTGGATTCCGGCAGTACCTGCCCAGTAAAAGGTCCAGGTACGGGATCAAGCTGTATAAACTTTGTGAGAGTACCTCAGGGTACACTCACAAGTTTAGAGTTTATGAAGGGAAGGATTCCCGGACTGAACCCCCTGAATGCCCCCCTGTTCTGGGAGTGAGTGGGAAAATTGTATGGGACTTGGTGCACCCACTGCTGGATAAAGGTTATCACCTGTACGTGGATAACTTTTATACAAGTATCCCGCTCTTCAAGTCCCTCTCTGAGCGACATACCGCAGCTTGCGGTACTGTCCGCAAAAATCAGAAAGGCCTCCCAAAGACGCTAATTGGGCAGCTGCTCAGAAGGGGTGAGAGCAGAACCCAATGTAGCGACCACCTGTTGGTGGTCAAGTACAAGGACAAGAGGGATGTCCTTCTCTTGACCACTATACATGGTGATGGCAGCACCCTCAGCACTGTAAGAGGTTCCACTACACAGGTCGCCAAACCAGACTGTGTAGTGGGGTACAACAAGTACATGGGGGGAGTTGATCTCTCCGATCAAGTCCTCCAGCCGTACAGTGCTTTGAGAAAGGCCAAGGTATGGTATAAGAAGCTGGCCGTGCACATTGTTCAGATGGCAATGCACAACGCTTTCCTTCTGTCAAAATGTGCAGGCCAAGACTTCTGCGTCGTACCTTCACTTCCAGGAGACAGTTATCAAGGCCCTGATATTTGGCAGTGGTGGCGGAGCGGGCCCGACTACTTCTGGAACTGAAGGACCTCGAATTGTACCAGGCCAGCATTTCCCAGGGCAGATCCCTCACAGCGGAAAAAAAGGTACGTCACAAAAGAAGTGCCGAGTGTGTTACCGAAGGGGAATACACAAGGACACCATTTACCAATGTGACACCTGCCCCGACAAACCTGGCCTCTGCATGAAAGACTGCTTCAAAAGGTACCATACTTCCATGGACTATTGAATTAATTTCTGACGTATGAAAACATGACGAACACTACACAGCTGACGTAGTGTTCGTCAGGTTGTCATACTTCAGTTGTGTAGTGTTTGTCAGGTTGTCCTACACATCTGGCGTATAACACTACATTATAAAATTCACAAATCAGGTATCCGTTCCAAAAAGGGGGCACTTGTTGGGCATTTCCACTGTTTAGGCACATCAGGGGCTCTGAGAACGTGACATGGCGCCTGCAGACCATTCCATCAAAGTCTGCATTCCAAAGCGTCACTCCTTCCCTTCCGAGCCCTGACATGCGCCCAAACAGTAGTTTTCTCAAACACATGGGGTATCAGCATACTCAGGAGAAATTGCACAACAACTTTTGGGGTCCAATTTCTCCTAGTACCCTGGTGAAAATAAAAATATTGCGGCTAAAAGAGCTTTTTTGTGGAAGAAAAATTATTTTTTTTTTTCACGGCTCTACGTCATAAACCTTTGCAAAACACTTGAGGGTTAAAAGGGCTCACCACACATCTAGATAAGTTCCCTGAGGGGTCTAGTTTCCAAAATGGGGTCACTTGTGGGGGAGCTCCAATGTTTAGGCACACAGGGGCTCTCCAAACGCGACATGGTGTCCGCTAACAAATTGAATGGAAAATCGGCTCAAATTGTTAGAGGACACCATGTTGCGTTTGGAGTGCCCCTGTGTGCCTAAACATTGGAGCTCCCACACAAGTGACCCCATTTTGGAAACTAGACCCCCCAAGGCATCTATCTAGATGCATAGTGAGCACTTGGAACCCCCTGGTGCTTCACAAATTAATCCGTAAAAATGAAAAAGTGGAAAAAAAACACTTTTTTATTTTTACGGATTAATTTGTGAAGCACCTGGGGGTTCCAAGTGCTTACTATGCATCTAGATAGGTGCCTTGGGGGGGTCTAGTTTCCAAAATGGGGTCACTTGTGGGGGAGCTCCAATGTTTAGGCACACAGGGGCTCTCCAAACGCGACATGGTGTCCGCTAATTATTCAAGCAAATTTTACAATCAAAAAGTCAAATGGCGCTCCTTCCCTTCAGAGTCCTGCCGTGCGCCCAAACAGTGTTTTTTCCCCACATATGGGGTATCTGCGTGCTCAAGGGAAATTGCACAACAAATTTTGGGGTCCATTTTTTCTTGTTACCCCTGCGAAAATAAAAAAAAATTGGGTCTAAAGTAACATTTTTGTGAAAAAGTTAAATGTTCATTTTTTTCTTCCACATTCCCAAAATTCTTGTGAAGCACCTCAAGGGTTAATAAAGTTCTTGAATGTGGTTTTGAGCACCATGAGGGGTGCAGTTTTTAGAATGGTGTCACTTTTGGGTATTTTCTGTTATAAAGACCTCTCAAAGTGACTTCAAATGTGATGTGGTCCCTAAAAAAATGGTTTTGTAAATTTTGTTGGAAAAATGAGAAATCGCTGGTGAACTTTTAACCCTTATAGGTCCCTAACAAAAAAAAAATTTTGGTTCCAAAATTGTGCTGATGTAAAGTAAACATGTGGGAAATGTTATTTATTAACTTTTTTGTGTGACATATCTCTCTGATTTAAGGGCATAAAAATTAAAATTTTGAAAATTGCAAAATTTTCAACATTTTCACCAAATTTCCATTTTTTTCACAAATAAACACAAGTGATATCGAAGAAATTTTACCACAATCATGAAGTACAATATGTCACGAAAAAACAGGCTCAGAATCAGGGGGATCCATTCAATCGTTCCAGAGTAATTACCTCATAAAGTGACAGTGGTCAGAATTGTAAAAATTGGCCTGGTCATTAACGTGCAAACCACCCTCGGGGGTAAAGGGGTTAAGGAGAGATAATAGCCTGGAGAACTTTTCTCCCAAAGGCCCAATCTTTAACAGACGTTAAGTCTAGTCTGTAATGTTTGGACATGGGCTTCTTAACCAATCACAGTAATGCCGCAGACATCTTGGTTGTGGCATTACTGTGATTGGCTGGCCACCCAGCATCATAGGGTCTATTTAAGCCCTGTCTTCGCCATTTTTTCCATGTTGCGTCTGCAGTCTGCATTCTATAAGCATAGGGAGAGATCGCTGAGCTGCTAGGGAGAGTGTTTAGGCCTCTTGATAAAACAAAAGCCCTTGTAAGGGCTACCTGCAGTGTATACTAGTTCTGTGTTTAAAGGAGTCACTCACTAGTAGAGATGAGCGTTGTTCTACTCGAACTGTTCGCCAATCTCAAATTCGAGCTGTTTTGGGCGGTGTTCGAGCCGTTCGGCGAACACGAACAATTTGAGAAAAATTCGGCTGTTCGAGGTTATGTTCGATAACTGTTCGTGCACCAAAATCATAACTGGATTTTTTCTCAGTAATGATGAAAATTAATGTTAATACGCAGTTTGAGTGTACAGCGGGGTGGGGGGAGGGGCAGGGGATGGATCTCTGCAGTAACAATGAAGATCTCCATTTTTTTTTCTCCTTCCCGCATTTACAGTGGGGAGGTGCAATCTGTCAGCCTATCAGCAGCGCACACACGGAGCGAAGTGCTTTTTTTCACACAAGCAAGGGCATGTGTCATTGGCAGTGTATGTCACATGTCCTTGCCCTATAAGACCAAGCCATTTTCCCCGTCGCCACCATTTTCTCACTGCTGCAGCTGCGTGTTAGACGGCACCGCTGTTGCTGTGTGCGCTATACCTTGTTAATTTCAAGCCAATTTTCGCACAAATATACAGATAGCTTGGGAGTAGGGAATAGTTGTGATTGCAGTCCTTTTAAGGACTAGGTTACAGCATTTCCTACGACTTTTATCAGGGAGGTCTGTGCTCTTAAATAGATAGGTTGTGGGAGTAAAGACTAATTGTAATTGGAGTCCTTTTCAGGACTAGGTTACATGAGTTCCTATCAGTTTTTGCCAGGCAGGTCTGTGCCAGTGCTGTGCAAGTTTTTTTCACAGCATTTGGCTGAATCTAGCAAAGCTAATCCTTTTTGGCCTATTGCAGAGTGTGTTAGTCAGTGGAGTAGCCTATCTGTGTTGCAAGATATAACACCTGTGTATAGAATACCAATTTTTTTACTGCACCTAGTGAAGTAAAATCTTTTGGGCATAGCATCATTCTATTAGTCCATCTATACTGACCTCCATCAGGTTGCAAACTGAATATAATTTTTTTCTGCATCTAGCTCTGAAAAAATATTTGGGCTTCTAGCAGTGTGTGGGACTTGGTCTATTAGTCCATCTATACTGACCTCCATCAGGTTGCAAATTAAAAATATTTTTTTTCTTCATTTAGCTCTGAAAAAATATTTGGGCTTCTAGCAGTGTGTGGGACTTGTTCTATTAGTCCTTCTATACTGACCTCCAGCAGGTTGCAAATTGAATATAATTTCTTTCTGCATCTAGCTCTGAAAAAATAGTTGGGCTTCTAGCGGTGTGTGGGACTTGGTCTATTAGTCCATCTATACTGACCTCCATCAGGTTGCAAATTAAAAACATTTTTTTTCTGCATCTAGCTCTGAAAAAATATTTGGGCTTCTAGCAGTGTGTGGGACTTGGTCTATTAGTCCATCTATACTGACCTCCATCAGGTTGCAAATTAAAAATAATTTTTTTCTGCATCTAGCTCTGAAAAAATATTTGGGCTTCTAGCAGTGTGTGGGACTTGGTCTATTAGTCCATCTATACTGACCTCCATCAGGTTGCAAATTAAAAATAATTTTTTTCTGCATCTAGCTCTGAAAAAATATTTGGGCTTCTAGCAGTGTGTGGGACTTGGTCTATTAGTCCATCTATACTGACCTCCATCAGGTTGCAAATTAAAAATAATTTTTTTCTTCATTTAGCTCTGAAAAAATATTTGGGCTTCTAGCAGTGTGTGGGACTTGTTCTATTAGTCCTTCTATACTGACCTCCAGCAGGTTGCAAATTGAATATAATTTTTTTCTGCATCTAGCTCTGAAAAAATAGTTGGGCTTCTAGCGGTGTGTGGGACTTGGTCTATTAGTCCATCTATACTGACCTCCATCAGGTTGCAAATTAAAAATAATTTTTTTCTGCATCTAGCTCTGAAAAAATATTTGGGCTTCTAGCGGTGTGTGGGACTTGGTCTATTAGTCCATCTATACTGACCTCCATCAGGTTGCAAATTAAAAATAATTTTTTTCTGCATCTAGCTCTGAAAAAATATTTGGGCTTCTAGCAGTGTGTGGGACTTGGTCTATTAGTCCATCTATACTGACCTCCATCAGGTTGCAAATTAAAAATAATTTTTTTCTGCATCTAGCTCTGAAAAAATATTTGGGCTTCTAGCGGTGTGTGGGACTTGGTCTATTAGTCCATCTATACTGACCTCCATCAGGTTGCAAATTAAAAATATTTTTTTTCTGCATCTAGCTCTGAAAAAATATTTGGGCTTCTAGCAGTGTGTGGGACTTGGTCTATTAGTCCATCTATACTGACCTCCATCAGGTTGCAAATTAAAAATAATTTTTTTCTTCATTTAGCTCTGAAAAAATATTTGGGCTTCTAGCAGTGTGTGGGACTTGTTCTATTAGTCCTTCTATACTGACCTCCAGCAGGTTGCAAATTGAATATAATTTTTTTCTGCATCTAGCTCTGAAAAAATAGTTGGCTTCTAGCGGTGTGTGGGACTTGGTCTATTAGTCCATCTATACTGACCTCCATCAGGTTGCAAATTAAAAATAATTTTTTTCTGCATCTAGCTCTGAAAAAATATTTGGGCTTCTAGCAGTGTGTGGGACTTGGTCTATTAGTCCATCTATACTGACCTCCATCAGGTTGCAAATTAAAAATAATTTTTTTCTGCATCTAGCTCTGAAAAAATATTTGGGCTTCTAGCGGTGTGTGGGACTTGGTCTATTAGTCCATCTATACTGACCTCCATCAGGTTGCAAATTAAAAATAATTTTTTTCTGCATCTAGCTCTGAAAAAATATTTGGGCTTCTAGCAGTGTGTGGGACTTGGTCTATTAGTCCATCTATACTGACCTCCATCAGGTTGCAAATTAAAAATAATTTTTTTCTGCATCTAGCTCTGAAAAAATATTTGGGCTTCTAGCGGTGTGTGGGACTTGGTCTATTAGTCCATCTATACTGACCTCCATCAGGTTGCAAATTAAAAATAATTTTTTTCTGCATCTAGCTCTGAAAAAATATTTGGGCTTCTAGCAGTGTGTGGGACTTGGTCTATTAGTCCATCAATACTGACCTCCATCAGGTTGCAAATTAAAAATAATTTTTTTCTTCATTTAGCTCTGAAAAAATATTTGGGCTTCTAGCAGTGTGTGGGACTTGTTCTATTAGTCCTTCTATACTGACCTCCATCAGGTTGCAAATTGAATATAATTTTTTTCTGCATCTAGCTCTGAAAAAATAGTTGGGCTTCTAGCGGTGTGTGGGACTTGGTCTATTAGTCCATCTATACTGACCTCCATCAGGTTGCAAATTAAAAATAATTTTTTTCTGCATCTAGCTCTGAAAAAATAGTTGGGCTTCTAGCGGTGTGTGGGACTTGGTCTATTAGTCCATCTATACTGACCTCCATCAGGTTGCAAATTAAAAATAATTTTTTTCTGCATCTAGCTCTGAAAAAATATTTGGGCTTCTAGCGGTGTGTGGGACTTGGTCTATTAGTCCATCTATACTGACCTCCATCAGGTTGCAAATTAAAAATAATTTGTATCTGCATCTACAGTACCTCTGAAAAAATATTTGGGCTTCTAGCAGTGTGTGGGACTATTTGTATTAGTCCATCTATACTGACCTCCATCAGGTTGCAAATTCAAAATAATTTTTTTCTGCATCTAACCCAGCCAATAGTTTTGGCCTAATACCACAGTTTGGCCACTCAGCTCTGCTCGGTTACCATCCATTGTTTTTTTGTGCAAACAACTCCAGAGTTGTGAATTAGTTAACCACCAAAATGAGTGGAAAAAGGCCTGCTGCTGGTGGAAAGGGGAATAGGCGTGTTGGGAAGGGGAAAAAAGGTTGTGTCCGTGGGGTAGGTGTTAAAGCAACAGTAACATCTGCAGAAGAAAGACCATCTTCCAGCCAAACTAAAATGTCTACTTCTTTTAGCGGACAATGTGATAAGATCCCTTTCTTACGGCCACGCCAATCGCTACAAATTCCAGATGAGGCACAAAAACAGCAGGTGCTTCAACGGATATCAAGTGCTCCTTTAAGTGGGCTCTCCTCCACATCAACTTCAACATCACAAATACTCCAGTCCTCAAAGGTGTCACCCAAATCGCACTTGCTTCCTCACAGCTCCCAAATCTCCAGCTGCCCGTCTGAGTATGAGGTAGAACAGATGGTTGAGTCTGCAGAGCTGTTTACTCATACTATAGCCTGGGAATCAGAGGTCGACTCCAGCGCTTCTGTGAATCCAGATGAGGAAATGATCTGCACTGATGCCCAGAATCTTTATGAGTCGGATCCAGGACCAGACGCAGAAGGTTCTGACCATAATGTAGACCCTCATTCCCAAACTGTAACTCCTGTTGGTGGAGACAATGAGGAAGACGATGATAAGACTCAAATACCTGATTGGAGCGACAACTTTAGTTTTTTGTCAGGGCAGGAACAGGTTGGCTCTGAGGACGACGGGTGTGATAACGCACAGGGTGATGATGATGAGGTCGGAGATCCCACTTACTGTCAACCCACAGTCAGCCAAGAGATGAGGTCAGCAGAGGAGGTGGAGGAAGATGCTAGTGACGACGAGGTCAGGTTGCGCCTTCCTGGACAGAGACGTAGTACTGGAAGCACGTCAACAACTGCATCCTCAAACACAACTCTGCCTCTCACCACAAGTCGTGGTGGCTCTTCAGGTCGCATGGGTGCTAAGCCTTGCATAGCCTGGGCATTTTTTCAGATCGATAAAGATGACCCAACTCGTGTTATCTGTAACATTTGTCAGCAAAAGCTAAGTAGAGGCCAAAAAATACATAGTTTGAGTACTTCATGCATGAACCGGCACATGGACATGAAGCATAAGTTGCAGTGGGAAGCTCACTGTGCTACAATGCGGCCTAGCCGGCCGGGTCAATCACCGTCTGCCATATCTTGTGCATCCGCGGCCTCTTCATCCTCTGTGACTGGGGGGACAGCAGTCACACCTGTTTTGGGGCGCAGACCTGCCACCTCTTTACCCGCAACAGCCAGCGTGATTGGCAGGTCATCATTTTCTTTGGAGGTGGTAACACCAGCTGGTGTTGAGCGCTGTCCGACATCGATAGCACCACCTTTGGATCAAGGCAACCTAACATGTCCGCCTGCATCTTCCTCACAGACCGGCAGTTTGCCGGGGACACCCTTATCAACCCCGTCTAAGCACAATAGCCAGCCCTCGGTCCCTCAGATGTGGACAAGTAAAAGACCATTTCCTCCTAGCCATGAGAAAGCTAAGAGGTTGAATTTCACCATCTGCAAGCTCTTGGCTACAGAAATGCTGCCTTTCCGCCTGGTGGACACAGAGGATTTTCAAGACCTTATGTCCGTCGCAGTGCCCCAGTACCAGATGCCCAGTCGGCACTACTTCTCAAAGAAAGGTGTGCCTGCGCTCCACCAGCATGTCGCACACAACATCACCGCTTCTTTGAGAAACTCTGTGTGTGACAGGGTGCATTTCACCACAGACACTTGGACGAGTAGGCATGGACAGGGGCGTTACATGTCGCTGACTGGGCACTGGGTAACTATGGTGACAGCAGGACAAGGGGCTGCTGTCCAAGTCTTGCTGTCCCCACGAGTTGTGCGTCAATCCTCTTTATGTCAAAGTTCCTCCACTGCTTCTGCCTCCTCAACCTCCTCTCGGTCTTCCACCTGCACCCAAAGCCTGTCTGGTCATGCCACAAGCTTTCTAACTGCGCAGAAGGGATCCTGCACACCTCCTTACTATGCTGGCAGTAGGGCTCAACGTCATCAGGCGGTTTTTACATTGAAATGTCTGGGAAATGTGAGTCACACAGCTGAGGAGTTGTGGTCAGCTCTGGAGAACCAATTTCATGAATGGTTGTCTCTACTGGACCTGAAACCAGGGAAGGCCGTGTGCGACAATGCTGCAAACCTGGGTGCGGCCCTTCGCCGGGGCAATGTCACACACGTGCCTTGTATGGCTCACGTGTTGAACCTGGTTGTCCAGCAATTTTTAGCCCACTATCCCAGACTAGATGGCCTTCTGCAGAGGGCACGGTCGCTGTGTGCTCACTTCCGCCGTTCGCATCCCGCAGCTCAGCGACTTACATCTCTACAGAAGTCGTTGGGCCTGCCACTTCACCGGCTAAAATGCGATGTGCCTACCCGGTGGAATTCAACTCTGCACATGTTGCAGCGACTGTGGCAGCACCGACAAGCCCTGGTGCAATACGTTCTGACGTATAGCCTGGGCCAACGAGATTCAGAGGTGGGGCAAATCACGCTGGAGGAGTGGTCTCAGATCAGGGACCTATGCACCCTTCTGCACAGTTTTGAAATGGCGACGAAGATGTTTAGTGCTGACGATGCCATTATCAGCATGACTATTCCGGTGATTTACATGCTGGAGCACATGTTAAACAGAATTCGGAGTCAGGTGGTGGCACAAGAGGAGGTGGAGGAAGTAGAGGAGGAGGAGTTGTATGCGGAAGGGCTAACATCTGCAAGGTCCAGACGGTCGGCAGCACCAAGGCGGCAGGCATGTGAGGGTGGGGGAGATGGTTTTACCAGGGCGCATGGTAGCAGCCAAACTAGTGAGGAAGGTGCAGGAGCCCAGGAAGAAGTGGAGGACGAACTGATGGAAGACTCATCAGATGAGGGAGACCTTGATCACATTTCTGTTGTGCGAGGTTGGGGGGAGAGGACAGAGGAAGGAAGCATGATTGTTACCTCGCCACCAACACAACAGGGACTTGGTGCTCCTGGATGCGCAACACACATGAGTGCCTTCTTGCTGCACTACCTGCAACATGACCCTCGAATTGTGAGAATTAGAAATAATCCTGACTACTGGGTTGCCACACTGTTAGATCCCCGGTACAAAAGTAAATTTGCAGAAATTATTCCTGCCATAGAAAGGGATGCACGCATGCAGGAGTATCAGCAGAGACTGTTGCAGAATCTTACATGTGCTTTTCCACAAAATACCAGTGGTGCACGTAGTGAATCTCACAGTTCCAACTTGCCAACCGTGGGACCGTCAAGTGTTCAGCACTCAAACCGTAACAGAACCACAGTATCTGCTGGTAACATCAATTTTGCGGAATCATTTCACCACTTTTTTAGCCCATCCTTTGCAAGGCCACAGGAGACAAGAAGTCTGACACATAGTCAACGCCTAGAGACGATGGTACAGGAGTATCTCCAAGTAAACATTGAAGCCACGACTGTGTCACTGGACCCTTGCTCTTTTTGGGCTTCCAATCTGGATAAATGGCCGGAGCTAGCCACTTACGCCTTGGAGATCTTGTCATGCCCCGCAGCCAGCGTTCTGTCTGAACGTGTGTTCAGCGCTGCTGGTGGTGTGCTGACAGATAAGCGCACGCGGCTCTCCACTGATAATGTAGACAGACTCACGTTCATAAAGATGCACAAATCATGGATCCGAAACGACTTTTCTACCCCTGTGTCATCCTGGGGAGAGTAAAAGCTTGATGATTGGTTAAAATCACCCTACCAAACGTTTTAAGCTTTCAAATTACTAATCATGTTTATCTGTATCTTGACTGGAAAATAATTTGGGCTTTGTAGCAGTGTGCAGCACTGATCCTATTAGGCCATCTATAATAAGCTCCACCAGATTTAAAATTAAAAATAATTTTTAGCTGCATCTAGCCCGGAAAATAATTTTGGGGCTCCGAGATGCGCAAGACACATAAGTGCCTTCTTGCTGCACTACCTGCAGCATGACCCTCATATTGTCAGAATTCGAAGTAATCATGACTACTGGGTTGCCACACTCTTAGATCCCCCAAACTTTTCGATCAACCTTTTCATTTTAATAAAGACCAAAAAAATGGTCATTTTTGAAATTATAAGCATTAGCAGGTTGTTAGAAACTGAAATCAAACAGTTTTCAACTCAAAACTTTATTCTAGGTGATGTTACATTTTCACATAGGACCCCTTGTTCGAAAGGAGCTTCTGAACTCTCTCGTCCATTGAATTTGTCAGGTTTTGGATGGTTTCTGCTTCAATTGTTTTGCATGAGGACAGAATACCCTCCCAGAGCTGTTGCTTAGATGTGAACTGCCTCCCGCCATCATAGACACTCCTTTTAATGATGCTCCAAAGGTTCTGAATGGGGTAGAGGTCAGGGGAGCATGGGGGTCACACCATAAGTTTGTCCCCTTTTATGCCCATATCAGCCAGAGATGCAGATGTTTTATGTGCAGCATGAGATGGTGCATTATCATGCAGAAAAATGATCTTGCTGTGAAATACACGGTTCTTCTTCTTGAACCATGGCAGGAAGTGCTGTTTGAGAAAATCCACATACATTATGGAGTTCATCTTTAGCGCCTTCAGGGATCCTAAAGGGGCCGACAATCTCTCTCCCCATGATTCCAGCCCAAAACATTACTCCACCTCCTCCTTGTTGGCGCTGTAGCCGTGTTTGCGTGGGGTGTCCATCAACCAGCCATCCTCCACTCCATCCATCTGGACCATCGAGCGCTGCACGGCACTCATCCGTGAACAAAACAGTTTTGAAATCAGTCTTCATGTAATGTTTGGCCCACTGGAGCCGTTTCTGCTTGTGTGAAGTGGATAGAGGAGGTCGACAGGATGGCGTATGCACAGCTGCAAACCTCTGAAGGACCCTGCATCTTGTTGTTCGGGGGACGTTGGAGGCACAAGCAGCTTCAAAAACTTGTCTGCTGCTATGACAAGGCTTTTTTGCCGCTGCTCTTTCAACCTGACGTAATTGCCTGTAGGAAAGAGTCCTCAATTTGCCCTTATCAGCACGCACACGTGTGTACTGTGAATCAGCTACATACTTCTTGATTGCCAAGACACTTCATCCTGATCATCGCACAATGTTGATTGTAGTCATGCCTTGACCTAAACACTCCACAATTTGTTGCTTCTCAGCAGCCGACACATCCTTTTTCTTTCCCATTTTGGCAGAAAATGTAGGCTGCTTAATAATGTGAGAGAGCCTTCTTAAGTAGTCTTGCCTTTCATTGGACACACCTGCCAAACTAATTATCACAGGTGTCTGCAATTGCTTACAGTGATATAAAGAGCCCTGACACACATCACCATCAATGAGTTTAACTGACAAACAAACAAATTCTTCCCTTATCACTCCTAAACACTTTTTGCATAATAATTTGGAACGCGGTGTACATGTGCTTTTCCACAAAACACCAGCGGTTCACATAGTGAATCTTACAGTTCTAACTTGCCAACCGTGGTCTGTATGGAATTGTTCAATAAAGGGCCCAAAATTAAGATAACATAGATGGGAGAGGTCTCTATGAATAGGAATTCCTAAGTATTTGATACCCTGTGAGGGCCAGGCAAAGGGAAAGTTGGACTGGATGGAATCCTATATGGATTTGGGGAGGGAGACATCGAGGGCCTCAGACTTCGCTGCATTGATTTTAAAATTTGACCATGTAACAAAGTGATCTATTTCAGCCATAACAGCATGGATGGATATATGTGATTGAGTGATATATACTAGGACATCATCAGCAAATAGAGAGCACTTGTACTCGGTGCCTCCCACCTCAATCCACCTAATATTGGGGTTATGGCGAATTGATGAGAGCAGGTGCTCCGTCACTAGGATGTATAAGAGAGGGGACAGAGGACATCCCTGCCTTGTCCCATTGGTGATTGTGAAAGGTGATGAAAATGTTCTGACGCACCCCCTGGGCCTTGGGACACCCGGAGCCGGACCCTTTTTGGTGGATGCTGGTGGTTGTAGTCTTCGTGGCGGCGACCCGGTTCCGTGGCTCAGGGCGGTCAAACCAGTGGCGGAACTATTTATGTGGTTTTGATGTTTAAATGTCCGACTACGCCACCCGTGGATTGCGGTCAGAGTGAACCGCCGCTACAGGGCAGACCGCTGAGGCTGGTGTTGTGGGTGCAGCAGAGCGTAGCATAACTCCCCACGGGAGGAGTATAGCCTCAGGGCAGTGTATGCGGAGGATGGGGGTGATGGTGCAGGGCAGCAGCAGTAACGACACGGAGTCAGTGATGCAGTCCAGGGCCTTTACTCACAGTTCTTATTATCCAGACCACGTCTGCAGGTAACGGCTGCCCACGTCGTACTGTGCTCACCAGGTGAGGGGCTCAGACAACTCCCAGATAACTTTGGAGCGCTTCACAGGACCCCCTTTGTGTGTCCTTTGTCTGGCCTTTCTTACCAACACTTCTGTCCGGCTGCCTCGGGCCTCCTCTTGGTAAACTTGGTGCCAGTTTCCCTGACCCTATGTGGTGCCTTCCTAGCGGGTGTAGCGAGGGGCTGCGCCACATAAAATGTCAGAGCTTCCGGTTTCTAGCTGAGGGTCGTTTCCTGCCTCCACTAGTTCGGGGACCGGTCTCCCCCTTTGGCCTGACCCCTCCACGCAGGTGGATTCGGGAGTGCGGTGGCGACTCGCCCGTCCGCACCCCTGGGATCCCTTCATTCCTCGTTCCTGGAGCCTTCTCCGCTCCTCTTCCTTCCTTCTCCCTCTTCCAGGCCTGGGCCTCTGTTACTAGGCCAGCCTCCGGAGCAGAGCTCATGCAGAGCCCCTGCTCCCTGCCACTTCTGCTCAGACTTCTCTGCACTGAACTAAGATGGTGCCCACCTTTTATACTCCCTTCTCAATGCACCCAGGAACTGCTTCCTCCCTGCTCCTGCACTACAGGGTTCCCCTTCCTCAGTGTTCCCTCCCCCCACTCCAGCCAGGGACAGGGACTGTTGTGCCCATCTCAGGGGCATATTGGTCGCCCTGCCCCACGGCAATGTGGTGTAATGCATGCAGGTGTCGGGTCCTGATCCACACTCCATCCTTACCTGAGAGTGAGATATCACACCTCTGGGTGAGGTGCAATACGTCTGTAGCAACCGAGCCCTCAGGGTGCTACAGTTCCATTTATCTTCAGCCTAGGTGACGTATTGCGATACAGGGCCGTGATTTTGGCTATAAAAGGGTCCCCTAGACCCCTACCCCAAGCTTTTTAAGAGAATCATATATGGCGTGCCAGGAGACTCTATGGAATGCTTTCTCAGCATCCAACGAGAGTATCTAATTACAAATTTTTAACTGCATCTAGCCCAGGAAATACTTTGTGCCTAGTAGCAGTGTCTGCTAGTCAGTGGATTATCCCGGCTGTTAAGCAAGCTACACCACCTGTAGTTTAGACACTTAATTTTTTCAAAGGAAATGCTTCGGGACCATGGGATACTCAGTGAAGAGCATCAGGAGGCACCCCAAGGCATAGGGGCTGGGACTGGCAGTAGGATGCCTTGCGGTGGACAGCCGAGCTCGATCCTTATAAAAGCTTTTTAACTGCAGCAGCTTTAGTGGACGCTACTGGAGCTGGAATTACGCGGCTGCTGGCATGAGACTTGCCCTCCAATAGATCCTTGTAAATGGATTTAAAGTGTATTCATTCAAATTAGAGAGACAATTTAAATTAAAAAGCTTAGAGCTGCCTCCACCACAGGGGGGCTCGCTCGACCCACCAGTGGACAGGCACCAGTATTGGGAGAGGGGGGCTGGCCATCAGGGTTCACCGCGGCTCTGGCACAAACCCAGCGACACGGAGGTGGCACGGGCAGGAGCGGACTGGCCGTGTCGGCTTCTCACTTTTTGGATTTTAGAAGGGCATGACATGCCTATATCTGTGTCTCCCCCTCCTTTTACTCCTCCACCTCTTTTCTTTTCGCATGACTATATGTACTTGTCACTTTTCCATGTGTTAGTTATGTCTTCTGAGCAGTTTGTCAGCTTTTGGACACCTTTGAAGGTGTTTTCTATGTGTTTCTATGTGTTTTTGTTTGCCTGCCATTGGTTTTAACGGTGTTCGAAGGTGTTCGACGAACAGTTCGGCGAACACACGGGTGTTCGACGAACCGAACCGAACTCGAACACTACGGGGGTGGCTCAACACTAGTGCACAGAGACCTGAAGCCGGAAAAGTAAGTGCCCCCGTAGTATAATAAAGTGGGGAAAGTTGTCATTTATTATCATTCAGTCTGTGAGGCTAAAACCATCTTCTCTTTTGCAGCCTCCTGATTACATCTACTGGACATATTAAAGTTACCGAGTTTGGGATTTCAAAACTTGGTCTAATGATACCGAAAACCAACACCTACAAGGAATTAGCAGTGGACATCTCCAGAGAGTTCCAGGACCGTGAGGTCAGCATCACCTACAAGAACTTAGCTTGTTATTTGTAAATCTCATCACACTATTGTCTCTTCTCTACGTTCTTCCTTTCTAGAGAACTTTTCCACTAATATTTTATCTTCTGCATTGTGTTTTAATGATGATATCTTGTCATAATAATTGTTTCATCGATTCTCATCTCTATGTTCTGTTGGTTTCCAATTCTGTGGCACCCCATGTTACATAGCCCCAGAGATCATCCTGAAAGAAGGCTATGGAAGACCTGTTGACTGGTGGTCATTGGGGATCATCCTGTATAAATTCCTGCTGGGATGTGTACCATTTGATGCTGATTCCCTCACTGAGCTTTATAAAAGGGTTGTCATTGGTGAGTAGAATAAACCGATCATTGCGTTGATTGGTTACATTTGTTTAGTTATTTCCTTTGCTTTATGTTACAGTCCAGTAAAGAGGTTTTATTTTCTGTAATTTTCTATGTAACAGGAGAACTAATTTGGAATTGTGATCGCGCTCCACCCCTGGATGCTCAGAATCTCATCACTGAGCTGCTCAGAAGAAATCCTGTGCGTAGACTTGGGACAGGTAACAGATATACTAGTATTAATATTCCCTTATTAGACCAAGGACATATCGCTCATGTCCATGAAGATCAGCATTTCTCTATCAGCTCATCTACTGTATTTCTACTTCTCCACACTAAGACTTTCAGTTTATTTCCTTCATGTCGGCTCAGTTTTGTCATTAGTTCAGATTACGATAAACTGTTCAGATATGGAGCCATCCCTGACTATGTCCGCATCACTTTTGTTTTTCTTTTTCTAGGAGGAGCATTTGAGATCAAGGTTCATCCATTCCTGAGTGACTTGGACTTTGACAACATTCTGAGCCAGGAGCTGGAGTATGTTCCTCAGCTTGTTTCAGACGCAGACACCAGCTTATTTATCAGTAAGTAGAAGGAGACGTCATCTAGACTAAGCGACTGTTTGTCTCATCTTCCCTAATATGTGATCATCTGTTCCCATTAATATTAGGGATAAATAGTGACTGTGTTATACTGACAACCTCTAATAATACTTCATTACCTATTTCTTGTAGATCATTCTGATATAAACAAACATCTGGTCTCAAAGGATGAGGAAGGCACAAGTGAGAACAATGAGAGCCTTGACTTCCAAAATTTTACGTCATCTTCTGAAAAGCTTTGTAAAGTAAGTATGTGATTAATAAATCCAAAATATGTAAAAAAAAATTAAAAAAACTCTAAAAGCACATAAAAAAAATATTTTATATCTTATTTTTATCCGTATTTAGCTCTGTATCATCGCTACCAGAATGGTGAACAATGAGGATCCCAATGCCCCTCCAGAGTATACACCAGAAACCAACACAAACATCTCAGAAATGTGAGTAGATTATAAAGGGTCATTACTTCATTACTGGGAGTTCCAGGCTGATCTATGTACACAACACCAAATATAGGACATAAATATCAGAATATCAAATGCAGCATTCACCGCTTCATGGTTAACGGTCATTGTACTTTTGGCTTCAGAAAATGCAGAAGATAACAGCCCATAATTGTGGCAGGTCATGCATTTTTAGCACTGCCTACTCTGTAGGAGAGCTGTAGTATTACTTGCCAGCCATTCTTGGTAGTTGTGTTCTGATCCATGGAAGGTAGTTTTGAGCAGAAAACCTTCCCCACTATGACAGTCATATGTCCTATTAGGCCTTATAGTCAGTGTTCTTATAGTGAGACAACCCATTTTATACTGTGTTTACTTACGATTTACATGTTTTTCTTCTTCAAACAGGCAGAAAGAATCTGTTCCTGTATGTAATACAGACTATGCTGTTACCATTTTGCCACCCTCGTCCCCATTGCCAGGTATGTACATGTCTACAGCACCAACAATGTGAATGTTGACTTCAAGGCTCAAATATTTCCACATGGTTTTTCTGGTCTACTATGTTATCCATGTTTCATGGATCTCAGCTATGTTGACCATGGGTTCGTACTGTATCCCTATTTCCCTAATTTTGTACAGGAGTTTTTTTTCATGTATTCTGTATATTACGTTGCATCATCTATTAACCTAGTGAGATATAGCGACTGTGTTATACTGACACCCTCTAACAATCCTTCCTTACCTATGTCTTGTAGATCACTCTGATGAAAACAACCATCTGGTCTCAGAGGATAAGGAGGGCACAAGTGAGGACGATGAGAACTTTATCTTCCGAATATTTGCATCATCATCTTCTGAGAGGCTTTCTAAAGTAAGTATGTGATCGATAAATCCAAAATATGTACAAAAAAAGGATCTATAAAATTAAAAAGTATATATATTTAATAACTTATTGTTATCCACATTTAGCACTCTACCACCACTAACGGGATGGTGAACAACGAGGATCCCAAGGCCCCTCCAGAGTGTACACCAGAATCCAACACAAACATCTCAGAAATGTGAGTAGATTATGGGGTCATTACTGGGAGCTCCAGGCTGATATATGTGCACAACACCAAATATAGGACATAAATACCATAATATCAAATGCAGCATCCACCGCCCCATGGTTATGGGTCATTGTGCTTTCAGCTTTCGGAATTGTTGGAGATAACAGCCCATAATTGTGGCCGGTCATGCACTTTTAGTGCTGCCCTCACTGTAGGAGAGATGTAGTATGAAATGCCGGCCATTCTTGGTAGTTGTTTTCCTCTCAGCTCTCTATAAAAGGTAGTCTTGAGCAGAAGACCTTCCCCACTATGACAGTCATATGTCCTACTAGGCCTTATAGTCGGTGTTCTTCTAGTGAGACAACCCCTTTTATACGGAGTTTACTTGAGATTTACATGTTTTTCTTCTTCAAACAGGCAGAAAGTATCTGTTCCTGTATGTAATACAGACGATGCTGTTACCATCTTGCCACCCTCGTCCCCATTGCCAGGTATGTACATGTCTACAGCACCAACAATGTGAATGTTGACTTCAAGGCTCAAATATTCCCACATGGTTTTATACAATACTATAGGTCTCTTATGTTATCCATATTATGACAAAGCAGATCCTATAAGAATATATTGTTACTGATTTTTTTTTTAAATTTTTCATCAGAATTTCCATCAGAAAATGGAAAAAATGGGAAAAAGAGACGAGGTAAGTGTGAGAATCAACTCCTTGTTGTGTGATGTCAGTGAGAATAATTCATGTGGAGTAGATGTCATCTGTCAGTGATGGGATTGTCACATGTATGATTGCTGACAATGACCCCTGACCTCTGTATGATAATATTCCTCTGCCGTCCGGCCACAGTGACTGCACAGCATTATCATGTAATATGGAGTCCCATCACTTACATTATATTTATTTCTCTTGTCATAGGTTCCATCTTCCGCCGGATCTTATCATCCTGCCGGCGTGGATTATCCAGGGCTGCTCGCACATTTGCATGCTGTCACTGTTGCCCTAAAACCATCTAAAAGACGGGACACCTAAGCATCTAGCGCCCTGAAGTCCAGCAGATCCACCATCACTACTGGAGCCGTATAGAAGGACCTTCACCATCTACCTGTGGCCTTCTGACTGGTCAACCTGGACAAGTTTCAGTAACGCCTCTGTCATCGGGCTCCGCAGTATTCATACTGCTCGTCTGACTTGTCATTTACTGATCACCTGGTATCTGACCTCGGCTATCTTCCTGACTTTGATTTAGTCTTTTGATAATGTTCACGATTTTATTCACCCCATTATTAATTAAAAAAAAGTAAAATCTGTTACTGTTGCTCTGATTCCTTTTTGTCTTGAATTCACAAATACTTGTAACTCACTAATTGCTCTTCTTCTCACTAAATGTATTTCTCATTATCCTTAATGCAGCAGTCAGCCTCATATTTCTGTCCAGCAGTTACACTGGTGCCTCCACCCTGTACCAGTCATTACACTCATCCACAAACCTCTCCACACTGCTGCACAGTCCTGCATCTCTACCATATCTACACTCCAATGAGCTAAGATTAACATCCTCCATAATCAGGACCTCCCACTCTCATGTCCAAGACATTTTCTCTGCTGCACCAGCTCTCAGGAGTGCACTACTGCAGGCAATCAGGTTCATTCCCACTATCAGAGATTTTAAGTGTGCAGTAGAAACAGATTATTTGTGGCAGGACTATCAAATCACCTCACTATTCTAAGTTTTTCCTACAGCACTCAGTAGCACTTAATATTTGTACATATACAGATAATGGTTGGTGACTGGTTCATGCAGCCTTAATTCCACAAAGATAGAAATAAAAGGTCAACATGTTTCATACATCCAAACCATCCTTAATCATGGAAGAAAAACATAATTTTAAGTTCCCACTATGAATATTTGGTGAAATATCACAGCTGTGTATTTTCACAGCACAAAGAACGCATCTTACAGATCAGCAAATCACAGTGTGCTGACGCTTAGTGTTGTAGTTTTGAACAACACCATTCATTTTATCATATAATGTGTTGAAAAATAAGAAAAAATGCCAGGTTTGGGTTCCTTCATTTTACAGTGTGTATTGTGTTGTAAAAACAAACTGACAAAATGATTCAGAGTCAGTAGTACGATTACTGTGATACCAAACTTATAAGGTTTATATATATATATATATATATATATATATATATATATATATATATATATATATATACAGTGTTTAGCATAAATCAGTACACCCAAATAGATTTGTCAGCAAACCTGTAGTTTCCTTTCAGAATCATCATTTTATATGGGATACCATACTACAAAATACTCTCGCAAATTTGAGCCATTGAATGCAAACAAGATTTGGTATTTTGCAGACCCCAAAAAAGTAATTTTCTTAACAAACTCATTCAAGATCATGTTTCAAAAATGAGAACATCCCAGTAACAGTCTTAAGAGAAAAGCTAAGTTTAGACAACAAAATTCTAATTAACAAGAACTGAACCACAGGTAAGTGTAATTATTCATTAAACAGATGTCCAGCAGACAGGTGTCTGTAAAAGGAAGTTACTTAATAAAGAAAACTCCTTCCCATTTCATGCTATCAGCAATGGCACCACATAGAAGGGAAATGTCACAAAACCTGAGAAAGAAAATAATTTCTTTGCAATAAAAGTGAAGTCTACAAGAAGATCAGCAAAACTTTACTTATCAGTCAGAATACTGTAGCAAAAGTGATGCAAAACTATAACAAAGATGGAACTGCAACCATCTTACAGAGACGTCCAGGCCGACTATGGAAGTTAACACCTAAACAAAAGCGTCCTCTGATGAGAAGGGTAAGTGGCACCACATAGAAGAGAAATGTCACAAGACATTTCTGAGAAAGAAAATAATTTCTTTACAAAAAATGTGAAGTCTACAAGAAGATCAGCAAAGCTTTTCTTATCAGTCAGATGGAAGTTAACATCTAAACAAAAGCATCTTGTGATGAGAAGAAAATCGACAGGCAAATTCATTGCTATTAGCTGAAGAAGTAGAAAGCCAAACTAGGGTGAGTGTTTTCCATGACACGACACGGTGTACACTGCAAATGAATGGCATTCATGAGTGTCCTCCACAAAGGAAGCCTCTCTCCCTTAAAGCCCATGAACAATAAAAGTCCGTCTACAATTTGCCAGGGTCCATGCTTAAAACTATGAGGACTACCGGGACTCTATACTGTGTATGTGCATCTTATGTGTATGTCCGTATTTTATGTTTGTGTGCACTATGTATATGCATACGTTAAAATGTGTATAGAGTATTAGCATGTGCAAATTTTATATGTGTGCCTAATATAAATATACATGGAAATGTATATGTAGGTGGTGCCTGATGGAGGGTGGGGGGCCCAGATCAGAAGTCCTGATTAAGGGCCCTTCACTGTCATTGTCTGCCCCTTATATAAACAGTAAAATCTCCTTTAATAACTGGACTTCCATTGGGGTGGACTTCTCATAGATGGCCAGTATGCATACTATATTGTGAATCTGGGCATCTCTCACAGAAAATCTGATCTGGATATGAGGGTGGTCTTCTATAAGCGGTGATGTTTTGGAGAGATTTATGGAAAAGTCCCAATGCTTATCCATCGATCTGGTAATTTGAGTAAAATATTTGTGTTGATAACTGACCACAAAGTCACAAAATATGTAAGATTTGGCATAACCTGGTTCATTTTTCAAAAAGTTATGCTCAATTTTTTTAGCACCAAGTTTTGTTGCTTTTTTGTAGACTTATACTTAGGCTGAGTTCACACGATGCGTTTTTCATGCGTTTCCGCAGCGTTTTTGCAGTTGCGGAAACGCCGCGGAAACGCATGAAAAACGCATGGTAGAAGGGCAGCAATGTTCCCCAATGGAAATCCGCATGTGCTGTGCCCATGATGCGGATTTTTCCGCAGCGTAAACGCTGCGGTCAAAAGTCCGCAGCATGTCAATTAATTTTGCGGAAACGCTGCTCTTTTGCCGCCATTGACTTGCATTAGACCGCATGGAATCCGCATCACTGTATATGTTGATGCGCTTTTCATGTGGTCTAATGTGCGGATGGTACCCGGGTGTGGATGAGAGGACTCTCATCCAGACCCAGGTACCATTAAAAAAAAAGAATAAAATAAAAAATATATATATTCTCACCTTCTGACGGCCCGCGCTGCGTCCTGCTGGCTTCCCGGGCACTTCGCGGTTGAATGAAGGACCTTCGCTGACGTCAGAGTCATGTGATGGGTCACGTGATGCTGACGTCGGAAGGTCCTAAAGTCTTCACTGCCGGCAGCCGGGACCGATGAAGCAGGACACCGGGGGCCATCAGAGGGTAAAGTATAGATTTATTTTTTATTTTTTGACATTCACACACTATATAAATCCATGCCGGTTGCATGGATTTATATAGTGTAAAGTTGACAAGCACTTTCCAAGTGATGCTAAAATCGCTTGGGAAGCGCTTGTCAACCCGCATGCGGAAATGAAAGTGAAGACCGCTTCATTTCCGCATGTCCCTGGCAGGAAACCGCATGTACAATCCGCATGCTTTTTTTCCTGCCAGAGAGATGCAGAAACGCTCACGAAAAAATCCTGAGCATTTCTGCATCGTGTGCACATACCCTAACTTAGTATATTGTGTGAGAATTAAATAAATTATGAATTAGTTGGCGCATTTTACCACACTCTGGGGGTCCCTGACAGTCCTTCTTTACAGGCCCTGTAGTGATGCCAATGTAAACTTCCAAGTGACCGCGCAGTCAATTGACGCGCCCCTGGGCCTGCTGTGTCGTGCAGCATCGCGCGCACGGGGGCTTACCCGGAGCCGGATCAGATGGGGGTAGTAGTCTTGTGGCGGTGACCCGGTCCGTGCCCAGGGAGTCAAACTGAGCGGCAGTCTTTAGCAGTAGATGTTAGAATGTTCGACTACGCCACCCGTGGATTGCGGTCACGGGACCGCCGCTGCACGGCAGTCCGCTGAGGCCGGTGTTGTTTGTGCAGCTGAGAATGAGATGACTCCCCACGGGAGGAGTATGGCCTCAGGGCAGATCTGTTAGAGATGATGATGGGAGTGATGGTGCGGGTGTCCCAGTGCTGAGGGTGCAGGTGTGACGGCAGGAACACAGAGGCGGGAAGTGCAGTTTCAAAAGCTTTACTCACAGTTCTTTATCAGATCCTTGTGCACAGTAGGACCACCCGAGCCGTGCTGCGTCCACCAGGTCAGGGACTCGGCCAACTCCCAGGCGATTCCAGAGCGTGGTCCAGAGCTCCCCTCTCTTCCTTCCTACTGGCCGTCCTCACCAGGGACCCACCTATGTCCGGCTTCCTCGGGCCTTATGGGGCAAAACCTCTCTCCGGCTTTCCTGACCCTATGTGGCGTGCCTTCCTGGTGGATGTGGCGAGGGGTCGTGCCAAAGCTTGACCACGACCTCCGGTTCCTGGCTAAGGATGATTGACCTCCACCAGTTTGGGATCCGGTACCCTTCTCTGCCAACCCTTCACCCGTTTTAGTTCACTCGTGGGATCTCAGGGTTCCTTCTGCTTGCGTCTCTGGGCCTTTCCTTGTGTTTCTCCTCTTCCTTCTCTCCTCTCTCTGCTTCAGGCCTAGCTCTGGAGCTGGGCCCAGACGGAGCCACAGCTCCCCCTCAGCCCTCTCTGGCTGAGCTCCTCTCTCCACTCCTCCAGGCTGAACAGACCCTGTCTAAAGATGGTGCCCACCTTATATACTCCCTCTGACACCCGAGCCCAGGTGACTAGCACCCAATGGGCTCCTACCTATGCCCAGAGTCCCTCCCCTATCTGCTCCTACACTACTGGGATGTTCCCCCCCCCCCCCACTCCAGCCAGGGACAGACGCTGTCGTACCTGCACATCTATCTGGTGGGAGTACCGTTGTTCTGTCCCCCGGAAATGGGGTGAGTGTAGTGCATGCAGCTATCTGAGCTCTGTCCCACACTCCATCCTTACCCGGGAGTGGAATACCACACCTCTGGTTTGAGGTGCAATACCCCTGTAGCAGCCGAGTCCTCGGGGTGCTACACAATCACTGTCACGAATGCAGGACAACCTATGGTTAGCTAATTTTTGGGAAATCCTTATAACAAAAGGGGATTGAAAATATTTACAATTATTTTAAAAGCATTAAAAAAAACAGACCCAATACTTATAATTAGTTTGTTGAAAGTAGTCTAATTAAAGGGAGCTGAAAGGATTAGAGATTATGAACCCGATTCACCAGTGTTTTTGCCAGAAAACTGGCATAAAGCTCTTGAAAAGTTGCAAAGTTTTGTGACTTTTCCCATTTTCACATAATTTTAACTTCTTTAAAGCCCAAGACGTAGTGATACGTATCTGCGCCCTGGGACTTAAGAGCCTGATACGTATTAGTACATCTTTGCGATCGCGCCCGCACACAAGCTGTGCGGGCGTGATCGCCGCCGGGTGTCAACTGATTGTCACAGCTGACACCCGGTGCTATGTGCTGGGAGAGGTCCCGCACATTAACCCCCGCAATGCTGGGATCAAAGTCGTTCGCAGCATTGCGGGGGCAAGGGGAGGTGATCGGGAAAGTCACCTCTCCTGCCGGCGTCCAGCAATGTGTGCCGCGGCTACCCGGATGTTGCCATGATGACCCGATTCACTGAGGGTTGCAGTTTTAAGAATGGTGTCACTTTTGGGTATTTTCAGTCATAAAGACCCCTCAAAGTGACTTCAAATGTGATGCGGTCCCTAATAAAATGGTTTTGTAAATTTTGTTGGAAAAATGAGAAATCGCTGGTCAATTTTAACCCTTATAGCTCCCTAATAAAAATAAATTTGGGTTCCAAAATTGTGCTGATGTAAAGTAGACATATGGGAAATGTTATTTATTAACTTTTTTTGTGTGACATATCTCTCCGATTTAAGGGGATAAAAATTCAAATTTGGAAAATTGCAAAATTTTCACAATTTTCGCCAAATATCTGTTTTTTTTCACAAATAAACACAAGTGATATCGAAGAAATTTTACCACAATCATAAAGTACAATATGTCATGAAAAAATATTCTCAGAACCAGGGGGGTCAGAATTGTAAAAATTGGCCTTCTCATTAACGTGCAAACCACTTTGGGTTGTAAAGGGGTTAAGGACTCTACCTGCATATACAGTCATGGCGGAAAGTGCTGGCACCCTTGAAATTGTTTCAGAAAATTACACATGTTTTATTACACGCATGTTTATTTCCTTTGTGTTTATTGGAACAACACAAAAAAACTGAGAAAAAAAAGGCAAATTGGACATAATTTCACACAAAACTCCAAAAATGGGCCGGAATACATATATATATTTTTGATGGGACAACACTGAAGATGCGACACTTTGATACAATGTACAGTAGTCAGTGTACAGCTTGTTTAACTGTAAATTTGGTGTGCCTGCAAAATAACTCAACACACAGCCATTAATGTCTAAACCGCTGGCAACAAAAGTGAGTACACCCCTAAGTGTGTTCTCAGCTGATGTTATTTGTTGGTTTTTGTTTGCATCCCGAACAATTTTCTTGGCAGTTGTGGCTGAAATTTTTGTTGGTCTACCTGACTGTGGTTTGGTTTTTACAGAGCATCTGATTTTCCATTTGTTAATCACAGTTTGAACACTGCAGACTGGCATTATCAATTCCTGGGATATCTTTTTGTATCCCTTTCCTGTGTTATACTCTTTTTGCCTCCCTTTCCTGTGTTATACAGTTCAACTACCTTTTCCCGTAGATCCGTTGATAATTCTTTTGCTTTCCCCATCTCAAAATCCAGAAACGTCAGTGGCTGGATCCCAGAAACTCACTCAGCTTTATGCACACACACTGATTACAAGCAAACAGGTCATAGGTGAGGATGTTACCTTTAGTAGCCATTCCAACCCATTTGTGTCAAATTCTGTGCATGCTATCAGGCCAAAATCACCAGGGTATGTGAACTTTTTGATCAGGATTATTTGGATGTTTTTGGTTGTCATTAGTGATGAGCGAGCACTAAAATGCTCGAGTACTCGTTGCTCGGGTCGAGCAAATTGAAATACTCGGGTGCTCAACCCGAGCAATGAGCCCAATATAAGTCTAGGGAAAACTTGAGAATTTTTCAGGTGGCTCCCCACGGCGGTCTGCAGAGGGCCTAAAAATTGCCCAAATCGATGGGAACTGTGCTCAAATGACATGGGAACAGCATGGGGAAGACCCCTGGAAGCATCTCTGACTCCCAGATCACTGCTGTCAACAACGTCGTCAGAGTATTACGCCACTTTTACGGCATAAGGAACATCCTTTCCAGGGTGACGACTTGTATATAAGGCAAAATAAATAAACAAAAACAAAAATACTCCTACACACCTTGGGCTATGTTCACACGTAGCATTTTTGACACGTTTTTGCACTTTTGCATTGCTTTCAACCAAGACAAATGCATTCACCAGGAAATGTCATTTTAACATTTTACAACCTTATCTGGCCATGTGGTGTGTGACACATCATCAGACACATGCATACAGTGCTGAAAAGACATGGGAACAGCAAGGGGAAGACCTCTGGAAACATCTCTGACTCCCAGGTCACTGCCTAAATGTGTGCCCATCATAAGTGATCCTTGGCACATGCGAAGATGCCTCCCGCCATGCACCTGTCATTGCAGACTTGCAACAATCACCGTCCACGTCCTTGTCCCACTGCAGTGTTCAGTTGTCCCTACCCCATTCCTTGGAATGGAAGCACAAGAATGCCGGCAGCCACCCACCCACAGGCTGCAATACTATACTGCCAAATTTTTGACAGCTGCTTGCACTTGAAATGTGGCCTTTTAGGCTCGTGGAGGCGGAAGCTTTTCATAACCTCATGCCGGCGGCGGCCGGGTGTCCATACTCGGTCCCCAGCCGCCACTATATTTCCCGGTATCGCCTCCGCCTTCCACAAGCACGGGTCCCATAACATTACCCGTGCCCTCCCCAGTGCACTTACTGGGAAGGACCGCCTAACCACAAACACGTGGACAGGTGAATGTGGCCAGGGACGGTACGGAGCCAGTCCACAACTTTTTTTTCTAAGAGTTGTATTTAGCTCGGTGAAAGGACTGGCATAGAGGGAAACCGTATCTACCCTGCATGTCATTTCTCCCAGAAAATCCTGTAATTGAGCTTGTTGCAGAAGCAATGGCAGCCCATCCAACATCAACTCGCACTTGTCAATGGTGCTTTAACACACACACATCTTTCTTTGCGCATTTAATTTCTTTAATACAGAGTTGGAAAATGGCCTGATCCGAAATGCGTTTTGAGAAATAACATGCAAAAGCATGGCCGATATGCATTAAAAAAGCAGCCATAGAGTGTGCGGGAACCTTCCCCCACACTTTTCTTAGCCAGGGCTGCTTTTCGGCAGGGTTGGACGGGCCCACCAGAGAACCGGAGACTCCTCCGGCGGGCCCTTGCTTCTCCTTCAGGAGAGTTCATAGTGCAGAGGTGAGGCCATGATGATGATAGAGGCCATCATCTGCTTAGTTTTCTGTTACTTGGAATGCAATTGCAAGTATGCAGCCAGCCACCCACCCACCCACAGGCCGCAACACTAAACTGACAGATTTCTGGGCAGCTCTTTGCACTTGAAATATGGCCTTTTAAGCTTGTGGAGGTGGAAACTTTTCACAACCTCATGCAGGCGGCGGCCGGGTGTCCATACTCGGTCCCTAGCCGCCAGTATTTTTCCCGGTATCACCTTCGCCTTCCACAAGCATGGGTCCCACAACATTACACATGCCCTACCCAGTGCACTTACTAAGAAGGACTGCCTAACCACAAACACGTGGACAGGTGAATGTGGCCAGGGACGGTACGGAGCCAGTCCACAACTTTTTTTGATAAGAGTTGTATTTAGCTCAGTGAAAGGACTGGCATAGAGGGAAACCGTATCTACCCTGCGTGTCATTTCTCCCAGGAAGTCCTCTAAAGCTGCTTGCACTTGAAATGTGGCCTGAACATTACTGCTGGTACTTTTCTGTGGGAATTTTCTTGCCTCCTACCAGCCTGGAATATTTCCAGCAAACTATGGTACAACACTATGGTATTAACACTGCCCCCAGTACCAGTAGCGAAGCCATCCTCAATTTTCTTCTCTGGAATTTTATTTGGTAGACTGAGTGGCTGCCCAAATACATTTTCTCACAAAGGAGCTGATGATAGAGTGGCAGTAGGTTCAAGTTTCTCCAGCCTGTTAGATATTAGAGGGTGAACGGCAGCACATTGGATCAGTGGTTAGCACTGAAGTCTTGCAGCACTGGGATCCTGGGTTCAAATCCCAGCAAGGACAACATCTGCAAGAAATTTGTATGTTCTCCCCATGTTTGCGTGTGTTTCCTCCTCAGTAAAAATAGAGTGTCCTGGAATCTTCCCACACACTTTTCTTAGCCAGGACTGCTTCTCGGCAGGGTTGGACAGTCCCACCAGAGAATTCTCTGGTGTGCCTTGGCTTCTACCTCAGGAGAGTTCATGATAGCGCTAACTTTGCAGCTGCTATGGGGCTCTTGAGCGGGTGAGAAAGGTTAGCTCTCAGAAACAAATCCTCTGGTGGGCACAATGTTTTTCAATCTGAAACAGCTTCTCAGTAGGAGTTGTATTTCACCACAGACATATTCTTTAGCTCTGTGAAAGGACTGGCATAGAGGGAAACCTTATCTACCCCGGTTGTCATTTCTCCGTCACCAGGTTCCGCCCATTGTAACACACGACCATGCCTGGCTGTATATTCAGCGGTGAGAGCCACAGATCAAGCTGCTGTGTTACAGCTTTCAACAACTATGCAGCGCTGGGCGGTTTGTCAATTAAGCATTAAGCATGTTATCTTCAGCACAGCCTGTTGCTGTTTGGCCAAGGCAGTGCTGCAGTGCTGTCAGCTTGTGACTGATGTGGTCATTTCGGAGATGGAGGAGGAGGTGCATGAGCTGAACAATGTGGTTACATTGAGGTTAAATTGGTGATGCTGTTTTTTATACTAAAGAAAGATCCTATTGTTATGGTTTTTTATGTTATTTTTTATGAGAAATGCATTCACCGGGAAATGTCATTTTAACATTTTACAACCTCATCTGGCAATGTGGTGTCATCAGACACATCCTGTTTTATTTATGATGGAGGGACTCTGAAAGTCATAAAGCCTATTTTTATAGGGACATCAGACGGCCCTTACTATTCTTAAAAGGCCAGCAGTCGGCCCTAGCTATTGTTAGAGAGCCATCAGAGGGCTATGCTTTGTTGTTCCCATTATTAACAAGTGGGTCTCCTATACTGTTATTGCGCATCCAGTGACTGCAAGGGTTGTCAAAAATTTGGACTCAACCTAATACCCCTTTGAAGAGACATAGAGGAGGGTCTCAGTAAAAAAAATGTTCCCATTATAAAGGAGCGGGTCTTCTATAGTGGTAATGCCCATGCTGTGACTGCAAGGGTGGCCAAAATTTTTGAAAAAAAACACTAACAATTTAAAGACACAAAGAGCATGGCCACAGTAACAAGGTACGACATGTTCCCGTTAGAAAGGAGAGGGTCTGCTATACAGTTATAGGGTATGCAGTGAATCCAACGGCTGACAAATTTTAGGAAAAACCCCACTAAGAATTTAAGGACACACAGAGCAGGGCCACAGTAACAAGGTACGACATGTTCCCATTAGAAAGTAGAGGGTCTGCTATACAGTTATATGGTATGCAGTGAATCCAACGGCTGACAAATTTTAATGAAAAACCCCAATAAGAATTTAAAGACACATAGAGCAGGGCCACAGTAACGACAAATTCCCATTAGAAATGATAGAGTCGGATATACTGTTATAGGGTATGCAGTGAGTCCAACGGCTGACAGATTTTAGGAAAATCCCCACTAAGAATTTAAAGACACACAGAGCAGGGCCACAGTAACAAGATATGACATGTTCCCATTAGAAAGGAGAGGGTGTGCTATACAGTTATAGGGTATGCAGTGAGTCCAACGGCTGACCAAGTTTAGGAAAAAACCCACTAAGAATTTAAAGACACATAGACCAGGCCACAGTAATGACAAATTCCCATTAGAAAGGAGGGAGTCTCCCATAGTGTTGGACTATGCAGTGACTTCAAGGGCTGCCAAAAATTTGGAGGCACTTCAATGGCCCTTGGAAAAAATTTTTACCATTAGAAAGGAGCGGGCCTCCTATACTTGTAATACCATGCACTAAGTGTATGGGCTGACAAACATTTACTTCTGGGGGGTATACATGAACATACTGTATAAAAATTTTTTTTTACGGGCATCATAAAAATGTAGCGCCCCGAGGGCTCGGCCGCTACAGGGGTATTGCACCTCTGCCAGAGGTGTGATATTCCACTCCCGGGTAAGGATGGAGTATGGACCAGGGTTCAGTTAGCTGCATACAGCACACTCACCCCATCTCCGAGGGACAGCTCAACGGTGCTCCCATTAGACAGAAATGCAGGCACGACAGACCGTGTCCCTGGCTGGAGTGGGGAGGGGGTAGGAATACCCAGTGATGTAGGAGCAGATAGGGGTTGGTTCCTGAGCGTAAATAGGAGCCCATTGTTTGCTGGTCACCTGGGCTCATGTTCTAGAGGGAGGTATAAAAGGTGGGCACCATCTTAGAACAGTGTTCAGTCAGAGAGAAGAAGTGACAGAGTGGAGGCCTCTGCAAGTGGCTCTGCTCCGTAGGCGGGCCTAGCCTCTGAGGCCCAGCCAGCACAGAGAGAAGAGAAGAAGAGAAGTTCAGTGAGTGGAGTAAGAGAAGGAGTTCAGCCAGAGAGGGCTGACAGGGAGCTGTGGCTCAGTCTGGGCCCAGCTCCACGAGGCAGGCCTAGGGTGAAGGCCAGGAACAGAAAGGAACAAGAACAGAAAGGAACAAGAACAGAAAGGAACAGAAGAGAAAGAGAAAGAGAGAAACAGAAGGGCTCAGGTACAAGACGGCAGAAGGGACCCTAAGAACCCACGAGAATACAGGGTGAAGGGTCAGGCAGATTAAGGATACCGGATCCCAAGTTGGCGGAGGAGAAACAGCCCTCAGCCAAAGACCGGAGGTTGTGATCATTTATTGGTGCGACACCTCATCAAACCTGCTAGGAAGGCACCATATAGGACAGCGGGGAACGGGAACCACGTTTACCCGCACAAGTCCGCGGCAGCTGGACAAAAGTGGGTCACTGGTGAGGCAGGCCAGAGAAAGGATTGAAGGGGTCCTGTGCCATGCTCCTGAACTGCCTGGGGTTGACCGAGCCCCTCACCTGGTGCACGCAGCACGGCTCGGGCGGTCATTGCTGACAGAAGTGACCCGGACTACATGAACTGTGAGTAAAAGACATTGGACTGCAGTACGTTGTCTGTGTACTCTTTCGCTCCTCCAGCACTAACGGCACTGGGACTCTCTGCACCATCACCCCCACCATCCACTACACTGCCCTGGGGCTGCACTCTTCCCGTGGGGAGTCACACTACCTCAGCTGCATACATGATCAGCCCCAGCGGTCTGCCTTGCAGCGGCGGTTCATAATAACCGCAATCCACGGGTGGCGTAGTCGGACATCACTTAGGACTGCTTAAGGACTACCACTGGTCTGACCACCCTGAGCCACTGAACCGGGTCGCCACTACTACCCCCACCGTCTCCCTATTGCCCGGCTCCGAGTGCCCCACGGCCCAGGGGCGAGTCAAACACCCTTTAAAAAAATTATGTGGGTGTTGCATGATGGACCACGGTCACCCTGGTGATATGGTGGTGGAGGATGAGGAGAAGGAGGAGGACAAGAGCAAATAGCCAAAATCAGGAAGCGTATACCCATGTGTGGGTGTGAAAAGGTGCATGGGAATACACCTCCCAAGAAAAGACACTGGATTTGAGTTTATGTTACGCTGCTATCATTCGGTGGTGTTGAGAAGTCTGGCCCAATCCAGCCCTCGTTCATTTTTATAAGAGTCAGCCTGTCCGCATTTTCAGTTAACAGGAGGATGCGCTTATCAGTTATAATTCCACCAGCGGCACTAAAAACCCGATCTGATAAAACGCTGGCGGCAGGGCAGGCCAGGACCTCTAAGGCATAGAGAGCCAGTTCATTCAACATATCTAGCTTGGATTCCCAATATTTATAAGGCACAGAGGAATCACGGAGGACGTTGGTACGGTACGGCAAGGTACTCCCTCAGCATCTTCCCAAACTTTGAACGCCTTGTGAGAGTACCCTGCGCCTCAGGGCCTGTGCGATGGGAGGGTCTGAGAAAACTCTCCCAGAACTTTGACAGTGTTCCCCTGCCTCTGCTGGATTGAAGTTGTGTCTCTCTCGCCTGTACTCCTTGGTTGTCGAACGAAGTGTGCCCTCTGCCTCCAGCGTTTTCAGATGGGAATTTTTTTAATAGTTCCGCAACAAGGGCCTTCTGGTACTGCCTCATTTTTGTACACCTGTCCGCCTCAGGAATAAGAGATATAAAGTTCTCCTTGTAGAGTGGGTCTAGAAGTGTCACCAACCAGTAATCACCTAAAATTTTGAGAATGCGAGGGTCATGGGAAAGGCAGCATAACATAAACTCAGCCATGCGTGCCAGACTACTAACAGGCAAGACTTCCGTGTCCTCACCAAGAGGATGACTGACCATGCTCTCCTCCTCCTCCTCTCTGTCCTCTGGCCATCCACGCTGAACAGACGGTATGACAGCTGTGCAGATAGCACCGTCTATAGTGCATGAAACTAGTTCCTGTCCTTCCTCCTCCTCCTCTTCCTCATTGTCACCCAATCCACGTTGGGATGAGATGAGGCTGGGCTGTGTGTAATCACCCTGTATGGTTAATTGCTCCATCTTATCGTGCTCCGCCTGCAATGCATCATCTTTGATTGTGAGCAGAGAGCGTTTCAGAAGACAGAGAAGCGGGATGGTGAGGCTAATTATGGCGTCATCGCCGCTCACCATCTTGGTGGAGTCCTCAAAGTTTTGGAGGATGATACATATGTCTGACATCCACGTCCACTACTGAGGTCTTATGTGTGGAGTCTGAACTGAATACCGATAGCCTTTTTGATGCTGGTACTCAACAACTGCCCTCTTCTGCTCACAAATCCTTCCCAACATCTGCAATGTAGAGTTCCAACGTGTGGGGACATCACACACCAGTCTGTGAGCCAGAAGCTGCAAACGCTGCTGAAACACTCCAAGGGCGGCGGAAGCTGTAGCTGACTTTCTAAAATGGGCACACAGGCGGCATACTTTAACAAGCAGATCCGGCAGCTCCGGGTAGGATTTGAGTAACTGCTGAACAACGAGGTTAAGCACATGGGCCAGGCATGGTACGTGTGTGAGCTCGCCTCGCCTCAGAGCCGCCACCAGGTCCCGGCCATTGTCACACACGACCATGCCTGGCTGTAGGTTCAGCGGTTTGAGCTACAGATCTGCCTGCTCTTTCAGAGCTGTCCATAACTCTTCAGCATTGTGTGTTTTTTCACCTAAGCATATTAGCTTCAGCACAGCCTGTTGCCGCTTGGCCGAGGCAGTGCTGCAGTGCTTCCAGCTTGTGACTGATGTGGTCATTTTGGAGATGGAGGCTGAGGAGGAGGAGGAGGCTGAGGAGCATGAGGTTCAGGAGCTGTAGACCGTGGGGGCAACCCTGATTGACCTAGGGCCTGCAATCCTTGGCGTCGGGAGGACGTGTTCCGTCCCAAGGTCCGACTGGGTCCCGACTTTCACTATGTTAACCCAGTGTGCCATCAGCGAGATGTACCGTCCCTGCCCACAAGCACTTGTCCACGTGTCCGTGGTTAGGTGGACTTTACCGGTAACTGCGTTGTTGAGGGCACGGCTAATGTTTTGGGACACGTGCTTGTGTAATGTGGGGACGGCACACTGGGAGAAATAGTGGCGACTGGGGACAGAGTACCGAGGGACGGCCGCCGCCATCAGGTTGCGGAATGCTTCTGTCTCCACAAGCCTAAAAGGCAACATTTCGAGCCAAGCAGTCGTGAATTGTGAGAATTTAGTAGTGTGGCCTGTGGGACGTTGGCTGCATATTTGCGCTTGCATTCCAAGGACTGGAGTATGAATAACTGAACGCTGCGCTAGGACAAGGACATGGACGTGCTTCCTGATGCTGCTACTTGAGAGTGTGCAATGACAGGTGCAGGGCAGGAGGCATCTTTGCATGCACTATGGACAGGGGATTGACTTGCATGCACAACAGCAGAAGAAGCAATGGTGCCACCTGTAGACTAGAGATGAGCGTTGTTCTACTCGAACTGTTCGCCAATCTCAAATTCGAGCTGTTTTGGGCGGTGTTCGAGCCGTTCGGCGAACACGAACAATTTGAGAAAAATTCGGCTGTTCGAGGTTATGTTCGATAACTGTTCGTGCACCAAAATCATAACTGGATTTTTTCTCAGTAATGATGAAAATTAGTTAATACGCAGTTTGAGTGTACAGCGGGGTGGGGGGAGGGGCAGGGGATGGATCTCTGCAGGAACAATGAAGATCTCCATTTTTTTTTCTCTTTCCCGCATTTGCAGTGGGGAGGTGCAATCTGTCAGCCTATCAGCAGCGCACACACGGAGCGAAGTGCTTTTTTTCACACAAGCAAGTGCATGTGTCATTGGCAGTGTATGTCACATGTCCTTGCCCTATAAGACCCAGCCATTTTCCCCGTCGCCACCATTTTCTCACTGCTGCAGCTGCGTGTTAGACGGCACCGCTGTTGTTGTGTGCGCTATACCTTGTTAATTTGAAGCCAATTTTCGCACAAATCTACAGATAGCTTGGGAGTAGGGAATAGTTGTGATTGCAGTCCTTTTAAGGACTAGGTTACAGCATTTCCTACGACTTTTATCAGGCAGGTCTGTGCTCTTAAATAGATAGATTGTGGGAGTAAAGACTAATTGTAATTGGAGTCCTTTTCAGGACTAGGTTACATCAGTTCCTATCAGTTTTTGCCAGGCAGGTCTGTGCCAGTGCTGTGCAAGTTTTTTTCACAGCATTTGGCTGAATCTAGCAAAGCTAATCCTTTATGGCCTATTGCAGAGTGTGTTAGTCAGTGGAGTAGCCTATCTGTGTTGCAAGATATACCACCTGTGTATAGAATACCAATTTTTTTACTGCACCTAGTGAAGTAAAATCTTTTGGGCATAGCATCATTCTATTAGTCCATCTATACTGACCTCCATCAGGTTGCAAATTGAATATAATTTTTTTCTGCATCTAGCTCTGAAAAAATATTGGGCTTCTAGCTGTGTGTGGGACTTGTTCTATTAATCCATCTATACAGACCTCCATCAGGTTGCAAACTGAATATATTTTTTTCTGCATCTACCTCTGAAAAAATATTGGGCTTCTAGCTGTGTGTGGGACTTGTTCTATTAATCCATCTATACAGACCTCCATCAGGTTGCAAACTGAATATATTTTTTTCTGCATCTACCTCTGAAAAAATATTGGGCTTCTAGCTGTGTGTGGGACTTGTTCTATTAATCCATCTATACAGACCTCCATCAGGTTGCAAACTGAATATATTTTTTTCTGCATCTACCTCTGAAAAAATATTGGGCTTCTAGCTGTGTGTGGGACTTGTTCTATTAATCCATCTATACAGACCTCCATCAGGTTGCAAACTGAATATATTTTTTTCTGCATCTACCTCTGAAAAAATATTGTGCTTCTAGCTGTGTGTGGGACTTGTTCTATTAATCCATCTATACTGACCTCCATCAGGTTGCAAATTGAATATAATTTTTTTCTGCATCTAACCCAGCCAATAGTTTTGGCCTAATACCACAGTTTGGCCACTCAGCTCTGCTCGGTTTCCATCCATTGTTTTTTTGTGCAAACAACTCCAGAGTTGTGAATTAGTTAACCACCAAAATGAGTGGAAAAAGGCCTGCTGCTGGTGGAAAGGGGAATAGGCGTGTTGGGAAGGGGAAAAAAGGTTGTGTCCGTGGGGTAGGTGTTAAAGCAACAGTAACATCTGCAGAAGAAAGACCATCTTCCAGCCAAACTAAAATGTCTACTTCTTTTAGCGGACAATGTGATAAGATCCCTTTCTTACGGCCACGCCAATCGCTACAAATTCCAGATGAGGCACAAAAACAGCAGGTGCTTCAACGGATATCAAGTGCTCCTTTAAGTGGGCTCTCCTCCACATCAACTTCAACATCACAAATACTCCAGTCCTCAAAGGTGTCACCCCAATCGCACTTGCTTCCTCACAGCTCCCAAATCTCCAGCTGCCCGTCTGAGTATGAGGTAGAACAGATGGTTGAGTCTGCAGAGCTGTTTACTCATACTATAGCCTGGGAATCAGAGGTCGACTCCAGCGCTTCTGTGAATCCAGATGAGGAAATGATCTGCACTGATGCCCAGAATCTTTATGAGTCGGATCCAGGACCAGACGCAGAAGGTTCTGACCATAATGTAGACCCTCATTCCCAAACTGTAACTCCTGTTGGTGGAGACAATGAGGAAGACGATGATAAGACTCAAATACCTGATTGGAGCGACAACTTTAGTTTTTTGTCAGGGCAGGAACAGGTTGGCTCTGAGGACGACGGGTGTGATAACGCACAGGGTGATGATGATGAGGTTGGAGATCCCACTTACTGTCAACCCACAGTCAGCCAAGAGATGAGGTCAGCAGAGAAGGTGGAGGAAGATGCTAGTGACGACGAAGTCAGGTTGCGCCTTCCTGGACAGAGACGTAGTACTGGAAGCACGTCAACAACTGCATCCTCAAACACAACTCTGCCTCTCACCACAAGTCGTGGTGGCTCTTCAGGTCGCATGGGTGCTAAGCCTTGCATAGCCTGGGCATTTTTTCAGATCGATAAAGATGACCCAACTCGTGTTATCTGTAACATTTGTCAGCAAAAGCTAAGTAGAGGCCAAAAAATACATAGTTTGAGTACTTCATGCATGAACCGGCACATGGACATGAAGCATAAGTTGCAGTGGGAAGCTCAGTGTGCTACAATGCGGCCTAGCCGGCCGGGCCAACCACCGTCTGCCATATCTTGTGCATCCGCGGCCTCTTCATCCTCTGTGACTGGGGGGACAGCAGTCACACCTGTTTTGGGGCGCAGACCTGCCACCTCTTTACCCGCAACAGCCAGCGTGATTGGCAGGTCATCATTTTCTTTGGAGGTGGTAACACCAGCTGGTGTTGAGCGCTGTCCGACATCGATAGCACCACCTTTGGATCAAGGCAACCTAACATGTCCGCCTGCATCTTCCTCACAGACCGGCAGTTTGCCGGGGACACCCTTATCAACCCCGTCTAAGCACAATAGCCAGCCCTCGGTCCCTCAGATGTGGACAATTAAAAGACCATTTCCTCCTAGCCATGAGAAAGCTAAGAGGTTGAATTTCACCATCTGCAAGCTCTTGGCTACAGAAATGCTGCCTTTCCGCCTGGTGGACACAGAGGATTTTCGAGACCTTATGTCCGTCGCAGTGCCCCAGTACCAGATGCCCAGTCGGCACTACTTCTCAAAGAAAGGTGTGCCTGCGCTCCACCAGCATGTCGCACACAACATCACCGCTTCTTTGAGAAACTCTGTGTGTGACAGGGTGCATTTCACCACAGACACTTGGACGAGTAGGCATGGACAGGGGCGTTACATGTCGCTGACTGGGCACTGGGTAACTATGGTGACAGCAGGACAAGGGGCTGCTGTCCAAGTCTTGCCGTCCCCACGAGTTGTGCGTCAGTCCTCTTTATGTCAAAGTTCCTCCACTGCTTCTGCCTCATCAACCTCCTCTCGGTCTTCCACCTGCACCCAAAGCCTGTCTGGTCATGCCACAAGCTTTCTAACTGCGCAGAAGGGATCCTGCACACCTCCTTACTATGCTGGCAGTAGGGCTCAACGTCATCAGGCGGTTTTTACATTGAAATGTCTGGGAAATGTGAGTCACACAGCTGAGGGGTTGTGGTCAGCTCTGGAGAACCAATTTCATGAATGGTTGTCTCCACTGGACCTGAAACCAGGGAAGGCCGTGTGCGACAATGCTGCAAACCTGGGTGCGGCCCTTCGCCGGGGCAATGTCACACACGTGCCTTGTATAGCTCACGTGTTGAACCTGGTTGTCCAGCAATTTTTAGCCCACTATCCCAGACTAGATGGCCTTCTGCAGAGGGCACGGTTGCTGTGTGCTCACTTCCGCCGTTCGCATCCCGCAGCTCAGCGACTTACATCTCTACAGAAGTCGTTGGGCCTGCCACTTCACCGGCTAAAATGCGATGTGCCTACCCGGTGGAATTCAACTCTGCACATGTTGCAGCGACTGTGGCAGCACCGACAAGCCCTGGTGCAATACGTTCTGACGTATAGCCTGGGCCAACGAGATTCAGATCAGGGACCTATACACCCTTCTGCACAGTTTTGAAATGGCGACGAAGATGTTTAGTGCTGACGATGCCATTATCAGCATGACTATTCCGGTGATTTACATGCTGGAGCACATGTTAAACAGAATTCGGAGTCAGGTGGTGGCACAAGAGGAGGTGGAGGAAGTAGAGGAGGAGGAGTTGTATGCGGAAGGGCTAACATCTGCAAGGTCCAGACGGTCGGCAGCACCAAGGCGGCAGGCATGTGAGGGTGGGGGAGATGGTTTTACCAGGGCGCATGGTAGCAGCCAAACTAGTGAGGAAGGTGCAAGAGCCCAGGAAGAAGTGGAGGACGAACTGATGGAAGACTCATCAGATGAGGGAGACCTTGATCACATTTCTGTTGTGCGAGGTTGGGGGGAGAGGACAGAGGAAGGAAGCATGATTGTTACCTCGCCACCAACACAACAGGGACTTGGTGCTCCTGGATGCGCAACACACATGAGTGCCTTCTTGCTGCACTACCTGCAACATGACCCTCGAATTGTGAGAATTAGAAATAATCCTGACTACTGGGTTCAGGGGCGGACACAGACTGTAGTGGGCCCCTGTGCAAGAAATTTTTTGGGGCCCCCCCCCTGCGCTTCATAAGGCAACAAAGTTATGTAAACATAACCCCCCCATGTGCAGCTCTCATCCCCCCAATGTGCAGCTCACCCCCCCGATGCATCTCTCACCCCCCCCGTGCATCTCTCACCCCCCATGTGCATCTCTCACCCCCCCATATGTGCATCACTCATCCCCCCCATGTGCATCTCTCATCCCCCCCCCATGTGCATCTCTCATCCCCCCCCATGTGCATCTCTCATCCCCCCCATGTGCATCTCTCATCCCCCCCATGTGCATCTCTCATCCCCCCCCATGTGCATCTCTCATCCCCCCCACGTGCACCTCTCTCATCCCCCCCACCCCATGTGCATCTTTTATCATCTCCCCTCCCCCACGTGCACCTCTCTCATCCCCCTCCCCCCACATGTGCACCTCTCTCATCCCCCTCCCCCCACATGTGCACCTCTCTCATCCCCCCCACCCCATGTGCATCTTTTATCATCTCCCCCCCCCATGTGCATCTCTTATAACACTAACACACACACACACACACACACACACACACACACACCTCCCATCCCCCCACTCCTAGTAAATTGTATTTTGAAAAAAACAAAACTTGTAAAACTTACCCCCATGCGATCCCTGCAGAATCCTGGCGCTCGTCCAAATCGCTAACACCAGGTTCTCCTGACTTCCGGCCATGTGACGGCGCCGTCACATGACCGGAAATCAGGGGAATCATGAAGGTGCTGCCGCAGGAGCGCAGCGCTGAGATGTCCCGGACCCGTGAGGAGAGAGAATCACAAGAGGGGGCCCCTACCGGCTGGGCCCCACACTGGAGTCAGGGCGTCTGCCCTGATGGCGGCCCTGCTGGAGGCTGGAGGGGCCCCCTCTCCCTCGGGGCCCCCGTTCAATGAACCGGCTGCACGGGCGGTAGTTCCGCCCCTGACTGGGTTGCCACACTGTTAGATCCCCGGTACAAAAGTAAATTTGCAGAAATTATTCCTGCCATAGAAAGGGATGCACGCATGCAGGAGTATCAGCAGAGACTGTTGCAGAATCTTACATGTGCTTTTCCACAAAATACCAGTGGTGCACGTAGTGAATCTCACAGTTAAAAACTTGCCAACCGTGGGACCGTCAAGTGTTCAGCACTCAAACCGTAACAGAACCACAGTATCTGCTGGTAACATCAATTTTGCGGAATCATTTCACCACTTTTTTAGCCCATCCTTTGCAAGGCCACAGGAGACAAGAAGTCTGACACATAGTCAACGCCTAGAGACGATGGTACAGGAGTATCTCCAAGTAAACATTGAAGCCACGACTGTGTCACTGGACCCTTGCTCTTTTTGGGCTTCCAATCTGGATAAATGGCCGGAGCTAGCCACTTACGCCTTGGAGATCTTGTCATGCCCCGCAGCCAGCGTTCTGTCTGAACGTGTGTTCAGCGCTGCTGGTGGTGTGCTGACAGATAAGCGCACGCGGCTCTCCACTGATAATGTAGACAGACTCACGTTCATAAAGATGAACAAATCATGGATCCGAAACGACTTTTCTACCCCTGTGTCATCCTGGGGAGAGTAAAAGCTTGATGATTGGTTAAAATCACCCTACCAACCGTTTTAAGCTTTCAAATTACTAATCATGTTTATCTGTATCTTGGCTGGAAAATAATTTGGGCTTTGTAGCAGTGTGCAGCACTGATTCTATTAGGCCATCTATAATAAGCTCCACCAGATTTAAAATTACTAATCATGTTTATCTGTATCTTGACTGGAAAATAATTTGGGCTTTGTAGCAGTGTGCAGCACTGATCCTATTAGGCCATCTATACTAAAGCTTCACCAGATTTAAAATTAATAATAATTTTTAGCTGCATCTAGCCCGGAAAATAATTTTGGGGCTCCGAGATGCGCAAGACACATAAGTGCCTTCTTGCTGCACTACCTGCAGCATGACCCTCATATTGTCAGAATTCGAAGTAATCATGACTACTCGGTTGCCACACTCTTAGATCCCCCAAACTTTTCGATCAACCTTTTCATTTTAATAAAGAGCCCTGACACACATCACCATCAATGAGTTTAACTGACAAACAAACAAATTCTTCCCTTATCACTCCTAAACACTTTTTGCATAATAATTTGGAACGCAGTGTACATGTGCTTTTCCACAAAACACCAGTGGTTCACGTAGTGAATCTTACAGTTCTAACTTGCCAACCGTGGTCTGTATGGAGTTGTTCAATAAAGGGCCCAAAATTAAGATAACATAGATGGGAGAGGTCTCTATGAATAGGAATTCCTAAGTATTTGATACCCTGTGAGGGCCAGGCAAAGGGAAAGTTGGACTGGATGGAATCCTATATGGATTTGGGGAGGGAGACATCGAGGGCCTCAGACTTCGCTGCATTGATTTTAAAATTTGACCATGTAACAAAGTGATCTATTTCAGCCATAACAGCATGGATGGATATATGTGATTGAGTGATATATACTAGGACATCATCAGCAAATAGAGAGCACTTGTACTCGGTGCCTCCCACCTCAATCCACCTAATATTGGGGTTATGGCGAATTGATGAGAGCAGGTGCTCCGTCACTAGGATGTATAAGAGAGGGGACAGAGGACATCCCTGCCTTGTCCCATTGGTGATTGTGAAAGGTGATGAAAATGTTCTGATGCACCCCCTGGGCCTTGGGACACCCGGAGCCGGACCCTTTTTGGTGGATGCTGGTGGTTGTAGTCTTCGTGGCGACGACCCGGTTCCGTGGCTCAGGGTGGTCAAACCAGTGGCGGAACTATTTATGTGGTTTTGATGTTTAAATGTCCGACTACGCCACCCGTGGATTGCGGTCAGAGTGAACCGCCGCTGCAGGGCAGACCGCTGAGGCTGGTGTTGTGGGTGCAGCAGAGCGTAGCATAACTCCCCACGGGAGGAGTATAGCCTCAGGGCAGTGTATGCGGAGGATGGGGGTGATGGTGCAGGGCAGCAGCAGTAACGACACGGAGTCAGTGATGCAGTCCAGGGCCTTTACTCACAGTTCTTATTATCCAGACCACGTCTGCAGGTAACGGCTGCCCACGTCGTACTGTGCTCACCAGGTGAGGGGCTCAGACAACTCCCAGATAACTTTGGAGCGCTTCACAGGACCCCCTTTGTGTGTCCTTTGTCTGGCCTTTCTTACCAACCCTTCTGTCCGGCTGCCTCGGGTCTCCTCTTGGTAAACTTGGCGCCAGTTTCCCTGACCCTATGTGGTGCCTTCCTAGCGGGTGTAGCGAGGGGCTGCGCCACATAAAATGTCACAGCCTCCGGTTTCTAGCTGAGGGTCGTTTCCTGCCTCCACTAGTTTCGGGGACCGGTCTCCCCCTTTGGCCTGACCCCTCCACGCAGGTGGATTCGGGTGTGCGGTGGCGACTCGCCCGTCCGCACCCCTGGGATCCCTTCATTCCTCGTTCCTGGAGCCTTCTCCGCTCCTCTTCCTTCCTTCTCCCTCTTCCAGGCCTGGGCCTCTGTTACTAGGCCCGCCTCCGGAGCAGAGCTCATGCAGAGCCCCTGCTCCCTGCCACTTCTGCTCAGACTTCTCTGCACTGAACTAAGATGGTGCCCACCTTTTATACTCCCTTCTCAATGCACCCAGGAACTGCTTCCTCCCTGCTCCTGCACTATGTGTTTCTATGTGTTTTTGTTTGCCTGCCATTGGTTTTAACGGTGTTCGAAGGTGTTCGACGAACAGTTCGACGAACAGTTCGGCGAACACACGGGTGTTCGACGAACCGAACCGAACTCGAACACTACGGGGGTGGCTCAACACTACTGTAGACACTGTTCCTGGACCCTGGTGTTCGGCCCACAAAGTCGAGTGCTTTGCTGTCATGTGCCTGATCATGCTGGTGGTGGTCAGGCTGGTCGTTTTGCCACCCCTGCTGATGCTGGTCTGGCTCGTGATGCAAATGGCCTTTTTGGAGTTATCGGCAGAGTCTTTAAAAAACAACCAGACTCGGAAAGACCTAACAGTTGTAGTGGCAACTTCCTTCGTGTTGGTGTTACGGGAAACGGTAGCCTGCCTTCGGTCTGCGGCCACCACACTGCTTCTTCCTGCCTGCTGGGGTGCTCTGCCTCCCTCCCCCTGTGTGCTGCTGTCCTTGCTCTGCATGTCCTCCTGCCAGGTTGGGTCAGTTACTATATCATCCACCACCTCGTCTCCCACTTCTGCACCCTGGTACTATTCCTGACTTTCTGCCAATTGCGTCTCATCATCGTCCACCTCTTGTGACAGTTTCCCACCGTCGCCTTCGTGTGACCGTGGCTGCTCAAATATTTGGGCATCGCTACACGTGATCTCCTCTTGCCCCGCTTCAAGTGGACCGGGCGAGAGGCCTGAATCTATAAATGGAAAAGTGAACAGCTCTTCAGATTGTCCAAGTGTGGGATCAGTTGTCTCTGGGTACTCAACATGGTGGGAGGAAGGAGGATCAGGGTGAGGAATATGAGGTCCAGACTCATGGCTACTGAGACTTGACCGTGTGGAAGACAGGGTGGTGGTGGTGGTGGCTAAGTGACTGGAAGCATTATCCGCTATCCAACCAACAACCTTTTGACACTGATCTGGGTTCAATAGTGGTGTGCTGCGGTCCCCTAGAAATTGGGACAGGAAGGTCAGGCGAGAAGATGTGGGTGTTTGTTGTGGCACAATTTCGGCTTGCCCACGGTCTTGTCCTCGGCCTCTGCCTGCACCATTACCATCACGTCCAGTTCCCCGTCCCTTGCCACGTGCCTTGCCCATTTTAAATGGAGGATAGTATCTTCCACCCTCACTACAAATGACTGAGTTTGAAGCGAAGTTATATGTGATCGGTGTGATGGAGAAAACAGAGTTTTAAATACCTGGCCTGTAGGTAAGTAGTGTGAACAGCAAACTGCTGTGAATTGCTTCACTGACACACTGAAAAAATGGAGGCCAGAAATGGCAGTATTTTCTGACAACGTATATGTGATCCGTGTGACGGAGAAAACACAGTTTTAAATAGCTGGATTTCTAGCGCTCTAATATGGAAAGGACCTGGCTGTATTCTGCAGTGCCAACAAGCAAATGGCGCAGAAAAACGGTGTTCTCTGGATTGCTTTATAAGCAAATAATGAGGATTAAGATCCAAAGAAAAGTATTCCTCGCCCCTGAGACCTGGGCCTAACAGCAGCAGAAGGCAGAATTGGAATGGAGCCTCTTGTGCTATATGCACTGCAGTCTGCTATATACACTGCCTGCCTGCCTATATACACTGCCTGCCTGATATCTCTGCAGATGGATTAGTCCTCAGAAGGACTGTTTGTTGAGATGGATATGTGTAATGTGCGGTTTTTCTCACTACACTACATAATGCACGATCAAATCTCTCCCTAACGCAGCAGCAGCTCTCCCTACACTGTCTGATCCGGAGTGACTGTGATGAGCATGGCGGCGCCAGGTCTGATATACACCTGATGACGCTGTGCGGCCAGCCAATCACTGTAATGCCCACAACCAACATGGCTATGGAATTACAGTGCATGGCAGGCAATCCCTGCATGTTCATTGGCTCTGTAAAGAGCGCCAAACATGCAGGGAGGGGACTCGACTTCCCGCCCGACCAACCCGGAAATACTCGGTGAGCGCAGAGCATCTCGAGCAGTGAGATACTCGGGCGAGCACCGAGCAGTAGCGAGCATGCTCGCTCATCACTAGTTGTCATTAAGATTTAAAAAGAGAAAACACAGAAATGTGACAGTAAATGGCTTCACCCAACCAATAACCATGAGTGGAGAAAAAGTGTTTTTGTTATCATTCATTTTCTCTGAAACAAGGCCAAGAAAGGAAAAATTCTGCCGGGGTATGTAAACTTTTGAGCAGAACTGTATATGCGCCAGCCCCAGTGTCTCCTATTCTATATACTCCAGCCCCAGTGTCTCCTATTCTATATACTCCAGCTTCTTCTGTGATGTATATGCTCTAGCCCCAATGTATCCTGTGATGAATATACGCCAGCCCCAGTGTCTCCTATTCTATATACTCCAGCCCCAGTGTCTCCTATTCTATATACTCCAGCTTCTTCTGTGATGTATATGCTCTAGCCCCAATGTATCCTGTGATGAATATACGCCAGCCCCAGTGTCTCCTATTCTATATACTCCAGCTTCTTCTGTGATGTATATGCTCTAGCCCCAATGTATCCTGTGATGAATATACGCCAGCCCCAGTGTCTCCTATTCTATATACTCCAGCTCCAGTGTCTTCTGTGACGTAGCTAATGTAGCCCTAATGTCTCTTATGCAGAGGTGTTGCATGATAAAGCAGTGAGACACAAGCTCCCTGCCCTATCACTATCTCTTTCATATGCCACAGATCGCCATAGGCCTGCGGTTAACGAGATGTCAGCATACTCACGCAGGTGGCTCGGTGACATCATTGCATCGCTCTGCTCTGCTGTCCCGCCATGGAAGAGGAGACAGAGGCCCTGATGTAGGGAATCAGGATTAAGTGAGAATAAACTTTATTTTTTTAAATGATCGGGCAGTGGAGCCATCCTACTATATATCTGGAGTAGTGGGTCCATCATACTACATATGGAGTAGTGGGGCCATTATACTATATGTATCTGGGGCAGTGGGACCATCATAGTATATACAGGTGCATCTCACTAAATTAGAATATCTTCAAAAAGTTAATTTATTCCAGTTCTTCAATACTGTTTCAGTATGCTCCACAATCATGAGGAAGACTGCTGACTTGACAGATGTCCAGAAGGCAGTCATTGACACACTCCACAAGGTCCTAGAGTTCAAATTTTCATTTGGAAATCAAGGTCCCAGAGTCTGGAGGAAGAGTGGAGAGTCCACAATCCAAGCTGCTTGAGGTCTAGTGTGAAGGCTCCACAATCAGTGATGGTTTGGGGGGCCATGTCATCTGCTGGTGTAGGTCCACTGTGTTTTATCAAGACCAAAGTCAGCACAGCCGGCTACCAGGACATTTTACAGCACTTCATGCTTCCCTCTGCCGACAAGCTTTTTGGAGATGGAAATGTCATTCTCCAGCAGGACTTGGCCCCTGTCCACACGGCCAAAAGTACCAATACCTGGTTTACACACAACAGTATCACTGTGCTTGATTGGCAGCAAACTCGCCTGACCTTAACCCCATAGAGAATCTATTATAGAGAATCTATGGGGTATTGTCAAGAGGAAGATGAGAGACACCAGACCCAACAATGCAGATGAGCTGAAAGACAGCTTTTTGTATTGAAGAACTGAAATAAATTAACTTTTTGATGATATTCTAATTTAGTGAGATGCACCTGTATATGGAGCAGTGGGGCCATCATGCTATATATATGGAGGAGTGGGGGCATCATACTAAATATAGAGCAGTGTGTGTGTGTCACCCCAGGCCTGGATGCCACAAACAATAATCTGTTTCTGAAAGCAGGAGGGAGGTCCCCTGGTTAGGGACAATTAGCATACAGCACCTCCAGTCCCAGGCCAGCAGGGGGAGCTGGCTGCCCCTATAAAAGCTGGAACTGGGGGCAGGGTTAGAGAATACTGGGCGACCTAGCTCAGGAGTGAGACTAGTCCCAGAGAAGGAGGGACAGTTCAGCTGTAGCTGAGGAGTCCGTGAGGCAGAGGAGAAACTGCAAGCCAGGGACAGAGGCGACGAGAGCCGGTCCTGGCAGAGAACCAATCTACCGGACATTGGGGTCCGAGGCTGTCAGGGTTACAAGCCCAGCAGCAGAGAACCAACCTGCGAGGGATTTCAGGTCCCTTGGCCTAAGAAGCTTGGAGGCTCCGCCACACAGAGGGACCAGTACATCGAGGAGCAAGCAACAGGTACCCAAGGCCTGAGTCGCAAGCCATACAGGAGAGAAGAACACGGCCAGCTCAGGGACGTGGGCTATTACACCACGAAAAGGGGGATAGTCAGAAAGAGCATAGAGGGAACGGTAGGCCTACACACTCACCCTGACCAGTGGGGCTCGCCCGAATGCTCTCAGACACCCAGGCCCATTCCTAACCGGTACTGTTGGGTCATTAATAATATCTACAATAAAAACCCTGAACTGTTTGATGCAGACTCTGAACTCTTACTATTGCGGCCTGCACTATCACCCCCAACATCCACCTACACTGCCCTGAGGCTACACTCTTCCCGTGGGGAGTTATCCTACCCCTGTGCTGCACACCAACACCAGCCTCAGCGGTCTGCCTTGCAGCGGCGGTTATCTCCAACCGCAATCCACGGGTGGCGTAGTCGGACATTCAAAACACTGCTACCCCCATCAGCACCGTACACTAGAAGGCCCGGTTCTGGGTACCCCACGGCCCAGGGGGCGAGTCAGCTTTGGCGTAGTATGCAGAATTGTGACCAACCCGCCACAAACGGGTATTGCGTGCCTGGAAAAGACTCTATACATATCTGAGTGAAGTTTCCCGCCATTCGGGGCCATTTCCCGCCAATCGGAGCCGTTTCCTGCCATCGGGCGCCATCTTCGGGACACCGCGCGGGAAGAAGAGGGGCGTGGACGTCCAAAAACACGTGAGACCTGAAGCCCCGCCCTACGCTGAGACGCTGCTCAAGGTCCTGGAAGGAGATCCAGCGGATGCCGACGTCATCACCGAGCAACGCAAGGTCCTCGCCCAGAGCATCGCGAGCGGAGCCGCGGCCTACAGAAGAGGATCGCCAGAAGGTAGGCCACGGTTAACTAGGGGGGAGGAAGATGTCGGACGCGGAGGGACCCTTTACCACCAGCGTAGCCGCTGCAGCTGTGATGCTGTTTTCCATGCCCTATATCCATAGGCGGATTATAATGAGGGCAATCCGGGCGACCGCCCAGAGCCCCGAGCCTGCAGGGGGCCCGCGGCTCCAGGCGGGGTGTCTAATGCCGGATTGCCCTCATTATATGTGCTGCCCGCCGCGGCACATAGCGGTAGCAGTGGCGGGAGGGGGGGGCCCGGACCGCTCCCCCAGCAGCGGCCGCCGCTACTTCTTCATCGGCCGGGCCAGCACTGCAGCAGTTAACTTCCCTGTGCTGGCCCGGTCACGTCATTGCTAGGAGACATGGCCCTGTGCGCGGCTGTGTCTCCTAGCTGTGACGTCACACAGTGCGCCCCGGCCTGCAGTGCTGCACCGGAAAAGAGAGAGAGCAGGCAGGAGGAATTGAGCCGGGGGATGGTGAGTGTGTGTGTGTGTGGGCAGATGTGTGTGTGGGCAGGTGTGTGTGTGTTTGTGGGCAGGTGTCTGTGGGGGCAGGTGTCTGTGTGGGCAGGTGTGTGTGTGTGTGTATATGTGTGTGTGTGTATATGTGTGTGTGTCTGTGTGGGCAGGTGTGTGTGTGTGTATATGTGTGTGTGTATGTGTGTGTGTGTGTGTGTGTGTGTGTGGGCAGGTGTCTGTGTGGGTGTGTGTGTGGGCAGGTGTGTGTGTGTGTGTGGGCAGGTGTGTGTATATGGGTGTGTGTGTGTGTTTGCGGGCAGGTGTCTGTGTGGGCAGATGTGTGTGTGGGCAGGTGTGTGTGTGTGTGTTTGGGCAGGTGTGTGTGTGTGTGGGCAGGTATGTGTGTGGGCAGGTGTTTGTGTGTGTGTGGGCAGGTGTGTATGTGTGTGGGCAGGTGTGTGTGTGTGTGTGGGCAGGTGTGTGTGTGTGGGCAGGTGTGTTTGTGTGTGGGCAGGTGTGTTTGTGTGTGGGCAGGTGTGTGTGTGTGTGGGCAGGTGTGTGTTTATGTGTGTGGGCAGGTGTGTGTGTGTGTGTGTGTGTGGGGGGGCAGGTGTGTGTGTGTCTGTGTGGGCAGGTGTGTGTGTGTGTCTGTGTGGGCAGGTGTGTGTGTGTGTATATGTGTGTGTGTGTGTGTGGGTGTGGGCAGGTAAGAAAGTCTTGCCCTGTTGAACACTGCACCTGACTTGAGGCCACCACCTCTTGGTTGTCCAATGTTCTTGCTTCTCTAGGGCTCTTCTCAGATATTCATTATACCAGCTCCCCAGAATACCAAAGTTAGGGTGGGTGACCGCGAGCCCTGGTGGTGGTCATAACTGCGGCCACCCAGGGGCAATACTCCATAACAACAATCCCCTGAGGTGGTGTAGGATGTAAGGATCTATTCACACTACATTCAGCGCTGCATTCAGGTCTTTACACAAGGCTTACAACTGAATCCCTGAAATTCAGGATTGTGCTGTCTGAAATGAGACATCTGAAAGCAGAGAAAATGGAGCCTAAAGATTCAGACTTTAGCCTCGGTTTGCCTTTGTTCAAATCAATGGCTATGTCAAGGCACATCTGAATGCCATTTTTCAGGGATTTAGATAGAAGCCTGGAAAGAGGAGATGAATGCATTGCAAAATTCAGTGTGAATAGGCCCTTATATCTGGAGACTTGATATTGATGCCACAAGCATTTTACTTGTTTTTAACTTAAAAAAAAAATACACACACACAAATTATGCACACACACACACACTATACATACACACACAGTATACATACACACACATTATATACACACACACACACTATACATACACACACAGATGTGTATGTGGGCAGGTGTGTGTGTGTGGGCAGGTGTGTGTGTGTGGGCAGGTGTGTGTGTGTGTGATGTCTGTCTGTTTGTGTGTGTGTGTGTGTGGGCAGATGTCATTGTGTGATGTCTGTTTGTATGTATTTTTGTGTTTCAAATGTGTTTATGCGTGTCTGTATATGTTTGTGTGTGTCTATGACTGCATGCGGCCTCCTGCTGAGTATAGTTGGCGCCGTGCGGCCCCCCGCTGTGTATAGATTGCTACGTGCGCCCCCCGCTGTGTATAGATGGCTACGTGCGGCCCCCCGCTGAGTATAGATGTCGCCGTGCGGCCTCCTGCTGTGTATAGATGGCTACGTGCGGTCTCCCGCTGAGTATAAATGGCGCTGTGCGGCCTCCTGCTGTCTCTGGGGGGAGCGCCGTGCGGCATCTATACTCAGCAGGAGGCCGCACGTAGCCATCTATACACATATACTCAGCAGGAGGCCGCACGTAGCCATCTATACGGTGCCATCTATACACAGCGGGAGGCCGCACGGCACCATCTATACACAGCGGGAGGCCGCACGGCGCCATCTATACACAGCGGGAGGCCGCACGGCGCCATCTATACACAGCGGGAGTCTCAGTGCTTTGCAACAGCAGTCAATAAATTCTGCTTGACTAATTCTGAGCACCATAAAGTCTGGTTCGCTTCTAACCTGCTGTCTTCATTTTCAGCTTGCTGAATTCTAACTCATTTACTGTTATTGGAGACGATGCCTTTGCTGGTCTCTTTCACCTTGAATACCTGTAAGTGCTCCACTTAATGTCATATTTTTGATTCTGTTCTTCTTCATCTTTTGGCATGTGCAATTGTATGAACAAGTATTCATATGAATTTATGACCTACTTAAACCTTTGAGGACCTTAAATTTTATTCAATCAAATTTTTTTCCAGTTTAAAACTATGGGACATATATGTGCCTTGGTCCTCAAAGGGTTTTTAAAGGGGCTGCAAACATAAATACGAAAAAAATAATTCAATTAGTGCTTTTTGTGTTCATTTAATTTTTATTTGAAGTCCATTTTTTTTATATACCTTGAAATTAAACCCTACCCCATGGAATGAAGCCCTACCTACATAACATCTGAGAGAAACATGGATCCCGCTTGTGAGGTCCCTGTCCGTCACTACTATTCAGTTTTAGGGTCCACTCACTAAGCCATATATTCTCTCATGCAAGAGAATAGGGCCAATTATGCTAATGACACTGGGCTCAAACTCTGTCAGAGCTTCAACTGAGTGTGATCCGATTCTCTCGCAGCACAGATATGGAGAAGATGGAGAACTTAATTTCTCCATCTTCTCCATAGTCTCTGTGAGTGTTCATCGGACTGCACTTGGATGACATCCGAGTGCAGTCCAATGTTTTACGTGCACCCATAGACTTGTATGGGTGCACATGGTCCGAATATCGAATGAGATTATTTTCTCATGCCAATAATCGCACTGTCCCATAGTATAACATAGAGCCGAGTCCTATCCGATAAAACATCACATAGCATTCGGCCGTGTTATACGACAGTGTGAGCGAGCCCTTAGAGTCAAGGAATATTTACATGCAGATGATGATATTACTCTCCAAGTGTATATTTTTTTAGGCGAGTTCATAGTAAATGCTTTGCATTTTTGACATGTGATCAACTAAAGAACAAGAAAGATTTAGGACCTCCCCTATAGAGAAACGGAAAATAGTTTGGAGGACTTGCATGTCCTTTTTTATTTATTATGAGAAAATCATAAAAGATCCCGTTTTTTAACCATGCTGTGACTTTCTGCTGAGGGAGAGGGAGAGAGCTGCCCTATTCAGAGTCTGTAATAAGACCTGCTGACAAAAGTGTTGAAGATACAGTCTAATGTGAATTAACAATGAAAAGAAGTTAATTTAACAAATGGCTTGTATTTTTTTTAATACAAACTTTTTTGTCTTTACAGCTCCTTTAAAGGGAATCTGTCATCAGGTTTTTGCCACCTAATCTGAGAGCAGCATAATGTAGGGTTAGAGGCACTGATTCCAGTAATGTGTCACTTACTGGGCTGCTTAGTGTTGTTTTGATAAAATCATTGATTTGTCAGAAGGTAATTATCACTAGATGACTAGTAAGTTCTGTAGGACCCCACCCCCATCACTGATCAGTAGATTTCTGTGTACACTGAGCATGGGCAGAAAGCTGCCAATCAGTGGTGAGGGTGGGGCTATACAGAGCGCAGCATTCAGAGAGCTGCTAGATCTGCAGCAGATAAAACGGTGATTTTCTCAAAATGACAACAAGCAGCTGAAAAAGTGACACATCGCTGGAATCAGGGTATCTGCCCCAATATTGTGCTGCTCTCAGATGAGGCAGCACAATTAATATTATGCCAAATTAATTTCCCGTGAACTATCACATGATCTATCACAGGGGATCATGTGACATGTCACGTGATAAATCAGGTGTGTGGAGGGGGCCCGCGCCTTCTAAACTGCCCGGGGCCCTTGCTACTCTTAATCCACCCCTGCCTATATCCCCGGAGCGGCCTGGCTGCCCCAGTATGCCGGCGAGTCGCATACCTTGGGCGACTTTAAAGAAAGGCTGTATAGACTGTTCAAAGTTTATCCCCTGACAGAAGAACAGAAAGTAAGCATACTGATAGGGCAGTTAACTGGTGCGGCCCAGCGGGAGGTAAAGTCTTGGACAGCTGAGGAGAAAAGGACTGTAAGGGGGGTTCTGACCCGTCTACGGGACACCTTTGATACCCGTACCTCAGCAGAAATCAAAATGCGGTTCTATGGATGTAAGCAGCGAGCTCAAGATAGCATCCGAGATTATGCCCTAAATTTACAGGAAGCCTTGGGGGCAATTAAGCAAGCTGACCCTGGCAGCGTGCAGGATACAGATAAACTATTGACTGACCAGTTCATAGAAGGTCTGCTGTCCAGCGCCCACAGAACCCAGCTGCGCCTCATGGCCCTACAGAACCCCGATTTGACTTTTGCACAGTTCAACGATAGGGCCATCCGGGTGCTCCGAGAACCTGCACCGGGTGGCGCTGTAGCTTCCCGGCGCCCTGCCATCCCTTACCACCAGGGGGCGGCGCCCTATCCCGCAGACCTTGTGGGGGCTGATGCGCAGGCCCTAAATCCATCCCCGCCTGCAAACCTGCACCATCAGGTCCAAGAACTAACAAAGAGTGTTGCTGCATTGACCAGGACCGTACAGTCGTTACAGATGGACCCGTCAGGACCAATCAAGCTGGCTTCCTGTCCGGAGGATGTCCCGTGGCGTCGACGGAGGAGGATCCCGTCGTTCAGAGGGAGGCCCGCCGATCATTACACTGAGGATGGACAGCCAATTTGCCGCCGTTGCAGCCAGCCAGGACACGTAGCCAGGTACTGTACTTTAAATGGGTCCGACCTGGGGCAAAGGGCCAACCCCCAGGCATAAGGTCATCAGGCCCATCTAATTGGCGTGATAAGTACGTAGGGGGACGACCGGTTTTACCCGTAGTGCTGGACGGTATCCCCATGAGTGCACTGCTGGACACCGGGTCCCAAGTGACTACCATCCCCTATGTACTTTTCAAGCAGTACTGGAGTGACACTGATATAACTCGTTATCCAGACGATGACTTGAGCATCATCGCCAGCAATGGTCAACCCGTGCCGCAGGTGGGGTTCAGAGAGATGACCATTAAGATTGCTAAAGTTGAACTGCCGGCACAGGGAGTGATCATTGTGGACATTGACCGTCGAGAAAGTCACCCTAAAATAACCTTGGGTACTAATGTGATTGAAAATTGTCTTTCAGAAGTAATTGTAATTTTGCAGCAGGTGGCGATGAATGCGAGCTCCAGCCAACAGAGGGTCCTCCAGAAGGAGATAAGAGCCCTGATGAGATGGCAACAGGTAGAACTGTCTGGTGGTGAGATCGGTAGCGTGAGGATGAGCGACCCGTTCCCCATTGCCATGCCCCCCAAAAGTGAAATGATCTGGTGTCGGACTGCAATCGGGTTAAGAGGGAGAGACTACCAAGCCATGGTAGAACCCGTGTACTCAGACAGCAGGCCCACCATTTTGACAGCCCGGGGGGTGGTCGATGTCCGCCATGGAAGGGTGCCCGTCCGGATCTTAAACATTGGGGAAAGGGAAGTACACTTGCCCCGGTACGCTACACTAGCCAAATTGTATACTGTTGAACACAATGCTGTCAGGTCCATGGAACCCTTGCCTCCATCTCCCCAGGCGGAGGGTAATGGTTCCCAGAAACCCAAGGAGGACTGGTGCCAGAAACTCCACGTGGGTGCTGACTCCACTCCCTTGCACCAAAAACAAGGAGTCTACCGGGTGGTTCAAGAGTACGAGAGAATCTTTAGTAAGCACCCGCTAGACTTCGGCAGAGTGAAAGGGGTAGAACACCACATCCCCACGGGGAGCCACCCACCAATAAAAGAAAGATACAGACCTGTACCACCCCGCACACTATCAGAACGCAAAGGGCATGCTGAGAGAAATGAAGGAAGCCGGGGTCATTAGAGACAGTTGTAGCCCCTGGGCAGCCCCCTTGGTTCTGGTAAAAAAGAAAGACTGTACTATGAGAATGTGCGTGGACTATAGAGAAGTCAATCGTATCACCCATAAAGACGCATACCCGTTGCCTAGAATAGAGGAGTCTTTGGTCGCACTAAAATCAGCTAATTTATTCTCTACTTTGGACCTTACTAGTGGGTACTGGCAGGTTCCTGTGGCAGAGGCTGATAAGGAGAAGACCGCCTTCACCACCCCGATGGGATTAAGTGAATTCAACTATATGCCGTTCGGGCTCTGCAACGCACCCGGGACCTTCCAGAGGCTGATGGAATGCTGTCTAGGGCACCGAAACTTTGAGACGGTCCTACTTTACCTGGACGACGTGATTGTCTATTCGAAGACTTACGAGGACCATCTAAAGCACCTGGCCGAGGTGTTCGAGGCCCTGGCAGGCTTTGGCATGAAAGTGAAACCCTCCAAGTGCCATCTGTTAAAGCCGAAGGTACAGTACCTGGGACACGTGGTGAGTGCAGAAGGAGTAGCCCCCGACCCTGACAAAATCACGGCAATAAAGAACTGGCCAAGCCCCTCTAACATAAAAGAAGTGAGGCAGTTCCTCGGGTTGGTAGGCTACTACCGAAGGTTCTTCCCCAGGTTCACCAAGATGGCAGCCCCTATGCAGGACCTCCTTATAGGACAATCTAAGACCAGAAGCCAAAAGCCACCCTTCAAGTGAGACAAGCCGGAAGAGGAGTCCTTCCGCCAGCTGAAGATGGCCCTCACGGGGGATGAGATCCTGGCCTACCCTGATTATGGCCAGCCTTTTATCCTCCACACAGACTCCAGTAATGTGTGGCTGGGAGCCGTACTGTCACAGAACCAACAGGGCAGAGAAAGGGTGATCGCGTACGCCAGCCGGAAGCTGAGGCCCACCGAGAGAAACCCGGAGAATTACAGCTCCTTTAAGCTGGAGTCCTTGGCAGTGGTGTGGGCCATAACAGAACGTTTCAAGCATTACCTGGCCTCTGTGAAGTTCACTGTGTACACGGACAACAATCCGTAGACACATCTGGACAATGCGAGACTTGGTGCCCTAGAGCAGCGGTGGATGGCCCGGCTAGCAAACTATGACTTCACCATCAAGTACCGGGCAGGCCGAGCCAATGCCAATGCAGATGCCCTATCGAGAATGCCCCACTTGCCTGATGAGGGAGAAGATCCAGACGAGTTGGAGGAAATAGAGCTCCCTGCATTCCACCGGTACGGGGCCACTCAGTACTCCCACCGTGTAAGAGACAAAGACTTGACCACTGTCATGTTCAATCCCTTACCTCACCACGGCTGGGCTGAAACGCAAGATAGTGACTCTGCAATTCGCCTGGTGAAAGACCTGTTGACCCAGGCAGACGCTAGCCCTGGCTCGGATGCTCCAGAGGAAGCCAAGCAGTTATGGAAGGAGAAAAGCAGGCTATTCCTCTACGAAGGTAAGCTGTGCAGAAGGCTTGTCAACCACCGGACACACGAGCTGACCTGGCAGGTAGTGGTCCCGAGACGAGATGCAGCAATGGTCCTGGAGGCCTACCATGACAGAGCGGGACACTTCGGGTGGAAGAAACTGGAGTTCCTACTGAGAGAGCGGTTCTACTGGGTCGGAATGAGAGGGGCCATAGAGAAGTGGTGCATGGACTGCGGCCCATGTAACCTCAGAAGGAAGGACGGTAACAGCCAGAAGACGCCCTTGATGCCCATCGTCACCAGGCAGCCTCTTGAGCTGGTAGCTCTGGACCATGTGAAACTGGCTCCAAGCCGGTCGGGCTACGTCTATGCCCTGACAATAGTGGACCACTATTCCCGGTTCCTGGTGGTGGTTCCTGTTAAAGACTTGACAGCCCAAACAGCGGCCAGAGCCTTCCAACAACACTTCTGCCGTCCACACGGGTATCCGGAACAGGTCTTGACAGATCAAGGTCCAGCGTTTGAGGCTGAAATCTTCCAGGAGTTCTGCAACCTCTACGGCTGTAAGAAGATTCGGACAACGTCTTACCACCCACAAACCAACGGGCTGTGTGAGAAAATGAATAATATCGTCATTGATCTCCTCAAAACGTTGCCCCTGGAAGAACGCAGCCTGTGGCTGGAGAAGCTGCCAGACCTGATAGACTTATACAACCATATCCCGGTGAATGCTACAAATTGCACCCCGGCTTACCTGATGAGGGCAAGACCAGGTAAGCTGCCGATAGACCTGGAGATGGGAGTCCTGACCCCCGAGGACACCTCCCCAGACGTGGACTGGGATACGGAACGGCAGCTACAGTACAAGAAGGTACAGGAGAGTGTGGAGAGGAGTCTGGCTCAAGCGAGAGAAAAGCAAGAGAGGCTCTTCAACCAACACGCCCCTGCTGGTCCCCTGGAACCTGGTGAGCAGGTCCTGAAGCGGAAGAGAAGGCTTCACAAGCTAGATGACCAGTGGGAGAGCGACCCGTACACAGTACTGCAGTCCAACCACAACAACCCGAAGGTATGTGTAATTACCAAGGATGGAGGAGAAACCACTAGCACCGTCTCCAGAGACCACCTAAAAAGGTGCCCCAAGCAACTGCAGAGTGCAGGAGAAGATCAAGATGACCTTGAACCCACAGAAGACAAGAAAGAAATGATCAGCACAGTTCTTGGAGAGTTCCCCCGGTCCTGGACTCGGATAAATGATGCAATAGTGGTACCCGTCCTACACTTCCTTCAACCAACCCAGCAGGAACCTACAGGAGAGCAGGAGGAATCAGAAGACCAAGCAGCCCTAGAGGCAGAAGAACCCATGCCAGCAGCCCAGGAGAGTCAACCCTCTGCTGACAGTGAGCCTGCCATACCTGCGGTAAGCCAAAGGACATGCAGATAGCTGCCTGCACTGCCTGTAAACCCAGCTAGTAGCTGTACCCTGAATGCTAGTGGGGAAAGTCAGGTTAGACCACCACCAGACAGTGGGTTACGCAGGTCAACCCGGAGCACTAGGGGGCAAATACCAGCTCGCTGGAAGATCTAAATGCTGTATATTGTAAATGTTTTATGTTTGTTGCCTGGTTGCTAATTATGTTTTTCCAGTCTTTCTAGTTCATGGACTAACAGGTTATGGACGCTGAATAACCGGAACTGTCTTTTAGATAGTTGCACTTGGTGCCCTGTGTCGAAGATGGCCAAGGAAGAAAAATCTGTCCGGTGTGGCCTCCTTGTGGCCCAAAGTAGAGAGCTCAGCCTTGTCGCCACGCCCAAGGCCAGGAACTTGGGGTTTATGGAAACAGGTCCCCACACCTTTGAAAACTTCACCTTGTTGGGTGACATGGACACCCGGTCATGGAAGCGCCGTGACCTCAAGGACAAAATATACTTGTATATATGTTATGTTGTCATTTATACCCTGTATTTGTGTTTCCTATTTAGTCCAGAGTACTACATTTTACTAGGGGAGAATGTGTCACCCCAGGCCTGGATGCCACAAACAATAATCTGTGTCTGAGAACAGGAGGGAGGTCCCCTGGTTAGGGACAATTAGCATACAGCACCTCCTGTCCCAGGCCAGCAGGGGGAGCTGGCTGCCCCTAAAAAAGCTGGAACTGGGGGCAGGGTTAGAGAGAACTGGAAGACCTAGCTCAGGAGTGAGACTAGTCCCAGAGAAGGAGGGACAGTTCAGCTGTAGCTGAGGAGTCCGTGAGGCAGAGGAGAAACTGCAAGCCAGGGACAGAGGTGACGAGAGCCGGTCCTGGAAGAGAACCAATCTACCGGACATTGGGGTCCGGGGCTGTCAGGGTTACAAGCCCAGCAGCAGAGAACCAACCTGCGAGGGATTTCAGGTCCCTTGGCCTAAGAAGCCTGGAGGCTCCACCACACAGAGGGACCAGTACATCGAGGAGCAAGCAACAGGTACCCAAGGCCCTAGTCGCATGCCATACAGGAGAGAAGTACACGGCCAGCTCAGAGACGTGGGCTATTACACCACGAAAAGGGGGCTAGTCAGAAAGAGCATAGAGAGAACGGTAGGCCTACACACTCACCCTGACCAGTGGGGCTCGCCCGAATGCTCTCAGACACCCAGGCCCATTCCTAACCGGTACTGTTGGGTCATTAATAATATCTACAATAAAGACCCTGAACTGTTTGAAGCGGACTCTGAACTCTTACTATTGCGGCCTGCACTATCACCCCCAACATCCACCTACACTGCCCTGAGGCTACACTCTTCCCGTGGGGAGTTATCCTACACCTGTGCTGCACACCAACACCAGCCTCAGCAGTCTGCCTCGCAGCGGCGGTTATCCCTGACCGCAATCCACGGGTGGCGTAGTCGGACATTCAAAACACTGATAAATAGACTGCCACCATTTGGTTTGACCACCCTGAGCCACGGGATCGGGTTGCCACTACTACCCCCATCAGCACCGTACACTAGAAGGCCCGGTTCCGTGTACCCCACGGCCCAGGGGGCGAGTCATGTGCATCAAATTATACATACACATATGGGGCAGTGGGGCTTCATACTATATACAGGTGCTTCTCACAAAATTACAATATCATCAAAAGTTAGTTTATTTCAGTTCTTCAATGCAAAAAGTGAAACTCCTATATTATATAGAGTCATTACACACAGAGTGATCTATTATATAGAGTCATTACACACAGAGGGATCTATTATATAGAGTCATTACACACAGAGGGATCTATTATATAGAGTCATTACACAGAGGGATCTATTATATAGAGTCATTACACAGAGGGATCTATTATATAGAGTCATTACACACAGAGGGATCTATTATATAGAGTAATTACACACAGAGGGATCTATTATATAGAGTCATTACACACAGAGGGATCTATTATATAGAGTCATTACACAGAGGGATCTATTATATAGAGTCATTACACACAGAGGGATCTATTATATAGAGTCATTACACAGAGGGATCTATTATATAGAGTCATTACACACAGAGTGATCTATTATATAGGGTCATTACACAGAGGGATCTATTATATAGAGTCATTACACACAGAGGGATCTATTATATAGAGTCATTACACAGAGGGATCTATTATATAGAGTCATTACACACAGAGTGATCTATTATATAGAGTCATTACACAGAGGGATCTATTATATAGAGTCATTACACACAGAGGGATCTATTATATACAGTCATTACACACAGAGGGATCTATTATATAGAGTCATTACACACAGAGGGATCTATTATATAGAGTCATTACACACAGAGGGATCTATTATATAGAGTCATTACACAGAGGAATCTATTATATAGAGTCATTACACACAGAGGGATCTATTATATAGAGTCATTACACACAGAGGAATCTATTATATAGAGTCATTACACACAGAGGGATCTATTATATAGAGTCATTACACACAGAGGGATCTATTATATAGAGTCATTACACACAGAGGGATCTATTATATAGAGTCATTACACACAGAGGGATCTATTATATAGAGTCATTACACACAGAGGGATCTATTTTAAGTGTTTATTTCTGTTAATGTTGATGATTATGGCTTACAGCCAATGAAAACACAAACGTCATTATCTCGGTAAATTACAATACTTCATAACAACAGCTTGAAAAATGCTTTTAAAATCCGTAAAGTTGGCCTACTGAAATGTATGTTTCGTAAATGCCCTCAATACTTGTTCGGGCTCCTTGTGCATCAATTACTGCATCAATGCGGCAATGTGGCATGGAGGGATCAGCCAGTGGCACTGCTGAGGTCTTATGGAAGCCCAGGTGGCTTTGATAGCAGCCTTCAGCTCATCTGTATTGTGGGGTCTGGGGTCTCATCTTCCTCTTGACAATACCCCATAGATTCTCTATAATAGATTCTCTATGGGGTTAAGGTCAGGCGAGTTTGCTGCCAATCAAGCACAGTGATACTGTTGTGTGTAAACCAGGTATTGGTACTTTTGGCAGTGTGGACAGGGGCCAAGTCCTGCTGGAGAATGACATTTCCATCTCCATAAAGCTTGTGGGCAGAGGGAAGCATGAAGTGCTGTAAAATGTCCTGGTAGACAGCTGCGCTGACTTTGGTCTTGATAAAACACAGTGGACCTCCACCAGCAGATGACATGGCCCCCCAAACCATCACTGATTGTGGAGACTTCACACTAGACCTCCAGTAGCTTGGATTGTGGCCTCTCCACTCTTCCTCCAGACTCTGGGACCTTGATTTCCAAAGGAAATGCAAAATTTACTTTTCATCTGAAAACAACACCTTGGGCCACTGAGCATCAGTCCAGGTCTTTTTCTCTTTGGCCCAGGTAAGTCGCTTCTGGCGTTGTCTATTGGTCATGAGGGGCTTGACACAAGCAATGCGACACTTGTAGCCCATGTCCTGGATATGTCTTTGTGTGGTGGCTCTTGAAGCAATGACTCCAGCAGCAGTCCACTCCTTGTGAATCTCCCACAAATGTTTGAATGGCCTTTTCTTAGCAATCCTTTCAAGGCTGCGGTTATCCCAGTTGCTTGTGCACCTTTTTCTACCACACTTTTTCCTTCCACGTCCATTAATATGCTCGGATACAGCACTCTGTGAACAGCTGCTTCTTTAGCAATGACCTTTTGTGGCTTACCCTCCTTGAGGAGTGTGTCAATGACTGCCTTCTGGACATCTGTCAAGTCAGCAGTCTTGCCCATGATTGTGGAGCCTACTGAAACTGACTAAGAGACCTTTTTAAATGCTTAGGAAGCCTTTGCAGGTGTTTCTTGTTAATTCTAATTTACTGAGATAATGACTTTTGTGTTTTCATTGGCTGTAAGCCATAATCATCAACATTAGCAGAAATAAACACTTAAAACAGATCACTCTGTTTGTAATGACTCTGTATAATATATGAGTTTCACTTTTTGGATTGAAGAACTGAAATAAATTCACTTTTTGATGATATTCTAATTTTCTGAGAAGCACCTGTATGTAGCAGTGTGGCAATTATACTATATACAGTCAGGAGTATAAGTACTTGATACACTGACAATTTCGAAAGTTTTTCCACCTACAAAGAATGAAGAGGTCTGTTTTGTTCTACTTAACTGCTGCAACTTGGACCTTTAACAGGATTTATATTTCACCTATGAGAAAGCATACTATGTGTATTTGGCAGATTAACTCAGGCTTGTTTATGATAAACGGAATACCTGGATTGGAGTCCTATTTGTATACAGAATATTGACTATTAATGCTGGCAGAGTAAGTCTTAGGCTATATTCACACTAGGTGTTTTTTTTCTGCAGCAAAACATAATCTCTTGGCAGGAAAGAAGTAGCATAAAAAGCGCAGGTTTTGGTGTGTTTTTTGCAGTGGTTCTTGGTGCATTTTTGGTGCGTTTTTCAGGATCCCAAAGTTCAGCTTTGCTTCCACCATAGACACATGAAAACAGGTCACCATTGCAAGACATATGTTCATGAAAAAGTACACATTACAAATGTAACGGGGGGGGGGGGTGAATTGGTCTGGAATGGTTTATCTAAGACCCTGGCAGTGCATTGAATTTGTAGGACACTATTTACTTTCACATTATGGTTTGCCATTGAGTTGCTCAGGCATTGTTCATTTTCACACCTCCCTGGGCCACACGTGTTGTTCAATCTCACACCTAGCTCAACCAATGTTTACTTTGTAGGCATCACTAATTTAATTAAACTGTAATAATCCAAGCTGCTATCTCAGGTGACCAAGACAAGATGGTTTAAACTTGGAAAAATCACAAGAATAAATGTGTGTCACATACTTGCTTTTTTCACTAAAAACGCAGCAAAATTTTCACACTAGGCTTTTTTTCAGCATTTTTTTTCACCACCCTTTTTTTTAATGGGTGAAAAACGCTGAAACAAGTGACATACTCTACTGCAAAAAGCCATGGAAAGCACAAAATACTGAGGACAAATAAGCAAGCTTTGTGCATGAGATTTCGGAAATCTCATAGACTTTGTTGGTACTGTAAAACGCAGCTGAAAATTTGCATAAAAAAGCCCGCTAAAAAAACGTCTAGTGTGAATATAGCCTTGTATAACAGTTCGCCAATGAGTTAGGATATATGACCACGATGCAGAAATGCTGCGGATTTTTCCTGAGCGTTTCTGCATCTCCCTGGGTTGTCAAGCGCTTTGCCAAGTGATTTTAGCATCACTTGGAAAAGTGCTTGACAACTTGGTCACACTATATAATTCCATGCAACCGGCATGGATTTACATAGTGTGACCAAGTTACAATGCTGCAAATGCAGCATCAATAATAAAAAAAAAGAATAATAATGGTGAACAATAAAAAAACCCCATTATACTCATCTTCCGATGGTCCTCGATCTCCTTCTCCGGTGCGTCCGGTGTCTTCGGCGGATCACGGTGCTGTAAAAGGACCTTCCATGACGTCATTTAGTCATGTGACAGGTCACGCAACCGCCGATGTCAGCGGTCGCGTGACCTGTCACATGACTAAATGGCGTCATGGAAGGTCCTTTTACCACCGCGAGCAGCCGAAGAGCCAGCAGCACCGCCGGGAGCAGACAGGGGCCATCAGAAGGTAAGTATATGTTTATTTTTTATTTTAATTCTATTTTAACTACAGGTAGTATGGTACCCGGGTCTGGAGGAGAGTCTCTTCATCTCCAGACCCGGGTACCATCCACGCATTGAGTCGCATAATATCCACATGTGTATTTGTAGTCATGCGGATGTTATGCGTTCCAATGCAAGTCAATGGCGGCTAAATCGCAGCGACTCTGCAAAATTAATAGACGTGCTGCGGATTTTTCCGCAATGATAATCCACATCGGAAATCTCCGCGGCATGTGCACAGCACATGCGGATTATCATTGGGGACCATTGCAGACCTATCACCAAGCGTTTTTTAAGTGTTTCCGCGGCGGAAGTTACGCTGCAGAAACGCCTAAAAAACGCATAGTGGGCACACAGCCTTAAAAGATCTATGGTGAAGAAAAACACGTGAGATAATAAATGCGAAATATACAATATTTCCCATAATATGACTGAGGATATCTTTAGGGTGTATTCACTGTTTTTTCTTCTGCAGCAAAAATGCTGTGTTTTACAGTACCATCTTAGTGAATGACATTTCTGAAATCTCATTCACATGCTGTTTTTTTGCATTTTTTTAAAATCTGCAGCTTGTCAAGTCTTTCAGAGGTTTTGCAGCATTTTTCACCCATTCAAATGAATGGAAAAAAAACCACAAGTAAAAACACCTGAATTTTAAGCAGCGTTTTTCCTGCCTCCTTTGATCTTTGAGGTAGAAAAAAAATGCTGCCAAAATCCAACTTGTGAACACACCTTTATCCTGGTTGTGTTCTAATTGGATATAAAATAGAACGGTCATGATAACATGGGTAGTTAATTGTATGGTGTTTTCACTTTATATATTACCAGGCCGCATTCTATTTGCGCAGAGCTGCTCCGTGAAGATTCTATCACAAGATTCCGTGATGACATCACAGGTGATGGTGACATCACTGCTCACAGGCGCTATATATACAATGCACATAGGCTCACCCGTGCCTTTCTTGGCTCTATAGTGACTGATAGCACTTGCAGTTTTTCACTATGGCTGGAATTGTTTTGGACATTCCTCAGGTAAAAGCACTATTGATGATCCTTATGATCAATCGTCCTAACAGTGTGCTTCTACCACCCGATGGCGTCCTCAGCTTCACTCACCGGCTGGTGATGGAGCTAGTAAAGGATTGCCTGACCAAACACCGACAACGTCGTCTAACGTCAGACTATCTGACGGATTTACTTCAGAACATCAGGACATTACTACACCAGGTAAGTGGCGGACACTCTGCACAGAACATCTCAATATTGATAGATAATCATGGAGGGATAGAAGCTTTTTCTTCTAATATATCATATTTTGCAGACCATAAGACGCACCAAAAATTTTTGGGAGGTAAATAGGAAAAACATTTATTATAATAAAATGGGGTTCTGTCTTATAGTCCTGTCTTGTAGTCCGAATTTTCGGTTGCTTACTGAGGGGGGTGGTGGCAGTGGAGCGAGGTCACAGGAGGCAGAGTCGCTGCTGCAGGAAGTAGGCAGTAGGAGTGGGGCGCTGCTGCGGGCCCCAAGCTGGGAGGAGTGGGGTGTCCAGAAGGTGCGAGGCTGCGGGCCCTGGGCTTCAAGGAAATGTTAGCGGTAATTCAGGAGGGGAGGCCCTGCTTTGCTTATTGATTTCTCTGCAGTGGGCTTCAAGAAGTAGGCTGCTGGAGATGGCCAATACGCAGATTGAGATCTCAGCTCCTCATTGAGCCGAAATCTAAATCTGCACATGCACTGCCTCCAGCGGCCATTTGCTTGAAGCCCACCGCCAGAAAATCAATGGGCAGAGCGGGGACTCCCCTCCTAAATCACCGCTAACATTTCCTTGAAGCCCAGGGCCCGCAGCCTCGCACCTCCTGGATACCCCGCTCCTCCCAGCTCGGGGCCCGCAGCAGCACCCCACTTCTACTGCCGGCTTCCTACAGCAGTGACCCTACCTCCTGTGACCTCACTCCACCACAGCCACCCCCCTGGTAAGCTACATTCAGACAATTATTATTATTAATAATCTGTCTGATATGCTGGGGTGGAGAGTTCCAGAGTAGGGGGGATGCACGGGAGAAATCTTGTATGCGATTGTGGGAAGAGGAGATAAGAGGGGAGCAGAGAAGAAGATCTTGTGAGGATCGGAGGTTGCGTGCAGGTAAGTACCGGGAGACTAGGTCACAGATATATGGAGGAGACAGGTTGTGGGTGGCTTTGCATGCCAAGGTTAGGGTCTTGAACTGGAGTCTCTGGGTAATGTGGAGCCAGTGAAGGGATTGGCGGAGCGAGGGGAAAAGCCAGGGAATAGCGGGGGGACAGGTGGATTAGTCAGACAGCAGAGTTTAGGATAGATTGGAGGGGTGCGAGAGTGTTAGAAGGGAGGTCAAACATTTTGGAAAAAAAGGCATATTATAGTCCAAAAAATACGGTAAAACACAACGAGTCCCCAAATACAGTATGTAGTCATTGTATCTGCAGACAGAGAACCGATGTCACATACAATTTCCGCCACCATTCTGACCGCTCACATCTCAAATTTCTCCTTTCCATTTTTCCTTCTTTATAGGCTGAAGAAAGATCTCAGACTGAAGATTTGGCTGTCTTTAAAGAACTGGCCGAAAAAGTCCTGTCTATACTAGAACGCTCATTGGAACGCCCGGTAAGGATCAATATTAATAGACGTATCTTAATCCACCGTATCTGAGGAGACTTTCTGAGAAAAGTTCTGAAGATGGCGCGGGATTTGTATCGTTACAATTGGTGCATCTGTAAATGTTGGTTTAGTCCTTCATGATTTATGTATTTGGTGATTTAGTGAAATCTTCCACATATTAATTATATATATTATATCTATCAGGAAACAACAGGAGGCGACGCCAAATATGGGCAAAATGTGACCCCGAAAATCCCTGACCCTAATAGGAGTCAGCCGGAGCTGAACAGCGATCTGATTACAGGTGAGCGATCACCCGACCTTCTACAAGGAATGTCCAGATATTACAGAGGACGGAGGATAATATTAGATTTACTCTCTACTCTGTGTAATGGGAACCTGGCAGCACATTGTTACATATAGAAGTAGTGGTGTGACGGTATAGGCCATTGTCCCCTAATAATAATTGTTTGTAGAAATCCAATGTGCCAGTCAGGAGAAATGTAAAGTAGACACCATATACAAATCAGAATGGAAGTGCGCTGGGGGCGTGAAAGACGAAATCCAAGTGCAGTGACACGCCCCCAGTGCACTTCCAGGCTAATTTGCAAATCTCTCCTATGTTTCAGCTCTCTTACCATCAGTCGTATGTGCAGCGTGGGTGGGGGGTTCCTCATTCATGTGATGGAGGGTCCATTCTGCAGTGCTATAGCAAGTAACATGAAATAAATTTAAATTGCATTACTGCTCTAGAAAATGGGAAAAAACTAAGATACTGAGCACATAATTTGGCCAATTCATGAATGCCCAGCAGTCAATGACAAGGCGATCTTTTTGTTGGAATCCTCTCCTAATGTGAATCCTCTCCTAGGCTGAAGCCTACATTTATATGGGTAGGTAGGATCCTGTTGTAATTAAAACCACCCCGGGCTGATGGGTGGAGATAGGTTCCCAGCAAAAAAGGTCGCCTTGCCGTGACTTCTGGGCATGCACCGAGCAAAAGAAGGTCGCCTTGCCGTGGCTGCTAGGCATGCACCCAGAAAAAGAAGGTCGCCTTGTCGTGACTGCTGGGCATGCACCCAGCAAAAGAAGGTCGTCTTGCCGTGACTGTTGGGCATGCACCCAGCAAAAAAAAAGGTCACCATGCCGTGGCTACTTGGCATGCACTCCGAAAAAGAAGGTCGCCTTGCCGTGGCTGCTGGCCATGCATGAATTGGCCAAATTATGCGCTAAGTATCTTCCTTTTATCCTATTTTCTACAGCAGTAATGCAATTCAAATTTCATTTATTTCATGTTTACATGCTATAGCGTTACAGAGTGCAACTTTGTTAGTTATGTATTTGGATGGCTACTCTTAGTATGCACCTGTTCACACCCATTTTCTTTTCGGAAGTGATGGTCAGTCTTTTGTTATTTATGAAGGGGTTCCTCCATCATTTAAATTACATTTATCTATGGATTCCCCGTATATTCTCATATTTAGAATCCCCATATAACGAGTATTAATCCCATTTACAGACATCTTGTCATTTCTCCGTTATATTGCTGTATTATCTATGTAGGAATAATATCCTCTAATACATTTCATTTCTTCATCATTATTTTAGAAACAACTGAGCTGTCGAATCCTAACAATGGAATTAGTGAGATCCCGGAGATCCAAGAATCCGTAAGTATCATAGAGGGGGATGCGTGTGTGTCATCAGATCATGGGGTGTGAATGACTCGTCCAGTATTATCCCCCATACAACCATGCGACGTCTCTATTCTAAGTGTAGATGACCCTATGGTGTTAATTACATTTGAATTACAGGGAATCTGTCACCAGGTTTATGCTATTTGGTCTGAGAGAAGCATGATGCAGGGACAGAGACCCTGATTCCATGTGTTGATTACTTTACTCGGTGGAGCAGTTGTGATAAAATCACTATTTTTTTCTGCTGCAGAGCTCTGAATGCTGAGTCTTCTATAACCCCGCCCACACCATTGATTGGCAGCTTTCTGTGTACACTGTGCATAGGCAGAAAGCTGCTAATCAGTGGTGGAGGCAGGGGTACAGAGCAATAGGACTACCTGGCTAGACAGATAGTCTTCTAGTGATAATCTACTGATTTTATTGAAACAGCCACACACAGCCTAGTAAGTAACACATCACTGGAATCAGGGTCTCTGCCCCTACATCATGGTGCTTTCAGAATACATAGCAAACACCTGGTGACAGATTACCTGTAAGTCCTCCTCTGTGTGATCTCCCACATTATCCAGAATGTTATAGTAATGTATGATGACCGTTGCAGGGCGGCTCCAGGATTTCGTGGGCCCTGGGCGAAAGAGTCTCAGTGGCCCCTTTAATACATACCACGATTCATGATGCACAGATACCGCAGATAAATAAATATATATATATATATATATATATATATGTATATATATATAGTACAAGCCCGAAGATTTCACTTCTTACATTACATGAGCGATATCTATTGTAAATTCCACAATAACTCAGAAAGCGGCGAATCCTCACAGCTCACAGTGCAGACCGGACAGTAATGTCCTCCACACAGTATAATGGCACCACATACTCCTCTATACCGTATTATGAGCTCCATATATTGCTCCATATAGAATAATGGACCCCATAAAATGCTCCACGCAGGCTGTGCCCCCATATAATGCCCCATGCAGGCTGTGACCCCACACATAATGCCCCATGCAGGCTGTGCCCCCCATATAATGCCCCATGCACGCTTTGACCCCCCACATAATGCTCCATGCAGGCTGTGACCCCCACATAATGCCCCATGCAGGCTTTGACCCCCCACATAATGCCCCATGCAGGCTGTGCACCCCCCCACATAATGCCCCATGCAGGATGTCCCCCTCCCACATAATGGCCCATGCAGGATGTCACCCCCCATATAATTCCCCATGCAGAATGTCCCTCCCACATAATGCCCCATGCAGGCTGTGCCGCCCACATAATGCCCCATGCAGGCTGTGCCCCCCCACATAATGGCCCATGCAGGATGTCACCCCCCATATAATTCCCCATGCAGGATGTCCCCTCCACATAATGCCCCATGCAGGATGTCCCACCCCACATAATGCCCCATGCAGGATGTCCCCCACACATAATGCCCCATGCAGGATACCCCCCCCACATAATGCCCCATGCAGGATGTCACCCCCCATATAATTCCCCATGCAGGATGTCCCCCCCACATAATGCTCCATGCAGGATGTCCCACCCCACATAATGGCCCATACAGGATGTCACCCCTCATATAATGCCCCATGCAGGATGTCACCCCCCATATAATGCCCCATGCAGGATGTCCCCCCAACACATACTGCCCCATGTAGGATGTCACCTCTCACCCCATATATTGCCCCATGCAGGATGTCACCTCTCACCCCACATAATGCCCCACGCAGGATGTCACTTCTCCCCCCATATAATACCCCATGCAGGATGTCACTCCCCCCATATAATGCCCCATGCAGGATGTCACCCCCCATATAATGCCCCATGCAGAATGTCACCTCTCACCCCATATAAAGCCCTATGCTGGATGTCACTTCCCCCCCCATATAATGACCCATGCAGGATGTCACTTCTCCCCCTCATATAATACCCCATGCAGGATGTCACCCCCCTATATAATGCCCCATGCAGGATGTCCCCCCCATATAATGCCTCATGTAGGATGTCACCTCTCACCCCATATAATGCCCCATGCAGGATGTCACTCCCCCCCATATAATGCCCCATGCAGGATGTCACTTCTCCCCCCCATATAATACCCCACGCAGGATGTCCCTACCTCCCCCCCATATAATGCCCCATGCAGGATGTCACTTCTCCCCCCATATAATGCCCCATACCTCCATACATAAAAAAAAAAAATCAAATGCTCACCTCACTGCTCACCAGCTGTGGAGAGGTAAGTATTGTGCCGGCCGTGGTCCTGGGCAAGCATTGGGGGGGGGTAGCAAGGCCCACTAGCTGGCGCTGGCACCACTCTCCTCTGCTCACAGTCCCATAGCACGCCAGGGTGCCCGACAGCAAGTGGGCCCCTCGCCTACTCAGGGCCCCGGCACTTGCCTGGGTGTGCTGGGTGCTAGCGCCAGGTCTGCCCAGCGTCCGGTTTGTATCCTCTCAACATCATATCAGTGTAAATCATCTGGGACATAATATGGGGGGAGAAGTTTTTGCATCTGTAACTTTTTTCCTGCATCTTCAATAAATCAGTATTATTTCTTATTCTTTTATAGAGCGTGATGGATTCATTGGTTCCGGCGAGAAAGCTGCATATGAGCGACTATGAAACTTCCAAACTCATCAGCAGTGGAAATTTTGGGTGAGATTTCTGTTGCCATAATCCACATTTCTCAGGGTTCCCTATGACAATGCTTCTGCCCCTGCACTCTGCCATTCAGTGTTATCATAGGGAAATTATATGATCTGTAGCAAATCAAACTGTAAGGAAAGCGATTTAAATAATATAATTACATATAATATAATATATAATAATATAATATTATTACATTCGCCTGTGCTAGACCCTCATCTGTTCTTATGCTGCCTCCTCCACCTGAGCTTTTCTGCTCTCCACTCTGATCTTTGTTTTGATGGGGGGGCTCCATTATGAAGCTGATCAGAGAAGTTGGCTACACATGGTCACATGAAGGGTGACACCATATTGACGCCAATGACATCTACACCCTGCACCATGACCATGTGGGCCCAATCACTGGCCTCAGCAGCAGAAGAGAGCCCTGGAGCACATTCATTTTGGACCAATTTTATTTGCACTAAATTGTATTTGGTCAGTTATAGCGAATCTGCCCAAAGAGAATTTCGGTAGATTCTCGTATCTATAATGTGACCTGGGTGATGGCTCCGGCAGAAGTGGCATTGTGGAGACCTCCCATAGGTGATCTATGTAGTGCTATTTTATGTATTTCTAGATGTGGATTTATAGTGGCGGCCAGACTTCTAGTATTAAACATATGCAAATTGTCTCTTCTGAGAGGAAGCAAACTAGAACTCCACCTATAGGAAGTAGCAATCCTAAAAGTCAATATCGACCCTTTAACAAGCCTTGTCACATGACTTAGGATAATAGCCAAAACCAAAATCTCAATTTGCAGGAACTGTGTTCTGGGGTACTGCCCCTCTTCAGTGCAAAGTGTGAGATATGGTTTGACTGGGTGAGAGGTGTCTGACCGGTATCCAAGGGGTTGATGTTTCTCCTTGCGGACATGAGGAGACTTTTAAGCCACAATGCTCCTCTGGGAAATAGGATTGCTACTTCCTATAGGTGGCACTAGGGTGCTAGTTCTCTTCCTCTCTGAAAAGAGACAATTTGCATATTTCCCAGAAGAGCATTGCAGCTTAAAAGTCTCCTCACCTTGACATGCTTAACATGGCTTTTTCCGCAAGGAGAAACGTTACCGCTTGGATCCCGGTCAGATGCCTCTCACCCAGCCAAACCATATCTCACACTTTGCACTGATGAGTGCTTGTACCCCAAAACATAGTGTCCGAAAATTGAGATTTTGGTTATGGCTATTATTCCATGTCATGTGATAAGGCTCGTTAAAGGGTCGATATTGACTTTTAGGATTACTACTTCCTATAGGTGGCACTAGAGTTCTAGTTCTCTTCCTCTCTGAAGAGACAATTTGCATATTTCCCAGAGGATCATTGAGGCTTAAAAGTCTCCTCACCTTGACAAGCTTAACATGTCACTCTCCGCAAGGAGAAATGTTACCCCTTGGATACCAGTATTAAACATATAATGACTTCTATAGATGGATTATTAATAAGGATTTATTATAACCGATGGATTCTCCTTCTCTCCAGGGCCGTCTACTTAGTGCATCATAAAGACTCACACCAGACCTTTGCTATGAAGAAAATGGCTAAGCGGAACCTAAATACTGCACAGAGATTGGAATGGGCCTTTTTGGAGAGGGACATCTTAACATTTGCTGATTGTCCCTTTGTGGTCTCCATGCTCTGCTCCTTTCCAACTAGATCTCACCTGTGTATGGTCATGGAGTATGTAGGAGGTAAGACACATCTATTGTATTATATTCAGCCCATGTCTGCTTTCATCTTATCACTGCTCATATCATTAGGACATTGTTGGTTACATCCCCACAGAGCATTTACTATAGGTTATCTATTACCAAGATGCTCGTAAATTCATTGATCTTGGTGCAGGGGCGCTATGGGGCTCATCAGTCGGAGGGGTTCTGTCGACGCTCGGCAGTGGGCAGCATCCCTCCACCTGTCATCACAATTTCAGCGGTATTTGCTTCTTCAAGGAGGTGGGGCTGGTGGGGGCAAAAATACTGAGTAGGTGGCTAGTAGGGGCCAAAATGCTGAAAGGGGGCCGTATGACTAGATATGGGGGGACTGTGAATGCTGAGTGGAGGTCATCATATTAAGTGGGGTGCTGTGGGGGTCCTCACTCTATATGGAGGCCCCCATTCTCTGTGGGGACATCATACTGAGTGGGGAGTTATGCGGACCATTATATTGTGTGAGGGACTGTAGAAACCATTATCCTGAGTGGGAGGGTTGCTGTGGGTGCCATCACACCGAGTAGGGGCTTGTGGCTGGCCTCCTTCTAAGTGGTGGCCTCCTTAGGAGGATTCACTGTGGGGATACCATACTCATTGAGTGTGGGTGTGGGCATTTTTGGGAGCATCATACTCTAAAATGGCCATAAAAGTTGTATTGCTGGTGAGAACACCAAGCTGCTTCAACAGGGATATAAATATATTTCTTTTTTATTTTTTAGGGTGGGGGGCAATTACAACTTTTGATATGGGGTCTTGTGATTTCTCTGTACGCCACTATCTGTGTGATCTCCCCAGGATGTTTCCGCTCACTGCTCATTATACATCATGGTTATCTGCTCGTGGTATATCATGGTTATCTTCTGTATAAACCCCTCACCGGTCATATTTCCTTTCTTCTATAGGTGGAGACTGTGGGACCCTTCTAAGCACCAGGGGTCCTTTCTCTGTCCCCATGGCCCGCTTGTACTTTGCAGAGGCGGTACTTGCCGTGGAATACCTGCATAGTTACGGTGTGGTGCACAGAGACCTGAAGCCGGAAAAGTAAGTGCCCCCGTAGTATAATAAAGTGGGGAAAGTTGTCATTTATTATCATTCAGTCTGTGAGGCTAAAACCATCTTCTCTTTTGCAGCCTCCTGATTACATCTACTGGACATATTAAAGTTACCGATTTTGGGATTTCAAAACTTGGTCTAATGATACCGAAAACCAACACCTACAAGGAATTAGCAGTGGACATCTCCAGAGAGTTCCAGGACTGTGAGGTCAGCATCACCTACAAGAACTTAGCTTGTTATTTGCAAATCTCATCACACTATTGTCTCTTCTCTACGTTCTTCCTTTCTAGAGAACTTTTCCACTAATATTTTATCTTCTGCATTGTGTTTTAACGATGATATCTTGTCATAATAATTGTTTCATCGATTCTCATCTCTATGTTCTGTTGGTTTCCAGTTCTGTGGCACCCCATGTTACATAGCCCCAGAGATCATCCTGAAAGAAGGCTATGGAAGACCTGTTGACTGGTGGTCATTGGGGATCATCCTGTATAAATTCCTGCTGGGATGTGTACCATTTGATGCTGATTCCCTCACTGAGCTTTATAAAAGGGTTGTCATTGGTGAGTAGAATAATCCGATCATTGCGTTGATTGGTTACATTTGTTTAGTTATTTCCTTTGCTTTATGTTACAGTCCAGTAAAGAGGTTTTATTTTCTGTAATTTTCTATGTAACAGGAGAACTAATTTGGAATTGTGATCGCGCTCCACCCCTGGATGCTCAGAATCTCATCACTGAGCTGCTCAGAAGAAATCCTGTGCGTAGACTTGGGACAGGTAACAGATATACTAGTATTAATATTCCCTTATTAGACCAAGGACATATCGCTCATGTCCATGAAGATCAACATTTCTCTATCAGCTCATCTACTGTATTTCTAGTTCTCCACACTAAGACTTTCAGTTTATTTCCTTCATGTCGGCTCAGTTTTGTCATTAGTTCAGATTACGATAAACTGTTCAGATATGGAGCCATCCCTGACTATGTCCGCATCACTTTTGTTTATCTTTTTCTAGGAGGAGCATTTGAGATCAAGGTTCATCCATTCCTGAGTGACTTGGACTTTGACAACATTCTGAGCCAGGAGCTGGAGTATGTTCCTCAGCTTGTTTCAGACGCAGACACCAGCTTATTTATCAGTAAGTAGAAGGAGACGTCATCTAGACTAAGCGACTGTTTGTCTCATCTTCCCTAATATGTGATCATCTGTTCCCATTAATATTAGTGATAAATAGTGACTGTGTTATACTGACAACCTCTAATAATACTTCATTGCCTATTTCTTGTAGATCATTCTGATATAAACAAACATCTGGTCTCAAAGGATGAGGAAGGCACAAGTGAGAACAATGAGAGCCTTGACTTCCAAAATTTTACGTCATCTTCTGAAAAGCTTTGTAAAGTAAGTATGTGATTAATAAATCCAAAATATGTAAAAAAAAATAAAAAAAACTCTAAAAGTACATAAAAAAAATATTTTATATCTTATTTTTATCCGTATTTAGCTCTGTATCATCGCTACCAGGATGGTGAACAATGAGGATCCCAATGCCCCTCCAGAGTATACACCAGAAACCAACACAAACATCTCAGAAATGTGAGTAGATTATAAAGGGTCATTACTTCATTACTGGGAGTTCCAGGCTGATCTATGTACACAACACCAAATATAGGACATAAATATCAGAATATCAAATGCAGCATTCACCGCTTCATGGTTAACGGTCATTGTACTTTTGGCTTCAGAAAATGCAGAAGATAACAGCCCATAATTGTGGCAGGTCATGCATTTTTAGCACTGCCTACTCTGTAGGAGAGCTGTAGTATTACTTGCCAGACATTCTTGGTAGTTGTGTTCTGATCCATGGAAGGTAGTTTTGAGCAGAAAACCTTCCCCACTATGACAGTCATATGTCCTATTAGGCCTTATAGTCAGTGTTCTTATAGTGAGACAACCCATTTTATACTGTGTTTACTTACGATTTACATGTTTTTCTTCTTCAAACAGGCAGAAAGAATCTGTTCCTGTATGTAATACAGACTATGCTGTTACCATCTTCCCACCCTCGTCCCCATTGCCAGGTATGTACATGTCTATAGCACCAACAATGTGAATGTTGACTTCAAGGCTCAAATATTTCCACATGGTTTTTCTGGTCTACTATGTTATCCATGTTTCATGGATCTCAGCTATGTTGACCATGGGTTCGTACTGTATCCCTCTTTCCCTAATTTTGTACAGGAGTTTTTTTTCATGTATTCTGTATATTACGTTGTATCATCTAGTAACCTAGTGAGATATAGCGACTGTGTTATACTGACACCCTCTAACAATCCTTCCTTACCTATGTCTTGTAGATCACTCTGATGAAAACAACCATCTGGTCTCAGAGGATAAGGAGGGCACAAGTGAGGACGATGAGAACTTTATCTTCCGAATATTTGCATCATCATCTTCTGAGAGGCTTTCTAAAGTAAGTATGTGATCGATAAATCCAAAATATGTACAAAAAAAGGATCTATAAAATTAAAAAGTATGTATATTTAATAACTTATTGTTATCCACATTTAGCACTCTACCACCACTAACGGGATGGTGAACAACGAGGATCCCAAGGCCCCTCCAGAGTGTACACCAGAATCCAACACAAACATCTCAGAAATGTGAGTAGATTATGGGGTCATTACTGGGAGCTCCAGGCTAATATATGTGCACAACACCAAATATAGGACATAAATACCATAATATCAAATGCAGCATCCACCGCCCCATGGTTATGGGTCATTGTGCTTTCAGCTTTCGGAATTGTTGGAGATAACAGCCGATAATTGTGGCCGGTCATGCACTTTTAGTGCTGCCCTCACTGTAGGAGAGATGTAGTATGAAATGCCGGCCATTCTTGGTAGTGGTTTTCCTCTCAGCTCTCTATAAAAGGTAGTCTTGAGCAGAAGACCTTCCCCACTATGACAGTCATATGTCCTACTAGGCCTTATAGTCGGTGTTCTTCTAGTGAGACAACCCCTTTTATACGGAGTTTACTTGAGATTTACATGTTTTTCTTCTTCAAACAGGCAGAAAGTATCTGTTCCCGTATGTAATACAGACGATGCTGTTACCATCTTGCCACCCTCGTCCCCATTGCCAGGTATGTACATGTCTACAGCACCAACAATGTGAATGTTGACTTCAAGGCTCAAATATTCCCACATGGTTTTATACAATACTATAGGTCTCTTATGTTATCCATATTATGACAAAGCAGATCCTATAAGAATATATTGTTACTGATTTTTTTTTTTTATTTTTCATCAGAATTTCCATCTCATGAAGAAAGAAAATCGGCAATAAATCTGAGTATGGAGCAACAAAACTCAGAAAATGGAAAAAATGGGAAAAAGAGACGAGGTAAGTGTGAGAATCAACTCCATGTTGTGTGATGTCAGTGAGAATAATTCATGTGGAGTAGATGTCATCTGTCAGTGATGGGATTGTCACATGTATGATTGCTGACAATGACCCCTGACCTCTGTATGATAATATTCCTCTGCCGTCCGGCCACAGTGACTGCACAGCATTATCATGTAATATGGAGTCCCATCACTTACATTATATTTATTTCTCTTTTCATAGGTTCCATCTTCCGCCGGATCTTATCATCCTGCCGGCGTGGATTATCCAGGGCTGCTCGTGCATTTGCATGCTGTCACTGTTGCCCTAAAACCATCTAAAAGACGGGACACCTAAGCATCCAGCGCCCTGAAGTCCAGCAGATCCATCATCACTGCTGGAGCTGTATAGAAGGACCTTCACCATCTACCTGTGGCCTTCTGACTGGTCAACCTGGACAAGTTTCAGTAACGCCTCTGTCATCGGACTCCGCGGTATTCATACTGCTCGTCTGACTTGTCATTTACTGATCACCTGGTATCTGACCTCGGCTATCTTCCTGACTTTGATTTAGTCTATTGATAATGTTCACGATTTTATTCATCCCATTATTAATTAAAAAAAAGTAAAATCTGTTACTGTTGCTCTGATTCCTTTTTGTCTTGAATTCACAAATACTTGTAACTCACTAATTGCTCTTCTTCCCACTAAATGTATTTCTCATTATCCTTAATGCAGCAGTCAGTCTCATATTTCTGTCCAGCAGTTACACTGGTGCCTCCACCCTGTACCAGTCATTACACTCATCCACAAACCTCTCCACACTGCTGCACAGCCCTGCATCTCTACCATATCTACACTCCAATGAGATAAGATTAACATCCTCCATAATCAGGACCTCCCACTCTCATGTCCAAGACATTTTCTCTGCTGCACCAGCTCTTAGGAGTGCACTACTGCAGGCAATCAGGTTCATTCCCACTATCAGAGATTTTAAGTGTGCAGTAGAAACAGATTATTTGTGGCAGGACTATCAAATCACCTCACTATTCTAAGTTTTTCCTACAGCACTCAGTAGCACTTAATATTTGTACATATACAGATAATGGTTGGTGACTGGTTCATGCAGCCTTAATTCCACAAATATAGAAATAAAAGGTCAACATGTTTCATACATCCAAACCATCCTTAATCATGGCAGAAAAACATAATTTTAAGTTCCCACTATGAATATTTGGTGAGATATCACAGCTGTGTATTTTCACAGCACAAAGAACGCATCTTACAGATCTGCAAATCACAGTGTGCTGACGCTTAGTGTTGTAGTTTTGAACAACACCATTCATTTTATCATATAATGTGTTGAAAAATGAGAAAAAATGCCAGGTTTGGGTTCCTTCATTTTACAGTGTGTATTGTGTTGTAAAAACAAACTGACAAAATGATTCAGAGTCAGTAGTACGATTACTGTGATACCAAACTTATAAGGTTTATATATATATATATATATATACAGTGTTTAGCATAAATCAGTACACCCAAATAGATTTGTCAGCAAACCTGTAGTTTCCTTTCAGAATCATCATTTTATATGGGATGCCATACTACAAAATACTCTCGCAAATTTGAGCCATTGAATGCAAACAAGATTTGGTATTTTGCAGACCCCAAAAAAGTGTATTTGGAAGTCGCCTTGCTACACTCATCAGAAGAGCTTTAAACTAGAACAATGTGGGAAGGGAAGCAAAAGTCCAGAAAAAGCCATACAGCTGACAAATACTATTGAGATCTCTGCTACTGGAAGTGGAAAGGAAGAACAAAGACAAAACAATTTAAATAAGAAAAATATGGGAGGAAGAGAAACCAATCACAAACTAAAATGTTTTTATACAAATGCACAAAGCATGGGCAACAAACAAGGAGAATTGGAACTACTAACGCAGGAAAAGGAATATGATGTCATTGGAATCACTGAAACTTGGTGGGACGATACACATGATTGGAATAAAAGGCTAAAAGGATACAACTTATTTGCAAGAAACAGACTTGATAAACGAGGAGGAGGTGTCGCATTGTATGTTAGAAAAGCGTATATCTGCACAGAGATTGAAGCTTCAGAGACTGGGAGTTCTGTGGAAACTGTTTGGGTAAGAATACAAGGAGAGAACAACGGAAAGGACACCATTGTAGGCATTTACTACAGGCAACCTGGGCAAGCTGAAGATATGGATGAACTCTTTATGTATCAAATGACCAAGTTCTCCAAAAAAATATGACGTAGTGGTCATGGGAGATTTCAACTATCCAGACATTTGTTGGGAATCTCTCTCAAGTAAAACTAACAGGTCAAGCAAATTCTTATCCTCTCTTGCTGACAACTTTATCTTCCAAAAGGTAGGGGAGAAAACAAGGGGATCTGCTACTTTGGATCTAATCCTTATAAACAGGGAGGAAATGGTTGAGGAGGTAAAGGTGGCTGGGACCCTAGGAGGCAGCGATCATGCTATTATAGAATTTTGGATAACTAGAGGAGGAAGACATGTGAAGACTCAAACTTCAAGGTTAGATTTTAGAAAGGCAGATTTTAAGAGACTCAGAAAGAGAATAGGAGGGATCCAATGGCTGGATGTCCTTAAGGACAAAAATGTCCAGGAAGGATGGGAAATTTTTAAAAATGAGATTCTCAAAGCACAATCGTTAACAATCCCGAAAAGTAGGAAGAATGGGAAGCATTTAAGGAAACCAGGATGGATGAACACAGAACTTAAACGCATGCTAAAAAGAAAGAAATGTTTATTAAATGGAAAGAGGGAGGCATATCTAAAGAAGATTATAATGCAGTCTGCAGATCCTGTAGGGCACGTATCAGGTTAGCTAAAGCTGACAATGAATTAAGGCTTGCAAGAGATGTCAAAAGCAATAAAAAAGGATTTTGGGGGTATGTCAAAAGTAAAAGAAATGTCAAAGATGCTATAGGATTTTTACAGGATGAAAATGGAGAAATGGTAAGAGAGGATGTTGAGAAAGCCGAACTTTTTAACTCCTATTTTGCATCTGTCTTCTCTCAGAAAGAAAATGTAACATCAACTGATCTTCACTGTCCTTTTAAAGGAATAGAGGAATCCAAGTTTTCTGTAAACAGAAAGATTGTGAGGGAATATTTAGCTAACATAAATGAGTTCAAGTCTCCAGGTCCAGATGAATTACACCCCAGAGTACTGAAGGAGATCGTAGAAGAAATTTTAGAACCACTCTCCATAATCTTTGAAAATTCTTGGAGAACAGGAGAAGTCCCAGAAGACTGGAGAAGAGCAAATGTTGTTCCTATCTTCAAAAAGGGGAAGAAGGTGGACCCAGGGAACTATAGACCGGTGAGTCTGACTTCTATACAAGGAAAGATCTTTGAACAAATTATTAAACAGCATGTATGTAAGTACATGGATAAGAATGAAGTGATTAACCAGAGTCAGCATGGGTTTGTAACTAACAAGTCATGTCAGACTAACTTAATTTCCTTCTATGACAGAATCACTGACTGGGTGGATCAGGGAAATGCTGTAGATATAGTATATCTTGACTTCAGCAAAGCATTTGACAAAGTATCTCACACCATCCTTATTGAAAAAATGACCAAGTATGCAATGGACCAGGCAACTGTTAGGTGGATTCATAACTGGCTTAGTGATCGGACTCAAAGGGTGGTTGTAAATGGCTTCACATCCAGCTGGATGAATGTCTCAAGTGGGGTACCACAGGGCTCCGTCCTGGGACCTGTATTGTTCAACATCTTTATCAATGATTTAGATGAAGGAATTGAGGGTAAACTGATTAAATTTGCTGATGACACAAAGCTAGGAGGCATAGCTAATACTAGAGAAGAGAGAGAGAGGATTCAAAAAGACCTAAATAAACTGGAGCAGTGGGCAGCAACCAACAGAATGGTTTTTAACAGGGAAAAATGCAAAGTACTACATCTGGGCAATAAAAATGAAAAAAGCATATACAGAATGGGAGGAATAGAGCTAAGCAACAGTACATGTGAAAAAGACTTAGGTATACTAATAGATCATAGACTGAACATGAGTCAACAGTGTGATGCAGCAGCAAAAAAGGCAAATACAATTCTGGGATGTATTAACAGAAGCATACAGTCTAGATCACGTGAAGTCATTATCGGTCTTTACTCCTCTTTGGTCAGACCTCATCTGGAATACTGTGTACAGTTTTGGGCACCACATTTTAAAAAAGACATAGAAAAACTGGAGCAAGTTCAGAGAAGAGCGACCAGAATGGTGACTGGTCTGCAAACCATGTCCTATGAAGAACGGTTGCAGGATTTGGGAATGTGTAGCTTGCAAAAAAGAAGACTGAGAGGAGACTTAATAGCTGTCTACAAATATGTCAAGGGCTGTCACATTGTAGAAGGATCATCTTTATTCTCATTTGCACAAGGAAAGACTAGAAGCAATGGGATGAAACTAAATGGGAGGAGACACAGATTAGATATTAGAAAAAACTTTTTGACAGTTAGGGTGATTAATGAGTGGAACAGGCTGCCACGAGAGGTGGTGAGTTCCCCTTCAATGGACGTCTTCAAACAGAGGCTGGACAGACATCTGTCTGAGATGATTTAGTGAATCCTGCTTTGAGCAGGGGGTTGGACCAGATGACCCAGGAGGTCCCTTCCAACTCTACCATTCTATGATTCTATGATTCTAAGTAATTTTCTTAACAAACTCATTCAAGATCATGTTTAAAAAATGAGAACATCCCAGTAACAGTCTTAAGAGAAAAGCTAAGTTTAGACAACAAAATTCTAATTAACAAGAACTGAACCACAGGTAAATGTAATTATTCATTAAACAGATGTCCAGCAGACAGGTGTCTGTAAAAGGAAGTTACTTAATAAAGAAAACTCCTTCCCATTTCATGCTATCAGCAATGGCACCACATAGAAGAGAAATGTCACAAAACCTGAGAAAGAAAATAATTTCTTTGCAATAAATGTGAAGTCTACAAGAAGATCAGCAAAACTTTACTTATCAGTCAGAATACTGTAGCAAAAGTGATGCAAAACTATAACAAAGATGGAACTGCAACCATCTTACAGAGACGTCCAGGCCGACTATGGAAGTTAACACCTAAACAAAAGCGTCCACTGATGAGAAGGGTAAGTGGCACCACATAGAAGAGAAATGTCACAAGACATTTCTGAGAAAGAAAATAATTTCTTTACAAAAAATGTGAAGTCTACAAGAAGATCAGCAAAGCTTTTCTTATCAGTCAGATGGAAGTTAACATCTAAACAAAAGCATCTTCTGATGAGAAGAAAATCGACAGGCAAATTCATTGCTATTAGCTGAAGAAGTAGAAAGCCAAACCAGGGTGAGTGTTTTCCATGACACGACACGGTGTACACTGCAAATGAATGGCATTCATGAGTGTCCTCCACAAAGGAAGCCTCTCTCCCTTAAAGCCCATGAACAATAAAAGTCCGTCTACAATTTGCCAGGGTCCATGCTTAAAACTATGAGGACTACCGGGACTCTATACTGTGTATGTGCATCTTATGTGTATGTCCGTATTTTATGTTTGTGTGCACTATGTATATGCATACGTTAAAATGTGTATAGAGTATTAGCATGTGCAAATTTTATATGTGTGCCTAATATAAATATACATGGAAATGTATATGTAGGTGGTGCCTGATGGAGGGTGGGGGGCCCAGATCAGAAGTCCTGATTAAGGGCCCTTCACTGTCATTGTCTGCCCCTTATATAAACAGTAAAATCCTCTTTAATAACTGGACTTCCATTGGGGTGGACTTCTCATAGATGGCCAGTATGCATACTATATTGTGAATCTGGGCATCTCTCACAGAAAATCTGATCTGGATATGAGGGTGGTCTTCTATAAGCGGTGATGTTTTGGAGAGATTTAGGGAAAAGTCCCAATGCTTATCCATCGATCTGGTAATTTGAGTAAAATATTTGTGTTGATAACTGATCACAAAGTCACAAAATATGTAAGATTTGGCATAACCTGGTTCATTTTTCAAAAAAGTTATGCTCAATTTTTTTAGCACCAAGTTTTGTTGCTTTTTTGTAGACTTAGGCTATGTGCCCACGTTGCGGACCTGAAGCATATTTTTTACGCTTCTCCCTGGCGGGAAAATCGCATGCGGATATTACATGCGGTTTTCCCGCCAGGTAGAAGCGTTTGTGAGGCGTCTTTGCATGCATTTCCGCATGCGGGTTATCAAGCACTTCTCCAAGCATCACTTGGAAAAGTGCTTGACAACTTGTTCAGAATGGTAAAAAATAAAAAAATAAACTTTATACTCACCTTCTGATGCATTCTCTGCCCCGTCCGGAGTCTTGAGCGGCTCACGCTGTTGTGTGCAGGACCTGCGGTGACGTCATTGAGTCATGTGGTGGGTCACATGACTCAATGACGTGGCAGGTCCTTCAGACAACAGCGCGACGGAGGGAAAACATCAGAAGATAAGTATAAACTTTATTTTATTCTTTTTTTTACAGGTTCTTTGGTACCCAGGTCTGGAGGAGAGTCTCCTCTCCTCCAGACTTGGGTACCATCCGCACATTGATTCCGCAGCGCTTCCGCAAAATTAATGAACATGCTGCGGATTTTTGACTGCAGCATATACGCTGCGGAAAAATCCGCAGCATGGGCATTGACATTGCGGAATGCCATTGGGGACCATGGGGTGCGGATCTACATGCGTTTTTCAAGCGTTTACGCTGCGGAAATTCCGCAGCATATACGCTTGAAAAACGCTACGTGGGCACACAGCCTTACACTAACTTAGTATATTGTGTGAGAATTAAATGAATTATGAATTAGTTGGCGCATTTTACCACACTCTGGGGGTCCCTGACAGTCCTTCTTTATCTGCCCTGTAGTGATGCCAATGTAAACTTCCAAGTGACCGCGCAGTCAATCACTGTCACGAATGAAGGACAACCTATGATTAGCTAATTTTTGGGAAATCCTTATAACAAAAGGGGATTGAAAATATTTACAATTATTTTAAAAGCATTAAAAAAAAAACAGACCCAATACTTATAATTAGTTTGTTGAAAGTAGTCTAATTAAAGGGAGCTGAAAGGATTAGAGATTATGAACCCGATTCACCAGTGTTTTTGCCAGAAAACTGGCATAAAGCTCTTGAAAAGTTGCAAAGTTTTGTGACTTTTCCCATTTTCACATAATTTTAACTTCTTTAAAGCCCAAGACGTACTGATACGTATCTGCGCCCTGGGACTTAAGAGCCTGATACGTATTAGTACATCTTTGCGATCGCGCACACAGGCTGTGCGGGTGTGATCGCCGCCGGGTGTCAACTGATTGTCACAGCTGACACCCGGTGCTATGTGCTGGGAGAGGTCCCGCACATTAACTCCCGCAATGCTGCGATCGAAGTCGTTCGCAGCATTGCGGGGGCAAGGGGAGGTGATCGGGATAGTCACCTCTCCTGCCGGCGTCCAGCAATGTGTGCCGCGGCTTCCCGGATGTTGCCATGATGACCCGATTCACTGAGGGGTGCAGTTTTAAGAATGGTGTCACTTTTGGGTATTTTCAGTCATAAAGACCCCTCAAAGTGACTTCAAATGTGATGTGGTCCCTAATAAAATGGTTTTGTAAATTTTGTTGGAAAAATGAGAAATCGCTGGTCAATTTTAACCCTTATAGCTCCCTAATAAAAATAAATTTGGGTTCCAAAATTGTGCTGATGTAAAGTAGACATATGGGAAATGTTATTTATTAACTTTTTTTGTGTGACATATCTCTCCGATTTAAGGGCATAAAAATTCAAATTTTGAAAATTGCAAAATTTTCAAAATTTTCGCCAAATATCTGTTTTTTTCACAAATAAACACAAGTGATATCGAAGAAATTTTACCACAATCATAAAGTACAATATGTCATGAAAAAATATTCTCAGAACCAGGGGGATCCGTTGAAGCGTTCCAGAGTAATTACCTCATAAAATGACAGTGGTCAGAATTGTAAAAATTGGCCTTCTCATTAACGTGCAAACCACTTTGGGTTGTAAAGGGGTTAAGGACTCTACCTGCATATACAGTCATGGCGGAAAGTGCTGGCACCCTTGAAATTGTTTCAGAAAATTACACATGTTTTATTACACGCATGTTTATTTCCTTTGTGTTTATTGGAACAACACAAAAAAACTGAGAAAAAAAAGGCAAATTGGACATAATTTCACACAAAACTCCAAAAATGGGCCGGAATACATATATATATTTTTGATGGGACAACACTGAAGATGCGACACTTTGATACAATGTACAGTAGTCAGTGTACAGCTTGTTTAACTGTAATGGCAGCCCATCCAACATCAACTCGCACTTGTCAATGGTGCTTTGACACACACACATCTTTCTTTGCGCATTTAATTTCTTGAATACAGAGTTGGAAAATGGCCTGATCCGTAATGCGTTTTGAGAAATAACATGCATAAGCATGGGCGATCCGCATTAAAAAAGCAGCCATAGAGTGTCCGGGAACCTTCCCCCACACTTTTCTTAGACAGGGCTGTTTTTCGGCAGGGTTGGACAGGCCCACCAGAGAACCGGAGGCTCCTCCGGCGGGCCCTGGCTTCTCCTTCAGGAGAGTTCATAGTGCCGAGGTGAGGCCATGATGATGATAGAGGCCATCATCTGCTTAGTTTTCTGTTACTTTGAATGCAATTGCAAGTATGCAGCCAGCCACCCACCCACCCACAGGCCGCAACACTAAACTGACAGATTTCTGGGCAGCTCTTTGCACTTGAAATATGGCCTTTTAAGCTTGAGGAGGTGGAAGCTCTCCCAGGAAGTCTTCTAAAGCTGCTTGCACTTGAAATGTGGCCTGAACATTACTGCTGGTACTTTTCTGTGGGAGTTTTCTTGCCTCCTACCAGCCTGGAATATTTCCAGCAAGCTATGGTACAACACCATGGTATTAGCACTGCCCCCAGTACCAGTAGCGAAGCCATCCTCAATTTCCTTCTCTGGAATTTTATTTGGTAGACTGAGTGGCTGTCCAAATACATTTTCTCACAAAGGAGCTGATGATAGAGTGGCAGTAGGTTCAAGTTTCTCCAGCCTGTTAGAGGGTGAACGGCAGCACATTGGATCAGTGGTTAGCACTGATGTCTTGCAGCACTGGGATCCTGGGTTCAAATCCCAGCAAGGACAACATCTGCAAGAAATTTGTATGTTCTCTCCATGTTTGCGTGTGTTTCCTCCTCAGTAAAAATAGAGAGTCCTGGAATCTTCCCACACACTTTTCTTAGCCAGGACTGCTTCTCGGCAGGGTTGGACAGTCCCACCAGAGAATTCTCTGGTGTGCCTTGGCTTCTACCTCAGGAGAGTTCATGATAGCGCTAACTTTGCAGCTGCTATGGGTCTCTTGAGTGGGTGAGAAAGGTTAGCCCTCAGAAACAAATCCTCTGGTGGGCACAATGTTTTTCAATCTGAAACAGCTTCTCAGTGGGAGTTGTATTTCACCACAGCCATATTCTTTAGCTCTGTGAAAGGACTGGCATAGAGGGAAACCTTATCTACCCCGGTTGTCATTTCTCCGTCATCAGGTTCCGCCCATTGTAACACACGACCATGCCTGGCTGTATGTTCAGCGGTGAGAGCCACAGATCAAGCTGCTGTGTTACAGCTTTCAACAACTATGCAGCGCTGGGCGGTTTGTCAATTAAGCATTAAGCATGTTATCTTCAGCACAGCCTGTTGCTGTTTGGCCAAGGCAGTGCTGCAGTGCTGTCAGCTTGTGACTGATGTGGTCATTTCGGAGATGGAGGAGGAGGTGCATGAGCTGAACAATGTGATTACATTGAGGTTAAATTGGTGATGCTGTTTTTTGTACTAAAGAAAGATCCTATTGTTAACCTAATACCCCTTTGAAGAGACATAGAGGAGGGTCTCAGCAAAAAAAATGTTCCCATTATAAAGGAGCGGGTCTTCTATAGTGGTAATGCCCATGCTGTGACTGCAAGGGTGGCCAAAATTTTTGAAAAAAAACACTAACAATTTAAAGACACAAAGAGCATGGCCACAGTAACAAGGTACGACATGTTCCCATTAGAAAGGAGAGGGTCTGCTATACAGTTATAGGGTATGCAGTGAATCCAACGGCTGACAAATTTTAGGAAAAACCCCACTAAGAATTTAAGGACACACAGAGCCGGGCCACAGTAACAAGGTACGACATGTTCCCATTAGAAAGTAGAGGGTCTGCTATACAGTTATAGGGTATGCAGTGAATCCAACGGCTGACAAATTTTAATGAAAAACCCCAATAAGAATTTAAAGACACACAGAGCAGGGCCACAGTAACAAGGTACGACATGCTCCCATTAGAAAGGAGAGGGTCTGCTATACAGTTATAGGGTATGCAGTGAGTCCAACGGCTGACCAATTTTAGGAAAAAACCCACTAAGAATTTAAAGACACATAGAGCAGGGCCACAGTAACGACAAATTCCCATTAGAAATGATAGGGTCTGCTATACAGTTATAGGGTATGCAGTGAGTCCAACGGCTGACCAATTTTAGGAAAAAACCCACTAAGAATTTAAAGACACATAGAGCAGGACCACAGTAACGACAAATTCCCATTAGAAATGATAGGGTCGGCTATACTGTTATAGGGTATGCAGTGAGTCCAATGGCTGACAGATTTTAGGAAAATCCCCACTAAGAATTTAAAGACACACAGAGCAGGGCCACAGTAACAAGATATGACATGTTCCCATTAGAAAGGAGAGGGTCTTCTATACAGTTATAGGGTATGCAGTGAGTCCAACGGCTGACCAAGTTTAGGAAAAAACCCACTAAGAATTTAAAGACACATAGACCAGGCCACAGTAATGACAAATTCCCATTAGAAAGGAGAGAGTCTCCCATAGTATTGGACTATGCAGTGACTGCAAGGGCTGCCAAAAATTTGGAGGCACTTCAATGGCCCTTGGAAGAGACGTGGAGGAGCGCATCATAAAAAATTTTTACCATTAGAAAGGAGCGGGCCTCCTATACTTGTAATGCCATGCACTAAGTGTATGGGCTGACAAACATTTACTCCTGGGGGGTATACATGAACATACTGTATAAAAAAATTTTTTTACGGGCATCATAAAAATGTAGCGCCCCGAGGGCTCGGCCGCTACAGGGGTATTGCACCTCTGCCAGAGGTGTGATATTCCACTCCCGGGTAAGGATGGAGTATGGACCAGGGTTCAGTTAGCTGCATACAGCACTCTCACCCCATTTCCGAGGGACAGCTCAACGGTGCTCCCATTAGACAGAAATGCAGGCACGACAGACCATGTCCCTGGCTGGAGTGGGGAGGGGGTAGGAATACCCAGTGATGTAGGAGCAGATAGGGGTTGGTTCCTGAGCGTAGATAGGAGCCCATTGGTTGCTGGTCACCTGGGCTCATGTTCTAGAGGGAGGTATAAAAGGTGGGCACCATCTTAGAACAGTGTTCAGTCAGAGAGAAGAAGTGACGGAGTGAAAGCCTCTGCAAGGGGCTCTGCTCCATAGGCGGGCTTAGCCTCTGAGGCCCAGCCACCACAGAAAGAAGAGAAGAAGAGAAGTTCAGTGAGTGGAGTAAGAGAAGGAGTTCAGCCAGAGAGGGCTGACAGGGAGCTGTGGCTCAGTCTGGGCCCAGCTCCACGAGGCAGGCCTAGGGTGAAGGTCAGGAACAGAAAGGAACAAGAACAGAAAGGAACAAGAACAGAAAGGAACAGAAAAGAAAGAGAGAGAGAGAAATAGAAGGGCTCAGGAACAAGACGGCAGAAGGGACCCTAAGAACCCACGAGAATACAGGGTGAAGGGTCAGGCAGATTAAGGGTACCAGATCCCAAGTTGGTGGAGGAGAAACAGCCCTCAGCCAAAGACCGGAGGTCGTGATCATTTATTGGTGCGACACGTCATCAAACCTGCTAGGAAGGCACCATATAGGACAGCGGGGAACAGGAACCACGTTTACCCGGACAAGTCCGCGGCAGCTGGACAAAAGTGGGTCACTGGTGAGGCAGGCCAGAGAAAGGATTGAAGGGGGTCCTGTGCCATGCTCCTGAACTGCCTGGGGTTGACCGAGCCCCTCACCTGGTGGACGCAGCATGGCTCGGGCGGTCATTGCTGACAGAAGTGACCCGGAGTACATGAACTGTGAGTAAAAGACATTGGACTGCAGTACGTTGTCTGTGTACTCTTTCGCTCCTCCAGCACTAACGGCACTGGGACTCTCTGCACCATCACCCCCACCATCCACTACACTGCCCTGGGGCTGCACTCTTCCCGTGGGGAGTCACACTACCTCAGCTGCATACATCATCAGCCCCAGCGGTCTGCCTTGCAGCGGCGGTTCATAATAACCGCAATCCACGGGTGGCGTAGTCGGACATCACTTAGGACTGCTAAAGGACTACCACTGGTCTGACCACCCTGAGCCACGGAACCGGGTCGCCACTACTACCCCCACCGTCTCCCTATTGCCTGGCTCCGAGTGCCCCACGGCCCAGGGGCGAGTCAAACACCCTTTAAAAAATTATGGGGGTGTTGCATCATGGACCACGGTCACCCTGGTGATATGGTGGTGGAGGATGAGGAGGAGGAGGACAAGAGCAAATAGCCAAAATCAGGAAGCGTATACCCATGTGTGGGTGTGAAAAGGTGCATGGGAATACACCTCCCAAGAAAAGACACTGGATTTGAGTTTATGTTACGCTGCTATCATTCGGTGGTGTTGAGAAGTCTGGCCCAATCCAGCCCTTGTTCATTTTTATAAGAGTCAGCCTGTCAGCATTTTCAGTTGACAGGAGGATGCGCTTATCAGTTATAATTCCACCAGCGGCACTAAAAACCCGATCTGATAAAACGCTGGCGGCAGGGCAGGCCAGGACCTCCAAGGCATAGAGAGCCAGTTCATTCCACATATCTAGCTTGGATACCCAATATTTATAAGGCACAGAGGAATCACGGAGGACGTTGGTACGGTACGGCAAGGTACTCCCTCAGCATCTTCCCAAACTTTGCACTCCTTGTGAGAGTACCCTGCGCCTCAGGGCCTGTGCGATGGGAGGGTCTGAGAAAACTCTCCCAGAACTTTGACAGTGTTCCCCTGCCTCTGCTGGATTGAAGTTGTGTCTCTCTCGCCTGTACTCCTTGGTTGTCGAACGAAGTGTGCCCTCTGCCTCCAGCGTTTTCAGATGGGAATTTTTTTAATAGTTCCGCAACAAGGGCCTTCTGGTACTGCCTCATTTTTGTACACCTGTCCGCCTCAGGAATAAGAGATATAAAGTTCTCCTTGTAGAGTGGGTCTAGAAGTGTCACCAACCAGTAATGACCTAAAATTTTGAGAATGCGAGGGTCATGGGAAAGGCAGCATAACATAAACTCAGCCATGCGTGCCAGACTACTAACAGGCAAGACTTCCGTGTCCTCACCAAGAGGATGACTGACCATGCTCTCCTCCTCCTCCTCTCTGTCCTGTGGCCATCCACGCTGAACAGACGGTATGACAGCTGTGCAGATAGCACCGTCTATAGTGCATGAAACTAGTTACTGTCCTTCCTCCTCCTCATCTTCCTCATTGTCACCCAATCCACGTTGGTATGAGATGAGGCTGGGCTGTGTGTAATCACCCTGTATGGTTAATTGCTCCATCTTATCGTGCTTCGCCTGCAATGCATCCTTTTTGATTGTGAGCAGAGAGCGTTTCAGAAGACAGAGAAGCGGGATGGTGAGGCTAATTATGGCGTCATAGCCGCTCACCATCTTGGTGGAGTCCTCAAAGTTTTGGAGGATGGTACATATGTCTGACATCCACGTCCACTACTGAGGTCTTATGTGTGGAGTCTGAACTGAATACCGATAGCCTTTTTGATGCTGGTACTCAACAACTGCCCTCTTCTGCTCACAAATCCTTCCCAACATCTGCAATGTAGAGTTCCAACGTGTGGGGACATCACACACCGGTCTGTGAGCCAGAAGCTGCAAACGCTGCTGAAACACTGCAAGGGCGGCGGAAGCTGTAGCTGACTTTCTAAAATGGGCACACAGGCGGCATACTTTAACAAGCAGATCCGGCAGCTCCGGGTAGGATTTGAGTAACCGCTGAACCACGAGGTTAAGCACATGGGCCAGGCATGGTACGTGTGTGAGCTCGCCTCGCCTCAGAGCCGCCACCAGGTTCCGGCCATTGTCACACACGACCATGCCTGGCTGTAGGTTCAGCGGTTTGAGCCACAGATCTGCCTGCTCTTTCAGAGCTGTCCATAACTCTTCAGCATTGTGTGGTTTTTCACCTAAGCATATTAGCTTCAGCACAGCCTGTTGCCGCTTGGCCGAGGCAGTGCTGCAGTGCTTCCAGCTTGAGACTGATGTGGTCATTTCGGAGATGGAGGCTGAGGAGGAGGAGGAGGCTGAGGAGCATGAGGTGCAGGAGCTGTAGACCGTGGGGGCAACCCTGATTGACCTAAGGCCTGCAACCTTGGCGTCGGGAGGACGTGTTCCGTCCCAAGGTCCGACTGGGTCCCGGCTTCCACTATGTTAACCCAGTGTGCCATCAGCGAGATGTACCGTCCCTGGCCACAAGCACTTGTCCACGTGTCCGTGGTTAGGTGGACTTTACCGGTAACTGCATTGTTGAGGGCACGGCTAATGTTTTGGGACACGTGCTTGTGTAATGTGGGGACGGCACACTGGGAGAAATAGTGGCGGCTGGGGACAGAGTACCGAGGGACGGCCGCCACCATCAGGTTGCGGAATGCTTCTGTCTCCACAAGCCTAAAAGGCAACATTTCGAGCCAAGCAGTCATGAATTGTGAGAATTTAGTAGTGTGGCCTGTGGGACGTTGGCTGCATATTTGCGCTTGCATTCCAAGGACTGGAGTATGAACAACTGAATGCTGCGCTGGGACAAGGACATGTACGTGCTTCCTGATGCTGCTACTTGAGAGTGTGCAATGACAGGTGCAGGGCAGGAGGCATCTTTGCATGCACTATGGACAGGGGATTGGCTTGCATGCACAACAGCAGAAGAAGCAATGGTGCCACCTGTAGACACTGTTCCTGGACCCTGGTGTTCGGCCCACAAAGTCGAGTGCTTTGCTGCCATGTGCCTGATCATGCTGGTGGTGGTCAGGCTGGTCGTTTTGACACCCCTGCTGATGCTGGTCTGGCTCTTGATGCAAATGGCCTTTTTGGAGCTATCGGCAGAGTCTTTAAAAAACAACCAGACTCGGGAAGACCTAACAGTTGTAGTGGCAACTTCCTTCGTGTTGGTGTTACGGGAAAGGGTAGCCTGCCTTCGGTCTGCGGCCACCACACTGCTTCTTCCTGCCTGTTGGGGTGCTCTGCCTCCCTCCCCCTGTGTGCTGCTGTCCTTGCTCTGCATGTCCTCCTGCCAGGTTGGGTCAGTTACTATATCATCCACCACCTCGTCTCCCACTTCTGCACCCTGGTACTATTCCTGACTTTCTGCCAATTGTGTCTCATCATCGTCCACCTCTTGTGACAGTTTCCCACCGTCACCTTCGTGTGACCGTGGATGCTCAAATATTTGGGCATCGCTACACGTGATCTCCTCTTGCCCCGCTTCAAGTGGACCGGGCGAGAGGCCCGAATCTATAAATGGAAAAGTGAACAGCTCTTCAGATTGTCCAAGTGTGGGATCAGTTGTCTCTGGGTACTCGGCATGGTGGGAGGAAGGAGGATCAGGGTGAGGAATATGCGGTCCAGACTCACGGCTACTGAGACTCGACCGTGTGGAAGACAGGGTGGTGGCGGTGGTGGCTAAGTGACTGGAAGCATTGTCCGCTATCCAACCAACAACCTTTTGACACTGATCTGGGTTCAATAGTGGTGTGCTGCGGTCCCCTAGAAATTGGGACAGGAAGGTCAGGCGAGAAGATGTGGGTGTTTGTTGTGGTACAATTTCGGCTTGCCCACGGCCTTGTCCTCGGCCTCTGCATGTACCATTACCATCACGTCCAGTTCCCCGTCCCTTGTCACGTGCCTTGCCCATTTTAAATGGAGGATAGTATCTTCCACGCTCACTACAAATGACTGAGTTTGAAGCGAAGTTATATGTGATCGGTGTGATGGAGAAAACAGAGTTTTAAATACCTGGCCTGTAGGTAAGTAGTGTGAACAGCAAACTACTGTGAATTGCTTCACTGACACACTGAAAAAATGGAGGCCAGAAATGGCAGTATTTTCTGACAACGTATATGTGATCCGTGTGACGGAGAAAACACGGTTTTAAATAGCTGAATTTCTAGCGCTCTAATATGGAAAGGACCTGGCTGTATTCTGCAGTGCCAACAAGCAAATGGTGCAGAAAAACGGTGTTCTCTGGATTGCTTTATAAGCAAATAATGAGGATTAAGATCCAAAGAAAAGTATTCCTGGCCCCTGAGACCTGGGCCTTTGTATAGAAATATCTAACAGCAGCAGAAGGCAGAATTGGAATGGAGCCTCTTGTTCTATATGCACTGCAGTCTGCTATATACCCTGCCTGCCTGCCTATATACACTGCCTGCCTGATATCTCTGCAGATGGATTAGTCCTCAGAAGAACTGTTTGTTAGGATGAATATGTGTAATGTGCGGTTTTTCTCCCTACACTACCTAATGCACGATCAAATCTCTCCCTAACGCAGCAGCAGCTCTCCCTACACTGTCTGATCCGGAGTGACTGTGATGAGCATGGCGGCGCCAGGTCAGATATAGACCTGATGACGCTGTGCGGCCAGCCAATCACTGTAATGCCCACAACCAACATGGCTATGGCATTACAGTGCATGGCAGGCAATCCCTGCATGTTCATTGGCTCTGTAAAGAGCGCCAAACATTCCGGGAGGGGACCCGACTTCCCGCCAGACCAACCCGGAAATACTCGGTGAGCGCAGAGCATCTCGAGTAGTGAGATACTCGGGCAAGCACCGAGCAGTAGCGAGCATGCTCGCTCATCACTAGTTGTCATTATGATTTAAAAATAGAAAACACAGAAATGTGACAGTAAATGGCTTCACCCAACCAATAACCATGAGTGGAGAAAAAGTGTTTTTGTTATCATTCATTTTCTCTGAAACAAGGCCAAGAAAGCAAAAATTCTGCCGGGGTATGTAAACTTTTGAGCAGAACTGTATATGCGCCAGCCCCAGTGTCTCCTATTCTATATACTCCAGCTTCTTCTGTGATGTATATGCTCTAGCCCCAATGTATCCTGTGATGAATATACGCCAGCTCCAGTGTCTCCTATTCTATATACTCCAGCCCCAGTGTCTCCTATTCTATATACTCCAGCTTCTTATGTGATGTATATGCTCTAGCCCCAATGTATCCTGTGATGAATATACGCCAGTCCCCAGTGTCTCCTATTCTATATACTCCAGCTTCTTCTGTGATGTATATGCTCTAGCCCCAATGTATCCTGTGATGAATATACGCCAGCCCCAGTGTCTCCTATTCTATATACTCCAGCCCCAGTGTCTCCTATTCTATATACTCCAGCTTCTTATGTGATGTATATGCTCTAGCCCCAATGTATCCTGTGATGAATATACTCCAGCCCCAGTGTCTCCTATTCTATATACTCCAGCTCCAGTGTCTTCTGTGACGTAGCTAATGTAGCCCTAATGTCTCTTATGCAGACGCGTCGCATGATAAAGCAGTGAGACACAAGCTCCCTGCCCTATCACTATCTCTTTCATATGCCACAGATCGCCATAGGCCTGCGGTTAACGAGATGTCAGCATACTCACGCAGGTGGCTCGGTGACATCATTGCATGGCTCTGCTCTGCAGTCCCGCCATGGAAGAGGAGACAGAGGCCGTGATGTAGGGAATCAGGATTAAGTGAGAATAAACTTTATTTTTTTAAATAATCGGGCAGTGGAGCCATCCTACTATATATCTGGAGTAGTGGGTCCATCATACTACATATGGAGTAGTGGGGCCATTATACTATATGTATGTGGGGCAGTGGGACCATCATAATATATACAGGTGCATCTCACTAAATTAGAATATCTTCAAAAAGTTAATTTATTCCAGTTCTTCAATACTGTTTCAGTATGCTCCACAATCATGAGGAAGACTGCTGACTTGACAGATGTCCAGAAGGCAGTCATTGACACACTCCACAAGGTCCTAGAGTTCCAATTTTCATTTGGAAATCAAGGTCCCAGAGTCTGGAGGAAGAGTGGAGAGTCCACAATCCAAGCTGCTTGAGGTCTAGTGTGAAGGCTCCACAATCAGTGATGGTTTGGGGGGCCATGTCATCTGCTGGTGTAGGTCCACTGTGTTTTATCAAGACCAAAGTCAGCACAGTCGTCTACCAGGACATTTTACAGCACTTTATGCTTCCCTCTGCCGGCAAGCTTTTTGGAGATGGAAATGTCATTCTCCAGCAGGACTTGGCCCCTGTCCACACTGCCAAAAGTACCAATACCTGGTTTACACACAACAGTATCACTGTGCTTGATTGGCAGCAAACTCGCCTGACCTTAACCCCATAGAGAATTTATTATAGAGAATCTATGGGGTATTGTCAAGAGGAAGATGAGAGACACCAGACCCAACAATGCAAATGAGCTGAAAGACAGCTTTTTGTATTGAAGAACTGAAATAAATTAACTTTTTGATGATATTCTAATTTAGTGAGATGCACCTGTATATGGAGCAGTGGGACCATCATGCTATATATATGGAGGAGTGGGGGCAACATACTAAATATAGAGCAGTGTGTGTGTGTCACCCCAGGCCTGGATGCCACAAACAATAATCTGTTTCTGAAAGCAGGAGGGAGGTTCCCTGGTTAGGGACAATTAGCATACAGCACCTCCTGTCCCAAGCCAGCAGGGGGAGCTGGCTGCCCCTATAAAAGCTGGAACTGGGGGCAGGGTTAGAGAGAACTGGATGACCCAGCTCAGGAGTGAGACTAGTCCCAGAGAAGGAGGGACAGTTCAGCTGTAGCTGAGGAGTCCGTGAGGCAGAGGAGAAACTGCAAGCCAGGGACAGAGGCGATGAGAGCCGGTCCTGGAAGAGAACCAATCTACCGGGCATTGGGGTCCGAGGCTGTCAGGGTTACAAGCCCAGCAGCAGAGAACCAACCTGCGAGGGATTTCAGGTCCCTTGGCCTAAGAAGCCTGGAGGCTCCGCCACACAGAGGGACCAGTACATCGAGGAGCAAGCAACAGATACCCAAGGCCTGAGTCGCAAGCCATACAGGAGAGAAGTACACGGCAAGCTCAGGGACGTGGGCTATTACACCATGAAAAGGGGGATAGTCAGAAAGAGCATAGAGAGAACGGTAGGCCTACACACTCACCCTGACCAGTGGGGCTCGCCCGAATGCTCTCAGACACCCAGGCCCATTCCTAACCGGTACTGTTGGGTCATTAATAATATTTACAATAAAGACCCTGAACTGTTTGAAGCGGACTCTGAACTCTTACTATTGTGGCCTGCACTATCAACCCCAACATCCACCTACACTGCCCTGAGGCTACACTCTTCCCGTGGGGAGTTATCCTACCCCTGTGCTGCACACCAACATCAGCCTCCGCGGTCTGCCTTGTAGCGGCGGTTATCTCCAACCGCAATCCACGGGTGGCGTAGTCGGACATTCAAAACACTGATAAATAGACTGCCACCATTTGGTCTGACCACCCTGAGCCACGGGATCGGGTTGCCACTACTATCCCCATCAGCACCGTACACTAGAAGGCCCGGATCCGTGTACCCCACGGCCCAGGGGGCGAGTCAGCTTTGGCGCAGTCGGCAGAATTGTGACCAACCCTCCACAAACTGGTATTGCTTGCCTGGAAAAGACTCTATACATATCTGAGTGAAGTTTCACGCCATTTGGGGCCATTTCCCGCCAATCGGAGCCGTTTCCCGCCATCGGGCGCCATCTTCGGGATGCCGCGCGGGAAGAAGAGGGGCGTGGACATCCAAAAGCGCGAGACCTGAAGCCCCGCCCTACGCTGAGACGCTGCGCAAGGTCCTGGAAGGAGATCCAGCGGATGCCGACGTCATCACTGAGCAACGCAAGGTCCTCGCCCAGAGCATCGCGAGCGGAGCCGCGGCCTACAGAAGAGGATCGCCAGAAGGTAGGCCCGGACCGCTCCCCCAGCAGCGGCCGCCGCTGCTTCTTCATCGGCCGGGCCAGCACTGCAGCAGTTAACTTCCCTGTGCTGGCCCGGCCGCGTCACTGCTAGGAGACATGGCCCTGTGCGCGGCTGTGTCTCCTAGCTGTGACGTCACGCAGTGCGCCCCGGCCTGCAATGCTGCACCGGAAAAGAGAGAGAGCAGGCAGGAGGAATTGAGCCGGGGGATGGTGAGTGTGTGTGTGTGTAGGCAGATGTGTGTGGGGGCAGGTGTGTGTGTGTTTGTGGGCAGGTGTCTGTGGGGGCAGGTGTCTGTGTGGGCAGGTGTGTGTGTGTGTGTATATGTGTGTGTGTGGGCAGGTGTCTGTGTGGGCAGGTGTCTGTGTGGGCAGGTGTGTGTGTGTGTGGGCAGGTGTGTGTGTGTGGGCCGGTGTGTGTGTGGGCAGGTGTGTGTATATGGGTGTGTGTGTGTGTGTTTGTGGGCAGGTGTCTGTGTGGGCAGGTGTGTGTGTGTGTGTGTGGGCAGGTGTGTGTGTGTGGGCAGGTGTGTGTGTGGGTGGGCAGGTGTTTGTGTGTGTGTGTGGGCAGGTGTGTATGTGTGTGTGTGTGGGCAGGTGTGTGTGTGTGTGGGCAGGTGTGTGTGTGTGTGGGCAGGTGTGTATGTGTGTGGGCAGGTGTGTGTGTGCGTGGGGGGCGGGCAGGTGTGTGTGTGTGTCTGTGTGGGCAGGTGTGTGTTTGTGTGTGTCTGTGTGGGCAGGTGTGTGTATGTGTACATGTGTGTGCGTGTGTGTATGTGTGTGGGCAGGTTAGAAAGTCTTGCCCTGTTGAACACTACACCTGACTTGAGGCCACCACCTCTTGGTTGTCCAATGTTCTTGCTTCTCTAGGGCTCTTCTCAGATATTCATTATACCAGCTCCCCAGAATACCAAAGTTAGGGTGGGTGACCGCGAGCCCTGGTGGTGGTCATAACTGCGGCCACCCAGGGGCAATACTCCATAACAACAATCCTCTGAGGTGGTGTAGGATGTAAGGACCTATTCACACTACATTCAGAGCTGCATTCAGGTCTTTACACAAGGCTTACAACTGAATCCCTGAAATTCAGGATTGTGCTGTCTGAAATGAGACATCTGAAAGCAGAGAAAATGGAGCCTAAAGATTCAGACTTTAGCCTCGGTTTGCCTTTGTTCAAATCAATGGCTATGTCAAGGCACATCTGAATGCCATTTTTCAGGGATTTAGATAGAAGCCTGGAAAGAGGAGATGAATGCATTGCAAAATTCAGTGTGAATAGGCCCTTATATCTGGAGTCTTGATATTGATGCCACAAGCATTTTACTTGTTTTTAACTTAAAAAAAAATACACACACAAATTATACACACACACACACACTATACATACACACTATACATACACACACATTATACACACACACACACACTATACATACACACACACACACTATACATACACACACACTATACATACACACACACTATACATACACACACACAAATGTGTGTGTGGGCAGGTGTGTGTGTGTGGGCAGGTGTGTGTGTGTGTGGGCAGGTGTGTGTGTGATGTCTGTCTGTTTGTGTGTGTGTGTGTGTTGGCAGATGTCATTCTGTGATGTCTGTTTGTATGTATTTTTGTGTTTCAAATGTGTTTATGCGTGTCTGTATATGTTTGTGTGTGTGTATGACTGCATGCGGCCTCCTGCTGAGTATAGTTGGTGCCGTGCGGCCTCCTGATGTCTCTGGGGGGGCTCCGTGCGGCCTCCTGCTGTGTATAGATGGCTACGTGCGGCTCCCCGCTGTGTATAGATGGCTACGTGCGGCCCCCCGCTGTTTATAGATGGCGCCGTGCGCCCCCCCGCTGTGTATAGATGGCTATGTGCGCCCCCCGCTGTGTATAGATGGCTACGTGCGGCCCCCCGCTGAGTATAGATGTCGCCGTGCGGCCTCCTGCTGTGTATAGATGGCTACGTGCGGTCTCCCGCTGAGTATAGATGGCGCTGTGCAGTCTCCTGCTGTCTCTGGGGGTAGCTCCGTGCGACATCTATACTCATCAGCAGGCCGCATGTAGCCATCTATACACGTATACTCAGCAGGAGGCCGCACGTAGCCATCTATACGGTGCCATCTATACACAGCGGGAGGCCGCACGGCGCCATCTATACACAGCGGGAGTCTCAGTGCTTTGCAAGAGCAGTCAATAAATTCTGCTTGACTAATTCTGATCACCATAAAGTCTGGTTCGCTTCTAACCTGCTGTCTTCATTTTCAGCTTGCTGAATTCTAACTCATTTACTGTCATTCGAGACGATGCCTTTGCTGGTCTCTTTCACCTTGAATACCTGTAAGTGCTCCACTTAATGTCATATTTTTGATTCTGTTCTTCTTCATCTTTTGGCATGTGCAATTGTATGAGCAAGTATTCATATGAATTTATGACTAGAGAGGAGCGTTGTTCTACTCGAACTGTTCGCCAATCTCAAATTCGAGCTGTTTTGGGCGGTGTTCGAGCCGTTCGGCGAACACGAACGATTTGAGAAAAATTCGGCTGTTCGAGGTTATGTTCGATAACTGTTCGTGCACCAAAATCATAACTGGATTTTTTCTCAGTAATGATGAAAATTAATGTTAATACGCAGTTTGAGTGTACAGCGGGGTGGGGGGAGGGGCAGGGGATGGATCTCTGCAGGAATAATGAAGATCTCCATTTTTTTTTCTCTTTCCCGCATTTGCAGTGGGGAGGTGCAGTCTGTCAGCCTATCAGCAGCGCACACACGGAGCGAAGTGCTGTTTTTCACACAAGCAAGGGCATGTGTCATTGGCAGTGTATGTCACATGTCCTTGCCCTATAAGACCAAGCCATTTTCCCCGTCGCCACCATTTTCTCACTGCTGCAGCTGCGTGTTAGACGGCACCGCTGTTGCTGTGTGCGCTATACCTTGTTAATTTCAAGCCAATTTTCGCACAAATCTACAGATAGCTTGGGAGTAGGGAATAGTTGTGATTGCAGTCCTTTTAAGGACTAGGTTACAGCATTTCCTACGACTTTTATCAGGCAGGTCTGTGCTCTTAAATAGATAGATTGTGGGAGTAAAGACTAATTGTAATTGCAGTCCTTTTCAGGACTAGGTTACATCAGTTCCTATCAGTTTTTGCCAGGCAGGTCTGTGCCAGTGCTGTGCAAGTTTTTTTCACAGCATTTGGTTGAATCTAGCAAAGCTAATCCTTTTTGGCCTATTGCAGAGTGTGTTAGTCAGTGGAGTAGCCTATCTGTGTTGCAAGATATACCACCTGTGTATAGAATACCAATATTTTTACTGCACCTAGTGAAGTAAAATCTTTTGGGCATAGCATCATTCTATTAGTCCATCTATACTGACCTCCATCAGGTTGCAAATTGAATATAATTTTTTTCTGCATCTAGCTCTGAAAAAATATTTGGGCTTCTAGCAGTGTGTGGGACTTGTTCTATTAGTCCATCTATACTGACCTCCATCAGGTTGCAAATTAAAAATAATTTTTATCTGCATCTAGATCTGAAAAAATATTTGGCCTTCTAGCAGTGTGTGGGACTTTCTCTATTAGTCCATCTATACTGACCTCCATCAGGTTGCAAATTAAAAATAATTTTTATCTGCATCTACCTCTGAAAAAATATTGGGCTTCTAGCTGTGTGTGGGACTTGTTCTATTAGTCCATCTATACAGACCTCCATCAGGTTGCAAACTGAATATAATTTTTTTCTGCATCTAGCTCTGAAAAAATATTTGGCCTTCTAGCAGTGTGTGGGACTTTCTCTATTAGTCCATCTATACTGACCTCCATCAGGTTGCAAACTAAATATATTTTTTTTCTGCATCTACCTCTGAAAAAATATTGGGCTTCTAGCTGTGTGTGGGACTTGTTCTATTAATCCATCTATACAGACCTCCATCAGGTTGCAAACTGAATATATTTTTTTTCTGCATCTACCTCTGAAAAAATATTGGGCTTCTAGCTGTGTGTGGGACTTGTTCTATTAATCCATCTATACAGACCTCCATCAGGTTGCAAACTGAATATAATTTTTTTCTGCATCTAGCTCTGAAAAAATAGTTGGCCTTCTAGCAGTGTGTGGGACTTTCTCTATTAGTCCATCTATACTGACCTCCATCAGGTTGCAAATTAAAAATAATTTTTATCTGCATCTAGATCTGAAAAAATATTTGGCCTTCTAGCAGTGTGTGGGACTTTCTCTATTAGTCCATCTATACTGACCTCCATCAGGTTGCAAATTAAAAATAATTTTTATCTGCATCTACCTCTGAAAAAATATTTGGGCTTCTAGCTGTGTGTGGGACTTGTTCTATTAGTCCATCTATACTGACCTCCATCAGGTTGCAAACTGAATATAATTTTTTTCTGCATCTAGCTCTGAAAAAATATTTGGCCTTCTAGTAGTGTGTGGGACTTTCTCTATTAGTCCATCTATACAGACCTCCATCAGGTTGCAAATTAAAAATAATTTTTATCTGCATCTAGCTCTGAAAAAATATTTGGCCTTCTAGCAGTGTGTGGGACTTTCTCTATTAGTCCATCTATACTGACCTCCATCAGGTTGCAAATTAAAAATAATTTTTATCTGCATCTACCTCTGAAAAAATATTTGGGCTTCTAGCTGTGTGTGGGACTTGTTCTATTAGTCCATCTATACTGACCTCCATCAGGTTGCAAATTGAATATAATTTTTTTCTGCATCTAACCCAGCCAATAGTTTTGGCCTAATACCACAGTTTGGCCACTCAGCTCTGCTCGGTTCCCATCCATTGTTTTTTTGTGCAAACAACTCCAGAGTTGTGAATTAGTTAACCACCAAAATGAGTGGAAAAAGGCCTGCTGCTGGTGGAAAGGGGAATAGGCGTGTTGGGAAGGGGAAAAAAGGTTGTGTCCGTGGGGTAGGTGTTAAAGCAACAGTAACATCTGCAGAAGAAAGACCATCTTCCAGCCAAACTAAAATGTCTACTTCTTTTAGCGGACAATGTGATAAGATCCCTTTCTTACGGCCACGCCAATCGCTACAAATTCCAGATGAGGCACAAAAACAGGAGGTGCTTCAACGGATATCAAGTGCTCCTTTAAGTGGGCTCTCCTCCACATCAACTTCAACATCACAAATACTCCAGTCCTCAAAGGTGTCACCCCAATCGCACTTGCTTCCTCACAGCTCCCAAATCTCAAGCTGCCCATCTGAGTATGAGGTAGAACAGATGGTTGAGTCTGCAGAGCTGTTTACTCATACTATAGCCTGGGAATCAGAGGTCGACTCCAGCGCTTCTGTGAATCCAGACGAGGAAATGATCTGCACTGATGCCCAGAATCTTTATGAGTCGGATCCAGGACCAGACGCAGAAGGTTCTGACCATAATGTAGACCCTCATTCCCAAACTGTAACTCCTGTTGGTGGAGACAATGAGGAAGACGATGATGAGACTCAAATACCTGATTGGAGCGACAACTTTAGTTTTTTGTCAGGGCAGGAACAGGTTGGCTCTGAGGACGACGGGTGTGATAACGCACAGGGTGATGATGATGAGGTTGGAGATCCCACTTACTGTCAACCCACAGTCAGCCAAGAGATGAGGTCAGCAGAGGAGGTGGAGGAAGATGCTAGTGACGACGAGGTCAGGTTGCGCCTTCCTGGACAGAGACGTAGTACTGGAAGCACGTCAACAACTGCATCCTCAAACACAACTCTGCCTCTCACCACAAGTCGTGGTGGCTCTTCAGGTCGCATGGGTGCTAAGCCTTGCATAGCCTGGGCATTTTTTCAGATCGATAAAGATGACCCAACTCGTGTTATCTGTAACATTTGTCAGCAAAAGCTAAGTAGAGGCCAAAAAATACATAGTTTGAGTACTTCATGCATGAACCGGCACATGGACATGAAGCATAAGTTGCAGTGGGAAGCTCAGTGTGCTACAATGCGGCCTAGCCGGCCGGGCCAACCACCGTCTGCCATATCTTGTGCATCCGCGGCCTCTTCATCCTCTGTGACTGGGGGGACAGCAGTCACACCTGTTTTGGGGCGCAGACCTGCCACCTCTTTACCCGCAACAGCCAGCGTGATTGGCAGGTCATCATTTTCTTTGGAGGTGGTAACACCAGCTGGTGTTGAGCGCTGTCCGACATCGATAGCACCACCTTTGGATCAAGGCAACCTAACATGTCCGCCTGCATCTTCCTCACAGACCGGCAGTTTGCCGGGGACACCCTTATCAACCCCGTCTAAGCACGATAGCCAGCCCTCGGTCCCTCAGATGTGGACAAGTAAAAGACCATTTCCTCCTAGCCATGAGAAAGCTAAGAGGTTGAATTTCACCATCTGCAAGCTCTTGGCTACAGAAATGCTGCCTTTCCGCCTGGTGGACACAGAGGATTTTCGAGACCTTATGTCCGTCGCAGTGCCCCAGTACCAGATGCCCAGTCGGCACTACTTCTCAAAGAAAGGTGTGCCTGCGCTCCACCAGCATGTCGCACACAACATCACCCCTTCTTTGAGAAACTGTGTGTGACAGGGTGCATTTCACCACAGACACTTGGACGAGTAGGCATGGACAGAGGCGTTACATGTCGCTGACTGGGCACTGGGTAACTATGGTGACAGCAGGACAAGGGGCTGCTGTCCAAGTCTTGCCGTCCCCACGAGTTGTGCGTCAATCCTCTTTATGTCAAAGTTCCTCCACTGCTTCTGCCTCCTCAACCTCCTCTCGGTCTTCCACCTGCACCCAAAGCCTGTCTGGTCATGCCACAAGCTTTCTAACTGCGCAGAAGGGATCCTGCACACCTCCTTACTATGCTGGCAGTAGGGCTCAACGTCATCAGGCGGTTTTAACTTTGAAATGTCTGGGAAATGTGAGTCACACAGCTGAGGAGTTGTGGTCAGCTCTGGAGAACCAATTTCATGAATGGTTGTCTCCACTGGACCTGAAACCAGGGAAGGCCGTGTGCGACAATGCTGCAAACCTGGGTGCGGCCCTTCGCCGGGGCAATGTCACACACGTGCCTTGTATGGCTCACGTGTTGAACCTGGTTGTCCAGCAATTTTTAGCCCACTATCCCAGACTAGATGGCCTTCTGCAGAGGGCACGGTCGCTGTGTGCTCACTTCCGCCGTTCGCATCCCGCAGCTCAGCGACTTACATCTCTACAGAAGTCGTTGGGCCTGCCACTTCACCGGCTAAAATGTGATGTGCCTACTCGGTGGAATTCAACTCTGCACATGTTGCAGCGACTGTGGCAGCACCGACAAGCCCTGGTGCAATACGTTCTGACGTATAGCCTGGGCCAACGAGATCCAGAGGTGGGGCAAATCACGCTGGAGGAGTGGTCTCAGATCAGGGACCTATGCACCCTTCTGCACAGTTTTGAAATGGCGACGAAGATGTTTAGTGCTGACGATGCCATTATCAGCATGACTATTCCGGTGATTTACATGCTGGAGCACATGTTAAACAGAATTCGGAGTCAGGTGGTGGCACAAGAGGAGGTGGAGGAAGTAGAGGAGGAAGAGTTGTATGCGGAAGGGCTAACATCTGCAAGGTCCAGACGGTCGGCAGCACCAAGGCGGCAGGCATGTGAGGGTGGGGGAGATGGTTTTACCAGGGCGCATGGTAGCAGCCAAACTAGTGAGGAAGGTGCAGGAGCCCAGGAAGAAGTGGAGGACGAACTGATGGAAGACTCATCAGATGAGGGAGACCTTGATCACATTTCTGTTGTGCGAGGTTGGGGGGAGAGGACAGAGGAAGGAAGCATGATTGTTACCTCGCCACCAACACAACAGGGACTTGGTGCTCCTGGATGCGCAACACACATGAGTGCCTTCTTGCTGCACTACCTGCAACATGACCCTCGAATTGTGAGAATTAGAAATAATCCTGACTACTGGGTTGCCACACTGTTAGATCCCCGGTACAAAAGTAAATTTGCCGAAATTATTCCTGCCATAGAAAGGGATGCACGCATGCAGGAGTATCAGCAGAGACTGTTGCAGAATCTTACATGTGCTTTTCCACAAAACACCAGTGGTGCACGTAGTGAATCTCACAGTTCCAACTTGCCAACCGTGGGACCGTCAAGTGTTCAGCACTCAAACCGTAACAGAACCACAGTATCTGCTGGTAACATCAATTTTGCGGAATCATTTCACCACTTTTTTAGCCCATCCTTTGCAAGGCCACAGGAGACAAGAAGTCTGACACATAGTCAACGCCTAGAGACGATGGTACAGGAGTATCTCCAAGTAAACATTGAAGTCATGACTGTGTCACTGGACCCTTGCTCTTTTTGGGCTTCCAATCTGGATAAATGGCCGGAGCTAGCCACTTACGCCTTGGAGATCTTGTCATGCCCCGCAGCCAGCGTTCTGTCTGAACGTGTGTTCAGCGCTGCTGGTGGTGTGCTGACAGATAAGTGCACGCGGCTCTCCACTGATAATGTAGACAGACTCACGTTCATAAAGATGAACAAATCATGGATCCGAAACGACTTTTCTACCCCTGTGTCATCCTGGGGAGAGTAAAAGCTTGATGATTGGTTAAAATCACCCTACCAACCGTTTTAAGCTTTCAAATTACTAATCATGTTTATCTGTATCTTGGCTGGAAAATAATTTGGGCTTTGTAGCAGTGTGCAGCACTGATTCTATTAGGCCATCTATAATAAGCTCCACCAGATTTAAAATTACTAATCATATTTATCTGTATCTTGGCTGGAAAATAATTTGGGCTTTGTAGCAGTGTGCAGCACTGATCCTATTAGGCCATCTATACTAAGCTCCACCAGATTTAAAATTAATAATAATTTTTAGCTGCATCTAGCCCGGAAAATAATTTTGGGGCTCCGAGATGCGCAAGACACATAAGTGCCTTCTTGCTGCACTACCTGCAACATGACCCTCATATTGTCAGAATTCGAAGTAATCATGACTACTGGGTTGCCACACTCTTAGATCCCCCAAACTTTTCGATCAACCTTTTCATTTTAATAAAGACCAAAAAAATGGTCATTTTTGAAATTATAAGCATTAGCAGGTTATTAGAAACTGAAATCAAACAGTTTTCAACTCAAAACTTTATTCTAGGTGATGTTACATTTTCACATAGGACCCCTTGTTCGAAAGGAGCTTCTGAACTCTCTCGTCCACTGAATTTGTCAGGTTTTGGATGGTTTCTGCTTCAATTGTTTTGCATGAGGACAGAATACCCTCCCAGAGGTGTTGCTTAGATGTGAACTGCCTCCCGCCATCATAGACACTCCTTTTGATGATGCTCCAGAGGTTCTGAATGGGGTAGAGGTCAGGGGAGCATGGGGGTCACACCATAAGTTTGTCCCCTTTTATGCCCATATCAGCCAGAGATGCAGATGTTTTATGTGCAGCATGAGATGGTGCATTATCATGCAAAAAAATGATCTTGCTGTGAAATACACGGTTCTTCTTCTTGAACCATGGCAGGAAGTGCTGTTTGAGAAAATCCACATACATTATGGAGTTCATCTTTAGCGCCTTCAGGGATCCTAAAGGGGCCGACAATCTCTCTCCCCATGATTCCAGCCCAAAACATTACTCCACCTCCTCCTTGTTGGCGCTGTAGCCGTGTTTGCATGGGGTGTCCATCAACCAGCCATCCTCCACTCCATCCATCTGGACCATCGAGCGCTGCACGGCACTCATCCGTGAACAAAACAGTTTTGAAATCAGTCTTCATGTAATGTTTAGCCCACTGGAGCCGTTTCTGCTTGTGTGAAGTGGATAGAGGAGGTCGACAGGATGGCGTATGCACAGCTGCAAACCTCTGAAGGACCCTGCATCTTGTTGTTCGGGGGACGTTGGAGGCACCAGCAGCTTCAAAAACTTGTCTGCTGCTATGACAAGGCTTTTTTGCCGCTGCTCTTTTAACCTGACGTAATTGCCTGTAGGAAAGAGTCCTCAATTTGCCCTTATCAGCACGCACACGTGTGTACTGTGAATCAGCTACATACTTCTTGATTGCCAAGACACTTCATCCTGATCATCGCACAATGTTGATTGTAGTCATGCCTTGACCTAAACACTCCACAATTTGTTGCTTCTCAGCAGCCGACACATCCTTTTTCTTTCCCATTTTGGCAGAAAATGTAGGCTGCTTAATAATGTGAGACAGCCTTCTTAAGTAGTCTTGCCTTTCATTGGACACACCTGCCAAACTAATTAGCACAGGTGTCTGCAATTGCTTACAGTGATATACAGAGCCCTGACACACATCACCATCAATGAGTTTAACTGACAAACAAACAAATTCTTCCCTTATCACTCCTAAACACTTTTTGCATAATAATTTGGAACACAGTGTACATGTGCTTTTCCACAAAACACCAGTGGTTCACGTAGTGAATCTTACAGTTCTAACTTGCCAACCGTGGTCTGTATGGAGTTGTTCAATAAAGGGTCCAAAATTAAGATAACATAGATGGGAGAGGTCTCTATGAATAGGAATTCCTAAGTATTTGATACCCTGTGAGGGCCAGGCAAAGGGAAAGTTGGACTGGATGGAATCCTATATGGATTTGGGGAGGGAGACATCGAGGGCCTCAGACTTCGCTGCATTGATTTTAAAATTTGACCATGTAACAAAGTGATCTATTTCAGCCATAACAGCATGGATGGATATATGTGATTGAGTGATATATACTAGGACATCATCAGCAAATAGAGAGCACTTGTACTCGGCGCCTCCCACCTCAATCCACCTAATATTGGGGTTATGGCGAATTGATGAGAGCAGGTGCTCCGTCACTAGGATGTATAAGAGAGGGGACAGAGGACATCCCTGCCTTGTCCTATTGGTGATTGTGAAAGGTGATGAAAATGTTCTGATGCACCCCCTGGGCCTTGGGACACCCGGAGACAGACCCTTTTTGGTGGATGCTGGTGGTTGTAGTCTTCGTGGCGGCGACCCGGTTCCGTGGCTCAGGGTGGTCAAACCAGTGGCGGAACTATTTATGTGGTTTTGATGTTTAAATGTCCGACTACGCCACCCGTGGATTGCGGTCAGAGTGAACCGCCGCTGCAGGGCAGACCGCTGAGGCTGGTGTTGTGGGTGCAGCAGAGCGTAGCATAACTCCCCACGGGAGGAGTATAGCCTCAGGGCAGTGTATGCGGAGGATGGGGGTGATGGTGCAGGGCAGCAGCAGTAACGACACGGAGTCAGTGATGCAGTCCAGGGCCTTTACTCACAGTTCTTATTATCCAGACCACGTCTGCAGGTAACGGCTGCCCACGTCGTACTGTGCTCACCAGGTGAGGGGCTCAGACAACTCCCAGATAACTTTGGAGCGCTTCACAGGACCCCCTTTGTGTGTCCTTTGTCTGGCCTTTCTTACCAACCCTTCTGTCCGGCTGCCTCGGGCCTCCTCTTGGTAAACTTGGCGCCAGTTTCCCTGACCCTATGTGGTGCCTTCCTAGCGGGTGTAGCGAGGGGCTGCGCCATATAAAATGTCAGAGCCTCCGGTTTCTAGCTGAGGGTCGTTTCCTGCCTCCACTAGTTTCAGGGACCGGTCTCCCCCTTTGGCCTGACCCCTCCACGCAGGTGGATTCGGGCGTGCGGTGGCGACTCGCCCGTCCGCACCCCTGGGATCCCTTCATTCCTTGTTCCTGGAGCCTTCTCCGCTCCTCTTCCTTCCTTCTCCCTCTTCTAGGCCTGGGCCTCTGTTACTAGGCCCGCCTCCGGAGCAGAGCTCATGCTCCCTGCCACTTCTGCACAGACTTCTCTGCACTGAACTAAGATGGTGTCCACCTTTTATACTCCCTTCTCAATGCATCCAGGAACTGCTTCCTCCCTGCTCCTGCACTACAGGGTTCCCCTTCCTCAGTGTTCCCTCCCCCCACTCCAGCCAGGGACAGGGACTGTCGTGCCCATCTCAGAGGCATATTGGTCGCCCTGCCCCACGGCAATGTGGTGTAATGCATGCAGGTGTCGGGTCCTGATCCACACTCCATCCTTACCTGAGAGTGAGATATCACACCTCTGGGTGAGGTGCAATACCTCTGTAGCAACCGAGCCCTCAGGGTGCTACAGTTCCATTTATCTTCAGCCTAGGTGACGTATTGTGATACAGGGCCGTAATTTTGGCTATAAAAGGGTCCCCTAGACCCCTACCCCAAGCTTTTTAAGAGAATCATATATGGCGTGCCAGGAGACTCTATAGAATGCTTTCTCAGCATCCAACGAGAGTATCTAATTACAAATTTTTAACTGCATCTAGCCCAGGAAATACTTTGTGCCTAGTAGCAGTGTCTGCTAGTCAGCGGATTATCCCGGCTGTTTGGACACTTAATTTTTTCAAAGAAAATGCTTCGGGACCACGGGATACTCAGTGAAGAGCATCAGGAGGCACCCCAAGGCATAGGGGCTGGGACTGGCAGTAGGATGCCTTGTGGTGGACAGCCGAGCTCGATCCTTATAAAAGCTTTTTAACTGCAGCAGCTTTAGTGGACGCTACTGGAGCTGGAATTACGCGGCTGCTGGCATGAGACTTGCCCTCCAATAGATCCTTGTAAATGGATTTAAAGTGTATTCATTCAAATTAGAGAGACAATTTAAATTAAAAAGCTTAGAGCTGCCTCCACCACAGGGGGGCTCGCTCGACCCACCAGCGGACAGGCACCAGTATTGGGAGAGGGGGGCTGGCCGTCAGGGTTCACCGCGGCTCTGGCACAAACCCGGCGACACGGAGGTGGCACGGGCAGGAGCGGACTGAACGTGTCGGCTTCTCACTTTTTGGATTTTAGAAGGGCATGACAAGTCTATATCTGTGTCTCCCCCTCCTTTTACTCCTCCACCTCTTTTCTTTTCGCATGACTATATGTACTTGTCACTTTTCCATGTGTTAGTTGTGTCTTCTGAGCAGTTTGTCAGCTTTTGGACACCTTTGAAGGTGTTTTCTATGTGTTTCTATGTGTTTTTGTTTGCCTGCCATTGGTTTTAACGGTGTTCGAAGGTGTTCGACGAACAGTTCGACGAACAGTTCGGCGAACACACGGGTGTTCGACGAACCGAACCGAACTCGAACACTACGGGGGTGGCTCAACACTATTTATGACCTACTTAAACCTTTGAGGACCTTAAATTTTATTCAATCAAATTTTTTTCCAGTTTAAAACTATGGGACATATATGTGCCTTGGTCCTCAAAGGGTTTTTAAAGGGGCTGCAAACATAAATACGAAAAAAATAATTCAATTAGTGCTTTTTGTGTTCATTTAATTTTTATTTGAAGCCTATTTTTTTTATATACCTTGAAATTAAGCCCTACCCCATGGAATGAAGCCCTACCTACATGACATCTGAGAGCAACATGGATCCCGCTTGTGAGGTGCCTGTCCGTCACTACTATTCAGTTTTAGGGTCCACTCACTAAGCCATATATTCTCTCATGCAAGAGAATAGGGCCAATTATGCTAATGACACTGGGCTCAAACTCTGTCAGAGCTTCAACTGAGTGTGATCCGATTCTCTCGCAGCACAGATATGGAGAAGATGGAGAACTTAATTTCTCCATCTTCTCCATAGTCTCTGTGAGTGTTCATCGGACTGCACTTTGATGACATCCGAGTGCAGTCCAATGTTTTACGTGCACCCATAGACTTGTATGGGTGCACATGGTCCGAATATCGAATGAGATTATTTTCTCATGCCAATAATCGCACTGTCCAATAGTATTACATAGAGCCGAGTCCTATCCGATAAAACCTAACATAGCATTCGGCCGTGTTATACGACAGTGTGAGCGAGCCCTTAGAGTCAAGGAATATTTACATGCAGATGATGATATTACTCTCCAAGTGTATATTTTTTTAGGCGAGTTCATAGTAAATGCTTTGCATTTTTGACATGTGATCAACTAAAGAACAAGAAAGATTTAGGACCTCCCCTATAGAGAAACGGAAAATAGTTTGGAGGACTTGCATGTCCTTTTTTATTTATGAGAAAATCATAAAAGATCCCGTTTTTTAACCATGCTGTGACTTTCTGCTGAGGGAGAGGGAGAGAGCTGCCCTATTCAGAGTCTGTAATAAGACCTGCTGACAAAAGTGTTGAAGATACAGTCTAATGTGAATTAACAATGAAAAAAAGTTAATTTAACAAATGGCTTGTATTTTTTTTAATACAAACTTTTTTGTCTTTACAGCTCCTTTAAAGGGAATCTGTCATCAGGTTTTTGCCACCTAATCTGAGAGCAGCATAATGTAGGGTTAGAGGCACTGATTCCAGTAATGTATCACTTACTGGGCTGCTTAGTGTTGTTTTGATAAAATCATTGATTTGTCAGAAGGTAATTATCACTAGATGACTAGTAAGTTCTGTAGGACCCCACCCCCATCACTGATCAGTAGATTTCTGTGTACACTGAGCATGGGCAGAAAGCTGCCAATCAGTGGTGTGGGTGGGGCTATACAGAGCGCAGCATTCAGAGAGCTGCTAGATCTGCAGCAGATAAAACGGTGATTTTCTCAAAATGACAACAAGCAGCTGAAAAAGTGACACATCGCTGGAATCAGGGTATCTGCCCCAATATTGTGCTGCTCTCAGGTGGAGCAGCACAATTAATATTGTGCCAAATTAATTTCCCGTGAACTATCACATGATCTATCACAGGGGATCATGTGACATGTCACGTGATAAATCAGGTGTGTGGGGGGGGCCCGCGCCTTCTAAACTGCCCGGGGCCCTTGCTACTCTTAATCCACCCCTGCCTATTATATATCAGAACAAGAAACTAAAAAACCTACTTTCTAATGCCATCCGCTTTGTAGCCAGGAAAGCGCCCGCTCTGGGAACCATCCTTTCTCCTAGCTTATACCCCAGTGAGACTAATACTGTACAACCAAATTGGCTCAGCACAAAAGGTTTCTTCAGATGTGGAGCCAATCGGTGCAAAGCGTGTCTACACGCGGTTAAAACAGATAGTTTTATGTCCTTAAGTAATGATAGAGAATATAAAATTCATGATTTCCTCAATTGTAATTCATCAGGGGTTATATACCTTATAGAATGCACCTTGTGTAAGGTCCACTATGTGGGTTGTACCACAGGTGCGCTGAAAGTCCGTATCAGAAGACATCTTTCTGATGCGATTAATTTGGAAGCCATAAATGCATCAGCAGTATCGAGGCAGTTTGCGAGAGTTCATAAAGGTGACACCTCATTCTTTAAATATATGGAGATAGAGAAGGTATATAGATCCACACGAGGGGGGGATCATAAGTGCAAACTTCTGAACCGGGAGTCCCGGTGGATTTTCACATTGGATACCACAGGGGTTAAATTCAAGACAGGATCTGATACTGCAGTATTAAGAAATATAATTCTGCATTTATTTCCATGCATGTACACTGGGTACGGAAAGTATTCAGACCCCTTTAAATTTTTCACTCTTTGTTTCATTGCAGCCATTTGGTAAATTCTAAAAAGTTCATTTTTTTCTCATTAAAGTCCACTCTGCACCCCATCTTGACTGAAAAAAAACAGAAATGTAGAAATTTTTGCAAATTTAATAAAAAAGAAAAACTGAAATATCACACGGGCATAAGTATTCAGACCCTTTGCTCAGTATTGAGTAGAAGCACCCTTTTGGGCTAGTACAGCCATGAGTCTTCTTGGAAATGATGCAACAAGTTTTTCACACCTGAATTTGGGGATCCACTGCCATTCTTCCTTGCAGATCCTCTCCAGTTCCGTCAGGATGAATGGTGAACGTTGGTGGACAGCCATTTTCAGGTCTCTCCAAAGATGCTCAATTGGGTTTAGGTCAGGGCTCTGGCTGGGCCAGTCAAGAATGGTCACATAGTTGTTCTGAAGCTACTCCTTTGTTATTTTAGCTGTGTGCTTAGGGTCATTGTCTTGTTGGAAGGAGAACCTTTGGCCAAGTCTGAGGTGCAGAGCACTCTGGAAGAGGTTTTCATCCAGGATATCTCTGTACTTGGCCGCATTCATGTTTCCTTCAATTGCGACCAGTCGTCCTGTCCCTGCAGCTGAAAAACACAACCATAGCATGATACTGCTGTTATGATCTGCTACAAGAACTAAGGAAAGAGAGGAAATCTGTCTATACAATAGGACTAAGCTGATTCCCTACGATGCAGCGGGCAACCTGTTCCTTGTGAACAGACCCACCTTCGTCCGCGGCTAGTCTGAACGCAGACCTATAGATTAAAGGGAGGGGTCCCTAAAAGAACTAAGGACTGGGACAAAATTGGACACCTCCTGGCAGAAGTAGTAGCAGAAGAAGACAAACAGACAAAAGTACTTAGTGGTCCAAGGACCAAACAAACTAGAGAGATACAGTAGGTACAATGCACCTGGCTAGATTAAGAGTAAAAGTAACACTGAAGTCCAGCAAACCCTGAAGGACGGAGCTGGAATAAATAGGCAGAAGGTCACGTGACCACAAAATAGAAAAAACTAACAGGAGGGTTCTAACAACTGCCACCACCATGTTTCACTGTTAGGATTCTATTAGGCAGGTGATGAGCAGTGCCTGGTTTTCTCCACACATACCACTTAGAATTATCACCAAAAAGTTCTATCTTCGTCTCATCAGACCAGAGAATCTTATTTCTCATAGTCTGGGAGTCCTTCATGTGTTTTTGAGCAAACTCTATGCGGGCTTTCATATGTCTTGCACTGAGGAGAGGCTTCCGTCTGGCCACTCTGCCATAAAGGCCCAACTGGTGGAGGGCTGCAGTGATAGTTGACTTTGTGGAACTTTCTCCCATCTCCCTACTGCATCTCTGGAGCTCAGCCACAGTGATCTTGGGGTTCTTCTTTACCTCTCTCACCAAGGCTCTTCTCCCACGATTGCTCAGTTTGGCTGGACGGCCAGGTCTAGGAAGACTTCTGGTGGTCCCAAACTTCTTCCATTTAAGGATTATGGAGGCCACAATTCGGTCTCTGAGCTCCTTGGGCAGTTCCTTTGAGCTCATGATTCTCATTTGGTCTGACATGCACTGTGAGCTGTGGGGTCTTATATAGACAGGTGTGTGCCTTTCCAAATCAAGTCCTATCAGTTTAATTAAACACATTTGGACTCCATTGAAGGAGTAGAACCATCTCAAGGAGGATCACAAGGAAATGGACAGCATGTGACTTAAATATGAGTGTCTGAGCAAAGGATCTGAATACTTATGACCATGTGATATTTCAGTTTTTCTTTTTTAATAAATTTGCAAAAAAATTCTACATTGCTGTTTTTTTCAGTCAAGATGGGGTGCAGAGTGTACTTTAATGAGAAAAAAATGAACTTTTTAGAATTTATCAAATGGCTGCAATGAAACAAAGAGTGAAAAATTTAAAGGAGTCTGAATACTTTCCGTACTCACTGTATGTATCTATATACACTGCTCCAAAAATAAAGGGAACACTTAAAACAACAGAATATAACTCCAAGTAAATCAAACTTCTGTGAAATCAAACTGTCCACTTAGGAAGCAACACTGATTGACAATCAATTTCACATGCTGATGTGCAAATGGAATAGACGATAGATGGAAATTATTGGCAATTATCAAGACACCCTCAATAAAGGAATGGTTCTGCAGGTGGGGACCACAGACCACATCTCAGTACCAATGCTTTCTGGCTGATGTTTTGGTCACTTTTGAATGTTGGTTGTGCTTTCACACTCGGGGTAGCATGAGACAGACTTTACAACCCACAGAAGTTGCTCAGATAGTGCAGCTCATCCAGGATGGCACATCAATGCGAGCTGTGGCAAGAAGGTTGGCTGTGTCCAGAGGCTGGAGGCGCTACCAGGAGACAGGCCAGTACACCAGGAGATGTGGAGGGGGCCGTAGGAGGGCAACAACCCAGCAGCAGGACCGCTACCTCCACCTTTGTGCAAGGAGGAAGCACTGCCAGAGCCCTGCAAAATGACCTCCAGCAGGCCACAAATGTGCATGTGTCTGCACAAACGGTTGGATAACGACTCCATGAGGGTGGTATGAGGGCCCGACGTCCACAGATAGGGGTTGTGCTCACAGCCCAACACCATGCAGGACGCTTGGCATTTACCACAGAACACCAGGATTGGCAAAGTCGCCACTCGCGCCCTGTGCTCTTCACAGATGAAAGCAGGTTCACACTGAGCACATGTGACAGACGTGACAGAGTCTGGAGACGCCGTGGAGAGCGACATCCTTCAGCATGACCGGTTTGGCAGTGGGTGAGTAATGGTGTGGGGTGGCATTTCTTTGGAGGGCCGCACAGCCCTTCATGTGCTCGCCAGAGGTAGCCTGGCTTCCATTAGGTACCGAGATGAGATCCTCAGACCCCTTGTGAGACCATATGCTGGTGCGGTTGGCCCTGGGTTCCTCCTAATGCAGGACAATGCCAGACCTCATGTGGCTGGAGTGTGTCAGCAGTTCCTGCAAGATGAAGGCATTGAAGCTATGGACTGGCCAGCCCGTTCCCCAGACCTGAATCCGATTGAGCACATCTGGGACATCATGTCTCACTCCATCCGCCAACGTCACGTTGCACCACAGACTGTAAAGGAGTTGGCAGATGCTTTAGTCCAGGTCTGGGAGGAGATCCCACAGGAGACCATCCGCAACCTCATCAGGAGCATGCCCAGGTGTTGTAGGGAGGTCATACAGGCACGTGGATATATATATATATATATATATATATATATATATATATATATATATATATATATATATATATATATATATATATATGCCTTTTTGTCATTCTAGTAGTAGGGCCATAATTAAGACATGATTTGTTGAAACGCGTAGGTCTGTAAGGTATGATAGTTGCACATTTGCTGTATTCTTTGTGGAGCAGTGTTTTATATGGCTAATAAAAGCTAAGTTTTAATATTTTTTCTACTAAACAAACCTTTACGCTGGATCATTTGCACTTTTCCCTTGTCTGGCTACACTTACGTTTCGCCCTGGTACCACTTATCTGCATCTCCAGAAGTTTCCCATTTCTCTATTATACTTTTCAAATTACATTTTCAGACTTTCTCCTCCTGTTGTTGCACATATTTTTTTTCCCTTCATCTGCACAGGTATCATTAATCTATCAACTATAATGGCCGTACCAGGTCCTGCAGGTCCTGTATCCCGTACACATGACGTGGGCAGTGCACGGCATGCCGCTAGTTTTTATTCTGAGTGCTCTTATATACGGTGGTAGTTTTACACAATGTTGAGCCTGTGATTTACAGAGTGAAATGTCTGACTGCTAGAACAGAAGTATACGGCAGATTCTACAGCATGGATACATAAAGGACGTCCTGGGGGAATATACCTCCCTCCAGCACTCGTCCAGTCCCTGCCTCACACTAGAGACATTTATAATAATGACGCACCCCCTGGGCCTAATGTGAACGTGTGTGGGATTACCCGGAGCCGGATCGCTGGGGGTGGTAGTCTCCGTGGCGATGGCCCGGTCCGTGCCCAGGGTGGTCAAACCGGTGGCAGGCAAGCTGTATGATAATTGTACGACTACGCCACCCGTGGATTGTGGTCAGTGGGGACCGCCGCTGCGGCAGACCGCTGAGGCTGGTGTTGTGTGCGCAGCAAAGGATGGAATGACTCCCCACGGGAGAAGTATAGCCTCAGGGCAGTTAATGTGGATGATGGGAGTGATGGTACATGGGAGTCCCAGTACTAATAGTGCTGTATGCGGTGAGAAAGCAGGAACGACTCAGAGTCTTTGCAGTGCAGTTCAGGGTCTTTACTGATGATATTAAGGCAGACCCTCCTGGGAGTACTGGCTAGCATAAGGGGCCTGGTCAGTCTGTGAGCAGGCAGGAGTTCCCCTGGCCAGGTGGAGTTGTAGGCCTCCCTGTCTATCTGCACTATTCCTGGCTACCTTGCTGTAAGCGGGTAGAAGTAGCCCACATCCCTGAGCGTACCGTGTGGTGCTCAACTGTATGGCCGGTGACTTGGGGCCTCCTGATAGCGTCCTCTCCACGATGGCGGTGCTGGTCCATTGCTTGTGACCGAGCCTCCGGGCTTCTATGGCCAGAGGACCTGGAATCCCCTGCCGGCTGGGTTCTGCTGCTGGACTTAAAGATCCTTGCAGCCTCGGACTCCGGTGTCCGGTTCTTGTATTCTTCTGCCAGGGCGAGCTCCGCTTAGCTCCAGCCCCTGGTCTTCAACTCCTGCTCCTACAGAGCTCCTAGTTGTAGCTTTACCTGTGTCTGAACTCAACTGAACTCTCTAACCCCGCCCCAGACCCAGTTTATATAGGGCAGATTCCTCCCCTCCCAGGACTGGGGCAGGAGGTGTCGCATGCTTAGGGCTCCTGACCAGGAAACCTCCCACTTGCTCTCAGACGTAATATTTCTATTACTGTGGCAACCAGACCCCAGGGGTGCCACAATAACTCCAGGACTATGGAGCTGGTCATTTTCTCATAATCTGTGGCCATTATAAGTGATCTCGCATAGTACGGTAATATCACCCTGGAGGTTGTGATGTATTTAGTTTAATAGCGCCATCTAGAATATACAGTATATACAGTCATATGAAAAAGTTTGGGCACCCCTATTAATCTTAAGCTTAATGTTTTATAAAAATTGGTGTTTTTGCAACAGCTATTTCAGTTTGATATATGTAATAACTGTTGGATACAGTAATGTTTCTGCCTTGAAATGAGGTTTATTGTACTAACAGAAAATGTGCAATCTGCATTCAAACAAAATTTGACAGGTGCATAAGTATGGGCAACTCACCAGAAAAGTGACATTAATATTTAGTAGATCCTCCTTTTGCAAAAATAACAGCCTCTAGTCGCTTCCTGTAGCTTTTAATGAGTTCCTGGATCCTGGATGAAGGTATTTTTGACCATTCCTCTTTACAAAACAATTCCAGTTCAGTTAAGTTTGATGGTCGCCGAGCATGGACAGCCTCTTCAAATGATCCCACAGATGTTCAATGATATTCAGGTCTGGGGACTGGGATGGCCATTCCAGAACATTGTAATTGTTCCTCTGCATGAATGCCTGAGTAGATTTGGAGCGGTGTTTTGGATCATTGTCTTGCTGAAAGATCCATCCACTGCGTAACTTCAACTTTATCACTGATTCTTGAACACTATTGCCAAGAATCTGCTGATACTGAGTGGAATCCATGCGTCCCTCAACTTTAACAAGATTCCCAGTGCCGGCATTGACCACACAGCCCCAAAGCATGATGGAACCTCCACCAAATTTTACTGTGGGTAGCAAGTGTTTTTCTTGGAATGCTGTGTTTTTTTGCCACCATGCATAACGCCTTTTTGTATGACCAAACAACTCAATCTTGGTTTCATCAGTCCACAGGACCTTCTTCCAAAAAGAAATAGGCTTCTTCAAATGTGCTTTTGCATACCTCAGCCGACTCTGTTTGTGCGTACTTGCAGAAACGGCTTCTTTCGCATCACTCTCCCATACAGCTTCTCCTTGTGCAAAGTGCGTTGTATAGTTGACCGATGCACAGTGACACCATCTGCAGCAAGTTGATGCTGCAGCTCTCTGGAGGTGGTCTGAGGATTGTCCTTGACTGATCTCACCATTCTTCTTCTCTGCCTTTCTGATGTTTTTCTTGTCCTGACACTTCTGGCCTTAACAAGAACTGTCCCTATGTTCTTCCATTTCCTTACTATGTTCCTCACAGTGGAAACTGACAGGTTAAATCTCTGAGACAGCTTTTTGTATCCTTCCCCTGAACAACTATGTTGAATAATCTTTGTTTTCAGATCATTTGACAGTTGTTTTGAGGAGCCCATGATGCCACTCTTCAGAGGAGATTCAAACAGGAGAACAACTTGCAAGTGGCCACTTTAAGTAGCTTTTCTCTTGATTGCTTACACCTGGCTATAAAGTTCAAAGCTCAATGAGGTTACAAAACCAAAAAAAATGCTTTAGTAAGTCAGTAAAAAGTAGGCAGGAGTATTTAAAACAAGAAAATGATAAGGGTGCCCATACTTATGCACCGGTCAAATTTTGTTTGAATGCAGATTGCACATTTTCTGTTAGCACAATAAACCTCATTTCAAGGCAGAAACATTACTGTGTCCAACAGTTATTACATATATCAAACTGAAATAGCTGTTGCAAAAACACCAATTTTTATAAAACATTAAGCTTAAGATTAATAGGGGTGCCCAAACTTTTTCATATGACTGTATCAGGCGATACCATGCTTTCTATAGTTAGTCGTCTTATGTGCCCTCTATAGCTATCTATTATACTTCATATTTCTTTATAATAATTTATAATAAATTACTCGATAGTTTTACAGCTTTATGATGTTTATTAATCTGCTGTAATTATAAAAGAAAGTCCAACCTTACAGTGGACACAGGTGGAAGTGTCCTCCATGATGGTGTAGGCTGAGGTGGAGCAAGTATATAGTCAGTGGGGGATCAAGATGACCAGTATTCCCCAGGGTTCCTTGTTATCAGGGAGGGACCCGGTGTATGCAATCAAAAGATCTTATCCTCTGACCGGCTGTGTGCCATCAACAGGTAATGATCCTCTGTCTGGCTGTGTGCCATCAACAGTTAATGACCATCCGGCAGTGCGACATCAACTGGTCATCACCCTCCAGCTGTGTGCCATCAACAGGTAATGACCATCCGGCAGTGCGCCATCAACAGGTAATGACCCTCTGGCTATGGCCATCAATAGGTCATCACCCTCCGGCTGTGTGCCATCAACAGGTAATGACCATCCGGCAGTGCGCCATCAACAGGTAATGACCATCCGGCTGTGTGCCATCAACAGGTAATGATCCTCTGTCCGGCTGTGTGCCATCAACAGGTAATGACCCTCTGGCTATGGCCATCAATAGGTCATCACCCTCCGCCTGTGTACCATCAAATGTTTTTATTTTCTGTCCTGCTGTGTGCCATCAACAGGTAATGACCCTCTGTCCGGCTGTGTGCCATCAACAGGTAATGACCCTCTGGCTATGGCCATCAATAGGTCATCACCCTCCGGCTGTGTGCGATCAAATGTTTTTATCTTCTGTCCAGTTTTGTGCCATCAAGAGGTAATGACCCTCCAGCTGTGGGCCATCAACAGGTCATCACCCTTCGGCATTTAGGCTTCTTGTCTTCTGTAAGATGCGATTCTTGAGTCTCCTGATGTTAAAAAATATTTAAAAAATCACCGATTAAACTAATAATCTATCTAGTACATAAGCATCACAATTTATAATCTATCTAGTGCATAAGTATGACAATTTAGCTCACAGAACATACACTATGCTAAAACATTAGACCCTACAAGCAGAAATTTGCTAAACTAACATAAATATAACTGACAAATCAGTAGAAAAATCGCTACCAATGGCACAGCTCTCTTCACATCAACCTGTAACCATAGTAGATAAGAAATAGAGGACAATGCTCATAGTCAGTTATCAACAATTCGGCATGGGGCATCCCACCAGAGACATTATAATATCTAGTAGATTATAGATGGCATTAGAATTTACCAACAAGCACAAAGTACGCCAAACTCAAGTACATAGTATGCCAAACCTCGACACGTTTTCCTAAAATAGGTTCATCAGAAGCACATACTAGACAGTGATACTTAGCAAAGCGTTCATAGATATATGCGCCATATGATAAGGTGCTAAAGTGCAAGTGTGTGACAAAATATCCATTCGATTTCAGGTGCAATGCTGCATTGTATGTAGTAAGATGGTGCCCATCAGACAGCATGTATAGGACTAACCTGTGATGAAAACACGAGCAATGGGAAAGTTCAAGCAGTTGCCTTCTCAATCTTCCTCTCCTCTAAGACATCTAAGGAAACATCTTCTCCTCTTGATTTTGGGTAGAGGTGTTGTAGGCATTTCAGGCTCTGGCATTCTAGTTTCTGACATACTAGGTTCTGACATGGTAGGTTCTGGTGTTCTAGGTTCTGGTGCTCTTGGCTCTGGAATTCTGGGTTGTTGGCTTCTCTGAAAAATCAGTAACCTCTCTTTATGTTCCGTGGAACTTCGAGCTCTTCTTCCTATATTGTTGTGAGGGATCGTTCTGACCCAGACAATATCACTGAACGCCACTTTATAGTTGCAACTAGGAACCTTTTTCGCATCCTGCGGTGCAGGAGCCATGGATGGAGTAGAACATTTGCCATTGGGCAGGACCGGTGTTCTCCTGGAGTCTTGCTCCTGAATCTGAGGGATGCAAATATGCTCCTTACAAGCACTTTGTTCCTTCAGAATAGTTTTGTTCTCAGGAGTTTTCTGATTGTTTCACCAGGTTCAGACATTGCCCACTTGCTCAGGACAAGACTTAAGGCCAAATACTCTAGTATTGTCAGTAGTGTCAGCACCGCAACAAAAACTGCGTCACGGAAGAGCCAAAGAGGAAGATTGATGGAAGCTTGATAGGTGCTTCTCCTGAGATCCACGGGTAGTGGGTCATCCTATAATAAAGAAAAAAAACATAATAAAGTCCTGTATATTTATACCCAATCCAGTCAAACAGAGAGCCCCTGTTATTATACAGTGATGGATACATTGTCAAGCAACTTTCAGAAATATCCCATTGAGAAGGTCAGAATGAAGTTTGGGTTTCACCTCCAGGGTCCATGGAATATTATTTACAGTTGGACTTTCATATGACGGACGGTCACGTGTCCAGTATGAGAAGTCCTGCAAGAGGCGATATTCTCATTAGCTGATCCTTGTGACCTCCATATTGATGAGAACATACTCGCCCTCAGTGTACTGTAATGTGGGGGATAGAGCAACGTAAAGCACAGAAATGATAGGATGATACTCATCATCTCCAGAGGTCTCTCAGCACCAAGGTATGGTCAATGAGATACAAGCTGCAGATGGGCCGAGGCTTCTAATATACCCAGGGGTGACATCACAAAGCCCTCTGTGACATCATTGCACAGTTCTATCCATCATGTCACTGATACTTTGGACCTAACTAAATGTCTAAAAGAGAACCCTTCCACATGATTTCCAATCACGGAGCAGCTTCAGTTTTTCAAGAAAAGTTTAAAAAATATAATCTGTGCTGTGATTGGTCACAATGGCACATGAAGCAGAACGTCTTTAGATCTTTTAAAGGGAAAGTGTCAGCAATTTTTTTACAATTGTAAAATTGTAAAGTATTTATATTTATATATAAATACACATATATATTTAAAAAGGTTTTAATGGTATAAAATCTGAAAAAATATTTTAACTGTTTTGATGTTTTCATCTTGTAAACACTAGGGGGAGCAGCTGCTGACATTTCCATGAAAACAGAATACAGCTAGCTCGCATTACGACTGCAGTAAAAGTGGGCGGGATCTGCTCACATGGGTGTGATGTCACTCCTCCCCTTCTGGGCGTTTGCAAAAAGGTAAATGAGACTGTAGTTTAGGATCACAGTGCGGAGCGATCACTGGTGACTGCAAAGTGATATATAAGGGACAACACCAAAGTCATTAATCACTACAAGGACAAGGCAGGAATGTGGGAGTCAGAGGGGTCACCCCACACTTATATCCCCTCTGACTGTCACTTCCTAAGCTCCTTTCCCTGCCATAACCTCTTATTCCCGCAGGTAAATTCTTACAGGACCCCCCTCCCCATCCCCTTCCCCTGCCGCAGCGGATTCTAAACGTCCTCCATATGTAATAATAGACAGGTACTCACCGGCAGCCTATGGTAATTCACAGGGTAGAACAGGGTACAGCACAGAAACAATATGGCGATCCTCATTGTCTCCAGGGGGTATCTCAGCACCAAGATATGGCCAATGAGATATGAGCTCCAGGTGGATGGAGCCCCTTATATATCCCAAGGGTGACATCACAACGCCCTCTGTGACATCATCACCCACAACATTCCGTCACATGACATCACTCAGCACCAGCATCATGTGACCCAGCATAAATAGAAAGTCCTTGTTGCCTATAGCAACTATTCAAAACTAAGTTTAAACTTTTCCAACAGCTAAAGGCGACTCTGTGATGGCAGTTTCTTCTTGTGGACGGTTGTGATAAATCTGCAGAACATCTACATAACGCGACATGTAGAAAATCCTGTCTTTTCCCCTCTGTTCTTCCTCTGGTGCTACAGAGACGGATAGAAGGAGCTTTTCCAGACCTTACAGTGCACAATATGGGACCTAATCACTGATATCCCAGATCTCCTCAGTACAAGCATACCGCCAACCTATGAGGACTAGAAAGAGGGCGAAACCATGCAGCACGCGTAGTCTGACCACGCCCCTATCCACACCCCAAGCCACGCCCTTTTTATACCTTGGCAGGAGGAGATGTCTGTACAAAACGCAAGTTATCAAAAGGCTGAAGGAACACTTTATCAACATGAATGAAGGTTTTGAAGGGCATCCACTGTCCCGGCACTACCGGAAGTTCCACAACCAATCTTATAAGGACACTAAGTTTTGTGGGATCCGATTAGTCCCCAGAAAATGGAGGGGAGGTGATTACCTGAGATTAATGTCGCGGATGGAATCCAAATGGATCTTCACATTAAATAGCTTGGCTCTGAAGGGCCTTAATCACGAGAGTCAGCTGTATGCCTTCAACTCGCAGCGGTATATACTGTATGTATTTTTTATCCCAGTACCAATTGAACATTTACATTGCACTTTTATGAACCTCCTTATATTTTATCAATATAATATGTCTTTTGGATATATTCCTTTGAATCCACCTATTTTATATATGTATTTGTTTCTATATATTGATACCCCTATTGGAGATACAATATAATGTTTTTATTTTTCTCCTTCATGTTTTCCTTTTTATCTCTGGATGGTACTAAGTGCCGAATTTATACTATCCTGGTAATATACACTGATTAACAGACTGTTTTTTATAGCCATCAGAAATATAAGTATATCATTTTTATTCATTTTTAACTAATTGTGAAAGTTTGAACAAAGTCTTTTTTATTATTATTTTTTTCACACACAGTCTATTCTTATTGGAATTCTATCTTAGTTCTATTGCACTCCATATGTACTTTTGCACCGTCTTGATAGTATTGGATCTTCCTCCATTTCTTTGGTTGTATTACCTTTGTGGGGGGCGTTTGGACTTTATTAGGTTACCAGTTTGACTACCAGCGAGAAGCTGACGAAGAGGAACTGTGAGTCCTCGAAACGCGTAGTTTTTTTTGGCCTATACAAGACATCGAAGGAGAAGGAGAGAGTCAATGCACAGGGATAAGCCCTCCTGATATCCAGAAGATATATATAACCATATCATATTATTGATACAAAATATAAATGCACAGAGTCAATAAAATCACTTAAAAACACCAAACCCCATCCTTACTTTGCAAGGTACCTATTCCAAAGGTGTATCTAGGTTTTCTGGCACCCGGTGCAGCAGGGGCTGGCTGGCACATTTTAGCCTGGGGGGCAAGCACACAGCAGTGGCCCATGAGTAGCGGCCCATCCTTAACATGTTTATTACCAGATGCATCATAAGCCTATATTCACACGACCGTATTGTCTAAGTGTTGCCCGTGAAAAAAGCTGACAGCACTTGGACCAGTTCAGATGAGTGTTTGTAGTGGTCAGACATAGTACATATTATTCTTATGCATTACTATTTTTAAAGCAGATATACCTTTTTAGAGATGTAGTACCAGGGGCGGACCTACCGCCCGTGCAGCCGGTTCATTGAACGGGGGCCCCCGAGGGAGAGGGGGCCCCTCCAGCCTCCAGCAGGGCCGCCATCATGGCATGACTGCACTGACTCCAGCATGGGGCCCGGCCGGTCGGGGCCCCCTCGGAGCCCCCCTCTTTTGCGTCTCCTCATGGGGCCCCCCCCGCAGGACCCCCCGCCGTCACATGACCGTAGATGTGCCTGCGCTCAGCATGGGCCCCATGCTGAGCGCAGGGACATCTCCGGTCATGTGACGGCGCCGGCACAATACTTACCCCTCCCCGTGCCTCCGCAGCATCTGCCGCGTCCTCTGACTGTGACGTCTCAGGTCAGAGGGCGTGGTGACGTCTTTACACCGCGCGCTCTCTCCTGAGCTGTCACATCACAGAGCGGGAAGACGCGCGCAGCTCTGGAGTCCGGATCAGCAGCAGGTAAGAAGTGAGGTGAGTATTTGATTTTTTTTTATGTATGGGGGCATGGGGCATTTAATGGTGGGGGGAAAGTGGGTGTGACATCCTGCATGGGGCATTATATGGGGGGGTGACATCCTGCATGGGGCATTATATGGGGGGGGATTGGCATCCTGAATGGGGCATTATATGGGGGAGGGGGGAATTGACATCCCGCATGGGGGCATTATATGGGGGTGTGGGTGGAGGGATGTGACATCCTGCATGGGGCATTATAAGAGGGGAAGGGGGAAGTGACATCCTGCATGGGGCATTATAAGAGGGGAAGGGGGAAGTGACATCCTGCATGGGGCATTATAAGAGGGGAAGGGGGGAAGTGACATCCTGCATGGGGCATTATAAGAGGGGAAGGGGGGAAGTGACATCCTGCATGCGGCATTATAAGGAAGGGGGGGCGTGACATTCTGCATGGGGCATTATAAGGGAGGCGGTGTGACATCCTGCATGGGGCATTATAAGAGGGGGAGGGGGAATTGACATCCTGCATGGGGCATTATATAGAGGGTGGGTGTGTGACATACTGCATGGGGCATTATAAGGGAGGGGGTGGTCTGACATGCTGCATGGGGCATTGAAAAGGGGGGAAGTAACATCCTGCAAGGGGCATTATATGGGGGGAAGAGGTGACATCCTGCATGGGGCATTTTATGGGGGTAGATGTGACATCCTGCATAGCGCATTAAAAGGGGGGTGTCATCCTGCATGGGGCATTATAAGGGGGGAACAGCCTGCATGGAGCGTTACATGGAGGCCAATATTCTGTATGGAGAGTTATATGGGGACCAGTATCCTGTATGGAGCATTATATGGGGACCAGTATCCTGTATGGAACATTATAAGGGGGTCAGTATCCTGTATGGAGCATTATATGGTGCCCATATTACTGTATGGAGAACTATACTGTCCGGTCTGCACTGTGCGCTGTGAGGATTCACCGGTTTCTGAGCTATTGTAGAATTTACCAGAGAACCATAGACAGAAAAAATACCCAATAAAAATTAACTTTTAATAATTATCCTTAAAAGTGTACTCTATAGTACAAGTGAGAAAAAACTACACATATATCTCAAAAACAGGATACCATGTAAGGAGAATATGATATGAAATTAGCAATTAATTCAGACAAACTTACCCTGGATAGCACCTAATAAGATTGCTCTCCCTACCTAACAGCGGAGTGTTTTTCACCCTAACGTTCAGATGGTGTCCCCGCTCCTCGGAGGCTGTCCCTCTCCTTTCCCTAGGTATCCCTACACAGTCAAAAGATGCCACACACATACATATAAATGGACCAATTGTAGACTATTCATGTCATAATTGACATGCTCAATATAAAAAATTGCAACAATACCATATCAGTGGGGAGTGGGCAAAAATAGATATAGTTGCACAAATAGAAGGTTTTTGATTTACAGTAGCCCACTAATATAAATAGATAGACATGTGTACCAGTCAGAGCAAGTCCGAAAAAAATATTAGGAATATTTTCATCCCCAATCAAACTAGGATTCAAGCAATGCTATAAATGATATCAATTAGTTGGCCTTTAGTACAATGACTAAATGTAGTCAATCCACAATACAAAATTTCCCAAAGCTATAATAGCAATATTCCAGACATCAATATTATAAGATTCCTCAGACTGGTGTAAAGTCATCCGCAAATAAGGTTATAATTAATCCCTTTGTCCCAACCCACTGGAATAGGTAAAAATGTGTACTAGTCAGACCAAATAAGAAATAGTAATAAACTTATCTTAATCTATAGTCCATCTGAGATTCACACAGTGCCTTGAGTGGTGTCCATTAGATGTCCTTTTTTATATATACATAACTGAATATAGTCAATCCACAATTCAGAACTCCCCAAAATAGTAACAGCACTCCATGCATCAATTTTCAAGGTCCCTCAGACTGGTGTAAAATCATCAGCAGTAAAGTTATTCCTTAGGATTAGTCCCTTCGTCCCTACGCGTTTCACCCCCTCCTCAATGTGGGGCTCATCAGGGGACAAGAAATATTAGAGGAGATGAGCCATAATAGATGCCCGCATAATAGCTCCTTGTATACCGGAGTCCAACCGCATGTTCAATGGTGGGATTCATCCCTATATATCTGTGGAATGCCATGTGCCACGAGATTAATTTCACCTGTGATCAATCCCAGCGTTACCCTGACTACGAGACGCAAGCTTTAAGAAACTAGCGTACCACCGTGTTTAACATCACTTCCGGTCCCAACGTAATACGTCATTTCCGATTGCGTAGCCCAGGGTATTAGCTAAGGGATCGTACGAAGAATGCGTAAGCAAAGTACGTATCCTCCCGCTTTTTACGTCACTTCCTGGAACCACCAGGTGGAACGCAGACTGCGTTTCACTATCTGCATGGAGGATACCGCTACTCTCAGTTCAATGGGAACATGCAAGAGACAATCACTACCACAAAACAATAGACCCGGAAAATCACAAGATGAGCTGAATATTCCACCATAATTAAAAAGATGTGCATCCATCCCCAAAGAAAAGGGGGGGGAATAGGTAGCATATTATCCACTTATGTGTGAGTAACTAAGCCAGTATTACAGTCCACCAGTATGGTGAATACACACACCGGGACTATCTGTAGATATATAAAAAAGGCTGATCAGGATTTTTATCCGTAAGGCTAATTGAAACAACAGTAAGGCTATACAAAGCTAGAAAAGCTTAACTGTTCATTAATACCCCCGGGATTCAGAGATTCGAGCCAGAAAATCCATCTGGACTCCCGCTGCAGAATTCTTTTATCCCAGTCCCCCTGTCGCACTGAGGGACTCACCACTTCAATAGAACGAAATGTAATAGAATTTAAATCACCTCCATGGTGTGTATTGACGTGTTTCGCTAGAGGAGTATCTCGCTTGTTTCGGATGTCACCTAAGTGTTCACCAATACGTACTTTAAATTGTCTTCTGGTTTTTCCCACATAATCTTTTGGGCAAGTGCACGTACATACATAGACGACACCTATTGTTTTACAATTAGCAAAATGTTTGTTCCTATAGGTGCGTCCAGTTACAGAGCTCACAAATGTATCTGAGATGGAGACATAACGACAATAAGTGCACTGTCCACATCTAAAAGTACCAGTAGACCTCCTATCCAACCAGGTCCCCTCCTTCTTGGGGGGCACAAAGTGACTATGTACTAGGTGATCTTTGACAGATCTGCCTCTTCTAAAGGTGACAGAGGGATAGTCTGCAATCCATTTGGAAACATCCGGATCTGTCCTCAAGATACCCCAATATTTTCTCAGGATTGTCATAATCCTAGGATGTTGATCATCATATGTTCCAATTAGCCTAGTAAGGGAGGTCTGTTCGGGCCTGGAGTGAGACACCAGTAATTTAGATCTATCCTGTTTAAAGGCATGATTAAATGCTCTATTGATCACCCTTGTTGGATAGTCCCGATCAGAAAAACGGTCCTTAAGGTCCCTAGCCTTATGAAAATAGTCAGAGGTAGAGGAGCAATTTCTCCTTAATCTTAAGAACTGGCCTTTAGGGATCCCTTGTTTCAAAGGAACCGGATGAGAACTATCCCATTTTAATAGGCTATTTGCTGTTGATGGTTTTCTAAAAATAGATGATCTCAATGAGCCAGATTCATCAATTGATATTATAACATCCAAAAAGGCAATCTTTTTACCTCCTATCTCATAAGTAAATTTAAGGCCCAAATCATTTTCATTGAGGCGCTGTATGAACCCAATGAAGGACTCCTCATCTCCAGTCCAGAGGACGAGGATGTCGTCAATGTAACGGCCCCAAAATTGAATGTGGGGGCCCCCGACGACATCCTCGTCCCCAAAGACTATGTTGTCCTCCCACCAGCCAAGGAGCAAATTACAATAAGTGGGGGCACAGGGGCTCCCCATCGCTGTGCCCCTAAGCTGGTGGTAGAATCTCCCATGAAAAAGAAAAAAATTATGCGTAAGAACATAATCAAGCAACCGAAGAATGAATTCGTTGTGTGGGATCAAGTGGTTTCCCCTTGTTTTCAAAAAGGACTCCACTGCCATCAGACCAGCCGTATGGTGGATACTAGAATACAATGCCTCCACGTCTATGGAAACCAAAATAGTACCAGGATAAACTGTAATGTCATCCAATTTTGTTAATAAATCTGTTGTGTCTCTCAGATAGGATGGGAGAGCTGTAACAAAAGATCTAAGCATCTGATCAAGATAGATGCTTGAGTTTTGACTCAATGCATCCACACCTGAAACTATTGGCCTCCCTTTCAATGGTGGATAGCCCTTATGAACGTTAGGAAGGGCATAAAAAGTTGCAATCACAGGAAATTTTGGAAGCAGAAAATTCAGTTCACTCAATGAAATCAGATTATTTTGTCTAGCTTGTTGCAGAATGTCAGATAAGGTCCTCATAAAAGCAGATGTAGGATCACCCTGTAATACCTGATATGTCATGGTATCTGAAAGAATATTCATACACATAGAAACATATTGATCACAATCTAGAAGCACTATGTTCCCTCCCTTATCGGAGGGTTTTACGATAAGGGAAGTGTCACCACTCAAATCCTGTAATGCTCTCCGTTCATCAAATGTAAAATTGGGGTTCACCCTATGTGCCCTTGGATTTATTCTCCTGATTTCCTCCGTGACTAACGACGAAAAAATATCTATACTACCAATATCTCCTACAGGTGGCATTTTACTACTTTTAGGTTTTAAATCCGAGAAAGGGCCCTCTCCCAATCCACGAGTGCCCTCGTTTTTAAGTTCAGCTAAGAGATGAGCATCCTGGATATCCTCCATTGAGATGCCCAATTGTAAACATTTATTTTTGTCATTGAGTGCAAAAAACTTTCTCCATCTCAACTTCCTCAAGAATAGGTGAATATCTTTAACCCACGAAAAAGGGTCAAAGCGGGTCGTTGGTACAAAGGACAGTCCTGTCCCTAAGACCCTTCGTTCAGTCTCTGTAAGAATGTGTGAGGACAAATTTATCACATTCCTATCATTACCTGCATGTAATCGATGTGGTATTATCTTATTGGCTAACGATTGTAATTCACCATTCTTTCCCGCAAATGGTAGCGTGCTTCCCTGTTCTCTAAAAAAGAGGGAGTTGAAGTAGAGGATAATCCCATAGATGGTGATGTGGAGAAAGATGGACCCTGGCCTGAATAACCTCGATTTTGCCATCTTCTACCAAACCCTCTCCTTCCTTGCCCCCTAGATCTACTAGACAGTCTAGGGGTTTCCTTCGGAGTACGTTCAGTATCAGAGGACTCCAATAATTTACAATAGATATCGCTTGTGTAATGGTGCTGTGACGCGAGTCACTACAGAAATAACAGTCTCAGAAGAGGAGAGAAAAGACTAATATTACTGAAAGAAATATAATATTAGAGCTACTTACTAGATAAAAATAGGGAGGTCAAACAATCCAAAGTCAAGTCAAGGAAGATGGCGCAGTACAAAGGGAGCAGACAAAAGAGTAGTCAGATAACAAGCAAATGGTCAAAATCCAGGTAAGGGAAAATAGTCAGGCTGGGTCAGGCACAGAGCACAGAGAGATCAGTCCTACACAGGTAATACCAAGTGTACAATTGACACTGGGTGAAGGAGCTAGCATGCTTAAGTAGAAGACTAATCAAGGGAAGTGAACACAGATGATTGCAGAAACAACCCAGCAAACCCAAAACAGACTGACAGCCTCCACACAATAGTAACCTAGCAGACAAGGAAAGTGTGGAGACCGTGACAGTACCCCCTCTTCAAGGGGGGGCCACCGGACCCCCAGGTCTCCCAGGAAACCGCCGATGAAAGGCCCGGACCAACCGATCAGCCCTCACAGAATGAGCTGGAACCCAGGACCGTTCCTCAGGTCCATACCCCTTCCAATGTACAAGATATTGAAGGGAATTCCCGACCATACGGGAATCAATGATCTTTTGTACCTCATATTCTAAGCTTCCCTCAATAGACACCGGAGGAGGGGGGGGCGAGGGAGACAGAACAGGGGGAATAAATTCCTTCAACAAAGACTTGTGGAACACATTAGGAATACGGAAAGACTGAGGGAGTCGTAATCGGAAGGAAACCGGATTGACCACCTCCAGAATCTCATATGGACCAATGAATCTAGGACCCAACTTCAGCGAGGGTATCTTCAATCTAATATTCTCAGAGGATAGCCATACCTTATCCCCCACCTTGAAGGCGGCACCTGACGAGCGTTTCCTATCGGCCTTTTGTTTCTGCCGATGCTGAGCCACCCCAATATTCTTTTTAACCTCCCTCCAGACATCCCCCAACTCTTGAATGGTTACATCTACCCCAGGACACCCAGAACTTATCCTGGAGAACTCACCAAAATGAGGATGAAACCCATAATTACAGAAAAACTGAGAGGTTCCTGTGGACTGATTAACCCGACTGTTAAAGGCAAACTCAGCCAGAGGAAGAAAGGATGACCAATTCTCCTGCTGATCAGCGACAAAACATCTTAAAATTTGTTCCAAAGACTGATTTGTCCTTTCGGTCTGACCGTTAGTTTCAGGATGATAAGCAGAAGAAAAGGACAAATCAATCCCCAACTTCTGCAGAAAGCCCTCCACATTCTAGAGACGAATTGTACTCCCCTATCAGATACAATATTAAGAGGAATCCCATGCAATCGTACCACATGAGTAATAAACAGTTTGGAGAGCGTCTCTGAATTGGGTAACCCGGATAATGGAACGAAGTGAGCCTGTTTGCTGAATCGATCGACTACCACCCAAATAGCCGTCATCCCCCCAGACAGAGGTAAATCGGAAATGAAATCCATGGACAAATGAGTCCATGGTCTTTCTGGAATGGGCAAAGGAGCCAATTCCCCAGCCGGCCGGCAATGTTGCACTTTAGTGCGTGCACAAGTTTCACAAGCAGACACAAAATCTTTAATGTCCCTACGCATAGCAGACCACCAAAAGAGTCTAGCAACTGCCTTCTGGGTGGCAGTAACTCCAGGATGACCACTCAATATAGAATCATGGAATTCTTGCAAAAGGCGTAATCTGAGATACACAGGGACAAACAACTTGCATTCAGGAATATTGGAAGGAGCCAAGGACTGAGCAGTACGAATTTCTGCTTCCAGCTCAGAGGAAACCATGGCCACAACTATACCCTGAGGAAGAATGGAGGAAGGTGGCTCCGGAGGGGACACAGAATCAAGGCTACAAGACAGGGCATCCGCCCTCACGTTCTTAGACCCAGGCCTGAACGTAATAGAAAAATTAAATCTTGAAAAAAATAAAGACCATCTGGCCTGTCTAGGTGTCAACCGCTTAGCAGATTCGATATACGCTAGATTCTTGTGATCTGTCACCACGGTGATCAGATGAATGGCTCCCTCCAAAAAATGCCTCCATTCTTCAAAAGCCAATTTGACAGCAAGTAACTCTCGATTACCCACATCATAGTTTCTTTCAGCAGGAGAAAATTTCTTAGAGAAAAAGGCACATGGTCGCAGATTAGTTAAAGTTTTAGGACCTTGAGACAATACAGCCCCCACCCCAACCTCGGAAGCATCCACCTCCACAATGAACGGCCTCTGGAGATCTGGTTGAACAAGTACAGGAGCGGACATAAAATATTTCTTCAAGTTTTCAAAAGCCCCGACTGCTTCTGACGACCAAACCTTTAGCTCTGCCCCTTTGCGAGTGAGGTCCGTAAGAGGCTTGACGATCTGAGAAAAACCTTTAATAAATTTTCTGTAATAATTTGCGAACCCTAAAAAGCGCTGCAGAGCCTTAAGGTTGCTGCGTTGAACCCAATCAATGATGGCCTGAACCTTCCCAGGATCCATCTTAAACCCGGAGGCTGACACAATGAAGCCCAAGAATGATATTTCTTGAACAGAAAAGGTACATTTTTCAATCTTGGCAAACAAACAATTATCTCTTAACCTTTGCAGAACCAAACGGACATGTTTATAATGAATATCCAGATCAAGTGAAAAAATTAGAATATCATCTAAATAAACCACAATGAATCTCCCAATATAATCAGAGAGAATATCATTCATAAAATTCTGAAAGACCGCGGGTGAATTTGTTAGCCCAAAAGGCATGACGAGATTTTCAAAAAGACCTTCAGAAGTTAAAAACGCTGTCTTCCACTCATCACCCTCTCGAATACGTATCAGGTTATATGCCCCTCTAAGATCCAGTTTGGAAAACCATTTGGCCCCCGAAAGTTGATTATATAGATCGGGGATAAGTGGAAGCGGATAAGTATTTTTAACAGTTATCTTGTTTAATTCTCGGAAATCGAGGCTGGGACGGAGACCTCCATCTTTTTTTTTAGCAAAAAAGAATCCGGCTGCAACCGGCGATGAGGAAGGACGAATATGACCTTTCCGTAAACTTTCGTTAATATAAGCTTTCATGGATGCCCGCTCAGGGCCAGACAAGTTATACAAGCGAGCTTTGGGTAATTTGGCATTAGGAATGAGATTAATAGCACAGTCATAGGGACGGTGAGGAGGTAAGATCTCAGACTCTACTTCCGAAAAAACATCTCCGAAGTACTTCAGGTATTCCGGAAGACCCTCCAGACTAACGGAGCAAGCATGCACAGATTTAAGACATTTTTCAATCCAATGAGGGTCCCATTTGACAATATCTTTCTGATACCAGTCAATGATCGGATTATGTATGTGAAGCCAAGGAAGACCCAACACAATCCCAGCAGGTAAATTGTCCAGGACATAACAGGAGATTAATTCTGTATGCAGTGACCCCACCTTGAGTGTGAACTCCACCGTAACTAACTGAACCAGATTTTTTAGCAACGGTGTTCTATTAATAGCCACAATTTGAATAGGGTCTTCTAACTTAACTGTCCCTAATCCTAATTTCTGAACAAGTCCCGAATCAATGAAATTAGCCGCGGCTCCACAGTCAATAAAGGCAAATGTTGATAGACACTGTTTTTGAAACAGAAGTTCAGCATTCAACAACACTTTATCAGAGGAGTAAAAGGGTACCTGTAAGTCTGGGTGACCTCCTCGACAATCACCCAGACCTAGGCGTTTCCCGACGGCTTATTCGTTGCAGGTCGTGCTGGGCAATCCTTTAAGAGATGTCCAGATTGGCCACAATACAGACAAAGTCCAAGTTCCAGGCGGCGTCTCCTCTCCTTAACCCTTGAGCTGGCAGCTCCAACCTCCATAGGTTCTACCTCTGGTAAATGACCCGGGCCCGGTGGACAAAATGGAACCTCGTGTTAAACCTTGCGTCTCTCCCGCATCCTCCGATCCATGCGGATAGCCTGAGTCATGGCCTCCCCCAAACAACCAGGTGGAGCATGCAGAGCCAGAGAGTCCTTTAGAGGCTCCGAAAGACCCCTGAGGAATTGGCACCTGAGAGCCGTGTCATTCCAGAGAACCTCAGTAGACCACTGACGAAATTCAGAACAGTAGTCTTCTGCTGTGTGGTTAACCTGTGTCAGGTTCATGATCCTTGTCTCTGCCACCTTGACCCTGTTAGGTTCGTCATAGATCTGTCCTAAAGCGTCAAAGAATGCGTCCACAGAAAGACGTTCAGGAGAAAAAGGGGGTAGAGAAAATGCCCAAGTCTGGGGACCCCCGCGCAGAAGTGACATTATAATTCCCACCCGCTGTGACTCATTCCCTGATGACCGAGGACGCAAGGTAAACAATAATTTACAACTTTCTTTGAAAGTTCTGAACTGATCTTTCTCCCCCGAAAATTTGTCAGGGAGTGCTATAGCCGGTTCAGGGGGGCTCAAAGATACGTCAGATGGTTCAGAAGTCATGACAGTGGTCGGAGAGGAAAGATTCTGAGGGACTGTAAACGTACCAGAAATCTGGTCTTGTAACTGAGCCTGTGAGGACGCCAGTTTGTGTTGTTCCAAGGCCAGATCCTGAACTAACTCAGTCAGATTCGCCACCTGATCACACAAAGTACGTAACGGATCCATAGGTGGGAAAAAGGAAAAAAAAAAAGTGAGGGGTCAATTGTAATGTGATGCGAGTCACTACAGAAATAACAGTCTCAGAAGAGGAGAGAAAAGACTAATATTACTGAAAGAAATATAATATTAGAGCTACTTACTAGATAAAAATAGGGAGGTCAAACAATCCAAAGTCAAGTCAAGGAAGATGGCGCAGTACAAAGGGAGCAGACAAAAGAGTAGTCAGATAACAAGCAAATGGTCAAAATCCAGGTAAGGGAAAATAGTCAGGCTGGGTCAGGCACAGAGCACAGAGAGATCAGTCCTACACAGGTAATACCAAGTGTACAATTGACACTGGGTGAAGGAGCTAGCATGCTTAAGTAGAAGACTAATCAAGGGAAGTGAACACAGATGATTGCAGAAACAACCCAGCAAACCCAAAACAGACTGACAACCTCCACACAATAGTAACCTAGCAGACAAGGAAAGTGTGGAGACCGTAACAGGTGCATTATAAGGGGGGAACAGCCTGCATGGAGCGTTATATGGGGGCCAATATTCTGTATGCAGTGTTATATGGGGACCAGTATCCTCTATGCAGCGTTATATGGGGACCAGTATCCTGTATAGAGCATTATATGGGGACCAGTATCCTGTATGGAGCATTATAAGGGGGTCAGTATCCTGTATGGAGCATGATATGGTGCCCATAATACTGTATGGAGGACTATACTGTCCGGTCTGCACTGTGCGTTGTGAGGATTCGCCGGTTTCTGAGCTATTGTAGAATTTACAATAGATATCGCTCAAGTAATGTAGTAAGTGAAATCCTTGGCCTTGTACTATATATATATATTTCTCTGCGGTATCTGTGCATCATGAATCATGGTATGTGTTAAAGGGGCCCACTGAAACTCTGTCGCCCAGGGCCCACAAAAACCTGGAGCTGGCCCTGGGGGTAAATATAACAAGTTGTATTTTTTTTACATACAATTAATTAACTTGGAGTGGGGGGAATCAGAGATGCACGGGGGGATGAGAGATGCACAGGGGGGGGCCCCTTCATGCCCCCTATGAAGGGCGGGGGGGCCCCCAAAAAATTCTTGCACAGGGGCCCACTACAGTGTCCGCCCCTGTGTAGTACGCTGTGTTTTTCTACACTCCTAAAATAACATATCAGTAGAGTAAAGGTGGTCACACATAAGCCCAGGTCTGCTAGATAGATACCTATGAATTATTATTTTGTATATGTTTTCAAACATACTTGATCAATGAAATCATCATTGTAAACTTCAACTCCACATAATAGTATATGATGTAGCAGTCACTAATTATCTTGAGTGCTTCATCTGATGTCCGAGCACATAGTATACATAGTATACCACATACAGTACAATATATATAGGAGAATACACAGTATGACTGGTATATAGAGACGAGCAATTTGTAGAACCGTGGTCCAGTGGTCAGATGAATACTCTGTGGCTGCTGAACAGGAGCCACCACATAATCTCCTTTTTACAGCCCCACATAGCCTTCCATATACTGTACAGTGTGAGCCCCACATAGCCTCCTATATACAATGTGAGCCCTCACACAACCTCCTATATGAGTATGAGCCCTCACATAGCCTCCTCTATACAGTATCAGTCCCCACACAGCCTCCTGCATATAGTGTGAGGACCCACACAGCCTCCTGCATACAGTGTGAGGACCCACTGTGTGAGTACAGTGTGAGGACTGGTCGTCGGATATGTTGCACGCTTATTGAGATGTGTTATTGACAGCTCTATCATTTTTCTTGCCACTGTCTTGTTAAATATACAGGTTGGATACATTTGGTGTTCATGCCATATAAATTCCTGTTTATAACGAGTACATATTTATGATAGGTAGCTTTGTTTTACTACCATTGGCAGGCATTAACTGGATTTTAGGTCCTAGTGACGTTTTATATCTTTTTTACCTACGTATTCATTAAAGGTTATGTTTTAACCTCTTTCACTACTTTAATTGCTTCATATTACCTTTATTGAGTGGTGACCTGTATGATAGTGTGTGAGCACCAGCTCCAGGCGTCCCTGAAGAGGGGCAGGGAAAAAGTAAAGGGGGCAGTGGGAAGGGGGTTTATCCAAGGAGGGGTGAGGTCAGCAGAGTATGAGAGACAGACTCATCCTAAACCAGGGGTCTCAAACACGCGGGCCGCATGTGGCCCTTCAGACTGGTTCATGCGGCCTGTAGGCACCATAGACCCCGATCGCGTCCCGGTCCAGGAGCTGCCGACAGCTGCACTTTTGTTCAGTGTATTGCTGCGCAGAGACCGGCTCTCTGCATGATACAATACCAATGCCAGCCACCGGCCTATCAGAGGCCAGCAGCGGACATCCGCGTCCCAGCGCAGCGGTGCATGACATCACTAACATGGGTAGATGTCAGCTGCTGGCCTCTGATAGGCCGGTGGCAGGCATTGGTCTCTGCGCAGCAATACACTGAACTAAAGCGCAGCTGCCGGAAGCTCCTGGACCAGGCCGCGATCGTCAAGGGGTCTATGGTGCCTGCGCCCGCATATGCAGAAAGGACACCGAGGGAACGGAGGACAGGTGAGAAGAGACTTTTTTTTTTCTTATATATGTATGTGAAGAATGGAACAGCGGACATTCCTACAATATAGGGACCTGAATGGGGACATTCCTACAATATGGGAACCTGGATAGGAACATTCATACAATGTAGGACCTGGATGGGGACATTCCTACAATGTGGGACCTGGATGGGGACATTCCTACAATATGGGAACCTGGATAGGAACATTCCTACAATGTGGGAACTGGATGGGGACATTCCTACAATGTGGGACCTGAATGGGGACATTCCTGCAATATGGGGACCTGGATGGGGACATATCTACAATGTGGGGACCTGGATAGGGACATTCCTACAATGTGGGGACCTGGATGGGGACATATCTACAATATGGGGAACTGGATTGGGACATATCTACAATGTGGGGACCTGGATAGGAACATTTCTACAATGTGAGGACCTGGATGGGGGACATTCCTACAAGATGGGGACATTATAACAAGATGGGGACCTGAATGTGGGACATTACGACAAGTTGGGGACCTGAATGGGGGACATTACGACAAGATGGGGACCTGGATGGGGCATTACTACAAGATGAGGACCAGGATGGTGCATTACTACAAGATGAGGACCAGGATGAGACATTACTACAAGATGAGGACCAGGATGAGGCATTAGATGAGGCATTACTACAAGATGAGGACCAGGATGAGTCATTAACCCCTTTGCAACCCAAGGTGGTTTGCACATTAATGACCAGGCCAATTTTTACAATTCTGACCACTGTCACTTTATGAGGTAATTACTCTGGAACGCTTCAACGGATCTCCCTGATTCTGAGAATGTTTTTTCGTGACATATTGTACTTCATGATTGTGGTAAAATTTCTTCGATATCACTTGCGTTTATTTGTGAAAAAAATGGAAATTTGGCAACAATTTTGAAAATTTTGCAATTTTCAAAATTTTAATTTTTATGCCCTTAAATCAGAGAGATATGTCACACAAAATAGTTAAAAACTAACATTTCCCACATGTCTACTTTACATCAGCACAATTTTGGAACCAAATTTTTTTTTTTACTGGGGAGCTATAAGGGTTAAAAGTTGACCAGCGATTTCTCATTTTTCCAACAAAATTTAGAAAACCATTTTTTTAGGGACCACATCATATTTAAAGTCACTTTGAGGGGTCTTTATGACAGAAAATACCCAAAAGTGACACCATTCTAAAACTGCACCCCTCAAGGTGCTCAAAACCACATTCAAGAACTTTATTAACCCTTCAGGTGCTTCACAGGAATTTTTGGAATGTGGAAGAAAAAAATTAACATTTAACTTTTTTCACAAAAATGTTACTTTAGACCCAATTTTTTTTATTTTCGCAGGGGTAACAAGAAAAAAAATAGACCCTAAAATTTGTTGATCAATTTCTCCTGAGTAAGCAGATACCCCATATGTGGGGGAAAACCACTGTTTGGGCGCACGGCAGGGTACGGAAGGGAAGGAGCGCCATTTGACTTTTTAAATGCAAAATTTGCTTGAATAATTAGTGGACGCCATATTGCATTTGGGGAGCCCCTGATGTGCCTAAAAAGTGGAAACCCCCCACAAGTGACCCCATTTTTGAAACTAGACCCCTCAGGGAACTTATCTAGATGTGTGGTGAGCACCTTGAACCCCCAGGTGCTTCACAGAAGTTTATAACATTGAGCCGTAAAAATAACATTTTCACATTTTTACCACAAAAATGTTTTTCAGCCCTCACTTTTGCATTTTCATAAGGGTAACAGGAGAAATTGCACCATGCAGTTTGTTGCTCAATTTCTTCTGAGCAAGCAGATACCCCATATGTGGGGGCAAACCACTGTTTGGGAGCGTGGCAGGGTTCGGAAGGGAAGGAGCGCCATTTGCCTTTTTGATTGTAAAATTTGCTTGAATAATTAGCGGATGTGCCCCTGATGTGCCTAAACAGTGGAAACCCCCCACAAGTGACACCATTTTGGAAACTAGACCCCTCGGGGAACTTATCTAGATGTGTGGTGAGCACCTTGAACCACCAGGTGCTTCACAGAAGTTTATAACATTAAGCCGTAAAAAAATAAAATTTTCACATTTTTCCCACAAAAAATGTTTTTCAGCCCCCACTTTTGCATTTTTATAAGGGTAACAGAAGAAACTGCACTATGCAGTTTGTTGTGCAATTTCTCATGAGTTAGCAGATACCCCATATGTGGGGGCAAACCACTGTTTGGGCGCGCGGCAGGGTTCGGAAGGGAAGGAGCACCATTTGACTTTTTGATTGTAAAATTTGCTTGAATAATTAGCGGATGTGCCCCTGATGTGCCTAAACAGTAGAAACCCCCCACAAGTGACACCATTTTGGAAACTAGACCCCTCAGGGAACTTATCTAGATGTGTGGTGAGCACCTTGAACCCGCAAGTCCTTTACAGAAGTTTATAACATGGAGCCGTGAATATAAAATAATCAAACTTTTTCCACAACAATGATGTTTTAGCCCCAATTTTTTTATTTTCACAAGAGTAAGAGGAGAAAATGGACCCTAAAAACTTTTGTGCAATTTCTCCTGAGTACGCCAATACCCCATATGTCGGGAAAATACAGTGTTTGGGCGCACGGCAGAGTTCAGAAGGGAAGGAGCACTGTGTGACTTTTTGAACGCAAAATTGGCTGGAATCGATAGCGGACGCCATGTCGCGTTTGAAGAGCCCCTGATGTGCCTAAATAGTTGAAACCCCCCACAAGTGACCCCATTTTGGAAACTACACCCCTCAAGGATTTATAGTGAACATTTTGAACCCAGAGGTACGACACAAAATTTGATGACATTAGGTCATCATATTGAATAAGTTGTCATTAGTCTTGAGCGCAAGTGCTCGCTACTTGAGTTTGCATCGGTTACTCAGGTATGCACCATGTATCACAGGTGCTCAAGTGAAATGCTCGAGTCCCCGCCTGCATGTTTCACGGTTATTAGACACCCCCAAAAAAACATGCGGGGATCGCTCGAGCATGGCAGGCAATCCCCGCGAGATTATTTTGGCCGTGAAGCATATGGGGCGGTGACTCGAGCACCCGAGATACTCAATGCATACCCGAGTACCCGATGCAAACTCAAGTAGCGAGCACTTGTGTTCAACACTAGTTGCCATATCGTCATTTTTTTTTTTTTATAAAAAAAAAGCAACCCTTACCCCCAACCCTAACCCTACCCTAGCCCAACCCTGACCCCAACCCTAACATTAGCACAACCCTAACCCCAACCCCAGCCCTAGTGTTTATTTTTTACGCCGTTCCTCGTGCGGTATAAGTGATTAGACGACCTTATTCTTCGGGTCGGTGCGACTACAGAGATACCAGAATGATATCGGGTTTTTATGACTGACAGCTGTCACACACTAAAAGACACATATTTTGTAAAATCTAGTTTTTGCATCGCCATATTTTGAGAGCTATAATTTTTCCATATTTTGGCCGACAGAGTCATGTGATGGATTTTTTTTTGCGGGACAAGTTGACGTTTTTATTGGTGCCATTTTCAGGCACGTGACATATTTTGATCGCTTTCTATTCCAGCTTTTGGGAGGCATAATAAACAAAAACCTACAATTTAAGAATTGTTTCTTTTGTTTGTTTTTTTTATTCTACTCCGCATGTGGTAAAATTGATAAGGTAGCTTTATTCTTCGGGTCAGTACGTTTACAGCGGTACCACATTTATATCGTTTTTCTATGTTTTGGCGCTTTTACACAATAAAAGACATTTTATAGAAAAAAATATTTTTTTGCATCGCTTTATTCTGAGAGCTATAACTTTTTGAATTTTCGGATTATAGAGCTGTATGGTGGCTTGTTTTTTGCGGGACAAGATTACGTTTTCAGCGGTACAATTTTTATTTATATTCATCTTTTTGATCGCGTGTTATTCCATTTTTTGTTTGGCGGTATGATGATAAAGCATTGTTTTTTGCTTCGTTTTTTTTTTTTTTTTTTTTTACCGTGTTCAATGAAGGGGTTAACTAGTGGGACAGTTGTATAGGTCAGGTCGTTCCGGACGCGGCGATACCAAATATGTGTACTTTTATTGTTTTTTGTTTTTTTTCATAATAATATTTATTGATGGGTACATTATATTTTTATTTTTGGTGGATTATTTTTTTTATTTTTTTTTAAATATTTTTACAATTTTTTTAATTTTTTTTTTCACTTTCTGAGAGGTTTTACACTTTTTTACTTTGTCCCACTCTGGGACTTTCACTTTTTCTATTCTGATCGCCTGCATAGCATAGGGATGGAGCCCCATCCCTGAGCCATGCAGGCAGTCAGCGCTGCACAGTGAGAAGATTGTTCGGTCCTGCACTGCGCATGACCAAACAATCTTCCTGCTGTCTGGTGACCCGGATGTTGTCATGACGAAATCGGGTCATCATGGCAACACCCGGGAAGCCGGGGCAGACAGCGCTGGAGGCCAGAAGAGGAGGTGAGTATTGCGATCACCTCCCCTTGCCACCGCAATGCTGCGATCAACTTCGATCGCAGCATTGCGGGGGTGCGGGACCGCTCCCTGCACATTGTCACAGCTGACACCCGGTACTATCAGCTGACACCCGGCGGCGATCGCGCCCGCACAGCCTGTGTGCGCGCACGATCGCCATGACGTACTAATACGGGTCAGGCTCTTAAAGCCCAGGGCACAGACGCGTATTAGTACGTCATGGGCTGTAAAGGGGTTAATACAAGATGAGGACAAATTCAAAAGGTGTATAGAAAAAAAAATGATATCACTAGAAATGTCATTTTGTCATGCAAAGAATGCGGACCATTTACCCAGCCGAGTTTGAGACCCTTGCTTTATAAAGTATCTTTGCTTAACAAACAGTTGTTTCTGAGAAGCTAATGATAGAAAATGATCAGGCAATATTTTCTGTGCATTTTCCCATTTCATTCTACTTGTGCCTCCTTTTCGCAAACATTCTGTTGCAATTTTTGGGTTAACTCCTTTATTTTGAATTTTATCTTATTGATCTCCCCTATGCATATTCCCCGTACATATGCTTTCATAGCATCCCATATAAATCTCGTAGATGACGACCCATCATTAAAACGAAAATATTCTAAGATTCTAGAGCTAAGGGTAGGACCAATTAGTTGCAGCCAAAAAGGATTGATGTGCCATGTATATTCCCCCGGAGACCTCACAGCACCCATCTGCAGTTGTACCTGTATAGGCGAGTGGTCAGAGACACTCCTTGGCAGATACCTCACCGATTTAATATAGGGTATGATTGATTCAAAGCCAATAGCTTGGTCTATTCTTGACAAAGAATGATGGGAGGCGAAGTAACAGGAATATTGTCTGACATCAGGGTGCCGTATTCTCCATAGGTCCACTATGTCTACCTCCTCTAGCAGATAATGTAGAGATGTATATTGTGCATTTTGAAAAATATTTCCAGTATGGAATTTATCCCAGAAAGAGTGGAGGTAGGTGGTAAAATCCCCTCCCCCTGCGAGGTTGGGATTTAGGAGGATGTTAGTTTTAGATCAGTTGCAGAATGGAGGGCATGGGAGGGGTGATAGACAGAAATGAGGGATGAGATATAGGGTGGTGCAGAACTGTGGAGGGCTTTATGGGTGAGAGAGATGAGTTTGTATTGTATTCTGTGGTGAATGGGTAACCAGTGCAATGACTGGCACTGGTTAGAGGCGTTGGTGAAGCGGCCTGATAGAAATACGACCCTGGCTGCTGCATTCAGAATGGATTGGAGAGGAGAGAGTTTGTTTAGAGGGAGACCGATTAGAAGAGAGTTGCAGTAGTCCAGACGAGAGTGAATAAGAGCGACAGTAAGAGTTTTTGCAGTATCAAAGGTGAGAAAATGTGTGGCTCTGGAGATGTTTTTAAGGTGCAGGTGACATGAGTGAGTGAGTGATTGTAGCCCAGTCAAGAGAGCTTGTAAAAGAACTTCTACATGATGTTTCAAGGATGGAAAGAGACTGCCATCTACTGGCCAGACGCAGTCAAGCTGAACCAAAATATGCAAGGGAAGTTGCAGGGAGAGCAAGTTCAGACGCTGGACCTGATCAGGTGGCTTCCAGGAAGGAGTTCCGGAAAATAAGAGGCCAGCGCGCCAAACCTGAGGGGTCTTTGGCGCCAAGCAGCAGAAAGGAGCAGATGTGTTCCCTGCGTCCTGAGAAACCCCGCGTGACAGGCCTAAGCCAGAGGCCTGTGAGGTGCCACAGCCGGGCACCTTTAAAAAAGCTCCGGATATCTCGCGGATGTTACCTGAGTGCTGTGCCTGCTGAGGAGACTAGGAACCTAATTGCGGTGCTGAGTGAGTTTGCGGAACCCGATGTCGCCCGCCGACAGACGAGGCCTGGACCCCCCTATCCAAGGCTCGAGAGACTGCCTCCAACAGCCAAGCAGAGAGGAGTTGAGAGACGGTTGCCCCAGGAAAGTCACGCCAGCGGAAGTGGAGGAGCTGCATACGTGAACAGGGCCGTCACTTCCACTGTTCACCCACAGTACCGGGGACAATTGGGTTTAGATAATCAGGTTGGGAGGGGAACGGTTGGGACTAAAGGAGCACAACGTGATCTAATTGAATTTATGCGGAAGAGACTCACGGCCTAGCGTGAATAACCGATGACCCCCGCTAGGGCCAAATGTACAGTTAAAGAACTTACGTGGTGTCTCCCATGACTGAGGGCATCACCCTACTTAAGAGACTTCGCCTTACTTAAGAGACTTCACCTTACTTAAGAGACTTCACCTTACTTAAGAGACTTCACCCTACTAAAGAGACTGCACCTTACTTAAGAGACTTCACCTTACTTTGAGAGACTGCGTCTTATTTTGAGAGATTTTGCCTTTTGATGATATATTGAATTACTGTTCATTACCCTTGTTACTAATCCCTTGTTCAGTATACCTGTTGCATAAAATTGTTTATTTTCTTCTCAGATTGTTCTCGCCTTGTGTCTCTGTGCGTTGCATTCCCGCACCTGCATTACATTTGGCGTAGTCAGCAGGATGCAACATTCAGACGCAGAGATGGGGGATCAGTCTGTGGCTGGGACCGGTCGGACCCATATACCCCTGGGGGCTATGCTCAGCCATCTTCCCAAGTTTTCAGGGGATGGCATGTCACTGTGGGACTGGGTAGAAAGACTGAGAAGTATGCTACGGATGTACCCCCTTGATCCCCTAGCCCAGGCGGAGCTGGCCCTCCTAACCCTTGATGGAGAGGCCCGACAGACTGTGATGTACCGCCCACCTGGGGACCGTGACACTGTGGATAAAGTGATAAAAATTTTAGAGGACATGCACGGTGACACTACAGATTTGGGACACTTGCGCTTACGGTTGTTCCAGCGGGTCCAAGGGGAAAATGAGACAGTAAATCAGTATGTTAATGCGTTGCAGGAAGTGACGGCCCATATCACTAAGAAAGCTCGAGATGGGAACCGAGGACTGGGACCATTGGAAGAGGTGTTGCGTGACCAACTGATTGCCGGCTTGAAAGACCCTTCCCTGAGGCAGATCCTGAAGGAGCGGCTGCGATTGAGCCCTGATATGGGCTTCCTGGAGGTAGGGGCTGAAGCTAGAGTGCTGGAGAGAGAAGTTCTTGTTCTCAAAGCCACAGTTAGAAGTCAAGAGGCAATTGCTCCTGGATTCACCAATCAAGAGCCTGATTGGGTACGGGAAATACGTCAGGAAATTCGAGACATTCGGGGTGAGCTGAATGCTATTAGAAAGCCCCCTACTGCCCCCTTGCCGACGGACCGTACTGCTCAACGCGGACGGAGACCAGAACGAGAGAGACGTTCCTACCCGGCCCCAGCACGGCATGTACCCGACCTATCGGCAGAAAGAGGACCGGAGTGCTGGACTTGCGAAGGTAGGGGTCATATCTCAAAAGACTGTCCCAACCGAGAAAGGAGGAGGAGGGGACAGCCGTTAAACTAAAATGCCCCACGGTTGTGGAGCATACCATGGGGTCTCGTGCTTCAGAGAGTAGAAGAGGGAGCTCTGAAGACATTGTCTCCGAGAGGCCCATCATCTGGGCTGAATTCAATGGGCAGCGGATCTGCTGTTTGATGGACACCGGGTCTCAAGTGACCACTATGCCTGAGACGTATTTCCAAAGTCACTTTCCTGAAGTCACTCGTTCCTGCCGGGAACCCACTGTCAAATTGGTGGCGGACAATCAACTACCTATCCCAGTAGCGGGAGTAGTATGGATGTCCATGCGGGCATGTAGAAAGGACCTCGGTTGAAAAGGGATCGCACTAACCACAGGGCCCGGAGGCGATGGGCCCATTGTAACCCTGGGCAGGAATGTGCTGAAAGAAGTCGGACAGTTCCTGGCTGAGGGCTGTAGCAAAGAGAACTGGACCCGCGCCACTCGAGACCCAGCTAGCAAGAGAGTGTTCCAACACCTCGTGCGGGTCAGCCAGATTCAAAAATTGCCCGCTACCTCTCAGTACCTTGGCAAGGTATCGATACCGCCCGAAGCCACAATGACACTGCCGGTGGGACAGACTGTACTCACGTTGCCGGTGCTGGCACATGTGTCCTTAGAGGGCGTGGACATTCAAACTGAACCGATGGAAGGAGAAGAAGCGCCCTCTGGACTCCTGATTGCTCGAACCCTGGCCACTGTGCGGCATGGCCGAGTACCCGTGCGCTGCATCAATTTAGGTGGCACCAGTTTACAGTTGTTGTCCCGACAAGAGGTGGCGCGAGTGTATATAATGCCAGAGGCCCTTACTAGAGCGGACGCTATAGGGCTGGCACCTGTGGAAGGAAAACCATGGACCCTGGAGGTGTCCCTCAACAGCCAGGAGAATGGAAGAGAACCGTTGGCTGGACGCCACCTTCTGGAAGAAATGGAGGCTAATCTGACTGAGTTTTCTGCTGGACAAGTAAGGCAGATCGAACAACTTCTACAGCGATATCAGGGAGTGTTTGCACAGCATGAAGATGATTTCGGGTGCACTCGGGACATTCAGCACGAAATACCCACCGGAAATACTGCTCCCATCCGAGAGAGATATCGGCAGATCCCGCCTCAAATGGACCAGGAGGTGAAAGAGCTGTTGGCCCACATGTTGCAGAACGGTGTGATCCGTGAAAGTCAAAGCCCCTGGGCGGCTCCGATCGTGCTGGTCCGAAAGAAGGATGGTACCCTGAGATTTTGCGTGGACTATCGAAAGCTGAATGCCTGTACAGTCCGGGACTCCTATCCACTCCCCCGAATCGAAGAGTCTCTATCTGCACTAGGAAGCGCCAAATTCTTCTCTTCCCTCGACCTGGCCAGTGGCTATTGGCAGGTCCCAGTAGCTGAGAAGGATCGTCCGAAGACCGCTTTTGTTCTCCCTATGGGCCTGTTTGAGTTCAATCGGATGCCGTTCGGACTAACAAATGCGCCAGGGACCTTCCAACGGCTGATGGAGAGATGCTTGGGGGACCTCAACTTTGAAGCCACTTTAATATATCTGGAAGATATAATTATCTATTCCGCTACGTTTGAGGATCATCTCCGCCGATTGGAACAAGTGTTAGAACGGCTTCTGAGACACGGCCTGAAAATTAAGCCTCGAAAGTGTCGTCTCTTCAAACGAGAAATTGAGTATCTGGGGCACACTGTGTCCAGTGCAGGAGTACACCCCACTGCAGAGAAAGTAGCTGCCGTGCAGAAGTGGCCCACGCCCGCCAACCTAAGGGAACTGAGGGCATTCCTGGGGCTTGCTGGATACTACCGCAGATTCATTAAAGACTTCGCTAAGATTGCGATCCCGCTCAATGAATTGCTGAGAGGAACAGCTGGGGGAGCCAAGCGACAGCCCATCCAGTGGGGCCCACGACAAGAAGAGGCATTCCGAGCATTGAAAATGGCGCTAACAGATGCCCCAATCTTGGTCTACGCCGACTTTTCGCAGACTTTCGTGTTGTACACCGATGGAAGCTTGCATGGACTGGGAGCAGTGCTGGCTCAAGTACAAGGAGGAAAAGAGCGAGTGATCGCATATGCCAGCAGGTCACTCCGAGATACGGAGAAGAATCCGGAGAACTACAGTTCGTTTAAGCTGGAGCTACTAGCACTGGTGTGGGCCATGACCGAGAAATTTGCTGAGTACTTGTCAGGGTCAGAAGTGCAAGTGCGGACAGATAACAACCCTTTGGCCCATTTGGAGAACGCCAAACTGGGCGCATTAGGACAGCGGTGGGTCGCAAGGATGTCCAAATACTAGTATAAGATTGCCTATCGGTCCAAGGCCCTGAACACCCATGCCGATGCCCTGTCCCGGGTCACTCAGGCGGGGCCGAAAGAGGACAGAGATGAGGAGCTCGAAGGCGACGAGATTCCGGATTTCAGCCAGTTCGTCGCTGCCCAAGAGACCAGAGAGGAGCCGAAGCCCACTCAGATTCTGGGCCGTTCAAGAGACGAATGGATACATCTGCAGCAATCCGATCCGGAGTTAGCAAAATTGAGGGAATGGGTCGCCCTTAATCAAAGACCCGACCAGGAAACCAGAGCCGCTTCACTTCCAACTACCCTACAAATCCTAGGTCAGTGGGAGAGGCTTCTCCTGAAGGATGGCTTGTTATGCCGAAGAATCCAGCTGCCTCGAGAGTTTGATGTTACCTGGCAGGTGGTAGTTCCAGGAGCGCTAGTAACACAGCTTGCCCAAGAAGCTCATAGAAGAGGTGCTCACTTCGGAGTAGAAAAGACCTTTCGGTGGTTGCAACGGCTGGTGTATTGGCCTCAACTGCAGCAAGAAGTCGAGGGAGTCTGCCGAGCATGTCGCCAGTGTGAGTTGAATAAGCCCCCCGGAACAAAGAGCTCCCATTCAGACCATCCGAACTTCTGCCCCCTTGGAGGTCTTGATGATTGACTACTTGATGATAGGAACTTCATACAATGGTTATGGACATTGTTTGGTCATGACTGATCACTTCACCAAGTTTGCAGTAGTGACGCCTACTAAAGACCAGACGGCAGAAGCCGCAGCTAAGGCCATCTGTCAAGATTTCATCCGGATTTATGGGTGCCCGAAGCGAATACATTCTGACCAGGGGGCCTGCTTCCAAGGGCGAGTGATGGATGAGTTGTACCGCATCTATGGAATCGACCGTTCCCGAACAACGCCCTACCACCCGCAAGGGAACAGCGCATGCGACCTCTTTAACCGAACCTTGTTGCAAATGTTGCGAACGCTGGAAGCGGACAAAAAGATGAAGTGGCCCGTATATGTGTCCGAGCTGGTGTGGGTGTATAATAATCAAGTTCATGCGACCACCGGCTACACCCCTTACATGTTGCTGTTTGGAAGAAGTGGCCGAGAAATCACTGAACTGGAGCTAGACTCAGAAGACCCCGGCCCGGGCGGTAGCCCAAGTACCTGGATTCGAGAACACCGGCGTCGGCTCCATGCAGTGAGAAGACTGGTTGCTCAGAAGTTTCAGGAAGTAGAGCATGCAGTTCGGACCCCGACGACAGGTGGATCACTTCAGCCAGGAGACCGAGTGCTGGTGAGGGCTAAACGATTTGGAAGTAAACTGGACCATCGTTGGGAGGCGATACCATATCGGGTGGTGAAGAAAGTTCACCGAGACAACCCAGTCTACGAGGTTAGGCCCTAAGGGGATGACTCCGTGACACCCAGGGTGTTGCACTGTAATATGCTGCGACCTTGCTCCTCTGAAGCAGAAGTCTGTAACGGAGTTGGACCCCCAGACGTATTGGCTGAAGTGCCACATGCAGGAACCTTAGGGGATGAAGAAGGATGGGCCACAATGCAGTTGGGCCCGTCAGAACCATTGATGCCAACCCCGAGTGGAATTCCAAATGAGTCGGGAAATGATTTGCACTCCCCAGTGGTTGATTCCTCGGATCTCCCGGAGTCACCTCCGCAAGAAGAGCTGGGGGTGATGTCAGGTGAAGAGGTGTATAGTTGAGTGTCATCAGCATTGAGATGGTACTGGAAATCAAATCTGCTGATGGTTTGTCCAATAGGATCAGTATACAAGGAGAAGAGGAGGGGACCTAGGACTGATCCTTGTGGAACCCCGATAGTAAGAGGAAGATTAGAGAAAGAAGAGCCGGCAAAAGATACAGTGAAGGAGCGGTCAGAGGTAGGAGAAGAACCAGGAGGGAGCGGTGTCCTTGAGGCCTATACAGCGGAGCATAGTGAGGAGGAGCTGATGATCTACAGTGTCAAAAGCGGCAGAGAGATCCAGGAGAAACAGCAGGGAGTAGTGACCATTAGATTTAGCTGTTAGTAGATCATTAGAGACTTTAGTGAGGGCAGTTTCAGTAGAGTGTGAGGAGCGGAAACCGGATTGTAAAGGGTCGAGAAGAGAGTTATCTGAGAGATAGCGGATTAGGCGGGAATGGACCAGGCGTTCCTGGAGTTTAGAGATGAAGGGCAGATTAGAGACCGGTCTGTAGTTAGCAGTGCAGTTCTGGTCCAGGGATGGCTTTTTCAGTAAAAGGGTTATCATGGCATGTTTAAGTGAGGAGGGAAAGATACCTGAAGAAAGAGAGAGGTCAAATATTTTAGTTAGGTGGGTAGTGATGTCAAGGTAAAATATATATATTATAGAAAATCAATTATTTTATTTGAATAGATTACCTAATCAGGGTGAATTAATATAGAGATGATTGAATAATCTATGTGTATGTATGTATGCAAATGTGTATATGCACATTGATTATGTTAATAGTTAATGATATATAACAGTTTCTGTTCTCAGGCTATGTGCCCACGATGCAGAAATGCTCCGGATTTTTCCTGAGCTTTTCGGCATCTCCCTGGCAGAATAAATGTATGCGGATTGTACATGCGGATTTTACATGTGGATTGTACATGCGGATTTTACATGCGTTTTCCTGCCAGGGACAAGCGGATGTGAAGCTTTCTTCACATGCATTTCCGCATGCGCATTGAAAAGCGCTTTCCAAGCGATTTTAACATCACTTGGAAAGTGCTTGACAACTTGGTCACACTATATAAATCCATGCAAACGGCATGAAGAATGTTAAAAAATAAAAAATAAATGTCATACTTACCTTCTGATGGCCCCCGGTGTCTTTATCCGATGCGTCTCAGCTTGCCGGCAGCTCGCGGTACACTGAAGGACCTGCCGTCACATGACTAAATGACGTCAGCGCAGGTCCTTGAGTCCACCGCGATCTGCCGGCAAGCCAAGACAAGCACACCGGGGGCCATCAGAAGGTAAGTATAATATTTATGTTTTATTTTATTTTATTTTTTACAGGTACTATGGTACCTGGGTCCGGAGGAGAGTCTCCTCTTCTCCAGACCCGGGTACCATCCGCACACTGAAACGCATGGAATGCGCATGTACAGATCAAGTGATGCGGATTCCATGCGTTCCAATGCAAGTCAATGGCGGCGAAAACGCAGCGCTTCCGCAAAATAATTGATCGTGCTGCATTTTTTTCCGCAATGATAAGATGCAGCGGAAATTTCTGCAGCATGTGCACAGCATATGCGGATTATCATTGGGGAACATGGCAGGCATTCTACCAAGCGTTTTTTAAGCGTTTCTGCAGCGGAATTGCCGCTGCGGAAACGCTTGAAAAATGCATTGTGGGCACACAGCCTTATTGTAGACATGAACAACTAAATGATTTCCTGGGAATGACGTATGCATGTGCATGGCTGATAACAGAGAGATTCATGTCGAGTTGGCAAAGATGGCGCTGAGAGACGACTTCACCCCTCCCATCAGAATTCCTAAGGTGTTACTGAGGCCAGGAGATACATGGATGAGCAAATTGCAGTGTGCCAAGTTATCAGAAGGAGCAATGAATTTTACTAATCCCACCTAGAAGTAGAATACTATATAACCCCATGTCTACATAATAAAGTATGTCATTTTGCGTGGTTTAATCTCTGAGTGATATTAGCAAATTTGGTTGATTTGCATTCACTCGGACATCTTTAATTAGGAGGAGAGCAGTTACCTAGTGTATCTTAAATTGGTGAAACCTCCACAGTGACAGCTGGGGAAAGGAACTGAATGAGCTGTGAGGGAATAGGGTAACTGTTGCAGGTTGTAGGGCGGTAAGAAGTGAGGAGTCTGGTCACTTCTTCTTCTGTGACCAGCTCGAAGATGGAAAGTGAACTTGAGGTGCGGGAGGGAAGGGAATCCAGACTCTGAGGGGATTGTGTAAAAATGTCTTGACAGATATGATTGATTTTTTGTAGGAAATAAGTGGCCAGATCGTCAGCGCTTAGGTTGGTGACGGGGGTCTGTACTTTAGAGCTCAGGAAGGAGTGTGTAGCGTCGGCGTCCCTGCCTCCTGCTAGGCAGGGACGCTGTTCCCCTCACCTCTCCGCTCCGTGACCGGCGTCCTCCTCCCGCTCTGCTGGCAGCGCGCGCTGCTTCCCAGTCACTGTGCTTAGGGCGCGTGCGCGCTCCCTCTCTCTTAAAGGGGCCGCGCGCGCCGTCCTAAGGAGTCCCCGGCCAATGGCCGGAGGATCTCACCATATATAAGGCACCTCCTCCAATATGGAGGTGCCCGAGCAATGTTGTTGCAAAGCCTTTCAACTCTGCTTCAGCCCTCAGGTCCCGTTGCCAGCTTGTTTTCCAGTGCTGTCTACCTGCTTGCAATCCTGCGGTCCGACAGTCTGCCTACCAGCATCTGCCAGTCTGTCTATGGATCAGTCCACCTGCGGACCAGGAAGCACCTGCCAGATACCTGCCTGATACCTGTCTACCTGCTTGCAATCCTGCGGTCCGACAGTCTGCCTACCAGCACCTGCCAGTCTGTCTATGGATCAGTCCGCCAGCGGACCAGGAAGCACCTGCCAGATACCTGCCTGATACCTGCCTGCCTGCCAGCCTGTCCAGAGACTCTTACCCGCTCACCTGGGAGCGCTCACCTGCTACCCGCCTGCTAGCCTACCTGGAGGCTTAGCCGTCACTTGCTGTGACCACCTGCCTGTCTAGAGACTCTTACCCTGCTGTCACTTGCAGTGACCACCTGCCTGTCCAGAGACTGTCCCCGTCACTCGCCGTGACCTCCTGCCCTTCTACCCAGAGACTGTCCCTGTCACTTGACGTGACTGCCTGCCCGCTTTCCCTGGGAGCCACCCGCTTCCTTACAAGGACTGCCCCTTTGTATAGTAGCTCAGAGGTTCAACCTCCCAGACCCGTTACAGTTTGCTCGGGCCATGGAACCCGGTGGCACCCAAGCTCCCTCGCTCTCGGACCTATGTCATGAACTACCCCGTCAGCGGTCCCAACAGGACTCCATCTTGGGCCACCAGCGTAGTGTTAACTCCCGCCTGGACACACTGACCGCCTCATCGGGAGCTGCTTCCACCCGCACAACTACTACTCCGGCAGCACCGCTGCCCATCAACACCATGGCATCCCTTCCCGGTCCACGCCTTTCCGCCCCGCCTCGTTTTGGTGGAGATCCCGGCCTGGCACGAGGCTTCATTAACCAGTGCACACTGCACTTTGAACTTTTGGCATACCAGTTCACCACTGACCGAGCCAAGGTGGCCTTCATCATGTCCCATCTCACTGGGGAGGCACTGGCTTGGCTAAATCCTCTATGGGAGAGAGGAGACCCCCTGGTATCCAACCTGCCAGCCTTTCTCACGGCCTTCCGGAAAGTCTTCGACGAAACAGGACGAAAACCTCATCCGCCTCATCTCTGCTACGCCTCCATCAAGGGAGTCTCACCGTGGGACAATATGCCATACGGTTCCGTACCCTTGCTTCCGAGCTTGCCTGGGATAATGAGGCAGTGGTTTCCGTCTTCTGGGAGGGCCTGTCTGGCCGGATTAAAGATGAACTTGCCTGTCGGGACATTCCTACCACTCTCGATGACTTAGTGACACTTGCCACCCGGATTGACATCCGGTTCCAGGAGCGCACCAAAGAGGTCACCCGTGAGAGGAGGTTTCCACGCCTTGCTCCTACTTTTCTGAATCCCGTCTCTTCCTCTGTAACTCCCCGGGCGCACTCGCCAGAGCCCATGCAGGTCGACCAAACCAAGATGGTCAAACCCCGTCAATAGTCTCGCCGTGCCGAGGGGAGCTGTTTCTACTGTGGTAGTAAGGAGCACTGGATCTGTTCCTGCCCGGAGAGGTCGGGAAACGCCTGTGTCTAGGATCGCTCAGAGAGGTCGTCCTAGACAAGAATAAATCCTCTCCTTCTCGGATGCTGTCGGTCTCTATCATCTGCGGGGAGAACCGTTACTTTGAACTTGCTCAACTTGATCCTGGAGCTGCCGGAAATCTCATTTCTCAGTCCCTGGTAGAGAAATACAGCATTCCCACCAAACCTCTGGCTGTACCCTTATCTGTCGCCTCCGTGGATGGGGGTCTCTTACCGCATCCCATCCAACTCATCACAGAATCCATAACTCTGCAGGTGGGAATGCTGCACTCTGAGAGCATCTTCTTCCATGTTCTGCCTGGACTCTCTCACGCCCTCTTGCTAGGCCTACCTTGGCTCCAGAGACATGCACCCGTGCTTGATTGGCAGACCGGAGAAGTCCTTCGCTGGGGGCAGGACTGCCATAAGACTTGTTTAGTTCCCGTTCGTCCTGCCCGTCCTTCTCCTACCCCAGCCAATCTACCCCGCCTACCGGTTCCCTATTGGTCTTATGCGGACGTCTTTAACAAAAGAGAAGCAGAGACATTACCCCCTCATAGACCATACGATTGCCCAATCGACATGATACCCGGCGCTACTCCTCCCCATGGGCGTATTTACCCTTTGTCCGCTGCTGAAACACGGTCCATGTCTGAATATATCGAGGAGAATCTGGCCTGGGGATTTATCCGGAAATCTACCTCCCCGGCGGGAGCAGGCTTCTTCTTCGTCAAAAAGAAAGACGGCTCACTCCGTCCCTGTAGACTATAGAGGCCTTAACCAGATCACGGTGAAAAATAAATACTCCCTTCCGCTCATTCCTGAATTATATGACCGTCTGAGGGGTGCTAGAATCTTCACCAAGCTGGATCTCCGTGGGGCGTATAACCTGGTCCGTATCCGTCAGGGGGATGAATGGAAGACGGCATTCAACACCCGGGACGGCCATTATGAATACCTCGTAATGCCCTTCGGTCTCTGTAATGCTCCCGCCGTCTTTCAAGAGTTGGTCAATGACATCTTCCGTGACCTTCTCTACTCCTGTGTGGTGGTGTACCTGGACGACATCTTGGTCTTCTCTCCGGATCTTCCCACACACCGGAGGGACGTTCGTCAGGTCCTGCTCAGGCTCAGGCAGAACCACCTCTACGCAAAATATGAGAAGTGCCTCTTTGAGCAGACCTCGCTTCCGTTTCTGGGCTACATAATCTCTCAGACCGGCCTACGAATGGATCCTGAGAAACTGTCTGCCATCCAGAAGTGGCCCCGACCGGAGGGGTTGAAGGCTATTCAGCCGTTCCTGGGCTTCGCCAACTACTACCGCCATTTCATTCCGCACTTCTCTTCCCGGACTGCCCCTATCTCTGTGCTCACCCGTAAGGGCGCTAATCCCAAAGAATAGCCACCCGAAGCAGAGGAGGCCTTCCTTTCCTTGAAACAAGCTTTCTCCTCCGCCCCTGTGCTGCATCGTCCAGACGGCAATAAACAATTCTTCCTAGAAGTAGACACTTCCTCCTCCGGAGCCGGAGCGGTACTCACCCAAAAGTCATCTTCCGGAAGAATGGTAACCTGCGGCTTCTTCTCCAAACTCTTATCCTCTACTGAGCACAATTATTCTATAGGAGGCCGAGAATTATTAGCCATTAAGCTGGCACTGGAGGAGTGGCGTTACCTGCTCGAGGGGGCTCTTAACCCGGTAATAATTTACACGGACCACAAGAACTTGGCTTACCTCCAGAGTGCCCAGAGACTTAACCCGCGCCAAGCCCGGTGGTCCTTGTTCTTCGCCCGCTTTGATTTCATTCTTCATTTTCGCCTGGCAGACAAAAACATCAAAGCTGATGCCTTGTCCCGATCCTTTTTGGTCTCTGATCTAGAGGAGGAGCCTAAGCACATCATCGACCCCGCCAAAGTAATGCAGGTGGCCCCCATGAATCTAAATCGTCTTCCACCCGGTAAGACGTTCGTAACAGTACCTGATCGTGAGAAGGTCCTACACTGGGGACATTCGTCTAAGCTAGCTGGCCATGCTGGTCAGAAAAAGACCCTCCAACTTATTACCCGGCATTACTGGTGGCCTATCCTGCACAAGGACGTAATAGACTTTGTTTCAGCCTGTGCGTCCTGCGCCCGCAACAAGGTTCCTAGACACCTGCCAGCCGGCTGCCTCCTGCCTCTTCCTGTACCTGCTGCCCCGTGGCAGCATATAGCCATGGACTTTATAACGGACCTCCCTGTCTCTGCCGGTTGTACGGTCATTTGGGTGGTCGCTGACCGCTTTTCTAAGATGGCTCACTTCATTCCCCTCCCGTCTGCATCTGAGTTGGCTAAAGACTTTATCCATCATATTTTCCGTCTTCATGGTCTTCCTCTCCACATCGTATCCGATCGAGGAGTTCAGTTCACCTCTCGCTTCTGGCGAGCCATGTGTAAATTGCTGGGGGTCACCTTGGACTTCTCTTCTGCTTATCACAAACAGTCCAATGGTAAAGTAGAGCGGATCAACCAAATTTTAACCAGTTACCTCCGGCACTTTGTTAATGCTCACCATTCCGACTGGGTGGATCTTTTACTGTGGGCCGAATTATCCTACAATAATCAAGAGAGCAAATCTTCCTCCAAATCCCCGTTTTTTATAGTCTACGGTAAGCATCCTCGGATCCCGTTTCCCGTCTCCACCTCGGTGGACAATCCAGCTGCGGAATCTCTTGTTAGCGAATTTTCCTCCATTTGGGAAAGTACCAGATCCGCACTTCTTCAGTCATCCGAGCGGATGGAAAAACAGGCTGACAAAAGACGTCTGGATCCACCACAATTCCGTCCTGGAGATAAAGTCTGGCTCTCGTCCAAATATGTCCGGCTCAAGATTCCTTCCTACAAGATAGAGCCTCGGTTCATCGGCCCACTGGAAGTTATCAAACAAATCAACCCGGTGGCCTATAAATTGAAACTCCCGGCCAACTTGCGGATCCCTAACTCCTTCCATGTATCTCTCCTCAAACCCGTGGTACTTAACTCTTTTTCCAAGTCTACAGGTACGCCTCCTGCTCCGGTTTCCGCTGAAAACGAGTTTGAGGTAGAGAACATTCTGGCCACCAAAAGGGTAAGAGGAAAGACCTTTTTTCTAGTGGATTGGAAGGGGTTTGGTCCTGAGGAGAGAACGTGGGAGCCCCGGGAGAACATCCATGCCCCTCTCATCCTTGATAAATTTCTCTCTGGCCTAAAAAAGGGGGGCCTAAAGGGGGGGGTACTGTAGCGTCGGCGTCCCTGCCTCCTGCTAGGCAGGGACGCCGTTCCCCTCACCTCTTCGCTCCGTGCCCGGCGTCCTCCTCCCACTCTGATGGCAGCGCGCACTGCTTCCCGGTCACTGTGCTTAGGGCGCGCGCGCGCTCCCTCTCTTTTAAAGGGGCCGCGCGCGCCGTCCTAAGGAGGCCCCGGCCAATGGCCGGAGGATCTCACCATATATAAGGCACCTCCTCCAAAATGGAGGTGCCCGAGCAATGTTGTTGCAAAGCCTTTCAACTCTGCTTCAGCCCTCAGGTCCCGTTGCCAGCTTGTTTTCCAGTGCTGTCTACCTGCTTGCAATCCTGCGGTCCGACAGTCTGCCTACCAGCATCTGCCAGTCTGTCTATGGATCAGTCCACCCGCGGACCAGGAAGCACCTGCCAGATACCTGCCTGATACCTGTCTACCTGCTTGCAATCCTGCGGTCCGACAGTCTGCCTACCAGCACCTGCCAGTCTGTCTATGGATCAGTCCGCCCGCGGACCAGGAAGCACCTGCCAGATACCTGCCTGATACCTGCCTGCCTGCCAGCCTGTCCAGAGACTCTTACCCGCTCACCTGGGAGCGCTCACCTGCTACCCGCCTGCTAGCCTACCTGGAGGCTTAGCCGTCACTTGCTGTGACCACCTGCCTGTCCAGAGACTCTTACCCTGCTGTCACTTGCCGTGACCACCTGCCTGTCCAGAGACTCTTATCCTGCTGTCACTTGCCGTGACCACCTGCCTGTCGAGAGACTCTTACCCTGCTGTCACTTGCCGTGACCACCCGCCTGTCAAGAGACTGTCCCCGTCACTCGCCGTGACCTCCTGCCCTTCTACCCAGAGACTGTCCCTGTCACTTGACGTGACTGCCTGCCCGCTTTCCAAGGGAGCCACCCGCTTCCTTACAAGGACTGCCCCTTTGTATAGTAGCTCAGAGGTTGCACCTCTCAGACCCGTTGCAGAGTGGAAGGTTTCAAAGAGTCGTTTAGGATTGTTGGCTAGAGATGTGATGAGAGTGGTAAAGTAGACTTGTTTAGCCGGATGGAGAGCAGAATTATAAGTTTTGAGCATGAACTTATAGTGGATGAAGAGAAACCAAAAACAAGAAAAATACCCAAATAATTGAAAGTAAATGTATAGTGGATGAAGTTTTCTGTCAAAAGAGATTTTCTCCACAGATGCTCCACTCACAAAATAAGAATACTTTGTATGTACAATAAGGCAGGTACATAACTCATCATAGCTCAACATTTCCCGCTCATAATAGAATAACGGAATAGATTCAGGGATAGGCATTTTTTCATAATGGTATATGAAAAGTGCTTGGAGAAAACCGCCTCAAGGAGAAGTCTCTCATCCAGCTCCATTTCGCAGAGATCTCTTATTGGCATCCATTCATGATAAAGCATCTGGAAGGGAGTCAAACATATGAACTCCACCCTAAGCCGAGCAGGGTAGATTATAGAATAGGAAATTTGCTTTTCACAGAGCCTCCTTTTTCTATCCCAGAACTTAACCCTCTTCTTCTGAACTTCTGTTGAAAAGTCAGGATAAATAGATATTTTCCTTCCATCAAGGGTAAGTGAAGAGTGGTCCCTGGCCTTTCGTAGGATAAGGTCTCTCTCTTTAAAATTTTGTAATTTGATGAGTACAGGTCTTGGTGGAGCACCCGGTGGCAAAGGACGTGTAGGAACTCTGTGAGCTCTTTCAATTGCAAAAAATTGAGAGAGAGTGTCTTTGCCAAACATTGTAGTCAGCCAGGATTAAAAAAAAATCAACTGAATTACGACCCTCCGCTTTTTCATGAACCCTGACAAAACGTATGTTATTTCGCCGATGCCTATTCTCTAGGTCATCAACCTTCTTGAGAAGGGCATTGATATTCTGAAGACCTCTCCTGAGATATTTATGTATAGTAGGCATTTGGTCCGCAACAGAACTCACTCTTTCCTCCAACTCATTGACTCGGCTGTTTATTTTCTTCATGTTTTGTCTGATGAGATTAATGTCCTCTCTAAGCCCTCCCATGTGTTAGTTGAGAATTTCTAATGAGAAGCTACAGGATTTTCCAGCAGAGAAAACATCTTGTCGTGTAGGCTCTTGCCCAGAATCATTGACTTCTCCATAGGTGTTGTTAGTGCTCTGCATTTCCTGCACTTCTCTGTTTAACTGTTGCTGTGAGAGTGGTGCCACATTGCCTCCCCTGCACAGTCTCTGTATCTCTCTTCCTCTGTGAGCATACCTGATCAGGTTGTAAATCATCTGAAGGGTCAGAATCTAAGGTCAGTCTGGCAAATCTCCCCAGCTTTGCTGCAGCAGCCTCAGCATCTCTCACTCTGGCTGGTGTGGGGGAGGAGGCGCCATGTTGGAAGGCCCACTATCTGGACTCTGCTCCTTCTGATGCTTGCTTCTGGTCATGTCTGAGTGCACTTTAAAGCTTCTCTGTGTACTTTCCCCCAGCCTTTGGTGTGAAGGAATCAATATTTCACTGCTAATAGGTGGAAATGAAAGGATGCAGAGCAGGAGCAAAGCACAGAGCTTCCATGTGAAGAGGCTGTCAGCAAAAGGTCCTTTTTAAAGGGGAATCTGTAACACTCCCATCATCTGCTCCTGAGCTCACATCAAAGACAATCTGTATTATATGTATTTTATATGAGCACTGCACTTGACGTTTTCTGGCAAAGAAGATGACACACCCGATCTGCCGCTCCATTTTACAATAGGAATAAAAGTGCCCTGTCAGGGATAAAAATTCCCCATTCTTCCAATCGGTACAGTCCCAAATGGTCAGACCAATCAATCACTGACCAATAAGATATCACCTCTCCTGTGGATCCTATGGAGTTATCACCTCTCCTGTGGATCCTATGGTCATAACTTGTTTTCACCAACAAAGTCTTTTACTGCAAATTACCGTAATTGTACATCCCAGTTATGGTAGCGCACAGTAAGAGGTGCAGGAGCCTCCTGTATTTTACATCCGACGCTCCACTATAATCGAGATAATGGCTAACAGGTTTTCATATACAGCTGTAGTGTGGGCCCCTAGAATCAATTCCTATTGGGGCCCCAGACACCCCAGTTTGATCCTGGTTGGGGGTGGGGAGGGTAATTTTGCACCCTGTCGTAAAGAAAAATTGTAAAATCCAAAAAGACATCTCTGGAGAGGGGACATATCACCCTCACATTGAACATATAGGATTATAACTAGAAAAGTGAGAAAGAGCTGACACTTCAACCTCTATTGACGTAGGGCCTCCTGCCGTGGTCAGGTAAATTCAACAAAGAATCTGATGAGAACCAGCCAACAAGTCTAGAATTTGCATACTCAGAGGCGGATAAGTACATTTCCGAAGCAAGGGCTTCCTATTTTCAGAGGACTTGTCTCAGACACTCTGAAGACTGTGGTCAGTGATGAATATTGGGGTTTGCATCGATCCAATATTCATGGGAGATGTATTTTCGACATCGTAGCAAAGGGACGTTCATAACGCATTCACTCACATCATTGTAAGGCCAGCCGAACACCCCCAACTTAATATCGTATAGATGGATAATGCTATCCATGCCATGTTTCATCTCTATAGAAAGGTAAAATCATGATAGAAAACATGACCATGATATTTCCCGCCCGAGACCTCCATGGGCGAAGATATCCTGAAAGTTGGGGATCTCATAAACTTCTAAAAGATCTAGCACACCTATGACAAGTCCTCATATGAGCTCACCAATAGAAGGTATGTGGGTGTAACCGTGATCTTATTAAATCGGAGCTTGGATTTTGGTCATTGGTCAGTCCTGGAAGGTACAGCTTGCTGTAGTTGTATCTGTTTTCCTAAGGAGTTCTTCTAAGGAGTGCTTCCTTGCGCTAAGCTCTGAGCTATTTCTCTGACACAGGTTTAGCACTTTTCTTTATTATCTTTTTGATTTTATGTTAATGTATATATCATATTGTTTGTATCATCTTTGTGTATTTTTTATACACACTGCCTACTTATCAAGATTAGATCACTTGTTTTTATTCTGTTATTCCCACACCCTATCATTTCTTTACTTAGAAAATTGGGCGTGAGGAACGATCAGCACGCCCATATGATGGGGCGTTCGAGCATGTAAATTGTAACTCCCTACATGTATTTCTATAGCAGGACGAAGAGCGTTTGGCGTTCGAAACGTGTAGGTTTCACAGAGGTCTCCACCTTTATTTATTTTATTTTTGCAATGTGTATATCTTTTTAATGGATTAACAATAAAATCATAATTTTATCTGCAATTGGATCCGGAAGCTGGCGCATCACAATGTCGGTGGATATGCACCTTCTCTTTTTGATTGAGGAGAAGGTGACTCCTACAGGGTGAGATAGAAAAATGCAATGAGCCTAAGAACTATCAGGCAGGTAATTGCTTATTACGTGCTTGTTCTACCCTGTGGTGGCTCAAATTGCTCCTGGACCGCTCCTAACAGCGATTCTGCTGCTTCACGTCAACAGAACAGCTCTTCCTCTTCCCGACTGCTCTGTCAAAGAGGCGTGACTGCCAACTTTATGCTGATTGACAGACGGCTCCCAGCAGTTAGGCAACAGGGAGCCAACTGTCAATCAGCATGACACCGGCAGTCACACCCCATCAACAGATCAGAGCGGGAGCTGAAAAATCACTGTCAGGAGCGCTCCGTGACCACTCTGAACCAGCAGATATCGGCGCCTGGCACAACAGGCACATAGTTAGCAAATACTTGCCTGCTAGTTCTTAGGTCCATGGTAAAAAAAAAAAAAAAAGTCCTGGACCACCCCTTTTAATATTAAGGAGCAGGAATTCTCCGCATGATGCTATAATCAAGAAAACATGAAATTCTCTCCTGCCCAGCCAGTCTGCCCAATCTGTTACACCATGATTACCAAAACCTCGACTCATTCCACTGCCCACTTGTATTACCACTTACCCGGCTCTGCTTGGCCCCTGTTACCAGGCCATTGGCTTGTCTGACTGCAAGTGCACATTTCTGAACCGGGAGTCCCTGTGGATTTTCACATCCCCTCGATTTGACATAATGAATTTCAGTGACACAGAGGATTGTTCGGCTAGACTGAACAAACTAGCATCTATTTTTGATAATAAACCGTCAGTGGTGACAACAGAACTGAATTTAAAGATCTCATGTTCCAGATGGAAAACAAAATGACCAGAGAACTTAAAGTTTGGTGGGATCTCACAACCTTGGACACATATATAAAAAAGGAAATGATCCCTAGAGGTCTGCGTTTAAAAAAAAGTCGCCACCACTATATACAATGACGGTTTTCAAGAAGATCAGAATGCGATTCTTAGTCAATGTTCACTGAATCTTATGCACCTCATAATCAAACATGAGGAACTGGAACTGACTTAAATTAAATTGGATATTAAAAATATACAATCGTCTTTGGGGAAATATGTGCAACTAAAAGAATGTAATATTTGTAATGACAAACTGAAATCTAATTTGGCCAATTTGGAGAACACCATTATGGATATAAAAAGATCCAAGTTCAAAAGGGACAGTGAGGACTATGCGCAGAACAAGATTTATAGTTGGAATAAACAATTACCATCCATCTTAAAAAAACGCTCCCACAAACGTTTTCAGAGATCTGGAAGAGGGAGTTTTAAGGAGCATGATGATGTTACGGATAATTCTTTTGCTGCCACCTCTGATGATTACTCAGATTCATCTATGAGTTCAATGGGAGAAATGCAACAATTGTATTTTATCAAAAATAAATTATCTAGTGCTGGTGGAACGATTACAAAAAACGGAGGAAGAGGGTGTGGCGCACCTGAGGGTTCGGTCGCCACAGGGGGGTACTGCATCTTGTGAAAGAGGTGTGGTATCTCCTCTCCCAGGTTAGGATGGAGCACCTGTCAGGACCCCACCTCATCACTCAACACTACACACTCCTGTCCTATGGGGGGCTAGTATGCTCTAGGGTGCTGCCCCAGCAGGATAATGGAGATGGGGGAACCAAAGATAGGGGGAACCATGTAGTGGGTGAGGGTGGAGGATGCACTTTTAGGTTACACTTGTAGATACATATTTAATAGTCAGCCATCTTAAGTTCAAGGTTGTTTGATTGTGGTCTTCACAGCTGGCAGTGGCCTTGTGTAGGAGCCTGCAGCGTGCTGGAGATGCATGGTCCTCGTGCTCTGGCCTTGAGACGAGGAGCAGGATAGAGTTAACGGAGGTCTCTACCCGGTTAAGGTCCCTGCTTAAGAAGGCCTGGAGGGGAGCTGAGGAGGAGAGCTCCGCAGGCAAAAGGATCCCAGGGAATACGGACGGATCGGCATAAGCCACCTGTACTCTCCATTCTGGCCTAGTCAAAGGGACTCCTGCTGCAAGAGGGGTACCGGCCCCCTATATCTGACTTTGTTACTTCACGTCTCAGTCGGAAAAGCCTGAAGGCTAAGTGGTTCCCACCGGGTAACAGACGGAGCGGAGTCGCCACCTGTGCCCTTGTTCTGTGTATAGCCAGAGGGAGACCCAGCCTTGCAACATGCACCGCACACGGACAGGAGAGGCCCAAGGGGGAGATTTCTAGGAACACACCGGTGTTGGGGGTCCTGATAGACGCACCTGAACTACCGGGGTGTGCTGAACCCCCTTCTCTGGTGGCCGCAGCACGCCGTGAGGAGCAAGGAGAAGCCTTGCAACTGACCTTCAACAACGTGAGTAAAGCTTGGAAGACTACATCCATTGCCTCCGGTCCATTATTGCAGCGGGACACCACACCGCACAACTGCACCTACTACGACTCCCCTCATCCTCCTGTTTCCTCTGCCCTGAGGCCCTGCTCCGCCTGTGGGGAGTAGTACTACAGTCGGCTGCCACAACATCCCGCCTCAGAGGACTGCAGCAGCGCTGGTGGCGCATCACCAGACACCACAGGTGGCGTAGTCGTTTATCCACTCATAATTGCCACTCATCAACTAGCCCCTATTTTTAATGTGTGCGCCCTGGGCACGGACCGGGCCGAGGCCGCGACTGCATCCCCATTCTACCAACTGGGCCCGCCGTCCGAGTACACCCTTTTCCAAGGGAGGGCTAGCCACTACTGAAACAGCTAGTGGCGGGTCACACAAGGGCGGGACGTAAGCGTAAATGCAAACAAGTACCCAACACAGAGCAAAAACTGCCATTATTAGTGTCACCTGTTTGGAATCTCTCTAGCTACATCTTATCTGAGAGTCAAATTTCTCTCCTGGCTAAAGGCCTGAGCTTTTCACCTTCTAACGAATTCGACATTTTCAGAACAATTCTGGATGTTAACAAACTAGCACGTAATCTCACCATCCGATGTCATTTTATGGACATGAAAAATCCACAGAATACAGCTTCAGAAGAAGTTTCTCCTAGGACAAGCCAGGATTCCATGTTATTATTCACAGAACAACAGTCTTTATTACAAATGAAACAATTCGAGACGGAATCTTTAATTCCAAATGTAAATTTAAATGACGACTTTCGGGCTGGTAATCCTTTCTTTTACCCACTTCAGTCCAGACCATTGGTTCTGGATCAGTTCCAGGACTTAATTGAAAAAGAACTAGTGGAATTAAAGAATGAATTATCTTCTACTAATTTCTCCGATATCACTTGCATTTATTTGTGAAAAAACCTGAAATTTGGCGAAAATTTTTGAAAATTTAGCAATTTTCAAAATTTGAATTTTTATGCCCTTAAAACAGAGAGATGTGTCACACAAAATAGTGAATAAATAACATTTACCACATATCTTCTTTACATCAGCACAATTTTGGAACCAAATTTTTTTTTTATTAGAGAGCTATAAGGGTTAAAAGTTGACCAGAGATTTCTCATTTTTCCAACAAAATTTACAAAACCATTTTTTTAGGGACCACATCACATTTGAAGTCACTTTGAGGGGTCTTTATGACAGAAAATACCCAAAAGTAACACCACTCTAAAATCTGCACCCCCCAAGGTGCTCAAAACCACATTCAAGAAATTTATTAACCCTTCAAGTGCTTCACAGAAATTTTTGGAATGTGGAAGAAAAAAATTAACATTTAACTTTTTTCACAAAAATGCTACTTTAGACCCAATTTTTTTTTATTTTCACAGGGTTAACAGGAAAAAATGGACCCCAATATTTGTTGTTCAATTTCCCCTGACCACACAGATACCCCATATGTGGGGAAAAACCACTGTTTAGGCGTACGGCAGGGTTCGGAAGGGAAGGAGCGCCATTTGACTTTTTGAAAGTAAAATTTGCTTGAATAATTAGCGGACGCCATGTTGTGTTTGGGGAGCCCCTGATGTGCCTAAACAGTGGAAACCCCCCACAAGTGACACCATTTTGGAAACGAGACCCCTCAGAGAACCTTTACAGAAGTTTAAACATGGAGCCATGACAATAAATAATCAAACTTTTTCCACAAAAATTATGTTTTAGCCCCAAGTTTTTTATTTTCACAAGGGTAAGAGGAGAAAATGGACCCCAAACACTTTTTGCAATTTCTCCTGAGTACGCCAATACCCTATATGTGGGGAAAATACAGTGATTGGGTGCACGGCAGAGTTCAGAAGGGAAGGAGCACTGTGTGACTTTTTGAACGCAAAATTGGCTGGAATTGAGGGCGGACGCCATGTCACGTTTGAAGAGCCCCTGATGTGCCTAAATAGTTGAAACCCCCCACAAGTGACCCCATTTTGGAAACTACACCCCCCAAGGATTTTATCAAGGGGTATAATGAACATTTTGAACCCGGTACGACACATAATTTGATAACATTAGGTCATCATATTGAATAAGTTGTCATTAGTCTTGAGCACAAGTGCTCGCTACTTGAGTTTGCATCGTGTACTCGGGTATGCACCATGTATCGCACGTGCTCGAGTGACATGCTCGAGTCCTGCCCACATGTTTCACGGTTATTAGACACCCAAAACAAACATGCAGGGATTGCTGGTGCATGGCAGGCAATCCCCGCACGTTTTTTTTGACTGTGAAGCATATGGGGCAGAGACTCGAGCACCTGCGATACTCAATGCATACCCGAGCACCCGATGCAAACTCAAGTAGTGAGCACTTGTGCTCAACACTAGTCGCCAACGCCATATCGTCATCTTTTTTGCTTTTGAAAAAAATCCCAACCCTAGCACAACCCTAACCCTAGAGTTTATTTTTCACACCGTTCCTTGTGCAGTATAAGTGATTAGACGACTTTATTCTTTGGGTCGGTGCGATTACAGCGATACCAGAATCCTATCGGGTTTTTATGATTGACAGCTGTCTCACACTAAAAGACGCATTTTTTTGCAAAATCTAGTTTTTGCATTGCCATATTTTGAGAGCTATAATTTTTCCATATTTTGGCCGACAGAGTCATTTGACAACTTGTTTTTTGCGAGATGAGTTGACGTTTTTATTGGTACCATTTTCAGGCACGTGACATTTTTTGATCGCTTTCTATTCCGATTTTTGGGAGGCAGAAAAAGCAAAAACCAACAATTCAGGAATTGTTTTTTTTAATTTTTTTATGCTGTTCCGCGTGTGGTAAAATTGATGAGGTAGCTTTATTCTTTGGGTCTGTACGTTTACAGCGGTACCACATTTATATCTCTTTTTATGTTTTGGAGCTTCTACACAATAAAAGCTATTTTCTATTAAAAATTATTTTTTTGCATCACTTTATTCTGAGAGCTATAACTTTTTTATTTTTCAGCTGATGGAGCTGTATGGCGGCTTGTTTTTTGTGGAACAAGATGACGTTTTCAGTGGTACCATTTTTATTTATATTCATCTTTTTGATCGCGTTTAATTACATTTTTTGTTTGGCGGTATGATGATAAAGAATCGTTTTTTGCTTTGTTTTTTATTTTCATTTTTTACCGTGTTCAATAAAGGAGTTAACTTGTGAGACAGTTTTATAGGTCAGGTCGTTCCGGACGTGGCGATACCAAATATGTGTACTTTTATTGTTTTGTTTGTTTTTTTCATTATAATATTTATTGATGGGTACATTATATTTTTATTTTTGGTGGATTATTTTTTTTTTTTACATTTTTTTACCACTTTTTTTTACTTTTATACTTTGTCCCACTATGGGACTTTCACTTTTTATTCTCTGATCGCCTGTATAACATAGGGATGGAGAACCATCCCTGTGCTATACAGGCTGTCAGCGCTGTAGATGCAGAAGATACTTTGGTCATGCACTGTGCATGATCAAAGTATCTTTCGGCTGTCTGGTGACCTGGATGTTGTCATGACGACATCTGGGTTACCATGACAACCACGGAACCCAGCCTCAGACAGCGCGCGACGGCGGGGAAGAGGTGAGTATGCAGTACTTACCTCCGCAATGCTGTGATCGACTTCGATCGCAGCATTGCGGGGGTTAATGTGCCGGGAGCCATGCGTGATCGCTCCCAGCACATAGCAAAAATCAGCTCACACCCGGCGGCGATCGCGCCCGCACAGCCTGTGTGTGGCCGAAATCAACAGGGCGTACTAATACGTACCTGGCTCTTAAAGCCCAGGGCGCAGGTACAGTACGTATTAGTACGCACTGGGCTGTAAAGGGGTTAAGACCCATAGTGGTGGGGATTGGTTCCCATGGTGAAAAATTAAGTGCCTGGATGGATTTTTACCTACAGCCTCTGGTTCAGGAAACTCCGAGTTACATTAGGGATTCAAAATTCATAGTGACCATTTTTGATAGATTTGAATGGCCAAAAAACTTTGGATGATTGTCCTGTGATGTGGTGGCATTATACCCCCTCAATTCCACACCATATTGCTTTAGGATGGTTAAACTACCACCTTGACACATACAGTTCGTACACTAGAAATAAAAGAATTTCTGGTCATAGCAGTACAGTTCCTCTTAGAGGGTAATTATTTTAGCTTTGATAAAAGTTTTTTTTTTTTATAGAAAAGAGGAGTCAGCATGGGCAGTAAATTTTCTCCTTCGCTAGCGAACATAGTGATGTGTAGGTGGGGGAGCTTTTCATTTACCATAATGATAACACATATAGTGGACACATTGTGTGGTACGGTAGATTTATTGATGACCTCCTCCTGGTGTGGGGGGCACACAGGAGGAGGTGGTACAATTTGTACAGTACATCAACTGCAATCATTTTAATCTTAAATTCACTTAGTTCTACCATTCATCCAAAATTACTTTTTTGGATCTCGAACTTGAGGCTACCAAGGAGAAAGAATTGGTCAAAATTAATCCCCACAGAAAATCTACAGCCTCAAATTCTATTCTATCAGCTAAATGTTGTCATCCGCCACATATTAAGAGAAATATCCCTTACGGTGAGCTAATACCAACAATACAAAATTGTTCAGATAACATCACTTTTCAGAAGGAATCAGAAAAATTTTGTAACAGACTATCCAATAGGTGCTATCCCGAGTGGTCTTTAAGAAAAGCGAGTAGAATTGTCTCCAATATAAATCGGAAAGATATACTCCGAAATAAACAGAAAAATAACATTAACACATTGGATACTAGGGTAACGTTTTCTACCACCTATAGTCCTCAGTATAATAAAATTACATCTAGAATTAAAAAGTATAACCCTATTATATATCAGAACAAGAAACTAAAAAACCTACTTTCTAATGACATCCGCTTTGTAGGCAGGAAAGCGCCCGCTCTGGGAACCATCCTTTCTCCTGGCTTATACACCAGTGAGACTAATACTGTACAACCAAATTGGCTCAGCACAAAAGGTTTCTTCAGATGTGGAGCCAATCGGTGCAAAGCGTGTCTACATGCGGTTAAAACAGATAGTTTTATGTCCTTAAGTAATGATAGAGAATATAAAATTCATGATTTCCTCAATTGTAATTCATCAGGGGTTATATACCTTATAGAATGCACCTTGTATAAGGTCCACTATGTGGGTTGTACCACAGGTGCGCTGAAAGTCCGTATCAGAAGACATCTTTCTGATGCGATTAATTTGGAAGCCATAAATACATCAGCAGTATCGAGGCATTTTGCGAGAGTTCATAAAGGTGACACTTCATTCTTTAAATATATGGAGATAGAGAAGGTATATAGATCCACACGAGGGGGGGATCATAAGTGCAAACTTCTGAACCGGGAGTCCCGGTGGATTTTCACATTGGATACCACAGGGGTTAAATTCAAGACAGGATCTGATACTGCAGTATTAAGAAATATAATTCTGCATTTATTTCCATGCATGTACACTGGGTACGGAAAGTATTCAGACCCCTTTACATTCTTCACTCTTTGTTTCATTGCAGCCATTTGGTAAATTCTAAAAAGTTCATTTTTTTCTCATTAAAGTCCACTCTGCACACCATCTTGACTGAAAAAAAACAGAAATGTAGAAATTTTTGCAAATTTAATAAAAAAGAAAAACTGAAAGATCACACGGGCATAAGTATTCAGACCCTTTGCTCAGTATTGAGTAGAAGCACCCTTTTGGGCTAGTACAGCCATGAGTCTTCTTGGAAATGATGCAACAAGTTTTTCACACCTGCATTTTGGGATCCTCTGCCATTCTTCCTTGCAGATCCTCTCCAGTTCCGTCAGGATGAATGGTAAATGTTGGTGGACAGCCATTTTCAGGTCTCTCCAAAGATGCTCAATTGGGTTTAGGTCAGGGCTCTGGCTGCGCCAGTCAAGAATGGTCACATAGTTGTTCTGAAGCCACTCCTTTGTTATTTTAGCTGTGTGCTTAGGGTCATTGTCTTGTTGGAAGGTGAACCTTTGGCCAAGTCTGAGGTGCAGAGCACTCTGGAAGAGGTTTTCATCCAGGATATCTCTGTACTTGGCCGCATTCATGTTTCCTTCAATTGCAACCAGTCGTCCTGTCCCTGCAGCTGAAAAACACACCCATAGCATGATACTGCTGTTATGATCTGCTACAAGAACTAAGGAAAGAGAGGAAATCTGTCCATACAATAGGACTAAGCTGATCCCCTACGATGCAGCGGGCAACCTGTTCCTTGTGAACAGACCCGCCTTCGTCCGCGGATAGTCTGAACGCAGACCTATAGATTAAAGGGAGGGGTCCCTAAAAGAACTAAGGACTGAGACAAAATTGGACACCTCCTGGCAGAAGTAGTAGCAGAAGAAGACAAACAGACAAAAGTACTTAGTGGTCCAAGGACCAAACAAACTAGAGAGATACAGTAGGTACAAAGCACCTGGCTAGATTAAGAGTCAAAGTAACACTGAAGTCCAGCAAAGCCTGAAGGGCGGATCTGGAATAAATAGGCAGAAGGTCACGTGACCACAAAATAGAAAAAACTAACAGGAGGGTTCTAACAACTGCCACCACCATGTTTCACTGTATTAGGCAGGTGATGAGCAGTGCCTGGTTTTCTCCACACATACCACTTAGAATTATCACCAAAAAGTTCTATCTTCGTCTCATCAGACCAGAGAATCTTATTTCTCATAGTCTGGGAGTCCTTCATGTGTTTTTGAGCAAACTCTATGCAGGCTTTCATATGAGGAGAGGCTTCCGTCTGGCCACTCTGCCATAAAGGCCCAACTGGTGGAGGGCTGCAGTGATAGTTGACTTTGTGGAACTTTCTCCCATCTCCCTACTGCATCTCTGGAGCTCAGCCACAGTGATCTTGGGGTTCATCTTTACCTCTCTCACCAAGGCTCTTCTTCCACGATTGCTCAGTTTGGCTGGACGGCCAGGTCTAGGAAGACTTCTGGTGGTCCCAAACTTCTTCCATTTAAGGATTATGGAGGCCAATGTGCTCTTATGAACCTTGAGTAATGCAGAAATTCTTTTATAACCTTGGCTAGATGTGTGCCTTGCCACAATTCTGTCTCTGAGCTCCTTGGGCAGTTCCTTTGAGCTCATGATTCTCATTTGGTCTGACATGCACTGTGAGCTGTGGGGTCTTATATAGACAGGTGTGTGCCTTTCCAAATCAAGTCCTATCAGTTTAATTAAACACATTTGGACTCCATTGAAGGAGTAGAACCATCTCAAGGAGGATCACAAGGAAATGGACAGCATGTGACTTAAATATGAGTGTCTGAGCAAAGGATCTGAATACTTATGACCATGTGATATTTCAGTTTTTCTTTTTTAATAAATTTGCAAAAAAATTCTACATTGCTGTTTTTTTCAGTCAAGATGGGGTGCAGAGTGTACTTTAATGAGAAAAAAAATGAACTTTTTAGAATTTATCAAATGGCTGCAATGAAACAAAGAGTGAAAAATTTAAAGGAGTCTGAATACTTTCCGTACTCACTGTATGTATCTATATACACTGCTCCAAAAATAAAGGGAACACTTAAAACAACAGAATATAACTCCAAGTAAATCAAACTTCTGTGAAATCAAACTGTCCACTTAGGAAGCAACACTGATTGACAATCAATTTCACATGCTGATGTGCAAATGGAATAGACGATAGATGGAAATTATTGGCAATTATCAAGACACCCTTAATAAAAGAGTGCTTCTGCAGGTGGGGACCACAGACCACATCTCAGTACCAATGCTTTCTGGCTGATGTTTTGGTCACTTTTGAATGTTGGTTGTGCTTTCACACTCGTGGTAGCATGAGACGGACTCTACAACCCACAGAAGTTGCTCAGATAGTGCAGCTCATCCAGGATGGCACATCAATGCGAGCTGTGGCGAGAAGGTTGGCTGTGTCCAGAGGCTGGAGGCACTACCAGGAGACAGGCCCGTACACCAGGAGATGTGGAGGGGGCCGTAGGAGGGCAACAACCCAGCAGCAGGATCGCTATCCCCGCCTTTGTGCAAGGAGGAACAGGAGGAGCACTGCCAGAGCCCTGCAAAATGACCTCCAGCAGGCCACAAATGTGTCTGCACAAATGGTTAGATACCGACTCCATGAGGGTGGTATGAGGACCCGACGTCCACAGATAGGGGTTGTGCTCACAGCCCAACACCATGCAGGACGCTTGGCATTTGCCACAGAACACCAGGATTGGCAAAGTCGCCACTCGCGCCCTCTGTTCTTCACAGATGAAAGCAGGTTCACACTGAGCACATGTGACAGACGTGACAGAGTCTGGAGTCGCCGTGGAGAGTGACATCCTTCAGCATGACCGGTTTGGCAGTGGGTGAGTAATGGTGTGGGGTGGCATTTCTTTGGAGGGCCACACAGCCCTCCATGTGCTCGCCAGAGGTAGCCTGACTTCCATTAGGTACCGAGATGAGATCCTCAGACCCCTTGTGAGACCATATGCTGGTGCGGTTGGCCCTGGGTTCCTCCTAATGCAGGACAATGCCAGACCTCATGTGGCTGGAGTGTGTCAGCAGTTAATGCAAGATGAAGGCATTGAAGCTATGGACTGGCCCGCCCGTTCCCCAGACCTGAATCCGATTGAGCACATCTGGGACATCATGTCTCGCTCCATCCGCCAATGTCACGTTGCACCACAGACTGTCCAGGTGTTGGCGGATGCTTTAGTCCAGGTTTGGGAGGAGATCCCACAGGAGACCATCTGCAACCTCATCAGGAGCATGCCCAGGCGTTGTAGGGAGGTCATACAGGCACGTGGATAGATATATAGATATATATATATATATATATACACAGTACAGACCAAAAGTTTGGACACACCTTCTCATTTAAAGATTTTTCTGTATTTTCATGACTATAAAAATTATACATTCACACTGAAGGCATCAAAACTATGAATTAACACATGTGGAATTATATACTTAACAAAAAAGTGTGAAACAACTGAAAATATGTCTTATATTCTAGGTTCTTCAAAGTAGCCACCTTTTGCTTTGATGACTGCTTTGCACACTCTGGGCATTCTCTTGATCAGCTTCAAGAGGTAGTCACCGGAAATGGTTTTCACTTCACAGGTGTGCCCTGTCAGGTTTAATAAGTGGAATTTCTTGCCTTATAAATGGGGTTGGGACCATCAGTTGTGTTGTGCAGAAGTCTAGTGGATACACAGCTGATAGTCCTACTGAATAGACTGTTAGAATTTGTATTATGGCAAGAAAAAAGCAGCTAAGTAAAGAAAAACGAGTGGCCATCATTACTTTAAGAAATGGAGGTCAGGCAGTGCGAAAAATTGTGAAAACTTTGAAAGTGTCCCCAAGTGCAGTTGCAAAAACCATTAAGCGCTACAAAGAAACTGACTCATATGAGGACCGCCCCAGGAAAGGAAGACCAAGTGTCACCTCTGTTTCTGAGGATAAGTTTATCCAAGTCACCAGCCTCAGAAATCGCAGGTTAACAGCAGCTCAGATTAGAGACCAGGTCAATGCCACACAGAGTTCTAGCAGCAGACACATCTCTACAACAACTTTTAAGAGGAGACTTTGTGCAGCAGGCCTTCATGGTAAAAGAGCTGCTAGGAAACCACTGCTAAGGAAAGGAAACAAGCAGAAGAGACTTGTTTGGGCTAAAGAACACAAGGAATGGACATTAGACCAGTGGAAATCTGTGCTTTGGTCTGATGAGTCCAAATTTGAGATCTTTGGTTCCAACCACCGTGTCTTTGTGCAACGCAGAAAAGGCGAACGGATGGACTCTACATGCCTGGTTCCCACCGTGAAGCATGGAGGAGGAGGTGTGATGGTGTGGGGGTGCTTTTCTGGTGACACTGTAGGGGACTTATTAAAAATTGAAGGCATACTGAACCAGCATGGCTACCACAGCATCTTGCAGCGGCATGCTATTCCATCCGGTTTGCGTTTAGTTGGACCATCATTTATTTTTCAACTGGACAATGACCCCAAACACACCTCCAGGCTGTGTAAGGGCTATTTGACCAAGAAGGAGAGTGAAGGGGTGCTACACCAGATGACCTGGCCTCCACAGTCACCAAACCTGAACCCAATCGAGATTGTTTGGGGTGAGCTGGACCGCAGAGTATAGGCAAAAGGGCCAACAAGTGCTAAGCATCTCAGGGAACTCCTTCAAGATTGTTGGAAGACCATTTCCGGTGACTACCTCTTGAAGCTCATCAAGAAAATGCCAAGAGTGTGCAAAGCAGTCATCAAAGCAAAAGGTGGCTACTTTGAAGAACCTAGAATATAAGACATATTTTCAGTTGTTTCACACTTTTTTGTTAAGTATATAATTCCACGTGTGTTAATTCATAGTTTTGATGCCTTCAGTGTGAATGTATAATTTTTATAGTCATGAAAATACAGAAAAATCTTTAAATGAGACGGTGTGTCCAAACTTTTGGTCTATACTGTATATATATATATATATATATATATATATATATATATATATATATATATATATATATATATATATATATATATATATATATATATATATATATGTATATATATATTGTAAGGCAGCACTACTTATTATCCTGGGGGATACTCGCTTTGCTGCGTCAATCACTCACATATGGTACACTTCCATTTTTAAAGAATGCTCAGCAGTTTATTACATCTTCATAAACTGTATTTCACATACAACATGTCCACGAGCCCAAGTGGCAGACCGGCCCACTTGGCTCTAATTACAGCCTCCCGCAAGGTAATAAAAGTATGTCCATGAAAATGTCCATAACATAAAGAGTATTACCTTTATCGGCTTTAGCTGCTTCAGTCCTGTTCATACGCCACCACTGTGGCTCTCAGGCTTGACCACACGTGGTCTCCAGCCCTTTAAGGTTTTTGTGGCACTCCGAGGCTTACTGGCATCCCCCACACTCTCACACGGGGATCCAGGCTTCACCTCCACCGGAGTCCACCAGGCCTCACCAGGCCTCACAGGAGCGGTGCTCCCCACACACACAGGGAACAGCCTCGTTCCAGCCGTCACTCCCTTTAAGGACGCTTGTGTGGCACTCCGAGGCTTACTGGCATCCCACACACACACTCAGGGATCCAGGCTTCACCTCCACCGGAGTCCACCAGGCCTACCAGCCTCACAGGAGCGGTGTTCCCCCTACACACAGGGAACAGCCTCGTGCCTGACACACGGTGCCCACACAGGAGCTCCCAACACATAGGAACTCCTACATACCGGAACACGTCCACACAGGAACACACAGGCTTTTTATATCTTGCAGCACACTCACAGATAGGACCTTAACTGATGTCAGAGTCATGTGTCCACACCCTCTGTGTGCATAAGGACCTGTGTGATGTCACAGTCATGTGACCAGTCCATTAAAGGGGAAGTACATGGTCATTCAAAAACACACCGAACCATTAAAGGGATGTTTGCTACACCACATATTCCCCCCCTCTGTTCAAACTTGTGGGGTTGAACACATAATATATAAAACAGTCTATATCCCACAGTTCACACTGAGACCATGCACTTGACCCTTGCGTTGTCCAGCCCCTGGAACATTAAACATTGACATTAGTCCACTCCTTAGGGACCCACCATCTGTCAATGTCATCGACTCCGTCAAGTCACATTTCCGGGTCGTAAACTTGTCAGACTTCCGCCGCTCCCAGCGGCTCCCCCGCTCCCAGCGGTCAGTCGTAGCCTTGTCAGGTCTCCCCCCGCTCCCAGCGGTCAATCGAAACCCTACCAGGTCTCCCCCGCTCCCAGCGGTCAATACAACAGTGTGACTCTACATGGTTCCGTCCTGTATTGGGTCGATTGTATGGGCCACTCAACCCTGAGTTACTGGAGGTCTCACTACCTCCAAACCCACCTCCAGGACATCTTGAAAGGTCCCTAACCTCAGCTGCTCTGATATTTAGGGAGCCCTTTCTCTGTCTGGTCTCACACTCTCTAGACGGCTGCCATCTTCTGCTGCTCAGATGATGCTGTCCATCCACTCTCAGTCTAGCGAGATTCAACTTTTCCACCTCTCTCAGGTAGGTCACTCGGTACCCCACCAGCATGCTCATATCTGCAAGACTTTCTTCCGTTCCTACAGCGTAGAACGATACCATGCCGTCTTCATCCGGCATCCAGTCCCGACGATCACGTGGACTGCTTACTTTTACCACACCAGACTTCTTCACCATCATCTGCATGGCTCGGCCATTTCTCCCAATGAGCTCTCTCACCAGAACACGAGGCACCCGGATGACCTCTTCACGCAGACTGTGAGCCTTTCTCATCAGCTCCAGTTGTCTAGCAGCTTGCTCCGTCTTCAACCGGAGGAACCGCTTCGTGCGAATACATCGCCAATGTATGTCACTCAGGATCGCCACCCTCTTCACTGTGACTTCAATCGTGGACAGGACCACCAGCTGTCTAGCCTCTGAGGTCAAGTACACCTTACAGGCTCCCACGGCCTTCTTAAACTCCTCATGCACGAACTCACGGGTGCATTCTTCCCTCAAGTCCTCGGGTACATCTACGAGGCACTTGTACCGAGACGTTTCGGTCTCGCCAGTGGTCTCCAGACGATCAACCAGCTCAGGTTTCAGGGACAACTGACTTCCAGCTTCTTCACCCTGGAAGCTTCCCCTGAGCTGACTCACAGCCACAACTTCACAACTTTTCGTCTTGACCACCTCCACTTCACCATTATCTTCCAACACATTACTCTTAGCTCTCCTCAGGTCCACCTTCTCATGGTCTAAGGGAGTAAGTGCAGCTTGTTTGCCTTTTCCCTTCTCCAAGGAGACCTCGTTCACCACGTGACACTTTGCTAGGCGACCTTTGAGCTCTAAAACTTCACCTTCTAGCTCAGCTACTCGCCTCTCAGCAGCCCATCTCTGAAGCTCTTCCTGCTTCAACTGCTCTTCCAGCAGCAGAGCTCTCTCAGACCTCTCCGTCTCCAATGCGCCCACTCGGCTCTCAATAGCCAGTCTCTCACGCTTCTCTTGCGTCCACTGGGCTTGTAGCAACTCCTTGAGCTGCTTGATCTCGGCTCCAACATCCACCGAATCCTCCGAGCCCACATCACTCGAGGAGGTATCTGCTTCATACCTCCCATCACCAGCGGTCAACTCCTGGCCCTGGTCTGTGGCTTCTCCGATGGACTCCTCCATCTTCTCTCGCTCAGCTTCCATCATGCTGACTGTTTCCTTAAGGTACGTCTCCGCCTTCTGGAGAGTATCACAGGACATCTGTAGCTCCTTCACCTGAGCTTCCAGATCTAGGGTCTTTCCCCGGAGATCATCATTCTCCTCACGGATATCTTGCAGAGTGGTCTCAACCACTTGGCGCACTCGTTCTGCATCCGCCTTATCCTCCTCTAGTTTTTCCTTCACCTTGAGGAGATCCTCAATCTCTCTTCAGTTGTTGCAGTTCCTCACTGAACTTTTCATGCCTCTTTTCTGCCTCATGGTCATGAGCAGACACTTCAACTTTTATTGCCTCTTTCAGGGTGGATAGCTCCCTCATGAGTTCATCACACTCCTTCTTGGAGTCACACAGCTCCTGGCTGAGCTGTTTGCGCAGTCGTTCTAGGATTTGTTCACGTCCAGAACCTCCATCCTGCCGCGCCTCCTTCTCAAGCTTCAACTGCAAAACCTCCTCCTTGATTTTGCGGCGGTCCTCCTTAATTGCATGGAACATCTCCTTCCACTGGACAACTTCCTCGTTGCTTTCCTTTAGACTTCGCTGTAAGTCCTTCATAACCTGGTATACCCTCTGCCGTTCAGACTCCAGGCTCCGCTGGTCTGAGGACACGTTCTCCAGGTCAGTCACCTCCTCTTCTGCCTCTGAAGGAGGATCCACACTTGACACAATGGCACACACCATTACATTTTCTTTACTTTCACTTTCAGCAAAGAGTACAGGAGCAACCTTTTTGTGGCCCCTGCGCCGTCTACGACGAGATGTGGACTCTCTCCCCTCGTCTAGCCCCGCCTGACTGACCTCTCCTTCTACTTCCGTAGTGTCACCGTCAGCTATCGGGTCTGTGTCACTCCCCATGATGTTGTGGACTAACAGGTCACCTCCCACTTTGACTTTACCCCCTTCCACTGGAGTCACCCCGTTCTCAACGGTCAAATTGTCATTTCTAGGAGGTACCAACCCACAATCATCAACAATTTCCAGTTTTCCACACTCTACGCTCTTGTGAAAATCCGCCCCCTTTTAGACTCCGCCCCCTTTTTAACAACCACACCTGGAAGGGAATTTTTACACAAAAAATCAGCGACAGTCTTAGGACTCAGTTCACAAGACCTCTTACCACCTCCCCGGGCACTCTGGGACAACACGGGCGCCCCCGGAGAGTCCATAGAATGGTCCACCGCCGCCATTCTATACGGTGCCCACAGCTCCTGTGGTTCCCGCACCATGTCCTGCAAAAGTTTCTCAAATACCTTCTCCGATCCCAACCGGCCCTTGAAACGCTCATGAGCTCCAGACACCTCTGTTGCTTTGCACACAGCCATCACGGTACACTGTTCACACTTGAACTTCACCGCTCTCCCCGAAAAAATTTTCGTGGTCCCGCCGAACCACCGCAACACAGGATTTGAGAGCGATGTCAATCTTCACAACCCTGCCGAGTTGCCGCAAGATGCTCTGAACTTCGTGAGCCCCGCCGAGCCACAGCAAACCAGGTTTGAGTTCGGCGACGACCTTCACAACCCCGCCGAGTTGCAGCAAGATGCTTTGACCTTCGTGAGCCCCGCCGAGCCACAGCAAACCAGGTTTGAGTGCGACGACGACCTTCACAACCCTGCCGAGTTGCAGCCAGATGCTCCACCACACTCGTCGACCTGTACAGTTGCTCCCAGCAACCAGACTGCAGATGCTCCCAGCAACCAGACTGCAGATGCTCCCAGCAACCAGACTGCAGATGCTCCCAGCAACCAGACTGCTGTTGCCCCTAGCAACCAGACTGCAGCTGCCCCAAGCAACCAGACTGCAGCTGCCCCAAGCAACCAGACTGCAGCTGCCCCAACCAACAAGACTGCAGCTGCCCGCACTCTCAAACCACATGTAAGGCAGCACTACTTATTATCCTGGGGGATACTCGCTTTGCTGCGTCAATCACTCACATATGGTACACTTCCGTTTTTAAAGAATGCTCAGCAGTTTATTACATCTTCATAAACTGTATTTCACATACAACATGTCCACGAGCCCAAGTGGCAGACCGGCCCACTTGGCTCTAATTACAGCCTCCCGCAAGGTAATAAAAGTATGTCCATGAAAATGTCCATAACATAAAGAGTATTACCTTTATCGGCTTTAGCTGCTTCAGTCCTGTTCATACGCCACCACTGTGGCTCTCAGGCTTGACCACACGTGGTCTCCAGCCCTTTAAGGTTTTTGTGGCACTCCGAGGCTTACTGGCATCCCCCACACTCTCACACGGGGATCCAGGCTTCACCTCCACCGGAGTCCACCAGGCCTCACAGGAGCGGTGCTCCCCACACACACAGGGAACAGCCTCGTTCCAGCCGTCACTCCCTTTAAGGATGCTTGTGTGGCACTCCGAGGCTTACTGGCATCCCACACACACACTCAGGGATCCAGGCTTCACCTCCACCGGAGTCCACCAGGCCTACCAGCCTCACAGGAGCGGTGTTCCCCCTACACACAGGGAACAGCCTCGTGCCTGACACACGGTGCCCACACAGGAGCTCCCAACACATAGGAACTCCTACACACCGGAACACGTCCACACAGGAACACACAGGCTTTTTATATCTTGCAGCACACTCACAGATAGGACCTTAACTGATGTCAGAGTCATGTGTCCACACCCTCTGTGTGCATAAGGACCTGTGTGATGTCACAGTCATGTGACCAGTCCATTAAAGGGGAAGTACATGGTCATTCAAAAACACACCGAACCATTAAAGGGATGTTTGCTACACCACATATTCCCCCCCTCTGTTCAAACTTGTGGGGTTGAACACATAATATATAAAACAGTCTATATCCCACAGTTCACACTGAGACCATGCACTTGACCCTTGCGTTGTCCAGCCCCTGGAACATTAAACATTGACATTAGTCCACTCCTTAGGGACCCACCATCTGTCAATGTCATCGACTCCGTCAAGTCACATTTCCGGGTCGTAAACTTGTCAGACTTCCGCCGCTCCCAGCGGCTCCCCCGCTCCCAGCGGTCAGTCGTAGCCTTGTCAGGTCTCCCCCCGCTCCCAGCGGTCAATCGAAACCCTACCAGGTCTCCCCCGCTCCCAGCGGTCAATACAACAGTGTGACTCTACATGGTTCCGTCCTGTATTGGGTCGATTGTATGGGCCACTCAACCCTGAGTTACTGGAGGTCTCACTACCTCCAAACCCACCTCCAGGACATCTTGAAAGGTCCCTAACCTCAGCTGCTCTGATATTTAGGGAGCCCTTTCTCTGTCTGGTCTCACACTCTCTAGACGGCTGCCATCTTCTGCTGCTCAGATGATGCTGTCCATCCACTCTCAGTCTAGCGAGATTCAACTTTTCCACCTCTCTCAGGTAGGTCACTCGGTACCCCACCAGCATGCTCATATCTGCAAGACTTTCTTCCGTTCCTACAGCGTAGAACGATACCATGCCGTCTTCATCCGGCATCCAGTCCCGACGATCACGTGGACTGCTTACTTTTACCACACCAGACTTCTTCACCATCATCTGCATGGCTCGGCCATTTCTCCCAATGAGCTCTCTCACCAGAACACGAGGCACCCGGATGACCTCTTCACGCAGACTGTGAGCCTTTCTCATCAGCTCCAGTTGTCTAGCAGCTTGCTCCGTCTTCAACCGGAGGAACCGCTTCGTGCGAATACATCGCCAATGTATGTCACTCAGGATCGCCACCCTCTTCACTGTGACTTCAATCGTGGACAGGACCACCAGCTGTCTAGCCTCTGAGGTCAAGTACACCTTACAGGCTCCCACGGCCTTCTTAAACTCCTCATGCACGAACTCACGGGTGCATTCTTCCCTCAAGTCCTCGGGTACATCTACGAGGCACTTGTACCGAGACGTTTCGGTCTCGCCAGTGGTCTCCAGACGATCAACCAGCTCAGGTTTCAGGGACAACTGACTTCCAGCTTCTTCACCCTGGAAGCTTCCCCTGAGCTGACTCACAGCCACAACTTCACAACTTTTCGTCTTGACCACCTCCACTTCACCATTATCTTCCAACACATTACTCTTAGCTCTCCTCAGGTCCACCTTCTCATGGTCTAAGGGAGTAAGTGCAGCTTGTTTGCCTTTTCCCTTCTCCAAGGAGACCTCGTTCACCACGTGACACTTTGCTAGGCGACCTTTGAGCTCTAAAACTTCACCTTCTAGCTCAGCTACTCGCCTCTCAGCAGCCCATCTCTGAAGCTCTTCCTGCTTCAACTGCTCTTCCAGCAGCAGAGCTCTCTCAGACCTCTCCGTCTCCAATGCGCCCACTCGGCTCTCAATAGCCAGTCTCTCACGCTTCTCTTGCGTCCACTGGGCTTGTAGCAACTCCTTGAGCTGCTTGATCTCGGCTCCAACATCCACCGAATCCTCCGAGCCCACATCACTCGAGGAGGTATCTGCTTCATACCTCCCATCACCAGCGGTCAACTCCTGGCCCTGGTCTGTGGCTTCTCCGATGGACTCCTCCATCTTCTCTCGCTCAGCTTCCATCATGCTGACTGTTTCCTTAAGGTACGTCTCCGCCTTCTGGAGAGTATCACAGGACATCTGTAGCTCCTTCACCTGAGCTTCCAGATCTAGGGTCTTTCCCCGGAGATCATCATTCTCCTCACGGATATCTTGCAGAGTGGTCTCAACCACTTGGCGCACTCGTTCTGCATCCGCCTTATCCTCCTCTAGTTTTTCCTTCACCTTGAGGAGATCCTCAATCTCTCTTCAGTTGTTGCAGTTCCTCACTGAACTTTTCATGCCTCTTTTCTGCCTCATGGTCATGAGCAGACACTTCAACTTTTATTGCCTCTTTCAGGGTGGATAGCTCCCTCATGAGTTCATCACACTCCTTCTTGGAGTCACACAGCTCCTGGCTGAGCTGTTTGCGCAGTCGTTCTAGGATTTGTTCACGTCCAGAACCTCCATCCTGCCGCGCCTCCTTCTCAAGCTTCAACTGCAAAACCTCCTCCTTGATTTTGCGGCGGTCCTCCTTAATTGCATGGAACATCTCCTTCCACTGGACAACTTCCTCGTTGCTTTCCTTTAGACTTCGCTGTAAGTCCTTCATAACCTGGTATACCCTCTGCCGTTCAGACTCCAGGCTCCGCTGGTCTGAGGACACGTTCTCCAGGTCAGTCACCTCCTCTTCTGCCTCTGAAGGAGGATCCACACTTGACACAATGGCACACACCATTACATTTTCTTTACTTTCACTTTCAGCAAAGAGTACAGGAGCAACCTTTTTGTGGCCCCTGCGCCGTCTACGACGAGATGTGGACTCTCTCCCCTCGTCTAGCCCCGCCTGACTGACCTCTCCTTCTACTTCCGTAGTGTCACCGTCAGCTATCGGGTCTGTGTCACTCCCCATGATGTTGTGGACTAACAGGTCACCTCCCACTTTGACTTTACCCCCTTCCACTGGAGTCACCCCGTTCTCAACGGTCAAATTGTCATTTCTAGGAGGTACCAACCCACAATCATCAACAATTTCCAGTTTTCCACACTCTACGCTCTTGTGAAAATCCGCCCCCTTTTAGACTCCGCCCCCTTTTTAACAACCACACCTGGAAGGGAATTTTTACACAAAAAATCAGCGACAGTCTTAGGACTCAGTTCACAAGACCTCTTACCACCTCCCCGGGCACTCTGGGACAACACGGGCGCCCCCGGAGAGTCCATAGAATGGTCCACCGCCGCCATTCTATACGGTGCCCACAGCTCCTGTGGTTTCCGCACCATGTCCTGCAAAAGTTTCTCAAATACCTTCTCCGATCCCAACCGGCCCTTCAAACGCTCATTAGCTCCAGACACCTCTGTTGCTTTGCACACAGCCATCACGGTACACTGTTCACACTTGAACTTCACCGCTCTCCCCGAAAAAATTTTCGTGGTCCCGCCGAACCACCGCAACACAGGATTTGAGAGCGATGTCAATCTTCACAACCCTGCCGAGTTGCCGCAAGATGCTCTGAACTTCGTGAGCCCCGCCGAGCCACAGCAAACCAGGTTTGAGTTCGGCGACGACCTTCACAACCCCGCCGAGTTGCAGCAAGATGCTTTGACCTTCGTGAGCCCCGCCGAGCCACAGCAAACCAGGTTTGAGTGCGACGACGACCTTCACAACCCTGCCGAGTTGCAGCCAGATGCTCCACCACACTCGTCGACCTGTACAGTTGCTCCCAGCAACCAGACTGCAGATGCTCCCAGCAACCAGACTGCAGATGCTCCCAGCAACCAGACTGCAGATGCTCCCAGCAACCAGACTGCTGTTGCCCCTAGCAACCAGACTGCAGCTGCCCCAAGCAACCAGACTGCAGCTGCCCCAAGCAACCAGACTGCAGCTGCCCCAACCAACAAGACTGCAGCTGCCCGCACTCTCAAACCACATGTAAGGCAGCACTACTTATTATCCTGGGGGATACTCGCTTTGCTGCGTCAATCACTCACATATGGTACACTTCCGTTTTTAAAGAATGCTCAGCAGTTTATTACATCTTCATAAACTGTATTTCACATACAACATGTCCACGAGCCCAAGTGGCAGACCGGCCCACTTGGCTCTAATTACAGCCTCCCGCAAGGTAATAAAAGTATGTCCATGAAAATGTCCATAACATAAAGAGTATTACCTTTATCGGCTTTAGCTGCTTCAGTCCTGTTCATACGCCACCACTGTGGCTCTCAGGCTTGACCACACGTGGTCTCCAGCCCTTTAAGGTTTTTGTGGCACTCCGAGGCTTACTGGCATCCCCCACACTCTCACACGGGGATCCAGGCTTCACCTCCACCGGAGTCCACCAGGCCTCACCAGGCCTCACAGGAGCGGTGCTCCCCACACACACAGGGAACAGCCTCGTTCCAGCCGTCACTCCCTTTAAGGATGCTTGTGTGGCACTCCGAGGCTTACTGGCATCCCACACACACACTCAGGGATCCAGGCTTCACCTCCACCGGAGTCCACCAGGCCTACCAGCCTCACAGGAGCGGTGTTCCCCCTACACACAGGGAACAGCCTCGTGCCTGACACACGGTGCCCACACAGGAGCTCCCAACAAGAGATGAGCGTTGTTCTACTCGAACTGTTCGCCAATCTCAAATTCGAGCTGTTTTGGGCGGTGTTCGAGCCGTTCAGCGAACACGAACAATTTGAGAAAAATTCGGCTGTTCGAGGTTATGTTCGATAACTGTTCGTGCACCAAAATCATAACTGGATTTTTTCTCAGTAATGATGAAAATTAATGTTAATACGCAGTTTGAGTGTACAGCGGGGTGGGGGGAGGGGCAGGGGATGGATCTCTGCAGGAACAATGAAGATCTCCAATTTTTTTTTCTCTTTCCCGCATTTGCAGTGGGGAGGTGCAATCTGTCAGCCTATCAGCAGCGCACACACGGAGCGAAGTGCTTTTTTTCACACAAGCAAGGGCATGTGTCATTGGCAGTGTATGTCACATGTCCTTGCCCTATAAGACCAAGCCATTTTCCCCGTCGCCACCATTTTCTCACTGCTGTAGCTGCGTGTTAGACGGCACCGCTGTTGCTGTGTGCGCTATACCTTGTTAATTTCAAGCTAATTTTCGCACAAATATACAGATAGCTTGGGAGTAGGGAATAGTTGTGATTGCAGTCCTTTTAAGGACTAGGTTACAGCATTTCCTACGACTTTTATCAGGGAGGTCTGTGCTCTTAAATAGATAGGTTGTGGGAGTAAAGACTAATTGTAATTGGAGTCTTTTCAGGACTAGGTTACATCAGTTCCTATCAGTTTTTGCCAGGCAGGTCTGTGCCAGTGCTGTGCAAGTTTTTTTCACAGCATTTGGCTGAATCTAGCAAAGCTAATCCTTTTTGGCCTATTGCAGAGTTAGTCAGTGGAGTAGCCTATCTGTGTTGCAAGATATACCACCTGTGTATAGAATACCAATTTTTTTACTGCACCTAGTGAAGTAAAATCTTTTGGGCATAGCATCATTCTATTAGTCCATCTATACTGACCTCCATCAGGTTGCAAATTAAAACAAATTTTTATCTGCATCTACAGTACCTCTGAAAAAATATTTGGGCTTCTACCTGTGTGTGGGACTTGTTGTATTAGTCCATATTTGGCCTTCTAGTAGTGTGTCGGACTTTCTCTATTAGTCCATCTATACTGACCTCCATCAGGTTGCAAATTAAAACTAATTTTTATCTGCATCTACAGTACCTCTGAAAAAATATTTGGGCTTCTAGCTGTGTGTGGGACTTGTTGTATTAGTCCATCTATACTGACCTCCATCAGGTTGCAAACTGAATATATTTTTTTCTGCATCTACCTCTGAAAAAATATTGGGCTTCTAGCTGTGTGTGGGACTTGTTGTATTAGTCCATCTATACTGACCTCCATCAGGTTGCAAACTGAATATATTTTTTTCTGCATCTACCTCTGAAAAAATATTGGGCTTCTAGCTGTGTGTGGGTCTTGTTCTATTAATCCATCTATACTGACCTCCATCAGGTTGCAAACTGAATATAATTTTTTTCTGCATCTAGCTCTGAAAAAATATTTGGCCTTCTAGTAGTGTGTCTGACTTTCTCTATTAGTCCATCTATACTGACCTCCATCAGGTTGCAAATTAAAACTAATTTTTATCTGCATCTACAGTACCTCTGAAAAAATATTTGGGCTTCTAGCTGTGTGTGGGACTTGTTGTATTAGTCCATCTATACTGACCTCCATCAGGTTGCAAACTGAATATATTTTTTTCTGCATCTACCTCTGAAAAAATATTGGGCTTCTAGCTGTGTGTGGGACTTGTTGTATTAGTCCATCTATACTGACCTCCATCAGGTTGCAAACTGAATATATTTTTTTCTGCATCTACCTCTGAAAAAATATTGGGCTTCTAGCTGTGTGTGGGTCTTGTTCTATTAATCCATCTATACTGACCTCCATCAGGTTGCAAACTGAATATAATTTTTTTCTGCATCTAGCTCTGAAAAAATATTTGGCCTTCTAGTAGTGTGTCGGACTTTCTCTATTAGTCCATCTATACTGACCTCCATCAGGTTGCAAACTGAATATAATTTTTTTCTGCATCTAGCTCTGAAAAAATATTTGGCCTTCTAGTAGTGTGCCGGACTTTCTCTATTAGTCCATCTATACTGACCTCCATCAGGTTGCAAATTAAAACTAATTTTTATCTGCATCTACAGTACCTCTGAAAAAATATTTGGGCTTCTAGCTGTGTGTGGGTCTTGTTCTATTAATCCATCTATACTGACCTCCATCAGGTTGCAAATTCAAAATAATTTTTTTCTGCATCTAACCCAGCCAATAGTTTTGGCCTAATACCACAGTTTGGCCACTCAGCTCTGCTCGGTTATCATCCATTGTTTTTTTGTGCAAACAACTCCAGAGTTGTGAATTAGTTAACCACCAAAATGAGTGGAAAAAGGCCTGCTGCTGGTGGAAAGGGGAATAGGCGTGTTGGGAAGGGGTAAAAAGGTTGTGTCCGTGGGGTAGGTGTTAAAGCAACAGTAACATCTGCAGAAGAAAGACCATCTTCCAGCCAAACTAAAATGTCTACTTCTTTTAGCGGACAATGTGATAAGATCCCTTTCTTACGGCCACGCCAATCGCTACAAATTCCAGATGAGGCACAAAAACAGCAGGTGCTTCAACGGATATCAAGTGCTCCTTTAAGTGGGCTCTCCTCCACATCAACTTCAACATCACAAATACTCCAGTCCTCAAAGGTGTCACCCAAATCGCACTTGCTTCCTCACAGCTCCCAAATCTCCAGTTGCCCGTCTGAGTATGAGGTAGAACAGATGGTTGAGTCTGCAGAGCTGTTTACTCATACTATAGCCTGGGAATCAGAGGTCGACTCCAGCGCTTCTGTGAATCCAGACGAGGAAATGATCTGCACTGATGCCCAGAATCTTTATGAGTCGGATCCAGGACCAGACGCAGAAGGTTCTGACCATAATGTAGACCCTCATTCCCAAACTGTAACTCCTGTTGGTGGAGACAATGAGGAAGACGATGATAAGACTCAAATACCTGATTGGAGCGACAACTTTAGTTTTTTGTCAGGGCAGGAACAGGTTGGCTCTGAGGACGACGGGTGTGATAACGCACAGGGTGATGATGATGAGGTCGGAGATCCCACTTACTGTCAACCCACAGTCAGCCAAGAGATGAGGTCAGCAGAGGAGGTGGAGGAAGATGCTAGTGACGACGAGGTCAGGTTGCGCCTTCCTGGACAGAGACGTAGTACTGGAAGCACGTCAACAACTGCATCCTCAAACACAACTCTGCCTCTCACCACAAGTCGTGGTGGCTCTTCAGGTCGCATGGGTGCTAAGCCTTGCATAGCCTGGGCATTTTTTCAGATCGATAAAGATGACCCAACTCGTGTTATCTGTAACATTTGTCAGCAAAAGCTAAGTAGAGGCCAAAAAATACATAGTTTGAGTACTTCATGCATGAACCGGCACATGGACATGAAGCATAAGTTGCAGTGGGAAGCTCAGTGTGCTACAATGCGGCCTAGCCGGCCGGGCCAACCGCCGTCTGCCATATCTTGTGCATCCGCGGCCTCTTCATCCTCTGTGACTGGGGGGACAGACCTGCCACCTCTTTACCCGCAACAGCCAGCGTGATTGGCAGGTCATCATTTTCTTTGGAGGTGGTAACACCAGCTGATGTTGAGCGCTGTCCGACATCGATAGCACCACCTTTGGATCAAGGCAACCTAACATGTCCGCCTGCATCTTCCTCACAGACCGGCAGTTTGCCGGGGACACCCTTATCAACCCCGTCTAAGCACAATAGCCAGCCCTCGGTCCCTCAGATGTGGACAAGTAAAAGACCATTTCCTCCTAGCCATGAGAAAGCTAAGAGGTTGAATTTCACCATCTGCAAGCTCTTGGCTACAGAAATGCTGCCTTTCCGCCTGGTGGACACAGAGGATTTTCGAGACCTTATGTCCGTCGCAGTGCCCCAGTACCAGATGCCCAGTCGGCACTACTTCTCAAAGAAAGGTGTGCCTGCGCTCCACCAGCATGTCGCACATAACATCACCGCTTCTTTGAGAAACTCTGTGTGTGACAGGGTGCATTTCACCACAGACACTTGGACGAGTAGGCATGGACAGGGGCGTTACATGTCGCTGACTGGGCACTGGGTAACTATGGTGACAGCAGGACAAGAGGCTGCTGTCCAAGTCTTGCCGTCCCCACGAGTTGTGCGTCAATCCTCTTTATGTCAAAGTTCCTCCACTGCTTCTGCCTCCTCAACCTCCTCTCGGTCTTCCACCTGCACCCAAAGCCTGTCTGGTCATGCCACAAGCTTTCTAACTGCGCAGAAGGGATCCTGCACACCTCCTTACTATGCTGGCAGTAGGGCTCAACGTCATCAGGCGGTTTTTACATTGAAATGTCTGGGAAATGTGAGTCACACAGCTGAGGAGTTGTGGTCAGCTCTGGAGAACCAATTTCATGAATGGTTGTCTCCACTGGACCTGAAACCAGGGAAGGCCGTGTGCGACAATGCTGCAAACCTGGGTGCGGCCCTTCGCCGGGGCAATGTCACACACGTGCCTTGTATGGCTCACGTGTTGAACCTGGTTGTCCAGCAATTTTTAGCCCACTATCCCAGACTAGATGGCCTTCTGCAGAGGGCACGGTCGCTGTGTGCTCACTTCCGCCGTTCGCATCCCGCAGCTCAGCGACTTACATCTCTACAGAAGTCGTTGGGCCTGCCACTTCACCGGCTAAAATGCGATGTGCCTACCCGGTGGAATTCAACTCTGCACATGTTGCAGCGACTGTGGCAGCACCGACAAGCCCTGGTGCAATACGTTCTGACGTATAGCCTGGGCCAACGAGATTCAGAGGTGGGGCAAATCACGCTGGAGGAGTGGTCTCAGATCAGGGACCTATGCACCCTTCTGCACAGTTTTGAAATGGCGACGAAGATGTTTAGTGCTGACGATGCCATTATCAGCATGATTATTCCGGTGATTTACATGCTGGAGCACATGTTAAACAGAATTCGGAGTCAGGTGGTGGCACAAGAGGAGGTGGAGGAAGTAGAGGAGGAGGAGTTGTATGCGTAAGGGCTAACATCTGCAAGGTCCAGACGGTCGGCAGCACCAAGGCGGCAGGCATGTGAGGGTGGGGGAGATGGTTTTACCAGGGCGCATGGTAGCAGCCAAACTAGTGAGGAAGGTGCAGGAGCCCAGGAAGAAGTGGAGGACGAACTGATGGAAGACTCATCAGATGAGGGAGACCTTGATCACATTTCTGTTGTGCGAGGTTGGGGGGAGAGGACAGAGGAAGGAAGCATGATTGTTACCTCGCCACCAACACAACAGGGACTTGGTGCTCCTGGATGCGCAACACACATGAGTGCCTTCTTGCTGCACTACCTGCAACATGACCCTCGAATTGTGAGAATTAGAAATAATCCTGACTACTGGGTTGCCACACTGTTAGATCCCCGGTACAAAAGTAAATTTGCAGAAATTATTCCTGCCATAGAAAGGGATGCACGCATGCAGGAGTATCAGCAGAGACTGTTGCAGAATCTTACATGTGCTTTTCCACAAAATACCAGTGGTGCACGTAGTGAATCTCACAGTTCCAACTTGCCAACCGTGGGACCGTCAAGTGTTCAGCACTCAAACCGTAACAGAACCACAGTATCTGCTGGTAACATCAATTTTGCGGAATCATTTCACCACTTTTTTAGCCCATCCTTTGCAAGGCCACAGGAGACAAGAAGTCTGACACATAGTCAACGCCTAGAGACGATGGTACAGGAGTATCTCCAAGTAAACATTGAAGCCACGACTGTGTCACTGGACCCTTGCTCTTTTTGGGCTTCCAATCTGGATAAATGGCCGGAGCTAGCCACTTACGCCTTGGAGATCTTGTCATGCCCCGCAGCCAGCATTCTGTCTGAACGTGTGTTCAGCGCTGCTGGTGGTGTGCTGACAGATAAGCGCACGCGGCTCTCCACTGATAATGTAGACAGACTCACGTTCATAAAGATGAACAAATCATGGATCCGAAACGACTTTTCTACCCCTGTGTCATCCTGGGGAGAGTAAAAGCTTGATGATTGGTTAAAATCACCCTACCAACCGTTTTAAGCTTTCAAATTACTAATCATGTTTATCTGTATCTTGACTGGAAAATAATTTGGGCTTTGTAGCAGTGTGCAGCACTGATCCTATTAGGCCATCTATACTAAAGCTTCACCAGATTTAAAATTAAAAATAATTTTTAGCTGCATCTAGCCCGGAAAATAATTTTGGGGCTCTGAGATGCGCAAGGCACATAAGTGCCTTCTTGCTGCACTACCTGCAGCATGACCCTCATATTGTCAGAATTCGAAGTAATCATGACTACTGGGTTGCCACACTCTTAGATCCCCCAAACTTTTCGATCAACCTTTTCATTTTAATAAAGACCAAACAAATTGTCATTTTTGAAATTATAAGCATTAGCAGGTTGTTAGAAACTGAAATCAAACAGTTTTCAACTCAAAACTTTATTCTAGGTGATGTTACATTTTCACATAGGACCCCTTGTTCGAAAGGAGCTTCTGAACTCTCTCGTCCATTGAATTTGTCAGGTTTTGGATGGTTTCTGCTTCAATTGTTTTGCATGAGGACAGAATACCCTCCCAGAGCTGTTGCTTAGATGTGAACTGCCTCCCGCCATCATAGACACTCCTTTTAATGATGCTCCAAAGGTTCTGAATGGGGTAGAGGTCAGGGGAGCATGGGGGTCACACCATAAGTTTGTCCCCTTTTATGCCCATATCAGCCAGAGATGCAGATGTTTTATGTGCAGCATGAGATGGTGCATTATCATGCAGAAAAATGATCTTGCTGTGAAATACACGGTTCTTCTTCTTGAACCATGGCAGGAAGTGCTGTTTGAGAAAATCCACATACATTATGGAGTTCATCTTTAGCGCCTTCAGGGATCCTAAAGGGGCCGACAATCTCTCTCCCCATGATTCCAGCCCAAAACATTACTCCACCTCCTCCTTGTTGGCGCTGTAGCCGTGTTTGCGTGGGGTGTCCATCAACCAGCCATCCTCCACTCCATCCATCTGGACCATCGAGCGCTGCACGGCACTCATCCGTGAACAAAACAGTTTTGAAATCAGTCTTCATGTAATGTTTGGCCCACTGGAGCCGTTTCTGCTTGTGTGAAGTGGATAGAGGAGGTCGACAGGATGGCGCATGCACAGCTGCAAACCTCTGAAGGACCCTGCATCTTGTTGTTCGGGGGACGTTGGAGGCACAAGCAGCTTCAAAAACTTGTCTGCTGCTATGACAAGGCTTTTTTGCCGCTGCTCTTTCAACCTGACGTAATTGCCTGTAGGAAAGAGTCCTCAATTTGCCCTTATCAGCACGCACACGTGTGTACTGTGAATCAGCTACATACTTCTTGATTGCCAAGACACTTCATCCTGATCATCGCACAATGTTGATTGTAGTCATGCCTTGACCTAAACACTCCACAATTTGTTGCTTCTCAGCAGCCGACACATCCTTTTTCTTTCCCATTTTGGCAGAAAATGTAGGCTGCTTAATAATGTGAGAGAGCCTTCTTAAGTAGTCTTGCCTTTCATTGGACACACCTGCCAAACTAATTAGCACAGGTGTCTGCAATTGCTTACAGTGATATAAAGAGCCCTGACACACATCACCATCAATGAGTTTAACTGACAAACAAACAAATTCTTCCCTTATCACTCCTAAACACTTTTTGCATAATAATTTGGAACGCAGTGTACATGTGCCTTTCCACAAAACACCAGTGGTTCACGTAGTGAATGTAGTGCCGGCGTCCCTGCCCTCTGCTAGGCAGGGACGCTGTTCCCCTCACCGCTCTGCTCCGTGCCCGGCGTCCCTCTCCCGCTCTGCTGGCAGCGCGCGTTCCTTCCCGGCCATTGTGCTTAGGGCGCGCGCGCGCCCTCCCTCCCTCTTAAAGGGACCGCGCGCGCCGTCCTAAGGAGTCCCCGGCCAATGGCCGGAGGACTTTACCATATATAAGGCACCTCCTCCAAAATGGAGGTGCCCGAGCAATGTTGTTGCACCGTTCTACTCTGCTTCAGCCCTCAGGTCCCTTGCCAGTTACCTGCCAGTTACCTGCCAGATTCCTGCCAGCTTGCTGTCCTAATCCTGCCTGATTTCCTGTTACCTGCCTGCCTGCCTGAGGTCCGACGGTCTGCCTTACAACTCCGGTCAGTCTGTCTAAGGACCAACTTGCCCGCTCACCTGGGAGCGCACATCAGCTACCTGCCTGCTTGCCTGAGGTCCGACGGTCTGCCTTACAACTCCGGTCAGTCTGTCTATGGACCAGCTTGCCCGCTCACCTGGGAGCGCTTCTCCGCTACCTGCCTGCTTGCCTGCCCGGAGGCTCCGCTGTCACGTGCTGTGACCACCAGCTATTCCAGACTCTTGCCCGCTCACCTGGGAGCGCTTCTCCGCTACCTGCCTGCTTGCCAGCCCGGAGGCTCCGCTGTCACGTGCTGTGACCACCAGCTATTCCAGACTCTTGCCCGCTCACCTGGGAGCGCTTCTCCGCTACCTGCCTGCTTGCCTACCTGGAGGCTCCGCCGTCACGTGCTGTGACCACCTGCTATTCCAGAGACTCTCGCTTGCTCACCTGGGAGCACACATCCTCCATCTGCCTTGCTAGCCTACCTGGAGGTTCAGCCATCACAGGTCGTACCTACCCTTTACCTAGAGACTGCCCCGGTCACTTGCCGTGACCTCCAGCCCGTTCTTGCAGAGACTGCCCCGGTCACTTGCCGTGACCTCCAGCCCGTTCTTCCAGAGACTGCCCTGATCACTTGCCGTGACCTCCTGCCCGTACACCCAGAGACTGTCCCGGTCACCTGCTGTGACTGCCTGCCTGGTCGCCACCCGCTCCCTTACAAGGACCGCTCCCTTGTATAGTAGCCCAGAGGTTCCACCTCCCAGACCCGTTACAGTTTGCTCGGGCCATGGAACCCGGTGGCACCCAAGCTCCCTCGCTCTCGGACCTGTGTCATGAACTGTCCCGTCAGAGGTCCCAACAGGAGTCCATCCTGGGTCACCTGCGGAATGTCAATACTCGCCTGGACACTCTGACTGCTCCACCAACAACCTCCGCCAGTGCCATGTCTCGCAATCCGGCAGCTCCGCTGTCCACTAACACCATGATATCCTACCCCGGACCTCGGCTTTCTGCACCTCCTCGCTTCGGAGGCGACTCAGCCCAGGCTCGGGGCTTCATAAATCAGTGCACCCTGCACTTTGAACTATTGTCCCACCAGTTTAACTCCGACCGAGCCAAAATTGCATTCATCATGTCCCATCTCACCGGGGAGGCCCTGGCCTGGCTAAATCCTCTATGGGAGAGAGGAGACCCCCTGGTGTCCAACTTGCCTGCTTTTCTCACGGCTTTCCGGAAAGTCTTCGACGAACCCGGACGGAAGACCTCATCCGCATCATCGTTGCTACGCCTCCGTCAGGAAAGTCTCACCGTGGGCCAATATTCCATACGGTTCCGTACCCTTGCCTCGGAGCTGGCCTGGGATAACGACGCTCTGGTTTCCGTCTTCTGGGAGGGTCTGTCCGGCCGTATTAAAGATGAACTTGCCGGTCGGGACATTCCTACCACTCTCGATGACTTAATAACTCTTGCCACCCGGATTGACCTACGGTTCCAGGAGCGTGCCAGAGAGGTCACCCGTGAGAGGAGGTTACCACGTCTAGCTCCTACTTTTCAGAAACCCGTCACTCCTTCTGTCTCTAACCAGGTACACCCTCTTGAGCCTATGCAGGTCGACCAGACCAAGATGGTCAAGACCCGTCAGGACTTACGCCGTGCCGAGGGGACCTGCTTCTACTGTGGCAGTAAGGAGCACCGGATCCGTGCCTGCCCGGAGAGGTCGGGAAACGCCTGTGTCTAGGTTCGCTCAGAGAGGTCCACCTAGACAAGAATAAATCCTCTCCATCCCTGCTGTTGTCAGTTTCAATCGTCTACGGGGAGAACCATTATTTCGAACTAGCCCAACTGGACTCTGGAGCAGCCGGGAATCTTATTTCACAGTCCCTGGTAGAGAAATACCGCATCCCCACCAAACCTCTGGCTGTACCCTTGTCTGTTGCTGCCGTGGATGGGGGGCTCTTACCACGCCCCATCCAACTCATCACCGAATCCATTACTCTGCAGATGGGAATGCTGCATTCTGAAAGTATCTCCTTCCATGTTCTGCCTGGACTCTCTCACGCCCTCTTTCTAGGCCTACCTTGGCTCCAGAAACATGCACCCGTTCTTGACTGGCAGACCGGAGAAGTCCTTCGCTGGGGACAGGGCTGCCATAAGACCTGTCTGGTTCCCGTTCATCCCGTCCGTCCTTCTCCTACCCCAGCTAATCTACCTGGACTTCCGATTCCTTATTGGTCTTATGCTGATGTCTTTAATAAAAAGGAGGCAGAGACACTACCCCCTCATAGACCATACGACTGCCCTATCGACCTGTTACCTGGTACTTCTCCTCCCCGTGGGCGTATTTATCCATTATCCGCTGCTGAGACCCGGTCGATGTCCGAATATATTGAGGAGAATCTGGCCAGGGGATTCATCCGGAAATCTACCTCCCCGGCGGGAGCAGGCTTCTTTTTCGTCAAAAAGAAGGTCGGCTCTCTCCGTCCCTGTATAGACTATAGAGGCCTTAACCAGATCACGGTGAAGAATAAGTACCCCCTTCCGCTCATTCCGGAGTTATTTGATCGTCTGAGGGGGGCTAGAATCTTCACCAAACTGGACCTCCGTGGGGCGTACAACCTGGTTCGTATCCGTCAGGGGGATGAATGGAAGACGGCATTCAACACCCGGGACGGCCACTATGAATATCTGGTAATGCCCTTTGGCCTCTGTAACGCTCCTGCCGTCTTTCAAGAGTTGGTCAATGACATCTTCCGGGACCTTCTCTACTCCTGCGTAGTGGTGTACCTGGACGACATCTTGGTCTTCTCTCCGGATCTCCAGACTCACCGGAGGGATGTTCGTCAGGTCCTGCTCAGGCTCAGGCAGAACCATCTCTACGCTAAATATGAGAAGTGCCTCTTTGAGCAGACCTCGCTTCCGTTTCTGGGCTACATTATCTCTCAGACCGGCCTACAAATGGATCCTGAGAAACTGTCTGCCATCGAGAAATGGCCCCGACCAGAGGGGTTGAAGGCTATTCAACGGTTCCTGGGCTTCGCCAACTATTACCGCCTCTTCATCCCGCACTTCTCTTCCCGGACTGCCCCAATTTCCGCGCTCACCCGTAAGGGTACTAATCCCAAAGAGTGGCCGCCCGAAGCAGAGGAGGCCTTTCTTTCCCTAAAACAGGCCTTCTCTTCCGCCCCGGTGCTGCATCGCCCGGACGGCAACAAGCAGTTCTTCCTGGAAGTTGACGCCTCCTCCTCTGGAGCCGGAGCGGTACTTACTCAAAAATCATCTCCCGGGAGAATGGTAACTTGTGGCTTCTTCTCCAAACTCTTCTCCTCTTCTGAGCGCAACTATTCCATAGGAGACCGAGAGTTATTGGCCATCAAGCTGGCGTTGGAGGAGTGGCGTTACCTACTCGAGGGGGCTCTTCATCCGGTAATAATTTACACTGACCACAAGAACTTGGCTTACCTCCAGCATGCCCAGAGACTTAACCCGCGCCAAGCCCGGTGGTCCTTGTATTTTGCTCGCTTTGATTTTGTTCTTCATTTTCGCCCGGCTGACAAAAACGTCAAAGCAGACGCCTTGTCCCGATCCTTTCTGGTGTCCGATCTCGAGGAAGAACCTAAACATATCATCGATCCCGCCAGAGTAATGCAGGTGGCTCCCGTGAGTCTAAATCGTCTCCCTCCCGGTAAGACGTTTGTTTCAGTACCAGATCGGGAGAAGATTCTACACTGGGGCCATTCGTCTAAACTAGCTGGCCACGCCGGTCAGAAAAAGACCCTCCAGCTTATTGCCCGGCACTATTGGTGGCCTACCCTGCACAAGGACATAATAGACTTTGTTTCTGCCTGTGTGTCCTGCGCCCGCAACAAAGTCCCGAGACATCTGCCAGCCGGACGCCTCCTTCTGCTTCCTGTACCTGCTGCCCCCTGGCAGCATATAGCAATGGACTTTATAACTGATCTCCCCGTCTCTGCCGGTTGTACGGTCATTTGGGTGGTCGCTGACCGCTTTTCCAAGATGGCTCACTTTATTCCCCTGCCAGGCCTTCCGTCTGCACCCGAGCTGGCTAAAGACTTTATCCGCCACATCTTCCGTCTTCATGGCCTGCCCCTCCACATCGTGTCGGATCGTGGGGTACAGTTCACCTCATGTTTCTGGAGAGCCACTTGTAAACTACTAGACGTCACCCTGGACTTCTCTTCCGCTTACCACCCACAGTCCAATGGTCAAGTGGAGCGGATCAATCAGAACCTGACCAGTTACCTCCGGCACTTCGTTAATGCCCACCATTCTGACTGGGTGGATCTCCTACCATGGGCCGAGTTCTCTTATAATAATCACGAGAGCGAATCCTCCTCCAAATCCCCATTTTTTGTAGTCTTTGGTCAGCATCCTCGGATTCCTTTTCCTGTCTCCACCTCTGTGGACAACCCGGCTGCGGAATCTCTCGTTAGCAAATTTTCCTCCATATGGGAGAGTACCCGGTCCGCACTCCTTCTGTCATCCGAGCGTATGAAAAGACACGCTGACAAAAAACGCCTGGATCCTCCACAATTTCGTCCAGGAGATAAAGTCTGGCTCTCATCTAAATATGTTCGACTCAAGATACCTTCTTACAAGTTAGGACCTCGGTTCATCGGTCCTCTGGAGGTCATCAGTCAGATCAACCCGGTGGCCTATAAATTGAAACTCCCGGCCAACTTACGGATCCCTAACTCCTTCCATGTATCTCTCCTCAAACCCGTGGTGCTTAACTCTTTTTCCAAGTCTACAGGTACGCCTCCTGCTCCGGTTTCTGCTGAGGACGAGTTTGAGGTAGAGAACATTCTTGCCACCAAAAGGGTAAGAGGAAAGACCTTTTTTCTGGTAGATTGGAAGGGGTTTGGTCCTGAGGAGAGAACGTGGGAGCCCCGGGAGAACATCCATGCCCCTCTCATCCTAGCTAAATTTCTATCTGGCCTAAAAAAGGGGGGGCCTAAAGGGGGGGGGGTACTGTAGTGCCGGCGTCCCTGCCCTCTGCTAGGCAGGGACGCTGTTCCCCTCACCGCTCTGCTCCGTGCCCGGCGTCCCTCTCCCGCTCTGCTGGCAGCGCGCGCTCCTTCCCGGCCACAGTGCTTAGGGCGCGCGCGCGCGCCCTCCCTCCCTCTTAAAGGGGCCGCGCGCGCCGTCCTAAGGAGTCCCCGGCCAATGGCCGGAGGACTTTACCATATATAAGGCACTTCCTCCAAAATGGAGGTGCCCGAGCAATGTTGTTGCACCGTTCTACTCTGCTTCAGCCCTCAGGTCCCTTGCCAGTTACCTGCCAGTTACCTGCCAGATTCCTGCCAGCTTGCTGTCCTAATCCTGCCTGATTTCCTGTTACCTGCCTACCTGCCTGAGGTCCGACGGTCTGCCTTACAACTCCGGTCAGTCTGTCTAAGGACCAACTTGCCCGCTCACCTGGGAGCGCACATCAGCTACCTGCCTGCTTGCCTGAGGTCCGACGGTCTGCCTTACAACTCCGGTCAGTCTGTCTATGGACCAGCTTGCCCGCTCACCTGGGAGCGCTTCTCCGCTACCTGCCTGCTTGCCTGCCCGGAGGCTCCGCTGTCACGTGCTGTGACCACCAGCTATTCCAGACTCTTGCCCGCTCACCTGGGAGCGTTTCTCCGCTACCTGCCTGCTTGCCAGCCCGGAGGCTCCGCTGTCACGTGCTGTGACCACCAGCTATTCCAGACTCTTGCCCGCTCACCTGGGAGCGCTTCTCCGCTACTTGCCTGCTTGCCAGCCCGGAGGCTCCGCTGTCACGTGCTGTGACCACCAGCTATTCCAGACTCTTGCCCGCTCACCTGGGAGCGCTTCTCCGCTACTTGCCTGCTTGCCAGCCCGGAGGCTCCGCTGTCACGTGCTGTGACCACCAGCTATTCCAGACTCTTGCCCGCTCACCTGGGAGCGCTTCTCCGCTACCTGCCTGCTTGCCTACCTGGAGGCTCCGCCGTCACGTGCTGTGACCACCTGCTATTCCAGAGACTCTCGCTTGCTCACCTGGGAGCACACATCCTCCATCTGCCTTGCTAGCCTACCTGGAGGTTCAGCCATCACAGGTCGTACCTACCCTTTACCTAGAGACTGCCCCGGTCACTTGCCGTGACCTCCAGCCCGTTCTTCCAGAGACTGCCCCGGTCACTTGCCGTGACCTCCAGCCCGTTCTTCCAGAGACTGCCCTGATCACTTGCCGTGACCTCCTGCCCGTACACCCAGAGACTGTCCCGGTCACCTGCTGTGACTGCCTGCCTGGTCGCCACCCGCTCCCTTACAAGGACCGCTCCCTTGTATAGTAGCCCAGAGGTTCCGCCTCCCAGACCCGTTACAGTGAATCTTACAGTTCTAACTTGCCAACCGTGGTCTGTATGGAGTTGTTCAATAAAGGGCCCAAAATTAAGATAACATAGATGGGAGAGGTCTCTATGAATAGGAATTCCTAAGTATTTAATACCCTGTGAGGGCCAGGCAAAGGGAAAGTTGGACTGGATGGAATCCTATATGGATTTGGGGAGGGAGACATCGAGGGCCTCAGACTTCGCTGCATTGATTTTAAAATTTTACCATGTAACAAAGTGATCTATTTCAGCCATAACAGCATGGATGGATATATGTGATTGAGTGATATATACTAGGACATCATCAGCAAATAGAGAGCACTTGTACTCGGTGCCTCCCACCTCAATCCACCTAATATTGGGGTTATGGCGAATTGATGAGAGCACGTGCTCCGTCACTAGGATGTATAAGAGAGGGGACAGAGGACATCACTGCCTTGTCCCATTGGTGATTGTGAAAGGTGATGAAAATGTTCTGACGCACCCCCTGGGCCTTGGGACACCCGGAGCCGGACCCTTTTTGGTGGATGCTGGTGGTTGTAGTCTTCGTGGCGGCGACCCGGTTCCGTGGCTCAGGGCGGTCAAACCAGTGGCGGAACTATTTATGTGGTTTTGATGTTTAAATGTCCGACTACGCCACCCGTGGATTGCGGTCAGAGTGAACCGCCGCTACAGGGCAGACCGCTGAGGCTGGTGTTGTGGGTGCAGCAGAGCGTAGCATAACTCCCCACGGGAGGAGTATAGCCTCAGGGCAGTGTATGCGGAGGATGGGGGTGATGGTGCAGGGCAGCAGCAGTAACGACACGGAGTCAGTGATGCAGTTCAGGGCCTTTACTCACAGTTCTTATTATCCAGACCACGTCTGCAGGTAACGGCTGCCCACGTCGTACTGTGCTCACCAGGTGAGGGGCTCAGACAACTCCCAGATAACTTTGGAGCACTTCACAGGACCCCCTTTGTGTGTCCTTTGTCTGGCCTTTCTTACCAACACTTCTGTCCGGCTGCCTCGGGCCTCCTCTTGGTAAACTTGGCGCCAGTTTCCCTGACCCTATGTGGTGCCTTCCTAGCGGGTGCAGCGAGGGGCTGCGCCACATAAAATGTCAGAGCCTCCGGTTTCTAGCTGAGGGTCGTTTCCTGCCTCCACTAGTTCGGGGACCGGTCTCCCCCTTTGGCCTGACCCCTCCACGCAGGTGGATTCGGGCGTGCGGTGGCGACTCGCCCGTCCGCACCCCTGGGATCCCTTCATTCCTCGTTCCTGGAGCCTTCTCCGCTCCTCTTCCTTCCTTCTCCCTCTTCCAGGCCTGGGCCTCTGTTACTAGGCCCGCCTCCGGAGCAGAGCTCATGCAGAGCCCCTGCTCCCTGCCACTTCTGCTCAGACTTCTCTGCATTGAACTAAGATGGTGCCCACCTTTTATACTCCCTTCTCAATGCACCCAGGAACTGCTTCCTCCCTGCTCCTGCACTACAGGGTTCCCCTTCCTCAGTGTTCCCTCCCCCCACTCCAGCCAGGGACAGGGACTGTCGTGCCCATCTCAGGGGCATATTGGTCGCCCTGCCCCACGGCAATGTGGTGTAATGCATGCAGGTGTCGGGTCCTGATCCACACTCCATCCTTACCTGAGAGTGAGATATCACACCTCTGGGTGAGGTGCAATAGCTCTGTAGCAACCGAGCCCTCAGGGTGCTACAGTTCCATTTATCTTCAGCCTAGGTGACGTATTGCGATACAGGGCCGTGATTTTGGCTATAAAAGGGTCCCCTAGACCCCTACCCCAAGCTTTTTAAGAGAATCATATATGGCGTGCCAGGAGACTCTATGGAATGCTTTCTCAGCATCCAACGAGAGTATCTAATTACAAATTTTTAACTGCATCTAGCCCAGGAAATACTTTGTGCCTAGTAGCAGTGTCTGCTAGTCAGCGGATTATCCCGGCTGTTAAGCAAGCTGCACCACCTGTAGTTTAGACACTTAATTTTTTCAAAGGAAATGCTTCGGGACCATGGGATACTTAGTGAAGAGCATCAGGAGGCACCCCAAGGCATAGGGGCTGGGACTGGCAGTAGGATGCCTTGCGGTGGACAGCCGAGCTCGATCCTTATAAAAGCTTTTTAACTGCAGCAGCTTTAGTGGACGCTACTGGAGCTGGAATTACCGCGGCTGCTGGCATGAGACTTGCCCTCCAATAGATCCTTGTAAATGGATTTAAAGTGTATTCATTCAAATTAGAGAGACAATTTAAATTAAAAAGCTTAGAGCTGCCTCCACCACAGGGGGGCTCGCTCGACCCACCAGCAGACAGGCACCAGTATTGGGAGAGGGGGGCTGGCCGTCAGGGTTCACCGCGGCTCTGGCACAAACCCGGCGACACGGAGGTGGCACGGGCAGGAGCGGACTGGCCGTGTCGGCTTCTCACTTTTTGGATTTTAGAAGGGCATGACATGCCTATATCTGTGTCTCCCCCTCCTTTTACTCCTCCACCTCTTTTATTTTCGAATGACTATATGTACTTGTCACTTTTCCATGTGTTAGTTATGTCTTCTGAGCAGTTTGTCAGCTTTTGGACACCTTTGAAGGTGTTTTCTATGTGTTTCTATGTGTTTTTGTTTGCCTGCCATTGGTTTTAACGGTGTTCGAAGGTGTTCGACGAACCGAACCGAACTCGAACACTACGGGGGTGGCTCAACACTACTGCCAACACATAGGAACTCCTACACACCGGAACACGCCCACACAGGAACACACAGGCTTTTTATATCTTGCAGCACACTCACAGATAGGACCTTAACTGATGTCAGAGTCATGTGTCCACACACTCTGTGTGCATAAGGACCTGTGTGATGTCACAGTCATGTGACCAGTCCGTTAAAGTCCGTTAAAGGGGAAGTACACGGTCATTCAAAAACACACCGAAACATTAAAGGGATGTCTGCTACACCACAATATATATATGCCTTTTTGTCATTCTAGTAGTAGGGCCATAATTAAGACATGATTTGTTGAAACGCGTAGGTCTGTAAGGTATGATAGTTGCACATTTGCTGTATTCTTTGTGGAGCAGTGTTTTATATGGCTAATAAAAGCTAAGTTTTAATATTTTTTCTACTAAACAAACCTTTACGCTGGATCATTTGCACTTTTCCCTTGTCTGGCTACACTTACGTTTCACCCTGGTACCACTTATCTGCATCTCCAGAAGTTTCCCATTTCTCTATTATACTCTTCAAATTACATTTTGAGACTTTCTCCTCCTGTTGTTGCACATATTTTTTTTCCCTTCATCTGCACAGGTATCATTAATCTATCAACTATAATGGCCGTACCAGGTCCTGCAGGTCCTGTATCCCTTACACATGACGTGGGCAGTGCACGGCATGCCGCTAGTTTTTATTCTGAGTGCTCTTATATACGGTGGTAGTTTTACACAATGCTGAGCCTGTGATCTGCAGAGTGAAATGTCTGACTGCTAGAACAGAAGTATACGGCAGATTCTACAGCATGGATACTTAAAGGACGTCCTGGGGGAATATACCTTCCTCCAACACTCGTCCAGTCCCTGCCTCACACTAGAGACATTTATAATAACTCCAGGACTATGGAGCTGGTCATAATTAGTGTTGAGCCACCCCCGTAGTGTTCGAGTTCGGTTCGGTTCGTCGAACACCCGTGTGTTCGCCGAACTGTTCGTCGAACTGTTCGTCGAACACCTTCGAACACCGTTAAAACCAATGGCAGGCAAACAAAAACACATAGAAACACATAGAAAACACCTTCAAAGGTGTCCAAAAGCTGACAAACTGCTCAGAAGACACAACTAACACATGGAAAAGTGACAAGTACATATAGTCATGCGAAAAGAAAAGAGGTGGAGGAGTAAAAGGAGGGGGAGACACAGATATAGGCATGTCATGCCCTTCTAAAATCCAAAAAGTGAGAAGCCGACACGTTCAGTCCGCTCCTGCCCGTGCCACCTCCGTGTCGCCGGGTTTGTGCCAGAGCCGCGGTGAACCCTGACGGCCAGCCCCCCTCTCCCAATACTGGTGCCTGTCCGCTGGTGGGTCGAGCGAGCCCCCCTGTGGTGGAGGCAGCTCTAAGCTTTTTAATTTAAATTGTCTCTCTAATTTGAATAAATACACTTTAAATCCATTTACAAGGATCTATTGGAGGGCAAGTCTCATGCCAGCAGCCGCGTAATTCCAGCTCCAGTAGCGTCCACTAAAGCTGCTGCAGTTAAAAAGCTTTTATAAGGATCGAGCTCGGCTGTCCACCGCAAGGCATCCTACTGCCAGTCCCAGCCCCTATGCCTTGGGGTGCCTCCTGATGCTCTTCACTGAGTATCCCGTGGTCCCGAAGCATTTCCTTTGAAAAAATGAAGTGTCCAAACTACAGGTGGTGTAGCTTGCTTAACAGCCGGGATAATCCGCTGACTAGCAGACCCTGCTACTAGGCACAAAGTATTTCCTGGACTAGATGCAGTTAAAAATTTGTAATTAGATACTCTCGTTGGATGCTGAGAAAGCATTCCATAGAGTCTCCTGGCACGCCATATATGATTCTCTTAAAAAGCTTGGGGTAGGGGTCTAGGGGACCCTTTTATAGCCAAAATCACGGCCCTGTATCGCAATACGTCACCTAGGCTGAAGATAAATGGAACTGTAGCACCCTGAGGGCTCGGTTGCTACAGAGGTATTGCACCTCACCCAGAGGTGTGATATCTCACTCTCAGGTAAGGATGTAGTGTGGATCAGGACCCGACACCTGCATGCATTACACCACATTGCCGTGGGGCAGGGCGACCAATATGCCCCTGAGATGGGCACGACAGTCCCTGTCCCTGGCTGGAGTGGGGGGAGGGAACACTGAGGAAGGGGAACCCTGTAGTGCAGGAGCAGGGAGGAAGCAGTTCCTGGGTGCATTGAGAAGGGAGTATAAAAGGTGGGCACCATCTTAGTTCAGTGGAGAGAAGTCTGAGCAGAAGTGGCAGGGAGCAGGGGCTCTGCATGAGCTCTGCTCCGGAGGCGGGCCTAGTAACAGAGACCCAGGCCTGGAAGAGGGAGAAGGAAGGAAGAGGAGCGGAGAAGGCTCCAGGAACGAGGAACGAAGGGATCTCAGGGGTGCGGACGGGCGAGTCGCCACCGCACGCCCGAATCCACCTGCGTGGAGGGGTCAGGCCAAAGGGGGAGACCGGTCCCCGAAACTAGTGGAGGCAGGAAACGACCCTCAGCTAGAAACAGGAGGCTGTGACATTTTATGTGGCGCAGCCCCTCTCTACACCCGCTAGGAAGGCACCACATAGGGTCAGGGAAACTGGCGCCAAGTTTACCAAGAGGAGGCCCGAGGCAGCCGGACAGAAGGGTTGGTAAGAAAGGCCAGACAAAGGACACACAAAGGGGGTCCTGTGAAGCACTCCAAAGTTATCTGGGAGTTGTCTGAGCCCCTCACCTGGTGAGCACAGTACGACGTGGGCAGCCGTTACCTGCAGACGTGGTCTGGATAATAAGAACTGTGAGTAAAGGCCCTGGACTGCATCACTGACTCCGTGTCATTACTGCTGCTGCCCTGCACCATCACCCCCATCCTCCGCATACACTGCCCTGAGGCTATACTCCTCCCGTGGGGAGTTATGCTACGCTCTGCTGCACCCACAACACCAGCCTCAGCGGTCTGCCCTGGAGCGGCGGTTCACTCTTACCGCAATCCACGGGTGGCGTAGTCGGACATTTAAACATCAAAACCACATAAATAGTTCCGCCACTGGTTTGACCGCCCTGAGCCACGGAACCGGGTTGCCGCCACGGAGACTACAACCACCAGCATCCACCAAAAAGGGTCCGGCTCCGGGTGTCCCAAGGCCCAGGGGGCGCGTCAGAACATTTTCATCACCTTTCACAATCACCAATGGGACAAGGCAGGGATGTCCTCTGTCCCCTCTCTTATACATCCTAGTGACGGAGCACCTGCTCTCATCAATTCGCCATAACCCCAATATTAGGTGGATTGAGGTGGGAGGCACCGAGTACAAGTGCTCTCTATTTGCTGATGATGTCCTAGTATATATCACTCAATCACATATATCCATCCATGCTGTTATGGCTGAAATAGATCACTTTGTTACATGGTCAAATTTTAAAATCAATGCAGCGAAGTCTGGGGCCCTCGATGTCTCCCTCCCCAAATCCATATAGGATTCCATCCAGTCCAACTTTCCCTTTGCCTGGCCCTCACAGGGTATCAAATACTTAGGAATTCCTATTCATAGAGACCTCTCCCATCTATGTTATCTTAATTTTGGGCCCTTTATTGAACAACTTCATACAGACCACGGTTGGCAAGTTAGAACTGTAAGATTCACTAGGTGAACCACTGGTGTTTTGTGGAAAAGCACATGTACACTGTGTTCCAAATTATTATGCAAAAAGTGTTTAGGAGTGATAAGGGAAGAATTTGTTTGTTTGTCAGTTAAACTCATTGATGGTGATGTGTGTCAGGGCTCTTTATATCACTGTAAGCAAATACAGACACCTGTGCTAATTAGTTTGGCAGGTGTGTCCAATGAAAGGCAAGACTACTTAAGAAGGCTGTCTCACATTATTAAGCAGCCTACATTTTCTGCCAAAATGGGAAAGAAAAAGGATGTGTCGGCTGCTGAGAAGCAACAAATTGTGGAGTGTTTAGGTCAAGGCATGACTACAATCAACATTGTGCGATGATCAGGATGAAGTGTCTTGGCAATCAAGAAGTATGTAGCTGATTCACAGTACACACGTGTGCGTGCTGATAAGGGCAAATTGAGGACTCTTTCCTACAGGCAATTACGTCAGGTTGAAAGAGCAGCGGCAAAAAAGCCTTGTCATAGCAGCAGACAAGTTTTTGAAGCTGCTTGTGCCTCCAACGTCCCGCGAACAACAAGATGCAGGGTCCTTCAGAGGTTTGCAGCAGTGCATACGCCATCCTGTCGACCTCCTCTATCCACTTCACACAAGCAGAAACGGCTCCAGTGGGCCAAACATTACATGAAGACTGATTTCAAAACTGTTTTGTTCACGGATGAGTGCCGTGCAGCGCTCGATGGTCCAGATGGATGGAGTGGAGGATGGCTGGTTGATGGACACCCCACGCAAACACGGCTACAGCGCCAACAAGGAGGAGGTGGAGTAATGTTTTGGGCTGGAATCATGGGGAGAGAGATTGTCGGCCCCTTTAGGATCCCTGAAGGCGCTAAAGATGAACTCCATAATGTATGTGGATTTTCTCAAACAGCACTTCCTGCCATGGTTCAAGAAGAAGAACCGTGTATTTCACAGCAAGATCATTTTTCTGCATGATAATGCACCATCTCATGCTGCACATAAAACATCTGCATCTCTGGCTGATATGGGCAGAAAAGGGGACAAACTTATGGTGTGACCCCCATGCTCCCCTGACCTCTACCCCATTCAGAACCTTTGGAGCATCATTAAAAGGAGTGTCTATGATGGCGGGAGGCAGTTCACATCTAAGCAACAGCTCTGGGAGGGTATTCTGTCCTCATGCAAAACAATTGAAGCAGAAACCATCCAAAACCTGACAAATTCAATGGACGAGAGAGTTCAGAAGCTCCTATCGAACAAGGGGTCCTATGTGAAAATGTAACATCACCTAGAATAAAGTTTTGAGTTGAAAACTGTTTGATTTCAGTTTCTAACAACCTGCTAATGCTTATAATTTCAAAAATGAAAAGACCATTTTTTTGGTCTTTATTAAAATGAAAAGGTTGATCGAAAAGTTTGGGGGATCTAAGAGTGTGGCAACCCAGTAGTCATGATTACTTCGAATTCTGACAATATGAGGGTCATGCTGCAGGTAGTGTAGCAAGAAGGCACTTATGTGTCTTGCGCATCTCGGAGCCCCAAAATTATTTTCCGGGCTAGATGCAGCTAAAAATTATTATTAATTTTAAATCTGGTGAAGCTTTAGTATAGATGGCCTAATAGGATCAGTGCTGCACACTGCTACAAAGCCCAAATTATTTTCCAGTCAAGATACAGATAAACATGATTAGTAATTTTAAATCTGGTGGAGCTTATTATAGATGGCCTAATAGAATCAGTGCTGCACACTGCTACAAAGCCCAAATTATTTTCCAGCCAAGATACAGATAAACATGATTAGTAATTTGAAAGCTTAAAACGGTTGGTAGGGTGATTTTAACCAATCATCAAGCTTTTACTCTCCCCAGGATGACACAGGGGTAGAAAAGTCGTTTCGGATCCATGATTTGTTCATCTTTATAAACGTGAGTCTGTCTACATTATCAGTGGAGAGCCGCGTGCGCTTATCTGTCAGCACACCACCAGCAGCGCTGAACACACGTTCAGACAGAACGCTGGCTGCGGGGCATGACAAGATCTCCAAGGCGTAAGTGGCTAGCTCCGGCCATTTATCCAGATTGGAAGCCCAAAAAGAGCAAGGGTCCAGTGACACAGTCGTGGCTTCAATGTTTACTTGGAGATACTCCTGTACCATCGTCTCTGGGCGTTGACTATGTGTCAGACTTCTTGTCTCCTGTGGCCTTGCAAAGGATGGGCTAAAAAAGTGGTGAAATGATTCCGCAAAATTGATGTTACCAGCAGATACTGTGGTTCTGTTACGGTTTGAGTGCTGAACACTTGACGGTCCCACGGTTGGCAAGTTGGAACTGTGAGATTCACTACGTGCACCACTGGTATTTTGTGGAAAAGCACATGTAAGATTCTGCAACAGTCTCTGCTGATACTCCTGCATGCGTGCATCCCTTTCTATGGCAGGAATAATTTCTGCAAATTTACTTTTGTACCGAGGATCTAACAGTGTGGCAACCCAGTAGTCAGGATTATTTCTAATTCTCACAATTCGAGGGTCATGTTGCAGGTAATGCAGCAAGAAGGCACTCATGTGTGTTGCGCATCCAGGAGCACCAAGTCCCTGTTGTGTTGATGGCGAGGTAACAATCATGCTTCCTTCCTCTGTCCTCTCCCCCCAACCTCGCACAACAGAAATGTGATCAAGGTCTCCCTCATCTGATGAGTCTTCCATCAGTTCGTCCTCCACTTCTTCCTGGGCTCCTGCACCTTCCTCACTAGTTTGGCTGCTACCATGCGCCCTGGTAAAACCATCTCCCCCACCCTCACATGCCTGCCGCCTTGGTGCTGCCGACCGTCTGGACCTTGCAGATGTTAGCCCTTCCGCATACAACTCCTCCTCCTCTACTTCCTCCACCTCCTCTTGTGCCACCACCTGACTCCGAATTCTGTTTAACATGTGCTCCAGCATGTAAATCACCGGAATAATCATGCTGATAATGGCATCGTCAGCACTAAACATCTTCGTCACCATTTCAAAACTGTGCAGAAGGGTGCATATGTCCCTGATCTGAGACCACTCCTCCAGCGTGATTTGCCCCACCTCTGGATCTCGTTGGCCCAGGCTATACGTCAGAACGTATTGCACCAGGGCTTGTCGGTGCTGCCACAGTCGCTGCAACATGTGCAGAGTTGAATTCCACCGGGTAGGCACATCGCATTTTAGCCGGTGAAGTGGCAGGCCCAACGACTTCTGTAGAGATGTAAGTCGCTGAGGTGCGGGATGCGAACGGCGAAAGTGAGCACACAGCGACCGTGCCCTCTGCAGAAGGCCATCTAGTCTGGGATAGTGGGCTAAAAATTGCTGGACAACCAGGTTCAACACGTGAGCCATACAAGGCACGTGTGTGACATTGCCCCGGCGAAGGGCCGCACCCAGGTTTGCAGCATTGTCGCACACGGCCTTCCCTGGTTTCAGGTCCAGTGGAGACAACCATTCATGAAATTGGTTCTCCAGAGCTGACCACAACTCCTCAGCTGTGTGACTCACATTTCCCAGACATTTCAATGTAAAAACCGCCTGATGACGTTGAGCCCTACTGCCAGCATAGTAAGGAGGTGTGCAGGATCCCTTCTGCGCAGTTAGAAAGATTGTGGCATGACCAGACAGGCTTTGGGTGCAGGTGGAAGACCGAGAGGAGGTTGAGGAGGCAGAAGCAGTGGAGGAACTTTGACATAAAGAGGATTGACGCACAACTCGTGGGGACGGCAAGACTTGGACAGCAGCCCCTTGTCCTGCTGTCACCATAGTTACCCAGTGCCCAGTCAGCGACATGTAACGCCCCTGTCCATGCCTACTCGTCCAAGTGTCTGTGGTGAAATGCACCCTGTCACACACAGAGTTTCTCAAAGAAGCGGTGATGTTGTGTGCGACATGCTGGTGGAGCGCAGGCACACCTTTCTTTGAGAAGTAGTGCCGACTGGGCATCTGGTACTGGGGCACTGCGACGGACATAAGGTCTCAAAAATCCTCTGTGTCCACCAGGCGGAAAGGCAGCATTTCTGTAGCCAAGAACTTGCAGATGGTGAAATTCAACCGCTTAGCTTTCTCATGGCTAGGAGGAAATGGTCTTTTACTTGTCCACATCTGAGGGACCGAGGGCTGGCTATTGTGCTTAGACGGGGTTGATAAGGGTGTCCCCGGCAAACTGCCGGTCTGTGAGGAGGATGCAGGCGGACATGTTAGGTTGCCTTGATCCAAAGGTGGTGCTATCGATGTCGGACAGCGCTCAACACCAGCTGGTGTTACCACCTCCAAAGAAAATGATGACCTGCCAATCACGCTGGCTGTTGCGGGTAAAGAGGTGGCAGGTCTGCGCCCCAAAACAGGTGTGACTGCTGTCCCCCCAGTCACAGAGGATGAAGAGGCCGCGGATGCACAAGATATGGCAGACGGCGGTTGGCCCGGCCGGCTAGGCCGCATTGTAGCACACTGAGCTTCCCACTGCAACTTATGCTTCATGTCCATGTGCCCGTTCATGCATGAAGTACTCAAACTATGTATTTTTTGGCCTCTACTTAGCTTTTGCTCACAAATGTTACAGATAACACGAGTTGGGTCATCTTTATCGATCTGAAAAAATGCCCAGGCTATGCAAGGCTTAGCACCCATGCGACCTGAAGAGCCACCACGACTTGTGGTGAGAGGCAGAGTTGTGTTTGAGGATGCAGTTGTTGACGTGCTTCCAGTACTACGTCTCTGTCCAGGAAGGCGCAACCTGACCTCGTCGTCACTAGCATCTTCCTCCACCTCCTCTGCTGACCTCATCTCTTGGCTGACTGTGGGTTGACAGTAAGTGGGATCTCCAACCTCATCATCATCACCCTGTGCGTTATCACACCCGTCGTCCTCAGAGCCAACCTGTTCCTGCCCTGACAAAAAACTAAAGTTGTCGCTCCAATCAGGTATTTGAGTCTTATCATTGTCTTCCTCATTGTCTCCACCAACAGGAGTTACAGTTTGGGAATGAGGGTCTACATTATGGTCAGAACCTTCTGCGTCTGGTCCTGGATCCGACTCATAAAGATTCTGGGCATCAGTGCAGATCATTTCCTCGTCTGGATTCACAGAAGCGCTGGAGTCGACCTCTGATTCCCAGGCTATAGTATGAGTAAACAGCTCTGCAGACTCAACCATCTGTTCTACCTCATACTCAGACGGGCAGCTGGAGATTTGGGAGCTGTGAGGAAGCAAGTGCGATTGGGGTGACACCTTTGAGGACTGGAGTATTTGTGATGTTGAAGTTGATGTGGAGGAGAGCCCACTTAAAGGAGCACTTGATATCCGTTGAAGCACCTGCTGTTTTTGTGCCTCATCTGGAATTTGTAGCGATTGGCGTGGCCGTAAGAAAGGGATCTTATCACATTGTCCGCTAAAAGAAGTAGACATTTTAGTTTGGCTGGAAGATGGTCTTTCTTCTGCAGATGTTACTGTTGCTTTAACACCTACCCCACGGACACAACATTTTTTCCCCTTCCCAACACGCCTATTCCCCTTTCCACCAGCAGCAGGCCTTTTTCCACTCATTTTGGTGGTTAACTAATTAACAACTCTGGAGTTGTTTGCACAAAAAAACAATGGATGGGAACCGAGCAGAGCTGAGTGGCCAAACTGTGGTATTAGGCCAAAACTATTGGCTGGGTTAGATGCAGAAAAAAATTATATTCAATTTGCAACCTGATGGAGGTCAGTATAGATGGACTAATAGAGAAAGTCCCACACACTGCTAGAAGGCCAAATATTTTTTCAGAGCTAGATGCAGATAAAAATTATTTTTAATTTGCAACCTGATGGAGGTCAGTATAGATGGACTAATAGAGAAAGTCCCACACACTGCTAGAAGGCCAAATATTTTTTCAGAGCTAGATGCAGATAAAAATTATTTTTAATTTGCAACCTGATGGAGGTCAGTATAGATGGACTAATAGAGAAAGTCCCACACACTGCTAGAAGGCCAAATATTTTTTCAGAGGTAGATGCAGAAAAAAATATATTCAGTTTGCAACCTGATGGAGGTCTGTATAGATGGATTAATAGAACAAGTCCCACACACAGCTAGAAGCCCAATATTTTTTCAGAGGTAGATGCAGAAAAAAATATATTCAGTTTGCAACCTGATGGAGGTCAGTATAGATGGACTAATACAACAAGTCCCACACACAGCTAGAAGCCCAATATTTTTTCAGAGGTAGATGCAGAAAAAAATATATTCAGTTTGCAACCTGATGGAGGTCAGTATAGATGGACTAATACAACAAGTCCCACACACAGCTAGAAGCCCAATATTTTTTCAGAGGTAGATGCAGAAAAAAATATATTCAGTTTGCAACCTGATGGAGGTCTGTATAGATGGATTAATAGAACAAGTCCCACACACAGCTAGAAGCCCAATATTTTTTCAGAGGTAGATGCAGAAAAAAATATATTCAGTTTGCAACCTGATGGAGGTCAGTATAGATGGACTAATACAACAAGTCCCACACACAGCTAGAAGCCCAATATTTTTTCAGAGGTAGATGCAGAAAAAAATATATTCAGTTTGCAACCTGATGGAGGTCTGTATAGATGGATTAATAGAACAAGTCCCACAGACAGCTAGAAGCCCAATATTTTTCAGAGGTAGATGCAGAAAAAAATATATTCAGTTTGCAACCTGATGGAGGTCAGTATAGATGGACTAATACAACAAGTCCCACACACAGCTAGAAGCCCAATATTTTTTCAGAGGTAGATGCAGAAAAAAATATATTCAGTTTGCAACCTGATGGAGGTCTGTATAGATGGATTAATAGAACAAGTCCCACACACAGCTAGAAGCCCAATATTTTTTCAGAGGTAGATGCAGAAAAAAATATATTCAGTTTGCAACCTGATGGAGGTCAGTATAGATGGACTAATACAACAAGTCCCACACACAGCTAGAAGCCCAATATTTTTTCAGAGGTAGATGCAGAAAAAAATATATTCAGTTTGCAACCTGATGGAGGTCAGTATAGATGGACTAATACAACAAGTCCCACACACAGCTAGAAGCCCAATATTTTTTCAGAGGTAGATGCAGAAAAAAATATATTCAGTTTGCAACCTGATGGAGGTCAGTATAGATGGACTAATACAACAAGTCCCACACACAGCTAGAAGCCCAATATTTTTTCAGAGGTAGATGCAGAAAAAAATATATTCAGTTTGCAACCTGATGGAGGTCTGTATAGATGGACTAATACAACAAGTCCCACACACAGCTAGAAGCCCAATATTTTTTCAGAGGTAGATGCAGAAAAAAATATATTCAGTTTGCAACCTGATGGAGGTCTGTATAGATGGACTAATACAACAAGTCCCACACACAGCTAGAAGCCCAATATTTTTTCAGAGGTAGATGCAGAAAAAAATATATTCAGTTTGCAACCTGATGGAGGTCTGTATAGATGGATTAATACAACAAGTCCCACACACAGCTAGAAGCCCAATATTTTTTCAGAGGTAGATGCAGAAAAAAATATATTCAGTTTGCAACCTGATGGAGGTCAGTATAGATGGACTAATACAACAAGTCCCACACACAGCTAGAAGCCCAATATTTTTTCAGAGGTAGATGCAGAAAAAAATATATTCAGTTTGCAACCTGATGGAGGTCTGTATAGATGGACTAATACAACAAGTCCCACACACAGCTAGAAGCCCAATATTTTTTCAGAGGTAGATGCAGAAAAAAATATATTCAGTTTGCAACCTGATGGAGGTCAGTATAGATGGGCTAATACAACAAGTCCCACACACAGCTAGAAGCCCAATATTTTTTCAGAGGTAGATGCAGAAAAAAATATATTCAGTTTGCAACCTGATGGAGGTCTGTATAGATGGATTAATAGAACAAGTCCCACACACAGCTAGAAGCCCAATATTTTTTCAGAGGTAGATGAAGAAAAAAATATATGCAGTTTGCAACCTGATGGAGGTCAGTATAGATGGACTAATACAACAAGTCCCACACACAGCTAGAAGCCCAATATTTTTTCAGAGCTAGATGCAGAAAAAAATTATATTCAATTTGCAACCTGATGGAGGTCAGTATAGATGGACTAATAGAATGATCCTATCCCCAAAAGATTTTACTTCACTAGGTGCAGTAAAAAAATTGGTATTCTATACACAGGTGGTATATCTTGCAACACAGATAGGCTACTCCACTGACTAACACACTCTGCAATAGGCCAAAAAGGATTAGCTTTGCTAGATTCAGCCAAATGCTGTGAAAAAAACTTGCACAGCACTGGCACAGACCTGCCTGGCAAAAACTGATAGGAACTGATGTAACCTAGTCCTGAAAAGGACTCCAATTACAATTAGTCTTTACTCCCACAATCTATCTATTTAAGAGCACAGACCTGCCTGATAAAAGTCGTAGGAAATGCTGTAACCTAGTCCTTAAAAGGACTGCAATCACGACTATTCCCTACTCCCAAGCTATCTGTAGATTTGTGCGAAAATTGGCTTGAAATTAACAAGGTATAGCGCACACAGCAACAGCGGTGCCGTCTAACACGCAGCTGCAGCAGTGAGAAAATGGTGGCGACGGGGAAAATGGCTTGGTCTTATAGGGCAAGGACATGTGACATACACTGCCAATGACACATGCCCTTGCTTGTGTGAAAAAAAGCACTTCGCTCCGTGTGTGCGCTGCTGACAGGCTGACAGATTGCACCTCCCCACTGCAAATGCGGGAAAGAGAAAAAAAAATGGAGATCTTCATTGTTCCTGCAGAGATCCATCCCCTGCCCCTCCCCCCGCCCCGCTGTACACTCAAACTGCGTATTAACATTAATTTTCATCATTACTGAGAAAAAATCCAGTTATGATTTTGGTGCACGAACAGTTATCGAACATAACCTCGAACAGCCGAATTTTTCTCAAATTGTTCGTGTTCGCCGAACGGCTCGAACACCGCCCAAAACAGCTCGAATTTGAGATTGGCGAACAGTTCGAGTAGAACAACGCTCATCTCTACTCATAATCTGTGGCCATTATTAGTGATCTCGCATTGTACGGTAATATCACCCTGGAGGTTGTGATGTATTTAGTGTAATAGCGCCATCTAGAATATACAGTATATATCAGGCGATACCATGCTTTCTATAGTTAGTCGTCTTATGTGCCCTCTATAGCTATATATTATAATTTATATTTCTTTATAATAATTTATAATAAATTACTCGATAGTTTTTCAGCTTTATGATGTTTATTAATCTGCTGTAATTATAAAAGAAAGTCCAACCTTACAGTGGACACAGGTGGAAGTGTCCTCCATGATGGTGTAGGCTGAGGTGGAGCAAGTATATAGTCAGTGGGGGATCAAGATGACCAGTATTCCTCAGGGTTCCTTGTTATCAGGGAGGGACCCGGTGTATGCAATCAAAAGATCTTATCCTCTGACCGGCTGTGTGCCATCAACAGGTAATGATCCTCTGTCCGGCTGTGTGCCATCAACAGGTAATGACCATCCGGCAGTGCGACATCAACTGGTCATCACCCTCCAGCTGTGTGCCATCAACAGGTAATGACCATCCGACAGTGCGCCATCAACAGGTAATGACCCTCTGGCTATGGCCATCAATAGGTCATCACCCTCCGGCTGTATGCCACCAACAGGTAATGACCATCCGGCAGTGCGCCATGAACAGGTAATGACCATCCGGCTGTGTGCCATCAACAGGTAATGATCCTCTGTCCGGCAGTGTGCCATCAACAGGTAATGACCATCCGGCAGTGCGACATCAACTGGTCATCACCCTCCAGCTGTGTGCCATCAACAGGTAATGACCATCCGGCAGTGCGCCATCAACAGGTAATGACCCTCTAGCTATGGCCATCAATAGGTCATCACCCTCCGGCTGTGTGCCATCAACAAGTAATGACCATACGGCAGTGCGCCATGAACAGGTAATGACCATCCGGCTGTGTGCCATCAACAAGTAATGATCCTCTGTCCGGCTGTGTGCCATCAACAGGTAATGACCCTCTGGCTATGGCCATCAATAGGTCATCACCCTCCGGCTGTGTGCCATCAAATGTTTTTATCTTCTGTCCAGTTTTGTGCCATCAAGAGGTAATGACCCTCCAGCTGTGGGCCATCAACAGGTCATCACCCTTTGGCATTTAGGCTTCTTGTCTTCTGTAAGATGCGATTCTTGAGTCTCCTGATGTTAAAAAATATTTAAAAAATCACCGATTAAACTAATAATCTATCTTGTACATAAGCATCACAATTTATAATCTATCTAGTGCATAAGTATGACAATTTAGCTCACAGAACATACACTATGCTAAAACATTAGACCCTACAAGCAGAAATTTGCTAAACTAACATAAATATAACTGACAAATCAGTAGAAAAATCGCTACCAATGGCACAGCTCTCTTCACATCAACCTGTAACCATAGTAGATAAGAAATAGAGGACAATGCTCATAGTCAGTTATCAACAATTCGGCATGGGGCATCCCACCAGAGACATTATAATATCTAGTAGATTATAGATGGCAATAGAATTTACCAACAAGCACATAGTACGCCAAACTCAAGTACATAGTATGCCAAACCTCGACACGCTTTCCTAAAATAGGTTCATCAGAAGCACATACTAGACCAGGGGTCTCAAACACGCGGCCCCCGGGCCGCATGCGGCCCCTGAGGCTGCTTTATGCGGCCCGCAGGCACAGACCCCTTGACGATCCCGACCTGGTCCAGGAGGAGCCGCCGACAGCAGCGCTGAATTGCCACACAGAGACTGTTTCCCAGCACTGCATTTCCAATGCCAGCCGCTGGCCAATCAGAGGCCAGCAGCTGATATCTGCGTGTCGGCGCAGCGAGTATGACGTCATTGCCATATGCAGATGTCAGCTGCTGGCCTCTGATTGGCCGGCGGCTGACATTGAAAATGCTGTGCTGGGAGACAGTCTCTGTGCGGCAATGCAGCGCTGCTGTCGGCGGCTCCTCCTGGACCAGGTCGGGATCGTCAAGGGGTCGGACTCTGTGGTGCCTGCGGGCCACATCTGCAGGAAGGACGCCGAGGGAACGGAGGACAGGTGAGAATCATCTTTTTTTTTTTTCTATTTTATATGTGTGAAGAACAGCACAGGGGGCACAGAGCCACAACATGGGGACCGGGATGGGGCACAGAGCCACAAGAGGGGACCTGGATGGGGCACATAGCCACAAGAGGGGACCTGGATGGGGCACATAGCCACAAGAGGGGACCTGGATGGGGCACATAGCCACAAGAGGGGACCTGGATGGGGCACATAGCCACAAGAGGGGACCTGGATGGGGCACATAGCCACAGGATGGGGACCTGGATGGGGCACAGAGCCTCAAGATGTGGACCTGGATGGGGCACATAATGGGGACCTGGATGGGGCACAGAGCCACAAGATGGGGACCAGAGCCACAAGATGGGGACCAGAGCCACAAGATGGGGACCTGGATGGGGAACATTGCCACAGGATGGGGACCTGGATGGGGCACAGAGCCTCAAGATGTGGACCTGGATGGGGCACATAGCCTCAAGATGTGGACCTGGATGGGGCACATAATGCGGACCTGGATGGGGCACAGAGCCACAAGATGGGGACCAGAGCCACAAGATGGGGACCAGAGCCACAAGATGGGGACCTGGATGGGGAACATTGCCACAGGATGGGGACCTGGATGGGGCACATAGCCCCAAGATGGGGACCTGGATGAGGCACATTAGTACAAGATGGGCGCCAGGATGGGGAACGTTGCCACAGGATGGGGACCTGGATGGGGCACATAGCCACAAGATGGGGACCTGGATGGGGCACAGAGCCACAAGATGGGGACCTGGATGGGGCACAGAGCCACAAGATGGGGACCAGAGCCACAAGATGGGGACCTGGATGGGGAACATTGCCACAGGATGGGGACCTGGATGGGGCACATAGCCCCAAGATGGGGACCTGGATGAGGCACATTAGTACAAGATGGGCGCCAGGATGGGGAACGTTGCCACAGGATGGGGACCTGGATGGGGCACATAGCCACAGGATGGGGACCTGGATGGGGCACATAGCCACAGGATGGGGACCTGGATGGGGCACATAGCCCCAAGATGGGGACCTGGATGAGGCACATTAGTACAAGATGGGCGCCAGGATGGGGAACGTTGCCACAGGATGGGGACCTGGATGGGGCACATAGCCACAAGATGGGGACCTGGATGGGGTACAGAGCCACAAGATGGGGACCTGGATGGGGCACAGAGCCACAAGATGGGGACCAGAGCCACAAGATGGGGACCTGGATGGGGAACATTGCCACAGGATGGGGACCTGGATGGGGAACATTGCCACAGGATGGGGACCTGGATGGGGCACATAGCCCCAAGATGGGGACCTGGATGAGGCACATTAGTACAAGATGGGCGCCAGGATGGGGAACGTTGCCACAGGATGGGGACCTGGATGGGGCACATAGCCACAGGATGGGGACCTGGATGGGGCACATTAGTACAAGATGGGGACTTGGATGGGGAACATTACTACAAGATGTTTTCCATTATTACTATATGATGCTAATTGTAAGACAATATTACTGTATGTGGCCAATTGGGGGAAATAAAATTGTAAAAAAAATAAAAAATAAAATAAAGCATGAAAAAATATTGGGCACTAAAAATGCTGTTTTATATGTAAACTAAAGTAAACACAAAAAAGTGCACGTTTATTATCGCCACATCCATAACGACCCAAGCCATAAAAAAATAAACACGGCAAAAATGTTCAAAAGGTGTATACAAAAAAAATGGTATCACTAAAAATGTCACATTGAACAAAGAATGCGGCCCCCCAAATTCTAATTTTTTCCATGTGCGGCCCATATACCCAGCCGAGTTTGAGACCCCTGTACTAGACAGTGATACTTAGCAAAGCGTTCATAGATATATGTGCCATATGATAAGGTGCTAAAGTGCAAGTGTGTGACAAAATATCCATTCGATTTCAGGCGCAATGCTGCATTGTATGTAGTAAGATGGTGCCCATCAGACAGCATGTATACGACTAACCTGTGATGAAGACACGAGCAATGGGAAAGTTCAAGCAGTTGCCTTCTCAATCTTCCTCGCCTCTAAGACATCTAAGGAAACATCTTCTCCTCTTGATTTTGGGTTGAGGTGTTGTAGGCATTTCTGGCTCTGGCATTCTAGGTTCTGACATACTAGGTTCTGACATGGTAGGTTCTGGTGTTCTAGGTTCTGGTGCTCTTGGCTCTGGAATTCTGGATTGTTGGTTTCTCTGAAAAATCAGTAACCTCTCTTTATGCTCCGTGGAACTTCGAGCTCTTCTTCCTATATTGTTGTGAGGGATCGTTCTGACCCAGACAATATCACTGAACGCCACTTTATAGTTGCAGCTAGGAACCTTTTTCGCATCCTGCGGTGCAGGAGCCATGGATGGAGTAGAACATTTGCCATTGGGCAGGACAGGTGTTCTCCTGGAGTCTTGCTCCTGAATCTGAGGGATGCAAATCGGCTCCTTACAAGCACTTTGTTCCTTCAGAATGGTTTTGTTCTCAGGAGTTTTCTAATTGTTTCACCAGGTTCAGACATTGCCCACTTGCTCAGGACAAGACTTAAGGCCAAATACTCTAGTATCGTCAGTAGTGTCATCGCCGCAACAAAAACTGCGTCACGGAAGAGCCAAAGAGGAAGATTGATGGAAGCTTGATAGGTGCTTCTCCTGAGATCCACGGGTAGTGGGTCATCCTATAATAAAGAAAAAAAACATAATAAAGTCCTGTATATTTATACCCAATCCAGTCAAACAGAGAGCCCTTGTTATTATACAGTGATGGATACATTATCAAGCAACTTTCAGAAATATCCCATTGAGAAGATCAGGAAGAAGTTTGGGATTCACCTCCAGGGTCCATGGAATATTATTTACAGTTGGACTTTCATATGACGGACGGTCACGTGTCCAGTATGAGAAGTCCTGGAAGAGGCGATATTCTCATTAGCTGATCCTTGTGACCTCCATATTGATGAGAACATACTCGCCCTCAGTGTACTGTAATGTGGGGGGTAGAGCAACGTAAAGCACAGAAATGATAGGATGATACTCATCATCTCCAGAGGTCTCTCAGCACCAAGGCATGGTCAATGAGATACAAGCTGCAGATGGGCCGAGGCTTCTAATATACCCAGGGGTGACATCACAAAGCCCTCTGTGACATCATTGCACAGTTCTATCCATCATGTCACTGATACTTTGGACCTAACTAAATGTCTAAAAGAGAACCCTTCCACATGATTTCCAATCACGGAGCAGCTTCAGTTTTTCAAGAAAAGTTTAAAAAATATAATCTGTGCTGTGATTGGTCACAATGGCACATGAAGCAGAACGTCTTTAGATCTTTTAAAGGGAAAGTGTCAGCAATTTTTTTTACAATTGAAAAATTGTAAAGTATTTATATTTATATATAAATACACATATATATTTAAAAAGGTTTTAATGGTATAAAATCTGAAATTTTTTTTTAACTGTTTTGATGTTTTCATCTTGTAAACACTAGGGGGAGCAGCTGCTGACATTTCCATGAAAACAGAATACAGCTAGCTCGCATTACGACTGCAGTAAAAGTGGGCGGGATCTGCTCACATGGGTGTGATGTCACTCCTCCCCTTCTGGGCGTTTGCAAAAAGGTAAATGAGACTGTAGTTTAGGATCACAGTGCGGAGCGATCACTGGTGACTGCAAAGTGATATATAAGGGACAACACCAAAGTCATTAATCACTACAAGGACAAGGCAGGAATGTGGGAGTCAGAGGGGTCACCCCACACTTATATCCCCTCTGACTGTCACTTCCTAAGCTCCTTTCCCTGCCATAACCTCTTATTCCCGCAGGTAAATTCTTACAGGACCCCCCTCCCCATCCCCTTCCCCTGCCGCAGCTGATTCTAAACGTCCTCCATATGTAATAATAGACAGGTACTCACCGGCAGCCTATGGTAATTCACAGGGTAGAACAGGGTACAGCACAGAAACAATATGGCGATCCTCATTGTCTCCAGGGGGTATCTCAGCACCAAGATAAGGCCAATGAGATATGAGCTCCAGGTGGATGGAGCCCCCTTATATACCCCAAGGGTGACATCACAACGCCCTCTGTGACATCATCACCCACAACATTCCGTCACATGACATCACCCAGCACCAGTATCATGTGACCCAGCGTAAATAGAAACGGTCCCTGTTGCCTATAGCAACTATTCAAAACTAAGTTTAAACTTTTCCAACAGCTAAAGGCGGCTCTGTGATGGCAGTTTCTTCTTGTGGACGGTTGTGATAAATCTGCAGAACATCTACATAACGTGACATGTAGAAAATCCTGTCTTTTCCCCTCTGTTCTTCCTCTGGTGCTACAGAGACGGATAGAAGGAGCTTTTCCAGACCTTACAGTGCACAATATGGGACCTAATCACTGATATCCCAGATCTCCTCAGTACAAGCATACCGCCAACCTATGAGGACTAGAAAGAGGGCGAAACCATGCGGCACGCGTAGTCTGACCACGCCCCTATCCACACCCCAAGCTACGCCCTTTTTATACCTTGGCAGGAGGAGATGTCTGTACAAAGAGCAAGTTATCAAAAGGCTGAAGGAACACTTTATCAACATGAATGAAGGTTTTGAAGGGCATCCACTGTCCCGGCACTACCGGAAGTTCCACAACCAATCTTATAAGGACACTAAGTTTTGTGGGATCCGATTAGTCCCCAGAAAATGGAGGGGAGGTGATTACCTGAGATTAATGTCGCGGATGGAATCCAAATGGATCTTCACATTAAATAGCTTGGCTCTGAAGGGCCTTAATCACGAGAGTCAGCTGTATGCCTTCAACTCGCAGCGGTATATACTGTATGTATTTTTTATCCCAGTACCAATTGAACATTTACATTGCACTTTTATGAACCTCCTTATATTTTATCAATATAATATGTCTTTTGGATATATTCCTTTGAATCCACCTATTTTATATATGTATTTGTTTCTATACATTGATACCCCTATTGGAGATACAATATAATGTTTTTATTTTTCTCCTTCATTTTTTCCTTTTTATCTCTTGATGGTACTAAGTGCCGAATTTATACTATCCTGGTAATATACACTGATTAACAGACTGTTTTTTATAGCCATCAGAAATATAAGTATATAATTTTTATTCATTTTTAACTAATTGTGAAAGTTTGAACAAAGTCTTTTTTATTATTATTTTTTTCACACACAGTCTATTCTTATTGGAATTCTATCTTAGTTCTATTGCACCTCCATATGTCCTTTTGCACCGTCTTGATAGTATTGGATCTTCCTCCATTTCTTTGGTTGTATTATCTTTGTGGGGGGCGTTTGGACTTTATTAGGTTACCAGTTTGACTACCAGCGAGAAGCTGACGAAGAGGAACTGTGAGTCCTCGAAACGCGTAGTTTTTTTTGGCCTATACAGGACATCGAAGGAGAAGAAGAGAGTCAATGCACAGGGATAAGCCCTCCTGATATCCAGAAGATATATATAACCATATCATATTATTGATACAAAATATAAATGCACAGAGTCAATAATATCACTTAAAAACACCAAACCCCATCCTTACTTTGCAAGATACCTATTCCAAAGGTGTATCTAGGTTTTCTGGCACCTGGTGCAGCAGGGGCTGGCTGGCACATTTTAGCCTGGGGGGCAAGCACACAGCAGTGGCCCATGAGTAGCGGCCCATCCTTAACATGTTTATTACCAGATGCATCATAAGCCTATATTCACACGACCGTATTGTCTAAGTGTTGCCCGTGAAAAAAGCTGACAGCACTTGGACCAGTTCAGATGAGTGTTGGTAGTGGTCAGACATAGTACATATTATTCTTATGTATTACTATTTTTAAAGCAGATATACCTTTTTAGAGATGTAGTACCAGGGGCGGACCTACCGCCCGTGCAGCCGGTTCATTGAACGGGGACCCCCGAGGGAGAGGGGGCCCCTCCAGCCTCCAGCAGGGCCGCCATCATGGCATGACTGCCCTGACTCCAGCATGGGGCCCAGCCGGTCGGGGCCCCCTCGGAGCCCCCTCTTGTGCATCTCCTCATGGGCCCCCCCCCCACAGGACCCCCCGCCGTCACATGACCGGAGATGTGCCTGCGCTCAGCATGGGCCCCATGCTGAGCGCAGGGACATCTCCGGTCATGTGACGGCGCCGGCACAATACTTACCCCTCCCCGTGCCTCCGCAGCGTCTGCCGCGTCCTCTGACTGTGACGTCTCAGGTTAGAGGACGCGGTGACGTCTTTACACCGCGCGCTCTCTTCTGAGCTGTCACATCACAGAGCGGGAAGACGAGCGCAGCAGGTAAGAAGTGAGGTGAGTATTTGATTTTTTTTTTTTTTATGTATGGGGGCATGGGGCATTTAATGGTGGGGGGACAGTGGGTGTGACATCCTGCATGGGGCATTATATGGGGGAGGTGGTGTGACATCCTGCATGGGGCATTATATAGGGGGGGGGATTGGCATCCTGAATGGGGCATTATATGGGGGAGGGGGGAATTGACATCCTGCATGGGGGTAGGGGGGGGGATGTGACATCCTGCATGGGGCATTATAAGAGGGGAAGGGGGAAGTGACATCTTGCATGGGGCATTATAAGAGGGGAAGGGGGGAAGTGACATCCTGCATGGGGCATTATAAGAGGGGAAGGGGGGAAGTGACATCCTGCATGGGGCATTAAAAGAGGGGAAGGGGGGAAGTGACATCCTGCATGGGGCATTATAAGAGGGTAAGGGGAGAAGTGACATCCTGCATGGGGCATTATAAGGGAGGGGGACGTGACATTCTGCATGGGGCATTATAAGTGAGGTGGTGTGACATCCTGCATGGGACATTATAAGAGGGGGAGGGGGGAATTGACATCCTGCATGGGGCATTATATAGAGGGTGGGTGTCCTCCTGCATGGGGCATTATAAGGGAGGGGGTGGTCTGACATGCTGCATGGGGCATTGAAAAGGGGGGAAGTGACATCCTGCAAGGGGCATTATATGGGGGGAAGAGGTGACATCCTGCATGGGGCATTTTATGGGGGGTAGATGTGACATCCTGCATAGCGCATTAAAAGACGGGTGTCATCCTGCATGGGGCATTATAAGGGGGGAACAGTCTACATGGAGCGTTACATGGGGGCCAATATTCTGTATGGAGAGTTATATGGGGACCAGTATCCTGTATGGATGCTGTATGGCGCATTATATGGGGACCAGTATCCTGTATGAAGCATTATAAGGGGGTCAGTATCCTGTATGGAGCATTATATGGTGCTCATATTACTGCATGGAGGACTATACAGTCCGGTCTGCACTGTGCGCTGTGAGGATTCTCCAGTTTCTGAGCTATTGTAGAATTTACAATAGATATCGCTTGTGTAATGGGGCATTACAAGGGGGGAACAGCCTGCATGGAGCGTTATATGGGGGCCAATATTCTGTATGGAGAGTTTTATGGGGACCAGTATCCTGTATGGAGCATTATATGGGGACCAGTATCCTGTATGGATCATTATAAGGGGGTCAGTATCCTGTATGGAGCATTATATGGTGCCCATATTACTGTATGGAGGACTATACTGTCCAGTCTGCACTGTGCGATGTGAGGATTCGCCGGTTTCTGAGCTATTGTAGAATTTACTATAGATATCGCTTGTGTAATGGGGCATTATAAGGGGGGAACAGCCTGCATGGAGCGTTATATGGGGGCCAATATTCTGTATGGAGCGTTATATGGGGGTCAGTATTCTGTATGGAGCGATATATGGGGGACAGTATTCGGTAGGGAGCGTTATATGGGGGCCAGTATTCTGTATGCAGTGTTATATGGGGACCAGTATCCTCTATGGAGTGTTATATGGAGACCAGTATCCTGTATGGAGCATTATATGGGGACCAGTATCCTGTATGGAGCATTATAAGGGGGTCAGTATCCTGTATGGAGCATGATATGGTGCCCATAATACTGTATGGAGGACTATACTGTCCGGTCTGCACTGTGCGTTGTGAGGATTCGCCGGTTTCTGAGCTATTGTAGAATTTACAATAGATATCGCTCATGTAATGTAGTAAGTGAAATCCTTGGCCTTGTACTATATATATATATTTCTCTGCGGTATCTGTGCATCATGAATCATTGTATGTGTTAAAGGTGCCCACTGAAACTCTGTCGCCCAGGGCCCACAAAAACCTGGAGCCGGCCCTGGGGCTAAGTATAACAAGTTGTATTTTTTTTACATACAATTAATTAACTTGGAGTGGGGGGAATCAGAGATGCACGGGGGGATGAGAGATGCACGGGGGGGGGGGGGCCCTTCATGCCCCCTATGAAGGGCGGGGGGGGGCCCAAAAAAAACTCTTGCACAGGGGCCCACTACAGTCTGTGTCCGCCCCTGTGTAGTACGGTGTTTTTCTACACTCCTAAAATAACATATCAGCAGAGTAAAGGTGGTCACACATAAGCCCAGGTCTGCTAGATAGATACCTATGAATTATTATTTTGTATATGTTTTCAAACATACTTGATCAATGAAATCATCATTGTAAACTTCAACTCCACATAATAGTATATGATGTAGCAGTCACTAATTATCTTGAGTGCTTCATCTGATGTCCGTGCACATAGTATACATAGTATACCACATACAGTACAATATATATAGGAGAATATACAGTATGACTGGTATATAGAGACGAGCAATTTGTAGAACCGTGGTCCAGTGGTCAGATGAATATTCTGTGGCTGCTGAACAGGAGCCACCACATAGTCTCCTTTTTACAGCCCCACATAGCCTTCCATATACTGTACAGTGTGAGCCCCACATAGCCTCCTATATACAATGTGAGCCCTCACACAACCTCCTATATGAGTATGAGCCCTCACATAGCCTCCTATATACAGTATCAGTCCCCACACAGCCTCCTGCATATAGTGTGAGGACCCACACAGCCTCCTGCATACAGTGTGAGGACCCACTGTGTGAGTACAGTGTGAGGACTGGTCGTCGGATATGTTGCACGCTTATTGAGATGTGTTATTGACAGCTCTATCATTTTTCTTGCCACTGTCTTGTTAAATATACAGGTTGGATACATTTGGTGTTCATGCCATATAAATTCCTGTTTATAACGAGTACATATTTATGATAAGTAGCTTTGTTTTACTACCATTGGCAGGCATTAACTGGATTTTAGGTCCTAGTGACGTTTTATATCTTTTTTACCTACGTATTCATTAAAGGTTATGTTTTAACCTCTTTCACTACTTTAATTGCTTCATATTACCTTTATTGAGTGGTGACCTGTATGATAGTGTGTGAACACCAGCTCCAGGCGTCCCTGAAGAGGGGCAGGGAAAAAGTAAAGGGGGCAGTGGGAAGGGGGTTTATCCAAGGAGGGGTGAGGTCAGCAGAGTATGAGAGACAGACTCATCCTAAACCAGGGGTCTCAAACACGCGGGCCGCATGTGGCCCTTCAGACTGGTTCATGCGGCCTGTAGGCCATAGACCCCGATCGCGTCCCGGTCCAGGAGCTGCCGACAGCTGCACTTTAGTTCAGTGTATTGCTGCGCAGAGACCGGCTCTCTGCATGATACAATACCAATGCCAGCCACCGGCCTATCAGAGGCCAGCAGCGGACATCCGCGTCCCAGCGCAGCGGTGCATGACATCACTAACATGTGTAGATGTCAGCTGCTGGCCACTGATAGGCCGGTGGCAGGCATTGGTCTCTGCGCAGCAATACACTGAACTAAAGCGCAGCTGCCGGAAGCTTCTGGACCAGGCCGCGATCGTCAAGGGGTCTATGGTGCCTGCGCCCGCATATGCAGAAAGGACACCGAGGGAACGGAGGACAGGTGAGAAGAGACTTTTTCTTTTCTTATATATGTATGTGAAGAATGGAACAGCGGACATTCCTACAATATAGGGACCTGAATGGGGACATTCCTACAATATAGGGACCTGAATGGAGACATTCCTACGATATGGGAACCTGGATAGGAACATTCCTACAATGTGGGACCTGGATGGGGACATTCCTACAATGTGGGACCTGAATGGGGACATTCCTGCAATATGGGGACCTGGATGGAGACATATCTACAATGTGGGGACCTGGATAGGGACATTCCTACAATGTGGGGACCTGGATGGGGACATATCTACAATATGGGGAACTGGATTGGGACATATCTACAATGTGGGGACCTGGATAGGAAATTCCTACAATGTGGGGACCTGAATAGGAATATTTCTACAATGTGGGGACCTGGCTAGGAACATTTCTACAATGTGGGGACCTGGATGGGAGACATTCCTACAAGATGAGGACATTATAACAAGATGGGGACCTAGATGGGGGACATTACGACAAGATGGGGACCTGGATGGGGGACATTACGACAAGTTGGGGACCTGAATGGGGGACATTACGACAAGATGGGGACCTGTATGGGGCATTACTACAAGATGAGGACCAGGATGGTGCATTACTATAAGTTGAGGACCAGGATGGGGCATTACTACAAGATGAGGACCAGGATGGGTCATTACTAAAAGATGAGGACCAGGATGAGACATTACTACAAGATGAGGACCAGGATGAGGCATTAGACGAGGCATTACTACAAGATGAGGACCAGGATGAGTCATTAACCCCTTTACAACCCAAGGTGGTTTGCACATTAATGACCAGGCCAATTTTTACAATTCTGACCACTGTCATTTTATGAGGTAATTACTCTGGAACGCTTCAACGGATCTCCCTGATTCTGAGACTGTTTTTTCATGACATATTGTACTTCATGATTGTGGTAAAATTTCTTCGATATCACTTGCGTTTATTTGCGAAAAAAATGGAAATTTGGCAAAATTTTGAAAATTTAGCAATTTTCAAAATTTGAATTTTTTTGCCCTTAAATCAGAGAGATGTGTCACACAAAATAGTTAATAAATAACATTTCCCACATGTCTACTTTACATCAGCACAATTTTGGAACCAAAATTTTTTTTTACTGGGGAGCTATAAGGGTTAAAAGTTGACCAGCGATTTCTCCTTTTTCCAACAAAATTTAGAAAACTATTTTTTAGGGACCACATCATATTTAAAGTCACTTTGAGGGGTCTTTATGACAGAAAATGCCCAAAAGTGACACCATTCTAAAAACTGCACCCCTCAAGGTGCTCAAAACCACATTCAAGAACTTTATTAACCCTTCAGGTGCTTCACAGGAATTTTTGGAATGTGGAAGAAAAAAATTAACATTTAACTTTTTTCACAAAAATGTTACTTTAGACCCAATTTTTTTTATTTTCGCAGGGGTAACAGGAAAAAATAGACCCCAAAATTTGTTGATCAATTTCTCCTGACTAAGCAGATACCCCATATGTGGGGGAAAACCACTGTTTGGGTGCACGGCAGGGTACGGAAGGGAAGGAGCGCCATTTGACTTTTTAAATGTAAAATTTGCTTCAATAATTAGCGGACGCCATATTGCATTTGGGGAGCCCCTGATGTGCCTAAAAAGTGGAAACCCCCCACAAGTGACCCCATTTTGGAAACTAGACCCCTCAGGGAACTTATCTAGATGTGTGGTGAGCACCTTGAACCCCCAGGTGCTTCACAGAAGTTTATAACATTGAGCCGTAAAAATAAAATTTTCACATTTTTCCCACAAAAATGTTTTTCATCCCCCACTTTTGTATTTTCATAAGGGTAGCAGGAGAAATTTAACCATGCAGTTTGTTGCTCAATTTCTTCTGAGCAAGCAGATACCCCATATGTGGGGGAAAACCACTGTTTGGGTGCACGGCAGGGTTCGGAAGGGAAGGAGCGCCATTTGACTTTTTAAATGTAAAATTTGTTTGAATAATTAGCGGACGCCATATTGCATTTGGGGAGCCCCTGATGTGCCTAAACAGTGAAAAAACCCCACATGTGACCCCATTTTGGAAACTATACCCCTCAGGGAACTTATCTAGATGTGTGGTGAGCACCTTGAACCCCCAGGTGCTTCACAGAAGTTTATAACATTGAGCCGTAAAAATAAAATGTTCACATTTTTCCCACAAAAATGTTTTTCAGCCCCCACTTTTTCATTTTCATAAGGGTAACAGAAGAAATTGCACTATGCAGTTTGTTGTTCAATTTCTCCTGAGCTATCAGATACCCAATATGTGGGGGAAAACCACTGTTTGGGAGCGTGGCAGGGTTCGGAAGGGAAGGAGCGCCATTTGACTTTTTGATTGTAAAATTTGCTTGAATAATTAGCGGATGTGCCCCTGATGTGCCTAAACAGTAGAAACCCCCCACAAGTGACACCATTTTGGAAACTAGACCCCTCAGGGAACTTACCTAGATGTGTGGTGAGCACCTTGAACCCCCAAGTCCTTTACAGAAGTTTATAACATGGAGCCGTGAATATAAAAAAATCTAACTTTTTCCACAACAATGATGTTTTAGCCCCATTTTTTTTATTTTCACAAGGGTAAGAGGAGAAAATGGATCCCAAAAACTTTTGTGCAATTTCTCCTGAGTACGCCAATACCCCATATGTCGGGAAAATACAGTGTTTGGGCGCACGGCAGAGTTCAGAAGGGAAGGAGCACTGTGTGACTTTTTGAACGCAAAATTGTCTGGAATCGATAGCGGACGCCATGTCGTGTTTGAAGAGCCCCTGATGTGCCTAAATAGTTGAAACCCCCCCACAAGTGACCCCATTTTGGAAACTACACCCCTCAAGGATTTTATCAAGGGGTATAGTGAACATTTTGAACCCAGAGGTACGACACAAAATTTGATGACATTAGGTCATCATATTGAATAAGTTGTCATTAGTCTTGAGCGCAAGTGCTCGCTACTTGAGTTTGCATCGGGTACTCAGGTATGCACCATGTATCACAGGTGCTCAAGTGAAATGTTCGAGTCCCCTCCCGCATGTTTCACGGTTATTAGACACCCCCAAAAAAACATGCGGGGATTGCTCGAGCATGGCAGGCAATCCCCGCGAGGTTATTTTGGCCGCGAAGCATATGGGGCGGAGACTCGAGCACCCGCGATACTCAATGCATACCCGAGTACCCGATGCAAACTCAAGTAGCGAGCACTTGTGTTAAACACTAGTTGCCATATCGTCATTTTTTTTTTTTTTTATAAAAAAAAACAACCCTTACCCCCAACCCTAACCCTACCCTAGCCCAACCCTGACCCCAACCCTAACATTAGCACAACCCTAACACCAACCCCAGTCCTAGTGTTTATTTTTTACGCCGTTCCTCGTGTGGTATAAGTGATTAGACGACCTTATTCTTCGGGTCGGTGCGACTACAGAGATACCAGAATGATATCGGGTTTTTATGATTGACAGCTGTCACACACTAAAAGACACATATTTTGTAAAATCTAGTTTTTACATTGCCATATTTTGAGAGCTATAATTTTTCCTTATTTTGGCCGACAGAGTCATATGATGGATTTTTTTTTGCGGGACAAGTTGACGTTTTTATTGGTGCCATTTTCAGGCACGTGACATATTTTGATCGCTTTCTATTCCAGCTTTTGGGAGGCATAATAAACAAAAACCTACAATTCAGGAATTGTTTTTTTTTTTTTTTATTCTACTCCGCGTGTGGTAAAATTGATAAGGTAGCTTTATTCTTTGGGTCAGTACGTTTACAGCGGTACCACATTTATATCTTTTTTCTATGTTTTGGCGCTTTTACACAATAAAAGACATTTTATAGAAAAAAATATTTTTTTGCATCGCTTTATTCTGAGAGCTATAACTTTTTGAATTTTCGGATTATGGAGCTGTATGGCAGCTTGTTTTTTGCGGGACAAGATTACGTTTTCAGCGGTACCATTTTTATTTATATTCAGCTTTTTGATCGCGTGCTATTCCATTTTTTGTTTGGTGGTATGATGATAAAGCATTGTTTTTCGCTTCGTTTTTTTTTTTTTTTTTTACCGTGTTTAATGAAGGGGTTAACTAGTGGGACAGTTTTATAGGTCAGGTCGTTCCGGACGCGGCGATACCAAATATGTGTACTTTTATTGTTTGTTTGTTTTTTTCATAATAACATTTATTGATGGGTACATTATATTTTTATTCTTGGTGGATTATTTTTTTTATTTTTTTTTAAATATTTTTACAATTTTTTTAATTTTTTTTCCACTTTCTGAGAGGTTTTACACCTTTTTACTTTGTCCCACTCTGGGACTTTCACTTTTTTTATTCTGATCGCCTGCATAGCATAGGGATGGAGCGCTGCACAGTGAGAAGATTGTTCGGTCATGCACTGCGGTCATGACTTCGATCGCAGCATTGCGGGGGTTAATGTTCCGGGAGCAGTGCGGGACCACTCCCTGCACATAGTACCGGGTGTCAGCTGTGACAATCAGCTGACACCCGGCGGCGATCGCGCCCGCACAGCCTGTGTGCGCGCACGATCGCCATGACGTACTAATACGGGTCAGGCTCTTAAAGCACAGGGCACAGACGCGTATTAGTACGTCATGGGCTGTAAAGGGGTTAATACAAGATGAGGACAAATTCAAAAGGTGTATAGAAAAAAAAATGATATCACTAAAAATGTCATTTTGTCATGCAAAGAATGCGGCCCATCTAACCAGCCGAGTTTGAGACCCTTGCTTTATAAAGTATCTTTGCTTAACAAACAGTTGTTTCTGAGAAGCTAATGATAGCAAATGATCAGGCAATATTTTCTGTGCATTTTCCCATTTCATTCTACTTGTGCCTCCTTTTCGCAAACATTCTGTTGCAATTTTTGGGTTAACTCCTTTATTTTGGATTTTATCTTATTGATCTCCCCTAAGCATATTCCCCGTACATATGCTTTCATAGCATCCCATATAAATCTCGTAGATGACGACCCATCATTAAAACGAAAATATTCTAAGATTCTAGAGCTAAGAGTAGGACCAATTAGTTGAAGCCAAAAAGGATTGATGTGCCATGTATATTCCCCCGGAGACCTCACAGCACCCATCTGCAGTTGTACCTGTATAGGCGAGTGGTCAGAGACACTCCTTGGCAGATACTTCACCGATTTAATATAGGGTATGATTGATTCAAAGCCAATAGCTTGGTCTATTCTTGACAAAGAATGATGGGAGGCGAAGTAACAGGAATATTGTCTGACATCAGGGTGCCGTATTCTCCATAGGTCCACTATGCCTACCTCCTCTTGCAGATAATGTAGAGATGTATATTGTGCATTTTGAAAAATATTTCCAGTATGGAATTTATCCCAGAAAGGGTGGAGGTAGGTGGTAAAATCCCCTCCCCCTGCGAGGTTGGGATTTAGGAGGATGTTAGTTTTAGATCAGTTGCAGAACGGAGGGCACGGGAGGGGTGATAGACAGAAATGAGGGATGAGATATAGGGTGGTGCAGAACTGTGGAGGGCTTTATGGGTGAGAGAGATGAGTTTGTATTGTATTCTGTGGTGAATGGGTAACCAGTGCAATGACTGGCACTGGTTAGAGGCGTTGGTGAAGCGGCCTGATAGAAATACGACCCTGGCTGCTGCATTCAGAATGGATTGGAGAGGAGAGAGTTTGTTTAGAGGGAGACCGATTAGAAGAGGGTTGCAGTAGTCCAGACGAGAGTGAATAAGAGCGACAGTAAGAGTTTTTTCAGTATCAAAGGTGAGAAAATGTGGGGTTCTGGAGATGTTTTTAAGGTGCAGGTGACATGAGTGAGTGAGTGATTGTAGCCCAGTCAAGAGAGATTGTAAAAGAACTTCTACATGAAGTTTCAAGGATGGAAAGAGACTGCCATCTACTGGCCAGACGCAGTCAAGCGGAACCAAGATATGCAAGGGAAGTTGCAGGGAGAGCAAGTTCAGATGCTGGAACTGATCAGGTGACTTCCAGGAAGGAGTTCGGAAAATAAGAGGCCAGCGCGCCAAACCTGAGGGGTCTTTGGCGCCAAGCAGCAGAAAGGAGCAGATGTGTTCCCTGTGTCCTGAGAAACCCCGCGAGACAGGCCTAAGCTAGAGGCCTGTGAGGTGCCACAGCCGGGCACCGGTAAAAGAGCTCCGGATATCTCGCGGATGTTACCTGAGTGCTGTGCCTGCTGAGGAGACTAGGAACCTAATTGCGGTGCTGAGTGAGTTCGCAGAACCCGACGTCGTCTGCCGACAGACGAGGCCTGGACCCCCCTATCCAAGGCTCGAGAGACTGCCTCCAACAGCCAAGCAGAGAGGAGTTGAGAGACGGTTGCCCCAGGAAAGTCACGCCAGCGGAAGCGGAGGAGCTGCATACGTGAACAGGGCCGTCACTTCCACTGTTCACCCACAGTACCGGGGACAATTGGGTTTAGATAATCAGGTTGGGAGGTTAACGGTTGGGACTAAAGGAGCACAACGTGATCTAATTGAATTTATGCGGAAGAGACTCACGGCCTAGCGTGAATAACCGATGACCCCCGCTAGGGCCAAATGTACAGTTAAAGAACTTACGTGGTGTCTCCCATGACTGAGGGCATCACCCTACTTAAGAGACTTCGCCTTACTTAAGAGACTTCACCTTACTTAAGAGACTTCACCCTACTAAAGAGACTGCACCTTACTTAAGAGACTTCACCTTACTTTGAGAAGCTTCACCTTACTTTGAGAGACTGCGTCTTATTTTGAGAGATTTTGCCTTTTGCTGATATATTGAATTACTGTTCATTACCCTTGTTACTAATCCCTTGTTCAGTATACCTGTTGCATAAAATTGTTTATTTTCATCTCAGACTGTTCTCGCCTTGTGTCTCTGTGCGTTGCATTCCCGCACCTGCATTACATGATTGTATATGGGGGATAAAGGAAAGTTGTGTGTCAAATATGACTCCATGACATCGAGCTTGCTGCTTGGGGGTTATGGTGGCGCAACCCAAGAAAATTGAAAAGTCAGGTATAGGTAGGTTAGTAGAGAGAGAAAAAACAAGGAGTTCAGTTTTGGAGAGATTCAGTTTCAGATAGAGGGAAGACATGATGTTAGAGACAGCAGACAATCACTGATATTTTGTATTAGAGTGGGGGTGATGTCAGGTGAAGAGGTGTATAGTTGGGTGTCATCAGCATTGAGATGGTACTGGAAATCAAATCTGATGATGGTTTGTCCAATAGGAGCAGTGTACAAGGAGAAGAAAAGGGACCTAGGACTGATCCTTGTGGAAGCCCGATAGTAAGTGGAAGATTAGAGGAAGAAGAGCCGGCAAAAGATACCGTGAAGGAGCGGTCAGAGGTAGGAGAAGAACCAGGAGGGAGCGGTGTCCTTGAGGCCTATACAGCGGAGCATAGTGAGGAGGAGCTGATGATCTACAGTGTCAAAAGCGGCAGAGAGATCCAGGAGAAACAGCAGGGAGTAGTGACCATTAGATTTAGCTGTTAGTAGATCATTAGAGACTTTAGTGAGGGCAGTTTCAGTAGAGTGTAAGGAGCGGAAACCGGATTGTAAAGGGTCGAGAAGAGAGTTATCTGAGAGATAGCGGATTAGGCGGGAATGGACCAGGCGTTCTTGGAGTTTAGAGATGAAGGGAAGATTAGAGACCGGTCTGTAGTTAGCAGTGCAGTTCTGGTCCAGGGATGGCTTTTTCAGTAAAAGGGTTATGATGGCATGTTTAAGTGAGGAGGGAAAGATACCTGAAGAAAGAGAGAGGTCAAATATTTTAGTTAGGTGGGTAGTGATGTCAAGGTAAAATATATATATTATAGAAAATCAATTAGTTTATTTTAATAGATTACCTAATCAGTGTGAATTAATATAGAGATGATGGAATAATCTATGTGTATGTATGTATGCAAATGTGTATATGCACATTGATTATGTTAATAGTTAATGATATATAACAGTTTCTGTTCTCAGGCTATGTGCCCACGATGCAGAAATGCTCCGGATTTTTCCTGAGCGTTTCTGCATCTCCCTGGCAGAAAAAATGTATGCGTATTGTACATGCGGATTTTACATGTGGATTGTACATGTGGATTTTACATGCGGATTGTACATGCGGATTTTACATGTGGATTGTACATGCGGATTTTACATGCGTTTTTCCTGCCAAGGACAAGCGGATGTGAAGCGTTCTTCACATGCATTTCCGCATGCGCATTGAAAAGCGCTTTCCAAGCGATTTTAACATCACTTGGAAAGTGCTTGACAACTTGGTCACACTATATAAATCCATGCAAACGGCATGGATTTATATAGTGTGTCCGAAAGAATGTTAAAAAATAAAAATAAATGTCATACTTACCTTCTGATGGCCCCCGGTGTCTTTATCCGATGCGTCTCAGCTTGCCGGCCGCTCGCGGTACACTGAAGGACCTGCCGTCACATGACTAAATGACGTCAGCGCAGGTCCTTGAGTCCACCGCGATCTGCCGGCAAGCCAAGACAAGCACACCGGGGGCCATCAGAAGGTAAGTATAATAATTATTTATTTTTTTTATTCTTTTTTTACAGGTACTATGGTACCTGGGTCCGGAGGAGAGTCTCGTCTTCTCCAGACCCGGGTACCATCCGCACATTGAAACGCATGGAATGCACATGTACAGATCCAGTGATGCGGATTCCATGCGTTCCAATGCAAGTCAATGGCGGCGAAAATGCAGCGCTTCCGCAAAATAATTGATCGTGCTGCTTTTTTTTCCGCAATGATAAGACGCAGCGGAAATTTCTGCAGCATGTGCATAGCACATGCGGATTATCATTGGGGAACATGGCAGGCCTTCTACCATGCGTTTTTAAGCGTTTCTGCAGCGGAATTGCCGCTGCGGAAACGCTTAAAAAACGCATCGTGGGCACACAGCCTTATTGTAGACATGAACAACTAAATGATTTCCTGGGAATGACGCATGTATGTGCATGGCTGATAACAGAGAGATTCATGTCGAGTTGGCAAAGATGGCGCTGAGAGACGACTTCACCCCTCCCATCAGAATTCCTAAGGTGTTACTGAGGCCAGGAGATACATGGATGAGCAAATTGCAGTGTACCAAGTTATCAGAAGGAGCAATGAATTTTACTAATCCCACCTAGAAGTAGAATACTATATAACCCCATGTCTACATAATAAAGTATGTCATTTTGCGTGGTTTAGTCTCTGAGTGAAGTTTTTCAACCATATTAGCAAATTTGGCTGATTTGCATTCACTCGGACAACTTTAATTAGGAGGAGAGCAGTTACCTAGTGTATCTTAAATTGGTGAAACCTCCACAGTGACAGCTGGGGAAAGGAACTGAATGAGCTGTGAGGGAATAGGGTCACTGTTGCAGGTTGTAGGGCGGGAAGAAGTGAGGAGTCTGGTCACTTCTCCTTCTGTGACCACTGCCAGCTCGAAGATGGAAAGTGAACTTGAGGTGCGGGAGGGAAGGGAATCCAGACTCTGAGGGGATTGTGTAAAAATGTCTTGACAGATATGATTGATTTTTTGCAGGAAATAAGTGGCCAGATCGTCAGCGCTTAGGTTTGTGACGGGGTCTGTATTTTAGAGCTCAGGAGGGAGTGGAAGGTTTCAAAGAGTCCTTTAGGATTGTTGGCTAGAGATGTGATGAGAGTGGTAAAGTAGCCTTGTTTAGCCGGATGGAGAGCAGAATTATAAGTTTTGAGCATGAACTTATAGTGGATGAAGAGAAACCAAAAACAAGAAAAATACCCAAATAATTGAAAGTAAATGTATAGTGGATGAAGTTTTCTGTCAAAAGAGATTTTCTCCACAGATGCTCCACTCACAAAATAAGAATACTTTGTATGTACAATAAGGCAGGTACAAAACTCATCATAGCTCAACATTTCCCGCTCATAATAGAATAACGGAATAGATTCAGGGATAGGCATTTTTTCATAATGGTATATGAAAAGTGCTTGGAGAAAACCGCCTCAAGGAGAAGTCTCTCATCCAGCTCCATTTCGCAGAGATCTCTTTCTGGCATCCATTCATGATAAAGCATCTGGAAGGGAGTCAAACATATGAACTCCGCCCTGAGCCGAGCAGGGTAGATTATAGAATAGGAAATCTGCTTTTCACAGAGCCTCCTTTTTCTATCCCAGAACTTGACCCTCTTCTTCTGAACTTCTGTTGAAAAGTCAGGATAAATAGATATTTTCCTTCTATCAAGGTAAGTGAAGAGTGGTCCCTGGCCTTTCGTCGGATAAGGTCTCTGACGCGCCCCCTGGGCCTGTGCTGTGCTGCTGTGCAGGGGGAATACCCGGAGCCGGATCGCTGGGGGTTGTAGTTCTCCGTGGCGGTGACCCGGTCCGTGCTCAGGGTGGTCAACCCAGTGGCAGTCTATTTGTATGGTAATAAGTGTCCGACTACGCCACCCGTGGATTGCGGTCAGTGGGGACCGCCGCTGCGCTGCAGACCGCTGAGGCTGATGTTGTTTGCGCAGCTGAGTATGGGATGACTCCCCACGGGAGAAGTATTGCCTCAGGGCAGCTAAGGTGGAAGATGATGGGAGTGATGGTGTGAGGGTCCCAGTACTAATGGTGCTGGTGCGGCAAGGAATCACAGAGACGTGTGGTGCAGTTCAGGGTCTTTACTGATGGTACAAGGCAGACCCTCCCGGGAGTACTGGCTAGTATAAGGGGCCTGGTCAGTCTGCGAGCAAGCAGGAGTTCCCCTGGCCAGGTGGAGTTGTAGGCCTCCCCGTTTATCTGCACTCTTCCTGGCTACCTTGCTGTCAGCGGTTACAAGTAGCCCACGTCCCTGAGTATACCGTGTGGTGCTCACCCGTATGGCTGGTGACTTGGGGCCTTCTGTTAGCCTCCACTCCTGGATGGCGGCGCTGGTCCCTTCTTTGTGACTGAGCCTCCGGGCTTCTATGGCCAGAGGACCTGGAATCCCCTGCCGGCTGGTTTCTGCTGCTGGGTATAGATCAGTCCCCACAGCCTCGGACTCCTGTGTCCGGCTTTAGTATCTTCGTCCAGGGCGAACTCTGCTCAGCTCCAGCCCCTGGACTTCTGCTACTGCTCCTACAGAGCTCCTGTTCTTGCTTTCCCTGTGTCTGGAACTGAACTCCAGGCTCTGACTACTCTAATTCCGCCCCAGACCCAGTTTATAAGGGCAGATTCCTCCCCTCCCAGGTCTGGGCGGACCGTGTTGCATGCTTAGGGATCCTGACCAGAGAAACCTCCCACTTGCTCTCAGACATAATATCTCTATTACTGTGGCAACCAGACCCCTGGGGTGTCACATTCCCCCCTAGTAAATTTTAGTACTCCGGGACTAAACACATTTTTAAAGAAACATAAATACAAGGTATAACAATAACAAGACAACATATTTACAAGAAACTTTAGTCTGTAGAGGTCACGGCGTTTCCGTGACCGGGTGTCCATATCACCCAACAAGGCGAAGTCTTGGCACAGAATAGGGGACCTGTCCAAAGCAAACCCCTTGCGTTGTCCTTGGGCGTGGCTGCAAGGGTAGACTAACTACTTTGGGCCGCAAGGAGGCCACGCCAGACAGGTTTTCTCTTCCGCGGCCGTCTTCACAAGAGGCACCAAGGTGCAACTATCTACAAAACTGTTCCGGTTATCCAGCGTCCATAACCTGTTAGTCCAAATAAATCTGCAGGGTAACTGAGAAACATAATTAGTAACAGGCAACAAACATAAACCATAAACATTTTTCAATAAACAGTCAACTTTACAGTTCATTGGTTTAGATTCTCCAGCGAGCGGGCATCTGGCCTCTGGTAACCCTAGTGGACCTACGGAGCTCACTCACTGGTCCTGCACTACAGGGTGTAGGAGGTGTTATGGGCAAGCTGGGCAGCTTTCTGCGCACTCTTTGGCTCACTAGGGGCACAGCAGGCTCACTACTAGCAGAGGGTTGATCCTCCTGTACTGCTGGTGTGGACTCTTCTGCCTCTTGGGCCGGCTGCTCTTCCAGCTCTACCGGTTCCTCTGTAGGCACTTGCGGGGCTGGCTGGAGAAAGGTGAGGACGGGTACCACGACAGCGCCGTTTACTTGTGTCCAAGACCGGGGGAAGTCTCCGAGTACAGTACTGATCATTTCTTCCCTTTCCTCTGCGGGTTGAGGGTTTTCTTGATCTTCTTCAGGGCTTTGCAGCTGCTCGGGACACTTCTTCAGGTGGTCTCTGGAGACAATGGCTGTGGTTTCTCCTCCATCCTTACTGATTACGCAGATTTTTGGGTTCTCATGGCTTGATGGCAGTACGGTGTACGGGTCCTTCTCCCACTGGTCGTCAAACTTGTGGAGCCGCCTCTTCCTCTTCAAGACCTGCTCTCCAGGTACCAGGGGAACAGCGGGAGCATACTGGTTATAAGCCTTCTCTTGCCTTTCTCTAGCTTGAGACAGACTTCGCTCGACGCTCTCCTGTACTTTCCGATACTGCTGCTGCCGTTCTGTATCCCAGTCTGCCTCTGGCGAGGTGTCCTCAGGCGTCAGGACTCCCATATCCAGGTCAACAGGCAGCTTACCAGGTCTTGCTCTCATTAGGTAAGCCGGGGTACAGTTGGTGGAACCTACAGGGATGTGGTTATACAGGTCCACCAGATCGGGCAGTTTCTCAGGCCACAGACTGCGTTCTTCCAGGGGCAATGTTTTTAGCAGATCTATCACCACCTGGTTCATCTTCTCGCAGAGTCCATTGGTTTGAGGGTGATAGGGCGTTGTTCTTATCTTCTTGCAGCCATACAGGTTGCAGAACTCCTGGAAGACCTCCGCTTCGAAGGCTGGTCCTTGGTCTGTCAACACTTGGTCCGGGTACCCGTGTGGACGGCAGAAGTGCTGCTGGAAGGCTCTAGCTGCTGTTTGAGCCGTTAAGTCCTTGACCGGGACCCACCACCAGGAACCGGGAGTAATGATCTACGATTGTGAGGGCGTAGACATACCCAGATATGCTTGGAGCCAGTTTCACATGGTCCAGGGCTACCAGTTCCAGTGGCTGTCTGGTGATGATGGGCTGCAAGGGAGTCTTCTGGCTGGCACGGTCATTTCTTCTCAGGTGGCACGGGCCACAGTCTCTGCACCACCTCTCGATGGCTCCTCTCATGCCTACCCAGTAGAACCGTTCACGCAACAAAAACTCCAGCTTCTTCCATCCGAAATGCCCAGCTCCGTTGTGGTATGCCTCCAGAACCAGAGCCGCGTCTCGTCTTGGGACCACTACCTGCCAGGTCAACTCATGTGTTCGAGAGTTAACCATTCTCCGGCACAGCTTCTCCCTGTAGAGGAACAGCTTACTTTTCTCCTTCCACAGTTGCTTGGTCTCCTCCGGAGCATCTGGGTCAAGACGGGCATCGGCCTGGGTCAGCATTTCCTTCACCAAATGGACTGCGGGATCACTGTCTTGCGTCTCCGCCCAGTTGTAGTGGGGCAAGGGATTGAATGTCACGGAGCGCCTGTCCTTCACACGGTGGGAATACAGGGTAATCCCATGACGGTGGAACGCAGGTAGCTCAACTTCTTCCAGATCTTCTGGATCTTCCCCTACGTCCGGTAAGTTCGGCATTCTAGACAGGGCATCCGCGTTGGCATTTGAGCGTCCTGCCCGGTATTTGATGGTGAATTCAAAGTTGGACAGGCGGGCCATCCATCTCTGTTCCAGGGCACCGAGCCTAGCAGTGTCCAGGTGTGTCAACGGGTTGTTATCCGTGTACACGGTGAATTTGGAGGAGGCAAGGTAATGCTTGAAACGTTCGGTCACTGCCCACACTACTGCCAGGAACTCCAGCTTGAATGAGCTATAATTCTCAGGGTTCCTCTCCGTGGGCCGTAGCTTTCGGCTGGCGTAAGCGATTACCCGTTCTTTCCCTTGCTGGATCTGGGACAGTACGGCACCTAGCCCGATGTTGCTTGCGTCCGTGTGGAGGATAAAGGGCTGGCTGTAGTCTGTATATGCCAGGATTTCATCCCCCGTGAGGGCCATCTTCAGCTGGCAGAAGGACTCCTCTTCCAGCTTTTCCCACCTGAAGGGCGGCTTCTGGTTTTTGGCTTTCCGAGATTGACCTATCAGGAGGTCCTGCATAGGGGCTGCCATTTTGGTGAAACCGGGAATGAATCTTCGGTAGTAGCCTACCAACCCGAGGAACTGCCGCACTTCCTTTATGCTGGAGGGTCTTGGCCAGTCCTTAATTACGGTGATCTTATCAGGGTCGGGAGCCACTCCGTCAGCACTCACCACGTGTCCCAGGTACTGCACCTTTGATTTCAGGAGGTGACACTTGGAGGGTTTCACCTTTAGGCCGTAGTTTGCCAGGGCTTCAAACAATTCTGCCAGGTGTTTCAGGTGGTCCTCGTAGGTCTTGGAATAGACGATGACATCGTCCAGGTATAACAGGACCGTCTCGAAGTTCCGGTGTCCCAGACAGCATTCCATCAACCGTTGGAAGGTTCCTGGTGCGTTGCAGAGCCCGAACGGCATACAGTTAAATTCGCTGAGACCCATCGGGGTGGTGAATGCGGTCTTCTCCCGGTCCGCCTCTGCTACAGGAACCTGCCAGTACCCGCTAGTGAGATCCAAAGTAGAGAAGAAGTTAGCAGATTTTAATGCAGCTAAGGACTCTTCTATCCTTGGTAACGGGTACGCATCTTTGTGTGTGATACGGTTGACCTTCCTGTAGTCTACACACATTCTCATGGTGTTGTCTTTCTTTTTCACTAAGACTAGTGGAGCTGCCCAGGGGCTACAGCTGTCCCTGATTACCCCAGCCTCCTTCATGTCTCTAAGCATCCCCTTGGCGTGTTGGTAGTGTGCCGGGGGTACGGGTCGGTATCTCTCCTTTATGGGAGGATGGTCTCCCGTGGGGATGTGGTGTTCTACCCCCTTTACTCGCCCGAAGTCTAGCGGGTGTTTACTAAACACTCTCTCGTACTCTCGAACCACCCGATAGACTCCCTGTTTCTGGTGTGAGGGAGTGGAGTCAGTACCCAAATGCAGTTGCTGACACCAGTCCTCCATTGGTTTCTTAGAGCCGTTACCTTCCTCTGGTTGAGATGGAGGCAAGGGTTCCACGGCCTGTACAGAAGGTTTATGGTGAACAATTTGGCTAGCGTGGCATACCGGGGCAGGTATACTTCTCTCTCCCCGATATTTATGATGCGAACAGGCACCCTCCCATGGCGTACATCGACCACCCCCCGTGCTGTCAAAATGGTGGGCCTACTGTCTGAGTAGACGGGTTCTACCATTGCTTGGTAGTCTCTACCTCTTAGACCAATAGCTGCCCGGCACCAAATCATCATCTCACTTTTTGGGGGCATGGCAATAGGGAACGGGTCACACATTCTCACGCTACCTATCTCACCACCAGATAGTTCCACCTGTTGCCGCTTCATCAGTGCCCGGATCTCTTTTTGGAGCACACGCTGCTGGCCGGAACTGGCGTTCTTGCCAACCTGCTGTAAAATGAGAATCACCTCTGCAAGACAATTTTCAATCACATTAGTTCCCAAGGTTATTCTAGGGTGACTCTCATGACGGTCTATGTCCACTATAATCAGTCCTTGTGCCGCCAGTTCGACTTTACCGATCTTAATGGTCACCTCTTTGAATCCCACCTGCGGCACGGGCTGACCATTGCTGGCGATGATACTCAGGTCGTCATCTGGGTAGCGGGTTATGTCCGAGTCATTCCAGTACTGCTTGAAGAGCACGTACGGGATGGTGGTGACCTGTGACCCGGTGTCTAGTAGGGCACTCATAGGAATGCCATCCAGTACCACAGGCAAGATTGGACGTCCCCCTACGTATTTATCACGCCAGTTTGATGGGCCTGATGGTCTTATGCCTGGGGGTTGGCCCTCTACCCCAGGTTGTGCCCGTTTAAATGACAGTACCTTGCCACATGTCCGGGTTGATTGCAGCGGCGGCAGATGGGTCGTCCGTCCTCATTGTATCTGTCGCTGGGTCTTCCTCTGGCCGGTGGGGTCCTCCTCAGTCGGCGCCACGGGACGTCCTCCGGTCCGGATGCCAGCTCGATCTTTCCTGGAGAAGAGACCTGTAAAGACTGCACAGTTCTGGTTAGCGCGGCAACGCTCTTAGTCAGCTCTTGGACCTGATGGTTCAGGTCTGTAGCCGGGTCACTGTTTAAAGCCTGCGCATCAGCTCCCACAGGCCCTGCAGACAAGGGCGCCGTCTCCTGGTGGTAAGTGATAGCAGGGCGCCTGTGGGTCACAGCGCCACCTGGTGCCGGTTCTCGGAGCACCCGGATGGCTCTGTCCTTGAACTGTGCAAAGTCCAGGTCAGGGTCCTGTAAGGCCATTGCCCGCAACTGGGTTCGGTGGGCATTGCACAGTAGACCCTCAATAAATTGTTCAGTCAACAGCTTATCTTCATTTCCCACGCTGTCAGGGTCTGCCTGCTTAATGGCTCTCAGGGCCTCTTGTAGGTTTAGAGCATAGTCTCTTATACTCTCATGTGCCCGTTGTTTGCACCCATAAAATCTTAGTTTTATTTTGGCTGAGGTGCGGGTGTCAAATGTGTCTTTCAGCCGGGTTAGTATGTCTCTGACAGTCCTCTTCCTCCCAGGTGGCCAGGACTTTACCTCCCTTTGGGCTGCCCCGATTAATTGGGCCACCAGGATGCTCACTTTTTGTTCTTCTGTGAGGGGGTACACCTGGAAGAGGCTATCCAGTCTTTCTCTAAAGTCATTTAGGGTATGTGACTCCCCTGAGTACTGGGGTAGCCAGGTTGCCCCCGGGATATAGGGCATGGTGAATGGCATGACTGCTGCAGCGGTTGCGCTGGAGGTGGCTGTGGCAGTGGAGCTCCCCTCGGTATCCGGCATCCTCCTCCCCCCTAGTGGACCGTGGCCTACCTTGCGATGCTCTTCTTCCGTAGGCCGCGGCTCCGCAGTCGATCGTCGGGGTTGAGGACCTGGCGTCGCGCTCCGATGACGTCAGCGTCGCTCTTCCTCCCTTCCAGGACCTTGCGCAGCGTCAGAGCGTGGGGCGGAGCGTGGGGCGGAGCTTCGGATCTCGCGCGCTTTCGGCGTCCACGCCCCTCTTCTTCCCGTGCGGCGTCCCGAAGATGGCGTCCGAAGGCGGGAAGCAGCTGCGGATGGCGGAAAGAAGGCAGAAGACGGCGGGAAACGGTCCAAGATGGCGTCTGATGGCGGGAATCGGCTCCGGATGGCGGGAAACGACTCCGGACGGCGGGAAACTTCACCACAGGTAAGTTCAAAAGTCTTTTTCAGGCACGCAGTACCCGGTGGTTGCGGGCACGAAATCCTGCCGACTACGCCAAAGTTGACGCGCCCCCTGGGCCTGTGCTGTGCTGCTGTGCAGGGGGAATACCCGGAGCCGGATCGCTGGGGGTTGTAGTTCTCCGTGGCGGTGACCCGGTCCGTGCCCAGGGTGGTCAAACCAGTGGCAGTCTATTTGTATGGTAATAAGTGTCCGACTACGCCACCCGTGGATTGCGGTCAGTGGGGACCGCCGCTGCGCTGCAGACCGCTGAGGCTGATGTTGTTTGCGCAGCTGAGTATGGGATGACTCCCCACGGGAGAAGTATTGCCTCAGGGCAGCTAAGGTGGAAGATGATGGGAGTGATGGTGTGAGGGTCCCAGTACTAATGGTGCTGGTGCGGCAAGGAATCACAGAGACGTGTGGTGCAGTTCAGGGTCTTTACTGATGGTACAAGGCAGACCCTCCCGGGAGTACTGGCTAGTATAAGGGGCCTGGTCAGTCTGCGAGCAAGCAGGAGTTCCCCTGGCCAGGTGGAGTTGTAGGCCTCCCCGTTTATCTGCACTCTTCCTGGCTACCTTGCTGTCAGCGGTTACAAGTAGCCCACGTCCCTGAGTATACCGTGTGGTGCTCACCCGTATGGCTGGTGACTTGGGGCCTTCTGTTAGCCTCCGCTCCTGGATGGCGGCGCTGGTCCCTTCTTTGTGACTGAGCCTCCGGGCTTCTATGGCCAGAGGACCTGGAATCCCCTGCCGGCTGGTTTCTGCTGCTGGGTATAGATCAGTCCCCACAGCCTCGGACTCCTGTGTCCGGCTTTAGTATCTTCGTCCAGGGCGAACTCTGCTCAGCTCCAGCCCCTGGACTTCTGCTACTGCTCCTACAGAGCTCCTGTTCTTGCTTTCCCTGTGTCTGGAACTGAACTCCAGGCTCTGACTACTCTAATCCCGCCCCAGACCCAGTTTATAAGGGCAGATTCCTCCCCTCCCAGGTATGGGCGGACCGTGTTGCATGCTTAGGGATGCTGACCAGAGAAACCTCCCACTTGCTCTCAGACATAATATCTCTATTACTGTGGCAAACAGACCCCTGGGGTGTCACATCTCTCTCTTTAAAATTTTGTAATTTGATGAGTACAGGTCTTGGTGGAGCACCCGGTGGCAAAGGACGTGTAGGAACTCTGTGAGCTCTTTCAATTGCAAAAAATTGAGAGAGAGTGTCTTTGCAGAACATTGTAGTCAGCCAGGATTAAAAAAAAATCAACTGAATTACGACCCTCCGCTTTTTCATGAACCTCGACTAAACGTATGTTATTTCGCCGATGCCTATTCTCTAGGTCATCAACCTTCTTGAGAAGGGCATTGATATTCTGAAGACCTCTCCTGAGATATTTATGTATAGTAGGCATTTGGTCCGCAACAGAACTCACTCTTTCCTCCAACTCATTGACTCGGCTGTTTATTTTCTTCATGTTTTGTCTGATGAGATTAATGTCCTCTCTAAGCCCTCCCATTTGTTTGTTGAGAATTTCTAATGAGAAGCTACAGGATTTTCCAGCAGAGAAAACATCTTGTCGTGTAGGTGACGCGCCCCCTGGGCCTGTGCTGTAGTGCGGCGCGCGTGCGCGCGGGGAATACCCGGAGCCGGATCCGATGGAGGTAGTAGTCTTCGTGTGGCGGTGACCCGGTCCGTGCCCAGGGTGGTCAAACTAAGTGGCAGTTATTGGTATGATGGTATTAGTGTCCGACTACGCCACCCGTTGAATGCGGCTATGAAGCCGCCGCTGCAGGGCAGTCCGCTGAGGCCGGTGGTACGGATGTGCAGCGTGGATGGTATAACCCCCAACGGGAGGGGTATGGCCTCAGGGCAGAGGATGAGGTTGATGTTGGGAGTGATGGTGTGGATGTCCCAGCACTAATGGTGCGACAAGGAAGCACGGAGACGCGAGGGTACAGTTCAGGGTCTTTACTGATGGTACAAGGCAAATTCCCCCGGGAGTACTGGCTAGTATTTGGGGCCTGGTTAGTCTGCGAGTAAGCCGGAGTTCCCCTGGCCAGGTGGAGTTGTAGGCCTTCTCGTTAGTCTGTACCCTTCCTGGCTACCCTGCTTTCGGCGGTTACAAGTAGCCCACGTCCCTGGGTATACCGTGTGGTGCTCACCCATATGGCTGGTGACCTGGGGCCTCCTGTTAGCCTCCGCTCCGGGATGGCGGTGCTGGTCCCTTCGTTGTGACTGAGCCTCCGGGCTTTTATGGCCAGAGGACCTGGAATCCCCTGCCGGATGGATTCTGCTGCTGGGTATATCTTAGTCCCCACAGCCTCGGACTCCTGTGTCCGGTTTTAGTTCCTTCTCCCAGGGCGAGCTCTGCACAGCTCCAGCCCCTGGCGCTTCTCCTTGGCTCCTATGTTTATCTGTCCCTGTTTCTGCGTGTCCAGACCAGACTCCGTCTCTGTCTGGAACTCCTCTCTCTAACCCTGCCTCAGCCCCAGTTTATGTAGGGGAAGTTCTTCCCCTCCCAGGACTGGGCAGGAGGTGTGGCATGCTTAGGATTCCTGCCCAGGAGACCTCCCACCTGCTCACAGACGTAATACTGCTATTACTGTGGAAACCAGACCCCTGGGGTGCCACATTCCCCCCTAGTGAAATTTAGTACTCCCGGACTAAACATATATTTTTTTTTTCAAAACATAACAGGGTATAAACAATAACAATTAAATACATGAGATGGTCACGGCGTGTCCGTAACCGGGAAGCAATAAGGGTGTCCATTTCACCAAAGAACAGGGAGCCGTAACCAGGTTGGGGTCTGTCCTGCCCCGAGTCTTTAACAGTCTTTAGTCCATTCCTGGGTTACGCTCCAAACATATTTACAACAGAGTTCCGGTTACTCACTGTCCATAACCTGTCAGTCCATATAAAGAAATCTGTAACTGAAAAACATAATTAGCAACGGCTACAACAAAACAGGTAAACATAAAATAGTTAAAGCAATTAGCCAACTTAGATTCTCCAACGTACGGGCATCTGGCCTCTGGTAACCCTAGTGGACCTACGGAGCTCACTCACTGGTCCTGCACTACAGGGTGTAGGAGGTGTTATGGGCAAGCTGGGCAGCTTTCTGCGCACTCTTTGGCTCACTAGGGGCACGGCAGGCTCACTACTAGCAGAGGGTTGATACTCCTGTACCGCTGGTGTGGACTCTTCTGCCTCTTGGGCCGGCTGCTCTTCCAGCTCTTCCGGTTCCTCTGTAGGCACTTGCGGGGCTGGCTGGAGAAAGGTGAGGACGGGTACCACAACAGCACCGTTTACTTGTGTCCAAGACCGGGGGAAGTCTCCGAGTACAGTCCTGATCATTTCTTCCCTTTCCTCTGCGGGTCGAGGGTTTTCTTGATCTTCTTCTTCAGGGTTTTGCAGCTGCTCGGGACACTTCTTCAGGTAGTCTCTGGAGACAACGGCTGTGGTTTCTCCTCCATCCTTACTGATCACGCAAATCTTTGGGTTCTCATGGCTTGATGGCAGTACGGTGTACGGGTCCTTCTCCCACTGGTCGTCCAACTTGTGGAGCCGTCTTTTCCTCTTCAAGACCTGCTCTCCAGGTACCAGGGGAACAGCGGGAGCATACTGATTATAAGCCCTCTCTTGCCTTTCTCTAGCTTGAGACAGACTTCGCTCGACGCTCTCCTGTACTTTCCGATACTGCTGCTGCCGTTCTGTATCCCAGTCTGCATCTGGCGAGGTGTCCTCGGGCTTCAGGACTCCCATATCCAGGTCGATAGGCAGCTTACCAGGTCTCGCTCTCATTAGGTAAGCCGGGGTACAGTTGGTAGAACCTACAGGGATGTGGTTGTATAGGTCCACCAGATCAGGCAGCTTCTCAGGCCACATACTGCGTTCTTCCAGGGGCAATGTTTTCAGGAGGTCTATCACCACCTGGTTCATCTTCTCGCAGAGTCCATTGGTTTGAGGGTGATAGGGCGTTGTTCTTATCTTCGTGCAGCCATACAGGTTGCAGAACTCCCGGAAGACTTCCGCTTCGAAGGCTGGCCCTTGGTCTGTCAGCACTTGGTCCGGGTACCCGTGTGGACGGCAGAAGTGCTGCTGGAAGGCTCTAGCTGCTGTTTGAGCCGTTAAGTCCTTGACCGGGACCACCACCAGGAACCGGGAGTAATGATCTACGATTGTGAGGGCGTAGACATACCCAGATCTGCTTGGAGCCAGTTTCACATGGTCCAGGGCTACCAGTTCCAGTGGCTGTCGGGAGATGATGGGCTGCAAGGGAGTCTTCTGGCTGGCACGGTCCTTCCTTCTTAGGTGGCACGGTCCACAGTCTCTGCACCACCTCTCGATGGCTCCTCTCATGCCTACCCAGTAGAACCGTTCACGCAACAAGAAATCAAGCTTCTTCCACCCGAAATGTCCTGCTCCGTTGTGGTACACCTCCAGAATCATAGCCGCGTCTCGTCTGGGGACCACTACCTGCCAGGTCAACTCATGTGTTCGAGAGTTAACCATTCTCCGGCACAACTTCTCCCTGTAGAGGAACAGCCTACTTTTCTCCTTCCACAGTTGCTTAGTCTCCTCTGGGGCGTCTGGGTCCAGACTGGCATCGGCTTGGGTCAGCATTTCCTTCACCAGACGGACTGCGGGATCACTGTCTTGCGTCTCCGCCCAGTTGTAGTGGGGCAAGGGATTGAACGTCGCGGAGCGCCTGTCCTTCACACGGTGGGAATACAGGGTAATCCCATGACGGTGGAACGCAGGGAGCTCAACTTCTTCCAGATCTTCTGGATCTTCCTCTACGTCCGGTAAATTCGGCATTCTAGACAGGGCATCCGCGTTGGCATTGGAGCGTCCTGCCCGGTATTTGATGGTGAATTCAAAGTTGGACAGGCGAGCCATCCATCTCTGTTCCAGAGCACCGAGTCTTGCAGTGTCCAGGTGTGTCAACGGGTTGTTATCCGTGTACACAGTGAATTTGGAGGAGGCAAGGTAATGCTTGAAACGTTCGGTCACTGCCCACACTACTGCCAGGAACTCCAGCTTAAATGAGCTATAATTCTCAGGGTTCCTCTCGGTGGGTCGTAGCTTTTGGCTGGCGTAAGCGATTACCCGTTCTTTCCCCTGCTGGATCTGGGACAGTACGGCTCCTAGCCCGATGTTGCTTGTGTCCATGTGGAGGATAAAGGGCTGGCTGTAGTCTGGATATGCCAGGATTTCATCCCCCGTGAGGGCCATCTTCAGCTGGCAGAAGGACTCCTCTTCCAGCTTTTCCCACCTGAAGGGCGGCTTCTGGTTTTTGGCTTTTCGAGATTGACCTATCAGGAGGTCCTGCATAGGGGCTGCCATTTTGGTGAAACCGGGAATGAATCTTCGGTAGTAGCCTACCAACCCGAGGAACTGCCGCACTTCCTTTATGCTGGAGGGTCTTGGCCAGTCCTTAATTACGGTGATCTTATCAGGGTCGGGAGCCACTCCGTCAGCACTCACCACGTGTCCCAGGTATTGCACCTTTGGTTTCAGGAGGTGACACTTGGAGGGTTTCACCTTTAGGCCGTAGTTTGCCAGAGCTTCAAACACTTCCGCCAGGTGTTTCAGGTGGTCCTCGTAGGTCTTGGAATAGACGATGACATCGTCCAGGTATAACAGGACCGTCTCGAAGTTCCGGTGTCCCAGACAGCATTCCATCAACCGTTGGAAGGTTCCTGGTGCGTTGCAGAGCCCGAACGGCATACAGTTAAATTCGCTGAGACCCATCGGGGTGGTGAATGCGGTCTTCTCCCGGTCTGCCTCTGCTACAGGAACCTGCCAGTACCCGCTAGTGAGATCCAAAGTAGAGAAGAAGTTAGCAGATTTTAATGCAGCTAAGGACTCTTCTATCCTTGGTAACGGGTACGCATCTTTGTGTGTGATACGGTTGACCTTCCTGTAGTCTACACACATTCTCATAGTGTTGTCCTTCTTTTTCACTAAGACTAGTGGAGCTGCCCAGGGGCTACAGCTGTCCCTGATTACCCCAGCCTCCTTCATGTCTCTAAGCATCCCCTTGGCGTGTTGGTAGTGTGCAGGGGGTACGGGTCGGTATCTCTCCTTTATGGGAGGATGGTCTCCCGTGGGGATGTGGTGTTCTACCCCCTATACTCGCCCGAAGTCTAACGGGTGTTTACTAAACACTCTCTCGTACTCTTGAACCACCCGATAGACTCCTTGTTTCTGGTGTGAGGGAGTGGAGTCAGTACCCAGATGTAGTTGCTGACACCAGTCCTCCATTGGTTTCTTAGAGCCGTTACCTTCCTCTGGTTGAGATAGAGGCAAGGGTTCCACGGCCTGTACAGAATTCTGGTTTATGGTGAACAATTTAGCTAGCGTGGCATACCGGGGCAGGTGTACTTCTCTCTCACCGATATTTATGATGCGAACGGGCACCCTCCCATGGCGTACATCGACCACCCCCCGTGCTGTCAAAATGGTGGGCCTACTGTCTGAGTAGACGGGTTCTACCATTGCTTGGTAGTCTCTACCTCTTAGACCAATAGCTGCCCGGCACCAAATCATCATCTCACTTTTTGGGGGCATGGCAATAGGGAACGGGTCACACATTCTCACGCTACCTATCTCACCACCAGATAGTTCCACCTGTTGCCGCTTCATCAGTGCCCGGATCTCTTTTTGGAGCACACGCTGCTGGCCGGAACTGGCGTTCTTGGCAACCTGCTGTAAAATGAGAATCACCTCTGCAAGACAATTTTCAATTACATTGGTTCCCAGGGTGATTCTAGGGTGACTCTCATGACGGTCGATGTCCACTATAATCAGTCCTTGTGCCGCTAGTTCGACTTTACCGATTTTAATGGTCACCTCCTTGAATCCCACCTGCGGCACGGGCTGACCATTGCTGGCGATGATACTCAGGTCATCGTCTGGGTAGCGGGTTATGTCCGAATCATTCCAGTACTGCTTGAAGAGCACGTACGGAATGGTGGTGACCTGTGACCCAGTGTCTAGTAGGGCACTCATAGGAATGCCATCCAGTACCACAGGCAAGATTGGACGTCCCCCTACGTATTTATCACGCCAGTTTGATGGGCCTGATGGTCTTATGCCTGGGGGTTGGCCCTCTACCCCAGGTTGTGCCCGTTTAAATGACAGTACCTTGCCACATGTCCGGGTTGATTGCAGCGGCGGCAAATAGGTCGTCCGTCCTCGTTGTATCGATCGCTGGGTCTTCCTCTGGCCGGTGGGGTCCTCCTTGGTCGGCGCCACGGGATGTCCTCCGGTCCGGATGCCAGCTCGATCTTCCCTGCAGTAGAAACCTGTAAAGACTGCACAGTTCGGGTTAGCGCGGCAACGCTTTTAGTTAGCTCTTGGACCTGATGGTGCAGGTCTGTAGCTGGGTCATTGTTTAAAGCCTGCGCATCAGCTCCCACAGGCCCTGCAGACAAGGGCGCCGTCTCCTGGTGATAAGTGATAGCAGGGCGCCTGTGGGTCACAGTGCCACCTGGTGCCGGTTCTCGGAGCACCCGGATGGCTCTGTCCTTGAACTGTGCAAAGTCCAGATGAGGGTCCTGTAAGGCCATGGCCCGCAACTGGGTTCGGTGGGCATTACAATGTAGACCCTCTATAAATTGTTCAGTCAACAGTTTGTCTTCGTTTCCCACGCCGTCAAGGTCGGCCTGCTTAATGGCTCTCAGGGCCTCTTGTAGGTTTAGCGCATAGTCCCTTATACTCTCATGTGCTCGCTGCTTGCACCCGTAGAATCTAAGCTTGATCTCGGCTGAGGTACGGGTATCAAAGGTGTCCTTCAGCCGGGCTAGTATCTCTGCGACAGTCCTCCTCCTCCCAAGTGGCCAGGACTTTACCTCCCTTTGGGCTGCCCCTGTTAATTGAGCCACCAGGATGCTCACTTTTTGCTCTTCTGTGAGGGGGTACACCTGGAAGAGGCTATCCAGCCTTTCTCTGAAGTCATTTAGGGTATGTGACTCCCCTGAGTACTGGGGTAGCCAGGCTGCCCCCGGGATATAGGGCATGGTGAATGGCATGACTGTTGCAGCGGTTGCGCTGGCGGTGATTGTGGCAGTGGAGCTCCCCTCGGTGTCCGGCATCCTCCTCCCCCCTAGTGGACCGTGGCCTACCTTGCGATGCTCTTCTTCCGTAGGCCGCGGCTCCGCAGTCGTTCGTCGGGGTTGAGGACCTGGCGTCTCGCTCCGATGACGTCAGCGTCGCTCTTCCTCCCTTCCAGGACCTTGCGCAGCGTCAGAGCGTGGGGCGGAGCGTGGGGCGGAGCTTCGGATCTCGCGCGCTTTCGGCGTCCACGCCCCTCTTCTTCCTGTGCGGCGTCCCGAAGATGGCGTCCGAAGGCGGGAAGCAGCTGCGGATGGCGGGAAGGCAGAAGACGGCGGGAAACGGTCCAAGATGGCGTCTGATGGCGGGAATCGGCTCCGGATGGCGGGAAACGACTCCGGACGGCGGGAAACTTCACCACAGGTAAGTATAAAAGTCTCTTTTTCAGGCACGCAGTACCCGGTGGTTGCGGGCACGTAATCCTGCCGACTACGCCAAAGTTGACGCGCCCCCTGGGCCAGTGCTGTAGTGCAGCGCGCGTGCGCACGGGGAATACCCGGAGCCGGATCCGATGGGGGTAGTAGTCTTCGTGTGGCGGTGACCCGGTCCGTGCCCAGGGTGGTCAAACTAAGTGGCAGTTATTGGTATGATGGTATTAGTGTCCGACTACGCCACCCGTTGAATGCGGCTATGAAGCCGCCGCTGCAGGGCAGTCCGCTGAGGCCGGTGGTACGGATGTGCAGCGTGGATGGTATAACCCCCAACGGGAGGGGTATGGCCTCAGGGCAGAGGATGAGGTTGATGTTGGGAGTGATGGTGTGGATGTCCCAGCACTAATGGTGCGACAAGGAAGCACGGAGACGCGAGGGTACAGTTCAGGGTCTTTACTGATGGTAGAAGGCAAATTCCCCCGGGAGTACTGGCTAGTATTTGGGGCCTGGTTAGTCTGCGAGTAAGCCGGAGTTCCCCTGGCCAGGTGGAGTTGTAGGCCTTCCCGTTAGTCTGTACCCTTCCTGGCTACCCTGCTTTCGGCGGTTACAAGTAGCCCACGTCCCTGGGTATACCGTGTGGTGCTCACCCATATGGCTGGTGACCTGGGGCCTCCTGTTAGCCTCCGCTCCGGGATGGCGGTGCTGGTCCCTTCGTTGTGACTGAGCCTCCGGGCTTTTATGGACAGAGGACCTGGAATCCCCTGCCGGATGGATTCTGCTGCTGGGTATATCTTAGTCCCCACAGCCTCGGACTCCTGTGTCCGGTTTTAGTTCCTTCTCCCAGGGCGAGCTCTGCACAGCTCCAGCCCCTGGCGCTTCTCCTTGGCTCCTACAGAGCTCCTGATGTTTATCTGTCCCTGTTTCTGCGTGTCCAGACCAGACTCCGTCTCTGTCTGGAACTCCTCTCTCTAACCCTGCCTCAGCCCCAGTTTATGTAGGGGAAGTTCTTCCCCTCCCAGGACTGGGCAGGAGGTGTGGCATGCTTAGGATTCCTGCCCAGGAGACCTCCCACCTGCTCACAGACGTAATACTGCTATTACTGTGGAAACCAGACCCCTGGGGTGCCACATAGGCTCTTGCCCAGAATCATTGACTTCTCCATAGGTGTTGTTAGTGCTCTGCATTTCCTGCACTTCTCTGTTTAACTGTTGCTGTGAGAGTGGTGCCACATTGCCTCCCCTGCACAGTCTCTGTATCTCTCTTCCTCTGTGAGCATACCTGATCAGGTTGTAAATCATCTGAAGGGTCAGAATCTAAGGTCAGTCTGGCAAATCTCCCCAGCTTTGCGGCAGCAGCCTCAGCATCTCTCACTCTGGCTGGTGTGGGGGAGGAGGTGCCATGTTGGAAGGCCCACTATCTGGACTCTGCTCCTTCTGATGCTTGCTTCTGGTCATGTTTGAGTGCACTTTAAGCTTCTCTGTGTACTTTCCCCCAGCCTTTGGTGTGAAGGAATCAATATTTCACTGCTAATAGGTGGAAATGAAAGGATGCAGAGCAGGAGCAAAGCACAGAGCTTCCATGTGAAGAGGCTGTCAGCAAAAGGTCCTTTTTAAAGGGGAATCTGTAACACTCCCATCATCTGCTCCTGAGCTCACATCAAAGACAGTCTGTATTATATGTGTTTTATATGAGCACTGCACTTGGCTTTTTCTGGCAGAGAAGATGACACACCCGATCTGCCGCTCCATTTTACAATAGGAATAAAAGTGCCCTGTCAGGGATAAAAATTCCCCATTCTTCCAGTCGGTACAGTCCCAAATGGTCAGACCAATCAATCACTGACCAATAAGATATCACCTCCCCTGTGGATCCTATGGAGTTATCACCTCTCCTGTGGATCCTATGGTCATAACTTGTTTTCACCAACAAAGTCCTTTACTGCAAATTACCGTAATTGTACATCCCAGTTATGGTATCGCACAGTAAGAGGTGCAGGAGCCTCCTGTATTTTACAGCCGACGCTCCACTATAATCGAGATAATGGCTAACAGGTTTTCATATACAGCTGTAGTGTGGGCCCCTAGAATCAATTCCTATTGGGGCCCCAGACACCCCAGTTTGATCCTGGTTGGGGGTGGGGAGGGTAATTTTGCACCCTGTCGTAAAGAAAAATTGTAAAATCCAAAAAGACATCTCTGGAGAGGGGACATATCACCCTCACATTGAACATATAGGATTATAACAAGAAAAGTGAGAAAGAGCTGACACTTCAACCTCTATTGACGTAGGGCCTCCTGCCGTGGTCAGGTAAATTCTACAAAGAATGTGATGAGAACCAGCCAACAAGTCTAGAATTTGCATACTCAGAGGCGGATAAGTACATTTCCGAAGCAAGGGCTTCCTCTTTTCAAAGGACTTGTCTCAGACACTCTGAAGACTGTGGTCAGTGATGAATATTGGGGTTTGCATCGATCCAATATTCATGGGAGATGTATTTTCGACATCGTAGCAAAGGGACGATCATAACGCATTCACTCACATCATTGTAAGGCCAGCCGAACACCCCCAACTTAATATTGTTTAGATGGATAATGCTATCCATGCCATGTTTCATCTCTATAGAAAGGTAAAATCATGATAGAAAACATGACCATGATATTTCCCGCCCGAGACCTCCATGGGCGAAGATATCCTGAAAGTTGGGGATCTCATAAACTTCTAAAAGATCTAGCACACCTATGACAAGTCCTCATATGAGCTCACCAATAGAAGGTATGTGGGTGTAACCGTGATCTTATTAAATCAGAGCTTGGATTTTGGTCATTGGTCAGTCCTGGAAGGTACAGCTTGCTGTAGTTGTATCTGTTTTCCTAAGGAGTTCTTCTAAGGAGTGCTTCCTTGCGCTAAGCTCTGAGCTATTTCTCTGACACAGGTTTAGCACTTTTCTTTTATTATCTTTTTGATTTTATGTTAATGTATATATCATATTGTTTGTATCATCTTTGTGTATTTTTTATACACACTGCCTACTTTTCAAGATTAGATCACTTGTTTTTATTCTGTTATTCCCACACCCTATCATTTCTTTACTTAGAAAATTGGGCGTGAGGAACGATCAACACGCCCATATGATGGCGCGGTCGAGCATGTAAATTGTAACTCCCTACATGTATTTCTATAGCAGGACGAAGAACGTTTGGCGTTCGAAACGTGTAGGTTTCACAGAGGTCTCCACCTTTATTTATTTTATTTTTGCAATGTGTATATCTTTTTAATGGATTAACAATAAAATCATAATTTTATCTGCAATTGGATCTGGAAGCTGGCATATCACAATGTCGGTGGATATGCACCTTCTCTTTTTGGTTGAGGAGAAGGTGACTCCTACAGGGTGAGATAGAAAAATGCAATGAGCCTAAGAACTGTCAGGCAGGTAATTGCTTATTACGTGCTTGTTCCACCCTGTGGTGGCTAAGATTGCTCCTGGACCGCTCCTAACAGCGATTCTGCTGCTTCACGTCAACAGAACAGCTCTTCCTCTTCCCGACTGCTCTGTCAAAGAGGCGTGACTGCCAACTTTATGCTGATTGACAGACGGCTCCCTGCAGTTAGGCAGCAGGGAGCCAGCTGTCAATCAGCATGACACCGGCAGTCACACCCCATCAATAGATCAGAGCGGGAGCTGAAAAATCACTGTCAGGAGCGCTCCGTGACCACTCTGAACCAGCAAATATCGGCGCCTGGCACAACAGGCACATAGTTAGCAAATACTTGCCTGTTAGTTCTTAGGTCCATGGTAAAAAACAAAAAAAAAGTCCCGGACAACCCCTTTTAATATTAAGGAGCAGGAATTCTCCGCATGATGCTATAATCAAGAAAACATGAAATTCTCTCCTGCCCAGTCAGTCTGCCCGATCTGTTACACCATGATTACCAAAACCTCGACTCATTCCACTGCCCACTTGTATTACCACTTACCCAGCTCTGCTTGGCCCCTGTTACCAGGCCATTGGCTTGTCTGACTACAAGTGCACACTTCTGAACCGGGAGTCCCTGTGGATTTTCACATCCCCTCAATTTGACATAATGAATTTCAGTGACACAGAGGATTGTTCGGCTAGACTGAACAAACTAGCATCTATTTTTGATAATAAACCGTCAGTGGTGACAACAGAACCGGATGAATTTAACGATCTCATGTTCCAGATGGAAAACAAAATGACCAGAGAACTTAAAGTTTGGTGGGATCTCACAACCTTGGACACATATATAAAAAAGGAAATGATCCCTAGAGGTCTGCGTTTAAAAAAAAGTCGCCACCACTATATACAATGACGGTTTTCCAGAAGATCAGAATGCGATTCTTAGTCAATGTTCACTGAATCTTATGCACCTCATAATCAAACATGAGGAACTGGAACTGACTTAAATTAAATTGGATATTAAAAATAAACAATCGTCTTTGGGGAAATATGTGCAACTAAAAGAATTTAATATTTGTAATGACAAACTGAAATCTAATTTGGCCAAGTTGGAGAACACCATTATGGATATAAAAAGATCCAAGTTCAAAAGGGACAGTGAGGACTATGCACAGAACAAGATTTATAGTTGGAATAAACAATTACCATCCATCTTAAAAAAACGCTCCCACAAACGTTTTCAGAGATCTGGAAGAGGGAGTTTTAAGGACCATGATGATGTTACGGATAATTCTTTTGCTGCCACCTCTGATGATTACTCAGATTCATCTATGAGTTCAATGGGAGAAATGCAACAATTGTATTTTATCAAAAAAAAATTATCTTGTGCTGGTGGAGCTATTACAAAAAACTGAGGAAGAGGGTGTGGCGCCCCTGAGGGTTCGGTCGCCACAGGGGGGTACTGCATCTTGTGAAAGAGGTGTGGTATCTCCTCTCCCAGGTTAGGATGGAGCACCTGTCAGGACCCCACCTCATCACTCTACACTACACACTCCTGTCCTATGGGGTACTTGTATGCACTAAGGTGCTGCCCCAGCAGGATAATGGAGATGGGTGAACCAAAGATAGGGGGAACCATGTAGTGGGTGAGGGTGGAGGACGCACGTTTAGGTTACACTTGTAGATACATATTTAATAACCAGCCATCTTAAGTTCAAGGTTGTTTGATTGTGGTCTTCACAGCTGGCAGTGGCCTTGTGTAGGAGCCTGCAGCGTGCTGGAGATGCACGGTCCTCGTGCTCTGGCCTTGAGACGAGGAGCAGGATAGAGTTTATGGAGGTCTCTACCCGGTTAAGGTCCCTGCTTAAGAAGGCCTGGAGGGGAGCTGAGGAGGAGAGCTCCGCAGGCAAAAGGATCCCAGGGAATACGGACTGATCGGCATATGCCACCTGTACTCTCCATTCTGGCCTAGTCAAAGGGACTCCTGCTGCAAGAGGGGTACCGGCCCCCAATATCTGACTTTGTTACTTCACGTCTCAGTCGGAAAAGCCTGAAGGCTAAGTGGTTCCCACCGGGTAACAGACGGAGCGGAGTCGCCACCTGTGCCCTTGTTCTGTGTATAGCCAGAGGGAGACCCAGCCTTGCAACACGCACCGCACACGGACAGGAGAGGCCCAAGGGGGAGATAACAGGCTGGTGCTGGGGGTCCTGATAGACGCACCTGAACTACCGGGGTGTGCCGAACCCCCTTCTCTGGTGGCCGCAGCACGCCGTGAGGAGCAAGGAGAAGCCTTGCAGCTGACCTCTAACAACGTGAGCAAAGCTTGGAAGACTACATCCATTGCCTCCGGTCCATTATTGCAGCGGGACACCACACCGCACAACTGCACCTACTACGACTTGTTATGCACACGCCCGGGCTGAGCGGCGTGTGCGTGTGATTGTAGTGATTCCACTGGACCATGAACCGGAGAGTGCCTGGAGGGGCGTGACTAAGTATCTGGCCGATCCGACCAAGATGGCACGACGGCATACGACGCCAGTGCACCAGGGAGAAACCGGGCAGAGGAACCAGGTGCTACTCCAGGTCAAACTCCGGACACGGGGGTTGACCCACACAGGGATTACTGGATCAGGCTGGTTAGGCTGGCGCACAGACTGGAGGGTATAGGCAGGCACGACTGGTATGCAGGCAGGCGGGTAAAGGCAAGCGCAGCTAGAGTGCAGACAGGGAGGCACTAGCAGGTAGGAACACAGGCGGGATAGGACCCAGTACACACTGGGACTCAGGAACAGGCAGGTTAGGCTGGCACAGACTGGTGGATATAAGCAAACACGGCAGGTATGCAGATGGGTGGATACAGGCGAGTATGCAGGCAGGGAGGTACTGGCCGAAAGGACGGGCTGGAGCACAGAAAGGTTAAGACCCAGTACAGACTGGGTCACAGAACCGCAGATGCGGTAGACAACCACAGCAGAGAGGGAACGCCCGAAGCGGTGGGCAAGAACAGAGCAGGACGGGGCTGCAGGAGCAGCGAGCACAAGCAGGGCAGGACAGGACTGCCGGAGCAGCGGGCAGAAGCAGGGCAGGACAGGACTGCCGGAGCAGCGGGCAGAAGCAGGGCAGGACAGGACTGCCGGAGCAGCGGGCAGAAGCAGGGCAGGACAGGACTGCCGGAGCAGCGGGCAGAAGCAGGGCAGGACAGGACTGCCGGAGCAGCGGGCAGAAGCAGGGCAGGACAGGACTGCCGGAGCAGCGGGCAGAAGCAGGGCAGGACAGGACTGCCGGAGCAGCGGGCAGAAGCAGGGCAGGACAGGACTGCCGGAGCAGCGGGCAGAAGCAGGGCAGGACAGGACTGCCGGAGCAGCGGGCAGAAGCAGGGCAGGACAGGACTGCCGGAGCAGCGGGCAGAAGCAGGGCAGGACAGGACTGCCGGAGCAGTGGGCAGAAGCAGGGCAGGACAGGACAGGACCGCCGGAGCAGTGGGCAAAGGAGTCAGAGCAGGCTAGAACCGCCGGAGCGGTGAGCAAGGCAGAGCAGGGGGGACAGGGCTCTGTTCACACGGAACAGACAGGAAGAGAAAGGCAGAGCCAGATACCAACAGGGTACTTGCAGTGAAGTAGCGAGTGGACCACAAACTCACAAACGGGAGTACAGAGACAACAAGCAGGAGTTAGGTACGAGTTCAGACTCTGCAGAAAAAGGAAGGGAACGGACATCGGACATAGAGGCAAAACAGGTAAAGGATAGGAGAGAGTTCAGACTGGAACTGAGTGTACGGAGGAGACCGACACTGCAGAGGGATACAGGAGCGGGTCTGGGAATACGGCCCCCAGAGAGGCGGGACGAACAGGCAAGGAGCGTGTTCAGACAGGACAGACAAGGTACAGGAGCGGGTCTAGGTAATCGGCCCCTAGAAGGCGGGAGGAACAGGCTAGGAGCGTGTTCAGACAGGACAGACAAGATACAGGAGCAGGTCTAGGTAATCGGCCCCTAGAAGGCGGGAGGAACAGGCTAGGAGCGTGTTCAGACAGGCCTGGAAATACAGCCTCCAGGAAAGGCAGACAAGAGAACACAGAACGGGACCTGGCACCTTCAGAGTGCAAGCACACACTGAATGAAACACTATGCTCAGGCAGGAATAGATGGGAGCAGCTGAGCTATATACCAGGTGACAGACAGCAATAGGCTGAGGACGCACAAGGGGTGTGACCCACAGCAGGTACAAAAAGCAGGAAGTGATCGGGCGCCGCCCTTAAGCAGCAGAAACAGACAGCATGGAGGGAAGCCAGAGAGACATTCTGGACAGGAGATCAAGTGCGCGCTCTTGCACAGTGGGAGATGGACCACTATGCAAGGACGCCGCCAGGTATGTTACAGTACCCCCCCCCTTACGCCCCCTCTTCTTCAGGCCTGCCAGAATCTTCCGCAGGGAATTCGAGGGCCAATTCTTCACTTCGAAGAGATCACTTCCCCTGTCCACCGGAAAAACTGGTCTCCTCTGGGTAGCTAGGATGCTACCTCCCATCCAGCCACCCTTAGCAACAGACGAAACGGGTGGAGTACCAGGAACAGCACACAAGGAAGTCTCTCTCCACATATTTTCAGGTGGCACCCCAGAGGGTACAGGAGACAACTGGAAGTCCTCCACCGGGTTGGAGGGGGACAGAGACTTGGGGGTAATCTCTGCTTCGAGGTACATCTTGTCAAGCTCACAGGAAGAAATAGACGGGTTATCAGGTACATAATGAGGAAAAGTCACTGTCTCTTTGTTTTCTGGTGGTACCCCGGAGGATTCAGGAAACAACTGGAGGTCCTCCGCCGGGTCAGAAGAGTGCAGAGGCTCAGAGAAAACATCTGCTTCAGAGTACACTAGGTCGGACTCACTGGACGAAGCAGGCGAGGTATCGGGTACCGAGTATAGGAAAGTCTCTGTCCATTCTCCACCAGGTGGCACCCCGAAGGGTTCTGGAGACAACTGGCGGTCCTCCGCCTGGTCAGAGGGGTGTAGAGACTCACGGGTAACCTCTGCTTCAGAGTACACTAGGTCGGACTCACTGGACGAAGCAAGCGAGGTATCAGATCCAGGATATAGGAAAGTCTCTGTCCATTTACCACCAGGTGGCACCCCGAAGGGTTCTGGAGACAACTGGAGGTCCTCCGCCTGGTCAGAGGAGTGTAGAGACTCGGGAGTAACCACTGCTTCAGAGTACACTAGGTTGGACTCACTGGATGAAGCGAGCGAGGTATCAGGTACAGAGTATAGGAGAGTCTCTGTCCTTTCGCTACCAGGTAGCACCCCGAAGGGTTCAGGAGACAACTGGAGGTCCTCCGCCTGGTCGGAGGGGTGTAGAGACTCGGGGGTAACTACCACTTTGGGGTACCCATTGTCAGGCTCACAGGACGAAGCGGACAAAGTATCGAGTACCGGGTGTAGAGAATTCTCTCTCCATTTGTCATCGAGTGGTATCCCGGAGGATTCAGGAGGCAACAGGGGGTCCTCCGCCAGGTAGTAGAGGTGCACAGACTCTGAGGTAACCACAGCTTTGGAGCATCCTTGGACATGCACACCGGTTAAAGTGGGTGAAGCATCTGATGCCGGGTGCAGGAAGTTCTCCTGTGTGGAGTCTGGATGGGCAGAAGTCTCTTCGGGCAGGAGAACTGGTGCACTACCCACGCACATTACCCGTTGGGGCTTCTCCGGGATACAGGGAGATGAAGCTTCAGTAGGGACTTCAAGGTTGGGGTCAGGAGGTCTCAGGGAGGACAGACCCTGGCGTGACGGCTTGCCTCTACGTCTAGCACGTCTGGACTGCCTCTTGAGGTTGGGAGAAGTATTCCGGAAAGCGTAGTCACCCTGTGAGGATTCTGGGTGGGCAGTAGTCTCATTGGGCTGGAGGACTATTGCGCTACCCACACACATTACCCATTGGGGCTGCTCCGGGATATTGGGAAGTGAAGCTTCAGCAGGAGCCTCCGGGTTAGGATCATCGAAGACCATTAGAAAGGCCACCAGGAAGGCCATTAGGTCCAGGAGGATCGGATCCTGTGTTTCATATAGGGGGTTGATCCATTCCAAGGCATCACCCGCCAGGTAAGACATAATGAATGCCACCTTAACCCGATCGGTGGGAAAACATAGAGGGTAGAACTTGAAGTGTAGCATGCATTGCTCCACAAATGCACGACTTTGTCTAGGATCCCCATAATAACGTAGCGGATCCGCGGGAACGAGAGCAGATAGATCCATCTGGACGGGTGCGTAATTCGCCTGGAACTCAGCTAAAGGAAAAAAAAAATATTTATTTATTTATTTTAATGCATGTATTCGCTGGAAAACTTCTCAGAGAGCGAAGGCCGTGGGGCTCAACGGGAACCATGGCCTGAGCATGCTGTTATGCACACGCCCGGGCTGAGCGGCGTGTGCGTGTGATTGTAGTGATTCCACTGGACCATGAACCGGAGAGTGCCTGGAGGGGCGTGACTAAGTATCTGGCCGATCCGACCAAGATGGCACGACGGCATACGACGCCAGTGCACCAGGGAGAAACCGGGCAGAGGAACCAGGTGCTACTCCAGGTCAAACTCCGGACACGGGGGTTGACCCACACAGGGATTACTGGATCAGGCTGGTTAGGCTGGCGCACAGACTGGAGGGTATAGGCAGGCACGACTGGTATGCAGGCAGGCGGGTAAAGGCAAGCGCAGCTAGAGTGCAGACAGGGAGGCACTAGCAGGTAGGAACACAGGCGGGATAGGACCCAGTACACACTGGGACTCAGGAACAGGCAGGTTAGGCTGGCACAGACTGGTGGATATAAGCAAACACGGCAGGTATGCAGATGGGTGGATACAGGCGAGTATGCAGGCAGGGAGGTACTGGCCGAAAGGACGGGCTGGAGCACAGAAAGGTTAAGACCCAGTACAGACTGGGTCACAGAACCGCAGATGCGGTAGACAACCACAGCAGAGAGGCAACGCCCGAAGCGGTGGGCAAGAACAGAGCAGGACGGGGCTGCAGGAGCAGCGAGCACAAGCAGGGCAGGACAGGACTGCCGGAGCAGCGGGCAGAAGCAGGGCAGGACAGGACTGCCGGAGCAGCGGGCAGAAGCAGGGCAGGACAGGACTGCCGGAGCAGCGGGCAGAAGCAGGGCAGGACAGGACTGCCGGAGCAGCGGGCAGAAGCAGGGCAGGACAGGACTGCCGGAGCAGCGGGCAGAAGCAGGGCAGGACAGGACTGCCGGAGCAGCGGGCAGAAGCAGGGCAGGACAGGACTGCCGGAGCAGCGGGCAGAAGCAGGGCAGGACAGGACTGCCGGAGCAGCGGGCAGAAGCAGGGCAGGACAGGACTGCCGGAGCAGCGGGCAGAAGCAGGGCAGGACAGGACTGCCGGAGCAGCGGGCAGAAGCAGGGCAGGACAGGACTGCCGGAGCAGTGGGCAGAAGCAGGGCAGGACAGGACAGGACCGCCGGAGCAGTGGGCAAAGGAGTCAGAGCAGGCTAGAACCGCCGGAGCGGTGAGCAAGGCAGAGCAGGGGGGACAGGGCTCTGTTCACACGGAACAGACAGGAAGAGAAAGGCAGAGCCAGATACCAACAGGGTACTTGCAGTGAAGTAGCGAGTGGACCACAAACTCACAAACGGGAGTACAGAGACAACAAGCAGGAGTTAGGTACGAGTTCAGACTCTGCAGAAAAAGGAAGGGAACGGACATCGGACATAGAGGCAAAACAGGTAAAGGATAGGAGAGAGTTCAGACTGGAACTGAGTGTACGGAGGAGACCGACACTGCAGAGGGATACAGGAGCGGGTCTGGGAATACGGCCCCCAGAGAGGCGGGACGAACAGGCAAGGAGCGTGTTCAGACAGGACAGACAAGGTACAGGAGCGGGTCTAGGTAATCGGCCCCTAGAAGGCGGGAGGAACAGGCTAGGAGCGTGTTCAGACAGGACAGACAAGATACAGGAGCAGGTCTAGGTAATCGGCCCCTAGAAGGCGGGAGGAACAGGCTAGGAGCGTGTTCAGACAGGCCTGGAAATACAGCCTCCAGGAAAGGCAGACAAGAGAACACAGAACGGGACCTGGCACCTTCAGAGTGCAAGCACACACTGAATGAAACACTATGCTCAGGCAGGAATAGATGGGAGCAGCTGAGCTATATACCAGGTGACAGACAGCAATAGGCTGAGGACGCACAAGGGGTGTGACCCACAGCAGGTACAAAAAGCAGGAAGTGATCGGGCGCCGCCCTTAAGCAGCAGAAACAGACAGCATGGAGGGAAGCCAGAGAGACATTCTGGACAGGAGATCAAGTGCGCGCTCTTGCACAGTGGGAGATGGACCACTATGCAAGGACGCCGCCAGGTATGTTACACGACTCCCCTCATCCTCCTGTTTCCTCTGCCCTGAGGCCCTGCTCCGCCTGTGGGGAGTAGTACTACAGTCGGCTGCCACAACATCGCGCCTCAGAGGACTGCAGCAGCGCTGGTAGCGCATCACCAGACACCACAGGTGGTGTAGTCGTTTATCCACTCATAATTGCCACTCATCAACTAGCCCCTATTTTTAATGTGTACGCCCTGGGCACGGACCAGGACGAGGCCGCGACTGCATCCCCATTCTACCATCTGGGCCCGCCGTCCGAGTACACCCCTTTCCCAGGGAGGGCTAGCCGCTACTGAAACAGATAGTGGCGGGTCAAACATCACTGGCGTAGTCGGCAGGATTGCTTGCCCGCAGCAACGGAAGAAGTGATTCCCATTGCCAGCGGGTACTGCGCACCTTTACAACAGACTGTCTTTAACACCCAAGATGGCGCCCGCCCAAGAAGAACGGACGCCATTGTGTGCAAAAAGGACAACCACCCAGCACCTCCCATCATGGGTCTGGCTTCCCCCATGGCGCCAACAGCTAGGACCGCCCCTTTCATTAGAGACTGTCCGCGAGGTAGTGTCCATCAAGACGTATGGGACGTCCCAAGGAGTGCCTGTCAGCCAGCCGCCCTGGAGCCGCCCCAAGAGAAGGAGGAGTAAGCAACAACAAGGTGTGGCCACAACAATCCTAGAGACTCCACACCCAGCAGCAAGGATGGAAACAGCGCAGGAGAGATGCTCCGATGCCGCCCCACCAACTGCTGCCTCGCTCGGAATACGGGGGATTCACCTCACCCCGGAGGAGGCAGAGTTCCTCCGAGTGGAGTCACAGGACCTGACCCGGAGGGTCGCAGAAGCCCAGCTTGCGGTGTCCGCAGCATGGAGACATGGAGAGAGGAGGTGCTGCAGAAGATCCGGACCCGCCGCCAAGGTGCTGCAAGCCAAGAAAGCGGAGCAGCAACCCAGGAGGAAGAAACCTCAGAGGCCGCATGCAGCCCAGGACTGGGTAAGATACAAACCCCTGTCCCGGGTGAGAAACGCACGGAGGCCCTAGTGGATCTAATGCCGGTACCGCTGTCCCCGGGCGCCGTTGTTTGGGAGCAGATCTTCGCTCCGGAGATGGAGGCCCACGTGTCATTCTCCGCCGGAGGCCTGCAATGCCTCCCGACTCCCGGCCTAGAAGAGCCTGTGCTTAGTAGGGACACTACCTGCCCGAACCCGGACTGGTCGGCGTCACCGAAGGACCTGCAGCAACCCCTGCTGTCGCCGCTGCCAGCGCCTCTGGTTACCTGCCCTGTGGCGGAGGAGATGGTCTGGGACAACCAGGGGGGGACCTAATGGGCTTCCCCCAGGAGACCCGGGCGGAAGCGCGGAGGCATAAGGACTTCAGCCGCAAGGAGCTCCTCCAGCTGGACAAGGAGCTGCGGGAGAGGCGGGTACGCTGCGAGCGTCTGGAGGTGTGCGCTAAGGCCACCAAGTCCAAGGCCTGCCAGGAGGAGGCAGCCCATCCAAGCCCCCGGGAGGAAGGGCTGATCGTCCGCTTCCACCAGGAGGTGGGGTGGGGCTTCATCAGGAGTCCCCAGTTTGCTCAGGACGTATTTGTGAACCGCAGAGACTTCGAGCCACAACTGAGGAGGGATGACCCTGGCCGGAATCTCTACCCGGGTGACTTGATGTCGTACACCCACCACCATGGGGAGCGTGGGTGGTACGCCCTGGATGTGCATAGAGTATTCCAGGGTGAGGCCCCTGCTCACCTGCCGGTAGGGGACCGGTCTGGCTCCATGAGCAAGAACGAGCCTTTCCCTAGGTGGAGGTACCTGGACTAAGTGGCCCCGGAGGCTGTACCTTTGAGTTGACTTGTTGATTGTTTATGTTTATTACCATGTTTTCCTCCCGGTTTAGAGAGACATTTGTCCCTGCGGACTGGCTGTAGACAGATTCTATTGTATATAGTTATGCATCTATTTAGGTACTCCCTATTGATTTTATACAAAACCCACTTCTACTTCTACCTCAGACCTAAGAAGCAAAACCTGTCTGGAGTGGCTCTCCTGGAGGTCCAACACAGGATCTCCATGCCCTGTAGCCACCCCAGGGCCTACGTTGAGGGTTTGGGACAGGTCCCTCTTGCTGCTGAACTGCCTCTTTTTCTATTTTCCTACCAAGCTGTCTACATGCATAATGTCTCATTGATGTTTTTATACTTTTGTACTATTTATCTGCAACGTTTAAGAATCAGAGCCTCCCATAATGGGAAGATTGTTGATTGTTGTGAAAAAGCATATAAAAAGTCTATACCATGTTTTGCTCTCTTTGCAGCCCGCGGACGTGCGGTGTTTCACCAGGGGGGAATGTGGCGCCCCTGAAGGTTCGGTCGCCAGGGGGGAAGTACTGCATCTTGTGAAAGAGGTGTTGTATCTCCTCTCTCAGGTAAGGATGGAGTTCCTGTCAGGACCCCACCTCATTACTCAACACTACACACTCCTGTCCTATGGGGGGCTAGTATGCACTAGTGTGCTGCCCCAGCAGGATAATGGAGATGAGGGAACCAAAAATAGGGGGAACCATGTAGTGAGTGAGGGTGGAGGATGCACTTTTAGGTTACACTTGTAGATACAGTACATATTTAATAGCCAGCCATCTTAAGTTCAAGGTTGTTTGATTGTGGTCTTCACAGCTGGCAGTGGCCTTGTGTAGGAGCCTGCAGCGTGCTGGAGATGCACGGTCCCCATGCTCTGGCCTTGAGACGAGGAGCGGGATAGAGTTAACGGAGGTCTCTACCCGGTCAAGGTCCCTGCTTAAGAAGGCCTTGAGGGGAGCTGAGGAGGAGAGCTCCGCAGGCAAAAGGATCCCAGGGAACACGGACGGAGCGGCATACGCCACCTGTACTCTCCATTCTGGCCTAGTCAGAGGGACTCCTGCTGCAAGAGGGGTACCGGCCCCTGATATCTGACTTTGTTACTTCACGTCTCAGTCGGAAAAGCCCGGAGGCTAAGTGGTTCCCACCGGGTAACGGACGGAGCGGAGTCGCCACCCGTGCCCTTGTTCTGTGTATAGCCAGAGGGAGACCCAGCCTTGCAACACGCACCGCACACGGACAGGAGAGGCCCAAGGGGGAGATTTCTAGGAACACGCTGGTGCTGGGGGTCCTGATAGACGCACCTGAACTACTGGGGTGTGCCGAACCCCCTTCTCTGGTGGCCACAGCACGCCATGAGGAGCAAGGAGAAGCCTTGCAGATGACCTCTAACAACGTGAGTAAATTCTTGGAAGACTAAATCCATTGCCTCCGGTCCATTATAGCAGCGCAACACCACACCGCACAACTGCACCTACTACGACTCCCCTCATCCTCCTTCTTCCTCTGCCCCGAGGCCCTGTTCCGCCTGTGGGGAGTAGTACTACCATCGGCTGCCATAACATCCCGCCTCAGAGGACTGCAGCAGCGCTGGTGGCGCATCACCAGACACCACAGGTGGCGTAGTCGTTTATCCACTCATAATTGCCACTCATCAACTGGCCCCTATTTTTAATGTGTGCGCCCTGGGCACGGACCGGGCCAAGGCCGCGACTGCATCCCCATTCTACCAACTGGGCCCGCCGTCCGAGTACACCCCTTTCCAAGGGAGGGCTAGCTGCTACTGAAACAGCTAGTGGCGGGTCACACAAGGGCGGGACGTAAGCGTAAATGCAAACAAGTACCCAACACAGAGCAAAAAACGCCATTATTAGAGTCACCTGTTTGGAATCTCTCTAGCTACATCTTATCTGAGAGTCAAATTTCTCTCCTGGCTAAAGGCCTGAGCTTTTCACCTTCTAACGAATTTGACATTTTCAGAACAATTCTGGATGTTAACAAACTAGCACGTAACCTCACCATCCGATGTCATTTTATGGACATGAAAAATCCACAGAATACAGCTTCAGAAGAAGCTTCTCCTAGGACAAGCCAGGATTCCATGTTATTATTCACAGAACAACAGTCTTTATTACAAATGAAACAATTCGAGACGGAATCTTTAATTCCAAATGTAAATGTAAATGACGACTTTCGGGCTGGTAATCCTTTCTTTTACCCACTTCAGTCCAGACCATTGGTTCTGGATCAGTTCCAGGACTTAATTGAAAAAGAACTAGTGGAATTAAAGAATGAATTATCTTCTACTAATCATTTGGACTCTAATCTGACATATAGAGAAAAAGACGCTCTGAAAAAATTAAAGGATAATTCAGACATACTAGTGCGCTCAGCGGATAAAGGTGGCACTATAGTACTGAATGCAGGATTGTATAAAAAATTGAATTTGCTGGATTTAGAAAATAGGGATGTTTATTTGGAGTTAGCTAGAGATCCTACTGTTGAGTTTAATGCTGCTATGTATAATCTATTAAACGAAGGTTTGCATTGAGGGGCCCTAAAAAAAAAATTAATGGAATATTTATACGTAGATCACCCAATTGTTCCAGTTTACCATTCGCCTCCAAAAATACATAAAAATATTTTCCCACCACCTTTAACCCCTTTACTACCCAAGGTGGTTTGCACATTAATGACCAGGCCAATTTTTACAATTCTGACCACTGTCACTTTATGAGGTAATTACTCTGGAACGCTTCAACGGATCCCCCTGATTCTGAGAATGTTTTTTCGTGGCATATTGTACTTCATGACTGTGGTAAAATTTCTCCGATATCCGATTTATTTGTGAAAAAAACTGAAATTTGGTGAAAATTTTGGAAAATTTCACAATTTTCAAAATTTGAATTTTTATGCCCTTAAATCAGAGAGATATGTCACACAAAATAGTTAGTAAATACCATTTACCACATGTCTACTTTACATCAGCACAATTTTGGAACCAATTTTTTTTTTTTATTAGAGAGCTATAAGGGTTAAAAGTTGACCAGAGATTTCTCATTATTCCAACAAAATTTACAAAACCATTTTTTTAGGGACCACATCACATTTGAAGTCACTTTGAGGGGTCTTTATGACAGAAAATACCCAAAAGTAAGACCACTCTAAAATCTGCACCCCCAAGGTGCTCAAAACCACATTCAAGAAATTTATTAACCCTTCAAGTGCTTCACAGAAATTTTTGGAATGTGGAAGAAAAAAATTAACATTTAACTTTTTTCACAAAAATGTTACTTTAGATCCAATTTTTTTTATTTTCACAGAGTTAACAGGAAAAAATGGACCCCAAAATTTGTTCAATTTCCCCTGACCACACTGATACCCCATATGTGGGGAAAAACCAATGTTTCGGCGTACAGCAGGGTTCGGAAGGGAAGGAGCGCCATTTGACTTTTTGAAAGTAAAATTTGCTTGAATAATTAGCGGACGCCATGTTGTGTTTGGGGAGCCCCTGATGTGCCTAAACAGTGGAAACCCCCCACAAGTGACACCATTTTGGAAACTAGACCCCTCAGAGAACCTTTACAGAAGTTTATAGCATGGAGCCAAGAAAATAAAAAATTATGTTTTAGCCCCATTTTTTTTATTTTCACAAGGGTAAGAGGAGAAAATAGACCCCAAAAACTTTTTGCAATTTCTCCTGAGTACGCCATTACCCTATATGTGGGGAAAATACAGTGTTTGGGTGCATGGCAGAGTTCAAAGGGAAGGAGCACTGTGTGACTTTTTGAACGCAAAATTTGCTGGAATTGAGAGCAGACGCCATGTCACGTTTGAAGAGCCCCTGATGTGCCTAAATAGTTGAAACCCCCCACAAGTGACCCCATTTTGGAAACTACAACCCTCAAGGATTTTATCAAGGGGCATAATGAACATTTTGAACCCGGTACGACACATAATTTGATAACATTAGGTCATCATATTGAATAAGTTGTCATTAGTCTTGAGCACAAGTGCTCGCTACTTGAGTTTGCATCATGTACTCGGGTATGCACCATGTATCGCACGTGCTCGAGTGACATGCTCGAGTCCTGCCCACATGTTTCACGGTTATTAGACACCCAAAACAAACATACAGGGATTGCTGGTGCATGGCAGGCAATCCCCGCACGTTTTTTTTGACTGTGAAGCATATGGGGCAGAGACTCGAGCACCCGCGATACTCAATGCATACCCGAGCACCCGATGCAAACTCAAGTAGCGAGCACTTGTGCTCAACACTAGTCGCCATATCGTCATCTTTTTTTTTTTTTGCTTTTGAAAAAAATCCCAACCCTAGCACAACCCTAACCCTAGAGTTTATTTTTTACACCGTTCCTTGTGCAGTATAAGTGATTAGACGACTTTATTCTTTGGGTCGGTGCAATTACAGCGAAGCTCATCAAGAGAATGCCAAGAGTGTGCAAAGCAGTCATCAAAGCAAGAGGTGGCTACTTTGAAGAACCTAGATTATAAGACATATTTTCAGTTGTTTCACACTTTTTTTGTTAAGTATATAATTCCACATGTGTTAATTCATAGTTTTGATGCCTTCAGTGTGAATGTACAATTTTCATAGTCATGAAAATACAGAAAAATCTTTAAATGAGAAGGTGTGTCCAAACTTTTGGTCTGTACTGTACGTATTAGTACGCCCTGGGCTGTAAAGGGGTTAAGACCCATAGTGGTGGGGATTGGTTCCCATGGTGAAAAATTAAGTGCCTGGATGGATTTTTACCTACAGCCTCTGGTTCAGGAAACTCCGAGTTACATTAGGGATTCAAAATTCATAGTGACCATTTTTGATAAATTTGAATGGCCAAAAAACTTTGGATGATTGTCCTGTGATGTGGTGGCATTATACCCCCTCAATTCCACACCATATTGCTTTAGCATGTTTAACCTACCACCTTGACACATACAGTTCGTACACTATAGAAATAAAAGAATTTCGGGTCATAGCAGTACAGTTCCTCTTAGAGCGTAATTATTTTAGCTTTGATAAAAGTTTTTTTTTTTACAGAAAAGAGGAGTCAGCATGGGCAGTAAATTTTCTCCTTCGCTAGCGAACATAGTGATGTGTAGGTGGGGGGAGCTTTTCATTTACCATAATGATAACACATATAGTGGACACATTGTGTGGTACGGTAGATTTATTGATGACCTCCTCCTGGTGTGGGGGGCACACAGGAGGAGGTGGTACAATTTGTACAGTACATCAACTGCAATCATTTTAATCTTAAATTCACTTAGTTCTACCATTCATCCAAAATTACTTTTTTGGATCTCGAACTTGAGGCTACCAAGGAGAAAGAACTGGTCAAAATTAATCCCCACAGAAAATCTACAGCCTCAAATTCTATTCTATCAGCTAAATGTTGTCATCCGCCACATATTAAGAGAAATATCCCTTACGGTGAGCTAATACGAACAATATGAAATTGTTCAGATAACATCACTTTTCAGAAGGAATCAGAAAAAATGTGTAGCAGACTATCCAATAGGTGCTATCCCGAGTGGTCTTTAAGAAAAGCGAGTAGAATTGTCTCCAATATAAATCGGAAAGATATACTCCGAAATAAACAGAAAAATAACATTAACACATTGGATACTAGGGTAACGTTTTCTACCACCTATAGTCCTCAGTATAATAAAATTACATCTAGAATTAAAAAGTATAACCCTATTATATATCAGAAAAAGAAACTAAAAAACCTACTTTCTAATGCCATCCGCTTTGTAGCCAGGAAAGCGCCCGCTCTGGGAACCATCCTTTCTCCTGGCTTATACACCAGTGACACTAATACTGTACAACCAAATTGGCTCAACACAAAAGGTTTCTTCAGATGTGGAGCCAATCGGTGCAAAGCGTGTCTACATGCGGTTAAAACAGATAGTTTTATGTCCTTAAGTAATGATAGAGAATATAAAATTCATGATTTCCTCAATTGTAATTCATCAGGGGTTATATACCTTATAGAATGCACCTTGTGTAAGGTCCACTATGTGGGTTGTACCACAGGTGCGCTGAAAGTCCGTATCAGAAGACATCTTTCTGATGCGATTAATTTGGAAGCCATAAATACATCAGCAGTATCGAGGCATTTTGCGAGTGTTCATAAAGGTGACACCTCATTCTTTAAATATATGGAGATAGAGAAGGTATATAGATCCACACGAGGGGGGATCATAAGTGCAAACTTCTGAACCGGGAGTCCCTGTGGATTTTCACATTGGATACCACAGGGGTTAAATTCAAGACAGGATCTGATACTGCAGTATTAAGAAATATAATTCTGCATTTATTTCCATGCATGTACACTGGGTACGGAAAGTATTCAGACCCCTTTACATTTTTCACTCTTTGTTTCATTGCAGCCATTTGGTAAATTCTAAAAAGTTCATTTTTTTCTCATTAAAGTACACTCTGCACCCCATCTTGACTGAAAAAAAACAGAAATGTAGAAATTTTTGCAAATTTAATAAAAAAGAAAAACTGAAATATCACACGGGCATAAGTATTCAGACCCTTTGCTCAGTATTGAGTAGAAGCACCCTTTTGGGCTAGTACAGCCATGAGTCTTCTTGGAAATGATGCAACAAGTTTTTCACACCTGCATTTTGGGATCCTCTGCCATTCTTCCTTGCAGATCCTCTCCAGTTCCGTCAGGATGAATGGTAAACGTTGGTGGACAGCCATTTTCAGGTCTCTCCAAAGATGCTCAATTGGGTTTAGGTCAGGGCTCTGGCTGGGCCAGTCAAGAATGGTCACATAGTTGTTCTGAAGCCACTCCTTTGTTATTTTAGCTGTGTGCTTAGGGTCATTGTCTTGTTGGAAGGTGAACCTTTGGCCAAGTCTGAGGTGCAGAGCAATCTGGAAGAGGTTTTCATCCAGGATATCTCTGTACTTGGCCGCATTCATGTTTCCTTCAATTGCAACCAGTCGTCCTGTCCCTGCAGCTGAAAAACACACCCATGGCATGATACTGCTGTTATGATCTGCTACAAGAACTAAGGAAAGAGAGGAAATCTGTCCATACAATAGGACTAAGCTGATTCCCTACGATGCAGCGGGCAACCTCTTCCTTGTGAACAGACCCGCCTTCGTCCGCGGATAGTCTGAACGCAGACCTATAGATTAAAGGGAGGGGTCCCTAAAAGAACTAAGGACTGGGACAAAATTGGACACCTCCTGGCAGAAGTAGTAGCAGAAGAAGACAAACAGACAAAAGTACTTAGTGGTCCAAGGACCAAACAAACTAGAGAGAAACAGTAGGTACAAAGCACCTGGCTAGATTAAGAGTCAAAGTAACACTGAAGTCCAGCAAAGCCTGAAGGGCGGAGCTGGAATAAATAGGCAGAAGGTCACGTGACCACAAAATAGAAAAAACTAACAGGAGGGTTCTAACAACTGCCACCACCATGTTTCACTGTTGGGATTGTATTAGGCAGGTGATGAGCAGTGCCTGGTTTTCTCCACACATACCACTTTGAATTATCACCAAAAAGTTCTATCTTTGTCTCATCAGACCAGAGAATCTTATTTCTCATAGTCTGGGAGTCCTTCATGTGTTTTTGAGCAAACTATATGCGGGCTTTCATATGTCTTACACTGAGGAGAGGCTTCCGTCTGGCCACTCTGCCATAAAGGCCCAACTGGTGGAGGGCTGCAGTGATAGTTGACTTTGTGGAACTTTCTCCCATCTCCCTACTGCATCTCTGGAGCTCAGCCACAGTGATCTTGGGGTTCTTCTTTACCTCTCTCACCCAGGCTCTTCTCCCACGATTGCTCAGTTTGGCTGGACGGCCAGGTCTAAGAAGACTTCTGGTGGTCCCAAACTTCTTCCATTTAAGGATTATGGAGGCCACTGTGCTCTTATGAACCTTGAGTAATGCAGAAATTCTTTTATAACCTTGGCTAGATGTGTGCCTTGCCACAATTCTGTCTCTGAGCTCCTTGAGCAGTTCCTTTGAGCTCATGATTCTCATTTGGTCTGACATGCACTGTGAGCTGTGGCGTCTTATATAGACAGGTGTGTGCCTTTCCAAATCAAGTCCTATCAGTTTAATTAAACACATTTGGACTCCATTGAAGGAGTAGAACCATCTCAAGGAGGATCACAAGGAAATGGACAGCATGTGACTTAAATATGAGTGTCTGAGCAAAGGATCTGAATACTTATGACCATGTGATATTTCAGTTTTTCTTTTTTAATAAATTTGCAAAAAAATTCTACATTGCTGTTTTTTTCAGTCAAGATGGGGTGCAGAGTGTACTTTAATGAGAAAAAAAATTAACTTTTTAGAATTTATCAAATGGCTGCAATGAAACAAAGAGTGAAAAATTTAAAGGAGTCTGAATACTTTCCGTACTCACTGTATGTATCTATATACACTACTCCAAAAATAAAGGGAACACTTAAAACAACAGAATATAACTCCAAGTAAATCAAACTTCAGTGAAATCAAACTGTCCACTTAGGAAGCAACACTGATTGACAATCAATTTCACATGCTGATGTGCAAATGGAATAGACGATAGATGGAAATTATTGGCAATTATCAAGACACCCTCAATAAAGGAGTGGTTCTGCAGGTGGGGACCACAGACCACATCTCAGTACCAATGCTTTGTGGCTGATGTTTTGGTCACTTTTGAATGTTGGTTGTGCTTTCACACTCATGGTAGCATGAGACAGACTCTACAACCCACAGAAGTTGCTCAGATAGTGCAGCTCATCCAGGATGGCACATCAATGCGAGCTGTGGCAAGAAGGTTGGCTGTGTCCAGAGGCTGGAGGCACTACCAGGAGACAGGCCAGTACACCAGGAGATGTGGAGGGGGCCGTAGGAGGGCAACAACCCAGCAGCAGGACCGCTACCTCCGCCGTTGTGCAAGGAGGAACAGGAGGAGCACTGCCAGAGCCCTGCAAAATGACCTCCAGCAGGCCACAAATGTGCATGTGTCTGCACAAACGGTTAGATACCGACTCCATGAGGGTGGTATGAGGGCCCGACGTCCACAGACAGGGGTTGTGCTCACAGCCCAACACCATGCAGGATGCTTGGCATTTGCCACAGAACACCAGGATTGGCAAAGTCGCCACTCGCGCCCTGTGCTCTTCACAGATGAAAGCAGGTTCCCAGTGGATGGCCATGGAACAATGAGGTGGAATAAGATTCTACAGGTGAACAACTGGCTACGTCGATGGTGCCGTCAACAAGGATTTGGATTTCTGGATCACGGAATGAATTACCTATACGATGGACTACTTGCTAGAGATGGGGTGCACCTTACGAAGACTTAAAAACATGTATTTGGAAGTCGCCTTGCTACACTCATCAGAAGAGCTTTAAACTAGAACAATGTGGGAAGGGAAGCAAAAGGCCAGAAAAAGCCATACAGCTGACAAATACTATTGAGATCTCTGCTACTGGAAGTGGAAAAGAAGAACAAAGACAAAAAAATCTAAATAATAAAAATATGGGAGGAAGAGAAACCAATCACAAACTAAAATGTTTTTATACAAATGCACAAAGCATGGGCAACAAACAAGGAGAATTGGAACTACTAATGCAGGAAAAGGAATATGATGTCATTGGAATCACTGAAACTTGGTGGGACGATACACATGATTGGAATAAAAGGCTAAAAGGATACAACTTATTTGCAAGAAACAGACTTGATAAACGAGGAGGAGGTGTTGCATTGTATGTTAGAAAAGCGTATATCTGCACAGAGATTGAAGCTTCAGAGACTGGGAGTTCTGTGGAAACTGTTTGGGTAAGAATACAAGGAGAGAACAACGGAAAGGACACCATTGTAGGCATTTACTACAGGCCACCTGGGCAAGCTGAAGATATGGATGAACTCTTTATGTATCAAATGACCAAATTCTCCAAAAAATATGACGTAGTGGTCATGGGAGATTTCAACTATCCAGACATTTGTTGGGAATCTCTCTCAAGTAAAACTAACAGGTCAAGCAAATTCTTATCCTCTCTTGCTGACAACTTTATCTTCCAAAAGGTAGGGGAGAAAACAAGGGGATCTGCTACTTTGGATCTAATTCTTATAAACAGGGAGGAAATGGTTGAGGAGGTAAAGGTGGCTGGGACCCTAGGAGGCAGCGATCATGCTATTATAGAATTTTGGATAACTAGAGGAGGAAGACATGTGAAGACTCAAACTTCAAGGTTAGATTTTAGAAAGGCAGATTTTAAGAGACTCAGAAAGAGAATAGGAGGCATCCAATGGCTGGATGTCCTTAAGGACAAAAATGTCCAGGAAGGATGGGAAATTTTTAAAAATGAGATTCTCAAAGCACAATCGTTAACAATCCCGAAAAGTAGGAAGAATGGGAAGCATTTAAGGAAACCAGGATGGATGAACACAGAACTTAAACACATGCTAAAAAGAAAGAAAGAAATGTTTATTAAATGGAAAGAGGGAGGCATATCTAAAGAAGATTATAATGCAGTCTGCAGATCCTGTAGGGCACGTATCAGGTTAGCTAAAGCTGACAATGAATTAAGGCTTGCAAGAGATGTCAAAAGCAATAAAAAAGGATTTTGGGGGTATGTCAAAAGTAAAAGAAAAGTCAAAGATGCTATAGGATTTTTACAGGATGAAAATGGAGAAATGGTAAGAGAGGATGTTGAGAAGGCCGAACTTTTTAATTCCTATTTTGCATCTGTTTTCTCTCAGAAAGAAAATGTAACATCAACTGATCTTCACTGTCCTTTTAAAGGAATAGAGGAATCCAAGTTATCAGTAAACAGAAAGATTGTGAGGGAATATTTAGCTAACATAAATGAGTTCAAGTCTCCAGGTCCAGATGAATTACACCCCAGAGTACTGAAGGAGATTGTAGAAGAAATTTTAGAACCACTCTCCATAATCTTTGAAAATTCTTGGAGAACAGGAGAAGTCCCAGAAGACTGGAGAAGAGCAAATGTTGTTCCTATCTTCAAAAAGGGGAAGAAGGTGGACCCAGGGAACTATAGGCCGGTGAGTCTGACTTCTATACCAGGAAAGATCTTTGAACAAATTATTAAACAACATGTATGTAAGTACATGGATAAGAATGAAGTGATTAACCAGAGTCAGCATGGGTTTGTAACTAACAAGTCATGTCAGACTAACTTAATTTCCTTCTATGACAGAATCACTGACTGGGTGGATCAGGGAAATGCTGTAGATATAGTATATCTTGACTTCAGCAAAGCATTTGACAAAGTATCTCACATCATCCTTATTGAAAAAATGACCAAGTATGCAATGGACCAGGCAACTGTTAGGTGGATTCATAACTGGCTTAGTGATCGGACTCAAAGGGTGGTTGTAAATGGCTTCACATCCAGCTGGATGAATGTCTCAAGTGGGGTACCACAGGGCTCCGTCCTGGGACCTGTATTGTTCAACATCTTTATCAATGATTTAGATGAAGGAATTGAGGGTAAACTGATTAAATTTGCTGATGACACAAAGCTAGGAGGGATAGCTAATACTAGAGAAGAGAGAGAGAGGATTCAAAAAGACCTAAATAAACTGGAGCAGTGGGCAGCAACCAACAGAATGGTTTTTAACAGGGAAAAATGCAAAGTACTACATCTGGGCAATAAAAATGAAAAAAGCATATACAGAATGGGAGGAATAGAGCTAAGCAACAGTACATGTGAAAAAGACTTAGGTATACTAATAGATCATAGACTGAACATGAGTCAACAGTGTGATGCAGCAGCAAAAAAGGCAAATACAATTCTGGGATGTATTAACAGAAGCATACAGTCTAGATCACGTGAAGTCATTATCGGTCTTTACTCCTCTTTGGTCAGACCTCATCTGGAATACTGTGTACAGTTTTGGGCACCACATTTTAAAAAAGACATAGACAAACTGGAGCAAGTTCAGAGAAGAGCGACCAGAATGGTGACTGGTCTGCAAACCATGTCCTATGAGGAACGGTTGCAGGATTTGGGAATGTTTAGCTTGCAAAAAAGAAGACTGAGAGGAGACTTAATAGCTGTCTACAAATATGTCAAGGGCTGTCACATTGTAGAAGGATCATCTTTATTCTCATTTGCACAAGGAAAGACTAGAAGCAATGGGATGAAACTAAATGGGAGGAGACACAGATTAGATATTAGAAAAAACTTTTTGACAGTTAGGGTGATTAATGAGTGGAACAGGCTGCCACGAGAGGTGGTGAGTTCCCCTTCAATGGACGTCTTCAAACAGAGGCTGGACAGACATCTGTCTGAGATGATCTAGTGAATCCTGCTTTGAGCAGGGGGTTGGACCAGATGACCCAGGAGGTCCCTTCCAACTCTACCATTCTATGATTCTATGATTCACCCTGAGAACATGTGACAGACGTGACAGAATCTGGAGACGCCGTGGAGAGCGACATCCTTCAGCATGACCGGTTTGGCAGTGGGTGAGTAATGGTGTGGGGTGGCATTTCTTTGGAGGGCCGCACAGCCCTCCATGTGCTCGCCAGAGGTAGCCTGACTTCCATTAGGTACCGAGATGAGATCCTCAGACCCCTTGTGAGACCATATGCTGGTGCGGTTGGCCCTGGGTTCCTCCTAATGCAGGACAATGCCAGATCTCATGTGGCTGGAGTGTGTCAGCAGTTCCTGCAAGATGAAGGCATTGAAGCTATGGACTGGCCCGCCCGTTCCCCAGACCTGAATCCGATTGAGCACATCTGGGACATCATGTCTCGCTCCATCCGCCAACGTCACGTTGCACCACAGACTGTCCAGGAGTTGGCGGATGCTTTAGTCCAGGTCTGGGAGGAGATCCCACAGGAGACCATCCGCAACCTCATCAGGAGCATGCCCAGGCATTGTAGGGAGGTCATACAGGCACGTGGATATATATATATATATATATATATATATATATATATATATATATATATGCCTTTTTGTCATTCTAGTAGTAGGGCCATAATTAAGACATGATTTGTTGAAACGCGTAGGTCTGTAATCTATGATAGTTGCACATTTGCTGTATTCTTTGTGGAGCAGTGTTTTATATGGCTAATAAAAGCTAAGTTTTAATATTTTTTCTACTAAACAAACCTTTACGCTGGATCATTTGCACTTTTCCCTTGTCTGACTACACTTACGTTTCGCCCTGGTACCACTTATCTGCATCTCCAGAAGTTTCCCATTTCTCTATTATACTCTTCAAATTACATTTTGAGACTTTCTCCTCCTGTTGTTGCACATATTTTTTTCCCTTCATCTGCACAGGTATCATTAATCTATCAACTATAATGGCCGTACCAGGTCCTGCAGGTCCTGTATCCCGTACACATGACGTGGGCAGTGCACGGCATGCCGCTAGTTTTTATTCTGAGTGCTCTTATATACGGTGGTAGTTTTACACAATGTTGAGCCTGTGATCTGCAGAGTGAAATGTCTGACTGCTAGAACAGAAGTATACGGCAGATTCTGCAGCATGGATACATAAAGGACGTCCTGGGGGAATATACCTCCCTCCAACACTCGTCCAGTCCCTGCCTCACACTAGAGACATTTATAATAACTCCAGGACTATGGAGCTGGTCATTTTCTCATAATCTGTGGCCATTATTAGTGATCTTGCATTGTACGGTAATATCACCCTGGAGGTTGTGATGTATTTAGTTTAATAGCGCCATCTAGAATATACAGTATATATCAGGTGATACTATGCTTTCTATAGTTAGTCATCTTATGTGCCCTCTATAGATATATATTATACTTTATATTTATTAATAATAAAATTACTCGACACTTTTTCAGCTTTATGATATTTATTAATCTGCTGTAATTATAAAAGAAAGTCCAACCTTACAGTGGACACAGGTGGAAGTGTCCTCCATGATGGTGTAGGCTGAGGTGGAGCAAGTATATAGTCAGTGGGGGATCAAGATGACCAGTATTCCCCAGGGTTCCTTGTTATCAGGGAGGGACCCGGTGTATGCAATCAAAAGATCTTATCCTCTGACCGGCTGTGTGCCATCAACAGATAATGATCCTCAGTCCGGCTGTGTGCCATCAACAGGTAATGACCATCCGGCAGTGCAACATCAACTGGTCATCACTCTCCAGCTGTGTGCCATCAACAGGTAATGACCATCCGGCAGTGCGCCATCAACAGGTAATGACCCTCTGGCTATGGCCATCAATAGGTCATCACCCTCCGGCTGTGTGCCATCAACAGGTAATGACCATCTGGCAGTGCGCCATGAACAGGTAATGACCATCCGGCTGTATGCCATCAACAGGTAATGATCCTCTGTCCGGCTGTGTGCCATCAACAGGTAATGACCCTCTGGCTATGGCCATCAATAGGTCATCACCCTCCGGCTGTGTGCCATCAACAGGTAATGACCATCTGGCAGTGCGCCATGAACAGGTAATGACCATCCGGCTGTATGCCATCAACAGGTAATGATCCTCTGTCCGGCTGTGTGCCATCAACAGGTAATGACCCTCTGGCTATGGCCATCAATAGGTCATCACCCTCCAGCTGTGTGCCATCAAATGTTTTTATCTTCTGTCCAGTTTTGTGCCATCAAGAGGTAATGACCCTCCAGCTGTGGGCCATCAACAGGTCATCACCCTTCGGCATTTAGGCTTCTTGTCTTCTGTAAGATGCGATTCTTGAGTCTCCTAATGTTAAAAAATATTTAAAAAATCACCGATTAAACTAATAATCTATCTAGTACATAAGCATCACAATTTATAATCTATCTAGTGCATAAGTATGACAATTTAGCTCACAGAACATACACTATGCTAAAACATTAGACCCTACAAGCAGAAATTTGCTAAACTAACATAAATATAACTGACAAATAAGTAGAAAAATCGCTACCAATGGCACAGCTCTCTTCACATCAACCTGTAACCATAGTAGATAAGAAATAGAGGACAATGCTCATAGTCAGTTATCAACAATTCGGCATGGGGCATCCCACCAGAGACATTATAATATCTAGTAGATTATAGATGGCAATAGAATTTACCAACAAGCACATAGTACGCCAAACTCAAGTACATAGTATGCCAAACCTCGACACGTTTTCCTAAAATAGGTTCATCAGAAGCACATACTAGCCAGTGATACTTAGCAAAGCGTTCATAGATATATGCGCCATATGATAAGGTGCTAAAGTGCAAGTGTGTGACAAAATATCCATTCGATTTCAGGTGCAATGCTGCATTGTATGTAGTAAGATGGTGCCCATCAGACAGCATCTATAGGACTAACCTGTGATGAAAACACGAGCAATGGGAAAGTTCAAGCAGTTGCCTTCTCAATCTTCCTCGCCTCTAAGACATCTAAGGAAACATCTTCTCCTCTTGATTTTGGGTGGAGGTGTTGTAGGCATTTCAGGCTCTGGCATTCTAGGTTCTGACATACTAGGTTCTGACATGGTAGGTTCTGGTGTTCTAGGTTCTGGTGCTCGTGGCTCTGGAATTCTGAGTTGTTGGCTTCTCTGAAAAATCAGTAACCTCTCTTTATGCTCCGTGGAACTTCGAGCTCTTCTTCCTATATTGTTGTGAGGGATCGTTCTGACCCAGACAATATCACTGAACGCCACTTTATAGTTGCAACTAGGAACCTTTTTCGCATCCTGCGGTGCAGGAGCCATGGATGGAGTAGAACATTTGCCATTGGGCAGGACAGGTGTTCTCCTGGAGTCTTACTCCTGAATCTGAGGGATGCAAATCGGCTCCTTACAAGCACTTTGTTCCTTCAGAATGGTTTTGTTCTCAGGAGTTTTCTGATTGTTTCACCAGGTTCAGACATTGCCCACTTGCTCAGGACAAGACTTAAGGCCAAATACTCTAGTATTGTCAGTAGTGTCATCACCGCAACAAAAACTGAGTCACGGAAGAGCCAAAGAGGAAGATTGATGGAAGCTTGATAGGTGCTTCTCCTGAGATCCACGGGTAGTGGGTCATCCTATAATAAAGAAAAAAAACATAATAAAGTCCTGTATATTTATACCCAATCCAGTCAAACAGAAAGCCCTTGTTATTATACAGTGATGGATACATTATCAAGCAACTTTCAGAAATATCCCATTGAGAAGATCAGGAAGAAGTTTGGGATTCACCTCCAGGGTCCATGGAATATTATTTACAGTTGGACTTTCATATGACGGACGGTCACGTGTCCAGTATGAGAAGTCCTGCAAGAGGCGATATTCTCATTAGCTGATCCTTGTGACCTCCATATTGATGAGAACATACTCGCCCTCAGTGTACTGTAATGTGGGGGGTAGAGCAACGTAAAGCACAGAAATGATAGGATGATACTCATCATCTCCAGAGGTCTCTCAGCACCAAGGTATGGTCAATGAGATACAAGCTGCAGATGGGCCGAGGCTTCTAATATACCCAGGGGTGACATCACAAAGCCCTCTGTGACATCATTGCACAGTTCTATCCATCATGTCACTGATACTTTGGACGTAACTAAATGTCTAAAAGAGAACCCTTCCACATGATTTCCAATCACGGAGCAGCTTCAGTTTTTCAAGAAAAGTTTAAAAAATATAATCTGTGCTGTGATTGGTCACAATAGCACATGAAGCAGAACGTCTTTAGATCTTTTAAAGGGAAAGTGTCAGCAATTTTTTTACAATTGTAAAATTGTAAAGTATTTATATTTATACAGGGTGGTCCAAAAGTAGGTGGACAGAAAGTGTAATAAGGTTATGAAGGGGGAGATTTATCAAACACTAAATTGCAGCCGCCTGTCTGGATCATCCTCCAATAAACCATGAATTAGACGTGCGGGATCAGCTTCCACCCAATAGATTTCAGGATTCGCATGATAGAAGCTCGTGAAATCCCCAATTCCAGAGAGGCTCTTCTGTGGACTTTTTTGGACTCTGAACAAATGTTTCAGCAACAAGTTGTCTATTATCTTCTGTACAGACGGTTTTGGGTCGAGCCGTTTTTGGAGCATTAAGGATTGAGCCAGTGGCATTGAATTTGTCACGAATGCGGTAAATGGTTTGTCTCTTTGGGGCTTGAGTACCAAATGTTTCAACCCAATTTGCTCTAATGGTTTCAGCATTTTGAGATTTCCAATACTCTGTTAACATCCATTTTCTTTGATCTGTATTTAAATTATTTGCCATTATGTGTTATCTGAATTATCTAAAAAGAAAACAGATTTGGGGGAGATCTATCTGTGAAAACTAGACCTGTGAAACTGGCTCAGTTGCCCTTAGCAACCAATCAGATTCCACCTTTCATTTTCCAAAGAGTCTGTGAGGAATGAAAAGTGGAATCTGATTGGTTGCTAAGGGCAACTGAGCCAGTTTCACTTTACACCATGTTTGATAAATCGCCCCCTTCATAACCTTATTACACTTTCTGTCCACCTACTTTTGGACCACCCTGAATAAAAAAATACACATATATATTTAAAAAGGTTTTAATGGTATAAAATCTGAAAAAAATATTTTAACTGTTTTGATGTTTTCATCTTGTAAACACTAGGGGGAGCAGCTGCTGACATTTCCATGAAAACAGAATACAGCTAGCTCGCATTACGACTGCAGTAAAAGTGGGCGGGATCTGCTCACATGGGTGTGATGTCACTCCTCCCCTTCTGGGCGTTTGCAAAAAGGTAAATGAGACTGTAGTTTAGGATCACAGTGCGGAGCGATCACTGGTGACTGCAAAGTGATATATAAGGGACAACACCAAAGTCATTAATCACTACAAGGACAAGGCAGGAATGTGGGAGTCAGAGGGGTCACCCCACACTTATATCCCCTCTGACTGTCACTTCCTAAGCTCCTTTCCCTGCCATAACCTCTTATTCCCGCAGGTAAATTCTTACAGGACCCCCCTCCCCATCCCCTTCCCCTGCCGCAGCTGATTCTAAACGTCCTCCATATGTAATAATAGACAGGTACTCACCGGCAGCCTATGGTAATTCACAGGGTAGAACAGGGTACAGCACAGAAACAATATGGCGGTCCTCATTGTCTCCAGGGGGTATCTCAGCACCAAGATATGGCCAATGAGATATGAGCTCCAGGTGGATGGAGCCCCCTTATATACCCCAAGGGTGACATCACAACGCCCTCTGTGACATCATCACCCACAACATTCCGTCACATGACATCACCCAGCACCAGCATCATGCGACCCAGCATAAATAGAAACGGTCCCTGTTGCCTATAGCAACTATTCAAAACTAAGTTTAAACTTTTCCAACAGCTAAAGGCGGCTCTGTGATGGCAGTTTCTTCTTGTGGACGGTTGTGATAAATCTGCAGAACATCTACATAACGCGACATGTAGAAAATCCTGTCTATTCCCCTCTGTTCTTCCTCTGGTGCTACAGAGACCAATAGAAGGAGCTTTTCCAGACCTTACAGTGCACAATATGGGACCTAATCACTGATATCCCAGATCTCCTGAGTACAAGCATACCGCCAACCTATGAGGACTAGAAAGAGGGCGAAACCATGCGTCACGCGTAGTCTGACCACGCCCCTATCCACACCCCAAGCTACGCCCATTTACCATGTCTTTCTCCCCCGGCAGGAAGAGTTATCAGAGGGGCGGTGGCAGTGAGGGACATTCAGCAGAAACTCGGGACAGCAGGGCATAGACCTAAATCCGGGAATGTCTGCTGTATCCAGGACGGCTGGGACTAGAGATGAGAGGATCGACTCATGGGACTCAGGTACAGCATCCAGGTCAGTGGTAATTGGTGGCTGGACGGGAGGCCCTGTCGCGGCTTTAGATTAGCCCGGGCTGCTGCAATATCATCTGTGCGTCCTGCTCTTCTCTAGTTGGGACCTGTGGATTATTTTTTGTTCCCTCATTCACAGTCGGACCCTTCAGAACTTTCTCATCTCTGTGTAGTTTCACTATATGACATCTGGCGTTTTTGTGTCTGTAAGGCCGTGTTCACACGTAGCATAAATACTGTGCACCAATCTACACAATAACTATCTCCTTTGGTGCACTATTTTAGGCTTTTTCCCCCTTATTTGATGCATTTTGGTGCAGATGTGAAACCGCGTTTTTAATTGTTTTTTACAGTACAGAAAAGCTTTGATTCTGCACTTAAAAAAGTATCTGCAGTTTCTTACAGACTTTTTTTTATGCTCCACATAGAAGTCTATAGAGGAAAAAAATCACCAAAACCGCACAGGGTCGGGGCAGGGTGAGGGACACTGAGGGCAGAATGGAGGCATGGGGGGGGGTCGAATGGGAAACATGGAGGCCGAATGGGAGACATTGGGGGCAGAATGGAGTCACATTGGGGGAGAATGGAGTCATATTGGAGGCAGAATGGAAACACATTGAGGGCAGAATGGAGACATGGGGGTCAGAATGGAGAGACATTGGGGGCAGGATGGAGAGACATTGGGGGCAGGATGGAGACAAATGGAAACATGGGGGCAGGATGGAGACATTGGGGGCAGGATGGAGACAATGGGGGCAGGATGAAGACAATGGGAGTAGGATGTGGGGCATTATTACTGTAGGGGCTAATTAAAGGATATTATTACTGCTGTAATGTATTTTATTTTTGAGGATACTGTTTTCTGTGGGGGGTTCATGTTACTGTGCAGGGCGGCACTATATCACTTTTTTTCTTCATCTGGTGTAGTGTAGAAGTTGGGGAAATATTGGGGAATGTGCTCTGTAAGCTGCTCTAGATAACTGTGTTATTTTATGCAGAGACGAGTCCTGGCGAGAAGAAGTGATGGCGGTCTGCGATTGATGAAGAGGAAAAGTAGAGATGAAGGACTTCAACTAGAGACATCACCAGTGAGTCAGTGTGTTATCTGTACACTGACACTATACACTGTATACTATACACAGAGCTCCTGTGAATAATGGCACTATTAGTAATGGTAATATTAGTATTCTGTTTTTGTATTAATGCTCAGTATGGAAGTATTCGGTCACTATGTGGTGGTAATATGTGATCTGGTCATGGTGTGGCGGTATTTGTCCCTTGTCCACTACAGGATATTGGCCCCTCATGCCGTCCACATGGAGTTTGTTTCCGTCCTCTTGAGACTGTGCTGCGAGATATAGCAAACCTTCTTGTGACGGCACGTATGGATGCCGTCCTGGCAGAGCCAGACCACCTGTACAACCTGAATGGGCCGCCTCATGTTACCCACAATTACCAAGACACAACAGAAATGGAAAACTAGAGAAGTCGGGGAGGAGGAAGAGAGAGGAATTGTCTGTGGCAATGTCATGCTCCAGGATTTGATCCCTTCAGTTTGTGTTCTGTGGTCGGCTTCTCTTTCTGCCTAGCCACAGGACACACACCTTTTCACTGGGTGTTTGGGTTCTGCTTTTCTGGCTGCAGCCTGCTTAGCTTTACACATTTGTATTTTTATTTGGATGCCTATCACATTTTGGGTGCAGCTTTATAGTCTGCGTTTCCTGCTGGTGATAGATTCATTTGGATATTCTGACATTCTGTTGATATTTGGAGCTAGGGTTTTTCGCTTTGCTGTTTATTTGCTATACTTAGCACTTTTCTTCTTTTTATCATTTGAAAATAGGCAGTATATTTCTTAACAGTACTTGCTGTATTCTTTGTTTGGTATTTTGTTTCTTACTTTACTTGCTTTGGGATTATTCCTTTGTTCAGCACACTTCTCTTCTTTTAGATAATTCACACTCTGCTCTGCCCTCTGGTTCTTTAGGAGGAACGTGAAGCAACTTGTCTGCCTTTTAGGCAGTTTAGGCTATAGTTGCCATCTCCTAGTCTGTGGTTAGGTCTATCTCTTCACCCGCAGGTACCGCTGGGGACTCTGTAGTCAAGGTATCTAGTCTGTACAGGAGCAAGCAGGGTCAGTTGTAGTTTTTAGTGTTTAACCTATTTTCCCAAGTAAGTTGCTACACAAGCATAGATAAACTAGGAGTTGTTAGGAGCATTCAGGGTGAGCCACTATTGATAGGGGGCGCCATTGCGTTATCTTAGGGTGCCAACCTCCACCATCATGTAGGGACAGACCAGGGTCAGAGTAGTGCTTCTACCAGTCTGAATTTGGATCTGCCAGGTTCAGGTATTTGTTCCCCTTGTTTGTACGCTACCAATGTACATGGGCTTGTGCAGTCATAATAGGCCACTATCTGCACCATTCCCTCTTTCGGGGTGTCTCGCTGTTCCTCTCCCGGGCTCCTGTTGTCACTTTCATCTGCACCAGAAGAGGTGACATTGATTCACAATCACTTCTGCCCCTAACTAGACAGATCGATGTCCCTGACTTTTAAGTGAGTCGTGGTTATACAGTAAAAGTGTGTGAAGATGTCGGACACCGTCCCAGAAGACTTTTACAGTTTGTGTCATTATAACATGTATAATGGTTGAGCAATGTTTAATGCTGAATTTAATGTAATATCTCCCATCAGAGCTGTAGTAGATTGGACAACTGGGTAAGGAAGACTTAACAGTCAGCTGGCCCTACAGATGGGAGGAGTGTTTGGAAGTAAGAAGAGAGTTTCTTCCTGCTTAGAGAAGTCAGCACTGGAATGAGTTGTGAGGTGACGCCAAATACAGAGAGTGTGACAGATGAGGCCGCATAGTGAGGAGTGTGAGACTGGAAGGAAGCAGAACAGAGATAGCAAGATTCTGTAACTGGATCCAGTGGCAGAGTAATATGGCCAGAGCAGCCTGTACCCTGTGTGGTGAAGTGGACTATAGACAGAAAGAGGTCAGCTGCACTGGATACGGCCAGGAGCTTAAGGAGGTAGAGCTGTGGGTTAGCGGGTAACCCTGAGACAGCACAGGCAAAGTAACATAGTAACATAGTTTTTAAGGTTGAAGGAAGACTAAGTCCATCTAGTTCAACCCATAGCCTAACATGTTGATCCAGAGGAAGGCAAAAAAAAACCATGTGGCAATCACTAAGCTCCACATTGGGGAAAAAAATTCCTTCCCGACTCCATACGACAATCAGACTAGTTCCCTGGATCAACGCCCTATCAAGGAATCTAGTATATATAACCTGTAATATTATACTTTTCAAGAAAGGAATCCATGCCCTTCTTAAATTTTATTAGTGAATCACTCATTACAACATCATGCGGCAAAGAGCTCCATAGTCTCACTGCTCTTACAGTAAAAAATCCCCGTCTGTGATTATGATTAAACCTTCTTTCATCCAGACGTAGAAGATGCCCCCTTGTCCCCGTCTCTGGCCTCAGAGTAAAAAGATCAGTAGACAGGTCTTTGTACTGTCCCCTCATATACTTGTACATAGTAATAAGATCACTCCTAAGCCTTCGTTTTTCCGCAGTAAATAACCCCAAGTGTAATAACCTGTCTTGGTATTGCAGACCCCCCAGTCCTCTAATAAGCTTTGTCGCTCTTCTCTGCACCCTCTCTAGTTCAGCTATGTCTTTCTTATACGCCGGAGACCAGAACTGAACATATTATTCTAAGTGTGGTCACACTAGTGACTTGTATAGAGGTAAAATTATGTTCTCCTCATGAGCATCCATGCTTCTTTTAATGCATCCCATTATTTTATTTGCCTTTGCAGCAGCTGCCTGACACTGGCCACTAAACGTGAGCTTGTCGTCCACCAATACACCCAGGTCTTTTTCAGTTACAGTTTTGCCCAGTGTTTTACAATTAAGCATATAATTATACATTTTATTTCCTCTGCCCAAGTGCATTACCTTACATTTATCCCCATTAAAGTTCATTTGCCATTTATCAGCCCAAGCTTCTAGTTTACATAGATCCTCCTGTAATATAAAATTGTCCTCCTCTGTATTGATTACCCTGCAGAGTTTAGTGTCATCTGCAAATATTGAAATATTACTCTGTATGCCCCCTACAAGGTCATTAATAAATATGTTAAAAAGAAGGGGGCCCAATACTGACCCCTGTGGTACCCCACTGTTAACTGAGACCCAGTCTGAGTGTTTTCCATTAATAACCATTCTTTGTTTCCTATCACTGAGCCAATTATTAACCCACATACATATATTTTCCCCTATCGCCATTGTTCTCATTTTATGTATCAACCTTTTGTGTGGAACCGTATCAAAAGCTTTTGAAAAGTCCATATACACAACATCCACTACATTTCCTCGGTCCAGTCCGGAACTTGCCTCCTCATAAAAGCTGATCAGATTAGTTTGACAGAAACGGTCCCTCGTAAACCCATGTTGATATTGGGTCATGAGGTTATTCTTCTTCAGATACTCTAGTATAGCATCTCTTAGGAAACCCTCCAGGATTTTACCCACAGTAGAGGTTAAGCTTACTGGCCTATAATTTCCAAGTTCAGTTTTTGTCCCCTTTTTGAATATTGGCACCACATTTGCTATACGCCAGTCCTATGGTACAGACCCTGTTATTATGGAATCTTTAAAGATTAAAAATAATGGTCTATCTATGACGTTACTTAATTCCTGCAGTACTCGCGGGTGTATCCCATTGGGGCCCGGGGATTTGTCAACTTTAGTGATTTTTAGACGCCGCCGTACTTCCTGCTGGGTTAAGCAAGTGACATTTAATGGAGAATTTTTATTATCACTAATCATGTTTTCTGTCATGCGATTTTCTTGTGTAAATACGGTTGAAAAAAAATCATTTAGCATATTGGCTGTTTCCTCATCCTCATCCACCATTTCACCCAGACTATTTTTAAGGGGGCCAACACTATAATTTTTTAGTTTTTTACTATTTATGTAGTTAAAGAATATTTTGGGGTTATTTTTACTTTCTCTGGCAATGATTCTCTCTGCCTCAATCTTTGCTGCCTTGATTTGTTTTTTACATAATTTATTTAATTTTCTATATTTATTTAATGCCTCATCACTACCTACTTGCTTTAGTTCTCTAAATGCTTTCTTTTTGTCACTTATTGCGCCCCTTACAGCTCTATTTAGCCATAGTGGTTTCCTCCTATTTCTAGCATGTTTATTCCCAAAGGGTATATATTGTGCACAGGTCCTTTTCAGGATGTTAATAAATGTCTCCCATTTGCTTTGTGTAGCTTTATGTCTCAGGATATCGTCCCAGTTTATTGCACTAAGATCATCTCTCAACCGTTGGAAATTTGCCTTCCTGAAGTTTAGTGTCCTTGTAACCCCTCTACTACACATCTTATTAAAGGTTACATGAAAACGTATTATTTTGTGATCACTATTACCCAAGTGACCCCCAACTCGTATATTTGATATGCGGTCTGGCCTATTGGTTAATATTAGGTCTAGCAGTGCCCCCCTTCTTGTTGGGTCCTGAACCAGTTGTGAAAGGTAATTGTCTCTCATAGTTGTCAAAAACCTATTACCTAGATAGATAGAAACATGTCAGTCACATATATAAGTATAGTGATAGTGTTGGTTACTGTACTTGTTATTTAGTGTTAAAATAAAGGATTTATTAAAAAAAAAAAATAATGGTGTTTTTGTCTCTTTAAAAAAAAGCCAGCCGGCAATTCATCAGCGGCAGACATCGGTACCCGACAATTTAGAACAGAAAGAATAGAGCATCACACATAGATTAGATAGATAGAAACATGTCAGTCACATATACAATAAGTACAGTGATAGTGTTGGTTACTGTACTTTTCATTCAGTGTTAAAATAAAGGATTTATAAAAAAAAAAATTGGCGTGGGGTTCCCCGTAATTTTAGTCTCTAGTGGAGGTTCAGCAGATGGCTGAGGCAGATATTTGAAGCCTGGGAAGGGGGTAATACCCACGGAGCTTTCCAGGCTACCAATATCAGCCCCCAGCTGAATACCTAGCCTTTACTAGCTATTAGTGTTGAGCGAGCACTAAACCGCTCGGGTGCTCGAAGCTCAGGCCGAGCTCACCGTGATACTCGGGTGCTCGACCCTAGCAACGAGCCCAATGTTAGTCTATGGGAGACCCGAGCATTTTTGCGGCGGTACCCCTGGCAGTCTGTAGAAAGCCTAAAAAGTGCCCAAAACGATAGTGACAGTGCTCAAATGACATGGGGACAGCATGGGGATTACCCCAGGAAGCATTTCTGACCCCCAGGTCACTGCTGTCAACAACGTGGTCAGAGGTATTAAGCCACTTTTACGGACTCACAATAAAACGTTCAAAAATGAAACTGAAACTGTTTTCCTGTGAAATATGTTAAGGATCATCCTTTCCAGGGTAAAGACTTGTGTATAAGGTAAAATAAATAACCAAAACCAAAAATACTCCTCCACACCTTGGGCTTTGTTCACAAGTAGCATTTTTTATTCTTTTTTGTACTTTTGTATTGCTTTCAACCGTGACAAATGCATTCACCGGGAAATGTCTTTTTAACATTTTACAACCTTATCTGGCCATGTGCTGTGTGACACATGCATACAGTGCTGAAAAGACATGGGAACTGCATGGGGAAGACGCCTGGAAGCATCTCTGACACCCAGGTCACTGCCTAAAAGTGTGCCCATCAGAAGTGATCAGAAGATGCAGACTTGCAACTATCCCCGTGCAAGTCCTGGTCCCAGGGCAGTGTTCAATTGTACCTCCCCCATTCCTTGCAATGCAAGCGCAAACATGCAGCCAACCACCCACCCACCCGCAAGCTGCAATACTATACTGCTAGCTTGCACTTGAAATGGGGCCTTTTAGTTTGGAGGAGGCCGAAGCTGGCCACTACCTCATGGCTGCTTCGGCAGCGAGGTCTCCATACTCAGTCCCCAGGCCCCACTATTTGTCCCGGTAACCTTCCCCACACTTTTCTTAGCCTGGCCTGCTTTAGGGCAGCATTGGACGAGCCCACCAGACAACCAGACTCCTCCGGTGGGCCCTGGCTTCTCCATCAGTGGAGTTGAGAGTGCCAAGGTGAGGAGCATGATGATGATGATAGAAGTTAGCATCTGCTTTGTTTTCTTGGAATGCAAGCGTAAGTGTGCAGCCTGCCACCCACCCACCCACCCCCAGGCTGCCATACCATACTGCTAAATTGCTTGCACTTGAAATGAGGCCTTTTAGGCTTGTGGAGGCAGACGCCGGCCACCATGTCATGGCTGCATCGGCGGCCTGGTATCCATACTCGGTCCCCAGCCGCCCGGCGGCCGGGTGTCCACACTCGGTCCCCAGCCGCCAGGGGGCGGCCGGGTGTCCATACTCGGTCCCCAGCCACCCCTATTTGTCCCGGTGCACCTTATACACAAGCGCACATACCAAAACATTACCTGTGACCTCCCCAGTGCATTTAGTGGGAAGGACAGCCTATTCTGCTGTAGTGTGTGCACGCCAACCCCCTGTTCATGGCACATGTGAAGATGCCTCCCGCCCTGCACCTGTCGTTTCAGACTTGCCACTATCCCTGTTCAAGTCCTTGTCCCAGGGCAGTGTTAAATTGTACCTCCCCCATTCCTTGCAATGCAAGGGCAAGTATGCAGCCTGCCACCCACCCACCCCAGGCTGCAATACCATACTGCTTGCTTGCACTTGAAATTGGGCCTTTTAGGCATGTGGAGGCGGAATCTGGCCACCACATCATGGCTGCGTCGGGGGCCTGGTATCCATACTCAGTCCCCAGCCGCCCGGCGGCCGGGTGTCCACGCTTGGTCCCCAGCCACCAAGGGGCAGCAGGGTGTCCATACTCGGTCCCCAGCCGCCCCGCGGCCGGGTGCCCACACACAGTACCCAGCCGCCTGGGGGCGACTGGGTGAACATAAACGGTTCCCAGCCGCCCCTATTTGTCCCGGTGCGCCTTATACACAAGGGCGCATACCAAAACATTACCTGTGCCCTCCCCAGTGCATTTAGTGGGAAGGACAGCCTAACCACAAACACGTGGACAAGTGAATGTGGCCAGGGATTGTCCATCTCACTGACGCCTTCACACTGGGTTAATATTGTGGTAGCCGGGACACAGTTGGACACTGGGATGCAACACGTCCTCCAGACATAGAGGTTTGCGGGTCCTGGGTCAATCAGGCTTCAACACAAAGTTCAGAAGGTAGACAGCAGCAGTGGTCGGCCTCCTACACAACGAGTAAATTATTCATGAACATGAGGCCATCCATCTGCTTAGCTTTCCGTTCCTTGGAATGCAGGCGCATGTATGTAGTAGCGACTAGGCCAGAGGTGGTCAGCGTTTTGGCACATATCCTACCTCCTCCGAGGATTGCTGGATGTTTTCCTGCTACTATCCCAGCTCTATGACTCCCGTTAAAACAAAGCTTCAGGTGATGAATGGAGGATGAGGTGGTGGCAAAGGAGAAAGAGCAGGAGGAACAGGGACCATTCACATTAATATCAGGCCAGTCAACCACACATGTCTTGTAGGATATGTTTCTGTACCAAAAGGAGCGGTTCGGCTACACAGTTATAGGGCATACCGTGAGTGCAATGCCTACCAAAAATTTCGAGGTACTCCAATGCCCCTTGGAAGTGACATGGAGGTCAGAGGGCCTTAGCTAAACCATTTTTTCCATTTATAGCAACTGGGTCTCCTGTACACTGTTGGCCTAAGCAGTGAATGGAAGGCTTTCCAAAAATTATGAGGAAATGCAATGCCCCTTGAAACAGACGTGTATTACAGCGTACTAAAAACCTTCTACCCATTATTGGGGAGTGGGTCTCCCTTAGTGTTCGCCTATGCATTGAAAAGCAAAAGCTGACTAAAATTAGGAGGAAATGCAATGCCCGTTGGAAGAGTCGTGGAGGTTAAAGGTAATTAAAAACAACATTTCAATGCCCCTTGGAAGAGCTGTGGAGTTCAGAGTGGTTTAACAAGACTGTTTTAATGCCCCTTGGAAGAGACATGGAGGTCACAGTAGCTTAACAACGCGGTTTTAATGCCCCTTGGAAGAGTGGTGGAGGTTACAGTGGAATAAAAAGACAATATCCATGCCCCGTGGAAGAGACGTGGAGGTCACAGTAGCTTAACAAGACGGTTTTAATGCCCCTTGGAAGAGTGGTGGAGGTTGCAGTGGAATAAAAAGACAATATCAATACCCCTTGGAAGAGATGTGGAGGTCCCAGTGGAATAAAAAGACAATATCAATGACCCTTGAAAGACGTGGAGGTCACAGTAGCTTAACAAGATGATTTTAATGCCTCTTACAAGAGCCATGCAGTACAGCATATTAAAAACATTACTCCCATTATTGGGGAGTGGGTCTCCCATAGTCTTTGCCTATGCATTCCAAACAAAAGCTGCCAAAAATTAGGATGGAGGAACTTGCAATGCCCCTTACAAGAGCCATGCAGTACAGCATATTAAAAACATTATTCCCATTATTGGGGAGTGGGTCTCCCATAGTCTTTGCCTATGCCTTCCAAGCAAAAGCTGCCAAAAATTATGACGGAGGAACTTGCAATGACCCTTACAAGAGCCATGCAGTACAGCATATTAAAAACATTATTCCAATTATTGGGGAGTGGGTCTCCCATAGTCTTTGCCTATGCCTTCCAAGCAAAAGCTGCAAAAAATTAGGACAGAGGAACTTGCAATGCTGGCAACACGGACCACAATCACCCTGGTGGTATAGTGGTGGTGGAGGCTGAGGATAAAGAGAAGAGCAAAAAACAGCCGAAATGAGGAAGCGTATACCCATGTGTGGGTGTGAAGCGGTGCATGGGAATACACCTCCCGAAATAACACAGTGGATTTGACTTTATGTTACTCTGCTGTCATTTGGTGGTGATGAGAAGTCTGGCCCAATCCAGCCCTTGTTCATTTTGATAAGGGTCAGCTTGTCAGCATTGCTAGTTGACAGGCGAGTGCGCTTATCAGTTATAATTCCCCCAGCGGCACTAAAAACACACTCCGATAATACGCTAGCGGCATGGCAGGCCAGGACCTCCAAGGCGTACAGAGCGAGTTCATTCCAAGTGTCCAGCTTGGATACCCAATAATTAAAAGGCACAGAGGAATCACGGAGGACGCTTGTACGGTCGGCAAGGTATTCCCTCACCATCTTTTGAAACTTTTCAATCCTTGTAAGAGTACCCTGCACCTCAGGGCCTGTAAGCTGGGCGGGTATCAGAAAACTGTCCGAGAACAGTGACAGTGTTCCCCTGCCTGTGCTGGATTGGAGTTGCGTCTCTCCTGTACGCCTTGGTTGGGCAACGAACTGTGACCTCTGCCGCTAGCGTGTTCAGATGAGAATTTTTTTAACAGTTCTGCAGCAAGGACCTTCTGGTCCTGCCCCATTTTTGTAGACCTCTCCACCTCAGGAATAAGAGAGTGAAAGTTCTCCTTGTAGCGGGGGTCTAAAAGTGTCACCAACCAGTAATGACTGTCACCCAATATTTTGACAACGCGAGGGTCACGGTTAAGGCAGCGTAACATAAAGTCAGCCATGCGTGCCAGACTGGTAACGGGCAAGACTTCCGTGTCCTCACCAAGATGACGACTGACCATGCTCTCCTCCTCCTCTTCCTCCTCCTCCCCCCTGTCCTCAGGCCACCCACGCTGAACCGACGGTATGACAGTTGTACAGGTACTACCGTCTACAGCGCATGATACCAGCTCCTGTTCTTCCTCCTCCCCCTCCTCCTCCTCTCCCTCATTGTCCCCCAATGCATGTTGGGATGAGATGAGGCAGGGCTGTGCGTAATCGCCCGCTAGGGCTTCTTGATCCATCTGATCATACTCTGGCTGCAATGCCTCCTGTTTAATTCTCTGCAGAGAGCGTTGCAAAAGACAGACAAGTGGGATGCTGACGCTAATGATGGCGTCATCGCCACTCACCAACTTGGTGGACTCCTCAAAGTTTGTCAGGATGGTACATATGTCAGACATCCAGGTCCACTCCTGAGATCTTATGTGTGGAGTCTGACCTGAATATCGACGGCGTTATTGAAGCTGGTACTCCACAACTGCTCTCTTCTGCTCACAAATCCTTTGCAACATGTGGAGGGTAGAGTTCCAACGTGTGGGGACATCACACACCAGTCGGTGTGCCGGAAGCTGCAAACGCTGCTGCAACACAGCAAGGGCGGCGGAAGCTGTAGCTGACTTCTAAAAATGAGCTGACAGGCGGCGTACTTTGACGAGCACATCTGGCAACTCGGGGTACGATTTAAGAAACCACTGAACCACGAGGTTAAGCACATGAGCCAGGCATGGTACGTGTGAGATCTCGCCTCGCCTCAGAGCCGCCACCAGGTTACGGCCATTGTCACACACGACCATGCCTGGATGTAGGTTCAGCGGTGTGAGCCACAGATCTGCCTACTCTTTCACAGCTGTCCACAACTCACAAGCAGTGTGAGGTTTATCACCTAAGCTTATGAGTTTCAGCACAGCCTGTTGCCGCTTGGCTGAGGCAGTACTGTAGTGCTTCCAGCTTGTAACTGATGTGGTGATATCTGAGATGGAGGCTGAACATGAGGAGGAGGAGGAGGAATATGCGCAGGAGCTGTACACTGTGGGGGCAACTCTGACTGACATAGGGCCTGCAATCCTCAGTGTGGGGAGGATGTGTTCCGTCCCCAGGCCCGACTGGGTTCCGGCTTCCACTATGTTTACCCAGTGTGCCATCAGGGAGAGGTACCATCCCTCCCACAAGCACTTGTCCACGTGTCCGTTGTCAGGGGGACTCTCCCAGTAACTGCGTTGTTGAGGGCACGGCAGATGTTTTGGGACACGTGCTTGTATAGTGCAGGGATGGCACATCGGGCAAAATAGTGTCGGCTGGGGACCGAGTACCGAGGGACGGCCACCACCATAAGGTTGCGGAAGGATTCCATCTTCTCCAGCCTAAAAGGCGGCATTTCCAACGCAAGCAGTGGTGAAATGTGCGAATTTAGGCCTGTGGCCTGTGGGGCGTTGGCTGCGAATTTGCGCTTTCATTCAAAGGTCTGGGATATGGACAATTGAATGCTGCGGTGGGACGTGGACGTTGATGCTGTTTCTTGAGAAACTGCCATAACAAGTGAAGACTGAGAGGAGGGGCATCTTTGCATGCAGTATGGACAGGGGATTGCCTTGCACACACAACGGAAGAAGCAGTGGTGACACCCGCTGACACTGGTCGTGGACCCTGGGGTTCACCCCACAAAGTTGGGTGCTTTGCTGACATGTGCCTGATCATGCTGGTGGTGGCCAGGCTGGTAGTTTTGTCAACCCTGCTGATGCTGGCCTGGCAGGTGGTACAAATGTCCTTTTTGGGGTTATCAGCAGAGTCTTTAAAAAAATTCCAGACTCTGGAAGACCTACCAGTTGTACTGGCAACGTCCCTCGTGTTGGTGTTACGGGGAACGGTTGCCCGCCTTCTGTCTGCGGCCACCACACTGCTTCTTCTTGCCTGTTGGGATATTCTGCCTCCCTCCCCCTGTGTGCTGCTGGCCTGGCTCTGCGTGTCCTCTTGCCACGTTGGGTGAGTTACTAGATCATCCACCACCTCCTCCTCTTCCACTTCCGCACCACGATCCTCCTCCTCACTTCGTAGCAATTATGTCTCTTCATCGTCCACCTCTTGTGACAAATTGCCAGCATCGCCTTCCTGTGGCCGTGGCTGTTCAAATATTTGGCCATCGCTACATGGGATCTCCTCTTCCACCACTTCAAGCGGAGCAGGTGAGGGGCCTAAATATGGAAAAGTACCAGTGAACAGCTCTTCAGAGTGTCCAACTGTGGGATCAGCTGCTGTCTGATGACACTCGGCATGGTGGGAGGAAGGAGCATCAGGGTGAGGAGGCGTATGCAGTCGAGACTCACGGCTACTAAAACTTGACCGTGTGGAATACAGACCGGAGGTGGTGGTGCCCAGGTGACTGGAAGTATTATCTGCTATCCAATTAATAACCTGTTCACACTGATCAGTTCGCAATATTGGTGTTGTTGTTGTGTGCTTCCCTAGTAATTTGGTCAAGAACCGGGAGCGAGAAGATGTGGCTGTTGGTTGTGGCACATTTTCACCTTGGCCACGGCCCCGTCCTCTGCACGCACCATCACCAGAACGTCCAGTTCCACGTCCCTTGCCACGCGCCTTGCCCATTGTAAATGAAGTAAAATAGCTTACACTCACACTATCAATGGCAAAAGGGTAATAAAAAGGAGATTAGAACCGTGGAAGAGGAAAACCACAGTTCTAGTTCTCTGGCCTACACCAGAATCTTTTAAACAGATATATTCGTGTCTGAACAGTCAGCGAGACACTCAAACAGTTTTTTTTATATGTAAAAAAGGCAAAAAGGTGGATTACACCCAGATTTGAACCGTGGAAGAGGAAAACCACAGTTCTATTTCTCTGGCCTACACCAGAATCTTTTAAACAGATATATTTCTGTCTGAACAGTCAGCAAGACACTCAAACAGTTTTTTTTATGGTAAAAAGGCAAAAAGGTGGATTACACCCAGATTTGAACTGTGGAAGAGAAAAACCACAGTTCTAGTTCTCTGGCCTACACCAGAATCTTTTAAACAGATATATTTGTGTCTGAACAGTCAGCGAGACACTCAAACTGTTTTTTTTTATGGAAAAAAGGCAAAAAGGTGGATTACACCCAGATTTGAATTGTTGAAGAGGAAAACCACAGTTCTATTTCTCTGGCCTACACCAGAATCTTTTAAACAGATATATTTGTGTCTAAACAGTCAGCGAGACACGCAAACTGTTTTTTTTTATGGAAAAAAGGCAAAAAGGTGGATTACACCCAGATTTAAACATGGAAGAGGAAAACCACAGTTCTATTTCTTTGGCCTACACCAGAATCTTTTAAACAGATATATTTGTGTCTGAACAGTCAGCAAGACACTCAAACAGTTTTTTTTATGGAAAAAAGGCAAAAAGGTGGATTACACCCAGATTTGAACTGTGGAAGAGAAAAACCACAGTTCTAGTTCTCTGGCCTACACCAGAATCTTTTAAACAGATATATTTGTGTCTGAACAGTCAGCGAGACACTCAAACTGTTTTTTTTTATGGAAAAAAGGCAAAAAGGTGGATTACACCCAGATTTGAACTGTTGAAGAGGAAAACCACAGTTCTATTTCTCTGGCCTACACCAGAATCTTTTAAACAGATATATTTGTGTCTAAACAGTCAGCGAGACACTCAAACTGTTTTTTTTTTATGGAAAAAAGGCAAAAAGGTGGATTACACCCAGATTTGAACCGTGGAAGAGGAAAACCACAGTTCTATTTCTCTGGCCTACACCAGAACCTTTTAAACAGATATATTTGTGTCTGAACAGTCAGCGAGACACTCAAACTGTTTTTTTTTATGGAAAAAAGGCAAAAAGGTGGATTACACCCAGATTTGAACTGTGGAAGAGGAAAACCACAGTTCTAGTTCTCTGGCCTACACCAGAATCTTTTAAACAGATATATTTGTGTCTAAACAGTCAGCGAGACACTCAAACTGTTTTTTTTTTATGGAAAAAAGGCAAAAAGGTGGATTACACCCAGATTTGAACCGTGGAAGAGGAAAACCACAGTTCTATTTCTCTGGCCTACACCAGAACCTTTTAAACAGATATATTTGTGTCTGAACAGTCAGCGAGACACTCAAACTGTTTTTTTTTATGGAAAAAAGGCAAAAAGGTGGATTACACCCAGATTTGAACTGTGGAAGAGGAAAACCACAGTTCTAGTTCTCTGGCCTACACCAGAATCTTTTAAACAGATATATTTGTGTCTGAACAGCCAGCGAGACACTCAAACTGTTTTTTTTTTATGGAAAAAAGGCAAAAAGGTGGATTACACCCAGATTTGAACTGTGGAATAAGAAAACCACAGATCTAGTTCTCTGGCCTACACCAGAATCTTTAAAACAGATATATTTGTGTCTGAACAGTCAGCGAGACACTCAAACTGTCTTTTTTTATGGAAAAAAAGTAAAAACGTGGATTACACCCAGATTTGAACCGTGGAAGAGGAAAACCACAGTTCTAATTTCCTGGCATATACCAGACTTTTTAATATATATATATTTGTGTCTGAACAGTCAGTGAGAAACTCAAACTGTTTTTTTATGGAAAAAAGGCAAAAAGGTGGATAACAATCAGATTTGAACCATGGAAGAGGAAAGCCACAGTTCTAATTTCCTGGCGTATACCAGACTTTTTTAAATAGATATATTTATGTCTGAACAGTCAGCGAGACACTCAAACTGGTTTTTTTTATGGAAAAAAGGCAAAAAAGTGGATAATACAGAGATTTGAACCATGGAACTGCAAAACCACAGTTCTAGTTACCTGGCCGAAACCAGACTCTTTTAAATAGATGTATTTGTGTCTGAACACTCACAGAGACACTCAATTTTTTTTTGTTTTTGTATTTGGGGGGGGGAAATACTGAAAGGTTAATAAGACGGGTATTTGTACAGTCTGACTGAGGAAAAAAAAAAAAGAGGATTTAGATGAAAAAAAAAGGATTTTTCCTGGCCCCTGAGACCTGGGGCTAAGTCTAGCAATTTGAACAGCAGCACACAGGACTGTAATGCAGTGTTTGTTGGTATAACTACTGCGTCTGTAGCGCCCCGAGGGTTCGGCCACTACAGGGGTATTGCACCTCTGCCAGAGGTGTGATATTCCACTCCCAGGTAAGGATGGAGTATGGACCAGGGCTCAGTTAGCTGCATACAGCACACACACCCCATTTCCGAGGGACAGCTCAACGGAGCTCCCACTAGACAGAAGTGCAGGCACGATCGACTATGTCCCTGGCTGGAGTGGGGAGGGGGGGTGGAATACCCAGTGCTGTAGGGGCAGATAGGGGCTGGTTCCTGAGCGTAGGAAGGAGCCCATTGGTTGCAGGTTACCTGGGCTCATGGTCAGAGGGAGGTATAAAAGGTGGGCACCATCTTAGATCAGAGTTCAGTCTGTGCAGAGAGAGGAGAAGACAGGGAGTAGAGGCTCTGTAGGAGCTCTACACCAGAGTGGGCCTAGAGAGAGGCCGAGGAGGAGAGTGGAAGAGAGAGAGAGGAGGTGAAAGGGAGCTGTGATTAAGTCTCATCCCAGCTCCACGAGAAAGGAACAGAAAGGAACAGGAAGGAACAGAAAAGGAGAAGAAGAGACAGAGAAACAGAAGGGCTCAGGAACAAGAAGGTGGATCGGACCCTAAGAACCCACGAGAATACAGGGTGAAGGGTCAGGCAGATTAAGGGTGCCGGATCCCAAGTTGGTGGAGGAGAAACTACCCTCAGCCAAAGACCGGACGTCGTGATCATTTATTGGTGCGACACCTCATCAAACCTGCTAGGAAGGCACCATATAGGACAGCGGGGAACGGGGCCCACGTTTACCCGCACAAGTTCGCGGCAGCTGGACAAAAGTGGGTCACTGGTGAGGCAGGCCAGAGAAAGGATTGAAGGGGGTCCTGTGGCATGCTCCTGAACTGCCTGGGGGTTGACCGAGCCCCTCACCTGGTGGACACTGCACGGCTTGGGTGGTCACTGCTTGCGCAGAAGTGACCCGGAGCACCTGAACTTTGAGTAAAAGACATTGGACTGCAGTACGTTGTCTGTGTGCTCTTTCGCTCCTCCAGCACTAACGGTACTGGGACTCTCACCACCATCACTCCCACCATCCACTACACTGCCCTGGGGCCGCACTCTTCCCGTGGGGAGTCACACCATCCCAGCTGCATACATCATCGGCCCCAGCGGTCTGCCCTGCAGCGGCGGTTCCTAATATCCGCAATCCACGGGTGGCATAGTCGGACATTATCTAAAACATCTAAAAGACTGCCATTGGTCTGACCACCCTGAGCCACGGGACCGGGTCGCCACTACTACTCCCATCGTCTCCCTATTGCCCGGTTCCGAGTGCCCCACGGCCCAGGGGGCGAGTCACGTCTACTATACAGCCTGGCTGCCTGCCTGATATCTGGGATGGATATTAGTCCTCAGAAGGCCTGTTTGTTTGATTTTGCAGGCTTTAGAGACCCTACACTACCTATTTCGCAGTATAAATCTCTCCCTAGCTCAGCATCACTCTCCCTACACTGTCTGATCCGGAGCGACTGTGTCCAAGATGGTGGCGCCCGGTTTTAAATACTCAAGGTGACGCTGTGCGGCCAGCCAATCACTGTAATGCCCACAACCACATGGCTGCGGCATTACAGTGACTGGCTGGCAATCCCTGCATGTTCATTGGCTCTGTAAAGAGCACCAAACATGCAGAGCGGAGACCCGAGCTCCCGCCCGAGTAACTCGAAAATGCTCGGTGCTCACCGAACATCCCGAGTAGTGAGATGCTCGGGCGAGTACCGAGCAGTGTCGAGCATGCTCGCTCAACACTACTAGCTATTAAAGTTGGGGACCCCAAAAAAAATGATGTGGGGTCCCCCCTATTTTAATAGCTAACAAAGGCTAGACAGACAGCTGGGGGCTGATATTAATAGCCCAGGAAGGGTGCAATGAACATTGGCCCCCTCCCAGTCTAGAAACACAAGCCGTCAGCCGCCCCAGAGATGGCGCATCCATAGGATGTGCCAATTCTGGTACTTAGGCTCGCTCTTCCCACTGCCCTGTAGTTGTGGCAGTGGGGTAATAGGGTTGGGGTTGATGACAGCTTATAATGTTAGCTGACATCAAGCTCAGGTTAGTAATGGAGAGGCGTCTATAAGACACCCCCATTACTAACCCCATAGAGAAAGTTAAAAAAAAACACAAACACCCAGAATAAAGTCCTTTAATTGAAATAAACACACAATTCTTTAATGTTCTAAATTAAACTCTAATTACCGTCACGTCCATTCCAGCTGAAGCCAACGATCTCCTGCAATAAAAGTAAAATAATAAACCAACCTTATCCTTACCTTTCCATGGTTCCCAGGATGGCTTCAGCTCTGCTACATTGACATGACAGGCTGGATCGCAGCAGAACGCTGCCATCCAGCTTGCCATGCCGAAGACACTGAGAAGCTCCTCAGTGAAGCTCCTCAGTGTCTGGCTGTGACGGCATCCAGATGAGCCGAGGTCATGTCCAATGAACTCAGCTCACCTCATGCACGTCACTGACAGCGTGGGAGAATTCTCCTGCGCATGCGGTGCCGGCAAATGACGTCATCACTTGAGCAGGAGAATTCTCCCACGCTGGGACGGCATTGAGATGGCAGGCTGGATGGTAGCAGAACGCTGCCATCCAGCTTGTCATCCTTCAGAGACACTGCAGAGCGCAAGCATGCCTGCGCTCCGCAGTGTCTCTGAAGGATGGCATGCTGGATGCATCCAGCCTGCCATCTCACGTCATTTTTTTGTGGGGTCCCCCATTTTAATAGCTAGTAAAGGCTAGGTATTCAGCTGGGGGCTGATATTAGTAGCCTGGGAAGCTCAGTGGGTATTACCCTCTTCCCAGGCTTCAAACATCTGCCCCAGCCCTCTGCTTAACCTCCGCTAGAGACTAAAATTACGGGGAACCCCACGCCAATTTTTTTTTTAATAAATCCTTTATTTTAACACTAAATAATAAGTACAGTAACCAACACAGTCACTATACTTATTGTATATGTGACTGACATGTTTCTATTTATCTAATCTATGTGTGATGCTCTATTCTTTCTGTTCTAAATTGTCGGGTACCGGTATATGCCGCTGCTGAATTGCCGGCTTTTCATGTTTCACTGTGAGCACTGTTCCCATCGATTTGGGCAATCACTGTAATGCCACAACCACCATGGCTGTGACATTACAGTGAGTGGCAGACAATGCCTGCATGATTGGTGCTCTAAAGAGCGCCAGACATGCAAAACGGGGACCCGAGCTCCCGCCCGAGCATCTCGAAAGTATTCGGCGAGCTCCGAGCATCTCGAGTACTGAGATGCTCGGGCGAGTACCGAGCAGTGGCGAGCATGCTCGCTCATCACTAATTGTAACCTGGAAACGTTACATTGATGACGTGCTGATGTTGTGGAGGGGCACGGAAGAAAAACTGCAAGCATTTATAGACACTCTAAACAACAACTTCCTCAATTTGAAGTTTACTTTGGCCTTTCATAGGCAAAAGATTCCTTTTTTAGATCTAATGATAGAAAGAGATATAAATAATGTGGTACAAACTGATCTGTACAGGAAGGAGTCTTCCACTAATAGTATTCTAGATGCTGGAAGTGCTCATTCTACTGGTACCATCAGAGCAATCCCAAAAGGGGAGTTTTTGCGTCTAAGACGTAATTGTTCAACTTTTGAATGCTTCAAGGAACAGGCCCGGGAGCTTAAATTAAGACTCCTTGAAAGGAACTATTCAGGGAGAATGATTAAACAGGCATATAATCATGCGTTAAGAGTGGAAAGAAAAGAATTATTGGTCCCTAAGAAGAACGATAGAGCAGACAATAATGTCGTGAGATTCATTACAGAATTTCATGAGGAATGGCAAACAATGTTGGATATATTGAATAAACATTGGGACATTATTCAATCTGATGTGGACCTCAAGGATTGTGTGACATCAAGAGCCTCATCTGGGTATAGAAAAACCACCTCAGTTTCAAGCCTTCTAGTATCCAGTCACTTTAAGAGAAGCAATGTGCCTATAAGAACAAAAGATCCGGGTTTCTTTCCATGTAAAATGTGTAAGGCTTTTCGGATCCTGGTACCCAGGAAATCATTTGGGGATGCATTTGGGAAAAAGTGTACAATTCAGCAATATCTCAATTGTGCCACTAGTGGGGTGGTTTATTGTCTTGAATGTACATGTGGGCTTAAATATATTGGAAAAATAATTAGGGATTTGAGGACCCGTATAAGGGAACACATCCAAAGCATTGTCAATTATGATAGGGATGAGAAAAGGAGCCAGGAACAAAAGAAATTATTTACCCCAAAGCCAATTGCTAGACATTTTAAGATCAAACATCAGTCACAGTGGAAGGACCTTAAGGGTTGGGCGATATGTCAGTTAAAATTGGATAATAGAGGTGGAGACTTAGACTCTATGCTCCTGAAGAGAGAGAGTGAGTGGATTTTCACGTGTAATTCTGTGAATCCACATGGATTAAATGAGAGTTTTAACTTTGGGTGCTTTTTGTAAGCTTTCCAGTTCTGGGAACCTAATGATTAATCCATTCTATTTATAAGAACATGAGGAGAGTAATATATTATATGCCCCCATATGTATGCCCAATATGGTGGCACATACTTGTGAGACTAAGATATAGAGCAATGATGGAATATTATATTATAGAATTAATTTTTGGTTATAAATTTATAATCTTGAAAATGGGGTTATGGTTTTAAACTTTTTTCCCTCCCTCCCCCCCCAGCCCTTTTTCTTCCTTCTATTCTCCTAGGATTGATTATTTAGGGGTTTATTAAAATACACCTATATATTGATGGGACAATTAACCATATAAGAATATGTTTATATGTAGTTGATCTGATGCGGACAAATATGCAATGTATAAAATCTTTGAGTTCCATCTTTTCTTATGTTGTAGCCATGATGTGAGCGATTTACATGAAAACTGACTGATAATTCGCTTGCTCAAAAATAAATATTTACATAAGATAATTTATGCTTTGTTCTTATGCAACAGATTATTATGACTTATGCATATAAGACTTGTTCATTCAGTTGCTTTTGATTCCAAGAAATGAAACCTTTTTGGCATGAGTACAATTTGATTGGTCGATCCTCCTGTCAATCCAGTTGGAGAGTATAAACATCCGGAGCTGGAGGCCGACTTTGCCCTTAGAAAAAGCCGGTATACCGGCGAAACGCGCGTCAGGGATTATACTCTGTTTGAATGAGAGTGTTAGGAGGGAACTATGGAAAAGCCCTAAGATAGTGCACACAGCTACGGTGCTCTTAACCCTGCAGAGCCGCTGGAGTTTTAACAGCTTTAGTGATCAGTTGCGCGAGTCGGGCATGCCGACCGTGTGTGTAGGCAGCGGGATGAGAAGTGTAAGGAGTTGTCCGGTACAACGGACTACTCCTCACCGTGACATAATATCACCAACCGCTTGGCGCTTGGTAGTAAGGTGTTCACCTTTATCGGCGGCGATCAGCCGCGCCGGCTTGGTAGGCTGTACTGCGCAGCAGTACATTCACATTGTACAGTTTGCTATTGCCGACCTCGTGTGCAGGCAGCGGGATTAGAGGTGTAAGGAGTTGTCCGGAACAACGGACCACCCCTTACCGTGATATAACATCACCAACCGCTTGGCAGCTGGCAGTCAGGTGTTCTACCTCTTACCGGCGGCGATCAGCCGCGCCGGCTTGGTAGGCTGACATATGATATGCGCACCAGTACATTTACATTGTACTATCGTATCACTAAGCACCTTATTCATTATTCTAATTATATAAGTAATCTAGCTGGGGTGAGGATTAATATAAGCATAATTACTGCACGCCTCACCTGTGAGCTGTGTCATTGCTATGACATAAATATTAAGGCAACATCTACTTATGGGGAATTCCATGTACAATCTACAGCTATAGTCCAATGATTTAATTGACTGGACTGTAGCGTTCCAAATTTATCCAACACATTATTCAGCCAGATTTATTAGTGGGTACCGTCCTTGGTTAAACAGGATGGCCACCTTATATGCATCTATTGATGCATGAGTAATTTGCACTTAAAATATTTTAATAGACCTTATAAAGCATATGAATTTTAAATTAATATATATCCACATCTTTTCCCTTCTCCTTTTCCCCTTTTGTGATAGAAAGTCAGCTACAGCTTCTGCCGCCCTTGCAGTGCTTCAGCAGTGTTTGCAGCTTCCGGCTCACAGACTGGTGTGATGTCCCCACTCGTTGGAACTCTACACTGCAGATGTTGGGAAGGATTTGTGAGCAGAAGAGGGCAGTTGTTGAGTACCAGCATCAACAAGGCCGTCGGTATTCAGTTCAGACTCCACACATAAGACCTCAGGAGTGGACATGGATGTCAGACATATGTACCATCCTCCAAAACTTTGAGGACTCCACTAAGATGGTGAGCGGCGATGACGCCATAATTAGCGTCACCATCCTGCTTCTCTGTCTTCTGAAATGCTCTCTGCTCACAATCAAAGATGATGCATTGCAGGCGGAGCACGATGAGATGGAGCAAGGAACCATACAGGGTGATTACACAAAGCCAAGCCTCATCTCATCCTAACGTGGAACGTGGATTAGGTGACAATGAGGAAGAGGAGGAGGAAGGACAGGAGCTAGTTTCATGCACTATAGACGGTACTAACTGCACCAGCACTACCAGCATAGCTGACTGTTCAGCGTGGATGGCCAGAGGACAGAGAGGAGGAGGAGGAGAGCATGGTCAGACATCCTCTTGGTGAGGACACGGAAGTCTTGCCTGTTAGTAGTCTGGCACGCATGGCTGAGTTTATGTTACGCTGCCTTTCCCATGACCCTCGTGTGACGCCCTGCTGTGCATGGAGCCACAGATCCTGGAGGTGTGCATTTCAGGATTTCTCCACAAGAGGCCCTCAGAGCATACACACACCTCCACCCTACCTCAGACCACAAGAGGGAGCCCGGATAGGGATATAAATACGGAGGGTGGAGCTAGGCAGAGTGAGTCTGTGAGTTAGTTCTCCTCAGGAAGTGAGTGGCGACAGAACAGTCTGGAGTCCACAGCCAGTTCCTGCAGAGTGAGACACAGAGAAACAGGTCAGTCTGCAGTGGAGCTCAGTCAGACTCAAGCAGCTCGAGTTAAGTGAGCTAGGAGCGTTGCTGACACTCAGAGAGCAGCAGAAGAGGCAGCCAGCTAACTGCCAGTGTGTATAGACTAGTGAGGGCCCGAGTAAGCCGAAGGCTAGAGGAGTGAGTAGCATTGGGGGCAGAGGAGCTTTACCAGCTCACCCCAGAAATCATATACCGGACACCGGGTCCGAGTCTACAGGGATTCTTTACACCCAGCAGAAGACAACCAGAACCCCTGGCGAACTACATGTCCCAGGAATACCAAACGCTGACTGTTATACCAGGGTCAGGAGTTACCGAGGCCCCATATACCAGGGAGTGTGTACTCCAACAGAAGGCCCTACCACAGGATCAGCCAGTGCAGAACAGAGACTAAGTTAGGCCTAGCTCCAGGCAGGCCAGAGACTAACACTAAGCGGCGAAGAAACAGGAGGCCCTACACCTTCTCACTGGGGAGAGTCCTGCAGTGCACCCCTCACCCTACAGTGCTCCGGACGGTACCTGCATTTCCACCAGTAAAAGGTACAGAAGCAAACCGTGTGTGTGTGTCCCCTGTCCTTCCTTGGACCCGGCTGGGTCACCGCCATATCGTGCACCTCGTCAAACATCACTGCCCTGAGGCCTAGCTCCACCTGTGGGGAGCTACACCATCAAAGCTGCCGTAACACCGGCCTCAGTGGACTGCCGCAGCACTGGTGATCCTCACCAGACACCACAGGTGGCATCACGAACTTTGACATTTCATTTTCCCCTTTTTAAGAGAGCCCCCAGGGTAGGGGCCCAGGAGCTGACCACCGCGACATTCCCCAAGACCAGGCATTAAGGCCCTGGCGCCGAGTAGTCCCCATCCCCTGGGCGCCACATCTCTCTAACTGGCGTCACGAACAGGATTGCGTGCCCGTTGCCACCGGGTACTGTATGCCTTAAGAAACTGTAAAACTCACAGTGGTGAAGCCATTCCCGCCTTTTTCTGGAGTTTCCCGCCACTGGCCGCCATCTTTCCGGTCGCCGCGCGGGAAGAAGAGGGGCGTAACCGCTGGAAGGGCGCGAAGTCGAGGACACGCCCCACGCACTGATGCAGCGTCAGGTCCTTACAGGAAGCCACAGCGAACGCTGTGACGTGGAACGTAAGCGACGCAAGGTCCTACCAGAAGACCGTCACCTGCGGAGCTGCGGCCTACAGAAGGAAGGTAGGCCACGGTTAACTAGGGTGGCGCCAAGATGTTGCACAAACAACCCGACGTCGCGGCCCAGGCTGACAGCCCCAATGATGCACCCACGGCCGCCGCCGCGCAAGACCGAGCCGCCGCTCCATCACCAGTGCCTGTAGCCCCTATCGCACCATTGACTTTACCATACATGCCTGGAGCAAAGTGGCTCCCCCAGTACAGCGGCAAGCCAGACACCCTGTCTGGATTCAAGCGCAAAATATGCGGGCAAACAAAGAGCTGCAGTTGTTGTGGGACAATATGCGGGCAAACAAACAGCTGCAGTTGTTGTGGGACAATTGACTGGTGCTACAGAGAGAGAAGTAGAGACCTGGTCGGCCGCAGACCAGGAGTCAGTGTCCGCAATTTTTGAAAAATTACAGACTGCCTTTGAGGATCGCACTGAAGCAGACCTCCAGATGAGGTTCTACCAATGCTCTCAGAAACCGGAGGACAGCGTTCGGGACTATGCCTGCCGTTTACAAGGGGCCTTGCGAGCTCTAAAACAGGTTAGTCCAATTAGCATAACTAATGAGAGTAAAATGCTAAAAGAACAATTTGTCCGGGGGCTGAGGTCCCAAGCGGAGAGCAGGACTGTGCGTTGATGGTCCTTGGATCACCCAGATGCTACCTTTGACACCCTTAAGGATATGGCTATAAAGGGACTGCAACCCCTGGAGATGGCAGATACTGCAATCCAACGTTACCAGGGTGGGGCCACTCCAACGCCAGCAGCACCCACCTTTTCCCCACTGGCTGCTGAAGCCAAAGTGCAGGCAGCGCCCCCCACTGAGCTGGACTGTCTGCGCTCAGAAGTGCACCAGCTGACCAAAAACCTGGCCACTGTGATGAGTGCCCTGCAGCTACGGACGGAGCCAGAGACGGAGGGAAAGATCCTGCTAGCCGACTGCCCTGAGGATGTCCCCTGGATGAACCGGAGGAGAAGGAGGACATCGCCACCCCGGAGGAGGACAACGCCGCCCTCTGGAAGGACCAACAACCAGCGCCATCCTCACCAAGAGTTCGTCTGCCACCGCTGCCAGAAGGCA